>NC_069788.1:59936564-61186564 GCF_027406575.1 Nycticebus coucang
CTTAGTTATTATTAGTTGAGCAATCTTGCCCTAGGGAAGGGGAAGCTGTCAAAAACTCCTGTGTTGAATATGTACATCTCTGGCTTCCTGGAGAGAGTATGAAGGGAGCCGATTAAACACAGATGAGGTAAGCCTAAGTAACATGCACTTAACACAAAGAAGGAGAAGGAACCGGTACTTTATTGCCACATTGGAGGCAGGATTTTCTCCTTCCACAGTGAAGATTAATCTTAGTTCTCATGCATCAGTCATTGGCATCGCTGTGGTGAAAGCTGGTATTAAAAGGTTGATAAAGTGAAGAGGAAAGAAGAAGAGTGATAGTCCCCTGGAGCAGCCTGGGGTCTCATGTGAAAAGCACGCTCAAGTGGGTATGATGGGGACTTAGCCACGGCAGCGTCCAGGTCTAGACCTGCTCTCTGACTGTCACCAGCATGACTGTAAAAGGCAATTGTGGTATGCTTTTATTCTAGATAGATAGATATAAAGATGTGCACCCACATATTCTTACCCTGAGTTACCATAGGTACGTCTAGCTCTTATTGACCTTACTTTTCACTTTGTTCAATCTCAAGGGGAAATTCAAAATTTATTCAAAGCCTACTACATGTAAGATACCAAAAGATACTAAATTTCCTCTTATTACTCTTTATTACACAATTTTCAGTCAACATCGCTGTTGGGAACACTAGTTTGCCTTTTGTACCCACATACTCCGTTCGTTTAACTCTTTCATTCCTTCCCAGTGGGTGCCCCTACCTAGGTGCCCCTCCTTCCCTATTCTCCTGTAGTAAAACTCTGGATTGTCTCCAAGACAGCTATTTCTCTTTCTTTCCTTGCTTGCAGGGAGAGGATTCTTCCATGACGGATGTTGAAACCTCCTTGAACTTGCAGTCTCATCCCTCTTGCTCCTGTGATGTAAGTGTGAGCCCCAATCCTGGTTAAAAGGACTGGAGAAAACGTCTCCTAAGGGTTACTGGGGGAATATTTTACCTTGTAAAACGGATACATGAGAGGAAATAGCTCCCTTCTCTGGATCTAGCCATGTCAGCCTGCCACTGCTGTAGACCTTGTTAACATGCTGGAGGTGGTAACCCCAGGGTCTTTGGAAGTGAGCTGTCCTTTTCCTGGGACATTTTGTACATAAAAAACCATGTGTTTTTGCAGACAGCTGGTGTTTTAGAAGTTTTGTCAAATAGTTTAGAATTTCTTCCTTTGAGATAGTTACACTTATTTTTAAAACTTGAGGAGTACCATTCCTTCTAGGGAGTCCTTGTTCCCTTTGAGTTAAATCAACTTAGTTTAGGCTGAGAGGTTAAGACAACAGCTCCATGATCCAGGTACAGCTACAAGTTTGCGCACCCGAGTCAGCTGTGGAAACTAACTGACTTTTTCTTAGGATGGGGCAACTTCCACGTGTTATTTTTTTCCTTAGGTGAATTCTCTCACCAAATTTAAACAATAAATGATTCTACAACTATCTGAAGTGCTGTGAAACATGAACAAAGACTTTTTTTTAAGAAAAAGAATATAGGACAAAACTTGGCCTAAATAATATAACATAATAATACTACAGGTCAATTTTACTTATGAATTTAAATGCAAATATCCTAGATAATATTTTAAAAAATTGAATCCAGCAAAACAGTAAGAGATAAAATACCTTGACCAATTTAAAAATGGTTCAGTATTAGGAAATACCTTCAAATAATTTTCATATTTTAAACTGGAGCAGAAAATCACAGAAGCATTCCCATCAATGGAAAAAAAATCTCACTTAACTTTTTTAAAATCCATTTTTCATAAAGAGCTCTTCATAAAATAGGATGAGCAGATATGGCATTAACATGATGTGTGGGTAGATAGATAGAAATCCCGATGGCATATGTGTAGAGTAAGTACTTTACACCCAGAAAATGGAGATTTGCATTTTAGTCTGTGAGAACGTAGGCATGTCACTTCACTCTCTTGGATTTCAGTAGTTTCATCTGAAAAATGAAGGCAATTACAGCTACCTTGGTAGGATTCACATGATGCAAAATTTACATGTAAGTCATCCAACATATATTGAGTTTCCATAAATGGTACCTTTTTAACAAACAAATCACCCATTCTGGAAATTTACCCACTCAAACATAGGAAAATACAGGAAACATCTCAACATATACTTAGTTAAAGTCAATATTCCTACAAATAATCCAATAGCCTAGGTACTTCTTCCTAATGGTTCTTTTAGATAAAATCTTCAGCACTAATGAAGCAAAATGTTCAAAAACCTTCCGTGACACACATCACAGCAGAAGGTGACTCTCACCAGTCATTCATATTGATGCAACGGAAGTTACATGTTCTCACAGAATGTGCCCATGATCTGCCTGTCTGGAGTCCAGGGCATCTTCCAGACCCCAGGTCATCTTTCCTCTCCTGGAATCATTGCTCATCTGTGGGATTCCCCTCCCCATTTTTCTGTTTCTCTGGCCTCTTGCATCTCTAATCAAACACTTATAAATTTATGGAAGGTTGGGTAAGCAATTAGCTTGCTTTTTCTTTCTCCTATAACTCTCTTCTGTAAATGAGTTTCCATGACATAGCTTTATAATTTTCTTAGTTCTGTGATTCTGTTTAGCACAAGGGCAGCAATGAGAGGACAGGGGAGTGGATCCCAGCTCAGCCCTGATGTCCCTGTTGAGTCTGAACACCTTCACATCTTTATGAAATCTAATCTTATGTGCTTATGTTTCCTAAGAGTTTTAATTTCATCATGTTTAGGTGCCTTTTCACATCAATAAGGATAAACATTTTTTAAGGCCAACAAGGATCTAAGAAACCAGGTTCTGAGAATCCTTAGTCTAAAACATATCTTCATCTGAGGAAGAAGTTTAGTGAATTTCTTCAATGAATTACCACAATATCATCTCAATTTATTGTTAATAAAATAAATGACCAGATTGTACTTTCATTTCTTCTAAATATCCTATAAATTGACAATTTATAGCTTTTATCTCTTTGTTGCTTATGTCATGCTATGTGTAGGTCTTACAAAATTAACGAAGTACAATCTCTTGCTATAAAGTATAAACTGTGCCTACTATCAATCACTTTTGACCCCATCTGCAGCATGTGAATTTAGCATTTCTATATTTAAACCAAACTTCTCGCATTTCTTGCTTATAGGCAGTTAAGCCATAATGTTCTTGTATGTATGCTAAAATTATTGAAAATTATTTGTTGCTAAGAATTTCAAGCAGACCACATCTGGGAACTACTAATAGAAACAAATTAGTAGTATCTAAATATATTTTTCTGATTATAAATAGCAGGAAATTTAGGGAGTGTGGAACATGTAGGGATAAAAAGATAACAATTGTTTGTAGTTCCAACATCCAGGGGTAACTACTCTTGACAGCTTGTTTCATCTGCTTCCCGTCTTTTTTTGCTATGTACATATTTGAGATATATGAATATATTTATGCACCTATACCTGTCTATTTATAGAGGGAAGGGTTGGAATAGGGACTCCTTTGGTTTTACTCAAACAATAGATCGTAGGTTACTATATGCTTTACCAATTTACAAACACACTCTAGATTACTTAGTATGTATTTAATTATTATTTTTATTCACTTTTATTCATTTATTTATTTTATTGGGGTTCTAAAGTCATAGGAATTTGCCCACTGACATTTTAAATCTTCTATTGTGTTAATAACCTATTTGTCTGATTCTTAAGCTAAAATGCTTGCAATGATATACTTCCAGCATAAAGAAAAGAAATACTCTCAAGATATAAGGCTAGACAAATATTTTATCTAATTCCTGAGCAACAAGACCTCACAAATTTCTGAGCTGATCCCTAGAAATGATCAAGTGTAGTTTTCCCACTTCACAGATAAAATTAGTCCATGAAAAGTCAGTCTCTAGTGATTATTCTTTGATAATTTCTGACTAAAATCCAAAACACAAATTACAATAAAGGAATGATTGTGAAATCCTCTATTTTATAAAGTTGAAAGAAATCAACAATGATGCATTGATTGAGAGGTTTAGCTCATCTCCAAGGGGCTTTCTTTTCTTTCTTTTTTTCTTTTTTTTTTTTTTGAGACAGAGTCTCACTTTATTGCCCTCGGTAGAGTGCTGTGGCATCACAGCTCACAGCAACCTCCAACTCCTGGGCTTAGGCAATTCTCTTGCCTCAGCCTCCTGAGTAGCTGGGACTACAGGCACCTGCCACAACACTCAGCTATTTTTTGTTGTAGTTTGGCTGGGGCAGGGTTTGAACCTGCCACCCTTGGTACATGGGGGCACGTCCTACCCACTGAGCCACAGGTGCAGCACCCCAAGGGCTTTCTTAAGGGACACATTCATTTCCATGGCCATTTACCTTTTTCTCCTCTTGGGCTGCTGGACCCCAGCTTATGGGGACAGTGACTTATCAAAGGAATATGTGTGGACAGGAACAGAGATGCAGGGGAGAGTTAATCCTATAGGGTGCCTATCATAGAAAAGCCAGCTGGAGTAGGACACATGAAGAATCACTTATTAACCTGTCCTTTGCCTCTTGGTAGTATGTTTATTCAGTATTGTATAAAGAATCCCTTAAGCAGATAATATTTTTTTTTGAGGCAGAGTCTTATTCTGTCACCCAGGCTGTAGTGCTGTGGCATCAGCCTAGCTCACAGCAAACTCAAACTCCTGGGCTCATGTGATCCTCCTGCCTCAGCCTCCTGAGCAGCTGGGACTGCAGGTGCCTGCTACAATGCCTGGCTAGTTTTTCAATTAGCTCTTACTCAGGCTGGTCTTGAACTCCTGAGCTCAAGCATCCTCCCGCCTCTGCCACCCAGAGTGCTAGGATTACAGGCATGAGCCACCATGGCCAGGCAAGATAACAAAAATTTTACTAAAAATTTCTTTAAAGTGAAGACAATTTTTGGGAACTACTACCACTTTACTTGATATAGAAGATAATACAGTTATCTAAACAGTTTAATACAGATAATACAGTTTTAACTAAACTTTTTTTAAGAGGATACAAACTTTTGAGCATTATCATTTTATCGGCAATAAGATCTTGTTTTTAATTTTGAAAAGTATATGTATTGTCCATGAGAACTAATTCATAACCTTAAGTATTCCTCATATTGTTAATAAATACCATTTTAATATGATATAATTTATATTTGAGCTTCAAACTATTATCACATGTTTTAATAAAGTGGATACCTTTCTCAGATTTTTAGAATTTACTTGCTGAATGAAACCTACTTTTTGGAGCTTTTTGATGTTCCTTAATTTAATTCATATCGTATAGTCTGATAGATGTTCATGCTAAATCTTAGATGGAGAAGGGACTCAAGATATAAGTTAATCAATCATATTCCTTTGTCTTTCTTGTAAAATCAAACTGCCAGGGCAGTGAATTAATGTGTAATCATTCAAAAGTTTCATGAACATCCAACTAAACAAGAAATTTCCATTCTCTTCTAATTTTCTTCTTCACAAAAGTACCTGTGTTACACGACTTGGACTTATTTCCTTCTAGAATAGCTAGACTATGTGTTAGGCTGTTTGTGAAATACCCTCAGATGTTAGTATATTGTATATTGTAACACTTCAAAAATTAAAAATCCAGTATTTTTGAAGTTATTAAAATCGTTATTAAGATTACATACCAAATGACACGTAGAAAAAGCTTACTAAGTAAGTAATTCTAGTATACAGGCTTTTAAATGACTTTTTATTATTTCCCCAAATAATAAACCAATCTTTTTCTGCCAAAGCATTTGGTACCCTGGCTGAATGAGATTTAGCCCAGTATATTGTAAATATTTGTTTCTTTGCTTTTCTCCTTTGCTGGACTGAGCTATGTGAGGACCTGGACAACTTCTTATTTGGTAAGAATAAGGTAAGAACTGTTTTGTTCTCAATGATCTAATATAGCGCCTAATACAAAGTAAGCATTCAGTATGCATTGATTTATTGAATTAAATGATTATTTTCAAGCACTTTGGAAATAGCCATTTATACAAATAAAACCCCATAATTGATATGTTAATATAAAATACTTCCTAACTATTCATCACAAAAGTGAGAATTTGATGTCAGAAAGATCTGGCATCCACTTTACTATTTCTTAGCTATGTGACTGTGGACAAATTAGCCAACCACTATGAATTTTAGTTATCTCAAATATGAAACAATTATTAATTATGCCTTGCTCACATGTTTGTAATGATAAAGTGGATCGATGTATATAAAGGGGGTATAATATCTGCCACGTAATAAGCTCTCCATAAAGGTCATTGAAAATTGACATGCTACTTGCATCTCCAGGCTGATTCCTTTAGTCTTTCTTTTATTATTTTAATGTATATATTTTTGAAAGGGCTAATGATTAAAACATTCAACTGCCATGTTAAAAAATACATAGGCATTATCTACATGTAAAATGTACATGCCTACATGTAGTTGGTACATGTGTATATGCACACACATATGTGCACATAGACCATATTATATGATGTGTTTTCAAATTATGCTATACTTTTCACTGTATATTTCACTATACTTTTTACTTCTTTTTGCATAGCCTAGGTATACAGGCTCCTTTCTAAAGTACTGCCCTTTTGTGGATATTTTGGTTATTTTTCCACTTCCAGATTATAAAAAATTCCTATTTTTTATATTTCTTACATTTTGAGTTTTCAAAAGTACACATTTAAATCGTCAGATTTTCATTTCCCTGCATGCTGAAATGTCTGGCTGGTCCTCTGTACCACTCTTGCACTTGTTTTATAACTAGTGCCTGTGTTTCAGAAGCAGGGAGGCCTCTTACCCAGTGGCCATATGGCTGTGGATTGATTACCTGCTAGTGTGAAATAAAATAGGTCATCAAAGATATTCTTGTCATAGAACGAGTGAATTGTCTTTAATTATTAGGTTATTAATTATGAAATGTCCCATTTCCTTAAGTTTGACAGTTGATATTTCTGACATTTTACTTTGATATTTCTTGCATGTGTGTGTGTTTAATTATTGCAAAGGTACATTCTTATTCTTTCAAATGCACATTTTGGCTTGTGATAATCTTTCACATTTTTTTACAGCAATTTTTGCAAAACCACAGATAAGTAAAATATTTGTGTTGTTTTTGAATATGAGTTCCATCATGGAACCAGCACAGTGCAGACAGCTTGAAATACCAACAAAATGTTTTGGGAGGATGTGGCAAATGAAGGCACAGTATGTCAATTGTTTGAGAAGTCCATTCTGGTGATTTTAATCTTGAAAATATGTCCCAAGGGCCACCTGAAACCAAGGTAGAAAATGATGAGCTAAAAGCTGTAGTGGAAGTGAATCCATCTCAAACTATGAAGGAATTAGCAGCAAGATTGGATGTTACTTTTCTAACAATATTGGACCATTCAAATAAATGGGCAACATAAAGAAGCTGGATTCTGCATGAATTAAACAATATTGGGCCATTCAAAACAAATGGGCAAGGTAAAGAAGCTAGATTCTGCATGAATTAAATGAGCATCAGAAGAGAAATTGTCTCAAAGCTTGCCTTTCCTGGCTTGTCATGGTATAAAGGTGAATCACTTCTACGCCATATTGTTACGTGTGATGGAAAATGGGTTCTTTTTGACAATTACAAGCATGGAACACGATGGTTGGACAAAGTCAAAATGCCAAAACACAGTCCAAAACCGAATATTTATCACAAAAAGGGAATGGTATCTGGTTGGTGGTCCAGCATTAGTATTATCCACTACAGCTTTGTGAAACCTGGTCAGTCAATCAGTCACCCGGTATGTCTACTACAACCGATTGGATGACATGCTGCGGATGCTTGGGTTGAAGCAGCCAAGTGTGGTCATAGAGATAGGCCAGTCCTCTAGCAAGACAATGCTGTTACACAAGGTAGCTCAAATAAAAAAAGCTGGACTTGGAAACTCTGTCATCCACTGAATTCACCAGACCTTTCACCAACCATCACCTCTTCCAGGCTTTGGACCATGTCTTGCAAGGAAAAATATTCAGTTCTCAACAAGTTGTGGAACATGATTTTTGCAATTTCATTGCCTCTCACTCTCCAGGCTTCATCTGCTAGTATAAACAAGCTACTGTTAAGATGGCAAACCTGTGTAATAGTTTAGGCACATCCTTTGATAAATTGTACTGCTTCTTATTCGAGACATAATAAACTAAACTTTTGATTCCAAGTCAAACATTTCAGATTTAGTTGAAATAAGAATTCCAAGATGATGCCAGTGTGAACTGTGGTGCCAAATCACAAATTTGAACAACAGCCAAAAAAGCTTAATAATGTAAGTATTTCAGTAAAAACCAATGTGAATTTCTTAAATTTTTTTCTCCATGACTTCTTAGTGTTACTTCTCTATGAACGTGCATACACGTCCTCCAGATCATACACAGGAAACAAATCTTCCATTGTGTACTGAGGTTTCTGGAGAATTTCTTCTTTAAAATACCTGCTTCAGAAATAGCACCTGTTTTCATGTCGCAAATTCTTGATTATACCAGAAAATAGAAGAACACTTCATATAGATTATTGAAATTCACAATTTATAAAGAAAACTTGTATTTTAATCTGTACCTTCTAGGACTATTGCTAACTAAAAGCAAAAAGGAGAGATACCTTTTTTTTTCCTTTCTGTGAATATGAGACCAAGAGTAAAATGGCCAATATTCAATGGAAAAGCAAAGGTGAAGCAATGTTCCTAGTCATTTCTCAATCTGGACTCAACCTCTGTTCATCTTCACAGTGGCTGAACCAGAGCTTTCAACAAGGACATTTAGATGGATGAGTTTGGAAATTTGCTTTCTAAAATTCGACCTTCCAAACAGAAAACAGGCAAAGAAGATCCCATGCTGCCTTGTTTTGTTAGTAAAATAAAACATGATTTTTCTAGGGACAGAGTACACCAGGAACTTATGTGATGGACAGACAACATTCTAAGATCGAGAATTTCTATTTTGTAATCTCTCTAGAGATTATTGCAGAATCGTGTGGCCTGAACAAGTCTTTCCATGTGTCTTCTCATTGTCGGTAAAACATATTTTTAAACCACTGAAAGAGGGGTGACATTTTATATTCTCCATAAAAGGCCCTCTTGGAAGTTATTTTGTAGTTTCTCTCCTGTGCCCAGTCCAAAGAGGTTTTTCTTATTCCAGACAGGATTCCTATCTCTTATAAAAGATGGAGAGAAAGTAGACTGGGTTATTCAGGAGTTGAGGAATGAGTTAAGAGAGTAATTTAAAGTTTTTCTTTTTATCACCATAGTTCTTTCTATTCCTCTAAAGTTACAGGGCCCAAACTGAAGAATGGTTTTATCTGGAGTCAGGGGATGTAAAATACACCATTGCCTGCTTCAAAACTGTCTTACCTCTGCTTGTGCATCTAACGACGATGTGTGTGCCTATGACTTGCTAACTATATTACTCACTAGCTCATATGTGACTTAACAGAGATAGAAAATGCCTGGCAAGCATGATGTCAATGCTCAACCTGCCTAGTCATCAGTAATATTATCAAACCACTTTTTCTCTCTGAGCTCAAAAGTGTGAATCAAGCAGCTATTACAAATCAATCAGCACTGCCAAGGTAGATAAAATCTGATCATCTGAGATCAAGATCTTAAAAGGCTAAAGATTTCAATGCAAGTTGGACTTCTAAATCTAGAGAAAAATCTCCAGAATGATCTTTCTGTCACCTAAAAATTTCTAAGCATTAGTTCGCTCAGATAATAATAATAAATGTTGGTCTATGTATTTACTGACATCCTTTGAAGTCTGCAGTTGTGCAAAAAGACTAAAACACTGGGTCCAGATAATATTATTCTTCTTGGATAAGAATAATTATAAGTGACAACCTCAAATGTGCTGTTTAGTAGAACTTCCTGTGCTGTCTGATGTGGTAGCCACCAGCTATTGAGCACTTGAAATGTGGTTAGTGCAGCAACAACTGAGGAACTAAATTTTTAATTTTATTTAAGGAATTTAAACTTAAATAGCCACATATTATTATAGGCTGAGATTCCTTATTCAAAATGGGAATAAGGGTTGGGTCTAGAAGTGATTGGATTTCAAATTGGATTTTGGAATATTTATATATTGATAATGAGATATGTTGGGGATGAAACCCCCATTAAACATGAAATTTATTTATATTTCATATATACTTTTTACAAAAATCCTGAAAGTAATTTTATACAATACATTTAATAATTTTGTACATGAAACAAAGTTGTATATGTGAGGTAAGGTGTGAAATTTCCCACTTGTATTTTCATTTTGGCACTCAAAAAGTTTTGGATTTTGAAACATTTCAGAATTCAGATTTTTGGATTAGAAATTCTCAACTTATAGTGGCTACAATATTAGACAGGGAAATTCTATGGAATACTTCCATGGAAGGTATGTATCCTATAATCTGACTGAGAGTTAGTCTTTTGGTTAAATTATGTTTCCCTCTTTTTTCTAAGCCTACTTAAAATTTGTGATATAAAAACCCTTGACTTGTGGTATGTTTTGGAAGTGCATGGAAATGATGGGTGATGTAATTTAAAAAAAACAAACAAACTCTGAAATGTAAAAAAGTGGACTGTTCTATAAGAAATTATTCATGTGAACTTGTTCACAGAATAAAGACACAATATTTTTTGTGGATACCTTAGCCATTAAAAATGTATGTATAATCAGTGTAACTGGCTTATTGTACCCTCAATGAATCCCCAACAATAAAAAAAAAAAAAAAAGTATGTATATTTATAGTTTCTTTATGAGCTGTGAGATTGTACTATTTTAAGTAGAAACTTTTATATAGTCTTGTTCTTATATCATCTGGCATGTGGTAAGAACTCAAAAATTTTTGGTTAATTTTTTTAGAGTTTATTAGGTTCTTGTACCCATATGAAGTACCTCTCAAAATCTGAGGAAGATGTGGGTGGTACCTGTGGCTCAAGGAGTAGGGCACCGGCCCCATATACTGGAGGTGGTGGGTTCAAACCTGGCCCTGGCCAAAACCTGCAAAAATTAAAAAAAAATTCTGAGGAAGACATGATAAACAGAAAAGGAAAGAGGAGTTCTTTAAAAAGTCATCACTTTCTTGCTGCAAAATTGTTCTTGGCTGACAACATATGGGAAGGAACTCAAAAGAAATACAAATATAAACTTTGACCCTACAGCTTTTCTTATTATGTATTCAACTCTTTCCCCCCAAAGTAACAGCAAATGGTAACCAATTATTATACTTTGTTAGTATTTTTCTATACTGTATATGTGAGTACAGAAATTCTAAATGACTCTACTTTTCAATTTAATTATATGTGTTGCCTTCACATTGTTCTTAGTCTTCAACAGGTGTTGCTGAAAAAAAAAAAAAAACCTTAATTTTTGATGATCTTAATACTGTACATCAGGAAGAACAGTTCTGCAGTTACCGCTCAGTAGTTTTTGAGAGGTTGTACATGAATCTTAGACTAGACCTTTCTGTTCTGGACCTAAATGACAGTCTTGGAATTCATTGTCCTGTCTAACAGCAATAAGAGTGTGGAAAATTCTCAGAATAGAATATTTTCATACACCCCCCCAGCTCCCCCTCCACTTAGGTTGTCAAGACTTATAAGCCAATTCAGAAGGACTGACTTGTGAACTTGATCACTGTGTAACATACAGGTTTTTGCCATCCTCTAACAAGCACCTCAGAGACCCCATTGTCTATATCATCCTCCTATCTTGTCCTTAAACTCCAGGACAAGACACTTACCCTCTAGCTAAAAGATATTCCTGGTTGGCTTACATATGACGTCACTAGTACATGCGATGGTAGAAATCTGTAACCATATATTATCTTTCAAAAAAGTCATACTTATGGCAAATAATTCATGTGGCTATAAGTGAATAGCTTGAATTTCTTAGAAAGTTTCTATTGTCCAAATTCTACATCTGGTATCAGATATACAAACCAATATGAAATGTTACATAGTAAAATACATGACGTTTTATCAACTTGTAGCTGAGAGTTAGGAGGATCTTATACCATCAAAACTTTCCATTAAAATTACACAATATAACTGGGCATTTATAATGACAGATGGCTGAGAAGCTCGGTATTTTAGACTGATTTTTACTGCTCGTTAAAGGTGTCACAGATAACAAAGATGCCAGCACTGTGTTGTGGTGGTATTATTTAGAGGACAGGCTCACAACTAGACAAAAGTCTTAAAACAAGTTCATGGTCAGTTCAAATTAAAAATCATGGATCTTAATATAGTTCACGGAACTTCTTGTCTCCAATTTTTACAGCAGGGATTCCTCAATTTTTGTTTGTCACTATGTTTTAGATGACAGTGTAAGCGGTTGGTGTCCTGGTGCCATCTGGCACATAATAGCAAACACAGATCTGCTACCATATGGTGAAACGCCAGCAGAACGAAGCAGTGGTTCCATTTCATCATAAAGTGCTGACACACAGAAGTAAAGACAAGGCTGACTTTATGGAAAATGTCTTCATGTTGGTGAGCTGACATTGGGGAATGCCTACTCCAAAGCACAGGATAGCCTCCAAAAGATTAAGGTACTTTCTTGTGTGCATAGAGTAAGGTCATCCTGCCTTTGTGTTTGTTATTTTAGTTCATGGTTGCATTAGCTTTCTATTGCTGCTATAAAAATCACCACAAATTTTGTGGCTTTAAACACCCCCTGTCTTATCCCACGGTTTCTGTTGCAGCATGGGTCAGCTGGTTCCTGCAAGGTGATGGCAGGGCTGCTTTCTTTTCCAGAGGCTGCAGGGGGAGAATTCACACCCAATTTCATGCAAGTCATTGTCAGAAATCGGTTCTTGTGTTTGTGAGATGTGGTCCCTATTTCCTTGCCGGCTGTCAGCCAGGAACAGCCCTGAGCTCCCAGACATCTCTCTGCTTTCCAATAATCCAGAATTCACAATGGGTGGAGTGTCTGTATCCTATCCCACGTAGACTCTCACTGACCTTCCTTTCTAGCCAGAGCAAATTCTCCATTCTTAAAGGTTTGTGTGATTGGATTGGGCCCACTCAAACAATTTACAATAATCTATTTTAAGGTTCTTAACCTTAATTACCTCTGCAAAGACCCCTTTGCCATGGTAAGGTAACATATAGTATTGTGGGTTCCAGGGATTAGGGCATAGACATTTTTGGAAGGAGTGGGCATTACTTTGCCTACCAGGGTGATTTTTTGGCTTAATAGCTTATTATTAATTGAAGTTTAAAAGTTTTGTCTGGGCACGGTAATTCATGCTTGTCGCCTCAGCACTTTGAGAAGCCAAGATGACAGGATCTTGGCTTGGAGTTGACACCAGGAGTTTGAGACTCCACTTGACACCAGGAGTTTGAGACTAGTTTGAGAAACATAGTACGACCCTGTCTCTACAAAAAAATAAGAAAAATTTCCCCTGTCATCTCATAGCTACTTGGGAGGCTGAGATACCGGGACTGCTTAAGCCCAGGAGCCAGAGGGTGCAGTGAGCTGTGATTGAAACACTGCAGTCCAGCCTGGGTGACAGATGACAGAGGGAGACCTTGCCTAAAAAAATAAATGTTTTATTTCTTTCTGTATCTCTCTCTCTCATCCTCTCTTTCTTTCATTTAGATATCTGGGATACTAAAAGAAAAGAGTTTTTCTTTTTCCTTCTGTAAACTTATTCTCTCACAACTTAATCAAACACAACTTGGATGTTTGTTATATCTGGAAACCTGAAAAGCATGGTCTTTCTGAAATAACAGACGTTCCAAGGCAAAGAAAATGTTCAATTTGGTGTGATTTACTAAAAATTCCACTGGATGTGAAAATGATTCCTTTATTGCACCCATTGTTATAGTTTCTATTAAAAAAAAATAGAACAAAGTTAGTAAAGGCTTCCATATTTGTAAAAACCATCAGGTGTTAATTGCTGGTAGGCATGGACTCTGAGAGCTGCTTAAATTCCTATTCATAATAGTTCATTATAGTGTCAACAAAGTCTTACCTTAGCAATTAGTACTGTGCCAGGACAAGTAGAAATAAGCAGATAAAACCTAGTTTGATACGTTACCAATAACACTGAAACAGTAGAACACTGCCAATTTTTTTTCAATTTATTCTGTGCTAATTAGTCTTCTATTCAGGCTTTCTACTTGTCTTGGTAAATTATATTTTCCTACTAATTGTCCAGTTCATCCAGGTTTTCAAGTTTATTGATCATTTTCAAATACTCATTATAACATTAAAATATTTTTACTTGCAGCTACATTTATTACTCATGTTTTGTTTTGAACTTATTTGTTGTTGCTGCTATTTCATGATTTAAAAAATATACCAGGAACAATATTTTATTCCTGTTTGGTTTAATCAATTATGATTTTTTTGTACACTTATTACCATTTTGAGGTTTCTTTACTCTCTTGCTTTTCCTTATTTGAGTTTATTTTGCCATTCTTTTTCTAGCATATTCTGAAGAAAAGTAATTTATTTAATCACTCTTATTTATTTATTTATTATTATTATTTTTTTTTTTTGCAGTTTTTGGCTGGGGCTGGGTTTGAACCCGCCACCTCTGGCATATGGGGCCGGCGCCCTACTCACTGAGCCACAGGTGCTGCTTTAATCACTCTTATTTTTAATGAATAATTTTATTTTTTTTAATAAATAATTTAAAATTGATAAATCTCCTCTGAGAACTGTATTGACCTTATCCCATGGACTTTGAAATATAGTATTTTTATTTTGCTCCAGTTGTTTTCTGGTTTAAACTGGTTCTGGTTTAAAAGCTATGCATTCAATTTCTATCCTTCTATTACCTTCATATTTTTAACGCACATTATTAAACTTAGAGTTTTCTAAGAAAGTCTGGTGCTACTCAGTTACTTTCTCATCCCATTGTAGAAAATATAAATGCTACAATAACTTTGATTCTAGGGTTCCATTTATAAACTGCTCCCACTCCCTGCTCCCACCCATGCTATCATCTAGAATTTTAATTTTAAATAATTGTTCAAATATTTTTGTTTATTCATATGTCACCAGTATGTTTTTAGTGTTCACGTATTTCTTGCCATTGAATTATTTATCTAAATTCTTCCTTTTGGGTTTATTTCTTTTTCTTATTAAGACATTTATTTTAGAAGTTTACTTCTGTGAGAGTCTATTAACTATGCTTATTTTACTTTTACTCTTAAATAGTTTAATTTTATTTCTGAGGTTTTATTGTATATTGAATTCAAGGTTCAAATCGTTTTCTCTCAGGAGTTAGGAATGTTTTTTCATTGTTTTCTTGCCTTCCGTAGCACTGATAAAAGGTCTGAGGTGGTTCTTGCTCTTATTTTTGAAGCTGATCTTTCTTGTTTCTCTGGTACATTTTTACCGGTTCTGTGTTGTCAAGTTTGTGCTCATGGTATCATGAGTGAGGTTTCATATTTATTTTCCTTCTTCCAACTTAGTAAGCATTGTCATGGTAAAGACTCATGTTTTTTTCTTCTAGTTTTAGGAAATGTTCACCATTATTTTTTTCTAGTTTTTCCTCTCCATTTCTTCTATTCTTTGCTTCTAGGAATATTACAACAGAAAAATCACACACTTCTGGGTGTCTATTCCAAATGTTTTAAATTTTCCTTTTGCCTTTTCATCTTTTTATCCTTTTGAGCTATATTTAAAATAATTCTTCAGTCCAATTTTCTAAGTTACTGGTTCACCCTTCAGCTATTAAAAACATTTACTGAGATTTTATTCTAATTATTTGGACACATAAAATAGGACTAATTAGCTACGCACAGTGGCTCTTGCTCGTAATCTTGCATTCTGGGAGGCTGAGGTGTGTGGATTCCTTGAGCTCACAAGCTTGAGACCAGCTTGAGCTAGAAAAATAGCCAGGTGTTGTGGCAGGTTCCTATAGTCCCAGCTACTTGGGAAGTTGAGACAAGAGGATTGTTTGAGCCCAAGAGTTTGAGGTTGCTATGAGCTATGATGTTGTGGCACTCTACCAAGGGCAACAAAGTAAGATACTCTGTCAAAAAAGAAAGAAAGAAAGAGAGAGAGAGAGAAGGAGAGAAGGAAGGAAGGAAGGCCTAATTTTAATGTGAAGTTCATGACACTTTAGCATCATTTCTCGAGAAAGTTTCAATTTTTATTTTCATCTTGAAATATGTACAACAACGTACACATGTTTCTATATTCCTCCCTTATTTTATCTTTGTGTTTCTCCAACCCAATTGTCCTAAATTTTGTGTTCATTTTTATTTGCTTTATAAAAGTTTGATCATATACAGAGATATAAGCCTAAAAATAAATGGCTTAGTTTTACCTATTTTTATACTTCATTGAAAAAAGTATGTATGTAGGATTCTGAGATTTGATTTTTTTGATTTTTTATTTGATTTTTTTACTCATTATTAAGATTCTGAGATTTATTCATTGTGTTCTATCTCTGGCCATTCATTTTACTACTGCATAATATTTCGCTAGACACAGTCAGTTTTAAAGATACTATGGCAACCACATGCCCATGCCTTTCCTTATACTTTCTACCCTTGTCTCTATATCTAGACCAGAACTTTACACCCAAACCCTTAAAACCTTCACAAAAGAATAAAGAGGACTTTAGAACAAACTTCTAAAATTATTAAATACACACATTTTATTTATAACAAATTGATTTAATAATTATCTTGTAGATGTATTATAAGCTATAATAACAATAAACTAGCTAATCTTTGATTTACGAGGAAAACATTAATTGTGCATCTACTGTGTGCCGGACATTTCAATAGACACTGGGGATTGGCAGAGAATAAAACCAACAAAATCCTTATCCTTGGGGAGCTTTCATCTTGGAGATGGGGTAGTGGGAGAAGAAAAATCATGTTTACTTATATGTATATACCACAATTTATCTATCTTTTTTGGTTAGTGGATAATGGCAGACAGTTTACTTTTTTTTTTTTTGAGACAGAGTCTCATTTTGTCACCCTCAGTAGAGTGCTGTAGAGTCACAGCTCACAGCAACCTCCAACTCTTGGGCTTAAGCAATTCTCTTGCCTCAGCCTCCCAAGTAGCTGGGACTACAGGTGCCCACCACAACGCTTGGCTATTTTTTTTGTTGCAGTTGTCATTGTTGTTTACCTGGCCCAGGCCAGGTTTGAACCCGCCAGCCTTGGAGTATGTGGCCTGCATTGCAACCACTGTGCTACGTGTGCTGAGCCAAACAGTTTATTTTCATTTAAAAAATGTTAAAGCTCCGCGCCTGTACCTTAGTGGCAAGGGCACCAGCCACATACACTGAAGTTGGTGGGTTCGAATACAGCGTGGGCCTGCCAAAGAACAATGATAACTATAACCAAAAAAAAAATTTTTTTTTTTTTTTGTTTGGTTGGTGCCTGTGGCTCAGTGAGTAGGGTGCCAGTGAGTAGTATACACCGCTGTATACTGAGGGTGGTGGGTTCAAACCTGGCCCTGGCCAAACTGCAATAAAAAATAGCCGGGCATTGTGGTGGGTACCTATAGTCCCACCTACTCGGGAGGCTGAGGCAAGAAAATCACCTAAGCCCAGGAGTTGGAGGTTGCTGTTTCAATAGACACTGTGATGTCACAGCACTCTACCAAGGGCAACAAAGTGAGACTATCTCAAAATAATAATAATAATAATAATTTTTTTTTAAAGTACTCCACTCCGAGTATATTGAGTAGAAAGGGATTTGCTACAGAATATTAGAGGCTTACACAATTGTTGGAAGGGCTTAGGAAGAGATGGTCAGGAAGATAGCTGCTATCTTACAGGAAAAATCAAGGTGCAGGAAGCCTAGGGAAGTTCTGGGGTCTCAGCCACTTGCTCTAGAAAAACAGGCTGTGTTGAGAATTATCAAATGCCCCTGGCGAAACCCCATTTCTATTCCCTACCAATGCTCCCTGCTTTGCTCACAGCTGCTGCTGGAGACTAATCGCATCTTCTTTCTCGCTTTCCAAATTTTACAAAAGTGCTTCTGAGTGGTATCGACTCATTTACAATTCTGTTGGCAAGACATCTGGAAAATATAGTTCCTATGCTGTTCTGTTAGGGTGGGAGAAAGCAGACAAGAGGGAAGGGATAATCCTAAATTGACCATAGGAAAAAATATAGTGCAATATGTGTAAGATTTTCTCTTGAACGTAAGTGGAAATGCTGGGTCACAGGATATCTGCATATTTAAACTTACCAGATGATGACTAGTATTTTTTTCATGATTTATATTTTTGCCAGAAATGTATGAGCTGATTGAATGACATCTCTCTTCTACTTCACATTGTCTAGCTACTTAATTTTTGTCAGTCAAATGGATGTGAACCAATATATCATGATGGCCTTAATTTGCATTTCCCAAATTACTGCGAAGGGGGAGTATCATTTTTACATTAATTTCTTATACATTTTCATTCCTTGAAGTACCCAATTGATAGTTTTATCTTAAAAACTTTTTTTATTGTGTTTGCTCTTTATCTTATTAATTTTTAGGACTCTTAAATGTTCATTTATTGACATAGGGTTTCTGGCTACCAGAAATAGCAGTGTAGCTTGTATTAGACTAACCCTCTTGCTGATAACAACTATAAACTCGAGATAACAAAACAAAACATTTGTTAGAAAGCACTGAGAAAAACAAAACCAGACATACACTTTTGAAGATATAGCCCTGGAAAGAAGAGCCACAGTGGATAAGATACACATTCATCCGACTTTTCTTCCAAGGGCACCCCTCCATTTGCACAACACAAGGAGAGAGATCAAGAAGAAACCAGTTGACTTATCAGGATGTGAAGTCGCAGGTCAGAGTTAGGCATGGCTGGCATAACCAGCCATTGAGGAATTAAATCCCAGAAGGGAGTGATCCACAGTTGGGAGGCCCCCCAATCTGTGCAGGAACTTCAATTTCTTGGCTGACTTCTTATACTGCACATGCATAAGGTAAGATTCAAAATAGCTAAAGAATCAACAACAGTTGGAAGGAATGAGTAAAAACATTCAATTGCTATCCATAGCTGGGAAGATAGAATTTGGAATTAAAATCCTTCTAGGTTAGAGGTGCTTGATAATGCAATTTGGATAATGCAATTTGGATTTTTCAGTGAAACCTCAAAAGGGCTATCATTACGGTCTAAGGATCGCATCGGGTACTAAGAGCTATGGATACAACTAAGACACCTGCTGAAACAAAGCCTAATGCCCAGTTCCCACAAGATTGAAGTAAGTAGCCAAGAATTAACTTCCCTGCTAGAAAAAATGCCCTAGTTTTTCAGAGAAACATGACATCATCCAGGATTTATTTATTTATTATTATTATTTTCTTTTTTTCACAGTTTTTGGCTGGTGCTGGGTTTGAACCCACCACCTCTGGATTATGGGGCCAGCACCCTACCCCTTTGAGCCACCAGGCACCACCCCTCATCCAGGATTTTTGTAGTGAATCTTTCGTAATGTCCTGTACACAATAAAAAATTACAAAGCATGCGAGAGAGAGAGAGAGAGAAAAGAAAATGGCGATAAAAATAAGCCACAGAGGATCCACATGTAGGAATCCGCAGATAAGAATGTTAAAAATATTGCTCCAAATGTTTTTAAAATAGACAGAAAACAATAGATGGGCAGATAGTGATTTTCAAAAGAGATTGAGAATCTCCAAAAAGGACCGCCCAGCACACTCTAGCATTAAAAATATAATATGAAGACCAGAATTCCTCAGATGAGATGAACAGCAGATGAAACGCTACAGAGAAGACGATTCAATGATGTTGAAATCAGGCAAGTGGAAATCATCCAAACCCAAGAACAAATGTTAACAAAAGACTTGGAAAATAATCTTAATAACCTGTGGAAAAGTATAAAGCAGTCTAAAATTAATGTAAATGAAGTCTTGGAAAAAGAGTTATCTGAAAAATATTGACTTGAATTTTTCCGTGTTTGAATGAAAAAAGTACCCCACAGACACATGAATCTCATCAAGCAAGATAAAAGGCAAAGAAAATAACTTTTAGAAAATTACTAATGTAATTCTTAGGCTGCTGAAAATTGAGATGAGAGATTAAAAAACTAGTAAAAATTTCAGAGGAAAAGTAGGTATATTACATCCTCATTTTTCTATCAAGTTTTGGTCTTCTGTTTCTCCCATTTTTGAGAGTCCTTTCTATGTTGAGGATATCAACCCTTTGTCTGTGGTACATATTGTGAAATATTTTCTCCCAGCTTGTCAGTTGTCTTTTGACATTATTTATGGTATCTTTTTCCTTCTAGAATTAAAAAAAAGAAAAAGATATGCATTAAGTTCATCTGTTTTTTTGTTGTGTTTGGGTTTTGAGTCTTGAAAAGCTTTCCCACACACCAAGATTAAATAGAAATTCATTCATACTGTTAAAATAGTATAGAGGATTTAATTTTTGTAGTTAGATCCTTAACCAAATAAGGTTTATTCTTATCTATTGAGTGAGAGAGAGCTGTCCTAAAGACTAACCATTTTTAAAAACCATTTTTATAGAAGTCCATTTTTATCACCAATGATTTGAGATACTACCTTGATAATATATTACATTTCCATATATATTTGAATTTACTTCTAGACTTTCTATTTTATTTCATTGATTTACATGTGTTTGCCCATTTATGTGCTAGTACCATAATACGTTAACTATAGAGCCTTTATAGGATGTTTTCCTTGCTATTCTTGCATTTTCCTTTTATACGAACTTTAATAACAACTTATCTAATGCCTTAAAATAGCCTTTTGGCATTTTTATTGAGATTTCATAATGATGAAATTTATAAATTTATAAATTAATGTAGGGAGAGCTGACAACTTTACTATGTTGAATCATCATGTCCAAGAAAAGAGGCTATCAATTTTTTCAAACCAACTTTTATGTCTTTCAGGAAGGATTTGAAATGTTCATCATATAGGTTTTGCACATTCCTTGTTAAATGTAACCCTTAGCATTTAATTTCTCTTTTTGCAATAGTAAATGAATTTCTCTTTATCACATGCCCTTTGACAATTGTTTGTGTATATAAAGCTATTGATTTTCTATTCTGATAATGTTACTAATACTTCTATAATTTAAGTTAGTTTTATCATTGATTTTCTGAAAATTTTTAAGTATATTACCATCTGCAAATAGAAGTAATTCTACTTCTTCTTTACCCATTCTTATGCCCGTAATTGCTTTCTCTTGCTTAATCATATTAATAGTCTAGTACAGTGTTGAACAGCAGAGATAGCAAAAATTTTTGCCTTGTCTTGATATGATGTTTTTCTATTAAATAAGATTCTAGCTTTAGCACTTATATGTCTCCCTATCTCTATCTCTCTGTCCCTCTCTGTCTCTATTTCTATCTCACCAGAGAGGTTATTATGTTATGGAAGTCTCTCTTAATTCCTATTTTCTTGAGTGTTTGTTAGATTAATAAATGGGTGTTAAATTTGGTCAAAGATTTTGTCAGCATCTCTGGAAAGTTTATGTTTTCCTTCTTATATTTATTAATATGATGGATTATATTAATAAAGTTTCTAATTTGAGCCAAGTTGCATTCTAGGATTAAAATCTACTTGATCATTCTATATCGCTATTTTAAAATGGTGTTAGATTCTGCCTGCTAATATTTTGTTTTAGTATATTTGCATTGACATTCATTAATGATATTGATCTCTGCAGAGTCTTTGCACAGTCTGTACCTGGTTTATCAATGTGTATCACATTTACTTCAAAAAAAGGAATTTGGGAAATTTCCCTTCCTTTTCAAATACTCTTAAATAAACATATAGCACTGGGATTATGTGGTATTTGAAGATCTGGTGGAATACCAAAGTGAAATTATATGGGTCCGGTGACTTTGGTATAGCAGTTCCTTATAATTAAAAAAAATTTTCTTCCATGGAATTTATCAGTTTAAGGCTTTTGGTTCTGTTTTTTTTTTTTTTTTTTCTTGTTGTTGTTGTTATTTACTACAATACTTTTCTGTGGGGGCAGAAGGGAGGGAATATAAAAAAAATTGCACCTTGGTATTTGGGGGAACTTTCTTTTTTAAACTCTCAGTTGCAGTTTTGGCATACTCCACCTTTAAGTAATAGTGTGATAGGCAATTTTTATTTTTGGTAGAAAAAATTGACTGGGCCACAAAATCCCCAGATATTTGATAAAAATTATTCTGAATATTTATGTGATGATGCTTTTGGAAGAAATTAACATTTAAGTCAATATACTGAATAAAGCATATGAGACTCCCTATGGTGGGTAGGCCTCATCCTGAAAAGAACAAAAAGCTGAGTCACTTTTAAATAAGAGAAAATTTCCTCTTGTTTGACTGTTTTGAACTGAGACATCAGCTTTTCCTGTCTTTGAACCAGAATTGAAACATCAGGTCTTGCTGGGTCTTGAACTAGAACTATACCGTTGGCTCTCTGTGGCCTCCTGCTTGTTGACTATAGATTTGGGGACTTGTCAGCCTCCATAATCGTGTGTGTGTGTGTGTGTGTGTGTGTATTGTCAAACAGGTATAACAAATACCTAAAAATGTGGAAGCATCTTGGGATCTGGGCAGAGGCTTGAGGACTTTTAAAATGTAGGCTAAGCAAATCCTAGATTGTTGTAAGGAATATTTAGCAGAACTATGAGTGTAAAAGGTGATTCTGGAGAGAGCTCAGAAAGAAAAGGAAATAGCTGGAGAGAAAACTTACTTTTGCTTAGAGAATACATAAATAATTATGAACTGAATGTTTGTATGATCATGACACTGAAGGTCATTCTGGTGAAGTCTCAGCCACAAATGAGAAACCAAGGTTGAAAACTAGAGAAAAATGATCCTTGTTGTAAAATAGCAAAGAACTTGGATGCTTAATAGAAAAAAAATCGTTTTCTAGTATTTGGTGGAAGGTTGAATTTAAGAGCAGTGAAACTGGATATTTAGCTGAGGAACTTTCTCAGAAAAATGTTGTAGGTGTAGACTGGATCCTCCTGACTGCTGATAATAAAGTATGAGCTCAGAGAAATAAATGACAGAATTCTTAAGTGAAAAGGATGCAGAACTTGAAGATTTAGAAAATTCTTGGCTTATACATATTGCAAAAAATAAGAAAGCTTACTCTATGGCTGAACAAACTCTCAATACAGAGATAAATTTGGATATGAACCACAAATTTAATTAGCCGCCTCAGCAGAATCCAGGAATATATAACAGCAGAAACACTGCTAGCTGGGACTAAAGTAGACAGACAAAAATGGGGTAGAATGAAAGGTGTCTGTCAGACTGCCCATCCTACAGATCTCAGTGGTAGTGCTATTTGGCTCTATTTTCATCCTTAAAAAAATAAATAAAGGAAGGAAGAATGACTCTGAAGGCAATTCAGTGATTTATAAGGCTGTGATCCCCTCACAGGCCTGGGGCATCTTAGTTTCCAGGGGCCAGGATGTCATGTTCTACTTTTAAGCTATTGTTGAGTAGTGTTGAACTTTTGCCACACATACTTCACAAAATCTAAAGTTGAACAGTATGTGTATTTTCTTCCTGAGCAAGACAAGATCTTGCCCTTTCTGTCTGTCTGCATTCAAGACTAGGGTGCATCGTAGAAGAGTGCAGGTGAAGTTTACTAAGTGTAGAGTATAAGGGTTTTAACACAATAATTAAGAAAATGCCATGAAGGCTATGTTAACCAGTTCGGTGAAAATATTTCAGACTGTATATGGAACCAGCACATTGTACCTCATGATTGCATTATTGTACACAGCTATGATTTAATTAAAAAAAAAAGATATTGTCTTGATCCTTGGTATTTTCCAATTTTACTTAGATATGTCCTAGGGATTTTTTTTTTAATTTATTCTATTTAGAACAAGTTTTGCTAACTAGATCCACAGAGTTTGTTTTTTATCCTTTCTGAGAGATTAAATATTACCTTTATCCCTTCCTCCATGTTCTCTACATAAGTCTGCAAGTATGTTTACATTGGTCCTTATCATTCTGTCTTCCAATGTCTCTTAACCTCTTTTTTTCTATTTTCTCTTCTCGTTACTTTTGCTGTATTGTGGATAACTTTGGGAAGGATCTCCCCGTTTACCAACTCTCTCTTTATTGCATCAAACTGTGTTAACCCATCCACAGAATTTCTGATTTCTTCAAATATATTTTTTATTTCCAAAAGCCTTTTCCCCTAAAATTTTCTTCATATTCCCCAATAATTTCTTGCTGAATGCTTAGGTTTACATAAGTATTTTACTTTTTAAAACATTTCATATGGCTCTGATATATATCCAACAAGTTAAACATCTGCAGTTTTTGTGAGTCTAAATCTGTTATTTCTTATTTATGCATACTGATGCTAATAGCAGTAATTTTGCTAATTTTGTTTGTAAGCTGCTTACTTGATTTTAAACATGGTGAGTCCTTCAGGGCTGACATATTTATTAAATCCAGTGTGACTCTCTTTTTCCTTAAACCTGTGAGTTTAAGTCCATTTGGTTATCTCAATTGTTGCTATGAGGTCTTTTTCTATTAAGTTCTACTTGCCTCATTTTTTTTTCTCTTTATATTTTTAGATTGAATATTTTTGTTCTGCTTTACTTACTTTTTCTCTCATTCAAATGTGTAACACTCTCTATCACTCTCTTATTAGTTACCACTGAACTTTGACCATGCATAGTTAGGATCACAAAATCTAAATAATACTTTATCTATATCCTAAATGGTACACAAACTTTAGAACACTTTACCTCTGATTGTTTTCCTGCAGACTTACGTACTATAGATTTTCATTAAATTAGTTTCCGTCCTGGCTCCTTCTGTTCTAGCTCAGCTTCTCAAATCTGTGACCTTTCCCGTGTACTCCTAACTTAATTCGTAAATTCTCCTATCTCAGATGTTAGCCTCAGAAATCCTAGCCCCTGCACTTCAGGCTCATGTTTATTTATCTGTGGATGTCCCTAGAGAACTCTCTTACCTTTTGTTAAGGCCTATAAGACCTCCAGGAATAAGGTTTCTCCCTGTCTTGTTACTGTGAGGTGAGTGTCCCACAGCGATGATGTTTTATTTTGTATTTCAATAATTATTCTTCTCATATTTAAGATATTCATTTTTTAATAAAAATGTATTCTCATTTACAACCACTACTTTTGCTTAATAGTCTACTGTTTGTTTTTTACATATACATTTACCTAAATGTATTTTTTTATCTAATAATTAGTTTTCCAATTTTTACTTTGTATAAGACATTCTTTTAGATGTAGGAGAATATAACAGTAAATAAAACAGACAAAATTCCCCGCCTTTGTGGAGCCAATATTGTAGTGAAAGAAAATAATGGCTAACATTCACAGAGCACTTAACATGTGCCAGATACTACTCAATAGTAATATTTTCCACATTCTGTAAAACAAAACAAAACACAACTATGTCCATCTTTCCTTATTATCTTCCTGGATACTATAGTATGTATTTTAAAAATCCTTTTCTGATTGCTCCATGATTTCTATTTCTTCAACTTTAAATTCTTCCATAAGTGGATCTTATTTTCCCTTTTTCCTGAGTTTGATTTCCAGATGCTTGGTGGCTTGGTTCTGTTTTCACTTCTAAGAAAGAATTTCTCCCTGCTCGTAATGGATGATGATGACTTTCTCAGCAGACCTCTTTATAGCAGCATCAATCCAGATCTCAAGAACTCAAAGTTCTAGTTTTAAATGATATTTAGAGTGTAAATAATACATTGGATAGTGTATTTCATAAAATCTCCTGCCACAAACACACAGTCACACACACTCTGTCTACATGAATGGAGCAGCATAATCATTTTAAACCACTGGACTTTAAAAAATTGCAATGGCAGTGTTTTTGTTTATTTTATATTTTTAGGTATTTTTTCAATCCTATGTAGATGCTCTTCTTTAGTTTTTAAGTACAAATATATGTTGATTAATTTCATTTTTTTTATCATTTCTGTGAGCCTGGTGAGAAAGGAAGAGATTTCATTTCATGCTTAACCTACCATTATAAATGGGAAGTCCAGTTTAGATTTCATGTTATTTTCAAGCTTAAGATATAAAGTAGACTTGTATATTATTACTGTGTGCATATACATTTTATGTATAGGTGTATATATATTTAGTTAGAAGTTCCCCTCCACTTTTTCAGCATATGGTGACATTGTCTCATCTGCTAAAACATTTCCCTGGATTTTGCAAATAATGAAGTGTAGTTCAGTAAGTAAAAGCTACTGAAAGACTTCATGATTAACTTCTCATTCAAAGAGGACTTCTAGCTAAGAAAATTTCAAGATTGCTGTGCTGAGTAAGATAACCCAACTTTTTGGACAGACTATTTGTTGTTGATTCTGCGTGTTATTTAAACCTTGAACACCGACATTGGTGTCTTCGTAAGATGGGCTTTATATAATCCTGTGAATTCCTCAAACTTTTTTTAGTCTTGGATAAATGAGAGGTGGTAAAACATTTTATTACAGCTAACATTTGAGTTCCATTACATGCCAGAAATATAGAGCATATTTGCTCTAGGCCTTCTGTGCCAATTATTTCATGATAGAATAAAATCCTCTCAGTACATGTGCTCGCTTCGGCAGCACATATACAAAATCCTCTCAGTACGGAATTCCTTGGAACTATGATAAATACCATCCAATTCTGCAATGGATTCCTAAACACATGTTTTCATTTCCCTCACACTGATAATGAAAAGTGTACAGATCCCCGTGGAGAAGCGCTTGTTATTTTCTGCTCCTTCTTTACCTGAAGATGCCTTTCTAGGAATTTATACTTTGAATAGGAACCTCCAGTTTGCTAAGTAGCCACCTCATAGTTGCACATTATTCCAACTGTGCAAGCAACAGCTGTGAGCGAGAGAAATGCATATCATCATAGAGCTTATGGAGCTCAATATGTTAGTTCTGTTTATTCAAAAGACCACCTGTGTTTCTGGGGAAATTGGAGACGTTCCAAAGGAGAATGAAGACACAGCAGACAGTCAGGAAACCTTTGGAGTTGTAAGCAGAAACATCATTGCTTTGGGTTAAACACAGTGAAACAGTCCTGTGGGAAACTTGATTTCCAATATCCAAAGCTCATCATTTTGGGTTAGAATATTGATTCGCAAATAGGTGGCTAAAATGCTCAGCTCCCCTTTCTCACAAATAGAAAGGCTATGAAATTATGACTTTCACTGTGAGGGGGAAAGTACATCGATATGTGAAAGGTTTAAAGTTTTTTCTATGTTTACTTTAACATTTGTGGTGATTGTTTTATTGATGCTAAATACACAAAATGTTCTGTTTTCTCTTGAATAGTTAAATACCCTTTTTCCTCCAGGTTACTGAGGGAAATTGAGTTACTTTAGGGCTCCTCAGCACATCCTGCTCATCAAGAGTTTTGCTGTTACTGTGTTAGTTCCTGACTTAAGGCAAGAAGGCCAGGAAGAAAGGTGAAACGATGAATGAATGAATGAATGAATGAAGTGTTGTGATGCCTGGTGCTCTTATATCACAGGCTGCTGGAGAAGGAAAAGTGCAAAATATGCCTGACAAGATACCTAAATGCAGCGCAGCCTCAAGGTAGGAAAAATGCAAGCCATTCCTTTTCCTGGTCGTATGCACGAGGTTGAATTTGAGAACTACACTGCCATGACATCATGGCATTGCTCTACATGAACTGGGTGATGTTGGTGGGGGGATCTTTCTCTAGCTTCCTTCTGCCTCTTTCCAGGCTCTATGACAGTATTAAAGGCTTCCCTTCAAAATTGTGGCATCTACCCTGATCTAGGCATCAGGGGTAACTTTCACTGGGCTGCTTCTTTATATAGCCTCCACATGTACCTTAGGGTACTACAAGCAGCTTGAGATTATTGCACATTAGAGAAAACAGCTACTTGAGACGGAATGATATAGAGGTTGCTTCTTTTAAGTACTTCCAGAACAGGCTGGTTTTGGTTTGCCTGGCTTTGTTATGAATGCATAGAAAAATCACAGAAAAGTAAAACTTTCCAAACAATGTGACATGATCTCTGCCTGAGTTCTTTGATTCTTTACACTGTGATGTGATTCCATAGCATTCCTTACAGAATCCTGGGACCATTTTAAAAAATAAGATTGGGTAAAGGTATAGGCTGTGAAAGAAGATATTAGATATAAATGTTTTCTCCTAAGAATCCAGGCTGCTCCTTTGCCAAAGGCCAAGAAAACATGAAATAAAAAAAGAATATAGCCTCAGTGGAGTATTGTAGTAGAAGGTAGATGTCAAACATACTCAGGATTATAGTGTAACGCAGAAATGAAAAGTGTGAAAAATTCACGGTGGCAAGAGAGAAAGTTCTCGGTTTCAGAAATGTGTTTCATATAGTATATATATATTTCTTGACTCCTTCTCACCTCTCCTTGTACTTTTAGTATGAAATTCTTGATGCTGCCAGAGACACACAATAAGTTTTTGTGTGGATTGCATTCTGGGCTGGGGCAGCTGAGCATGCTTGTTGTGGCTAGCTAATTGGTAGAGAAAAGGTAATGCCTAGACTTGCCTATGAGAAATTCCCTGACTATTCTTCTTGCAGCTGGTCTACCTGAGAGGGGATTGATGAGCCAAACCCTAAGTGAGTGGTGGCAGCAGTGGTTAGGAGGTCCTGGCAGCAAAGTCCCCCTCTGAAAAGCACTGCACACCTGTGTTGCAGGAAATAAAATTTCCTTTGTTATTTTCTCCCTCTTCTGTCTTTGTTAGTGTTACTTACAGTAACCATGTGAGTTATTGAAAAGTTAATTGGGGGGGCTGTCTCTTTTGCTGCCTGGTATGGTTTGGATGTTTGTCCTCTCCAAATCTCATGTTGGAATTTGATTCCCAGTGTTGAATGTGGGGCCTGCTGGGAGGTATTTGGGTCAGGAAGAGGGATCCTGCATGAATGGCTTGGTGCCCTCCCCGAATAATGAATGAGTTCTTTATGTATTAGTTCACACCAAAGTTAGTTGTTTAGCAGAGCCTGTTCCCTCCTCTCTCTTGCTCCAGCTCTCTTTGCCTTCTAGCACAGCTGGAAGCTCCCTGAAGCACTCACCAGAAGCAGATGCTGGTGCCATGCTTCTCCCACAGCTAACAAAACCGTAAGCCAAATGAATTTCTTTCTTTATAAATTACCCAGCCTCAGGTATTTCTTTTATAGCAATGCAAAATGGACTAACACATTACCCTACATTTCACAAAAAGAACGAAAGTTTAATTTTTCTTTCTCCCCTTTAAGCAGAAGTTATATAAGCAGACCTAGTTAAGGGCCAGAGACCAGCAGTGTTAGTGTCACCTAGGAGTCTGTAAGCAATGTCAATTCTTAGGGCCTGCCCTGGGTCTACTGCATCAGAACCTTATGAAGTTTTAGTTTGAGAAGTAGGGTATAATTTTTGTGGTTTGATAACACCCAGGTGTATTTTGCCAGATTGCCCAAAGAGAAGAAGGTGAGAGACAGGCAGGGGCCAATGCAAGGGAGGGGGTTGGACTTCCCAGTGCCTGAATGGTGGAAAGTACCAGTATCCATGTAGCCTCTGCAGGGGCCAGAATCTCTAAGGAGAACCGTGGGGATGCCAGAACCTCTAAGGAGAACGGTGGGGATGCCAGAACCTCTAAGGAGAACCGTGGGGATGCCTGGAGACATGTGTGTGTCCTCGAGAGTGGCAGTGAGGATCCTGGCTGTTGACTTTGGCTTGGAAAATATGGACCCTACTACTAGAATCATCCAAGTGTTTGAGTGTCATGTGAGCTTGGACAGTGAGCATCTCTCAGGGAGGCTGCCAAGGAGGGAAATCCAGAGGCCTCTTCCCAGGGCTCTTGGACTCTGTTGACCCTGAGTTCTCACATGATCCCAGCAAAGTGGAGGCAGAGCCCATTAATTTGATTCTTATTGGATTTTCTTCCACATATGGCTGGTGTGGAACAGTGACGATTAGTACAATTTCAAAATAAAATAAAATACACACTTGAGTATATCATAAAAACCCCTCATAGTCATAATAGTAGGAAGAAGTATTATTTAAGGAATCATGTCAAATATGAGAATGTCTTTTTTTCTGTCTTTAGTAAAAATAGAGCATTCATATATCTGACATTATCTGAGAACTTCTCCTTAGAAGGTGTTTAGTAAGTTCATTGGTTAACTAACCGGCACAAATGAAGACATAGCTTTCCCTTGTTTCTCTCTATATGAAAAAATGTGCAGAATCACTTGCAGAGAGTTAAAAAAGAAAAAAACGACATGACTGAAGAGTTTAAGGTGGACCTGCAGAAACCCGAATGTGCTCTAGTGGGAAGAGGCAGGACTGGGAGGGTAGGTTTGGGCTCCCACCCTGCCTGCCACCTACTAGCTGTGTGATCTTAGTTAAGGTGATTTTATTTATCTATGCTTTGGCTTTATTATTATTTTTTTAAGACTTCATTTCATCAGAGATTCTTGTAGTTCATTTTTTTCTCATCATACAGTTTTGGTTTGGATATCATTTGCAGAAAATGGCCTTACCTCACCACCCAATTTAAGATATGTCCCCATTTAGTGTCTCTCAATCCTCTCATTCTTGGCATTTACCTGAAATTGTGTTATTTATTTATAAATTTGCCTGCTAATGGCTTGCTTTTCCTCCTAGAAAGTAAGCACCATAAAGGCAGGAACTTAATGCATCTTTTTTGTCCTGTTATCCCCATGACTACGAGAGTGCTTGGCAATAGTAGGTACACATACATGTTATTGTAGGAATGAATGAATAAATTATGTGTAAAATGGTTATTATAGCATATACCTTCTGGTACTTGATGACACTTAGGTAACCTAATATAAGTACCTACGTTAGGTTCCTCTGGAGGAGGATGCTCCCTAGTTCTTCCCTCCCAGTGTCAATCGCGAGTCCTGGTGCCTAGCCTTGAGTGGATACGAGACCCGGAAGTCTGAATACACACTGTCTTTATAGGCTGAGCTGCCTAGTTAGTCCCGCCTTTCTCCCCACCCCACCCCAGACTGGCTATTCTCTCCCATCTTTAGGGTAACTGACAGTTTGGGGTTATATAACAGAACTTAATACACATTCAGTCCTTCCTCAAACCTTCCTGATGTGCCCATAGGGGTTGAAATTGGAGAGTTTAATTACACGACAATGGGCGCCAGGGACCATGTCAGCGTTATCACATTGGGGGCTCCTCGCTATCTGTTCCTACTGGGCAACAGGCCCAAGCCAGTAACTTGGTTCCTACGCTCCTCCCAGCCACGCCCCTTAGTTTTACATCCAGTCAAGGAAAGAAGGGGGTCGGAGGTGGTATGTCTCCCCTCGCTCTCGCCCTACCTGTGTGGGAGAGAAACTGGGGGCCGAGGTGGCACGTCCCTCCCCATCAGGTAGGAGGAGAGAAGCCAGGGACTGAGGCCATGCATCTCCCAGCTCAGGCATCGTGGTCCCGGAGGGTGGACAGGCCGGCCATGTGCGGTGGTGGTAGCGCTGTTGGAGCTCCTTCTCTGGCTCGCTGAGGCTCCTGACTCCAGGGTCACAGGACAAACCTATGTGGGCAAGACTGGTGCCTTTACAGGCTGCCTCCTCCCTGGAGAGGAGCAGGCCTGTTCAGCCTGAGGGTGGCCGTGCTCCCTCCGGTGTGGGGCAGGAGAAGGCGGCACCTGTGCATGTGCTCACATGTTATTTCAGTGGCCACCTAGCCATGTGATTAGGAACTTGGGCTTTGTAGTCAAAAAGACAAGGGTTTAATAATGCGGGTTCAGACACTGACTGGTAACAGTGACCCAGGGAGGGTTACTTTACCTTACTCAGCCCATTTCTTGTTCATAAAACAAATAACACATGCCTTGTGGAGCTGATATGAGAATTAAATAAAATAATGAAGATAAAAGACTTAGCTGAGTGTATAGTACTTGAGAAATAGGGACTAAATGAATGAACTTAGGAAAGTACTTTGAAAAAGGTAAAAACTTACAGCAGTATTAAATGCTAATGTTGATACTATTAATAATGATAATAAGGCTACAAGGGCCTTCCGATGAGAGAAACTAACAACTAACGCCATTAACGAGAAACATACCCAGGGAAGATTGTGAGAATTGTCCACATCAAGTAACATAAAACGAGGAAGAGACACAAACTTTCCCAGCTCCATTTTCCTGTGAAGACATTTGTTATTAAGCCATCTCATAGGGGAGTAAAAAGACAACTCCAGACACTGGAATGCGTGCCAGATGAGCTCTATTCTAATTATAATTCTGTGACTAATAAGCTTTGTGATTGTTGGCAAGTAATAACCCTTGGGTCCCAGTTTCCTCATCTTCAAAATATGGACATAGGAAGAGATGATCTTCATGGCTTTTCTCAGTTTTAAATGTTCCCTGAATTTATTTACTCTTATAGTCTACGTATGATAGTCTTTGAATTTTTTTTCTTCTCTCTCTCTTTTTCCTCTTTTAAGCCTATAGTACCCAGTATTCCCTAGCAGTGTCCCATCCAAATACTAACCAGGCTGGACCCTGCTTAGCTTTCAAGTTCAAACAAGATTGGGTACGTTCAGGGTGGTACGGCTGTAGACAGAACCTTTGAATTTGATTTCCTGAGCCCCATTTGAACCATGAGCATGACAATCAAAGTATTCTGAGGCTTCCATGTAGGACGTCCTACAAAAACACTAGCACAGTTGTCCTTCATTCTCTATACCATGACTTTTATTAATATGTTTTATTGAAGTTGTAAGTTTTAAATATTTAAGGTGCCATAGTTCAGTTTTATTTTACCAATACTGGGAAGGCATTAAAATATTGACAATTGTTAGGGGAATGGGGGGGCTTTTTTTTCCCAAATAAAGTTTAATTTTATTCCATGGGAGAAAATTTTCAAAAATGTTGCACTGTCCAGGAGTTATGGAAATTAGGAAGTCAGAGTGAGAGATGGCTGCCCAAATGGGATCAGTATAACACTTAAGTTTGTTTTCAATGATTCTGTACTAAAACTGTGAAAGAAATAAAAAACAACAAAGAGTGCATGTAACAAGTCGTATACAATCACTTTCTAAAGAGCAGAGATTATTAAAGCAAGCAGAGATCTCCTTGAATTGCCATGTGTCTGACTGTTCTTGATTCAGAACACAAATTGCTCTACACAAGAGGCCTCCTAGATGGCCACCACCTCTTCCTGCAGTGGCTGAAGAAATCTTATATGGAAACAAAGTCCAGCTGAGGGCATACCTGGCCCCTGGCCCTCATAAGCTTCAAGTCTCAGTTCCTGGTTTAGCTGACATCCTTTCTCAAAGGTGCAAGGTATACTCTTGAACTCTTAACAATGCCAAGACCCTCTATGGCTTTAAGGATGGAAAAGAGTTAGTTTTCTGAATTATTTTTTTTTTCTTTCTATCCTTCTATTTGTGATTGTCTGAACCACATAAACTGGTACTTGGTTGTACCAGAACAAAATCCCATTATACATGAAAAATGATGTCTGATTTATTATTTAATTGTGTAATGCTTATCTTTCTATTTACATCAAGACTTCTTAAATTTCATTTTACCTTTATGTCAAAAGTTATCTGTTATTTTTTATCCACCCCATAAGAACCTTGAGTTTATGATCATAAGAGGTTGTAGAGGAGGAAAACACCCCAAAAGCAGATTGATGAAGTAATTGAATCTATAAAAAAAACCAGCATAATATTCTATATCACATGGTTACCCTATGCTAATGTGTACCAAGGAACACCAAGGTGACAGAGGTCTTTTAAAAAAAAATGAGATAAGAGACTCAACAGAGCATTTTAATGCAGCCTCATCTCACTCATCTTCAATTATTAGGACTACATTCACTACTGTTTTTAAAAATGTGCATGCAAATGGCATCATTAGTCTATAATTAATGCTGCTTGTCCCTGGGAGCTCTGCAGTGGCCTCTGGATGATGTGAAGGATGCTGTCTGCTGCCCTGTGTTCTCACTACTATTATTTCCTGTATGTGGTGGGCATGGGCATTACGTGGGTTTCTGTTCCCTGCCATGCTTCAGTGCCTTCCAATAAGCAGGCAATAAAGTCAAATTTAAAGGAAACTTGCTCTTCCAAAGAGGTCAAAACAAGTGTTCAGAGAGTATTTTATATTTTTCTTATGCATATCAGATGACTTGCTAAGTGCATTCCTGTGTAGAATTGAATCAGGGCTGTAGTCCATTTGAAGAAAAAAATGTGTCCAACCACAAACAAAGGCTCAAAGTTGTTAGCATATGATTTTGCATATGATTTGCATGTTAATGGTCTAATGTCAAAACATACAGTCATCTACCTGTCCCTGTTCCTTCCCCTCCATTGTCAAGATGGGCTGATTAGACTTACTAAAATGAACTCCTAGGCTTCTCCCAGCCTCAACTGCAACGAAATGAAAAGCTGTTACAATGACAAAGTCTAGAAGTCAGCTGCGTGGATAAAAATTTCAATTTGTGAGAGGGGGATTTCTGCTTGTTAATCTTATTCTTCAAGGCCAGAAAACACTTTATGTCATTGCCATAAAACTCCAAAAAAAAAAAAAAAAAAAACTATTGGAATATTCTGTCAATTATTCCTTCCAAATGGATTTATTTTTTAAACAAACCAACAAAAAGTTTATGATCATATGCATAGGGGATGCTTGTGTCTCTAGGAAATTAAGTGTTTCAGATATTTAGGACCAAAAAGAAACAAAATGAAATATATTAAGTAGAAAATTTTAATAAAGAACAGATTTGTTCTGAAATGGCATCCTAGATAACATTTTGATGGGTAGGATGAAGGCTTATTAGTGGAAGGTGTTTTCCCTACATTAGTAGCAGAGAGAGACACTGCATCTGGAAATCCTTTCTAATAAGGGCGAGATGTTTGATTTCAGAGTCCAATTAATTCAGAAGTGATTCTAGCTCTCTGGCCTAGTTAGATTTGGTACATACAACTACTCTCTCTCTCACACCCTTGATAATTTAAGGAATTGTATTAAGAGTAATGTTAGTATTTTATATTATTGCTAAGAAATTTAAAGTTATTGCTAAAATGATAGGCATTATGCAGTCATACAAAGAGGCATAATGAAATCCCTGTCCTCAATTCAACTATGATCTAGCTGGGAAGACAAGTCAGATTCACATAAAAATGCAGCTAAAATTTTACAGCTTATAAATGCATTAGAGTCAGAGGAAGTAAGTTATGGTGTCAGAAAAAGTTTTTTGTGACTCTCAGGAGATAGTAAAGATAATTATAATGTCATTTATTTATGCATTCGCTCAGCTAGTATTTGTTGAAGGTCTATATATTTGGCATTATATTCGGTGCCAGATATAAAGCAGTAGGTGGACACAGTTCCTGTTTTCTGATTCAATGATAACTAATGAATACTTTAACTTGTATGGTATTGTGAGATTTATGAAACTCTTCTTGTACTTGCTATTTAATTTTTTAATCAACACAATCTTAAGATGAAGGCATTCATTACTCTTATGAAATACTTTCAGAGAAGGAAATGACTTTTCAAAGTTCCACAGAAATCAGGTGGCTGAGGCTAGACTTCAGCTCTGGTCTTCTGATTTCAGGTTGCTTAGTATCTCAAGTGTACTAGAGTAAAGAAATCTAACTGGAGTGAGGGTCACATGTACAGGAGAAGAGAAAAAGTACCTGGAACATTTGGCAATACTAAGACCATCCAAGTTCTTAAAAATAGGGTAAAAAAATCAACACTCATAAATCTGTAGCCTTTATATATACTAACAATAGTCATGCTAAAAAACAGTCAAGGACTCTATTCTATTCACAGTAGTGCCAAAGATGATGAAATATTTGGGAGTTTACCTAACAAAGGACGTGAAAGATCTCTATAAAGAGAACTATGAAACTCTAAGAAAAGAAATAGCTGAAGATGTTAACAAATGAAAAAACATACCATGTTCATGGCTGGGAAGAATCAACATTGTTAAAATGTCTATACTGCCGAAATCAATATACAATTTTAATGCAATCCCTGTTAAAGCTCCACTGTTATACTTTAAAGATCTTGAAAAAATAATACTTCATTTTATATGAAATCAGTAAAAACCTCGAATAGCCAAGACATCACTCAGAAATAAAAATGAAGCCGGAGGAATCACAATACCAGATCTCAGACTATACTATAAATCAATAGTGATCAAAACAGCATGGTACTGGCACAAAAACAGAGCAGTAGATGTACAAAACTCAAGAGGTGAACCCAGCTACTTACCATTATTTGATCTTTGACAAGCCAATTAAAAACATTCAGTGGGGAAAAGATTCCTTGTTTAACAAATGGTGCTGGATGAACTGCCTGGCGACCTGTGGAAGACTGAAACTGGACTCACACCTTTCACCATTGACTAAGATAGACTCTCACTGGATAAAAGATTTAAACTTAAGACATGAAACTATAAAAATACTACAAGAAAATGCAGGGAAAACTCTTGAAGAAATCGGCCTGGGTGAATATTTTATGAGGAGGACCCCTTGGGCAATTGAAGCAGCATCAAAAATACACTACTGGGACCCGATCAAACTGAAAAGCTTCTGCACAGCCAAGAACACAGTAAGTAAGCAAGCAGACAGCTCTCAGAATGGGAGAAGATATTTGCAGGTTATGTCTCTGACAAAGGTTTAATAATCAGAATCCACAGAGAACTCAAACATATTAGCAAGAAAAGAACAAGTGATCCCATTGCAGGCTGGGCAAGGGACTTGAAGAGAAGCTTCTCTGAAGAAGACATGCGCATGGCCTACAGACATATGAAAAAATGCTCATCATCCTTAAACATCAGAGAAATACAAATCAAAACTACTTTGAGATATCATCTAACTCAAGTAAGATTAGCCCACATCACAAAATCCCAAGACCAGAGATGTTGGCGTGGATGTGGAGAAAAGGGAACACTTCTACACTACTGGTAGGAATGCAAACTAATATGTTCCTTTAGGAAGGATGTTTGGAGAAACATAGAGATCTAAAAATAGACCTGCCATTGGATCCTATAATTTCTCTACTAGGCATATATCCAGAAGACCAAAAATCACTCATAACAAAGATATTTGTACCAGAATGTTTATTGCAGCCCAATTCATAATTGCTAAGTCATGAAAGAAGCCTAAGTGCCCATTGACCCATGAATGGATCAATAAATTGTGGTTTATGTATACCATGGAATATTATGCAGCCTTAAAGAAGGATGGAGCCTTTACCTCTTTCATGTTTACATGGATGGAGCTGGAACATATTCTTTTTAGCAAAGTATCTCAAGAACGGAAGAAAAAGTATCCAGTGTACTCAGCCCTACTATGAAACCAATTTATAGCTTTCATATGAAAGCCTAAGAATATAGGAAAAGGGGAGGGGTGGGGGGAAGATGGGTGGGGGGAAGGTAATCAGTGGTACCACACCTACAGTGCATCTTACAAGGTTACATGTGAAATTTACAAAATGTAGAATATAAACGTCTTAACACAATAACTAAGAAAATGCTGTGAAGGCTATGTTAACCAGTTTGATGAAAATATTTCAAATTGTATATAAAACCAGCACATTGTACCCATGATTGCATTAATGTACACAACTATGATTTAATAAAAAAAAAATTTGGCAATGGGAACCATTAAGTTTTCAATGAAAAAATTTCAGTGAAGAAGGCAATATCTTAATCAAACTAATCCTATGGTAATATGTAGAGTTAGCTCAAGAATTTTTGTCAAGAAATAATTGACAAGGTTGATGACTGCTTGCATATGGGGTTAGGGCAAAAGGAAAGATTGAATCAGTGTCCAAGATTTGAACTTGAGAAGCTGAGAATGAAATAGTGATCCTACTGCCACAAAAAAAAAGAAAAAAAAAAAAAAAGGAGGATTTGGGAGAAGTCTTATTTCAGGAGGAGATGGTATGTCTAGGTTTGGATATGTTGGAAGGAAATGATATCGTAACATTCATAAAGGAATACACAGTTGTCAAGTGATGTTAAAGGTCTAGTTTTAGGAGAAGGTTAGAGATGTGCATTAGAAAGGCATTTCCAGTGAAAATCTTGTTAGATGAGATCTGAGAGAAATATGGAGGAGAGAGATAAACAGAGAGCCAAGGACTGAACATTATGAAACAACCTTGGATTTTTGATAAATAATTATCCTCCTTTTGATTGATCCTTCATCTTCCAGATGTGCCAAGTCAGACTGTGGCATGTCTCTACTACCTTCCTCTTCATAAACAGAGGAATCATTATAAGAAATATCATTTCCTCTGGGTCATCCTGAGCTTCTCCTCTGGCCCAAAAGGGAGAAATGTTTATTCAAGAGCCAGGAGATAAAATCTTGACATGCCCTAACAACTCTACACTAAATAGGATGATTGTGATATAGTAAAAAAAATAAATATCTGGCCTTTGTCCTGGGATCTTGGCACAGGACTCCTACAACCATTGGAATCTTCTGGGTGTTAAGTATGTCATTTGTATGCCAGTGAGATGAATGGTGACTGGGAGCCCTTAGGTATCTTCAGGATGGGACCTCATCTCCAGAAAGACTAAGTCACTATTATTAGATGGTTGGAAATTTCAGCCCTTCCCCGACACCCCGAGGAGCAGAGAGGGGCTAGTGATTGAGTTCAAGCACCAATGGCCAATTATTCAATTAATTATACTGCATAGTGAAACTTTCATAAAATCCTCTAAACAATGGGGGCTTGGAGAGTTTCTGGGTTGATGTTTACATTGTGGTGCTGGGAGAGTGGTGCACCTGAGGCACGTGAGAGGGCACCTCCTCTCCAGTACCTGCCCTATGCCTGTCTTTTATTTAGAGGACCCTGGTTGTATTCCTTGTAATAAACTAGTCATAGTAGGTAAAGCACTTCCAGGAATTCTATGAGTTGTTCTAGTGAATTATTAAACTTAAGAGGGGAGATTGTGGGAACTCTTGAATTTGTGATTAGCCAGGCTAATTAGCCAGTGTGAGAAGCCTGAGAACCTCATTGCATCTGGTGTCAGAATTAGGGCAGTGTTGTAGGATTGAGTCCTTGACCTGTGGGGTCTAATTCTAACTCAGGGAGATAATATCAGAATTGAGTTGAACTGGTGGTTATCCATGTGATATTGAAGAATCAGCAAATTGGTTGATGTTAGAAAAGAGAAGTATCAAGGGGAAAAATCGTTTATGTCCTGGAGATGCTAAGTCAATCTGTCATGCCTACCAGGTCAGGGAATTCCTCACTCTCAGCCCTCTATCTTGACCACCCCCCAAATCACCCTCCTCAAAGATGGAAGTGTTTGTCTGACTCTGGGTCATGGTTGTCATTTTCCTGTAGCTGTAAGTCAACAATATAAAATGCTGCAGAGCATTCACATAGAGTAGTGATTAGAAAGTCACAATTCGGAGGGAAGGAATGAAATTATAGTTTGAAGATGTGGAGACCAGGTAGACAGACCACTTGTTTGAGAAACATTGACAGGAAAAAAGGAACTAGAGAACCCAAACTATCTGCAGACATCCTTGGCTGACTGTCATTTGGATACCCTTTGTGAGGGTAATTGCACTTCATATGTGGTCAGAAGCTCTACTGTATGTTGGTTGCTATAAGATGAATTGACCTTGTTTGGGAAATACATTACAATTAGAGATTGCAGTAGGCATAGAGAAGGCCGTCCAAGTGAGTCAAAAATGAAAAAGGAAAAGAAAGATTTATAAGCCTATAGAATGACAAACTTCAATATCAACTCATAAGACTACACCATTAAACATGTTCATTTTATGCCTAGAAAGGTGAAGGGACTTTTATGAGTCCCATGGCTAGTTAGCAGTGCTGGTGCTAGCCCTTGGGCCTCCCTTCCCTAACTACTTTCCACCTTTCCCCACTTACTGCCTTCCAGATTTCCTAAGTACCCCTTCCCCATGCTTCAGGCTATACCATTGATGACAATTTCATCACAAGCTGTCCATCTCTGTGCTTCTGACCTAGCTGTTTCCTATGCTTGTTCTACTCTCTTACCTCTCTGAGTTAAATCCCACCCTTCTTCTGAGATTTATTTAAAATGTCCTGTCTTCCATGAAGAATTTCCTGAACATCCTTTCCAGAAGTTTTCTCTCCCACTGAGCTGTTAAAGCACATTAAATTGTTCCTGCATAGTTCTTACTTAGGTACTGGTCTGAAGGCCTAGCCAGATTATGGATGACATTAGAAAGAAAGATGACACACGTTTTTTCTCTCCTCATAGGATCGAGTCCAGCGTTCTAAATGGTCCTTATTTTATGTCTTCCCCTTGATGATGGCAAGGGGTATTTTTGGTCTAATTGGATTATTTGCACCAGTTGACATGAGTGGCCCCTCTCTTCCTTTGTTCTGGTCTTCCTAGACCACTGCCCACATAGATCTATGTAGGGAACTGGAAGTGAAATCTATGTGATAAGGAGAATGAGAAGTGAAGAGTAAATATGATTAGTTTGAGTGAACTGAAGACTGAAGTTAATTTAAAGCCTAACTTAGTTGGGACTTTCTCTAGACAGAGGCCCAGATTTAAGCTAAAAAACTTCTCAGAACGGGTATTCCTTAAGCAGAGGAGCATTTTCTCATGCAGAACATACTTTATTGACTCTTTCATGGGATAAATTTATACATTTAATAAAAAACTGAATTAAGACTGAAAAAACATTCACTGGGTTCAATTTATAGGGATGTGTCCCAAGACTAGAGACAACCATCTGGAGAGGAAGAAGAGAGTTAACTAATGGGATGACGTTTTAGGAGTGCAGTGAAGGCACTTTCCCCGTCTACCCCAGTCTTGCTCCCAAAATACCTTTTCTCCCTTGATTATTGATAATAAAAAATAGTACTAATAAGTCATAATGGTTTTTAAAAGCCTAAAACTTTACATATAAAATTATGGAGAAAGTTACTTAAGTACCCCTAGGACAGGTAATACATACACTTAAAATTAAGCCAATTTAAGATAGAGGGTAGGAGAAGACAAAAAAGAACTCCAAGACTCTGAAAGGTGGTGGGGAAATGAAGAAGCCTTATAAGGAAAGGACGGCATGGGTGGGTGCGTGGGTGAAGCAACAAGAACTTCATGCATTTGACAACTTTGCTGTGCCTAATAATTCTAGGTTTCCAACTTTTGATTCCAACAAGTTTACTATAGAAGGTAAATACGATTCACAGAAACTGTCTCTTTGTAAAACCTGTCCAATTCACTTGCAACCACTTAGTCCCAGGCTCTGAAAGTTTGTCCCATTGTAAGAGTCAAGACTTCAGAATGTAATCTGATTTTCAACCATGTGGGTAAAAACATATTTTCCTCTTCTTTGAGTTAATTTCTGAATTGCTCAACTAAATCATTTAAATGTAATGCAATAAGGAATCTCTTAAGTTATGGACATAAGAAATATTTCTTTTCTTTTTCCAGAGTCAAAGGACTTAAAGTCCCAATTTAAATCCAAAGATACTGTAACTATCCAAGGACTCAGAAGACATGTTAGTTTCAGATCCTTGACTCCATATTAAATTGTCTTATTAAAATACCTTGCTAATGTGAACATTGTTTCACATTTCACACACTATGGAACAGCTGTGCAAAGGTCAAGTACAGAAGGGCACTGTGAAAACACAAAACCATGCTATAGCTCCTTGGGCTTTTAGCTATTCTTACTCACAAATTTCATGACATGTTGTAGTTTTCCAACTTACGTTGCCTCCCTTCTTCTTCTTCTTCTTCTTTTTTTTTTTTTTTAAACAGCCATGAAAGTAGGACCCATCTTGGAGTAACATCTCTCTGACTTGACAAGCTCAAGCAGTTTTCCAGGAAGATCTCTTATGTTAAATGTTTTAGTAAGTTAGGTTTTTTTTAAAGATATAAAATAAAAAAACCTTGTTCTTAAAAGTAAGCTTGCATTCTTCAATGAAATGTTTCTTCAAGCTTCTGTTTCTTTCATTTCCTTTCCTTTCTAGAAGTATTCATAGGCACATTTTGAATTGTTGTTGCACAATTTTTTAAAAAACAAAAGAAAATTAGAGTCTTCTATTTCTTTTCCTAACTGAGCTTTGCATATTTCGTCTGCACCCTGGCAAGGAACTGCCCTGAGGAGCAGAGTCCTGGGGTTTCTTCCCCTCCTCTGCCTCCTGCCAGGCACATTTGAAGAGCTCCATCCTTTAAATCTCCTCCCCCCCCAACCGAGTCTTTCACAAGAGGACTTTTTTCTACCTCTAACTTCACATTCTTCTTCAGTAGTTGACTGTGACTAGGAAAATAGGCGTACAACACATTTTGCATTCTCTGGATGTACCACACAGTAATTCTGCTGTCTGAAAACTCTGTAATGTCAATAATTGATGCACTTGAGAAGTGGTAATTAAATTAGTTAATTATGCTGGTAAAATTACATGCAATTATGTGACTGCAGGGTATGTTTAGTAAATTAGGCTTTCCCATACTCACTACATATTGTGGTGCCAATTTTGTTCCTTGATGATTAGGTAGCTTTTGATACTTCTTAATTGATTTAATACCTGGATCTTCATTAGCCCTTGATTGCTATGCTATGTCTGTCTGACATTTTTTCTCTCTGATATTTTACTGAGATCGTACATCAGGGAAAATATATGTATGTGTTAGCAGATGAATCATACGTATATGTGAATCAATTCATGTTTTTTTATTTCAAATATTTAAAAGGCAAAAGATTTATACAATCTGAAGAGAAGCCAGAGTATATTATTTCAAATATTTAAATGTTAAAATGTTATCTCCCTCACTGCCCTCCCACCTTCTGGGAAATAGCTAATCCTGGGGATTGGCTCAAATAGAATCGAGGAACTTAACTCTTCTTGGACACTCTAAAAAAGGAAAAATGTCATGTTCATTTTGCTTCTAAAAGGTTAATACAAATAGTAGTAGGCAGTAACAGAAGGAAGCAAAAATATCAGAAATTTTAGAAGAGTAATCATGTCACCACTTTAAATAAGAGGTAATAATATTAAAGTAAGATTCTTATCAATGAGGCGTTCATTAAAAATTTATAAATTACAGAAACTGAAAAGCTGTCATTTCATCCAGAGAGGTTTAAAGTCCATTACAGGCTTCTTGTGTGCATTAGTGAGCCTCCATGGGGCAACGAGATTGGCAGAAGAAGCCATTAGCCCTTTGGTGGAGCTTATAGAAGGAAATTCTTGGTGCACAAGATTCTGAATCCAGAGTTGGAAGGAAGCCTGGGAATTGCTAGTTTTACTCTCTTTATAGAATAGATGAAGAAATGAAATCCCATTCATGCCTTGTAGTTAGATAGTCTCATAGCAAAGCAGTGACTAGGGTGGTTCCGGACTTTAAGCCTGCTGCCCCTTTGGCCAGTGGCAATATGATAAACACTATCATGGCTGTTTTCTATCCAGCAATAGTCAGCATCTGCAACTTTTCCTATGTTGTACATTCCACCTATAATGTGAGCAATGAGGCATTTTTTTTCAAGATATAGCTATTTTAAAGATATAAAATATCTTTATTTAAAATAGCGTTCTACCCTATGCCCTGAGCAGAGTGCAATTGTGTCAGCTCACTGCAACCTCAGACTCAGGCTATGGTCATCCTGCTGCCTCAGCCTCTGAAGCTGAAGCCACTGGGATTACAGGCACTCACCGAGGTGCCTGGCTGGGTTCCATTTTTTTCATGAGTCGGGGTCTCCCTCTCACTCAGGCAAGCCTCGAACTCTTGAGCTCAAGCAATCCTCCCGCCTCAGCCTCCCACAGTGCTAGGATTACAGGCATGAGCCACCGTGCCTGGCAGCAATGAGGCATCTTAACACAGAGGCACTTTCTGGGGGAGGAAACAGCCTTTTTGATGTTGAAAGAAATAGACAAGGTTGGCCACTATTTGGGGCTTCTGTCCTTCCTCTCAAGCCAGGGAGATGAATAGACAGACTTCGCTCTGCTCTACAAAGCCTCTGCTGGCATGTTGATTCCGTGATCATTAGACAACTGCATCTGAAACGGATGGAGTGTAAAGAGCACTGCACATGTTTTGCAGGTGTTTTCATTTGTTTGACTTTGTTTCTCAGGCAGATGAAAAGAAATATTAGAGATAAATGATAATCATAACTTTCATTTATATGATGCTGTACACTATGCAAAATATTGTCACATCTTTTATCTTGGCTGTTTTTTATGTCCACTGTGTAGTGACCAACAGCAAGAATTATTTCCACTTTCACAGATTGTTTTGAATCTAACATAAATTTTGCAGGATTTGAATCGAGTATAGTTGAGCAGAATCATCCAATCTGGTAAAGACAAGTGATATGTGTATTTAGTCATTCTTGTGCCTTAAGAATTCAATTTTTAAGAAAAACCCATCTTTGATTTCTTCCAGGAAGTTTTCCCTAAATCCCTCTAGGCCAGAGTAAGTAATCCCATAATACGGGTGTACATCCCGGTCACTGCATTCGATCTTTATTTTAGGTTTTTCTGGTCACATATTCAGATGTGTCACTAGTCAGTAAAATTCCTGATGGGAGATGCTCTGGTTGATTTGCTTTCCTACCATTAACTGTTAGCTCAGTGCCTAGCTTCTGGTAAATGCCAAGGCTATAGTTGTTGATTGAATGAATGAGTGAATATGGGCCTAGAAAAATCAACATTCTTATCATTATCGGGTAACATTTAAATTCTGATCTCTGCCATTTTCTGCCTAAGAGATGCACATATCTATTATTAGGACTATCTACAGTTTTTTCTGGTACTTACTAAATCCACGTGTTCTAGACATTTGAGTATTTTTTGCTTTTTATTAAAAGGCTAATACTTAATTGAATACAAACTGAAATGCTTTTATGTTGAAAATTTTTATTTTATTAATTTCCAGTTGACTTTCACTCTTCTGGTTCTATCTGTTCCAAAAGTATATGAACTTTAAATATAATCGTAAAACGTATTCTAGTCTCATTTGAGGTATTTAAGCCATCACGGCATTTCAGCATTAGTTTAAAATACCAGTTGCATTTAAATGTCTTTCCTAGCATCTTAATTAGGATACCCTATATGAATATATTTTAATATTTTCCATTGCAATTAGCGTGGATATAAGCAGAAGACAAGTAAAACAAAGAAATCTTTGCTAAATCTTACAGATATGTAATGACTTGGGAAAAGAGGGAAGAGTCCTGAAGAGCAGAGGAGAGCACTGGGGAACTTGAGGAGGCACTAACAGAGTATTGATGGAAACCCTGCTGCTTCCCATTAGCCCTGCCAAGAAGCAGGCAATAACACCACCTGTCTGTTTGGCAGCCACAGGTACCTACACATGGTTCATGTTTTTTTCCTCTCCAGATTTCAAGATTTAGATTGGAGACACAACCAGTTAAATCAACAGGTGAAATAAAATGTTGCAAAGCAAAAAACTACTCTCAGCCTTGGTGCGTGGGGAGGAGAGAGGTAACCCAGAGTTCTCTCCATGCACCCTGCGAATTCTGTAAGAGCTTCTTGTCTAAAACCTTGTCTTGGTCCCTGGGTTTCGGCCAAGCCAGCAAGCTATCCTGTTAGCTGGCATGATGCCACTGTAACAGATGGCCAGGAGTGTAGGCAGAAATAGACTATGTAGGAGCATCACAAGTAAGTGCTGAGGGCGAGAGCTGCAGACACAAGCCCAGGGTCTGTCTGTCCATTAGGAAACCCTGAGCTCCTGAGCAAAGTGAGGATAGGAAACATTCTCATCTGCCTCCTTGCTCGTACTTGCTTTAGATAGAAACTGCAGCATTGTTTTGTTTGTGTTTCAGTGTTAGGTTTTCTGCTTCAACTCTGATGTGTATAGGTATGCAGTCTATCTAAACAGGATGATGAAAAAGACAGAAATATTCTCAAGGAAGCCGCTAGTGTTTTTAGTTTGCTCACCCTGCTCATTTTCTCCTGCACACTCTGGCCAGATTCACCCCCTCGGGCACAGCTTGGATCATATCTCTGCTTTCCTATTCTTTTGATGATGATGATGATGATGATGGTATCAATGATGATAGTAGTGGTGGTTGCTATTTTTTAATCATTTCCTATGAACATAATTTTCATACTTCAAAGATAAATCGGTTCAGAAAACCAACTTCCTACTGAATGTCCTGTAACTAATAAGCCAGAACTGGGGTCTGGGTTTATTATAGGTGCTTTACTCTGGGAAGAGTCTATATTTGCAAATATAAACACTTTTATTGGTCAGAGAGTCTCTGGAACTTTCTTGATGTCATTAACTTACAATTTAATAAGACACAAACTTTTATTTTAACTCAAAGTTTAGTTTAAGTAAAAGTCTAATACTTTCAGTTTTGACATGTTTTTCTCTTATTTGATTTTTCAATGGAATATTTGTTCTGAAAAACTAGATCAAAGCTAATAAGGACCAAGATAAACCACGTCTAAACAAAAATACTAGATTGACCTTATACAAGGTCTGACGATTAAATTCATGAACTTGTCTTAGAAAAAGTGCCACATACTTCATTACTGAATATCACTATGGTCACCTTCAAAGTGCTACCCTTGGCAAGATGTGCACCCAGGCCAGCACCTAGTCCTCCCTTCGAAGCAATTTTAGGACTCTTTTTCAGGAATGGCTGTCATATTACCCTTGAGGTCATGAATGTCATCAAAACATCTTCCTTTCAATATTTCTTTTATCTTCAGAAAGACAAAAAGTCATTGGGGGACAGATCAGGTGAGTAGGGAGGTGTTCTGATACAGTTGTTTGTTTACTGACTACAAATTCCTCACAGAAAGTGCCATGTAAGCTGGTGCATTGTGATACAAGAGCCATGAGTTACTGGCCAAAATTTTCAGTTAAGACTTTCCTGTTTCTCCATTGATGTTTATTTGGTCTTCCATGCTTCTCAGTCAGCCAATGATTTTGACTCATATTTGGAAGACTTTTTGCAATGTTTTCATCAGTTCTGCTCATTACTGGCTACACTGACCGCTTCTCAACAGTGATACTTTCTATCCCTCAGAAAAATGTTTAATCCACTTGTACACTGCCATTTTCTTCATGGCATTATCCCCATAAACTGGGACTAACATGTCCCTGATTTTACTTCCACTCCTGTCAAATTTAACAAGAAATTTAATGTTTGTTCATTGCTTTAATTCAAGCTCTGACTTTCTCATGATGGCACACAAAAACATGCAACAACAATAGTGAATGCCACTCAGCAAGACACTGCCACATGCTGACATGAACACAGCTATGAGATACTCATATACCAAAGTTATGACACTTTTCAGAGCTGTTTGTGCAGTGATGCTAATGTAAGTGCATGTCATGAACTTCATTGTCATATAGAGAGTAAATCATTATAAAAAACATTTCTTATTTATTTCAAGGAACTGATAGTCTGTTTTTAATCAAATGGCATATCTATTTTCTATGTACCTATCTGTGATTTATATGTGAAATCAATATGTACAAAGGAACAAGTATCATTTAGCTTATTTTTTAGAGGCTGAGGCTCCAGTTTTTAATCTTTTCCATTCTTGAAACTCTCAAAAAAAAAAAAGGTGCTAATAATACTAATTTTTCATACCTTTAATCTGAATCTCTTCTAGCAGTTTCTCTTTTCCTGGAAAAAAAGAAAATTATATACTTGAAGATTATTATTCTTTCTATCAGCTAGCTACCGCTGCATAACATCACAAAAATCTTTCTGACAAAAAAAATAATCATTTATTGTTACAGACTTGCTGGTAGACTGAGGTTTGACTGACTGAGGCTGTGTAGTTGATAAGGGCTCACATGTACTCTCAGCTTCCAGCCGGATCAGTGGTTAGCTGGGGCAAGTACTCAGCAATGACAGAAGGGCAGAAGGACAAGCCCAACCACCAAGACTTTGGTCAGATTACTTCTACTGACATTCCACTGGCCCAAGAAAGACCCATCTTCAAAACCAAAGTGGGGAAATACCTTGACTTTCTCTTTTTCTAAGAGAACATGCCATTAATGTGGTTAAGGGTGATGGTTCAGATTGTTTATTACTATTTCCACAACAATGCAAGTCTCAGCTTTTTCATCTGCTCAACATCCATTGTTAAGAATATTTTAAAGATGGCATTTTCCGCTTTCAGGGCCATCTGATAAAATCCTTTTCCAGGAAGAAATTATCATCACAGAAATTGTGCTTGTTTCAGTACACAAGGCCCCTCTGCTCTAGCTCTTTAGAATCTGAATGCTATGTGTTCTACCCAGCCATGTATAAAATATGTCCTTTTGGTGTGAAGAATAACTTCCTGATTGGGATTGAGCTGAAATTGGCTCCTCCTTTGGGCAGAAGCATAAATGATATCACACTTCCTGTGAAACATTTACATCTTTCCTGGCTGCATCACCTGAAAATTTTGCTTTGTCATCACTTCATACCCTCAAGTCTTCTTTATTGCCATTCAGATAAGATCTTGATGGGGGGAGAGAGAGTGTGTGTATGTGTGGGTGTATGTAGTTATATGTGTATGATTGAGCAGAACATATTTATTTTATAATTAAGCATAATCTTTATTTCTATAATAACAGTTCTGTTATGTGCATCCCATGTCCATTAGTAAGTATAAAATATTAATTTGTGATTATGTTTCATTTTCTTAGAATGAATACACACACACACACACACACCAGTGACCACTACTTATGTTTCATCCAATATATGTTTTAAATTCCCAATCTGAGGATCTGTGAAAAATGTTACAATTTAAGATCTTTGCTCACATCTTATTTTCATGTTAACCAGGCAGAACAAGCTGATTCAGATGTTTGGGAGCATCAGAGTACTTAATCTGTTACCACTGCTTTGCATCATATCATGTTCTAGACTTCTTAGGAGCAATCTTTATTTATTTTTGGAGCTCACAGATTGCATTTGAACGAGTCAGGAATATTTTCCAGCTTATTTTAGTGAACTTACTCATATTTTGCCCAAGTGAAGAAAAAATACGCTGTTTTCAAAAGAGTTAGTGTTAGTGGCATTCTAGGGGTAGGATATTATTTTACTTGATCACCCCCAAAACAAAAGAAATTCATATAGTTGTTTGGTTTTGCACATGCCCCTGAAAGTGTGGATATGCCAGAATAGCACATTTCTATTAGACAAATTAAGACTAAGCTTTCATTGAAGTCTTTGATGTTAATTTTATGCCCCACACCTGAATACTTTGTGTTTGGGTAAGTCTTCTTTCTTTAGTGGGTTAATAAACCCACAAGTATTACTTCACCTTTAAGAGCTATTTGGGTGATAAATATGCCTATTTGACTCAAAGCCTGCTCTACCAGTGATGATGGGGTTAGTTGCCTGGTTATTTGTGGTTATTTCTACAGCATCTGTGGATTCCAAGATTGGTAGTTTATTTCATCAGAAGCGTGTGTCATACATTTTTATTAACTTACTGAATGCAGGTGTTTCCTAATTATTGGTTTGATTAACTCTACGTACACCAAATTAAAACAGAATAAACAAGTCCCTTTCTGGTTACTTCTTTTTCCATACCCATTTCCATTATCATATCCCTGGGCACTTTTTAAAGTAAAACCAAATGGTTCACCACTATCTCATTTTAATTTAGTAGAACCTCAACTTTGGACCTCTCTCAGTGCCAGGTACATACAATAGAATAGAATTCTGTATAGAACAGTTTGTTGAATGAATACATGAATATGACTGAGTGTACACAAGTATGTATGAATACTTTTGATATAAATGAACACCATAAATGCTGGGACCATGGATAAAACATCCATTTTTGTTCTTACTGTTATTTTAAACTTCCCTGGCAGATATTACTCTTAAGCATTCAGAGACTGTTTGAAGCATTGGGCATCAGGAGGAAAGAGAGAGAAGGAAGCCGACAGGAACCCAATCTTTCAGCCCATTAATCAAACCTATAATTCCCACTAAGGCAGGTAAAACAATGAGTAGTGCAATGAAAACAATTTTTCTATATCATAAGCATATTTAAAAGCTAAAATCAGTGGCTGTTGTCCCAGGGCACAGCAGAGAGACTTCTAAAAAGCAGAGAAGTTTGAAGACTCTCATTAAGGAGATGTCGCCTGCATGCACAGATAAAACAGGGAAGAAAAATGTATCTAAATTTCCAACGAAATGTAGCCTATATTCTTCCTCCCTTTCTGTCTCTCAGAATGATTCTCTAAGTTGCAATAGGAGTAAAATGGAGCTTGAAATAGACAAAATGGGACTAGAGCTTTTTTTTTTTCATGTAATATCTTAATGGAATTGCTACTCCCCACCTTCTGCACAAAGATGATTTGGTTTTTCCTTATACTTAGGAAGGAAAATTTTAAGTTTCCAGTTAATGTCCTTATTTTTAATAAGTACCACTACTCTATTTCTAGATACTCCACACTCAGGGTATTCAGAGGATGTGTTTATATGGTTGTGCCTTACCCAGTTTGGTTAGGTATCATTTGTACTTGTAGGTTTTAATGGAAATGATAGCTAAAATGTGAATGAATGCCTCCTCTGTGGGTAAAACTAAGCCTAGAAGCCAACAGCTAGAGCACTTAGATATGCGCCAATTCTCATAAAAAGAGCAGCCACAGGCACCGAAGGCTGGGCTGACGCACAGAACGTGAAGAAGCTGCCCCGAGTCCCCTTCTGTGCAGTCTGTATGCTTGCCTAACCCTTCACTGACGCTGCCCTTCACCCCATTAACAGATGCTCGCACCCACGCACATCCTATAGCCAAAACGGGAGCAGAAGTTCTCTTTTTCTCTCCTTTCCTCCTCTAGCAAAAATGTCAGCTCTCTTTTTGTAAAGCACATTTTCTAAAAATCATGCATCACTATTCGGAATTCTCCAAATCACCATAGTTCAGATTTCAGAAAAGAATGACTTTTAAGAGTGACTTGCACTTTAAGCATGAAAGGTGACAGCCAAATGACCTATGTACCCAGTTCACCAGGCTAACTTTTAGTTTTTGAAGCTCCTAAAACTGCCACTCCTTAAAAACCAAAATTAAGATTAAATCTGAACAAAAAACAACATATTTTATCATCCAGTGACCTAATTCAAAACCATGGCCAATCTTGTGAGGGGATTATGTAAGGGAGTGGAAGCCACTTGGTTTTAAAGTTGGCACCTTGATAAGCTTTCTAAGGCCTTTGGGGGTGACCTCCAAGCAAACTGCAGTCACTCACTTCTTTCCCTGATTCCATGAGTAGGTTCCAGGTCCTGTGCTGACTTATAAAGACAGCAGAAGGCATTAAGATACATAGAGTCTCTGTTTTCAAGGAGTTCATGGTATAGCAATGGAAATAGACATAAACATACAAAATTAAAAAATTATGCATTAATATATAAATGACTTGTGGGAAATAAGTTGTGGAGAGACAAAAATGGGTCCAAGTAATTCAACCCGAGGTTTCACCGAGAAGGTAACAGCTGAGTTGTGAGGGATACACAGTGACTTATCCAAATGAAGAGAAGAGCACGTGGAAAGACCTACTGTGTGTGATACAGGACTGGTGTTAGCCCCCATGGTGTTGGTGCGGCAGGGGCCAGACACCTGCTGGGAGACACTGGCACTTTGGTGTCTCCTTCCCTGTGTACTTCTGGCTGAAGGGGAAAACCCATGTTTTCTAGGGCTGGATAATTTCATGGCCTGGTCAATTTCATGTGAGTTTCCAAGGCCTGAGAGTTCCACCCCCTGCTGCTCAGAGACCTACAGCCCTAAAAGTAAACACTGAGTTCCAACAAAACAACCCCTGCGACTATATACACCCCTGAGCAGAGAGCCCAGAGTCAGGCTTCAGAGGAGCAAGAGAACTTGTTCCCTACCTGGATTCTGTCTGCCAGGAGCTTCTGTTTTTATAGTTTTTGTATTCTTTGTTTCTGTGAATAAATCCTATCTTACCACTGATCTGTGGTCCGTAAATTTATTCTTCGAATTGTGGAGACCAAGAACCTGAAACACCAGTATCATGTGGATAGCAAGTAGTTAATTAGGACTGACATATAAGATGGAGAAGACTCTAGATTTACACCATCCCTAAGGTAGCCAGAAGTAGGTATGGCTATTTCCATTTAAATTTGCTAAAAGAAAAAGTATTAAGTATTTAGTTCCTCAGTGACACCAATCACATGTCAAGTGCTCAATATGTGGGAAGTGGTTATCATGTTGGATAGTGAAGATAGAGAGTATGTCTGCCATCAAAGTTACAGTGGATGGTGCTGGTGCCCAAATCCACTCCCAGGCAGGGAGTCAGTGTTGCCCAGAGATGGGGCATAGTGAACACAAAGACATGGTTGAATCTGTGAGTGTGTCTTCTTTACTCAGAGAAAGTAAAAAGTGAGGAGAGAAGGAGACCTCTGATGTACGTCACCATTTGAGAGGTGGGCATGGGAAAAGATGGTATTAGCAAATGAGCCAGAAAGAAACAGTGAGAAGAATGGAAAGCAGGGAAAATGGACTCCACAAAGTCCATCAAGGCAAGTGTTTGGAGAAGCCCACGATTGTCAATGATGTCAGTATTTGAACTTTTATAAATTATCTAGCTGGATGTGGCCAACAGAGAGCTCAAGAAAGAGGTCAAGAATTCTGATGAGATCAACACGGGAGCTGGAGGAGATCAACACGGGAGCTGGTTGTTTTCCTTCAACCAAGGAAAACAAAAGAATGCAAACGGAGAAGGACTATGAATAGGAAAGAATATCAGAGACACAGATATTCAGAAAGATGGAAAAAGCAAAGTCTCATTTAAAGAGTGAAAAAATTGGTCTTAAAATGGGCAAAGATCACTATTTCCTCAAAGGTAAAAAGGGAATGACAACATAATGTAGTAATAGCATAAAGAAATTGTGAAGAGGAAAACCTCATGAAAACCGAAAATCGACCATTGTACCTAACAATTAGGTCATCGGTGCTATTAGTGAAGGTTTGTTAAGTGGACGTGTGTGTGTATGTGTGTGTGCGTGCGTGTGTGTGTGTGTGTGTGTGTGTATGTTTTGGACTGAATGTAGCGAGACAATAGATTGAAATACGCAGTGAACTAAATGGTGGACCCAAAAGTGTGTGGCCCTGCTAACACCTCAATTTCTGTCTTCTGGCCTCCAGAACTGTGAGAAAATGAAGTTCTGTTGCCTTAAACCAGCCAGTTTTTGTTAATTGTTACAGCTGCCGCAAGAAACTAATACAAAGGGCATTCAGGAGACAGTGAGGAGTAAAGAATGGAGACAAAGCTTTTACAAATGCTTACAAGCTCAAATGTTCTCAAGGCACAGGGAGATAAAGGAACTGGTTGAAAATGAAAGTGGGAGAGGTAAAATCTGGTGATTGGGGGACGATATGCTCAGAGCTCCAAGTCAATACACAGAGGGTATTTCCCTGTGTCTCCCTTGTACCTACTGAACCCGCTGTCCACATTGATTGCAATATTTCACTCTTTATTTCCGTTCTTTTGTACACATGTAGCCTAGACTTCATGTTTATCCATTTTAGCTCACTTCTCAAAGCATGTTAAAATCCCTTTCATTCTTTTGGCTTTATGGTGTACGTCTCTTGTTATTTCCTAAACCTAGTTAAATACCTCTGATGCTCTAGTCTTGGGATAAATTCTGGTAACTATGATGATTTTTCTCCTATATATTCAAGCTCTCTGACTTGAATGCTCCTAAATTTCATCTTGAGATAATAACTTATGGCTTTCATTTGTCTTTAAATGAGAAAGTGAAGGTTATCCAACAAGAACTTACTCAATTCCTCTTCCTTCCCCATCACAACCTCTTTATGCTGTTAATATATTCTGTCATTTCTTTTTATCTTTGAGGAAGTAATGACCTTTCCCCATTTTAAGACAAATTTTCCCACTCTTCCAAATGAGACTTTGCTTTTTCCATCTTTCTGAATATGTGTTCTCCCTACCTCTGTCTCCTCCCTCTGCATTCTCTTTCTTGATCTCATCCAGCTCCTGTGGTAATCTTAGTGCAATTCTAAACCTCTTTCCTGAGCTCCCTGACTGTTGACCATGCCCAACTATCAACACATAATTTATAAAAGTTTGAACATTGACCTTAAATATACACTTACTATCTTTCCCTCCAATATCCTGTTTTTGTTGATATAGAAGAAATACTCCTAGACATGTAGCTTTAAAACCTGGTAATTGGCTTTAAATTTGTGATTTCCCTGATCTACTTCCCTCCATCTATAATCATGACAGATTGTGGTGCTTCCACCTTACGGATGTCTAAAGGGCATCTGTAGTGGCTGAGATAGGCACTGGGATAGAGTGGGAAGAGCACTGGACTTGGAAACAGAAGACTTGAACTTGAAGCTTGGCTTGATCACTGGCAGGTCACAGAACTTCTCTTTGTTTCAGTTTTCCAGCTGTAAAAAGGCGAAAGGATAGGTGAAAGGTCAAAGGATTGTTGTGACGTTATAGAAGCTAATATCCATAAAAGTTCTTTGTAAATTCAAAGTGAATGTTTTGATTTAGTGTTTGGTATAGCCAGATATATATTTCCCAAATAACTTTCACTCTCAGGGAGAAAAGACTTATAAAGGTAAGAAGATTGGATCCTCTGTTGCCTGTGTGCTGGGATTCATGCCTGTAATCTTAGCACTTTGGGAGGCAGGAGGATTTTGAGATCAGGAGTTTGATACCAACCTGAGCAAAATTAACCAGATAGGGTGATGCAAACCTGTAGTTCCAGGTACTCCAGCAGATTGCTTGAGCCCAGGAGTTTAAAGTTACATGAGCTATGATGATGCCATTGCACTCTAGCTCAGATGACATAGGGAGACCCTGTCTCAAAAAACAAAAACAAATAAAACCTCCTCTTTTGCAACAGGCAAACTGTTCTCAACCGTTCTCAATGGATCAAGTTCTGTGCTAAGTTTATAGATTATTAACTTGAATCATTCTGAAACTGTGATACTTGTAGGTAATTTTTAAGACAAGTATTGGAAATTGCATGTGTTCCAAACTAACTGTGTTACTATCCTTTCTTATTTCCCTCAGGAAAGCCTTGACGTCGGAAGGGTCCACTTGACATTGCACTAGCGAGTCCTTTGCTGATGATATTGGGCTGGAGGCAAAGGTTTCTGCTAATCTCTGTTGTTGTGCCTCCATTACCAGCAGCCCTGTCCATCTGGACGCCCTACTTACTTCTGTGAGCTGAGAGAACATGAAGACTGAAACTGCTGATCAGGCCTCTTTGGTTACTTAGACTCATTGAAGCACAAACCAGGTAGCGGTAACACTGCTGTTATGAGCATCAGAATTAGTTTTTTTTACCCCCATTGGGATCTCCAGTGTTTGGGACTTAGAAGACTTTATCTTGCTAAATGAAAATGATATTGTGTGTGATTTGTTCACTTTATTCTTTAATTTGCTGCTACTTGTTGGAAGTACTTAGAACTTAGGTCTACTTCTGTGACTTTCAATTGACAATTCTATCTTTTCTTTTTTTTAATCACACTTATGTAGCATAATGGATATCAACAAAATGAAACGAGATCATGTATTTCTTAACTAAAATATGTCTGACGTGATGATTGGCCTGATGTGATTACCTTTTGGAGTAGAGATAGCTACCTCAGAATGTGGCTCCGCTTATATTTAAATATAAAAGAGAACTCTGTTTTCATAGTGTATGCCAGTGTTTCACTTCTTGGCTTTTGGGCTAAGATCAAGTGTAGCATGTTGTGTGTCGGCGGCAGATACGTACATTCAAAGAATGATTTTTTTCAGGGCAGGACACTTTTTATTTAACAAGACCTTATAAGTGACCTCGAGCATACAATGTAAGGCATGTAACCTCTTCAGAGTCTGTGTTTTCCTGATCCTATGCCATTCAATTAGGGACAAACCTAGACTCTAATTCTTCTGTTCTTATGCAGTGTTTAATTGTACAGATTCCATAAAAAAATCACTTAATATAAAGAAAACAAATACTCTTTTTTTATTGCCACACTAAATACTTTTGCCGGCAAATGTTTTGGGGGGCGTTTTTTATTTATGGATTTTTCACAATGCTGGAGAGCTTTTGTCTTTTTTAGTGCTTTATATTTATAGTTGTGGGATGATCATTTTCTGGTTGGTTTCACATTGAGCTCTTTCAGAACTAGTTGTAGTAGTAATAGTTTCATACTGTTTATACTTTCTCCCCCTGAGTCCTTTGTTAAATCTTTTTCACTCTATCAGTGACACTGCAGTATCTTATGCTATACATTCCTAGGCTATTAACTTTGGGCATTGCTAATGATTTCTTTTATATATATCTACAGCACATAAAACATGTAAATGTTTCTTGTTAAAACAAGAGAACTCAAAACACAATCAACCCTATCAGCAAAAGAAAAAAGAGCTGGAGATGTTCTTTTTCCAAGTGAGACTGCAAGAGAGAAACAGGTTTGCAAAATCCCCGTGTTGGAAAACAAAGTAAATTACGAAAGACCCCTAAAGGGAGAGATTTTGTTTTCTTAAAAGAAAATGGTTTCTTTGGCATTTCATTCCTACATTTAAAATTTTTAAGACAGCATCACATTTGAAACATCACCAGTAGCAACTTAATGGTTTTCTGACAAAATGAATTTCTGTAAGGCTGGAAGGAAGGAAAGGTGGAGGACTCTCAAAGTCACCTTTAATCCTACATCATTGTGCTGAAATACTTGTAAAGGAGCTCGAAGGAGTATCTCACCTCACCCCTGTGAGGATTTAGCCTGAAAGTGGCATGTGCAATGTAACTGGAAAACAACCCCTCTTAGGAGCAAAGTTTAACACAAAAGATTTAAGTCAGGAATCCTACCCCAAGTACAAGAAATGGAATGGACTAGAATACAAGCAATGGGTATTTGCAATTTGTACCTTCTCAGTGAGCATCTTTGGATGCCACTGGGCTCCTGACTCCTGGCTTTTTTTGGACAGGGTGGGGGGGGGGCATTCAGGCTTTTGGAAAGGACAGGATGATTCAGGAAATATCTTTCACTTGGAAGCGGAGATATAAACACCTGACGTGGCCATTTTCAGACCAAACTGTCCAAGGGATAAGGGTAGATGGAAGGGAGAAGAGAGTAAAAGAGAAAGAAATGGGATAAGAGGGAAAGTCACATAGGGAGAGGATGAGACAAAAAGCTGGGAAACAAGGGCAGGGAAAAGAGGCGACGCAGTAAGAGAAGTCAGTTTTCACTACAACTTAATCAGTGTCTCAAAGTACAAAGATGGTGATATAAAATATACAAAAATGAGAAGCACAAAGTATTTATTGGGGTTGCCCCAGCAGCATACAGATGACCACATTTGCTGGAGTACTGCCCTGCCTAGAACTGACTCCCCTTGGAGCAACGGGGGGCACTGTAGCAGCCTCTTGCTCTGTTCTTACTGGAGGTTCTCTGCTTCCAGGAAACAGTTCCAAACTAGTTCCGTCAGCAGGTAGGAAGTGACATCAGTGTCGGCTTTCCATGCCGGGAACCAACTCTGGATACACTGGAGAGTTACAGCTGGTCAAACCCCATCTCTGGCCATTAAAATGGATCAGAGAGGCCAGGCTCAGAGCTATCTCATCCACTCTCTTCAGGCACTGTGAATGCCTTGTGGTGGGGAGGTGATGGGGAAAGAACAGAACAAAACAGAAATCAAGATTGTTATATATTTTCTTATCTTTTTAAACATATTTACTGACCTATTTAGAGTTCTTGTCTTAAATTTCCCATATTAAGGATCTGGTTTACTGGCAGAGATATTTTCCCCAAATAAAACTGGGTCCTTTTTTAAAAAGCTACATGTTCAAGGTTAATGCTGCGGTTGTCTATCTTGGCCTTTTTGGACACTGAACGGAGAGAGCTAATCAGTGGATCTGTTGTCTCTAGGAAACCGAGAAGGAAAACAATCAGCTCTGTTCTCTCAGGGCCAAGGGAGTGAACTGTAATAAGGCAGCACAGGAAAGCTCAGGGCGCCGCAAGCCTCAACACACAGGTTAGCACCGCCCGCGCGCTGACCCAGCGCACAGGTGCGTGGTTGCCAGGTAACGCTCGCCTGGGGCTTCAGGGTGCTGCACGACGCCCTGCAGTTGGACTTGGAGAGGCAAGGGCATGGCTGGGGGCGGTCGTAGGTGGGGGGAAGGCAGGGCAAACCGAGTCGCTATCAGGGCAGCCGCTCTTCCTCACCTCTGTAGCAAATGGAAACAGGCTCTTCTCAGGGCCGATCTTCCTCCTCTGCTGCCTGAGCTGTGAAAGGCATCTGAATAGCCATGATCTTACAAATGCAGAAGGCGGAAAATGAACCCCCTACTGTGCATTCCAGAAAGCCCACTGTATACATAACATATAGGGAGGAGGGTGTGTGTGTGTGTGTGTGTGTGTATGTCTGCCCTTTAAAAAATTATATTCTAAAAATCCCTCTCAAACTTGGTAAATTTTTTCACATTCTCTTTAGGACTTCTTGAAGGTTTGGTTTTCCTTACCCTCTCTGGCCCTCCCTTCTCGCACAGATGGAGTTCAGATCCTGATGCATCCCATGGTCACTTGCATATGGTCCTCATGTAGAGTATGCTATTTCCAAAATCATTTATCTGACAAATTCATAAATCTTGTTCCCAAATAATGCCAGAGGTATAAGAACCTGCTTTGTCCTTGGCTGATGTTGACTTGTCTCTTGGTGGGTTGCAGTAGTTACTGGCCAGGGTGTGTGATCTTAGGGATCTGCAGTTCATTCCACTTGATCCAGAAAACTTTAACTAAAGGGACAGGCACAGTGTCCCCAGGCACAGCAGAGTATGTTGTGCATGGTGGTCTTGGACTGGAATTAATTTGCAAAGAAAGAACAAGTGTCCTTCAGAGTCTGCACTGGTAGGTTAGTTAGGTTCAGAGAAGGATGAATACTAGAAGGCAGCCAGCCTCTCTTCATCCATGGCTGGTCTTTATACCTCAGTCTTTCCTAAGTGTGGAGCCTTACTTTTTCTCCTTGGGATACTGTATGTTCTTGAATCCAGTAGGTTGAGGAAAACATGAGTTATCTAATGAAGCAATGAGAAAGCTAAGAGCTTGAGGTTGAAGCAGAGGCAGCCGAACTATCTTGATGCCACCTGGAATCAGGCAGGCCAGTGAGGAGATCACGCAGGCTCACCTTCCTAGCCCGAGGGCTATCATTCTGCTTTATATGTTTGAGTCACTGTGAGTGGGGAAAGATTTATAGGTGTTCATTCAGCACTTACTCAACAAATATTTACTGAACACCTACTCTATTCTGAGCTCCGCAGTGCATTTAGAGACCAGAGCTGCAAATAAATCATTCTTCCTCGCAATTCTTGAATGCTGCTCTTTTTAACTGCCTCTAGATCACATCTTAAGTATCAATCCATGTATTGATTGAACACTTACATGTGTAAGGCTCTTACAGGCTGACATGGTCAATATTTGCGAAGTCTAAGACCTGTCACCTTGGAGGCAGCTTCTTTTCTGTGGGTGTGTACTTTCATGTACCTTGCATTAGCGTGCAAATGAGGCTGAGGTTATGTTCAAAAAATTGTGTGTAAGTCAAAACCAACCCAACAAAAATCCTAACTATTATACAGAGCTCAAGAGTGGAGAAAGAATGCTTCAAGGCACTTTTTAGGAGTTCACCCAACCTGCTGCTGGAGTCTGATTTTATAGGGTTTTAGTATCAAAAGTATATTTGTAAAGGTGGTTTTTAAAAAAACTGTAAATACTTTTCTAATGATGCTAATAGGTCAGTAGATGAAAATTTTCCTATTTGATCATAACTAACTCTAGGGTCTAAAATATGGGTTAAGATGCCTAGTTCATTAAAGAGATGTTGTATTTGGCATGAAAAGTGAAAAATATGGTCTTTGGTTTGCTAAGTCATCACCAATGATGTTGTATCTCAAATGTGTGAATGAGGAAAATACAACCTTTGTAAAGCCTTTGGCACTCAACCAGAGATTCATACAGTGCCAAAGACGAGGGTTTGGGAGAAGAGCTTCTCTTCCTGAACATGCCAGCTCTGTTCAGGAGTACCCCTCAACCCAGTGAAGTGGAAGCACATGGTTTCAAGTACAGCTTGCGAAGCTTGGTGGGTTTCCAGAAAGAATTTTTCCTTGCTGATTCTCAGCAAAATCTAGACTCTGATTCAGTGCTACCCAACATTTCATCCCATAAATGCTTTGTCATTCTATCTTCTTTTTATTTTATTTTTTTTTATTGTTAAATCATAGCTGTGAACATTAGTGCAATCAAGGGGTACAAGATGCTGGTTTCATATACAATCTGAAATATTCTCATCAAACTGTTCAACATAGCCTTCATGGCTTTTTCTTAGTTATTGTATGTAGACATTTGTATTCTGCATTTAGTAAGTTTCGCCTGTACCCATTCTAAGATGCACCCTAGGTGTGGCCCTACCCATTACCCTCCCTCCACACTAACCTCCCCCCTCCCTTTCCCTTCCTTGGACCTTTCCTCATAGTCTTGTGCTGTAGTTGGGTTATAGCCTTCATGTGAAAGCTATAATTTAGCTTCATAGTAGGGCTGAGTACATTGGATACTTTTTCTTCCATTCCTGAGATACTTTGCTAAGAAGAATATGTTCCAGCTCCATCCATGTAAACATGAAAGAGGTAAAGTCTTCATCTTTATTTAAGGCTGCATAATATTCCATGGTATACATGTAGCACAATTTGCTAATCCATTTGTGGGTCGATGGGCACTTGGGCTTCTTCCATGACTTAGCAATTATGAATTGGGCTGAAATAAACATTCTGGTACAGATGTCTTTGTTATATTGTGATTTTTGGTATTCTGGGTATAAACCTAGTAAAGGAATTACAGGATCAAATGGCAGGTCTACTTTTAGGTCTCTAAGTATTCTCCAAACATCTTTCCAGAAGGAACGTATTAGTGTGCATTCCCACCAGCAGTGTAGAAGTGTGCCCTTTTCTCCACATCCACACCAACATCTCTGGTTTTGGGATTTTGTTATGTGGGCTACTCTTACTGGGGTTAGGTGATATCTCAAAGTAGTTTTGATTTGCATTTCTCTGATGATTAAGGATGATGAGCTTTTTTTCATGTGTTTGTAGATCGTGCATCTGTCGTCTTTAGAGAAGTTTCTCTTCAAGTCCCTTGCCCACCCTGAGATGGGATCACGTGTTCTTTTCTTGCTAATATGTTTGAGTTCTCTGTGGATTCTGGTTATTAGACCTTTATCGGAGGTATAACCTGCAAATATTTTCTCCCATTCTGAGGGCTGTCTGCTTGCTTTACTCACTATGTTCTTGGCTGTGCAGAAGCTTTTTAGTTTGATCAGGTCCCAGTAGTGTATTTTTGATACTGCTTCAATTGCCTGGGGAGTCCTCCTCATAAAATATTCACCCAGGCTGATTCCTTCAAGAGTTTTCCCTGTGCTTTCTTCAAGTATTTTTATAGTTTCATGTCTTAAGTTTAAATCTTTTATCCAGTGAGAGTCTATCTTAGTTAATGGTGAAAGGTATGGGTCCAGTTTCAGTCTTCTACAGGTTGCCAGCCAGTTCACCCAGCACCATTTGTTAAATAGGGAATCTTTTCCCCACTGGATGTTTTTAATTGACTTGTCAAAGATCAAATAACAGTAAGTAACTGGATTCATCTCTTGGTTCTCTGTTCCAGACATCTACTTCTCTGTTTTTGTGCCAATACCATGCTGTATTGATCACTATCGATTTATAGTACAGTCTCAGGTCTGGTAGCGTGATTCCTCCTGCTGTGTTTTTTATTGCTGAATAATGTTTTGGCTATTCAAGGTTTTTTCTGATTCCATACAAAACGAAGTATTATTTTTTCGAGATCTTTAAAATATGACAATGGAGGTTGAATAGGAATTGCATTAAAATTATATATTGCTTTGGGTAGTATAGACATTTTAACAATGTTGATTCTTCCCAGCCATGAGCATGGTATGTTTTTCCATTTGTTAACATCTTCAGCTATTTCTTAAAGTTTCATAGTTCTCTTTGTAGAGATCTTTCATGTCCTGTGTTAGGTATACTCCCAAATATTTCATCTTCTTTGGCACTACTGTGAAAGGAATAGAGTCCTTGACTGTTTTTTCGGCTTGTTTAATGTTGGTATATATAAAGGCTACAGATTTATGGGTGTTGATTTTGTAGCTTGAGACATTGCTGTATTCCTTGAATACTTCTAAAAGTTTTGTAGTAGAATCCCTAGTGTTTTCCAGACATATGATCATAACATCTGGCAAGAGTGAAAGTTTGATCTCTTCTGACCCTATGTGGATACCCTTGATCGCCTTTTCTTCCCTAATTACAATGGCTGAAACTTCCATTACAATGTTAAAGACCAATGGAGACAATGGGCAACCTTGCCTGGTTCCTGATCTAAGTGGAAATGATTTCAATTTAACTCTATTCAATACAATATTAACTGTGGGTTTGCTGTAGATGTCCTCTATTAGTTTAAGAAATGTCGCTTCTATACCAATTTTCTTAAGTGTTCTGGTCATGAAGGGATGCTGGATATTATCAAAAGCTTTTTCTGCATCAATTGAAAGAATCATATGGTCCTTATTTTTTAGTTTGTTTATGTGTTGAATTACATTTATAGATTTACATATATTGAACCAGCCTTGAGACCCTGGGATAAATCCCACTTGGTCATGGTGTATAATTTTTTTGATGTGTTGTTGAATTCTGTTTGTTAGGATCTTATTGAGTATTTTAGCATCAATATTCATTAGTGATATTGGTCTATAATTTTCTTTTCTTCTTGGGTCTTTCCCTGGTTTGGGGATCAAGGTGATGTTTGCTTTGTAGAATGTGTTGGGTAATATTCCTTCTTTTTCTGTATTTTGGAAGAAGTTTAGTAATATAGGTACTAGTTCTTCTTTAAAGGTTTGGTAGAATTCTGACGTAAAGCCATGTGGTCCTGGGCTTTTCTGTTTAGGGAGATTTTGTATAGTTGATGCTATTTCAGAACTTGATATAGGCCTGTTCAAAATTTCCACTTCTTTCTGGCTAAGCCTTGGTAGGTGGTGTACTTCCAAGTATTGGTCAATTTCTTTCAGATTTTCGTATTTCTGAGAGTGGCGGTTCTTGTAATATTCGTTAAGGATTTTTCGAATTTCTGAGAGGTCTGTTGTTATTTCGTCTTTGTCATTTCTGATTAATGAGATTAGAGATTTTACTCTTTTTTTCAAGGTTAGGTTGGCCAAAGGTTTATCTATTAGAGACCAAATCAGCCAGAAATATTCCATTGTGAATTCTCTGTCCCAAAGGCACTCAGTGTATTAAATACGCTTTATCAAATTGTTTATGTCCCCCTATGCAAACCTTCTGGAAACTCTAATATGGTTCCATTAACTAGGAAGCATAGTACAGTTTGCTATGGATAGTCCCACTCTACTCTTGTTCTGGTGTAAATATTATTGTTTTGTGCCCCTGTCACCCTTATGTGTGTCCTTGTTTGAATGGTGAGATATGCGATCACCTTATCTTTAACCTGGATCTTATTCTTCCACCAGTTAAGAATAACTCCTCTGGGCTTATCCAGACCTTGTCTCTATATATCTATGTGAATTTGGGTAAATTATACTGGGGTTCAGTATGGCCATGTTGGAACAGATGTTATCTACTTCCTCCCCCATACTAAAGCAGGAAATACTAGTCACATTGATCAAATTATCTGATCACCATTTTGAGAGCCCATTTTTTCCTCACAGATAGGTGGGATAGCTGGACACTGAAGGATCTTTCATAATCAACAGCTAGAAAGTGGAGGACCCTTTATGCCATTCTAAGAAGTTTGGGTTTCATGCTAGGCAAAGGAGAGTCAACAAGTCTTATAATAGGTGAATGATGTTGATTAAATATTTGCTTCAAAAAAGCATATTGTAATAATCCAGGTGAGAAGAAATGGAAATCCTCACAATGAATTTTGAACTCTGTATCTGGGAAGTCTTGAAATTAACATCTTATTGAGCTCGAATGACAGAGAGCTATTCAGAGGGAATTTCAATTAGATTCTATCGCCTCTACTCAATTCTCTCAAATGTAGGCCATCAAAGTAATATTTTCGTGCTTCTCATCTTTCAATGAAGTTTTTGTCTTCTATTAACAAAATGCCATGGCATCCAAGAGCAGGATCCCTTTCAGTGAGTGATGAATCACATGGTTCCCATGTGCTAAGATATAAATTGTTAACCGCTTCTGGATTCACAGAAGATGAAAGATGCTTTATTTATTGTCCTTCGAGATGAGAGATGCATAATTTATAGCACTAGCATTACTCTTTTATTTATTTTTGTGATGCTGAATCACATTCTTCTCTAGTGGTAGAGGGTCTGGCTACGTGAAAGTGGGTGTTGTGTGAAGAAAACAGTATGATCCTTTTGTTGTTAACACAAAGACTTTATTCTCCTACTCAAAAGTGTTAGTAAGATGTTAAACATGTGTGCATGATGTAAAGATGTTGGCTCTGATGTGTGTTCATATAGGCTTATGGTTTATGATGACATAATTAGGTGCATTTCTGTAAAAGTAGCTTAATATATCGCAGTTATAGACTTGGCACTGTCTCCTCTTCCAGTGGGCCCATGATTCTGCATAACCTTCTTCTACTTTCTAGGTACCAACTGTTCCCAGCATCCAAACACATCAACAACTTTGTGTTTAGGGAAATGTCTAGTGTCCTTGGTTGGCAGAATCTTTAGAATTTCCTTCCCTGGAAATCTCTTTGCAGCTTTGTAGAAAAGTCTAGTTTTTGTTTGCTTGTTTTATTGATTTAAACTGACAGATGTGGCACCTCTTGGCAGCAAAGTTTTGGACAATTTTCTTTAATTTTTTCAAATATTTGCTTTGTAGCATCTCTGCTTCAGAGGGAATATGGTGGGTCATGGGTTTGTGTGTGGGTTGGGGTGAGGCATGAATGTTGGAGAACTGTTTCTGTCTGGTTTTTCTACCAATATACTCTTCCTTTTGTGGAACCATTAACATCTCCTCAACATTTGAGGTATCACAGCAACAGTGAAATGTTTGGAAATAAGAGAGTGGGTCAGGCTAGCTAATAGCTTCTTATTCCTTTTGTTCATTTCTACTAGCAGAGAAGTGCTTTTGTTTAGATTGGCAGGTTAAATAGCAATACAGGTTGAGTATTCCTTTCAGAAATGCTTGGGACCAGAAGTGTTTTGGATTTCAGCCTGTTTTAGATCTTGGAATATCTGTATATATGTAATGCCATGTCTTGGAGATAAGAACCCAAGTCTAAACACAAAATCAAGTTATGTTTCACATATACCTTATATACATAATCTAAGGTAATTTTATACAATATTTTTAATAATTTTGTACATGAAACAAAGTTTGTGTACCTAAGGTCAAGTATGGAATTTTCTACGTGTGGCATCATGTCAGAACTCAAAAGTTTCATATTTTGGAGGGCTTGGATTTTTGGTTTTTTAGTTAGAGATGCTCCATCTGTAGTAGGAAAGGAAAGGGACTTAAAGACGGGCAGACACAGGGCCTGTAGAGTAACACTGCACAAAGAATCAAGCCCAAACAGCAAGAAACACTCAGGGAAACAAATGTATCTAAAAGTGGTGTTACCAATTTGGTGGCACCATTCTATTTTATTTGGATATAAGTTCTCTTTTCTTTTTCTTTTTTTTTTGAGACAGAGTCTTGCTCTGTCACTTCAGCTAGAGTACAGTAAACTCATTAGAGCTCACTGCAACCTCAAACTCCTGGGATTAAGTGATCCACTTGCCTTAGCTTCCTGAGTAGCTATAAACACCTGACACCACACAGATAATTTTTCTATTTTTCACAGACATGGGATCTCTCTCTTGCTCAGGCTGGTCTTGAACTCCTGTGCTTGAGCAATCCTCCTGCCTTGGTCTCCCAGACTGGTGTGAGACACTACCAACACACATGGCCATAAATTTGCTTTCTTAAGTAGAGTCAGTTTGGCATTTCTAAGAATCTTGTTTTAGACATGTAGAAGGTATTATAATTTCTCTCACATTCATCCTGGAACACAGAAGTTTGACTTAAAAAAAAAAATCATTCCATTTAGGGCCAGGCATGGTGGCTCACACCTGTAATCCTAGCAGTCTGGGAGGCCAAGGTGGGTGGATTGTTTGAGCTCAGGAGTTAGAGACCAACTAGAACAAGAGTGAGACCTCCATCTCTACTAAAAGTAGAACAACTGAGGCAAGAGGATCTCTTGAGCCCAGGAGTTTGAGGTTGCTGTAAGCCATGACCCCATGGCACTCTACTGAGGGCAACAAAGTGGGACTCTGTCCAAAAATAAATAAATAAATAAACCCCACAAACTTTAACACTAGAAGCAAATGACAGAAAACCAAGGCACAACTGTCTTTATGTGTATAAAGACCCTGGCATAAGATAAGGAGTACTGAGGACAGAAATGGACTTCAACTAACTAATGTGAGGGATTAGGAAGGTTTAAGAAACTCCTTTCTATCTGTACCAGTCTACACTGATGGTAGGATTTATAGAATTTGTTTTCTCAGCTGCTTTTGTTGACACCATTATTGTGGTTACAGTCATTTTAGCAAAAGACAAATATCTACCTATCTGGAATGAGTTAAAGAATTCATAGTATTTAGCCTTCAAATGTGTTCCTTTGCAGATAAGAAAGTAGGTCTGATGTCCTCTCAAGTTAAAAGCTGGATCAAGACAAGAACCTCAACTCCTAGGCACTAACACTGGGGAGTTTTCTGTGTAGCAAACTCTCGGGCACTTCTCAAAAGCAAGAGATAAAGCTAAAGAACTCTGGAGCCTTTGTCCTACTCTGAATATTTAAATCTAAAATATTATTCCACCTTTTCAAAACTCAAAATTATATTTAATACATCAGAATGGGAATTACTCTCTTATTTCTTCAAATGCATAAGGCATAACATTTTTTATTTTGCTGAGTGTTTTTGAAAAAAATTATATTAGTAATGGTCTGAAAGCCTCAGGACCAGACAATTCAATGGTGTAACTCTCAGGCCAAGAATCAAGCGTGGGGGCAGGAGGAACTTGTGCAAATCCTATAGTCCATAGCTGGAGAACCTGGAGTTCTGATGTCCAAGGGTGAGAGAAGGATGTCTCAACTCTAGGAGAGAAACAGAGGGAGAGCAATTCATCTTTCCTCTGTCTTGTTTTATCTGGGCCCTCAGCAGATTGAATGCCACTTACCCACCTTACAGGAAACTCTTACTTACTCAATCCACTGATTCAAATGCCAATCTCTTCTAGAAAGAACCTCACAGAAACTCCTAGAAATAATGCCTTTACCAGCTATCTGAGTATCCCTTAATCCAGTCCAATTTGACACCTAAATTTAACTTTCACACCTAGTATCTTTGTTTCCTCTCCTTGTGTTTGTGTTTATGTTCGCATTAAATATCCAAAATGTGTCTCTGGAGTATAAAGTAAAAGTGTCTGCTTGTTTTGGAAACTTTATATGGTTGTTTAGAATGGCACCTTGTTGCTGCCAGGTCAATAGAGTTGCTTTAAATATAGCCATATATTATTAAAGCTGTGACAAGTACATTTGTGTTTTATCACTTGTGATGAATGTTTCATTTCATTGGGATCTATTCTCCTGAAAATTAAGTGCTCATCCCAGAGAGGCACGTGACATATTTTCAGGGAAAAAAAAAATCGCTCTGTAAATGAGATCTGCCTAGCCCAGCTGTCTTAAAGGACTAATAGTCTTCTTAAGACTAGAAAAACATTCCTTTTCTTTTCTGTTTAAAAATCTCAGTAGGGTGTAAGAAACACGTACCTTCAATGTGACACTCTGATTATCTGAGAGGCTTGGTCCTAGAATGATAGAATCCAAGAAGATTAGAAGGAAAAAGGGATTTAGGACTCAGCCCAGACCCTTCATTTCACAGGTGAGTACTACAAGGCCTAGAAAAATAAGATGACTTGTCCAAAGTCATATGATTTAATGGGAGAAACAAGACTAGAAACTTGTTTTTGGTTTCCTTCATCAGGAAAAATATTATTTCCACTAGGCAGAAGCAAAGCAGGTAACACTGAAGGTCAAGAGTGTCAAAGTCAAGGTCAGCAGATACCTAGTGACAAAACCTGTGGTAGTAATGGATAGGAGAGAAACCTGCTTGTAAATCATTAGAAACACTTGGGCTGCAGGTATGGGTCTTCAAGGCCACCACAGATCAAGATAATCCCTAGTCATTGTATTGTCCCTGCACTAAGCTCTAGAGCCACATTATAAATGGAGCTGTGCAAACCCTAAATGAAATCAAAATAGCGGTGGATAAACATTGTCTGCCTTGTTTGTAACAGGGCCTCCCAAGGACTTGAACATCACCCATGCTAGTGAAGATAACATTGTTCATTCACTGTGTTTGCTAAACTGCCTGCTTTTTGTTATAATTTTGCAGCATTTACTTGGCAGCTCTGATAACACAAGAGGGAAGCAAATATAAGATGTGCTCATTTGCAACAGTTGCTGTCCTGTGTCCAGCTTGCCATTATAAACACCATGCATGGATGGGGGACTGATTTGATGGACAAAGGGATTGCTTGCGATGACCTGAGAACTTAGAAATTACTTGGTGTTGCATTGGAACATAAAGCTATTCCCTGAGTGTTTTCTCCATCTGGCTTTGCATCTGAGATAACTCCCTTAGGATGAACTCTGTTTTCAATGCAGAGGTCTACACTGTTCTATGAGCTGCAGCAGAAGCCCCCGGCAGGCAGAAATATATGATGAATGTTCTTACACTGGCATATTTCTCCACTCACCAGTCATTCAGCTTCTAAATGTCATGGTTACAACCTCCCCCCGCCCCCCAGTTAAAATTGAAATAGGCCCTAGATTACTTTAATTCGTTACTTATCAGTAATATTTGCTGAGTTGCCTACAAGAAATGGAGAATTGTAAAAAACAATTGGTCAACTTTCCACAGCCAGAGTCAGATCATATATAAAATCACCTTTCATCATAGTTGCCCTGGATAATTATTAATAGAGCTCCATTTTACTCTCAATACTGGGTTTGGTCAATGCGTGGTTATAGTCCTAATTAATTACCAGCAGAACTGCTTGGAATCAACATTGCAAAGTGGGAGGAGTTTTGTCTTTGGGCCTTTCTTGCATCATCTATCAGGACATTTCTCCCTCCGGGGCACATACTTTTCCATCCCCTGGGTGTTTTAACCTGTGTGCTATTCTCCCTTATTTTGTTTCAGCTGGTTATTAACTTGTTGCTGCTAAGTGTTGATGCAACTATGTTCTTAGCCTTCTTTATCCACAAAGCAGCCAAGAGTTCTCAAGCTTTTTGATCCATAAAATTCAGTTCAGCCCCTGCCTTCACAGATTGGTATGAAAGCTTCTGGTTATGAAGAACTCCTTTAGCTTCTCTCTTGTCATTGGGACTGTATATGTTGTTTTCTTAATGCCCCTACTTTATATATGAGATCCCCCATGACACTCCCTCTAGGATTTGTAATACTGTATGTATTACCATAGATTCCACTGTATGGTAATTATTTACTTGCATTCCTTTATCTCTTCTTTAAAAATATCTTTAAAATGGGAGGCGCCTGTGGCTCAGTGAGCAAGGCGCCAGCCCCATATACCGAGGGTGGTGGGTTCAAACCCAGCCCCGGCCAAACTGCAACAAAAAAATAGCCGGGCGTTGTGGCAGGTGCCTGTGGTCCCAGCTACTTGGGAGGCTGAGGCAGGAGAATCGCCTAAGCCCAGGAGTTGGAGGTTGCTGTGAGCTGTGTGACGCCACAGCACTCTACCGAGGGCGATAAAGTGAGACTCTGTCTCTACAAAAAAAAAAAAAATCTTTAAAATTATGTTTAATTGTGTTAAAATATGTACATGAAATGTATGGCTTAACCATTTTTAAGTTCATAGTTTAGTCATATTAAATAGATACTTGATTGTATTTCTTTTTTGTAATTATTTATTTTTTTATTAAATCATAGCTGTGTACATTAGTGCAATCAAGGGGTACAATGTGCTGGTTTCATATACAATCTGAAATATTTTCATCAAATTGTTTAATTGTTATTGTATGTAGACATTTGTATTCTGCATTTAGTAAGTTTCACCTATACCCATTCTAATATGCACTGTAGGTATGACTCCACTTGATTGTATTTCTGTTTGCCTTCAATATTCTAAAATTGTGGCGAGCCAAGATTGTGCTTTGTTAATGCATTTTCAGCCTAGGAGTGTGCCTGGAGTCAAATAATTAGTCAATGAATTTGACAACTAAATGGAGGAATCCCTGCTTTTCTGCTGCTTTCCCTTGGTCCCTCAGTTCCTATAACTTTATGATTGCTGACTCTTTTCCAGGACTTTTGTCATCAACTTTGTGTTTCTTCTCCAACTTGTGAGGGTTTCCTGGTTCTCCACTATATTTTAAGTCTTCTCTTTCACTGCCTTTCTTAGGATTTGCACTCTTTGCCCTTTGTCCTTTTCCCCAGCTTTGAATCCATTGTGTTCCCTGACTTTGGAGAAGTTCAAACTGCTTCAACACCCAGAAGGTACTTGAGATAAGCACCATGGACCTGTTTTACCTGCTTTGACCTCTCATATCTGTCCAAATTCTGATTTGATTCTGTTTGCAAGATCCGATCTGGAGTTAGAAGACATGGGTTTAATCCTGACCCTATATCCATCTAGCTTTGTGACTATTTGTAACTTAGCCTCTCAGAGCTCACATTCCATATCTGTGAAGAACTAGTAATAAAAAATATCGCCTTCTCAGGAATAAATGAAATAACATATGTAGAAGAACTTTGCATTTCAACACTGAGCTGCTTTTGCCACATTCAAAATTAGCAGGATATCTCTCCTTTGCACCAGTTGTAAGAAGATATTTAAACTTAAAAAAATCTTGAAACTATAATAACTAGACTCTCCTAAAGCAAAGAGTGAAAACCCTAAGCTTTGGCATATCACCTTGGAAAGCTAGCCAACTCATGACTAGATCATCTTTGGAACCAGTTAGAACTGCTGTTTTATAGTTTGCTAAATTTGGATATGTGAGACACATCAAATTAAAGCCTGAATGCTCTGTAAACTTTGTGTTTGGAAATTATTTTTAAAGCAGTTTCTTAGAACTTTAAGCAATTGTGGATTGTTTAAGCCTGGTGATATATCTGTTACAACATATAATGAGTACAAAAGTTATAAACTAAGGGCTATCTTACCTATTAATATTGGTCTGAAATAGCCTTTTGAAATGAGTTTAAAAAAATGAAAACCTCGGAAAAAAATCAGACACAGCAATGCCTAGTTTAAGAAAAAAAATGGCATTAAAATTTCAGATTAACTGCTTTAAAAACCTGCAAGAATTCTATCAATTGGGATATAAAAATATTTTCCAAATTTTCAGACATTTTATACACAAAATAGTCCAACCATATTTTTGTTTTGTAAAATCACACATTTTAAATGTTCACATCATTGATATTTTCTATAAAAGAAGAACATTAATCTTAAGAACATTAGTTTTTACTTTGTGGAAAGATTTCAAAGATTATGGTTAAGGGAGTTGGTTATAGAAGACACTAAATGGGAAAGTCTGACACTGTCACATATAATGAGAGATATTAAGTTCCTATATTCATACTGATTTAAAGGGTTTGATTTTTCTCTTATTTGTGCTTTTTAGAGTACTTTTGAATATTGTTCTTTAGTTGAAAGTGCATTTGAAATGCACTCTAAGCTAAAGTGGTTTAAAAGGTTTTGAAATTGGGGAGCTGATAGCAGTTGTATTATAAGTATCTCTTCTAGTACAGATGTGACTAATACCTTTTGCTCTGCCATTCCATTTCATAAATCAAAATCCTACCTCATGATATCAGTATGTTACTTCAAGCTTACTAAGTAGTAGGTGAAAATCTTTGAAAAACTTGTATAATGATTGGAACATACTCCATAGCGTCTGCAGATTTCTGGAGTCTCCATGTGCTATTCAAAATGGTCAAAGAGAGTTAGACAATCATCAAGGCAACTGTGGGACATGCAGCTTTGACAACACTTGGAATATTTATTTTTAATTCATGACTTTGCTAGTTCCTATGCAAGATATTCGTATGCCTTTAGCAGCAAACCAGTTAAGCACAACTGATTTAAGTTGTGCAAATTTAAGGAGGCTTATCTTAGAAGATGTCATGCTGTAATCAAGGGTTGGCAAACGTTTTCTATCAATGACCAGACAGTAAGAATTTTTGACTTTAAAGGTCATGTGTTTTCAACACTTGGTTCTGCCGTCGCGCAAAGCAGCACTGGATGATACATGAACAAATAAGCATGGCTGTTTTCCAGTGACACTTTATAGGAACAGGCCACGGGGCAGATTTGGCCCATGGACAATAATTTACTCACATCTGTTTGTTCTAAGCAATAGCTTTGTGACTGTGTTAAAATATTTTACCTACTTTCCCCCATAGATAGAATTTGATCCAGTGCAGAAGAGCATAGTGATGTTAATCTTCATTAAAACTCAAGGTAAGGACTCAGACTGATTGCTGTAGCTAAAAGAGCTGCTTTGGGAAATGTAACTGATTCCCTTTCTAATCCTACAGGCTTTATTCAGAGCAAATAAACAGCTGAGGTGAGAAATTTAACTCAGAAGACAATGTGACCCTCTTCTCCTTGGATGAGTCTCAAAGGCCATGTTCTGAAAGTAATTACTGAAAAGTTGACTGTATATGGATAGATTGTCTATGAACTAAACAGCTAGAGTCAAAATCCGGGAAAAATGTAGTCCAATCTGAGATATGAGACATTTCTATGCCAACTAGCTAAGGACTCACTCTGCTGGTCTCACTTGCTTTTCCTGTAGCTTAAATTTAACCATTTCTTGGCTTTTTTTACACATCTAGAGAAAGAGAAGAAAGGTCAGAGAGCTGAACCAAATAATTAAATATCACCCTGCGGGCATCCTCAAACTTTTTAAACAGGGGGCCAGTTCACTGTCCCCTCAGACTATAGTTTAAAAAAAAACAACTATGAACAAATTCCTATGCACACTGCACATATCTCATTTTGAAGTAAAAAAAACAAAATGGGAACAAATACAATCACACCACCGCGTGTGGCCCGCGGGCTGTAGTTTGAGGGCCCCTGTGAGAGGAACAGAGTGTGAAGAGGAAAAACAGTTGAAAAAAAGGAAAAGAATGGAGAAAATAGCAATTTGAATTCCAAGTTTTTTTTTTTAATTAAATCATAACTTTGTACATTGATGCATTTATGGGGTTCAGGGTACTGCTTCGATATACAATGTGAAATGCTTACATTGAACTAAGTAACACATCCATCACAATTATACTCATTTCTTAATAGTTTTGAAATGTACCATTGCATCATGCACATTAGGTGAGGTCTTAAAACCAAAAAACTCTTTTTTTTTTTTTTTAATGCAAGCCTGGCTCTAGGCAAAATTTCTAAATAGGCAAAGTTATATCACCTTACCTCACCACTTCTGTCACTTAGGGCATTTGTGCTACTTGTTGGGCCCTGAAATCTTCTCCCTGCCTGAGACTCCTTTTCTGTCTTCTGGGGTCTCTTCTCTTTTTCCTCTTTGCTCTCATCACAATTTCAGATAATCTCAGCTGCCTCAAAGTGGAAGGACAATTAGTTTTAACTAATTTTTAGACCAATGTGAGAATAATTATCATCTCCCTGTACGCCCAAATTAATCTGTAATTTATAATATTCAGGAAGTGTGTGGAGATAGTTTTAAGCAGAGAGGAATTCCATGGCATCCCCTAACTGACACCAAATAAGCCATTAACTGCTAGGTTGAGGAATCTGCTGCCTACACTGATTACAAAACAAACAAGCAAACAAACAAACAAAAAAAACACTAACTGTGAAACTATTACAGTCCAAGAGTCAGCTGACATGGCATCATCACGTTGTCTAGATTTTGAAGATCACGCTTTATTTATCTGAATATGGTGACCCAAAACTCTATCCCCAACTTAGTTAGCTTGGGTGGCTATAAAAAATACCATAAACTGGATGACTTGAAGTAAACAAATATTTATTTCTTGCAGTTCTATAGGATGGACATCCAAGATCAGGGTACCAGCATGGTCTGGTCTCTCATTTGCAGCCTTCTACCGTCTCTCTACATTCTCACGCGGTGGAGAGACAAATCGTCTCTCTTTTGTCTCTTTTTATAAGGGCATTAATTCCATTCATTGGTTCCAAAGGGCCCACCTCCAAATGCCATCACACTGGTGGACAAGGCTTCAACATCACAGATTTTATGTACATTCAGCCAGTAACAACCCTGTATCCAGTTTTGAAAATATCTCCCATACATCCATGGGATCCAGGGAAATTGGTAGCTCTTGATTGGACTACATAGTAATTTTCTTCTTAGCCATCACTCTCAGTACCTGAATATTCCTTCTCTCTTACTGTCCAACTCTCCCATAGGGTGAACACCATCGTAAGGTCTTCATTCACTCATGAAGAACTATAGCAAGGATGTTTTGAATGGCAAACATTTTCCAAAGGCTTAAAGTAATAGTGGATAATGTGAACATCCATTTAAAATTATTAGACACTATAGTTTCAAAAATTCATCAGCTATTTCTGAAAATAGGATATTAGTTTCCTCTCTCCTAAAAGTCCTCAGCTTGGCACAAAAGCTCTTACCTCTATGTAGTTCACATTCATATATATCATTATTTATTTTTACATTTTATACCCAGGCCCCTGATCTTTTTTTTCTAGAATATTTTTTTCACTCTTCTTTGCAGAACAATTAAGTTCTTTTTTTAAACCCTCTTCAAGAGGTAGAAACAGCCCTTTCTCTTCCTAGATGTATGCAAAAACATCAGTGAAGTAATTTCTTATGCATAGAACCTTCTCCCTAAATGAACAGTATCACCCTAGAATAAAAAAAGCAGATGTAGCCAGTTCTTATGTTATATGACAATATTTTCCACTTTCCTGCTATATTTAATTATTGACTCGCTAGTTATCTTCAAAAATACATTGGTCTTCTTCCATTTTTATATACTAAAATCTCTAGCATATGACATCTCTAACATATCAAATGAAAAAAAGTTTTCTACTCTTTTTTAAAAAAATTCCTTCACATTTTGACTTCCATTAACATTGCAATTGCTTGTTGTTCTTAACTCTTTGAGTATTTCTTTTCACCCTTTGAGTGCTTCTTTTCTGTTTAATTCTTTGGTCCTTTCCCTTGTGCTGTTTTTGGTAACAAAGACCAAGGCTTGTAGGTTAAAACAAGAGCAGCAGCCCAGGTGAGGGAAACTCAAGGTAGGAGTCAGAAAGGGTCCCAGAAAACAACAGCCAAAATGATCATACCGATGCGTTCACCAGTGACCACGCCCATCTTAGTGTATTTTTGGCTATTTGCTTTACTTCTAAAATAATTGGCTTTTTTCCCCCAGAAGTATTACAAAATACTTTATTACGGATCTGATCTCAGCTATTTAGCAAACAGAACAAATAACCATTCTTTATTAACCCTCCTTTAAAATTTAAAAACTTCCAAATTAAAGTTCCCAAATTGATTATTGGATCAAGAACACGTTTTTCCTCTCAAGAAAGACAGAACTGAAGCCACAGGGCTCTGCCAGGAATCAAAGAACTCACGATTCCTTTTGCTAGATATGAGAAAATGACAGAAAAAGCCAAAGACGAAATTTTAATTTTCAAAAGCCATCTTCTCCTTACCAATCCCAGGCAACAAAAGTGTCTCTGAGTGTTCTTTAAGGACATTTGGGATTTGTTTACAATTTAATATTGGACTCACACAGCTTCTTCCTTATTGAATGCCAGCTTTACAACTGGATGTGAAAACCTATGGCCAAATACTTGAAAACACCTTTCTACACTGCACAGTGGGCACATGGTTTATGTGAGGTAGACAACAAGAGAAAATAATTGGCTTTAATATCAAACCCTTCCACTCTTCACAGAGTAGAATGCAAGAATCCTCTTGGATAGTATACAAAGTATGGTATAAAGCATTTAATCTAGTAGAAAGCATCTAGTGTAGTAGAAAGCATCTAGTATAGTATAAAACATTTAGTCATTCAAACTGGAAATATTATCATTAGTATGGAAACTTTTGTTTTCCTTGTCTCTAATATATTGATGACAGTCAAATCCTTACTGTGTTTTTATTCTCGCATCTTTCACTTCTGTCTTTTCCAGTTTTCATTGCCAGCCCCACAGTCTAGTCTTGTATAACCATAAGCTTCTCTAGTTACCCATGGAGACATGAAATTAAAATGTTATTTTCTCCCAGGAGTGAACAAATGGAATGGATTCTTGAACCCCAGTGAGCATAGTGTTGTTTCATTGCAGAATTTTAGTGTTGCCTTCTATTACTTTTGATGTAATTATATCTGATAATGATTTTTAACAGGGTACCGGAGAATTTATCTGAACTCTTCTCCCAGGTAATTGGCAGGCCTACAACTGTGTCTCAGCTGGGCTTCAGGAAGCTGGGTTTGGTGTGGAAATGGACAGGAATGACGCACAGCTGCCAGGTATGGAAGAAGCTAAAAACAAAAAGGGATTTGGGTGAATACAAGCTACAGAACCAATGAAGCCTGAAGGGGTAGGCCAAAAGCCAAAACCCAGCAAGAATCAGATCCTGAGAAACTGAAGTTGGGGAAGATGGAGTAAACAATTTTTGGCCAAACTCCTGAAAATGCTAGTACATGGAGGGATAGAGATTTTTCTCAGGGATGGGTGCCTGACCTCTATGTAGGAGGAGGGCAGTATGGTTAAAATACCAGCCTCATCTGGATGGAAATGGAATGCTTTGGATCTAATCATTTACACCTAAAAATAGTTGAGGATGGCAATGAGAACTTAAAAATACAAGGAATACCTTGGGTCCTTACTCCTCCCACAGAGCATCTTCAACATAATTAAGCATCTTATTGTATATCTTCAATTAATCAGAACTTTCATTGCCATAAGGAGATATGATTACATTTTGAAACCCATTATTTGTAATGCTATATTCTTTAAGTTACTAACGGGTTTATTTAGTTACAAAAGTGATTTCCTTTTGCCATATTTAAGTTCTCTCTGCCTTAAACAAAGTTCATAAAGTTGAAAAAGAAACTTCACAGTAGACTAGCAGCTGTGGTAGAATGCAAACTAATGAGGTGAAGACAACAATATCCTCAGAACACAGACATAGCCAAGTGCAAAAATAAAATATGATTATAAAAAGTATATTTTACATTTCCCCCAAATTATATGAAGTCAAAGTCTGTATGAATAAATTAAGAATCCCATATGATCAGTTATAGGAACACCAAAGAATCCACGGGGCTATTTTGGGAACCTGCTTAGTGAAAGAGAGGGCCCTGCAGGAGAGTATGATAGCAGATGGCCTGTTGATCAAAGTTACACAGAGGTTCAGGTGCGTGATGTTTTTTGCTCGCAAAGAGCAGATATGCATGTCGCTTAAAAAAAATGAGGATTGTGTAAGAATCTTTGTAGCCTGGAACTGAAATCAGAAATCTACCACATATGTGGCAGTTTGAGAATTTCATTATCTTATCATCTTTTCTCTCATTCATTTATTCTATTAATATTTCATGAACATTTATGATATCACAGGCAATGAAAGTGCAACAGTAAATAAGATGATCAAGGCACCTTCTTCTCTCATGGACTTTATTCCATGAGAGGAAGCAGAAAATATAAAGGGAAAGGATTTAATTTAGAGGAAGGGAAGCCCAGGGCAATAGGGGAGAGAATGCCTAGGAGGATCTTAATGTAGGCTGGATAGTAAGGGGACATACACTATTTAAAGTGAGTCCTGAATAATGGGAAAGAACCAACCACACAAGGAAGTTTATTCCAATAGAAGTCACAGGAAATGAAGTGCTTCAGGACAGGGATGATAACAATAGCAACAAAATTAAAAAACAAAACGAAACAGTATAAGCGGAGCCAAGGGAGAAAGGGAAAGAGTAGACAGAGGGTCACTCTGATGGTAATTCAGCTCCTTACTGCTCACCTTCCTGTTTTCCTTCCTCTTTGAGAATGACCTTATTCTTTACTTAGAATTTCAAAGTAACCCAAGTAATTGACTAGCTAATTAATTATCCTTAACCAGTTTACCTCCTAAGTTGCTTGATGAAACATGGAAGGGACCTGGTATTAAGTTTTAGTATAATCAGGGCCATATCTGTATAGGGGAAAACTTAGTAGTTTATGAACTGGAAGTTCAGAACAAGGACATATCACTTAGGCAGGAGCTGGAGACTGGTGTGTCTAATTCATGCCATCTCTGCACACTTAAAATTAAACAGCAAACTAAAGGTAAATAATTGAAATAAAATACATATAATTATTATGTATGACATATAATTAGAATACTTTCTATTTAATAATCCTTATTTTTGCATTATATAATGTTTGTATATCATGTAACATAATTGCATAAAAATAAAATTTATATTTTATACAAATTCTATGTAATTCTATATATTACATAATATGATTTACTTTTAGAGTCTGTGGAATGCATTTTCTTAGAAAATAGGGATGATGAGGTATGTTAAACCAGACCTAGTATTCTTGGCCCCAGAGGCATGTCTGGCAATATGTCTGGAAGAGATTAGCTCATGGTTTGCAGTCCTTGGTGGAGATGCCTTCGTACATCTTCTTGGCAGCTCTGCAGATAATCTGCCTGTATACATCTGGTGTATAGCTGTGAAGTGTGGCACTCATAGCTTCTAAAACACCTATTACTTGTTACTTTTTGTTGCTAAGAAGCAAATAATCTAAATTTTATCTTACCACATATTTTTGACAATTTTAGAAATACCAGGTCAGTCTACTCTGTTCATTTTTCAATTCAGTGATTTTTTTTTTTTACATCAGTCTGGAGATGAGGAAGCAAATGAGAAAAATAAAATAATGCAACATGAAGAAAAACTAAAGTGTAAGAATTGACTTTGAGGAGCGGCAATGATAAGGATAATTAATGGAAGAATATCACCTTGAGAAAGGAAGACCAAAGAATGGAAAGTAGGAAAGGTGAGTATAATAAAAGGTAAGTATTTAATATAGAAAAATAGCCAGTATAACATGTACATTGATTTGGGCGGCGCCTGTGGCTCAGTGAGTAGGGTGCCGGCCCCATACGCTGAGGGTGGCGGGTTCAAACCCAGCCCCGGCCAAACTGCAACAAAAAAATAGCCGGGCGTTGTGGCGGGCGCCTGTAGTCCCAGCTGCTTGGGAGGCTGAGGCAAGAGAATCGCGTGAGCCCGAGAGTTAGAGGTTGCTGTGAGCCGTGTGACGCCACGGCACTCTACCCGAGGGCAGTACAGTGAGACTCTGTCTCTACAAAAAAAAAAAAAAAACATGTACATTGATTTGAAGTCAGTGAAGTCCCTTTAGGTCTCTGGAGAATTTTTGCAATGTTTTAACTAGCTTGATTTCTTTGAAGGGCTTTTCTCATGAAACAGGGAAATAATTATATATAAATATAATATAATGTATATGTAAGTTTGTATTTATTATGTTATACAAAGAATTTTCTTGGTTCCGTATATGACTTAAATACCATGGTTGTGGTTTATCTATATTTGTTTCCTAAAGATGGTGGGTGAAGAGTAAAATACATTTATTAACCAGGATTGTTTCACCCTTCAACCAGTGTTTGTCCAGACTCTGAGAGATGATTGGAACTCAGAACAAAGACAAGTTTATCTTTTTTCTTTTTTACTGTGTGCTTTATTAATTTCCTTCTATAGGAGACAGCAGAATCCTTAGAGTGCTTACTCTCTGCAATAAAATAACCTTATTGATTTGTAGACAAGATACACTGTTTTAGGCAGGCATTAATAAACTTTTTCAGAAATAGGCCAGACAGCAAATGTTTTAGATTTATGGGCCTTATTTAAAGTAGTGAGCCAGTATATTGTTGCAACAACTCAACTTTGCCAATGTAGCATGAAAGGTACAAAAAGGGTTATGATGCATAATGAATGGGTACAGATGTGTCTAAGAAAATTTTAAGTTACAAAAACAGGTCATGCCCATTTGAAAATATCAAGTCAGAGAAGCAAGAAGGAAACAAAAAGAAGAAAAGTGAAGAGATCCAAAGAGGTTCAAGTGACACACCATCAAACAGACAAATATAGCAGTAGGCGTGTCCCTCAGGAAAAATCATAGAGAAAGAAGCAGAGAACTATTTGAAGAATTACTGGTCCCAAACTTCACAAAATTGAGGAAAGGAATGAACATACAAATTCAAATTCAGCAAACTCTGACTAGCAAAATAAAAAATATCACATCAAAATACATTATAACCAAGCTGTCAGAAGTTAAAAATAATCTTGAAAGCAGCAAGAAAGAAATGCTCCTTGTGCAAAAGAACTCCTATAAGATTATCAATGGATTTATCAGCAGAAATTTTGCAGACCTGAAGAGGGTGGGATGATGTATTTAATGCACCGAAAGAAAAAAGATACTTGACAACTAAGAATATTTTATCATACAAAACTCTCCTTTAAAAATGAAGAATAAATTAAGACTTTGCCAGATGAATAAAAGCTAAAGGAGTTCATCACCACTAGACCTGCCCTACAGGAAATTGTGAAGGGAGTTCTTCAAGTTGAAATTAAAGGATGCTAAACAGCAACTGAAAACAAAACAAAACAAACAAACAATATATATATGTGTGTGTGTGTCTCTGGTAAAGATAAATATATCGGCAAATGTAGAATCCTGTAGTATTATAATATGGGTACATAAATCACTTTCAGTTTTTGTTTAAAATATAAAAGAAGCACAAAAATAGCTATGCATCTGTGTTAATGTACAATATAAAAAGATGTGATTTATAATATCAATAACATACAGTATGCAGGGAAGGAGGTGGAGATGTAAAATAGAAGAGTATTGGTATGTAACTGATGTTAGGTTCTTAATAATCCCCTTGGTTATCACAAAGAAAACACCTAAAGAAGATAAACAAAAAGAATGAAAAAGGGGTGGCACCCCTTTCTGTGGCTCAAGGAGTAGGGTGCCAGCCCCATATACCAGTGGTGGTGGGTTCAAACTCGGCCCCAGACCAAAAAAAAAAAAAAAAAACTACAAAAGAATGCAAAGGGAATTGACCTCTGTCACTACAAAATAATTAATAAACATAAAGGTAAAAGGAGGGAAAGGGGGATGAGATAGCTACAAAAATTAACAAAATAACAGTAAGACCTTTCTATCAGTAATTATAGTTGACTATTGAATAATGTATGGGCACCAACCCCCTGTACATTGAAAAATATATATATGTATAACTTTTGATTCCCTGAAAACTTAACCACCAGTGAACTACTGTTGACTGGAAGCCATATGGATAACCAGTTGATTAAAACATATTTTGTATGTTGTGTGTCTTATATACTTTGTAATTACATTAAAGTAAGCCAAAGAAAAGAAAATGTTATTGAGAAAATCATTAGGAAGAGAAAATTTGCTATTTATTAAATGGAGTGAGTTACCTTTAAAGTCTTCTTCCTCATTTGCATGTTGCATAGGCAAAGTATGAGAAGGAAGAAGAGTAGTAGGTTTTATTGTTCAGGGATGGCAGAGGCAGATAAAGTGGAGGAGAATGAAAGGGGACGCAGGAAAGGCAGGCATTTGGTGTAACTTTTATTGAAAAAAATTTATGTATAAGTGGATCACACAATTCAAGCCCACATTGTTCAAGAATCAACTGTACTCCAAACGTAAATGGATTAAATTCCTCAATCAAAAGATTAGATTGGTTGAATAGATACAAAAAACAAGATCAGACCATATGCTATCTTCAAGAGACTTCATTTTATTTATTTTGAGAAAGAGTCTCATTCTTGTCACCCTGAGTAGAGTGCCATGGTGTCATAGCTCACAGTAACCTCAAATTCCTGGGTTCCAGAAATTCTCTTGCCTCAGCCTCCAGAATACCTGGGACTACAGGTGCCTGCCACAATGCCTGGCTAGTTTTTTTTTTTTTTTTTTCTATTTTTAGTAGAGATGGGATCTCGCTTTCTTGCTCAGGCTGGTCTTGAACTCCTGAGCTCAAGCAATCCACCTGCCTCAGCCTTCCAGAGTGTTAGGATTACAGATGTGAGCCACTGTTCCTGTCCAAGAGACTTTAAAGATTTACAAAAACTCAAAGTGAAAGGATAGAAAAAGATTATCATAAAAATGGTAACCAAAAGAGGGCAGAGGGTCCCATATTAATATCAGACAAAATAGACTTTAAGTCAAAAACTGTCACAAGAGACAGAGAAGGATGTTATACAATAATAGAAAGTTTAATCATGAGGAAGATTTAACATTTATTCAGATATCCCCATTAACATTAGAGATCCTAAATATATGAAGCAAATATTAAAATAGTTTAAGGGAGAAGAAAACAGATCTCTAATAATAATAATAATAAGAGATTCAGCATCCCATTTTAAAAATGAATAGGACAGTTAGAGAGAAGATCAATAAGGAAAACAAGAAAATGGGCAACACTGCAGAGTAGTACTTGCCTATCCTGAAAACACATACACACTTATACCTCTCTTTGTATCTCTCTATATGATATATACCTCTCTATGTGTGTTTTTATACGTATCTAAGTTAAAGTTTAATTTACAAATGAGGCACAGTAAGAGATTAACAACAATCACTAACAATAAAATAGGATTATTATAACAATATGTCAGCAATACTACTCTAGTGCTTGGGGGCCACTATTAAGTGAAATGAGGGTTATTTGAACACAAGCATTATAATACAATCTACTGATCTTAAAGCCTGCTATATGACTAACGAGCAGAAAACTTACACAGTGTGGATATGCTGAACAAAGGGATAATTCATGTCCCAAGCACATTTGAACAAGGTGCTGCAAGATTTTATTATGCTACTCAGAATGACACACAATTTAAAAATTCTAATGTTTTTCTTCCAGAATTTCCCATTTAATGTTTTCAGAATGTTTTTGACCATGGGTAACTGAAACCAAGGCGATCAATAATAGACCAACTGTACCTAATAGATATATGAAACATTTCCTCTAACAATAGGAGAATACACATTACCAACTGTACCTAATAGATATATGAAACATTTCCTCTAACAATAGGAGAATACAAATTATTCTGAATCACGAGTGGGGTGTTTTCCAAGATAAACTACATGTGAGGATATAAAACAAGTTTTAAAAAATTAAAAAAATTAGAAATCATGCAAAGTATGCATTCTGACCACAATGCAATGAAACTAGAAATTACTAGCACAAGGAAAACTGAAACATTTACAAATATGTGAACACTATGCACCATATTCCTAAAAAAAAAAAAAAAAAAAGAATTAATCAAAGAAGAAATCATAAGGTAAAATAGAAAATAGCTTGAGATGAATGAAAATTAAAATACAGCACACTAAAACTTGTAAGAGACAGTGAAAACAGTATAGCAAGGGAAGTTCATAGCTACAAATGCTCAAATTAAAAAAGAAGAAAGGACTCAAATAAAAAAAATCTAGAATTAGAGAAAAGAATTTAAAAAAAAAAGAAAAGAAAAACAAACTAAGCCTAAAGCTAGCAGAGGAAAAGAAAAGGCCACTGGAATAAAGGAAATAAAGAATAAAAAAATAGAAAATAGTTTAAAAAACAGACTTGGTTTTTTGAAAATATTAACAAAAGTTGTCAGACCCTTGATTAACTAAGAAAAAAAGAATAATTAGAATCAGGAATGAAGGAAGGGACATTATAACTAATACCCTAGATTGTAAGAATTTTAAGAGAATACAATGGACAATTATGTGCTAACAAATTGAATAACTGGGAAGAAATAAATTTGTATAAACATATAACCTACTAAGATTGAGTCATGAGGAAATATAAATTTTGAACAGATTTGTAACTATTATAGTAAGAAGATGAATCAGTAATCAAAAGCCTCCCAATAAAGAAAAACACAAGACCAGATGGCTTCACTGGAGAATTCTACCAAACATTTAAAGAAAAATTAACACCAACTCTCCTGGAACTCTTTCAAAAAATTGAAGATGAGGGAACACTTCCAAACTTATTATGTGAGGCCAGTATTACCCTGATACTATAGTCAAACATACTACAAGAAAAGGAATCTACTGACCAATAGCCCTAATGAATATTGATGCAAAAATCCTCACTAAAATACTAGCCATCCAAATTCAACACCACATTCAAAAGATTACCACCATGATCAAGCAGATTTATTCCTGAAATGCAAGAATGATTCAACATATGGAAATCAATAAATATATAATACACAGGTATTATAGGTAATCTTAGGTAATCTATTAACAGAGCAAAGAACTAAAACCTCATATCTCCTCAACTGATGATGAAAAGGCATCAACAAAATTCAGTTATCTTTCATGATAAACACACTCAGCAAACTTAGAAGAAAACTGCCTCCACATTACAAAGACTGTACATGAAAAGTTCACTGCTAACGTAATATAAAGGACTGACAGCTTTTCCTCTAAGACCAGAAACAGGTCAGTGATTACCATCTTACTTGAAGTCCTAGCTAGAGAAATTAGGCTAGAAAAAGAAATAAAAGGTTTTCAAATTGAAAAGGAAGAAGTAAAAGTATCTTTTTTATGTACAAATGTTCAGAGACAGATGAATAAGTAAGGAAGATATGGTATATACATAGAGTGGAATATTGATGAAGTGAGACTCTGTCTCTTAAAATAAAAAGAAGAAGAAGAAGAAATATTGTCATATGAGACAACATGGATTAACCTTGACTTAAGTTTTGGGTTTTTTTAAAAGCCAAGTTTTCATTATGCTCCCCATGCTGGACTTGAAATCCTGGGCCCAAGATCAAGAGCTCCTCCCTCCTCACCTCCAAGTAGCTACAACTACAAGTAGACACAACTGGGCCTGGCTTGGATTAGCTGTGAGACAGGGACAAGAGGACAGATACTGTATGATTCTGTATAATCCAGTCATACAAGATATCGAAAGTAGCCAAACTCATAGAAACCAAAAGAAGGTAAAACTGTGATTTCCAGACACTGGAGCAAGGAAGAAATGGGGAGTTGTATACTAGATACAGATTTTCAGTTTTGCAAGATGGAAAGGTTCTGGAGATCCATGGCACGATATTGTGAAATGTACTCAACACTGCTGAACTGTATACTAATTGTTAAGATGATAAACTTTATTGGTTTTTTTACTGCAAAATTTTTTCACAATTTTTTAAAAAGGAGGTTATGCTCTATATTTGGCTGGAGGACCCTCATTCATTGGACCCTTTCAGAGGAAGAACCATTTCTGAACCAGAAGAGGAAATAAAAGATGAATGATGGGTTCTTTTTCTGGTTACCAGAGACCATAAAACAAAATATTTAAAATAATTCTTTTAAGTTGTGTCAAGGTGAAAAATGGGGCATTTGTTGAAATGGTCCGTAGCCATAGTTGAGGGAAAATACTGTGGGGAGAAAGTCGTTTGGGCCAGGGAGTTGGAGGAGGCAATGCCTACTGTTGATTGTAAAGTATGTAGGAAGAATAAATGTGATTTATATTCATTAAGTTCACAGACATCCTTATGGTGTGAAGTGCCCACATGCCTTTTAAGAATAAAAACAACCAATCCGATTTTCTCTTTGCAATGGAGTTGGTGATAGAGTCCCATGTGTAGTATCTAACAGAACTATATTTCAATTTTTCTTAATGAAAACAACTTTTCTGTTGTTGCTCCTTTTTAAAAAAACTATTGGGTTCCTGAAAAATAAGTTGATGTGTATAACTTGAGAGTAGGAAGTTTTTACCTAAATTAAATTGTTAAATTCTTGGTAAGGAGACTGGTATTTTTTAATATGTTCAGGAATAAAACTATGCCTATGGTTGCTATAGATCATAGGTACCACAAACAGCATTGAACACAGTAATCAGAGGAGTTGAAAGTAATACTATAATAAAACTAATGTGTAACAGAGACACAGAGAAAGAGATAGAAAGTTTAAAATGGAGTTAAACTATTTGGGCTGTTAGAGATGCTATGTTCCATTTTAATGGGACTTTGAATAACATGAAAGCAAGATATTTTTTATTTCTGACTTTTTTTTTTTTTTTTTTTTGAGACAGAGTCTCACTCTGTCACCCCAGGCTAGAGTGCCATGGCCTCAACCTAACTCACAACAACCTCAAACTCCTGGGTTCAGGCAATCCTCCTGCCTCAGTCTCCCTAGTAACTGGGACTACATGTACCCACCACAACACCCGGCTAATTTTTCTGTTTTTAGTAGAGATGGGATTTCTTACTTTACTCAGGGTGTTTTCAAACTCCTGGCCTCAAGTGATCCTCCCATGTTGGCCTCCCAGTGTGCTAGGATTACAGGAGTGAGCTAGTGCTCCCGCCCATTTCTGACCTTTTAAAACTGCTTTCAATTACCCATAAAAGTGTTACTGTATGTATTTATATATACATGTATGTAGTAACATGCATACATATGTATACCTGTGAATATATATGTATATTTATTTATAACGCACAGTACTTATTTGCTCAATGGCAACAAATACTCTATTAGCATATATCTTCTAACTTGATTTTTCCCAGTTATTAGGTGAACGTAAATGTCTGGAAGTTTAGAGGAGAAAAAGTTGTTGCTTTGGTATTTAAAAACTCCACTGTTCACCCATCTTTCCCGAAGGCAGCACTTGATCCATGGTGGTTCACAGCCAGGGCTCTGTTATCTGTATATCCCTCCCTCTTTGCACAGAAAGCACCCTGTTAGGATGGAAAAGGGGGGAGCTCCATCCTGTTGAAGTTCTGTGATTATGGGAAGCATATATTAAAATTATCTTATTTTTATAAAAGAAGGCATGTGAATTGCACTACCATAAAAGTTATTTTAAAATTTTATGTTCTTTCTCAAATATTGCTTGAAATTAAATTCCTAGAAGAATTTCTTTTTTTCTTGCATATTGCCAGCTCCGGGAGAAAGGTTTATACCCATAGATACTCTTATCATCAGTGTCGGGAGTGGCTGTTTCCTGAAAATATTTCCTTCATTCCTATGACACAACAATTAATCCAGACTAGTTTTGAGACGATGGCACAGTTCCCTGAAGAAACCACACACTTTGTGTTTTATGATGCCTGTAAAGATGTTCATTGAAGCTCCCGTAGGGGAACCACAGGGGGCAATTTATGGAATAGTGCCCTTGTGGTATCAAAGTGTTCTTCTGTGTTAACAAATTGCCCCACTGAATCAAAGAGGCAATTTATTAAATATGCCCTTTGATGAAGGGAGTATCTTGAAAAGGTTCAGTAGATAGTGAACACAGGTTTTAAAAAATCTAATGAATACAGTTGTCCCTTGCTGTCTGTGCGGGATTAGTTCCAGGATTCCCCAGGGCTATCAAAATCTATGCACGCTCTAGTTGCTTACGTAAAATGGCAAAGTATTTACATATAACTCGAATGAACTTTAAATCATCTCTAGATCACTTATAATACCTAATACCATGTAAATGCACTGCAAATAGTTGCATTGTTTTTCATTTGTATTATTTTTTGTTGTATTGTTTTTTCCCAAACGTTTTTGTTCTGTTCTTGGTTGAATCTGCGGATATGTAATCTGCAGATAAAGAAGATCAACTGTTCTGTTTTCCAAAACACTATAGATTTTTTCCCATAATTAATTTAGAAATCCAGCCAGTAGCTAGTGAGCACCACATTGCCAGGAACCACGTTCCAAGCACGGGTAGAGGCAAGAATGAAGCGCTCAGATACGACTCCAGGGCGCCCAGCCTGGGGGTGGAGTCCCGGGCTGCGTGCTCAGCCTGCCGGGGAAGCAGGGCGTCCTCGCTACGTTCGCAGCGCTTTCGTCAACGTAAGTACGTAAGTACATAAGCTCAGTGCTTCCTGGTGCAACCACGCTCTGCACTCGGAGCCCAGAAAGACCGGGAGACATCATTTGCCTCGAGTCCCTGGTTACCTGCCTATTTCTCTCACCTGTGGCCATCGATGGGGTAAGGAGCCGTCGTCTCTCCATTAGAGTTTTTTCCCGTGTAGATACACAGAGACATGTCAGATTTTCGCTTAATGTGTAAAATATTTCTACTGTGAAAAATAAAATCTGATCAAGTTAGAAGATTTGATTGTTCACACAAAAGAACCGTTTGCCAACCCTGAGATTTGAAACAGGATGGCAAGAAGCTCTGCTCAGAACAGTAACAGTACAGTTCATGAAGCATATTTTGACCTTTTTGGTGGTTGGCTGTTAACGCATTAACATTCTTTTTAAGGCAAGCAGAGAGGTGTAAGCTGGTTTGTCTGTAGCTGTTGGTTTCATCAAACCACTCTGACAAGAATGTAAAGCTTATCTTTTTTGTTTTATGATTCAAGCTGGCTTTTCAGGGAAGTCAGGGTAAGTTTTGGCTACCTGATTACCTTGGGGCCTGTCTAAACTTTGGCTGGTCTTGGGGTATTTCTCACCACTAGCCTCCATTTTTATTTTTTCCTTCGCATTACAGATTCATGAAATGTCATTAAATACCAGAGTGAGCTTAATCACAAAATCCCTAATAAGAGCAAAGAATGAAGAGAATTTTGTCGTTAGCCAAAAGGCCCCTTTGCCTCTTGCAATGCACACCTTCTCTTTGAAAATCACCATATTTTTTAGGGGCTTTAATGCATGATTACTGATTTTGGATTGCCAATAAAAGCTACATTTAAAGCAAAAGGAACAAGTTCTGTAATCCCTGAGTGATTTAAAATATATGGACTTGAACAGAAGATTTTCATGTAGCTGTCAGTTTTTCAGGGGTTTCACTATTGCAATATCTTTCACCTGACCACTTCCTATAGCAATGCTGCTCTAATTCGAATGTTTACAATCTGGTGCTAACGTGACAACACAGAACTCAAAATTATGGTTATGTGGTGATTATATCTGTGTTAAAATGTGTACTCACTTGAACAAAGACTGGAGAGGAATATCTCCATAACAAAATCATTTATTATGTTAGATGCATTAAGTTGACAGGATTTTATTTTTTACCTTTAAAACATCTTTAATAGTGCTGTCAAAATGGCTCGTTATCATTTTGAAAATGTTTCCTAATAATGTTAATACTAAAAGTTATAATTGAGCCTTATAAGATTGTGCCCTGACTTTTGAGATTTCACTGGCCTGTAAAATTATTAACAAAAAAAGGTAGAAGGCTGACATTGGTTGGCTAGCGTTTCATTTGCAAGTAATGGGGGAAAAGTGCATCTACCATGGATTATTACCGTCTTTCTAAGAGGAAAGGCCATTTCAGCACCAGTCATACTTAATGAAGCATTAGATGCAACCGGGATATCAGTGGTGGGCAGCTTCCTCAGGTGGCTGAGAGCACCTGTCTCACGTGCTGTGGTCACATATCAGCTACATTTCTGCACCTGCAGGGCTTATTAGTTCTACCAATGCCACCTGTAATAAACACTGCCCGTTGCAAATGTAATACCTATTTCCCACTTTCCCCCTCCTATCCTAATAAGGTGTTCTGTCTACCTGCACCACTAACCACATAAGGAATAACAGCGTGCTAAAAGAATCACGGTTTTAAATTATTAACATTATTTAAAAAATCTCTATGTATTTCTGCCTCTTCAACTATGAATTATTTGGCCACCTAGTTTCCTTCCAACTCACAAAATCACTTTAGCTATGTTTCTAGGAGATAATTTCCCAGGGCTATTCAAAATAGACAGATGTTTGATAGCATGCCTGGAAGATACATTGCAGATATTATTAGATAAAATGAATGTTCCTGTTTGTTTGGGATATAAAAGAATGTGAACTTTTTAAAAGAATAAATTTGAAAGACTCTCATGATTTCTTGCCTGGTAGACAATAGCTTGTGATTTAAAACCAAGGGATGCTGGGCCGATAGTGGACTGTGGTCCCGTTTAGGTCTGACAGTGAGGACTCCTCCTATTACTTCACCTTGCTATGTGTCTTTTTCTCATGTTTAATCATACAGAAATCAAACCACTTCCAGATTTCTTTCCAAAACCAAAGCTCTGCACACAGAATAAGCAACATTATGCTTTTGTTTTCAAACTATTTGAAGTCATGACAGTTGTGGCAACACCAGCAGTTTGTCCACTGAATGATCCCACGCTTCCCTTGGGTCCTCCGGCTTTGATCCCTCCGCCAAAACCAGCGCGGACACATACATTTTCAATCCTGTCCTCTTGAGGTTTTTCACATGAACAAGACAAGCGGCTCCCAAACTTCAGTAGCATCCAAATCTCGGTGAGGCTTGTTAAAACAGATTTCTGGGTCCCATCTCCAAAATGATTCAGGAAGTGTGGGGTGAGGCCTCAGAAGTTGAATTTGTTTAGGTGATTTTTGATGCTTCTGAACCAGGATCACACTTTGAGAACCACTGAGCAAACCTCAGTGGTAAGCCTCAGGTTCTACCTCCTTGACTGGGTGTGCCTGCCCCTCACAACTCCTCTATAAGTACATGGTGGTGGCAAGGTCTGAGGATAGAGGGAAAAGACAGATTCAGTTTCATCCTCACTCAACAATTAACACAGAAGACTCTTGCGACCAGAAAAGTGGTGGGTTTTTTTTCTACACACCAACTGGTCATCAGTGCTACAGGGGACAGAAGCTGGTGTCCCCTGATTCAATTCCAGCACTATCTCCCTGGAGAAGCATCAGATCCCACAGGTTGGGCATTCATTCCTACAAGATTGGTCCCACTTTTGAAGTCCCAGGTTGTTTCACTTGTGCATCTGATCAACTGGTCACACCCCTATTTTGGTGTTGATTAATTTTGCTACAGAGGCTCACAGAACTCTGGGAAATACTCGTGTTTACTGGTTTAGCATAAAGGGTATTACAAAGGATGCAGATGAAGAGACGCATAGGCAGGGCATGTGGGAAAGTGTGAGGATCTTCCAGGCCCTACCTGTGTGCACCATCCTCCAGGTGTCCACATATTCAGCTGCCCAGAAGCCCCCCATACCCTGTCCATTTGGTTTTTAATGAGAGCTTCCTTATGTACACATGATTGATTACCTCATTGCATATGGGGTGATAAAACCTTGAGGTTGGGGGTGAGGCTGAAAGCGGTTCTCGGCCTGTGGGTTGCGACCCCTTTGTAACAATGAAAATACATCCTGCATATCAGACATTTACATTATGATTCATAACAGTAGCAAAATTACAGTTATGAAGTAGCAACGAAAATAATTTTATGGTTGGGGGTCATCACAACATGAGGAACTGTACTAAAGGGTCACGGCATTAGGAAGGTTGAGAACCACTACTCCAATCCTGCTTGAAGCTTTCCCGTGACCAGCCCTATCCTAAAGCTACCCAAGGGCTGCCAGCTACCGGTCAACTCATGAGCATGCACACAGCCACTGAATACTTACTTGGAAGATTCCAAACATATTAGGAATTGTGTACCAGGAAAGAAAGTCAAATTACATTAGAACCTTCATAGTTGTTCACCTCCGTACATTGACCACCTCAAGTTGACCTAATTTTCATAGACCAGACTCTCTTTTGCAGTATCACACAAGGTTTAGGGGTGCTCTGTAGGAGCATGTGGGCTACTCTGCATGGGGGGTGAGAGCCTGGCCCAGTGTGTGTCCTGGAAGTTCCTGGCCTGTTTCTTGGTTCCTGAATCATGTGGCAGTTTTTGTATTGTTCATGCTGTTCTCTCAACATATTTTCAAGTAATTTCTAGTTTTTTTTTTTTTTTTTTTTTTTTGAGACAGTCTGCTCTGTCATTCTGGGTAGAATACAGTGTCATCATCACAGCTCACTACAACATCAAACTCATGGTGTCAAGCAATCCTCTTACCTCAGCCTCCCCTGTAGTTGGGACTACAGGTATGCCATGACACCTGGCTAATTTTTTTGTAGAGATGGGGTTTCTCTCTTGCTCAGGCTGGTCATGAACTCCTGAGCTCATGCAATCCACCTGCCTCGGCTTTCCAGTGTACTAGGATTACAGGTGTGAGCCATAAAGATACAGTTTTTAAAAACAGAACAATGTTTAAAGACGGCCATGCAAATTACAGTTCTGTGAAGAGTGAGAAAACTATTACATGTGAATATTTATATATACTTGCTTTATTTTTTTGAATTATGCTACTTGTATAATTTGGAATCCTGGCTTCCTTTCTATCCACTTCACACTATAGTAGATATATTCTAACTCGTTTGAAATAATGATGTTAAATGGCTTCACAGTACATCAGATGTGATTATGAATATGGTTTAACTAGTTCTATAATTGAATATTTTGTTTCTGATTTTTCATAATTTTAAATGGCCAAATGCCATACATCTTTATCCCTAACTGATTATTTTCATAGGTTGTCTTCTTTGTAGCAAACTTTGTGGCCAAAATTATGAGCTGTTTTAAGATTCTTAACTATTGTTGAATTGCTTTCTAGAAAGGTCACACAGACATGTTTTTCATGACAATGTGGGGGCAGTCCCTCACCTCATGCCTCCAGTGAATCCTTTCAAAGATCTTTGCTAGTTCAATGTGAAAATTTGCATGCCATTATTGGTTTAATTTATAGTTCTTTGATTATCCTAACAAAGCTTTTTGTTTGTTTATTAGACATGTCTATGATTGTTGCTGTGAGTTTCTATCTATGTGCTTTTTGAAAACATATTTTTTAATCTATTCAAATTTTATATGGCATCTGAGGACAAAATGAAATTATAATTAAACAAAAAGGGGAAAAAGTACTCATAATCCAAATAGCACAAGATTAACCAATCTTAACATGCTGCCAGACAATTTTCTTTGCATATGTATATACATTTGTCTGTGTTCGTTTATGTACTTTGCTTACAAACATAAGAAATATTTATAGAAGCCATTTGCAAAAAGAAGGTCATAGTATACATAAAATTTATAGCCCATCCAAATTTAAAAAATTGTATATTTTATTTCAAAAAATAGACCTTAAAACATCATTTTAATTTACTGAATAGGACTTGAGTATATGCATACAATATTCAACTCATCCTCCACTTAATTCTTTGTATAATCATAGAAACATAATTTATTACTAGGAAAGATTTCTGGAAATGAAATTGCTGAGCCACTTTCTACAGCAAACATACACACCTATATTTTTCTTCTAATTATAAATAAAATATGAATTTCTAAAAAATGTTTTAGAAATAGATATGCTTTTATATTTTTAATATTAAAATTTAAAAATTACACTACATTTACTCTGCTGATCTGCAACTTACTTTTTTAAAACTTGCCATCATAGATTGTACAACTCATCAGTATACTCAGATATAATTTTTATAATTCTCGCCTACTATTGCATTTTACGGATGAACTGTAGCTTAATTTAATATTTCCTGTGCTGGTAGATGTTGGGATTATTATCATATTTTCTCCCTTATGTGTCTTTGGACATTTGTATGATTATTTCTTTTAGAAAAAAATTTTCTAAGTGCAAATGTTCAATGGATATAAGCATTTTAAATGTTAAAATATCTACTTCCATATTTTCCTTTGCAAAGTTTTATAAGTTATGCTCCACTAATAGTATAGTAGAATGTCCAATTTCACATGTAATAGGCATTTAAATACTTTTGCTAGATATTAAATGACTGTTCAGAAAATTTGAACCAACTTTGGTTCCCTCTATCGATAAAATGAAAGAAAAAAGGAAGAAAGGAAAAAAGGAAGAAAGGAAAGAAGGAAGGATGAGAGAGAAAAAAAAAAAAACTTTGCTATTTTGTTACCAAAATTCATACTTGACTTTTATTTGCAATTTTCATTATTGACAAAACTGTTTCATTTCATATGGAGCATCTGCACAGAAAAATAATATAGAAACTACATTATATAATTTTACTTCTTAGTAATGGATCGATTAATGCCCTTCCCCATTTTCCTACTAAAGTTCTAGTGTCATACTTCTAGATTTATAGAAGCTTTTTGAAGCTCAAGGTCTTTAAATCACTGGGATCAATGTCTTTGACAGGCTTCTAGTAAGTAAAAAATAATATTTTATTACATACACATTGCAGTAGGTATTTACTCGTGAATTATTTCTAAAATAGGTTCAGGTAAACTTTTAGTCAAGGATACATCTTTATGGTAAGCAACATGCTTACAGTAAATAGCAGCTTCAGAGGTTGTCTGAAGATAAGAGAAAGAGGGAAAGAGGATATTTAGATACAGACTGCAATTGTCAAACAACATGGTACTAACCCTTTAAAAAACTAAGACATCAAGATAGTTCAGAGCAATGTAGGGTGTTAGTCAGTGTATTTTGTTTGCTTCCTCTTTCCCATTCATTCTTTTTAGCCAATATATCCAGTATTGACCCCTATCGTGTAATAAGAACCATGATAGTCCTTATTTACTTGTGGAAGTGAAAGCAGTAAGGTATTGGCTCTTGAGTTGTACTTGGTTAAATATGTAATGACACTAATAAAGAAAATGCTTCTTAGGGTTTAGATTATCTAGGCTAAGGCCCATCCAACAGAGGGCTCAGCCTCAGATACCCCTTTCAATGTTTTGTTTTCTAGGCATTTCAAGGAACAGGAAAATGCATTATATATTCATGGCCTCCAGAGTTCTGAAAAGCCATAGTGGTGTCATAAAATTAAAAGAATAGTAAAATAACATCTGGCTAATAGACATGGCTGGCTCCAGCCTGCTAGTGTTTATAAATAGCGTGTGATCTTTGTGATACAAGATAAATCCATGCTTCAGATATTAAGTTCAGATGGAAATTGTCACATGTGCTTCTTTGTTCCCATTGTGTTCACATGTATGGAGATGAGAATTTGGCCCAGTGTTCATTTGGAAAATAAATAATAAGGAACACAGATGAATTATTTAATGAGATTAAGCCTTCTGAATTGTTAGCCCTCTGATATTTTCCCTTTGATTTTTGTTTGTGTTTTGAGGTTATTGTTTACTTTGGAAAACATATTATTGTTTCCCATTCTTTGAAATTTCAAAAGGCCAATAACAAATTATAATTTATCAGATGAAATAACATGAGTTTTTTTGACAAAAATCAGGGGATCTGATGACCTTTGGGGAAGGCTGCAAGTCTGATAATAGAGAAAAAACTTTCTGGGAATAAACTTAGTAGACTGGGATTCAGAACAGTGCTCAGCATTTAAGCAGATACATGTGTTTTTTTAAAGAAGGATGTCAATATAGAAAAGTATTTGTAAAAATAGATTCTTTTCAGGGTGAAATGATAAATTAAAGGTTTCAGAAATTCATCATCACCCATTTTCTGTGGAATCAACAAACAGAAATGGTCTATTTTCTTTCATTAAAATTGATTTGATTTTAATTTTGACAGTCATTGCATGTTATCTCTCATCTCTACTTTTGACAGTGAAGCAAGAAAATGGGTCCTATGAATAGGACATTTCTATGATTGGGGTAGTTGTCATTGCTAGGTTTTGTGTGAATAATAGATGCCAAACTTGGCTTGACTCCTCATTTCCAGTCCTTTTTACTTCTTTTGTATCAAATTGCTAATAACTAGCTTCATCTTTTGTCACCAAAAAAGAATGGCTTTTTTGTTTGCCCACAGAACTGTATTACTCAGTGCTGAGCAATGAGTTATCACAAGATGATAATCCACTCCTCTGGAAACAGGTCTGTGAATCCACAGGCACTTCTACAAATAACAGACTGCAGGCTTTTGAGCAGACACTTTCATACCCCTTTTGAAAGCTGTTTATTAAATCTGGAAAGAAACTGGTTCTTTCTGAAAGAGAAAGCTACACCAAGCAGGCCTATTTCTCTGACTGTAGAAACATTTTCTTCTTCCTCAAGGGGAATGGTCCATAAGAAACTTGAGTAACTCTAATGCATTTTAGACAATCCGTCCATGTATGTATTGTTTTCCCCTCAAGTTTTCTTTGGTATTAAGAATTTAAAAAGCAACAGTCTAGTATGTTTTTAAAAAACAAAACTGATTAATGACAGATACTTTGTATTCTAGTCCATTGCCCCCAGAAAGAAATTACTTGTAAGAAAAATCACATTTACTGGAGAATCATTTCTCATGTTTTCTTTGTTACTTGGGATGGCTCTAGTACATGCTTGTATCAATTAGAGAACCAGTGTGGGTTATGGGACAAGGGGCTTTGTTATGGGAATTAAAGCTTCTTCAGTGTGGGAGAGGCTAGGAAGCTGGTGTTTTAGGCAGGAGCTGAAGGATGAGAGGAGTCACCAGCCAGTGGATCAGAAGCCAAGCATGGCCAACATTCAAGGTGGATGGTGAAGGGGAAGGTCGTGGAGGGCTTTGGGGGTGGTGCCTCTGTGGGTTTGCTGCCGAATGCTTGGTGGTAAGCCTCAGGCTGCTGTTGGTTAATAGGGTCGCCAGGGACAGAAGAGTTGGATACAGGAAGGAGGAGCACGATGGTGGCTGGAACACACCCACCTCTCTGCATTTGTGTCACAACTTCTAACTGCGATGACCTTCCTTCAGAGAGCGTTGGCTGCTACTTCACTTCCACTTTCAATTCTCATTTGACCTCTTTGGAGTCAAAGTCAGAATTATACAGGAAAGGGGATTCTTTCTTGCCTATTCAGGTTGACCCATCACAAAGCTATGACAGAACTTAACCGAGAAAATTGAGAGATTCTACAAAAGAATATTATCTCTCCCCTTTGTTATCACCTCCTCTGAAAAATGCCTTGAAAAGATTTGTCTTAAAAATCAATCATAGCAAGATTTTAGAATATTTTTTAATAGCCTTTGGAGAATGTCTTAACAAAAGCCCTATAGCTCAAAACCATTATACACTATTTTCTTCAATGACAAATGGCACTCAAAGTACAGTAGGAGCCAAGGAAAAAGTTCCTCTTCACCTCTGAAGGTTTTCTAAAAAATCAACTGACAAAAGACAGATGAATAGAAGAAAAAGAAGACAAATTTACTTGATCATAGCTTTATATGAAAGTACGAAGGCCCCCAAATCTAGGGGAAATCGTCATTTTTATGGTTAGGTTCAGCAAAGCATGGGCAGCCATATACAAATATAATTGTAAAAAAGGGTATAATATAATGCTCATAGTCTGAGTGAGGAAGCCAGGAAGGCCGGTCTACTTCTTGGCCTCTCACAGTGTGTATTCCTTCCTGCTAGGTGTGGGGCAGGACACCCTCTGGAATGAGTGTTAAGACTTAGAATCTAACAAGGTAGGTCAGATAATCTCTCTATGATGAGTTTTTATTCAGGAAGATGGAAGGAAAGTTAGAATATACGTTTATGTTTTATGGTTGGCTTTGAGGAGAAGCGGTTCTAATTTCTAGAAGAAAAAAAGGGAGAAGCACAAGTTGTATATATTTCCCACCTACATTAAATTATGTTTTCAATATAAACATGGCTAGCCTCAGGGGAGAATGGGACTGAGAGACAGGAGGACCAGAGAAAGTCAGAGACGGCTGCTTCTGAGGACTTTACTTTGGGTTATCATTTTCTGAGGTCCTAGAGTGTCAAAAACCAGAGTAAGGGTAAATACTTCAGGGTCCAGTTTTCATGTGGATGGGCTGAGTAGTCTGTATTAATTATATGCTACAAGACAACTCTTCTTACTTAGGTTTAGTTTCTATGTGACCTATATTACAGGAAAGAACCCGACTTTTTGTGGGTGTTCACGGCTCTTTCTCACTACCGTTTTCACTGAACCACCAGTTTTTGAATGATGCATAAAGAAGATATTTAGGCAATCTATGAACTCTGAACTTTTTCTGAGTAGTAACTTATTGAATAAGAAAAAAAGGAAGAAGGACAAGTTGTATATGTTTCCCACCTACATTAAACTATGTTTTCAATATAAACATACAAATAAATCAAAATTTCCCATATTAAGAGAAATCAGTTTCTCTAAAAGCATTATTTTCTTTCCAAGCCATTTCATAGAATAGGAATTCGCTGCTGTTGTCTTTCTTGCCAGAGAGTTAACCCTGGAATGCCAACCATTATCACTTGCCTAGACCAGGGGTTCTCAAACTTACACTGTTCATAGCACCTCTAGAGTCTTGGCATTTTTGCAAAGTGCTCCTAGCTTCAAAGAAATATCTAATAGTTCCATTTATTAATTTAACTTAGGTCTAAGCTAATTTGACTATTAAGTCAATGTAGGTCCAAGCAACTTAATAGTAATAGGTCATGTGCTTGACAAATTTCACTGTTTCCCTCTAAAACGTAGGCTGTTCTGTGGTGCTCGTGTGAATTCACTGCAGCATTAGGGGTACCTCAGCAGGTAGTTTGGGAACTGTAGGGGTAAAAATAAAGCCTGAATCACATTGTTTCCGGTAACTCAATTATCTGCCTAGACTCTTCAGAAATTTTTAAAATGTGGTTGATATTCTTCTTTTTTTGAAAAAATATATGAATGTAAATGTTAAATACTATGTCTATGCTATGGTGTACTGAGTTTATTCCTGTGTGTGTGTCTATGTGGTTACATACAGTAAAATCTCTGTAAGTTGACCACCTAAGGGATTGTAACATCATATGGAGGTGGTCAGCATAAGGAACTAGGCCTACTTTAGTGATATGTATGCTTGGTGCCTGTTGGGTCTATGAAAATTAGGTCAATTTAAGAAGGTGGTCAATGTAGGGTGGTGGTCAACTGTGGAGACTCTACTGTGTATAGATTTCTTCCCCTTTCTCCCAGTGGAGGATAGTGGTGGTCCTAAGTAGTGGTGGAACTAGGTATAGTGTGGTGACTCAAGAATAAAATTCTCTTGGCTCAGCCATTCTAACAGTATCTTATACCCCAGGGACAAAAATTATTCTACAACTAAGCTTTCTGCAATTTCAGGGGTCTCAAGCTGAGTTTTCTGATTCCCTTACTCTAAATGCAACCAAGGAAACACATTCCTTATTTCACAAAAGCAATAATGTAGACATATATTTCATTAAGCGCATTGGCAACAAGTTGCAGTGATGTTCTGACTCACATGGCCTTGGAGTGTATGAGGTCATGTTCGTCGCCCACAGTGATGATAACTAGCCTCTCTTCACTTACTCAGAGGTGATGACAATACCTCAGGCAGTGAGGCGAGAATCCCAGCCTCCTTGGGAAAGTCTTGCATCCTGAGACGGCAAAGCCCTAACTGGGCCACCCACAGCTACGTGTGAAAGACAGATTAAATGCATGACTTGTGGACCAGGGGAGTTCCGAGAGATACATTAGGACATATCTGTAAAGAGGTAGGCGTCCTTAAAGGAAGGTGGGAGCTCTGAGGCACCGAGCTGTGGGTGTAAATTTTCTCATGGTTTGGTGAGGATTGAGACACTCGGGTGTGGACCTGGTCTTCTGTCTCTCATTGCAGGAGCCACTGGCTGCTGCTTCCCTCTGAACACTATTGTGTCCATCCCTTGCTGCCCTGGTGCACAAGGGTTCTTGCCTACCAGGGATTCCAAGACTTGTGTGAAGATGCCTCTTTCCAACTTCAAAAGCACCCTGAGGCTGTACATAACTCATCTGAAGTATGATTCCAGTCCCCCACCCAAGCAGAAGCTGGGGAAGCTTTAGCCTCCCTTTTTTATTCTAGCAAGTTAATTCCGGTCATGTCGGATCAAATGGCGAACAAATGTTTATCATGACCTCAAGAGGCCATGGAGGACTTCACGTGAATATTGGCTTTCCACATTGTTACTTGAGTACATCCCTTAATTTAACCGCACCATGTCCTTTCCCCCAAAGTTAAAAAATAAAACCCCAACCCCCATTCAAACTTTCTGAAAGTCACATTTTCTCCCTGAAATCTTTTGCTAAAAAGTATTCTCAAGTCTGACTTCAATCACTTAATGAACCCTCTTATCTTTTTGCTGTTCCACCTTCTGAATTACTTATGGAGCGAGCCAGCTTAAAGTGTCCATTGATGGAACTTTTGAACGGAAACAGATGCAGGCTCAATTATGCATGCCAACACAGAAACGCAGCATCCACAGTGTCTAGGATTCAATTTGAAAATTTCAGTTAATTAATTTTAGCCTAAATAACTTTGATAACGTTATTCATTATGGGGTTTATCATGGAGATACAGATGCTATTCCCTATGAAAATTCCTTGAAACTTTCTCTTCTAAGTATTTCAATGTTTGGAGTAACCTTTTATATCTTTACACTAGCCTGGAAGTAGAAGAGCCATATGACAGATTAGAGCCAAAGTACTTACCCAGAACACACATTTGAGACTCTTTATAGGGTAATTCCCATGGGAGTTAATTTTTTCATAGTTTTATAGAAAATGACAAAAATTATGGTTTGAAAGAGAAGGTGCCCCAATAGCTGGAAATCTGTGCCTAAACTTAGGAAGTTGAGATTGCTTTTGTAAAATTGGTTTATAAATTAAATGTTATTTTAAGTGATTTAATGGTATTTGCTGCTTTAAACAATCCTGCAATAGATCCTTTTAAAACATAAAGTCTCCTTGGGTTAAATCATCTGATATTCACAAATAAATGTTCCATGTGACTGGATTTTTATATAATAGATTTTCTTAAAGTAGAAGACTCTTAGACCTGATGGCCAATTGTCCATCATCTTGGGAAAAGTGGGCCAAGAGCGGGGCTGCATTCTGCTGTCTTAAAGTGGTGTGTGTGTGTGTGTATAGTGTTCATGTCTGTGTGTGTGTGAATATGTGTGTTGGAGGCAGAGGTAGGCAGGAGAAAGAAAAACATTTGTGAGAAGATTTAAGCCAGACCCTCTATGATCGCACAAATATCCTTCCGTTGGCTATCACAGAGGCTCCCTTCTTTCAGACTTCGGAACTCAGAGTGTACATTTTTCTTTCTTTCTTTCTTTTTTTTTTTTTTTTTGGAGACAGTCTCACTTTGTCGCCCTAGTTAGTGTCATGGTGTCATAGCTCACAGCAACCTTAAACTCTTGGGCTCAAGAGATCCTCTTGCCTCAGCCTCCTGAGTAATTGGGACTATAGGTGCCCGCCACAATGCCTGGCTATTTTTAGAGATGAGGTCTTACTCTGGCCCAGGCTGGTCTCGAACCCATGAGCTTAGGCAATCTGCCCACCTCTGCCTCCCAGAGTGTGGGGATTACAGAAGTGAGCACCACGCTGGCCTATGGACTGTGCACTTTAGCAAGCACAGTGTTCCCTTCCTGGTCCGTGTTCTATGGATACTCCATTCCCTTTCTCTGTCTTCTCTTTCTCTCTTTGTCTCTGCCTCTCTGCCTCTCTGCCATTGTCTCCTGTCTCTTTCTCTCTCTCTCTGCCTCTGTGTCTCTCCGTGTCTTTCTGCCTCCCTCTCTCACACACACACACACACACACATTCCCCGTGTCACCTCAGCTGTGTGTACATAGTCACTCTGCACTGGGCCCTCACTACACGAGCACTAGAGGCAAAAAGGATGCTTTTCCCTGTGCTGCGCTCCTTTCACCTGAGAAGAAGGGAGATTGTAAGTTTATAATTATTATGGAGGATGTTTCCTTGGATTCATCATATTTCCCATCTAATGAGGGAGAGGAAAGGGAGGCAAATCTGAGAAAATTCAAGGTGTTTATGGAATATAATCTGTGAAAAGGAAAAAAAAAGTATTAATATGTTTACTGTGAAAACCTGAATCCCAGACAGAGCTTCACGGGGAATCCAGAATGCAACTGAGACTGAGGGCAGAAGTTACCACAGGCCAGATGCTCCATCACAGAGAAAGATCTAAAGTAAGAGGCATCACAGGATAAGTTAAGGCACATATATGAACTTTTAGGAAAAAACCAGTATCTGTCCCTCCATCTCTAAGCATGCTAAAGAAAAAGTATACAGAATTCTGGTTGATAAGGTTATACTTCCTGTTTATGGAGAGAGAGGCTCCCGAAACTCAGATTACTTAATTTTCCTAAATGTTACTAGACTTTATTTTTAAATATTTAAGTCATATGATAAGAAGCCTCATTTTTTTTTAAAATGACCAAATGTCTTCAAAAATACTCTAAAGTGCTTTCTGATTTGTGTGATACTGTTTCATTTTAATTAAAAATGGAAGACATTTGGAAAGTCAAAAATGAGTTGGTAATATTAATGTGCATTCAGACAACAATCTAATTACCAAATTCTTCCCTTCATCACCACTGAATAGAAGGGGGGACTTACACTTGCCCCAAATATTGGTTTAAAATGGAAAACTTGAGACAGCCTATGTCAATATATGCCAATAGGCCTCTAAAACCTATGATTCATGAGTACCCAGAAGAGGCAAATTTGACTTCTACAGAGAAGGATTTGCGGCCAGATACCATTGCAATAAATGATACTATATGTGCTATATTGTTTAAATATAATGATTGCACAAGTGAAGAATGTTTTATAACAGTGCAATAGTCAAATGGCAAATTCATGTTTATTTTTGTATTTGTTTCTCTTCTCACCACTACCTTCTACCTCAGTATTCTTTTTTTTTGTCAGATACACACAATGATTCCCAGGACTGGACCTGTCTAATAATGATAGAGAATTGAGGGGGGTCTGGGGCTTAAGACAAGATAAGACAGAGGTTAGGAGAAATAGTGAGTGAAGAGCAAAGCTGATAAGCAACAGTTACAACAGGTGACAGTGACAGACATTTAGCTGTGCTTTGTCTTGTGTAGAGATGGTGTCTGGAAGAATTCCTCAAACTGTCTCCCTACTTTAATTTCCCGACTAAAATGCCCCATGCCTAACGTGCAGCTCTCTTCCTGAGTTAATGCTGTTGGAATATCCTGCTTTGGTTTTCCTTCTCTTCCCATCTCTCTACCACCAGATAATAATTTCCACGACCTCACTGACCCTAACTCATCTCTTAGATTACATACTCAACCCCAGACCCCAGTATCCAACCAAGAACCTCTGATCCTGATTGTAAAGTTTCCCACTTGTGTGTAGCTAATTTTCCTGTTCTAAGCTGGCTGAAAAGTCTGTACTTACGAAAATATTATGATCAGGCTAAGAGGTGAATCAGCTCTCAAGAAGACAATTAGATGAGTATCAAGGAGACATAAAAGGGGCAAATCAAGGCCATTAAACAGAGAGCTCTGGGTAGAAGTCGCAAGTCAAGTATTCTACAAGCTCTGGTGCTTTGGAACATGACAGAGAATATAACCATTCATTCAACCAACATTTATTAAACATTTGCAGTATTCCAGGCACTGTGATTATGAAGTCTAATCAGTTAGCGGTTGTCTATACACTTTTTGTATGGTCAGGAATTAATTCAGGGCATCAATACCCCAATTCCCAAGCATGTGGACAGGTATTATGAGCATGCCATGCTGAAGGAGAAATTCCTAAATTCCTAGATTAAACTAACAGAATAGTCTAGCAGGACCCATGAGACCATGACTCTCTACCTCTGACCTTCAAGCAGGGCTGGCTGAATGGACTTCATCATGGATGTGCCCAGGACTCTGTATTTTTAAAACACTTTAAAAGTAACTCTGATGTGCAGAATTACTGATTAGACAAACAATGTTGATTTACAACAGGTATTTGTTAAACACTTGCTACAAGTTTATATACAAGAACAAATTAGAAAGGACTCCTGGTTTGTATGCTAATAATATACAGATGTGATTTAATTCAACCTGAAATTTTAAAAGCCTCAAAGAGATATACATAGAATTCAGACAAAGAACTTCCTGATGAAATTTTAGGAAAAGCTTCATGTGGGAAAAGAAGCATTTGAGCTGGAGTTTGAAGGATAGATGACATTAAAATTATTTTTAATATCAAGGCAAGGCATGTTTACTCTTGAAAGATTACAAAATAAAGATAAACTACATGCATACACACAAAACAATTCCTTGACCCGTAGATAACTTACGTATATACATTGGTGTGTATTTCTAGACTCTTAATAAAAATACGAATATGATACAAATGAATATACATTTCTAGATGTTTCTTGTTAGATACAAACAAAACCATTTTGTACATGCCTGGTTCTGTGACTTATTTTCCTCCACTGAACAATCTATAATAAAAGTCATTGCATGAGAATCAGTACTAATCCACAGCATCACTTTTATTACCTGAATACCACATCATTGTATATAGATAATTTACTGTATAATCTTGGGAACTTGGTTGCTGTCTTCTTTTTTTATGTTACAAACATGCTGAAAAGAAAAATCTTGAATTTGTTTTCTTAATGATGAATGTCTAGCAGGAAAATTTCTAGGGAAATGTGTATGCATATTTTTAAAGGATATGCAGAAGGATGAGATAGATTCCAGGGTGAGGATAATGTAAGCAATAGCCTAGACATAAAAAAAAGTACAGACTTCTGAAGATCAGGAACATTGACTGATGTAGTTTTCTTGAAAGGATGGCATTAAAAAGCAATAAAAGGAAAAGAAATAGGGTTGAAAATTTAGAATGGGACCAAATCTTGCAGAGTCTTCAATGGTAGATCAAGGGATATAGTGCTCTGTAGCGTTTGATTCGATGCTGTAGATAGACTCTGCAAGTTTCATTTCCTCAGAGTCCCTAAGGGTTTGGGATAATTCCAGAAAGATTGGCACTATTTCTTTTATACTTTGAACTGCTGGATAGTTATATAAGTGTTTAGAGGAACAATTACCCTGGTTTCAGAAACCATCAGTGATTGGCGAGTGGCCTCCCATGGTAGGAGCTCTGTTAATACCTGCTCCCAAGGTAAGTGCCAGGGTGTCCTATGTTCAGGAAATCTCAGCAAAGGTTCCCTCGTGGTATGAATCTTTCTACACACATGTCTACTACGACAAGCACACTAAAAAGCTATGTGGTCGTTGATAGTTATGTTTTAAACAGAACAACGTAGCTATCCATTCGATTTTTCTTCTATGCACCATGAAAGGGGGTTCTAAAAGCTCAATCCCCAAAGCTTTTTAAACCATAGCCAGAAGGAGATGGAAAGTCCATGGAGACAGTTAGTGGCTGTTTTCATTTGGGAAGACGCTTTATTATCCTTCTTTGAATTTTCTCTCACACTGAGAAGTCATTATTATTCTGGCATTCCTCCTGACATTTTTATGACTTTGTTTATTTTAATGCATGGTTCATTATTTGTTTTGGAACAATTCTCCAAAATATTGCTAATAGAGCTCAGTCAAGGAGATGTTTCCTTATTTTCTTTGTTGTCATTTCTTGCAACGTGGCTGAATTTTTTCCTTTTGGTTGAGGGGGTGAAGCTCTGTGAGAGTCCTCCTGGACTATGACATGGGTTTGTCTCTCCTTGGATGACTGGACCCGTGCATGGTCTATTGATCAGGCCTAAATCAGAGAGATTCGTACTGGGTTCCTTAGTCCTGATGGTGGAAAATATTCCCCCTCCACATGGAAATAAACAAACCAAAAAAGCCCAACCTGTTAAATTCAATTAAGAAATAACCAGCAGAAGCAGAAACAGGCCACTCAAAGGCGTTTCTTTCTCTCTGAGTGCTTTTCTTTCCCAGCAGCCCAGGGCTTCTGTGCAGTTAGAGTCCCATGTTTGATTGACTCGGCTCCCAAGCTGATGTTTACACGGCTGTATTCATCTTGCTCCGATGACTGTGACATGCCACCCGGATGCGGTAGGCTGACAGCGAATGTGAGGGGGACCAGACAGATGACAACGTCTCCGTTCTTCAGAGCCCAGGCAGGATGATCTGTCACCTGATGATAGGCCAGAGCCTGTCATTTATTTACTTACAGCTTTAATGTGGGTAAAATGAGCAGGAGAGGGGAGAAATGTGACAAGAGGCAAAGAGAAAGTGAGTGGTTACAGGAAAGAAAAATCTGACAGACCCTTTTTGGCATTAAAATATCAACAACAGTTATTTCCTCCATCTCAATGGGCATGCCAGCCCAGGAGCCAATTATGAGCAGCATTCTGGGCAAGAGATCAGATTTGCAAAGCAGGAACTGTAGCCATTTTAGTCTGTGGCAGTGACGAACCCTATTGCCACTTGATTATATTAAGGGCCTTGAATTTTTCTTGCACGTTTAAGTTTCTGCAATATTCAATGACCATTTTGGCAAGCAGATTTTTTCCTTTTCCTTTTTAATCTAAAAGGAACTCTATACATATTTTGCAAAACGACTTTCATGTGCATTCAAAATTATCATCCAAGTGTCCTGTTCACTATGAAAGTGCAGCTAGAAATCATTTATAGTCTTGAAGATAAAACCTCTGAAAACCATTGACTTGCCTTGTTTTATGTGATGACATCCTGGTTACAGGAAAGAAACACATGAAAACCTAAGGAGGGAAAGACAAAATATATTTTAACTGTTTAAAGTGAAGTCGGTTGGAAACAACTGTGACTATTCATGTTTTCAAGGAGTTTTGCAAAACAAACAAATAAAAAGATCTTTGCCTGTATTTAAATGAATTAAATATTTCTGAGTTAAACAAATTTAATGAGCAAAGGGAAGTAAGTATTACATACGCAAATTCAGGTTTGAATCACTGAAGTTTTAAAAAAGCATCTACAGCTTGGACATTCTTTTTTTAATTTTAAGACACCAGGTCTTATTCTGTCATTCAGCACCTGGGGGAGTGGCCCCAGGAATTTCCCACGCACTCTGATGACCTTGCTTGGAGGGTGTGATGTGTACAGAGACTGTGTGTCCAAGAGTACATTTTTGTATGCTCAAAGACCATAAAGCGTTCACAAATCATCACTAACAGCGGGGTGATGACGTCCAGGTGTTGGGTCCAGTGTTATGTCAGTAAAATCTATCACATAAAAATACCAAAGAACAGATATATTTCATAAGAAACATTTTCCCTAAGAACTGATACCTGTACCCTGTAGTAGCTGAAATACAGCAATCCCTTCCTGTTCTCAGTAAGACTCTCTGGTTCTTGGTGTGCCATTTCCAAATTCCTCTTTCATAATATCTAGCTTTGTAGGGTATTTTCTCCAGATTAAAATATGGCCACTGTTCCCTTTGTAGGCTCTCCGATTTGCAGCGCCCCAGCACCTACTCAGCAGAGAGCCTGGAATGCAATTGGGCTTGCTTTTACCCATTAAAAGTAAAATCCTGAAGATGATTTCAGGCACAGATATGTGACTTTCAACAATATTGGGAGGAATATTGCATTTTAATTGTGTGTCATTGATTTGAGAGGAAAAAAAATAGCTCTAGTTGGTGCTGGTAGCTCTAGAAGGTTGTTGGTGCAGATCAGATACACTTCACCCTGTGGCTCCATTAGCACCATTTTCCCTAAATTTCTCTTCTCAGTCTTAGATGTGCATGGCCCTCACTGCTTCTGGCCGCCATTTGTGTTAAGAGACTAAGAAGCCGCACCATGTCATCACGTGGGGTCACCGTACTGGAGCTAGAAATATATTCCCTAGAGAATTTGGAGGGAGTGACCAGCCACTTTTCCTATAGTTCTGTTGCCAAGGAAAGAGGAATTACCAGGAACCCTAGGGACAAATGGACCCTGTGAAACACAAGAATCCCAACAGCAACTTACTCTGGCTGTTTCTGTAGCTAGTGATGCCCTCACTTCCTGGTGTGAATAATTTACATATTCTTGTGAATGAGCCATGACGTGAAAGAGAGCCATGTGAATACAGATAACTGTTTGATATTTTCAATGCACTTTTAGAAGTCTCATTTTATATTGGCCAAAACGCACTTCTTTCCTGAAGAATTTTGGGAGGGAAGAGAAAATGTTGTCCTCTTCAATGTAAAGTTGAGTATCTTTGATGCTTAAGGGGCCAAAGTACCTGTCCTTGTTTTTCTGCCTTAGCAGGGAATAGGATGAGTCCTGTAACTTTGCTCACAAATGAGGTGGGTACGATTTGTGCTGGATTTACGTGGACATAGGTGGTGCCCTTGGGGTCCAGGCATTCCTGGGGAATACATTTCCATTCTTTTTGCTCACATTATTGCTGAGGAAGATATAGGCAGGGTGGGGCCTTAGGGTATATTTGCAAGGTTAGGGAGGCAAAGAGTGTTAAACATGATGCTTTCATTGTGGTTAAGTATTATTGTTCTTTACAGCATTCCCGAATGGTTGGGTGGCCTCTTTATATGTGTAGTTAAGATGTTGTTTACTGGAGACATGGGAGGAATTAGGAAGAAAACAAAATAAGGGTAGAGGATTCCTTAAGCTGACCCTGCCTGAAAACATCCACCTGCTTTATAATTACCTAATGTTTTAGTCTCTACAATCACATGCCCTGGTACACCCATAGTAAGTTTACTAAGGTAAGAGATATGTGAAAATCATTTATTGTTTGTTGTTCCATCAGACATTTATCAAGGGTCTTCTGCACAGCATCCCTGTGCCCTTTGAACCACGATGGGGATCTCAATCCCTTCAATATGTAAACAGAGGTTTTTTTTTTTTTTAATACTCATATGTTCTCTCTTTTTTATAAGCTGAAGCAGCTCTTTCCCATTTCCTGTCTTTCACATTCTTTTTGTAGCAGAGGTGAAAAGTAAAAGTAATTATCATCCCCTAGGACCTTTTCTGTTGAAACCATAGATATGCCCAAATCTATAATGTGCAATTTTTATCACTAAGATTTTTATTCTTGACCCATATGGACTTCTCCTTCCATCCAGCATCAGCCCATTCATGAAAAGCTCTGAACACAAAATTGTATCGAACATAATAACAGATAAGCAGCCAGACTGAATCATATATTTGCAACTGAATACTGCTTCCTCATACTACCTGTGAGCGGGGAAAATAGTTAAGATATTTATCCTATTGAGTGGCTGAGCACTGATCAATTGGAATGGAAGTTGCCTGCAACAGCTTATACAGTGCCCTCCGGAGGAGCTGAACCTCACCCATGCAGGGGAGCATCTGCGGGTCGGCATGAAAGGAAGCTATCTCACGGGCTGGCGGCTTGAGAACAAAGCTGAGGAAGGTGAACTGTGGTCTGCATTTGTTTCGAGGACTGGAAAAAATAACCACAAACTAGGTGGCCCGAAAGAACAGAAATTTATTATCTCACTGTTCTGGAGGCCAGAAGTACAAAATCAAGATGTCAGCAGGACCACACTCCCTCCAAATTCTCTAGGGAGAGTACGGCTTTCTCTTTTCTAGCTCCTGGGGCTGCTGGCCTGCTCTGGCTTGTGGCAGCATCACTCTCATCTCTGTTTCCACCACCACAGAGCTTTCTTGCCTGCGTGTCTCCTGTGCTCTCCTTTTCCTAAAAGGTACTAGTCATTGGTTTTAGGGTCTACCCTAAATCCAGGCATGATTTCATCTTGAGATCTGCAACTAATTATATCTATTCAAGCACTATTTCCAAATAAAGTCATATTCTGAGATTCCAGGTAGACATGAGAGGGGAGTTAATATTCAACCCAGTAGTTCTCCCTTGATTTCAGTGTTCCTCAGAATGATGTAAATAGCAGGAGGATTCTCCAATGAGAAGAGGACATATTTTTAGTAATTTTTTCCATAAGCAACATGGTAAAAACGTGTTCGTATTTTTTGGTATTAATTGATCTGTTTATTTCTCCAGTTATGAAGGAGTATGCTGAGGTTTGAAGCACTTTCCGCAGGAGCTTAGAATTTTAAATGGTATTAATAACTCTCTGATAACTACAGTATTTGGAAGTTTTATCACCTTTATGTTTCTCCCTTGGTCCTCTCAGTTGCCTGGGGAAGGAGGGAGTGCAGGTGGCACCCACCCTGGCCTCAGAGAGCAGGACTTCCAGCCTCAAGGAGGCTGGATTTTGCCTGTGTTCCCTCTGTTAGTGATTGATTGATGGAGCTGGTGTGGGCTACTCTGTCTGGGTTAGATTTTTTTCCCATTAGGTCAAGAAACAGCTTGATTTTTACAACTTTTCTTTTTTCTTTTTTTTTGGTCAAAGTACTTAGGCATCTGCCTCTAATTCTATTTCCATATTCACATTTTCATTTTATTTAGAGGTTTAGGGATATGTCAGCTTAACCATGATGGCTTCAGGATCAGTGTGAGCTACGTTCTATTTCAGGTTTTACCACTGAACAGCTTTGTAACATTGGGCGAGTTGTGTAACCCTTGCTTGGCTCCCAGCTTTCTCATCTAAATGGAGAGAATAATAACTATCTTGTCAGAAGATAATATGAAAAAAATTTAATGCATTTAAAGCATCTAGCAATGTGCTTCAAAAAACAGCAAGGTCTTTTTAATGTATTTTTTCCTTTTTTTTTTTTTTTGGTAGTGTATATTTTATTATTGTACAGAAAAAAGAGTGGAAGCCCATGAAGAATCAGTGTGCGTTGAGTCTGCACAATCAGTGGTATAATCTTGGACCAGTATCAGGCTTTCTAGGCCTCGATTAGATCAGCTGTAAAATGATGCGAGGTCTCTATAAATCCATTCAGTTCCATGACTTCTGGACAGAGATGGAGAAACAGAGAGATCTGCAAATAAGTCTCCAATTCACCTGCCTACACACCAAGTGCGATTCGCACTTCACATGAGGAACACTTACAAAAACTTCCAGATACAATATGAGGAACAGAGAATCTCTGCAAGAGAACTAGAAAGTTCTCAGTGTTGTCTCAGTGGGCCAGATAAACGTAGTGACAAATGAGGCATCTGTCACTCTAGGCTGAGAAAAGGTTATCCTTTCAAAAACAAAAAGATTACCTTCACTTTCCCTTCTTTCAAAAGATAATTGCACAATATTCACACTCCTCGAAGCACTCTGAGATGACATGGGAATTGAAGATTGTACTGTTTCCAAAGGAATTTAGAAGCACAGAATAATGTCAGGCTCAGATCAAATAAAAATAACTTTTAAGGTCTCCATGTATTAAAAATGCATGTCTTGTTTTTAAGCATTTTTCTTCCACAGCAGCTACACACCAGCAGAACTCCATTTGACACTTTTTAAGTAGTGCTTTTTGACAACTCTAAAGCTTTTTCCCTCCTGCCCAAATGTTGCTCCTTCATTAAGTCCCCCAAGGAAGCAAATGAGCCAAAGGCAAATAGAGACAATAGGCCCTCCTTGTTCAAATGAGCTTGTTACTGTCATTTGTCAGAAAATGGAGAGACCTTTGTGAGAGAGCTGACTGAGAGACAAAGCCTACGCAGGCAGTCCTGGTTGGCACTGCGATCTTTTATGTGGATGGTGGATGAGGATCTTATATGCCATTTACACAAAAATTAATACTTAAAACAACATTTACAGAAAGTACTTCCAAGTCCCAGTCCCACTGCAATCTCTTCATGTTCTCTTCTGCGTCTCTCAGCGTTCTGTGCTATTTTCCAGGCTTCTTTTCTTGTTTCAACACACTTAGTCCTCCCGTAACGCCTCTCCTCCTCCTTCCTGAAAGATCCCAGCTAGAGTGATTGCAGCCTTTTCCTGGAATTTCTTCTTTTCATCATAATCTAAACACAGTATCATCCCGTTATTGTAAAAGCACTCTTGTTTCTTTATCCCACCCCGAAGAGACAGGAAACAAAAGATCAGTATGCTATCATAGCTTGCTTGAGCGTCCCATCTTTAGAATTTGTAAGTGTACATTTGTGAGTGTACCATCAAGGAATTTGTACCATCTTTAATTCCATTTTATTAAACAAACATCTGTTTTTTACATTCTACCTGCCAGTTCTGGGCTAGTGATAGGACAATGAATAGATATGATCCCTGTCTTCAAGTCGGTTACAGTCTAAGTGGCAGAATTGAACCTACATCTAAGCTATGTGTATAGTATCTTGGATGAAGTACTGTGTTGGGAGGTGGAAGGCTTAAGTTCCGATTCAGACTTTTATCCAACATTGATGAAACATAATACAATAAAATGTTCTTCTCTTTGGTTTTCTTATTTATGAGCCCATGGTGTTAGGCTAGAGCTGCAGTCCCACACCCCTGGGCCGGGGACCCGTGCTGATCTGTGGCCTGTTAAGAACTGGGCTGCATAGCAGAGGATGAGTAGCAGGGGAGTGAGAGAAGCTTCATCTGTATTTACAGCTGCTCCCTGTCACTCATATCACTGCCTGAGCTTTGTCTCTCGTCAGATTAGTGGGTGGCATTAGATTCTCATAATCTAATGAGTGAGATCAGTGAGCCTTACTGTGAACCACACATGTGAGGGATCTAGATTGTGCTCTGCTCATAAGAATCTAATGCCTGATGATCTGACAGGGAGCTGAAGACAAGTAACACACTCAGGCATCATAGTCTTCCATTATCCCCATATGAGACCATCCAGTCACAGGAAGACAAGCTCAAGGCTCCCACTGATTCTGTATAATGTGAGTTTGTGTAATTATTTCATTATATATTACAATGTGTTAATAATAAAAAGAAAGTGCACGATGAATATAATACACTCGAATCATCTCCAAACCACCCCCTGTTCCCCTAGCCATGGGGAAATTGTCTTTCATGAAACCAGTCCCTGGGGTCAAAAAGGTTGGGAACCACTAAGTTAGAGGATGATTGTCTGCTTGACTGTTCTATAGTGGCTGAGTGATAAAGCATTTTTTTTTTTTGGCTTCCTCAAACTCTAATTTGACTTTTATGTGGAGGTGACATTCCATGTGATACATCTTAGAAGAACTGGGAAGCAGGGGAACCAGAAAAGAGGCCTCAAGAAGGAGAATAAACCTCTGAGTGTAACAACACTCAACTTCCCTGTGTTTTTCTATTCTAGTGAGTAGGAAGAATATATCAAATGTGCACATATTCCCAAGTTTCTCATTGTAAGCTTTGACTCTGAGTTCTCCATCAAGACCATCTCATCTTAACCTCCTCTTTTCATTATGAATAGATTCTATAGCTAAATGAAGGCTGAAATGCTGCTCCCCAAATACCAATCCCCTGCTCTGGGAAGAGCACAGGTTAGATCTGGGGCAGATGCTCTTTTCTAAAAACTTCCATCATTAATATGTACATTCACAAAGTGGGAATGACATCTTAAAGGTAGGGATTGTCTTTCTGTGTTCTAACTGCTCGTTGTCAGGCAGTGAGCTCAGAGGCATAACTACAGAGATGGCATTTCAATTGCTGTATTCTCACGTGACTTAGGGTATCTCACAGATACATTCTACAGTGTTTCAAAAGCCTTCATTCACTTGCAAGTTACAGTTACTTCAGATGTATAAGCACTCTATTTTATAAAGATATCTTTTTGAAGTACTAATTACATTTATGCATTTGTAATTTTGTGAATCTCAATTTTTTTACTTTCTTTTTTAAATCAATGTATACATTTTCAAGAAGAGGGACAGAAAAAATTAAAAATAGATTTAAAAATATAAAAAAATGCAAAGATGGAAAGGAAAGATAATCTTAAACATTACAAAGGTGCTATCTGAAGGTTTGTGGCATTTTTACCCCTAAGTTATGAAAGTTTAAAACTGCTCTAAGACTTTTGGAATACTCTGTATTAGGTGCCAAATTATTTTGGAATTCAAATACTATCATCAGTTTGTTGAAAAATGAATTTAAACAAAAAAGGAAATGGCCTAGAAAAGATGGCTTATACCTGTAATCCTCATATTTTGGGGAGGCCAAAGCAGGAGGCTAGGTTGAGGCCAGCAGTTTGAGGTTGCAGTGAACTACAATGATATCCCTGCACTGTAGTCTGGGAAACAGAGTGAGACCTTGTCTAAGGAAAGAAAATTTTACAAAGGAAATGAACAGGCCATTTCAACATAATGATCATAACTTTTGAGTTAAAACTTCAATAAAATTAGTATCACTGGTGGTGGGACTGCAAACTAGTATCAATACAACCTCTCTAGAAAATTGTATGGCGATATCTCAAAGAACTTAAAACAGACCTCCCATTGGATCTGGCAATCCCACTGTTGGGCATGTACCCAAAGGAAAAAGGTCAGTTTATAAAGAGGACACCTGCACTCAAATGTTTGGAACAGCACAATTCACAATCACAAAGACATGGACACAGCTCATGTGCCCACCAATACACGAATGGATCAACAAAATGGCTATATACATACCGTGGAGCAGGACTTAGCCATAGGAAAGTGATCCAGTGACCTTAGTGTCTGTTGTGACAACCTGGATGGAACTGAAACCATTCTTCTAAGTGAAACATCACAAGAATGGAGAACCAGATAACTAATCCATCCAATTTGGTTATAGAAAAGAAATGCAGAGTGAGAGGGAGAAAGGGAGGGGTAAATTCACATGTACTGGGTACAGTGTGCACTATCTGGGGGAAAGGCAGATATATAACATTGACTCAATCTGTACAAAAACAAAGTAGGTAAACAAAATTTGTGTACCCCTATGAAAAATTTTTAAAGTATTAAAAAGCTGGTATTTTTTAACTCTAGAAGGGAAAAGTCAATATTGTGACATGATATCCATCTCATTAAATTAAAATTTATCACAATTTTAGAAACTAATATCAACAGAGAACTATGGATGCTAGTAAAAATCAGCCAACTTGCCCACATGGTACATGCCGAAAAGTCTGTTTTTAACAATATGTTTGTAAATACAGAGAGAGAGACCACAGAATTTTGCCTGTTCTGGAGGTCAGTTGGAATTTCTGGTAGAAGAAATCAGGATGAAGTACCCACTTGTGAAATACGCTTAGGGAGCCAAATTCACAGGTTCCTTTGGTATAACCTTTGCTTAGAATATCATGGAGCCTCAGTCACTGCTAGAATTTTCATTTTGGACACAATGGATATAAAAATATTAAGCAATGGGAACAAATCTCACACTTCTCTCTAGAAATGAAGGGGTTACGCTCTCCCGTCCTGTCTGACATTTGGTTTGCAGAGTGCACTGAACTGCTCAGGGGTAAGGCATTTGGCTAAGAGGCGGCCCTGTGTATCCATAGTACAGATTAAAGTGTATGTCGATTCTGTTTGCTCTGAGAACAAATATTTTCCCTGAAGTTAAGTCTCTGTGGTTGGGTGTGCAGGGTGGGTACATGCCTCGCTATGTCCATCAAAAGCTCTGCTCTTTGAGGAGAGCGGGCAGCAGGGAGTAGCAGTCACCCCCAGCCTGTCCCCCATTACACCCTACACTTTTGAGCGATTGCTCCTGTCCCCCCTTAGCTCCTCACTGAGAAGGTTATTGCGGGCAATTACCTGATCACGTTCACTGCTACCTCGCCTGGGTCTGAATCTTCCTTCAACGAGACATTAGGTGTGTCTTTACCAACACAATTAAGCTGATGCAGCAAAGTGAAAGGATTTAGTGACTTGTGGTGCCTTGGCTTGTTGGTAAATTTTATTTGGGGGCATGCTTGATAATCCAGCCTTGTCTTTGGATTTTACTGGCTTCCATACAACAAAGAAACAGATCCAAACCTGGACATGCTGCTGTGAAAAGAATCATGGTGCCCTTTGTGCATACTTTACCTCCTGTTTCACAGCAAAGCAGGAGTCCCTCTGATGGTAAAATGGCACAGAGAATAGTAAAGGAATCACCTGAAGTGACAGCAACTCTGTTTTCAGGCTCCATGTAATGACGCCCTTTCTAAAAATTCAAGTCATTCAAAATTGAAGGAAGCTGCCTGGTGGGCAGTGACTGCTCTGTCTCTGGAAGTGATACACAGACTTCACTGCCATTGCCAGGAATGCACTGGACAGAACCCCATTGTTGGGTAGTATGTGACACTCTCTAAAGCCTCTCAGTTTTGCAGTATATCTCGAATTCAGGTTACGGATGCTCACTGTTCACTTAGTAGGCTCTCTCACTTTCCAGAATTTTAAAATGTGCATTTTCCCGAATAACAGCATTCATGACTTTGGTTTGACCTTGTCTTGTCCTTGCATAGCTATAGCAATTGAGAAATATGTGATGATCAGACTGATGGAAAGAGTCAGCCCCAGAGCCACACAGCCCGGACCTGCCACTTGCTGGCCATGCAACATGGGCTAGTTTCATAAATCTTAACCCTCAGGTGCTCATTTGCCAAATTCAAAGCATAACAGGTACCTACCTACCAGCTGCTGAATTGAAAAAGCACTACAAAATATCTAGTATGAGGTATGGTGCTTCTAGTGACTATAGTTATAAATATTCAATATTTGTTAGTCATGGTGGTTTTTATTGTTCACCCGGGTTCTCTGTTCTCAATTAGTCCGCAAATCTGCCAATTAATTGTCTGCCATGAGCAGACGATAGATTAGATTTCAAGAGCTTTGTTAATTACTCACATTTAAAAAAAGGATGAATAGGAATAATCATGATTGCTATTTTTTTTTTATATTTACTTGCACCTTAATTTCTATAATTCTCCTAACGAAGTTGTTTTTAAGAATGGCGTTACATAAAGTTGGAGTCATTCCTTTTGGAGGGTATAGTTGATTTAAATTTTTAAAAATAGCCTGTAATTATGTAGTACCTCCAATAAATTCCAGTCCCAATTTTAAAAGCCTGTGTTATTTATAGTCTGTTGCTGTCACCATTATCATCATGGAAGCTCATTCTGTTTATCCGGCAGAGAATATTTGGACTTCAAATGTTTTAGATTTTTGTTTGTGTACAGAGCACTGATTCATAGGAAGGTGGTAGCTCTGGTTGAAAGTGTGAATTATACTTGCATGTGTGGCTTTCCTTCCCATTGAAACAGAAATGATCCCAGTGAGTGAAAAGCAAAGATAAGCTGAGAATGGAGTTGCAATCTTGGTTTGTGCAGGTGCTGTTTTGTTAACATCCTGGTGCATGTGCACTGTATTTTTGCACACGGAGTAGTAGTCAATTTTTTTTTTTTTTTGTAACATGCATTACAATGTTCCACTCATTACAAGTCACGACAAAGCCCCATTGGAACCAAAGAGAAGACCCATGCTCTTCATATACGGAGATTTTGTTCCCATTGTAACTCAAAGAATTTTAGTTGAGGAAATATCCACTAGCGATTTTTTTTATGGGTTGTTTATAGACAAGCTACTTTTTGCCTTACTATTTTTTTTTTTTAATTTTGAGACAGAGCCTCAAGCTGTTATCCTGGGTAGAGTGCTGTGGCATCACAGCTCACAACAACCTCCAACTCCTGGGCTCAAGCGATTCTCCTGCCTCTGCCTCCCAAGTAGCTGGGACTACAGGCGCCCACCACAATGCCTGGCTACTTTTTTGGTGTCATTGTTGTTTGGCAGGCGTGGACTGGATGTGCTGTATTGAGACAGTCTTAGGCTTTGAGTGTAGTCTTCTCGATTGATACAAATTATACCAGGCCCACCTGCATCTTTGTGTCACAAAACTGTGTCTCCTTTTCCTCTCTACTTCTTTAACACCATTCAGAGCTAAAACAAATCATTTCATAACAACCTCATCAGTTTTTCCCTGTGTGCACTTTAGTTAAAAGACCCTCCTGTGCTGTGCATTCAGCTCTGTGGAGACTCTGTGTCACAGCCGACTTGTTGGGACATCAAAGTGGGACACACTCGCAGAGTGCCCCATGTGTCCCTGTAATGCATCCAGAGGGCACTTGCTTTCAGACGGCTAAGGAGAAAGGGCATTTTATCACAATATATAAGGCATTCAGATTTCGAGACCGTTTTTTAAAGAATCAAAAATAATTCTATCTTCAACAATTGAAATGACTTAGTGGTTTTCTCCAAGTCCATTTTCACAGGGGCCTTGGTGTGTGTCACACTTTATAGGGGCAAGACATGATTGCAAGAGGGACTTTGCCTAACAAGTGCAATCAGTGTAACCTGGCTTATTGTACCCTCAATGAATCCCCAACAATTAAAATAAATAAATAAATAAAAATAAAATAAAAAAAAAAGAAAAAAATCAAGCTGTTTTGGCGTCCAATTTCTTTTTTTCAATCAGAACAATTTTAGCTTGATTTATAAATTGTGAATACAACTTTCTGATTCTTTAAAATATGAGCTATAGAGACAGGTTGTGTTTGCTACCCTGCGCTCCATCGTGTAATGTGGTATGTGCATTTTTAAGAAATATGAAAACATGTTAAATATTGTAAATGCAGTTATATTTTGGGCTTTTTAGTGTCTCTCTCTGAATCCCAGTCTTGTCCTCAACTAAACTGTTTCTTATTAACTTTGAACAATAACTTAGTTTTCTTGCTAGCTCATTCATCATTGATATCTCAATTCCTTTATCAAAAGATATTTATCAAATATCTTCATTGCTAAGAATACAGTATATAGTATAATCTATTTTGAAGGTGGCAGAAATTTTAAGAAATTATTTTAATTAAATGGTGACCTCCAGATTTTAGAGTAGGGACCTGCCACTCATCCAACAGTCCACATTTACTAACTACATATCATCTAATCTGTAATGCCAAAGATGGTAAAATATGCCATGACTTTATGTACCAATAAGACAGTAAAAAGAAACATGACCAACTTAAATCATGAACTTACTTTGGCAGTAAGACACATTCTAATTTCAGAGAGATGATAAGAATAAGACTGTCTTGTTAATATAAATGTATTACTCCTTCATAAAATCTATAATTTGCACCCTATATTTCATAACAAAGCAAATGTTGTAAAAAATATGCACATATCTTCTCATAAGGCAAAAGCAGGATCGCTGCTTAGATTGAAGAGGGAGGCTGGCACAGGAAAGATGACCTGGGAGATGAGGGGACATCAAGCTTTAAGACATCCTTTGGTCAGAAGCCATCGTAAGATTATAAACAGATTACTTATTCCTACCTAATATAGGAAATGTTTTCAATATTCTCTTCTAGTTATAGTTCTTCTTTCTCTGCACATTATGGTTCTTTGTTGCAGAGTATAAAAAAATCAAAGAACTCTAGTAACTGTCCAAAGTTTTTAAGTTTCATGAGATTGACTCTGAGGCAGCGCTGCTGGCTCCTCAGGCCCGTAAACCCCTGGGAGCAGGGCTGCCTCTGGAGGCTGCCTCTCCTGTCTGCGCAGGGATGTACTCCACGGTCTCCTCCCAACCAGAGTCATCTCTGGAGCTTGGAGGAGTGACGTTAGCTTCTTCACAAGAAAAGAGCAGGATCCTTAGTCTAGAAACAATAAACAGTAGACATAAAGGAGGATGACAAATTCAAAACCACTTACCCGTATGTATGGATATAGCTTTTGCTTTGAAATGTATATTAATGTATGGCAAAGTCCATCAGTGTGGATACAGACATCACAGTAATTTGGACTTGATCCTTCTCTCATGGACATATGTTGTATATAGGTGCAGCTTTGGGGAGAACTGATATTTGTCATCAGGTTCTATTTGACTACCCATTTGCTTTGAAAAAGTAGGTAATTTCTCCAAAGGTCAAACACTTCAGTCTCCAATAAAAAGGGAAAGATATGGCATGTGTACTGATAAAAGTAACAGCAATAATCCTTGTTTAGTTAATATATTGCTTTTGTTACTCAACATTTTTCATTCTATTCAAAATAACACAAAATTAAGATAATAGCTTCACAAAATTGATTAGGGATATTAATTACTTCTTTGCTTGTTTGTGGACTCATTATAAATCAGTACTTTCTCCTGGTGTGGTGCATGTTGTCATAGTTTGGAGTTGGTATGCTATGCCATTACCAATTTTTATAAGGTTTCACTTACTTACATGGTTATATCACTTTGATTTTTTAAAATGTCTTCATTTGCTTCCTAGAAGTTATCAAGCTGACATAAAAAAGCCATCTTTGAATGGGAGTGAATTTTCATAAGCTATTTTCATCAAATTTCATTCTCAGATGTTGTATTTGGCCCTGTGTCAAGCATTAGATTGCCTTCCCTGCATTTTCCTTCTTAGTCTAAGAAAATGCATATTATGTTGATTATATATTATTGATTGCAATATACTATGTGGAAATTTGCTTGTTTTTATGAATGTTTTCAAACCAAAAGTTTTGTGAACAGAAACAAGCATTTAAAAGTTAAACCTATTTTTATTGATTTATTTTCTGTTTAGCAGGCCCTGGCTAGGTTTGAACCCTCTACACCCAGTGCACGGGGTTGATGGTTTAACCATTGAACTACAGGAGCCCTTAAAAGTTAAATCTATAAATCACACACAAACCAAAAGAAGGAAATTGATGGTTTTCCTATTACACTATGTGGCAGATAATCATTCTACAATTTCCATCAAAAAATTCCCACTGGCAAGGGATTTAACCTCATAGGACTATCACAATATTGTCAGCTTCCTTCTTACCTTTGAGTCGGATAACCCAGTATGCTGGTTACTTGGCTACTAGTTTCATTTCCATGCATCTATTATTCTTCTCTTATAATCAGACCAGAAGTCTGCAAAGTTCATTTAACAAGATTTCCTTACCAAGAGCTTTTCTTAGATTCTTCTAGTGCAAGGTTCCCAGCAGGAGATCGGAAGTGGGGATAAGAACAAGGGATTTTTTTCTTCCTTTTGGCTTCAGACAATGCTTCAGGCAGCAGTGGGAGAAGAAGCAGATCATTCCTACGGTCTTGTCAAGTGGTGGCAGCGGTGACTCCATTGCCAGCAGGTTGAATGGCAGGGATCTTGGGCTCATTATAGTATTTTCCCTTTTACTCTTTCCACTAACATCACGGAAGTATCATCTTGCGGTTACTGGTCAAACCCTCCCTTTTTCCTCCTTTAGGCCTTCCAATATAAACATCCATTTGCCTGTATTGTTGCTTCCATTGGAAATTCCTGAAGTTGTCTCTATTTCGCTGACTGAGCTCTGACAGATGGATCTAGTAACGCCCTATCGAACCTTGGCACACAGAGAGGAGAAGCCCAAATCAGGACCCGTGGGAACCAATGCTAGTTGTCCACACTGCTCTCAATTAACCAGCAAATGTTATTCAATGTCCACGGAGACACGTGGCACAAAGTTCTAACAGAGAACAAAGAACATAAAGATTGCTTATTTTGACCATATAGGGCTGCCATTTGATACTCAAGGATAATTTCTTTGGATTCTAACTAACCATTTGTCTTTACTCAGTTCACCCCAATTTGATCATAAAAACAAGCACCTCTCACACCCTTGCATTTCCCCCTTCTGAATACAGAGCTCTCAGCTACTGCCAGACAATCACCACTTCCCACCGTCTTATTCCATTAAATACATTAATGATGATGAAAAGCACAATTGCTTTGATTCCAGAAAGCCTGTTCCTACTGCCTTTAGCTTCTAACATTTGCTAATTCTGGAAGAGAGTCTTTTCATCTCTGCTTTGTTAGAACCCCAAATAGATAGAAAGCACCCTTGCCCCCCCCATCTGCTGCAGAAATTTTAGTAGCATAATTAGTTCAGTTTTTGCTCTTTATTTTAACTCCCTTTCCTGAAGGTGGAGGGTAGGGGTTATATGAATAAAAGGCACATGGTATACTCAAAGTACCCTTTTCCCCTCAGCTGTTCACTTGAATGTCTCAAGGTATTCTCCCCCAAGACAAGTTCTCACCAAGGAAGATTGTTAAATTGAACCTCCTCTTCCCCCCACCCCCCTGAACCTCCCCCAACACACATATGTCAGTCTCCTATGGTGAGTTCATTGTAGGCTTAAGCTGGAGTCCTGGCTACATACCAACATCTCCAGTTGGCTGAATACCTCAAGTGTCCCTGGTATTATCTGAGATCATATTAGACTATGTTCTTCAAAATTTGGGCAAGTCATGCTCTCTGTGCCTGAATTGCCTTATATGTATAAAAAGAACAAAAATGGAGTGGTGAGGTGGGGGGGGGGGCAGGGGGCAGGCTGCCAGTCCACTCCTGATGGCAGTTGATCCCAAAGCACTTTTTTGAATTACGTGTTACATAAATGCTGCATTAGTAATAATCAAATTTATTTCATTGGTTTACTTCAGTAACGCAGAGTCTCAAGGCTTTGTGGTCCATTTCCTAGTTCATCTTTTTCTCAGCTACCTCACCTCATAGTTACATTGGATTGAAGACCCTTAGTGCTAATTTAGGGACACAGTTACTTTGGGAAGCATGCAAGCTTCTAACTCTTTTAGTTGTCAAACCAAGGTTAAAGAGTCTACTGAAAGTCATTTCAAGTAGTGTTTAAAAATTAAATACCGCAAGCTTTTCTTTCTTTCTTTTTTTTTTTTGAAAGGTACATGGGCTAAATAAAGTTTAACTCTTAAAAGATTAATTATTACATAGCGGATATATGCTGCCCGTGGGCTACTTCCTCTGTGTTCCTGTGCTCATTATTTAAGAATCACTCTTTGCCTTCCACTCAAGTGTCCCATATACACACAAACAAGGTGTGTATTAAAGTCCAGCTTTTTTTTTTTATTAAATCATAGCTGTGTACATTAATGCGATCATGAGGCACCATACACTGGTTTTGTAGACTGTTTGACACATTTTCATCACACTGGTTAACATAGCCTTCCTGGCATTTTCTTAGTTACTGTGCTAAGACATTTACATTCCATTTACTAAGTTTCACATATACCCTTGTAAGATGCACCGCAGGTGTATTCCCACCAATCACCTTTCCTCTGCCCACCTCCCCGCTCCCTCCCCTCCCTTTCCCTTTTCCCCCTATTCTTAGGTTATAACTGGCTTATAGCTTTCATGTGAAAGCCATAAATTAGTTTCATAGTAGGGCTGAGTACATTGGATACTTTTTCTTCCATTCTTGAGATACTTTACTAAGAAGAATATGCCATTCGCTTTGCGTGTGCCAGTAGGGACCTTTGAAGAATCATATCACAGGGAGCTAAGGAGAGGGAAGAAAAGCTCATTTTTCAACCATTTTATTGTTGCTCTTTTGCCTGAAGTTGAAGCCTACATAGTAGCACAGGGCTTTAGGGTAAAGCTCCCTGCATTACCTTTCTCTCCTATTTTAAGTCCATCTCAGAATTAATAATTTCCTCCAAGGAAGTGATGCTGTAATAAAGATAATTAAATTGAAATTTAATATAGTAAGGCATTGTACTATAGCTTCATATCAGATGAGGATTCTGAGAGAAACCATCGCTGTTGAGGGTGGAGTGTATGGTACGTAATTAACAATTATGTTTGTCAGGTTTATGAAACAGAAAATTAATAACATGGCGTCTGCAAAACAGTGAACAAAGTTGCAAAATTTGGATTAAGGTGACTGGGCTATCATTTACCCCTACAGGAATAGGTGTCTTTTCCTTTCAGAAACAGAACATTGGATCATGCTGATTTATTCACTTTCTTTTTTTTAAAACTCCGTTTATTCCCAGCCTAGGCTTTTTTTGTTTTCTCCTCCTCCTCCTCCTCTTCCCCCTCCCCCCTTAGAGCAATGATTCCTAATCAGGCTTCATATTAGAATTACTTGGAGAGCTTTTAAAAATCATAATACCCAGGTCCACACCAGACTGATCAAAGCAAAACCTCTGGGAATGGGATCCAAACAGCAGTATTCTGAGCTCTCCAGGTGATACCAGTGAGCAGCTAAGTTTGGAGGCTGTGTTAGGTTTAGCGTGACTGATTTCTCTAGAGGAGGGTGTTAGAGTAGAAGGAAAAGGAAGAACAAAAACAAAAACCCAGGAAAGTATCACTGTAACAATCAACTATTCACAGATAGAACTTACACTGGCAAATAAAAATTTGCAGAATTTGTCCACCAAAAAACAAGAATGGCCATTTGTAATGACACCATGTTTCCCAGGAAAATAGCTCGGAGAGATCTTGGCCCTTTCTATCTTTCACTCCCTGGCCTCCCAGAACCCATGAATGTTTGAAGGTTTTCAAATGGCACCAGAGAATTCCCCAGATTATTGTGGGTAAGTGCTGGCTCTGTCCTTGCCAGTCAGGCCTTAATAACTGCATGGTAGAATGAAAGGAAAACATGGCTAGACTGAGAAACTAAAGAATGTGTGCTTGGCAAATCCCCTTTCTAACGTGCCTGCAGCATAAAGGCAGAGCAGAGGAATCTCTGTGGAAACCGAGTGTTTCCAAAGTCAAACGAGGCAGTTCTTGCTTGAGGAAACAGGGTAAAGATCTGGTATGTGTAGACACACACAGACACAGACACACCTGTCATCTCAGAATGTACCTGGATAAATAGCATTCCTTTATTGGTCTCTTTGAATTTAAGAGGTCACCACACTAGAGTAGATTGGAGGAGGGGGGGTTATTTTTAATTGACTTGCATAATTTATCTTTGGTGAAATACGTCTTTTGCAGCTTTTCTTCTGATTTGATTTTGATATGTTTTTCTTGAGAACCTTTGAATTTGACAATGGCAAACCATTTAAATGTGCTTTCAAAGACTATTTAAGAAGTAACTGAATTTTGCCTGTTCTCTGGAATTTGAGTGTATCCTGTGCTTAAGATGATGGGAGAAAAAAGAGAGTTGTGTAGGAGTCAGCCTGGGTCCTGGGAGTTATATGCTAAAAACTTCTTTTTGTTGTTTTTTTTCCTGTTTCAATTTTGACACAAATTATTAGCATTAAAGCGAACTGGATTAACATTCTCTTGCTCCATTATCCATTATCCTTGGTGAACACAAAGTATTTGTCTCGAAGGATGAGTAGTGAGATTATAAACATTTCTTTTTGCACTTGGTCGTGTACAATGTAACTGCAGGACTTTGGTAACATTTATGCCCACTCAAAATCAGTTTTTCCCACTGTATATTTATCTAAAAAGATTATTCAGATTTTTCTGTCATTGAATCAAAAGAATGAGGAAAAGTAATTATGCACATGACTAAGAACAAAAGACTAAGCCTATTAAAATATTAAAGCCTTGAAATTTAAATTGAGTTAATCACATTTATCAATACAACTCATTTTTAATTTGCTTTCTCTTTTATTAAATATTACCGCTTAAATTGCAGACCATGGCTGTATCTATGTAACCAAATAACTGGAGTGTAGCCTTGCAATCTTGGCTCTTCCAGCTATTTTTGGTGGGACCAGTGATGTCTACCCAGACATGACAAGTAGCTACCTAAAGATATCAGCTTTGCAATGTTTTATTTGATGCCTGAGAATTGCCCTGGTATCATAGAATCATACTTCAAATCTCAAACTTTCAAAGTGACCTTATGTTTCTACCATTTAGAAAAATATTTAGATTTTTAGAATACTTCAAGAATGGGGATTATTTCTTTCTTTCTTTTTTTTTTTTTTTTGAGACAGAATCTCATTCTGTCACCCTGGGTAGAGTGTCATGGCATCATAGCTCACAGCAACCTGAAACGCTTGGGCTCAAGCGATCCTCTTGCCTCAGCCTCTCCAGTAGCTGGGACTACAGGCGCCTGCCACAATGGCCAGCTGTTTTTAGAGATACGATCTTGCTCTTGCTCAGGCTGGTCTCGAACTCTGAGCTCAGAAGATCCACCTGCCTTGGCCTCTCAGAATGCTAGGATTATAGGCGTGAACCACCATGCCCAGGCTACAAGTGGGGACTATTTTTTAACAAATGATTTACATTTTTACCTGGCCAGGGCTGGGTAAACACCTACAACCCTTCCTTGTCTGGTTCCTTTGGTGGCAGTTGCAGGACCTCATGATAAAGAATACCATAAAAAATATTTAGCACCCTGTCCACTGTGAGAGCTGTGCATAGCCAAGGAGATGGGTAAAAACACTCAATGTGCATTTGTAGCATTCAGCTCAAAATGTGTTATTATAGGTGGAAGGTGGGGAATTGGGGATGGGAGGAGGGAACCTACCAGTGGATAAGTTCCTGAAAGGGGCCTACATCCTTATCTTTACATAAATTGTCTACTTAATGCCATTTGCTGGGCATAACCTTTGTCAGTGAATAAGCTAGCTACCAAGTGACTGCCCTAATAGATGTATGCATGTTTTGCAAATTGGGGTTTTGCTATTATTTCTGAAAGCCTTGTTATGAAAAAAATTTACTTGGGTTTAAAGTCCAAACATGATATCACAAGAAATTTTGATAATGCAGTTGATGATTTAAGAAAAGGAAGAGTTACTCGAGTCTTAAAAAATAATCAATCACTGTACATGATGAAAAGTTTTAAAGATGTTTAAAAATATACATTATTTACTTAAAAGAAGTATTTCTTACCAAGAATTTGATGAAATCATCGAAATCATCCCTGCAACACATCTTGGTTAGGAGTAGTGTGTAGCCATTTTAAGCTTAAGAAAAGGTCAAATTTCTCTGTAAGTATTTGGAAGTTTTATTTAAAAATAAAAACAAATACCTTTTTAATGCATTGCATCTTATTTTTCTTCCCATAATTTTACAATATAAGTAAAAGAAGAGAATATTATACACCATATTGTAAATAGATGTTCTGAAAGTCATTCATTTTCACTACATGTATTTCATGAATTATCATTTTCTATGAGTTTCTTGGGGGAAAATAGAGGTTGGCAGGAATTTGTCTATACAATTCGAATACCTACCTATATACTTAAAGGCTGTCCTTAAATATCCATCCATCTATCATCTATACTCTGTCTCTCACCTATCTACTTAATTCATGGTAGGACTAAAATGATGTATTTTCTGCATACTGTCTTTCTTTGTCCTTTCTTCCTTTATCCATTCACAATAGTGCATGAATATGCATTTTCCTTTCAAGGAGTAGTACAATGGAGAATATCCTTTATAATATGTTAGTGCTACTCTGGGGAAAGGCTGTCCCCCAAGCTTATAGGTCTGCATCTACAACCCCCATACCTGGAGAAGTACTTCCAGTATAGCTTTTAGGTGAATATAAAACTAAAAGCAATTTAAAGACAAGTCCTGCATTTGAGGTTAATTTGTATATTCTGAACTTAATTTCATGATGTCATAGAAACCCTAGAACAAAAGCAAATGGGGAGTAACATGATTAACTCCTTACATACAAAATTCAAAAATTCCAGGGTATCCAAAAATGTACATGTATGTAGATACATGTAGTTACTCTTTCCCTCCTTCATTAAAAACTCATCCCCATACATTTCTCTGAAGCCGTTTATCACATGGGCAATTAGCACCTGTTAGTTTAGATCTGAGACCCTTGGATACCTGCTAGTTCCCATGGCACTCTGATGTGATTTTTGAGGTTGTAAATGCCTCACAATTAACAACGCTTTTTTATATTATTATTTTGAACTCTCTCCCTCACTGCCTTTGTTTTCTATAGAAGACAAAATGACAAGATTTTTTAAATGCATTTTTTTATTTTCTGCAATATGTATTTTTAAATCACACTGACAGTTTTATTCCATAGCATCCCAGCAATTGCTAAACTCTCACGAACAACTCTATCCCAACAAAAATCACTCATGGAAAAGAGGTTTAAGGAGACAAATTTCAGCTTCACGCTTCAGAGGGGTTGTAATAAATCATGGTCTGGAAGGAGGAAAACAAATATAAAAATGATGAAATGTACCTGATAGGAGTGTGTTTTTAATCAGTATTTTCATAGGCAGATGCACTTCTCCAAACCTTTCCTCTGTGGGGCTGTACATTATGAAGTTCATATGCCATCTTTTCTGTAGAATCTACACCTACTCTCTCTTCTGCATCTATTTCTCTTCTCAAGGGGCAGAATTCCAAACCTGGGCCGTTTCAGGGGCAACCTCATTTTCCACAAGGGGGCTTCTCCCAGTTTTCCTTCCTACTGAAGGATTTGTTTGTAAGTACACGTCAGCTTTAAAACAATGGGACAGCTTCTTGAATTACTTAGAGCTAGCTACAATTTACTAGCCTCTGAAGTGGCATTAAAGCAATGTTCATTTTTTAATGAGTATTAAATTTACTTTTAGCCAAACCCTCTAGCTGACAATGAAGTGTTCACTGGGCTTGCCATTGGCTCTCTCTTTGGTAATTACTCTACTGCCAGTGATTACTCTATCTTTCTCTTTGGATGAAAAGCTTAATATGTTTGAGTCTTATACTTAATTTCAAAAGTGGAAACAGCAGTAAAACTCTCCAGATTTCAAGTCTCTGAGTAGGGTCTCTTCTCAATTATGAAGCAAATCCACATGGTGTAATGCAAAAAACACAACTTGTGGTAGAAAAATCCGAGTTTGAATGCTGACACTCCCTTTATTTCAGGGGCTGGTTAACTACCACCTAGGCACCAAGTCCAGCCCCATCACTTCTTTTGGTAAGATTTTTGAGCTAAGAATGGATTTTATATCTTTCAATATTTGGGGAAAAATCAATAAGAGAATAATGTTGTATGAGATGAAAATGATATGAAATTCAAATGTCCGTCCATAGTAAAACTTTAGGGGGATACAGCCACACTCATTCATTTACGTATGGGCTATGGCTGTCTTCATGCTACAACAGCAGAGTTGAGTAGTTGCCACGGTGATTGTGTGGTCTTCAAAAGCCTATAATATTTACTACCTGGCCTGCTTTGTAGAAAACATTTGCCAATACCTGATTCAAATAGTTGATTGATTAGTCATTAATTTACTCTCAAAGCCCCAATGGCTTCATCTGTAGAAATGAATTGATAACACAGCAACATCGCAGAGCTATTGTGAAGAACAAACGAGGTCTCTAAGCTCTCAGAACTCTCACTGTTAGAAAAGTAAAAACATTCTCATGAGTGTCTAAGTGTTTCTATATTGTTTAAGTGAGGTGATGGGTATGTTAATCCGTTTGATTTAAGCATTCCACACTGTAAATCAAATCATCACATTGCACCCCATAAATGTATACAGTTATGATTTTAAGTAAAAATTAGCTAAATAAAAAAGTCAAAACAGAAATACTAGTTATTAGTTGTTTTTCTCTATTAGTTGTACTTTTCTTCTTCCCAATTTTGATTGAATTTATTTTTAAATAGATGCTGTGTGATCTATTTAATAGATTTATTTCTAATAGATGTCATTTAGAAATGGGCATTCAGAATAATTTATATGAATACTTATTGGACGACTATTATAAGTTAGGTACTGATTTCTGAAGATAGATTATATAAAAAGGTAGCTTCTCCAATCTTTCAAAATGTCTTTGGGAAACATTTCTCGAAGACGTATCTACATGTGTAATTTTTCCACTTGATCCTGTGTTTTTGGTTTATCTATGTGTTCTTTTTCGTTGTTCCCAGATCAAGAAATGGAGACAAGGTAAATGCACAGTCTTTGAACACATTTGGGCTCTCTCTTAACAATTGCATATAAAATAAAAGAGAAAGCAAGGTGTTTATTCCACTCATCAAACACAATGATGTTTACCTTTATTGTGACATTTAGTAGTTTAAGATGTTAAGTTTTCCACCTTGAATTTTATCCTCCAAACTGGTTTTTAGATAAAAACCCGATAAAGATTTCTGTTCTAACAGGATGAAGGCATTTGCCATGCTGCGAATGAAGGAAGAAACAGAGGAAATCTATTTGGTTATTTCCTGATTCTTGTCCAAAAGCAATTGCCTCCCGCTGTGGTCTGTTCTTGGTGTTCAAACAGTGCTGGTCCACGTCCAAACCTTCAGTCTATTTTGATCTAGGAGAGCTAACCTCTTTGATGTGTATCAGTGACTTTTAAAGTGCTTTGCCCGGTTTAATCAAAGGTGCATAACTTCAGCAAAAATAAATGACAAGAAATGATCACAGTGCCACACGCAGGGTTTTTAAGCAGCCTCCAGACTTTGCTGTGCTGAGCCCTCTCCTCAGAGGACAAATGCAGAACCCCAGAGGGTCTCCCTCAGATGAAATAATTGCAGAAAACAGAACAAAGGAAGCAGGACAATACTCTCAAGCCTTCCAATCTCATCCTGGCTGCTGTGGCCGAGGCCCAGCTCAGCCCTGCATGGTCCTATCATTGAGCACAGGCACCAGGCGTGTGGATCCTGGGCAGGGATCAGGACCTTCAGGGTCCCCAGGGTGAGGTGCTGGATAAGAACATTAGTGCTGGCATGACTAGTCTATCTTCAGCTAAGTGGCTGCTTACTCAGTGGCCTTCTTAGCCATACACCCAAACACAGGGAGTATGTTTCTAGATGAGCCATAACACAACCAAGGAGGGAAAAGACCTTTTTAGCTTTCTGCCAATTCTATCACTATAGGGTATTTTCTAAGCATTTTAAATCTCTCACTTCTAAAATTTTTTTAGACATATATACATCTTATTGCCATTTCATATAAAGTAGATAATACATTGAATATTAAATTTGTGTAAGATTGATGTCTAGGGCGGCTCCTGTGGCTCAAAGGAGTAGGGCACTGGCCCCATATGCCAGAGGTGGCAGGTTCAAACCCAGCCCCGGCCAAAAACTGCAAAAAAAAAAAAAGATGTCTAAAAAGCATTTTTTCCCATTCTCCAATGCATTATTTTAAGCACTCCCATAGGTCTGAAGACTGTACTTGGCAGTCACTGCTATATTATTTAGACAAGTTAGAATTCAGAGTTGTTTTACAAAAAGTCTACCAAAATTTTAAAAATCCAAAGTCACAAGATTATGCTTTTTTCAGGATAGCCCATGATTGAATGCAATTCTGTTTATTGCTCTATCAGATTTTATCCTGTTGATCACTCTAATAAAATTCTCTGTTCTCTGTCCGAAAATCAGCCCCCACTTCTTGTATTCCCCCATGATCTCATCCTATCGTATGACTTTATGTACCATAAAGACACTGACGGCTCCCAAAGCGCTATCTCCAGGTGTAGATGCACATCTTCCCTTGCACTTTATTTGCCTAAAGGCAGATTGCTTGTCTTCCCCATGAAGCTGCTCCCCTCTTAGTCCTCCTCAAATCAGTACAGATAGTCCTCCACTTATGATGGTCTACTTTCAACTTTTGACTCCACGATGGTGCAAAAGTGATACATATTCAGTGAAAACCACACTCAGAAGTTTGGATTCTGATGTTTTCCTGGGATAGCGATGTGCAGTAGGTCATTCTCTTGAGATGCTGGGCAGCCACAGCTCCCAGTCAGCTGCAGGGCCACAGGGTAAACATTTGTTACGCCATAGGGCACTGTGTTGCCAGGTTATTTTATTCAACTTTGGGGTGATGAAAGTGTCTGAGCACGTTCAAAGGCTGGGTTAAGCTGCGATGTGGGGTAGGCTGGGCTTATTAAATGCATTTTCTATTTTCTACTTGGGATGGGTTTATCTGGATATTACCCTATCATAAGTTGAGGCGCATCTGTAAACACAACTACATCCTACCAAATGCTCAGACTGAAGGTAGACTCACCTATAACTTTGCACTTTCTCTCATACCTTACATTAGCAAATCCTGCATCTGAACCCTTAGAGCCATGCAAACACTTTCCATTACCTCTTTAGCCCAAGCTACATTTATCTCTCACAAGAATAATCGCAGCCACCTCCTACTGATCCTGTTACTCTTCTATAGCTTTTCTTAACAAAAATTCCAGAACAAAATGTTTAAAACATGAACTACATCAGGCCAATTCTTTGCTCAACATTTTCCAGTGACTTCCCATTTCACTCTGAGAAAAGAAAGGAAATCTCACTCCCCCTACCTTGGGGAATCTAACCTTACAAATTCAGTCCTCTTTCCTCCAGCCTCTTGCTTTGTCTAGAGCTCCCTGGGCACCTCCTTCCTCAGACCTCTGCATACTCTTGTGTTAGCTGGTCAGTCTGACTTCTTCATCTCTTTTCTGTCTTGGCTCAAATATCCCAGTTTCAGTGAGCATCTGAATTCCCTGACCATCTCATTTAAAACAACTAATCATCCTACTCACCCCAGGTCTTTTCCTGTTTTCTTTTCCTCCGTAGGACATCTCACCATCTACAACCTGCATATTTTATTTATTTATTTGCTTTCTCTTGCATGAAATGTAGGCTCTTTGAGGGCAAGGATTTTTGTTTCATTCACTGCTGATTCGTGGCACAAGGGACAAAGCTTAGAACATAATAGCTTTTCCAAAAATATATCCTAATAAATAAATGGTTATACATTAACAACAAATGAAAAGGATATACATGAAAAATCTTTGCTACCATCAAATTAATGATGATTTTAGTCTTTTTTTTTTTTTTTTTTTTTGTAGAGACAGAGTCTCACTGTACCACCCTCAGGTAGAGTGCCGTGGCGTCACAGATTTTAGTCTTTTATATATCTTTCCATGCTCTTTAAAAAATAAGGAACAGATGTTCACTTTATCATCAGAAAAAAGAGAAATGTCTTATTAAATGCACTTTAACGTTGAATGGAAAAGCATGAAAGAAACAAAAAGTAGAAAACAAAATTTGTGTGTATGTAAATAAATATGTCATAAATATGTATAAATATAGACACATAAGGGGGATGTATCAAAATGGTAATAGAGCCAAAACTGCAGGTCACATTTTCTCTTGTTCTATCTTATTTCCTTTTGCTAATGAGTACTCCTTTACAATAAAAATAAATCACTCTTTCAAATAAGTTAGAGGTGAAATGGTTTGTCATATAATCATACCATAGATAAATGAAATAAAGCAATGATCTTAGTTATTAGTTACTTACAGATAGTTCTTATGATCAAATTGCTACAACTCTGTTAATTTTAAAAAGTTAGAAATACCTCAGTGTACTGTTTTCTTATTGAAATATATAAGTTGACGCAGAGCTTTTTCATCATGAACGTTTCACTAATGTATATTCCTGGGTAGTTAAGTTAAAATTTTCAGTGGAATGTGTTGGGAATCACTTTTTGTCTTTTAACCTTAAATTCTTTAAGAAGTAACAATGACCTGATAACCTTACAATTAACAAGTATTTTAATTTCCACTATATTTTCAAAATATTCTTCAACATTTTAATAAAATATGCTGTGATAATAGCTCTTTAACAGATTCCTCTGTTGCCATTTTTTTCTCTTAGTGTTGACAGCAATTAATCCGTGCAACAATCAAGCAAAGCTTAGACTCATTGCTGGATATTACATTTTGGGAATAAGCTTGGGTGTATTTGGGGGAGTAAGGTTGGATGTTTATTTTGCGGAACCCATTTGACCGTCACAAAGGAGGACCAGTTATATTTCCTTCGGTATGTGACATCAAGCAGAAGGCATCTTCCTGGTTCTAGGGGAAGGACTTACCTCTTTCTAGGCTTCCTCTTCCCCACCCAGGCCAGCTCACCCAAGAACATACTCAAAATGGAGATTGCTCAGAGAGTCATACTGAAGTCACAGCTTGCTAGTGAAAAAGATACAGCCTGGGTTTCTGGGGAGTGGGTTTACCCCCTACCTCCCTGATGGTGTAGCAGCCTCCTTTGTAAGATGAGGGAAGCCACCCTTTTGGAGCCTCAGCCTCCACTCCTGTGGTGTTCAAAGCATCAGTTACCCCAAAGCCAATTATTAGGTAATGTTTCATATGAAATCACTTGACTAATACTTTCCATGATAAAAGTGTCCAAACTTGCTTAAGAGAGGACACAGAGAAGCCAATAAATAAGGTGTCCATCATAGATGTTCATTTCTTCTTAATACAATTTAATAGAAATTAAAAATAAAAAACCTTAATGTTACAATGTTTATGTCTATCAAAGGAAACTTAGTAGAAATGTGAAGGTTGCTGAGGATGACCTCTGTGCTCCTTAGGTGCCACGCTCACAGCGCAGTCCATCCTGCTAACAACCACGTTAGAATAACAGACTTTGAATACACCCTCTGTTACCTTTCCGCTCATAGCAAGAGGTTTTGGTTTGTTTTTTTCCTCAGGAGGGAAATGTAAACAGTTCGCTTTTGAGGAAGGGGATATTGCTACAAAAAATTGTGCTCTCCAACTTATTTTTAAAAAAAGTCTGAAAAGGTAAATTTTTGTGGTTTATCACTTTTTTTTAATATTAAAAAGTGTAACCTCGGAATTGCATACTGTCAGGTATGGCAGAAGGATAGCAGGAAGAAAGGATAAATTGACTCTACTAAGAAAAGGAAATAAAGAAGTCTCGATTGTAGCTCTTCCTACTGTACTCTTCAGAATAGAACAGACAAACTGGTTACAGGGTGGAACCTAGCCAATCTCTAACAAGAAGCAATTGCTTTGCCAAGGAGGAACACAAAAGATGTTCATTGTTTGCAAACTGAGTTTCCTAAAAAAGCACCTTTTCTCCAGGCTAACAAAACAGGAAATCAAGGCAATTCCTTCTACTGCTCCTCACTGCTGTTTCTCTCCTCCCTGTGTTCTAAAACCTTTCTGGAAGAAGGCTAATCTGCATCTAATCCCAAAGGAAAAGAAGACTTTTCACTTCACAGCGTGATCTCTTCATTATAGCTGTGCGACCACAGCATGTGATTGTTCCAAAGGACAGTAGCCAATATTATAATTATCTACATAAAACAATTCACTGGGTAGCCTTTGCATTTTGAAGTTTTTTATTTGGATACAGTCTTTTATCTTCATGTGTTGTAGCCAGATTTAGGGAAGGGGGAGTGGAATCAGAGCAATCTGGGAAGGAGCCAATTGGGGGATGAGGCGGAGGAGGAGAAAAGAGAGGGAAAGCTCTCCTTCACCTGCAACTTCTCTTCTGCCCTTTATTTCCTCCCTCACTAACCGCCAGAGGCTTAGCGTGAAAGAGGAATTGAACACAGCATCAAACAGTAACATAGACGCTCTCTCCCTCCTTTCCTTTCCATTTCAAAAGTGTGTAACCATTTAGTGCATTTTCCTTCTTTCTCTTCAACTTACAGCCCTTCTCTAGGTTATTCATGACTCCTGCATTCCAGACCTCAGGGTCCCCAACAACTGAAATCCTAAAGCCTCGGCTCTGCAGTGCTATTACCTTCATCCACAAGAATGGCAGGCATTTGTATGTCCCCTGGGATCCTCTCAAACATTTACAACATAGTTGCTACGGCAAACATAGATTCTAGGTGCCAAACTGCCTAGCCAGGCAAACTTTTAGAATACAGCCAGCTTGAAATTTGGAGATGTGCATTGTAGTTTTAAAGAATCCACTGGAAAAAACTAGATAGTCATAGTAAAAATGACAAAGATGTACATGCATCGTAGAGAAATAATGTCAAGGTCCCCAAAAATCATTTGGAACCAATAATTATTTTATTATTTGTGACTAAATGGAAATGTATTGAGTGGACTGCATTTCCCAAGTGCCCATCGATCCACGAATGGATTAATAAATTGTGGTACATGTACACCATGGAATATTATACAGCCTTAAAGAAGTATGGAGACTTTACCTCTTTCATGTTTACATGGATGGAGCTGGAACATATTCTTCTTAGTAAAGTATCTCAAGAATAGAAGAAAAAGTACCCAATGTACTCAGCCCTACTATGAAACTAATTTAGGGTTTTCACATGAAAGCTATAACCCAGTTACAACCTAAGAATAGGGGGAAGGGGGAAAGGGAGGGGAGGGAGGGGGGAGGTGGGTAGAGGGAAGGGAATTGGTGGGATTACACCAGGGGTGCATCTTACAAGGGTATATGTGAAACTTGGTAAATGGTCTGTAAAGCTAGTGAATGATGCCCCATGATCATATCAATGTACACAGCTATGATTTAATAAAAAAAAAATAAAATTAAAAAAAGTTTTTGTTTTGATATCAGATATGGGTTTAGGATATGAAAATAGTCAGTGTGTGGATTTGAAATGATATTTTCTAATTTTTTTTGCATACTTTGAAATGGGCCATAATTGCTATCTGTGGAAACATCAAATGGATTTAAATCAGTTTCCAGATGGGTTCTGAAACAATAAAAGCTTTTTGTTTTTTGGTATGGGGAGAACTGGTTTTAAGAAAACACATATTTCCCCCTTCCCCCCACTGGCTAGAAAAAGGACACTCAGATACTAAAATGAAATCTATTGAATGTAGAATATTATCTAACACTAGAATGGACTTTTAAAAGACATTATAATTTAGTATTTGAGACACTACATATCTCAAGTTGATCTAAAATGCAACTAGTCTCAAAGTTTAAGATACATTTCGAAACATTACACAATGATAATTGATGTTTAAAGTAAAATTTAGAAGCCCTTTATTATTTTGATTGTATTACACTGAATAATGTTTTGCATGGAACGTATTTAATGAAAGTTGAATTCTTTGAGGTTGAAAAGATGTTAAGAGATTGTTAGGAAATTTCTGCCCATTAATATAAAAGCTAAACCAAGTATGTCTGGGGGCAATTTTTGTTTTACTGTTCTCTTTGCTGATGTACCCATCTAACTCCTTACTATACATTTTTCATTTCCCTCAGGCAACTCAAACTCAACATCCCTAAAGCAGAGCCACCCTTCACAATCTTCTTCACTCGGAGTTTGCATGATGGTGACGGGCCCCCTCTTCCACCCGTATGTTTAATCCAGACACCCGAAAGAGGCTCTGTATATCGTCCCTAATCTCACACCCAATCGTCTCTCTCCTGCTCCTCATTTCCCCTGCTGTTGTCTTTAATCCAGTTCTCATCACGTTTCATTTGTGTAACTTTAACAGCTTACCTGCTGTCTTTGCCTCAAGCCTGAAGCCCCCCTTCCTATCCTAGACACAGCCTCCAGAGTGATGTTTCTAAGGAAATCTGATCACGTCACTCCCTGCTTAACATTCTTCTCCACTAACTCCTCTTTACCTTTGGGCTGAAATCCAAACCACTTAACATGGCTTATAAAGCTCTTCCACGTACGAGCCATGTGTCTGCCTCTTGTTTCAGCAGCTCGTGATCTATAGTTGTGCTATTTGGGTAGGACAGTCACTAGCCGTAAGTGACTGTGGCAATGTCATTTTAAATTAATTAAAATAGAAAAAAATTAACAGTTCTATTTCTCACTTACACTTGTCACATTTAAAGAGGTTAATAGTCACATGTGGCTAGTGGTCATGGCATTGGAAAGAGAAAATATGAGCATTGCCATCTATGGAGGGAGTGCTATTGGACAGCCTTGCCCCGAGTTCAATCACGAAGCCAGTGTGCAGCTTGGTTGGGAGTCCCCAGCTATCTCCACTCTTCTCTCTCTATATTCTTGTTTATCTTTTTCCCTTTCTCCAGAGTGTCCTGTCTTGCTCTTTGTTAAATCCTACTCATCTTTTCCTAATCATACCCATTTAAACCTGGGTTAGATCCTCTTCCCATAGGTTTCCACAGCCCACCAAAGGGATCATTGTGTGTTTTGTTTGTTATTGTTTTTTTTTTTAACAGCACATTCATTGTAGTTACCTGTTTTTATCCTTGTTTCCTCACTGGACTGTGAAATCTTTGCTATCAGAAACTATGTCCTTTAAAGTCTAACACTGTGCTTGATTCATAGAAGCATGTGAAACCATATCTAAGAACAAAATTCAAACATTAGATATCCACTGAAAATGTTTCCTTTGTGATCGGAACTGATGTTTATGGTAAACATTTAATGTTTCCAGTTGAGAGCAGGCGAATTATACATTTCAGCTTTCTCATCTTTCAGTCTTTTTTTATTGTACTTGACTAATCAAGTGCTTAATTATCTTAGTATATATCTTTAAAACCCACTATAAAATTAAAAGTTTATTAAAGTATTGAAAAATAAATGGCTTCTAAGATTCTAAAAAAAAAAAAAAAATACTTAATGTTGTTTTGAAAGACCTCTTGTACTGCTGGGCATATCAGCCAGGTATAAAACATCAACATAATTATTTCAATAGTACCAGTTATATAGGCTTCAATGTGCTGTGTTTTAATGTTCTTTAATTAAAGTGGGAGAGCTGAGCAAATTTATATCACTCCTAACAATTGGATACTAATATTGGATACTAATATTTCTAATACAATATGTAGACTACTTTCTCATTTTGTTTTTATAAATCACTGGACTGTGCAAGTAGAAAAAAAAATAAAAATTGATTTGCTTTCTTTTGTGACCATCAGCTTATTTTTAAATTAATGACCTTACTGACAAAAGAAAGCATGAGTTCCACTGTTGTCATTTTCATCTTCTAACTTACTGAAAGAACTAACTTGTGGGTCATTTAAAATGTCACTGAACAATAAGTTTTCAGCTTTTAGTTTTCACTTATTTGTGAAAGTTTTAGGTACTTTGCAGAGCAGTAGAGCTGAAGAAACACGTGGGGAGATGCTGCCAGAGCCCACTCTGCTCCCACTCTCCCATCTCCCTCTCTGTGTGGGGGGTGGAGAGGGAAGGGAAACTTGATTAAGTAGACGTCCTTGTATTTATTTCTTTTGGGGTATAAAGATATGCTTTTTTGTAAAGTCTCTTTGTTTCTCCTAAGGATTTTGAGGAAAACTGGCAGGAAGAATTTATAATCCTCAAATAGAAGATACCATGTCTGTTCAAAAGCAGATTTTGCTATGGAGCAGGAGCCAGGAGATATCTGTGGGTGGCAGCCTTGGTATAGAGGTGTCCTGTCATCATGAATAAAGTTACTTGCCAGGTTTAGGTGCTGTAAAGCTTTGATTCCCTGTTTTGGGGTGGACTCATGGCAAACTGGTGTTTGAGGGGTCATGGGGTCTGCTGATCTCTCAAAGGACACCCATGATGCCTACTAATGGAAATTTCAAGCAACATTTTGGTTTTGGTCTTGAATGTCCAGACTCAAAGGTTGGATTTTGGATAATTGAGATCAGACACGTGGTGCTGGGTTTTTGTATGGGAATTAATGTAATGCTTTTCCTTTGCCTGCAATAGGCCAGGACCTCCATAACTGGAAAGAATAACACATTCCAAAGTCTTGAAATGTCAAAATCTATTTATTTATTTTTTCAATCAATAAATATTTAGAATAAATTAATGAATGTATTAAGTTTACTATTCACTTAATTAACATGTGTGTGTAGTTAAGAAACTCCTGGGCAGCTAATGAGTGAGACGGTAATATCCATGATCCAGAAAGCAGACCCCACCAAACAGGAAATCTGCCAGCACCTTGATCTTGGCCTTCTACCCTTCAGAACCATGAGAATTGAATGTTGGGTGTTTCAGCCACCCAGATCATGGTATTTTGTTAGAGCAGCATGCTTAGACTTAGACACTGTGCCTTGCTGCCCTTTCAGCTGTGATGTACTGTTATTCTACTAAAGTATGGCGATAAGGTAGGGGAAGGGAAGTGTTCTGTCATCTAATCATTGAATCTCAGTCTTTTGGTGGACCTGAGTCCCTGGGCTTTGACCTTCACAAATGTCTCTTAGTTCTGTTTCACTCTTAGATGAGACAGGAAGGCTAAAGAAGACAGAAGACAGAAAAATATCTTTCCTCCAGGTGGGATAAGGCTTGAGTAAAGGCTCCCCCAATAGTACTACTTTGTTATGGAGAATGCTCTGGGTATGTTACACAATGGTTGTCCCTACTAGAGCCTTGAGGGGATCTTTCCTATCTCTTCTCCTTGAGGACTTGTTGGGGTTCCTATGTAAAAGTGAGGGGACCCTGCTAAGGCTTGGGATTTTCTGACTCTTGAAGTAGTCCAATTTTAGTCTCTTGCAATTCATCAAAATTGCCATTTAAGTGTTACTACTACTTTAAGACTCCAGTGCTTCTGCCTCCAGATAGGCAGAAATTTCTGGGTTGTGGTTTTGCCCCACTACCTCAGTTATCTCCTAGGTAAAGAGAAGTCATTGATTTTCAGTTTACTCAACTTTATTTTGTAGGAAAAAATGAGAGCAATGACTTCCAAGCTCTGTACATGTCAGAGGTAAAACGGAAGTCTGAGCTCATTTGTTAATGATATAAAATTGCACCACATTAATATCTTCTGATTAGTTTGCAAGAATAATTAGCTGAGGTCAGATAAAAGGGAAATTTTTAACAGAATTTTAAGAGACAACATTGCATAATTAGTGGATGAACTTGAAAATGATTTCCACAATTTAATCAGTATGATCAACAATGCACTTCTTCTATTTATATTTACATATTAATGTTAAGTGCCTTTCCCACTTATCTGGCCATAAAATCAAGGATGAAAATAAAGTGAACTTGAACTAGAATTGCAAATTGCTATATCATGAGTATTAAATGAAAGTTTTCAAAGTATACCAAGTCATAGGTTTTGCACTAAAAGCATCATTTTTTTAATTAATATTAAATCATAGTTGTGTACATCAATGTGATCATGGGGCACCATACACTGGTTTTATAAACAGTTTGACACATTTTCTTTTTTTTAAATTTTTTTTTATTAAATCATAGCTGTGTACATTAATGCGATCATGGGGCACCATACACTGGTTTTATAGACCATTTGACACATTTTCATCACACTGGTTAACATAGCCTTCCTGGCATTTTCTTAGTTATTATGTTAAGACATTTACATTCCACATTTACTAAGTTTCACATGTACCCTTGTAAGATGCACCACAGGTGTAATCCCACCAATCACCCTCCCTCTACCCATCCTCTCCCCTCCCTATCCTCACCCCTCCCTCCCCTCCCTCCCCTCCCTCTTCCCCCTTTCCCATATTCTTAGGTTATAACTGGGTTATAGCTTTCATATGAAAGCCATACATTAGTTTCATAGTAGGGCTGAGTACATTGGATACTTTTTCTTCCATTCTTGAGATACTTTACTAAGAAGAATATGTTCCAGCTCCATCCATTTAAACATGAAAGAGGTAAAGTCTCCATCTTTCTTTAAAGCTGCATAATATTCCATGGTGTACATATACCACAATTTATTAATCCATTCGTGGATCGATGGGCACTTGGGCTTTTTCCATGACTTAGCAATTATGAATTGGGCTGCAATAAACATTCTGGTACAAATACTTTTGTTATAATGTGATTTTTGGTCTTCTGGGTATATACCTAGTAGAGGAATTGTAGGATCGAATGGCAGATCTATTTTTAGATCTCTAAGTGTTCTCCAAACATCTTTCCAAAAGGAATGTATTAATTTGCATTCTCACCAGCAGTGTAGAAGTGTTCCCTTTTCTCCTCTAAAAGCATCATTGATACTACTTTTTGAGGAGCAAAACTTTTATTGACAAAAATATGCAACTTAATAATATTTGTTATTTTATCTTTATCTCACGTTTTAAAATTCCTATTTTGTGAACAAGTTTTATAAAATATTCAACATTTAATGGAGCATTATGTATGTACAATTTTTGAATAAATACATGGAAAGGAACATTCAGATTTTTACTATTGGTGGACAAGATTAAAATAATCACTTTTCTCCTGTTTGAGTAACTTGGCCAACTTATGTAACTTCATTGAGCTTTCTGATGTGCAAAGGGGAGACAGTGATTTCTGCTCTTATGATTGTTGTTAGGATCAAATAAGATAATGCATATAAAAAAGGACTTTACAAGCTATCAGGTGCTGAGCAAATGCAGCTATCTATGCTATAATTTTTCTGGGTTTTCATTCTGTGGCTCTATATTGCTGCAAAGTAGAATGATAGTTGTTTATTCAGCTAAAGAATTCACAGACTGGGAGTGGATTAAAAACTATAACAAATTTATGTTAAGAACCACTGTGGAATTACTCTGTGTGTGAAAGAAATATACTTTTCACTGTATATTATCACAGTGTATCTGATGCTTATGTGGTTCTAATATAAACATTTAAAAAGAAGAACTTTAGGAAGGCAGAAAACTGCCAACTTAGGTCTCTTATGTGTCAGCCGGACCCAGAGATAGATAATCCTTAATTTGCTGGTTCTCAGATAATGACTCTTTCTTCTTTAGCAGAAACTACCTGGGAAAGTTACCTTGGGAAACCTGCTGAATTCTCTTAAACTTGAATCTATAAAATGAGTGTTTTATAACTAGAACTTAGAGGTTCTCTCAACCCATGAAGAATGCATCTTGGAAGAGATGTCCACTGATGTGGGTTAATAATTTGAATTGTTCATGGACTCCACTTCAACTGAAATCATACACATGTTTCATAATATTTCTATTGATAACTAAGTCTTTATGATCAGAGTTGGTTGTTTAGGAGCCAAATATATTTGCCTCTTTTGGTGGTTCAATGTGGTGTTTCTGGGTGAAGTAGAAGATTCCCTATTCTTGCCCTTGAGCAAAAGTTTTATGGATCATGCAAAGGTGTATGAAGCATGTAAATCTGAAATGCTAAAAGTAAATTATATTTGGGCAGGGATACGGTAGGGTGAGTTTGAAAGGGAATTAATTGTGTGTAATAATTTTTTTCTGGTAATATGCTCATCAATAAATTCAATATGATTGTCTCATCAAATGATCAGTTAATCAAGACATCATGTATAAGAAAACACACAAAACCTTTAAGAAAGAATAATAAAAGAATGCATTGGGGGAATACAGGCAAGAAAGAAAAATCAAAATAAAAACGATGAACTTTAGAGAAAGAAGGGAAATGTAGAGTGAGGTGTGAAAATTTTCCTCATCTGTTCCTTATGCAGATTTTCCTCACTCTTGAAGAATGGGACTTCTTCCAGGACTTTAGCTACCAAATATAAATTAAAAAAAAAAAAAAAACTCTCCTAAAACTATTCAAGGCTTCATAATTTTAAAAAGAAATCATACAATCAAGCATGCCACTAGTTAGGATGAATGACTTTTTCAACAGTAAAATCTGTTATTTTTCACTTAAGTGCAGCAAAAGAAAAAGAAAAGAATGAGAGAAGCTGAGGGGTGGGGCTGGAAAATTCTCTGAAGACACCATGAAGTGTCTCTTGAGTAAACATCATCAAAGTAAAGCCCCTCTTCTCACTATTCCAATAGCATCATCTTGGGAAGTCAAGATATTTCTGGATAAATATTGCTTTCCTCATAATTTCCTCAGAGCCCTGTGTTTGGGCAGACAGTTCAATCAGATCTGTACAGAGTAAGAAGGCTTAACAGGACCAGATAACTTGTGTGTGAAAGTTATTATGTTGAAAGTAATTCCAAGAATATTTACGGCCAGAGCCCAGAAGTGGGAGTGTATACTAGGAAAAGGGAGATGCGTATAGGTCAATGTGTATAGACCTATCAGTGAGACAGGAGGCATAGGTTCTGGTGGTCTCCTGCACAGCCCAGTGACTATAGTCAATAATAATTTATGAGGTATTTTAAAATATCTTAAAGGGAATACTTTAAATGCTCTTACCACAAAGAAATAATAAGTATGTGAAGTGATGATTAGCCTGATTTGATTATCTTAAAAGGTTTAAATGCATCAAAACATCACATTATATGCCATAAATATACAATTATTATTTGTCAATTAAAAACAAAATAAAACTTAAGAAAAAGCCATGTTTTATGGCTGAGATCACATTGGGATTTCAATTCAGTCTAAATACTATACATAGTTTAAAAGAACAAAAATGGATATTTATTTATGGAGAAAATATAGCAATAGTAGTGCTTAGTATATTGGAAGAACAAAAAAATAGCAGTGACTGAATAGCCAGTGAGTGCCAGGCATTATGCTAGGCAACTTGTATATAACAAATTATTTGTTACTCATTATAGTACTTTACATTGAATTTTATCCTCATGCTACAGAAAACTAAAGTTTAAGACATTTAAGACAGTTTCTCAAGTCCCCAGCTAGTATATGTCTGAGCTGGGGTTCATCCTATGTTCATAATTACAGGGACTATTCAAAGACCATTGAATCCTGAACACCCTTACTTTAGGAGGCCTGGATTCTTTTAAATACATTTAAAATAAACATCCAACTCCAAACATAATTTATTACCATATTTATTGAGTTGTTATTCAAAAATTAATTTTTTAAACTTAGAGAAAAAAATATGATTCGTGATTTTGTGATTTTATTTTTGAATTTTGTAGCCACTAATTTTTTCCTTTTGTTTTTTTCAGAGTGCAAACATTTTCATAGGCCTTTGGAAAGTTCATTGGTTCATACATTGTGGCTGTAGTATCTATCAGACCCAATAGCATGGGTCTGAGCTTAGATTCTGCTTTTTCCACTCTGGAAGGTTGGATAGGCCTTTTTAGCCCATTCAGCATCTCATCTTCAATAGCTTATTTACATTGTGACTGAAATACTTGGGTTGGATAGGACTGGTGACATTTTCTTTGATAATGAGGAATGTGGTTCAAAAATGCAGTTTCCTCTCTGCTACAATACTTGGTAGATGGTGCTACCCTAAACTCAAATACATTGATTAATGAAACAAACATCTCTATTATTTATCTTTCACTCTACACTGGGAGCTATTTAAGGCCACTGGACATTTCTAATTAATTCTTGTAATCCAGAACTCATCATTTCTTTATTTGTACACAGTAGTAATCATTTTAAGAAATAATGAACAGAAAGAATGGATGGATATCACTAAAAGATTATGACCTGAAGTCTTCTAGTAAGTTAATGACAGCTCTAACCCAGAAACTGTTTTCCTGGCATTTAGTTCAATTATTTTCACACCTGATCCTATAGCTTTGATCACTTCCATAGGTTAGAGTCTACTTTGCTAGCAGATAGTGTTCAGGGCTATTATATATTATTCAGAAAAATATTAACATTCCCCCTAGCTACCAAAACAGAAAAATTACAGAAGTTTAGTAATTTCTCTACTGTTGTTAAATTAGCATCTCTTCTGTGTTTTGATAGATAGTAGTTATATATTAGCAACTCATTCATAACTATCCATTTTGCTCTATTTGGACTGTGGGCTCTTTTTTTGATTTGTAAAGTTGATAAATAGAATCCTTTTTATTTACCATTCTCATGGCTTATACAATTTACCTTTAAATTACTCTTGCCCTGTTCTTGCATCCACCACAATCTTATGTGAACATGTTTAGAGAGTTATATCAATTAATGAAATAGGTTAATCACTCAATTTATGGACAGAAGAATAAATGGAGTCGATTTCAGGGAATAATAAATGACTGTTTAAAATCTTTTACAAGTAATTCCTTTACACTATCAGAATAACATGATGAGGATTTCATTGTAGTTGTTGTTTGTATCAAAATATTAGCAATCATTCATTTATACCAATTTAAAAGACATTACTAGATTGGGCACATGGACTCATGCCTGTTAATCCCAATACTCTGGGAAGCCAAGGTGGGTGGATTGCCTGAGCTCACAGGTTGGAGACCAGTCTGAGCTAGAGCGAGACCCCATCTCTAAAAATAGCCGGGCATTGTGGTGGCACCTGTAGTCCTAGCTACTCAGGAGGCTGAGGCAAGATAATCACTTGAGCCCAAGAATTTGAGGTTGCTGTGAGCTATGACGCCATTGCACTCTACTGAGGGAGACAGAGTGAGAGTCTGTCTTATAAAATAAAATAAGATAAAATACAGACATTACTTGAAACATTTCCCCCTTCTTTCCCCCTTCTTTTAGAATTAATGGTTAGTAAAAGCCAACCCGACTAGTCTGGAATAGAAACCAGTCATTTTGCCCATTCATTTTTAAAGTATTATTTCCTACATGTGGAACTATTCTTTCTTTTCTAATATGTAATACACATTAACTAATAAGCCCTTCCAGAACCTAGGCACCTGAGATGAATAAGTCTTGCTCTACAATGTGATTTGTTTAGCTAAAAGTGAGATTTTTCTTCTTTTACATCCTCTCCATTCTCAAGGTCTGAGAGAACACCAGGACGCAGAGGAAGGAGACTATTTTGCAAGTCCTGGAAGAGTTCATTGTTATGGGTTATGCCAACAACTAGTTCCAGCATCTGTTAAAAGGGCTGAGCAAGCAGACTCCTGAAAATGGGCATCTGCAAAATGAGATAACCAGGCCTGGGACCTCACCATGAACTGTTCCTTTCTGTGGGGAACCACAGAGAAGAATGGCCCACTGCCTTCAAGGAGGTGATTCTATCTTGGTGGTAGCTCATGAACTACCCAGCTCCACCTGGTCAGGTGAGGAGAAAGATGTGAGTGTTTTGGAAAGGAGATTTGGCCACTGTTTTTTTGTTTGGAATAGAGGAGCGAATATCTATCATGATTATAGTGACCTTCTAACAAGGGGAAGACCTGTATGAAGGGTTGTTCATGCTGCTGATCCCATAGGAAGTTTTATTGCTGAATTTGGGGGGTTAGCGGATAGAGCTGTTGGTTTGAATTGCTCCTAGGATAGAGAAGAATTTGTAGTTTTGAGAGAAAATGCGGGAGGAAGAAGAATGAGAGGAAAGCAAGAGAGGTGCTATCCTGGGCTAGGTGGTGAGAGTTGGGGGTGTTACAGTTGTGAAATGACTCTTCCCTATTCATTGTCAAAACCTTTCTCATCTTCCCAAACTGAAGCTCTATACACACTGAACACTAACTCCTCTGGCAACCACCATTCTACTCTCTGTCTTTATAAATTTGACTACTCTAGGTACCCCACATATGTGAAATCATACAGGAACTGTCTTTTTTGATTGTCTTATTTATCTTAGCATAATATTATTGAGGTTCATCTAAGTTGTAGCATGTGTTGGAATTTTTTTCCTTTTCAAGACTGAATAATATTCCAATGTATGGACACATCACATTTTGCTTATTCATTCATTTGCATGTTTACTCATATATGTGCACATGCCACTATGCATATAAGTGTAAAAATATAGTAATTCTATTTTTAACTTTTTTGAGGTATGGGTCTACCGTTTTCATAGTAGCTATATCACTTTATATTCCCAGCATTTCCACTCTCTCCAAATTCTGCTCAACATTTGTTATTTCCTGTCTTTTTAGTGTTTTGTTGCTGTTTTCAGTAGCTATCCTAATGGGAGGTGGTATCTCATTGCAGTTTTGTTTTGCATTTCCCTCGTTATTAGTGATGTTGAGCATAATTTTATATGCTTATTCCCCATTTGTACATATTCTTTGGAGAAATGTCTATCCAAATTCTTTGTCCATTTTAAAATTGAATCATTTGTCCTTTTGTTCTTGAGTTGTTATGGCTTCTGTATATTGCAACCTTATCAGATACTTGATTTGCAAATATTTTCTTCAATTCTGTAGGTTGCCTTTTTACTCTGTAGATTGTGTTCTTATGTGAATAGAAATTTTTAATTTTGCTGAAGTCCAATTTGTCTATTTTTTATTTGCCTATGATTTCAGTGTTATATCTAAGAATCATTGCCAAATCCATGTCATGAAGTATTCCCCTTTGTCTTCTTCTAAGAGTTATATAGTTTTAGATCTTACATTTATGTCTCTGTTCAATTTTGAGTTAATTTTTATATGTGGTAAAAGAAGTAAGGCTTCACCTTTGTTCTTTTGTATATGCTTTTTTAAAATCTACTTTTCTTCATTTAAAGTATCATGAAAAATCTATCTTATTAAAAGTTCTTTCCACATCATGTTTTATACTCATGCCTGGGGGCCATTATTCCTTGTATAGTAGTTTTGAATGTCATAATTCATACAATATCACTTTCAAATTTGACCTTAAACAGACTAAATTAAGTTCTACTCACCAAATAAATCCTTCAAGGTGTTTAGGAGCATTCCACATAGTTCTAGGGGAGGATGAACTGGTGCCTTTGAATGAAATATAGTTAAATAACATCTTATTGTGTATTTATAAAAATATATTATTTCCAAGTGACTTCTTGGGGTATGTTGGACACTGTGGATTGCCTTCTCAGCCCTCTATCATATTTCCTCTTCATAGAACTCCAATTTTGTTCAGAGGCCTTTGCATCCCTCACATAGCCATGGCAACTCATGAGAGACTCTTTTTCCCAGCTCCAGGAATGGGGCCTAATGAATCAAAGCCAGATCTTTCCAGGAATCCAACTGTAAGACAATCAAAGCACAGTTCACTGATCAATGTTATCAGTCAAGGAATGGGGATAAGGTCTGGAGGGATTTCTATATTCCCTCTGGGTTTGAACAAAGAGGCAGAGAGTCCCTACTGTTACTTGTAGCCATTTTATAATGAGTAGAGGAATAAGTCCATGGGTTAAGCCAAATCTCTTGACAACAGAAAGGAGAGTTGGAAAAAATATGTGTTCCTGGTGATGTCACAGAATTACTGAAGTCATCAACTGTGAAGTTAGCCCTGTCTCTGGAAGTCATGTGATAGGAAATTATCTGTTTAAGCCAGTTTAAGTTTGATTTTCTTAAAGCAGCTCAAACCATGCTACAAAATATACAGGCATATTTTACTGGATTCTTATGGCTCTGTGAGACAGGTAGAATATGTATGATTATTACCTTTTAGAAAATGAGGATGCAAGCTCAGAAATGTGGAGTGAATTGTTCAGGTTACTAATCAGAAGAAATTTTAGAAGATGCTCTGGAACCAAGCTAGGTCTTCTTTTTTGAGTTTAGGTTTATTTCTTTTGCCTTTGAACCAGTAGAAAAAAAAACATTGATAGTCATTCTAGCTTAGGCTATGGATGTAACCATATATATTTGCCAAAAATAAAATCTACATCTATTAAAATAACAAGGTTATGCCTTTATATAGTATTCTGCTAACCTTCAGATTTCCACTTCAGGGGTTTTTTTTGGGGGGGGGTGTGGGGGAGAGAGAGAGAATGCACATGTTGGTTTTAATATATCCAGAGCATGTTTTATTATAATATATATCCAAGATATACCTATCACATACTACAGAAATGGAGTAATGTGGAAACGTTATTTGAAATAAAGAGAAACTCTGGTCATCCTCTTGTATGAAGACAAATTTTGTGCAATGCCTTGAATGCTGCGGGGTATATATGTTTGTGAAATTTGCCTATGGGTATAGGTTTTCTTTGACCTATACACTTTAACAAAAATTGGCAAGCATTAGGCTATGCCATTTGGTGCTTTTATTCTGCAGTATTAAATTAAGCTGGAAGAGGGAGTGAAATGTAATGTTGTGGGGAATAGAGTTGATGGTAACACTAGCTTAGATGCTAGAACCACAGAAATAAAAGTAACTTTATAAATGTTGCCTCAAGAATCAAGATGTGATTTAATTAAGTCATTTGGAGTTCTTAATTCTGAGAAACTGCTGCTGTATATGAACTGAATCATCTTTTTAAGGTCAGTCACAGGTCACCTGTTGTTCAAAGGGAAGAAAATGTACTACATGTAACATCCAAGGTGATTTACCTGGGCATGTACTAAGCACAAACTTGTAAAGGTTCAGCCTCAATTCCCACCAGAATTGAATTTTTAATTTCTACTCACTATGTAAACTTAGGTTGTTATGAGACTCTGTTTCAGATTTTTCTTTATAAGAAGTTATCTTTTTGATTTTCAGACTTCTTTAGCATATTAAAATAGAAAAAAACTAAAAGTAAAATATTTTAATAAAAAACTTTATATAAAGCTGCTTCTTGTGATAGCAGGTTGTGGCAGATTAAAGACAGGCATGAGTTCTTAGAAACTCCTTTCATTAAGAAGTACGTGGATGGAGTTAAAACAAATTCTTCTTAGTAAAGTATCACAAGAATGGAATAGCAAGTATCCAATGTTCTCAATACTAATTTGAAGCTAGTAGATGATCTAATACATGCCCACACAAGATAAAAGCCCAACTCAATCCAAGATGGGGGGAGTAGAAATGGGGGAGAGGGATGGAGGGAGAAGATTGGTGTACTCCCACTTAAGGGACACAAGTTAAGGGTATTTGTCACACCTCCTGGGGGTGGGACACAGTTACAAGAGGGACTCTACCTAACAAATGCAAACATTATAACCTAATTCTTTGTACTCTCACATTAATCTGAAATAAAAAATAAATTAATGAATGAATTAAAAAAAGAAATAGAGTCTGACTCTTCCTTTGCATCTGAGTTAACTCTGTGACTGCTTAACAATAAAATATGGTAGACATTATGCTCTGTCAGTTTTCAGGCCCGAAGACACTGGTAGCCATCCATGGCAGGCTGTATTCCAAGCTGTCCTCAAGATTCTTACCCCTTAGAGCACATGCCCTGTTCTGTAGCCTCCTCTAAATCTTGGGTGGGACCTATGACCATGATGGATGTCACTTCATGGATTATGTTACCATATATGAGAAAGATGAATGCATTTGCAGATGTATTTTAGCTCCCTAGTAAGTTACTTTGAGCTAATCAAAGGGAGATTATTCTGATTAGGCCAGAACTAATCAGGTGATCCTTTTCAAAGAAGTTTAGGTCTTTTCAACAAATGGTATGGGAACAACTAGATTTCCAAAGGATGAAGTTGGACTCTTCCCTTAAACCATATGCAAAAAATTAACTCAAAATAGGTTTTAAATCTAAGAGTTAAAACTATAAAAGTCTTAGAAAACATAAGGGTAAATCTTCATGAACTTGAGGCAAATAATAATTTCTCAAATTCTGTCAGGCACAGTGACTTATACCTGTAATCCTAGCACTTTGGGAGGAGAAAGAGGGAGGATCACTTAAGGTCTGGAGTTCAAGACCAGCCTGAGCAACATAGCAAGACCCCATAACTAGAAATAACAGAAAAATTATCTAGTCGTGCCTACAGTCCTAGCTATTCAGGAGGCTGAGTCAGGAGGATCACCTGAGTCTTGGATTTTGAAGCTTCCTTAAGCTATGATGACACCACTGCCCTCATGCCTGGGCAACAGAGACATTGTCTCAAAAAAAAAAAAACAAAAAAACAAAAAAACCCACATTATCAGATGCAATATCAATAACAAAGTGGCAAAGACAAAATAAGAAAATTATACTTCATCAACTTTTGTGATTCTAAGGGCATAGTTAAGACAGTGAAAAGTCAATTCAAGGAATGGATAAAATGTTTTCAAATTATATATCTAGTTAGGGATTTGTATCCATAACAGAATTATTACAATTATGACAATATAAATAATCCAAGTTAAAAATGGACAAAAGATTTGAATTGACATTTTCCTAAAGGAAATGGCCAATAAGCATATGAAAAGGTGCTTAACATCATTAGTCATTAGGGAAATACAAATCAAAAGCACAATGAGATACCATACACTGACTGGAGTGGTTATAATAATACAATCATCATAAAAAGTCAGACATAAGTGTTGAAAGAGATGAGGAGAAATAGGAATCTTCAAACATTGCTGGTGGGTATAATTGCTTTGGGAAATATTTTATCAATTTCTGTAACTGTTCAACATTGAGTTACGATATGATTAGCAATTTCATCCCTAGGTATAAACCGCGTGAGGTACAAATATATGCCCATATAAAAACTTCTATGTGAATGTTCATAGCAACACTATTCATAATGACACCAAAGTTGAAACAACCTATCCATATCAACAAATGAATAAAATGTGGTATATCCATTAAAACGGATATTACTCAGCTATAAAAAGGAATGAAGTACTAAAAAACCACATATTGATTTATTCCATTAATATATGGAAAGAACCGGAAAAATTTATAGAGATGGAAATAGTTAGATGGTTGCCCAGAGCTACGGGCAAAGGTGGAATTCAGGGTAACTACTAATGTCCACAAATTTCTTTTTGGAATGCTAAAAATGTTTTAGAATTAGATTGCAATGATAGTTGCAGACTCTGTCAATATCCTCAATACCACTGAAGTGAGCACCTTGAATGAGTCAGCTGTATGGTATGTGAATTATATCTCAACAAAGCTTTTTATATATATAAAAAAAAAAATGCCAGCTTTTCAGACACATTCTCCTGTTGCTCTCAAAGACTACAGTTGCCATGAGTTCAAAAGTTGCCAGGAAATGACTTCTACCAACAACCTGAGTGAGCCTGGGAAAGGACTTCGAGCCTCAGATGAAACTAGCCCTGGTTGATTCCTTGATCCCAGCCTTTTGAGGTCTTGTGTGCAAGACCCAGCTGAGCAGTGCCCAGACTTCTGATCTACAGAAACTGAGACAGTGGGCGTTGTGTTATGCCACCAATTTTGCGGTAATTTGTTACACAGTAATAGTAAACTTGTCGTTTTGGTCTCTTGGAACACTAGTTTTTGAAACCCACCTACCATGATGTGAAAAGCCCATCACATGGAGAAGATACCTAAGCTCCCAGCCACCAGCCAGCCTTATTGTCAGCCTTGGGAGTGAGCCACTTTGCCCATCCAGCCCAGCTGAGCCAGACTACAGCTTCCCAAAGGACCCCCAATGAAGAACCACTCAGCTATGCTCAGCCAACCCACAGAAATGTGAGAAATGATAAATTGAAGTTTCAGGATGTTTTTTGTACTATAAATAACAGGGATCTAAAAAAAGAAAATGCTGATTTTATTCATTTAAGAGTCTTCTATCTATTGTCTTAGTTTTATAAGGGAAACTCTACTTGCAGTTTTCTCTATTTTGCTCCTGAAATCCTTCTGACTTGCTGAAGGTTGACAAGAGACTTCTCTTAGGAAGGCAGAAAGACACTGTTGTATATACCTTTATTTCAAAATTAAACATTTTAGTGGAGTGGAGGTGTTGTGATTTCTGCTATATTTATGGAAAACCTCATGAGAGCCACACTGAGAATGCCTTCCTATTATTAGATAGGTGTAGATAGGTACTTGTGTTCTGAAAGGAAATAAAAGAAATGCAAATACATTGAGTCCAAATTAAGAAAGTACAACAAATATTATTTTTAAAAGTCTTCTAACCATAATATATAGAGAAATGGCAATAGTGAATGACTTCTTTATGTTTTTATACTTCTGGTTGATTAGCATTTTCATACTAAATAAAAAGTACTGTGTAGAAACATTTTTGTCTCTTATACCTGTATGTGTTATTCACTGGCTAAAGCCAATTTGTTCATAAGTATGATAATTATCTAATTCTGGATAAGTAAAGCTCTCCCTATCACTGGAATAAAGTTTTTAATTCCAGTAAAAAGAATTTTCAAAGATTCTTGAGCGAAAAGTCAGTGCATGAGTTTCAAATCTGTTTCGTTTTGTTAAAATCAGAATCAACAGTTTGAGAGCTACAGCCTCATAAGGACGTAATCGCATTAGTCACCCTCCTGGCACTACATGGGTGTTAATCTTTTCCTTTCATCAGCCTTTCTGACTCTTGCATAATTTTATAAGGTCCCCCACAAAGCCCAATTAACAGTGTTTCTTTCTTCAAAACTCATGAATGTGCAATTAATAATCAATGATCTTGGGAGAATAAAAGGAACAACTTTAGAATTTCTAAACCATTTTGATGGGCAGCTGTATTCCATGGGCTATTTTAAGGAGTAACCGCCTACCTGTTATATCTTTATTACTGACAAACTGGATTGAATATGTATTACCCAGAATAAGAAGTTGTCTTATTAATAAGCTTTATGAATGTACTCGGGATTTAAAAAAAATCACTTTTGAATGTTCGATAATCTTTCCATTTAATTGCAAGGCTACCTTTGACCATACAACATATCCACTAGCTCACATTCCTTTACATCTTATACTACCTAGTTTAATTCTGTCATATTTTCTCTGTTGTTTTTTTGCTTTGTAATGAGTCACTCTTTTCTCTTAGACCAAAAGTTCTGCCAAAGCAATGACCTTGTTTGTCCTGATTCCTGGGGAATCTCCAGCACCTACAACAGTGCTTGGCTGACTGTGGAAGCTCAGAAACTATATCCTGAGTGGATACATGTCTAGATTGCTCTTTATTGATAATAATGTGTGCTGATAATAACTATCAAAGTTTAGTTGGTCTTCACTAGTGGCTCATAATATTATGTTTAATGCAAAATCTAATTAGAAAGTAACTCTAGTTGAGTGAATGCTTGGCCAGCCATCCTAAGTCATATTAAATTCACAGGTAGAAACACTTTTTTCCTGCACTGAAGTTAGCTGGTCAAGAAGTTGAAGCAGATTACAAACCAAATTTCCAATTTGACCCACACATTCAAGTAAAGTGCCCCATCATCGCCACAATCTGGGAGAGTATTCTCAGGTATCAAAATTCAGGTTTGCACATACTATTTTCTAAAGTATCTTCAAGACTAAACTCAGCTTCTTTTTTGAACCCAATTTTGTCACAACTGTAATTAAATTTTATTCTACTTTAAAGGGGGAAATAGGAGATTGCCACATATAAGAACTGCTTATGTGGTAAGCAATATATAAATATAAGTTGTTTTTGAAGAGCATGGGATTTGGAGGCAGACTGACCTAAGTCAACCTAAGTCAGACTGAATCCCAATTGCATCACTTTTTAAACTATGTGACCTTGAACTAGTTAATTAACATCTGTAACCTTTGTTTATTTGAAGGAGTATAATACCACCTACCTCCCATGATTCTTTTAGAGGATTAAATCAGATAACCCTATGAAAAACAGTTGGCTTATTATTTCACTATAATAACATTATTAATATCATTGTCTTAGTTTTGTCCTTTTTGATCAGTTGTGAGCAAATGACTTCAATAGATGACAATTTATTTTCATTGGTTTAAGTCTTCCTTCCTTGTACTTTTCCCCTCCAAGTTGGAAATTCCCTTTTCCTCATTCTTTCTAGATTTATTTCTTACTCTTTTCCTGGTGATGTTACTCATCAAAAACATTAAACAAAAAGACTATGGAAAGTTTTTATTCTGTAGTTCCTACTCATCATATGGTTAAGCCAAGTTGTTATTGTTGCTCCCGTCTCAGTAAGGTTTTATACCTTGCTCTAATTGTGAAAGGAGAATTTTCGTTTCAATTTGAAGGATTTATGTCATCAAGCCAATAGAAGAGATGGGAATTATCTCCTTTGGCCAAGATCTGTATCTGTGGATGCAGAGAAGTTTAGCCTTGATGGGATTGATAAGACCCCTCTCCCAGCCAACTCCAATCTAGCAGGAGACTGTCCACAGGCTTCTACAGGTATGGGACGGTAGGTCCTCAGTTAAGGATCATTCATTCAAATAGAAAAAGCTCACTGTGTTCCTACTAAATGCAAAGCTCTTTTCTCCGGCAAATATCAAATCAAATCATAAAGATTTTTATAAGGTACTTTAAAAAGCGTACAAGCTGCTTATATTGATGCGAATACAAGGCACTTGCTTATGTTCAATATAGAATGAGGAACTGAACACAGAGGGTAGTGCAGGTAAATGAAACTGAAAAATACCACTTTGGTCCTTTGTTTTCTGTACATATAGGCTCAATTCAAAGATTGTCAAACAACATAATATTATTTCAGACTGAAGATATTTCTCTTAGTTTTTGAAAATTATTAATATTAATTCTGCTAGATATAGAACCATCTTTAATCATCTTTATTTTGCTGGTGGAATAAATGAAATACAGAAGCATATATATATATATATATAAATAGAAAGAATGACATATTCTCTCATACATCTATTAGTATCTATTCAGGGGATTGTGATGTATTATAAACAGAAAGAAAAGTAGAATAAAGTTTGCCCCCACCCACACCTCAGTGCTCAATTATGTTACCATAGTTTGAAGTCTGTGCCAAAACAAATCATTTTGCATTCAATTCTAAGGTTGAACCTGTACCAGTTATTACTTGCTCCTTAAATAAACAACTGTAGCAAGTTCTGGAGTGTGGCTTATGCTGACCTCACCAGGAAGCCATGTGTAGGTGGACTTCTGGGAAGCTTATGGTGCAAGGTCAGAAAAGTAAAAACTCTCCATCTAATTCTCATAAACATAAAAACAAATTGCTAAGTATTATCTCTTCCCTCAGCCTTTTCCCCTGCTCTATTGGAGACCTGAGCTTTAATAGTCATAATGCCCCCTTGACTATTAGTTTTTTATGGTAATATATTAAAGTCTTCTGGAATTTTGAGGCAAGCAAATACTTCCACTTCATAGTTAATTCAGACATGGAGTTTCTACTCTCTATTCCAGATACAGACTTACTTTACAATGTACTGAATGGCCAATATAGGCTACACTCTTGCTAGACAGTAGAGACAGTAAAACTGAATTCAGCATGGTTCTCCCTTTAAGGAACTCACAAAGTAGCAGGCAAATAGACGTGAAATACAAATAACAGGAAATTTTTTGCGAGAATGCTGAGCAAACAGCAATGAACAAACAGGATAGGAAGAATCTGTGAGGAACAGAAAAGTTCCTCAGAAGAGATGATATTGATTTGCCCTGCCACAAGACAAGAGTGGAACAGCTTTGCCAGCAAAAAGAAGAGCATGATCAAACTGATGGGAACAGGAGAAGGAGCATTGTGTTTCAGGTGGAAGTAAGTCCACCTGTGCAGAGCGTGAAGTTCGTAATAGAGACATGGCAAATGGTGAGAACCTAAACTTTTGACCAAAGACCATTAGAAACTTCCCCTTGGAAGAGGAACCTGATTAGGCTTTTGCTTTAGAAAGATAACTCTTGTGACGGAGTGGAGGATGGTCTGCCATGAGAAGACAGAAGAGACAGAGAAGGGAGAGAACTATGGCTGGAAGAGCAGAAGAGGAGAAAAGAGGATGAGGTTATGGAATGCTTCTAGAGCTATGAGATTTGGCAATCAGATGGGTAACAAGGGAAAGGAAAGGAAGAGTCAAGGATTTATTAGTGTATTAATTACATATTTATTAAGCACTTGCAATATGACTGGTACTTTGCTTGGTATTAGGTATACAGTTTTTTTTTTTTTTTTTTTTAGTGAACAAAATTCTTGTAATCATGTGGCTTAGAGTCTAATAGAAGAAATAGAATGATCTCTAGTTTATCATTTGGAACAGCGGTTCTCAATATGTGGGTCACGACCCACAGAAATGTATTAAAGGGCCAAAGCATTAGGAAGATTGAGAGCCACTGGTTTATATTATACATTAGATGTAGAGACTGTTAATTGAACTTGGGAACATAGGAATGGGTAACAGCTTAAGGACAATGGGATTTGGAATTTGATTTTAGAACTGGAATGAATAAACTATTTGAAGGCCATAGTGGCAGAGATGAATAGGAGGCCAGGTCTGGGGAAAAGACTGTAGTTGATGCTGTACATTTGAGGATCATGAACTTAGATATTAATCATGGGAGTAAACTAAATTATCTAAGGAGAGTGAATAGAAGAGAGTAGAAGATGGAACCCTGGGGAGTGACAGCAGATCTTGTTAGAGGAAGGGAGTCTAACATATATGACTTAAAACATGGTCAGAGAATTACGAGAACAGCCACAGAAAAGAAAAGAACAAAACCCACAATAAAACAGTGCATAGCCAGCTGTGTCAGGTTCACCAAACACTTCCCTTATCTTGCTTCTGTGTAAGAATGATTTCATTGGCTATGAATTATACCAACACCCACATGTGTTTCTTCTCTCCTAAGGAATTCAGATGGATTGTATTTTATGCATCTTTTTGTTTACTATAAATAATCCTTTCTAGGAGGGGAGTATATAAAGTTAAAAAAATGAAAAAAGAAAACCTGTCTCCAAGTTCCTGAAAATTTTCCCAGTAGAGGTGGTTAATTCTTACTTATACACAGCAGTAAAATATAATGGCACAGATTTAGACTTGAGAAAACACACGAATTAACTAAATATTTTGATCTGAAGAGATGGTCAGGAATATTCTTGAAAATTTTGAAGCTAATTTCTCTTATTTTGTATCAGTTATTTTCCATCCAATGCATATCAGACTAATGTACTATATACTAAATATAGAATGTTAAATAATCTGTATGTTTCCTCTAGTGGTTATCAGCTGCTGTCTTTTGGAATGGTCATGGGTACCCTTAAGCGTCATTATTTAGGTGTTGTTGGAACCTCTAGACTGGAAGATAAAAGGAAGATATGCACATGTCTTATGTTTAGTTTAGAATATGGTTGATCTGCTTCAAAAGACAACTAAGTCTTTTTCCAGTAAGCTATACACCATGACTACTTTTCTAAATGGACAATAAGAAAATGGTTTGAAAGAAGACTTTGGGTAACTTTTATTATGACAGGCATACTAGAAGATGTACTTGAGATACTCAGAACATTTTCAAGGCTTATAGAGACAGATGTGGTATTGTAACAGTTAAGAGCACAAACTGTGGTAATAGGAAGCAACACTTAAAGCTGAGGCTGTCAAGGCTTTGACTGAATTGTGGTCAAAGTATTTTAAACCTTTCTGTTATATCATTTCCACATGGGACATGGGAGCAGTTCCCTGACTCTGGAAGTCCTATGTATTCCTTTGGCAAAATGAGAGTTACTCTAGCTTGTTAAGCTTCTTTGTGTCAGCTGAAACAAATTTGTATACTTATGGTGCTAAAAGTGAGCCACCAAAGCCTCCTTTTCACTACTGGATTCTAGTTTTATGTTAACACCAACTAAGCAAACTCACTTTTCTTTATAGCCTGAGATCACATGAATGGTTTGGATGTGGTGCTTGGGCATTGGGCCAAAGTTACTTTTTTGGATGTTACATTCAGCCCCAGATGATATTGTCTCTCGTTATCTGGTTCATTAAGCCTGGGAAATAGAAGGCTGGATAATTCTAAACAATCTCCTCTGTGTTTTGATATATGTGTCAACAGGTGGTTGGTCATAGGAAGAAGAAATTATGGAATCATGGTAAATGACCCTACTTTAATGTCAACAGGAAATTGATAATAAAAGCAAATCTTCATTCTTTTTAAAATACAGAAGATTATTTCTGGGATTAAAATCGGTTCCAGTTTAGTTGAAAATAGGAAGTGCTTCTTTAAAATAACTGAGACACAATATGACTTCTTGAGGTGTTACCACAGTTTTCATTCCTCTCACTTTCACTTTCAAGGAAATTATAATTTTTGTAAGAAGTTTTCCATTATTCTTCGATTCTTGGTGCTGGTGATCCCTAAAGGTGGACCACCTGATGCTCTAAAAAGGATCATGTGACATTTTGACAAAAGGAAGGAGTTTGTTGCTAACTTGCATCCACTATGGTCCCAGGTGTGTAATGGCTGAACCAGATAAACCACATCTTGTGAGGAAGGAAAAATGGAAAAGAATTTGGGTGTGAGATTGTAGAGGTAGAAATCACCCTCACCAAGGCATTTAAATAGAGTAGGGGTGGCCTGAGGTTTTGGCAGCTTAGTTATGAGAGAACATTCTCAAGTGTTTTTCAAACTAAGAGCACTAGAATCCTTTTAACAAATAATGATTGTCTCAATTATTATCAGAGATGTGTAAAGAATCCTGATCTTTCCAGGGTCATCCATATTTTCCCATTATCAACACAGGGACTTATTTGAAGGGCTGTATTAAAACTGCTGAAAGGATTTGGCCCCAAACTGATTTTTTTCCTCCCCCATAAAAGATTCCTTTGTTATAATTCTCTGCATGGCAAACAGTACTTGCAGATAACACAAGTCAGGTCCAAACTATTCTGTTTAATCAAGAATGAACTAAATGTCAGAGACTCAGTGTTCTAGATCAACAATTTCTAGGATTGATACATCTTAATCAAGTAATTAGGTGACTTTTTCGTTAGTGTTTTCCACACCGGAGAGAGGAACAGATTTGCCGCTTTGCTCTGATGGCTGCTAGCAGCAGTGTTGGTTGTTAACAGAGACATTTACATGGAACCACCAGTTGGCAGGGGCTAACACTTTATTACTTGCTATTCCCACATGCTGAGGATTGTGGGAAGGCTGCCAAGCTTTCTGTCTCACGTAGCTCTTCAGTATAATAACAACAACAGCAACAGAAAGACCTGAAAAAAAAAAAAAAGAAAGAAAAAAAGAAGAAAAGTGAGTAAAGGAAACAATGGAACAACGTCCCCACTTCAGATCAAACATGGAAGGAATGAGAAATTCACTTTCTTCCTCCTCCTCCTCTTGTGTCTCATTCTTCCTGGCTCTCTCTCCCTCTTTGTCTACCCCTCCATTTTAAAAGCATTTTAAATTGAGGCTGTTGCTTGTCAAATGGTAAGTCCTATCAAATCACCCTGGAGTCCTGTTAAGATGCAGGTTCTGATTCTGCAGGCTCATAGATGCATATTTCATTCTTACCAGACAGTGAAAATGCTATGCAAAACAAATCATCCTCAACTTTTTGATATGCGCCCAAACTTTCTACCTTTGGTTTATTGATGAGTAAGTAATGATAGAAAAGAAAGAGATCAACAATTTCTGTGATCGATACATCTTAACCGAGTAGAGAGAAAGGAGGGAAGGAAGGAAGGAAACTATAAGCTGCTCTATCTTTCCTAATCCTCATATATTTTGTCCTAAGTGGTTGATTAATACAGCAAAGTAACATGTAAGAAAGGACATGATAGTGTCCCTCATTCATTTGTGTTTCTTAGTACACCAATAGTTTCTTTCTGCATTGGAAATAAGTTCTGGCAGGAACAGAAAGTTAGGTCTCTTGGAGTCAGCTTTCAGCCTCCCCACTCTGCCGTACTTGGTTATAAATGTTATCACATCTACTCTGGGTCTCACTGAACTCTCCTTCATCATAGGTCCACCAGAATTCTGTGCCAGAGGGGCATCATAGATGCTATAGGTGAAAACGGCGGCAAGGTGGGCATTCATTTTATCATAGCTCTTCTACTCATGTGTACAATAGACTGAATGTTTTTGTTATCCCCAATTTTCTATGGTAAAGCCCTAATCCTGATGTGTTCATATTTCGAAGTGGGACCTTTGGTCATAGAGCTTCCATGAATCAGATTAGTGCTCTCGTAAGAAGAGGCCAGAGTGCTAGTTTGCTTTCTTTCTGCCATGCGAGGATACAAAGAAAAGCTGATCATCTACAACATGTAACAGGGCCTTCACCAGACCCCGACCATGCTGGAATCTTGATCTTGGATCTCCAACTTCCAGAACAAAGATAAGTAAATTTCTGTGTTAATTCAGCTTGATTATGGTAATTTGTTACAGAAGTTCAAATTTACCAAAAAAATGTGGATTTTCTATTATCCCAATGGATTTCACTTATAAAACCCAAGTTCAAAGATAAAACAGTTAAGAATTTTAAGATACGAAGAGCAGAACATTAACCAAATTTGGGGCACCAGGCAATAAATAGGTCACATGTTTATGAAGTTAGGACAGGAAAATGAATCAAGGCATGGGTTTTCAAAAAAAGTCAAGAAAGGGATCTAATAACCAGAATTTCACTATGGAGTCATACAGAAAGGCATTACACTAATTTAATGTGGAGCCTCTGAGCTCAGAGAAACTTGACCAAGTTAAGAAAAAAGTTGATTTCAAAGTTGAAAGTTATATAAGCTGTAAGTTCTGGAAATATGTTGCGTAACTGGATAATCTGATGTACCTTGTTAATGGCTTTTACTCCATAAAAATTTGTGCAATATTTTTCTTTCATTGTAGAATGAGAGTTGAAAGGGACACTGATTTTACAGATTAAAAAACTAAGATCCAGTGCGATAAAGTGATTTGACCTAGGTCACAGACCTTGTTAGTAACAGAGCTAGGAATAGCCTAGATTTCAAGAATCCTTTTAAATCTTGTATGCTAGTTCCTTCCACAACTCACTAAGATGGCCAGAGATCTCTACTAAAATGCTGAAATATGATCCATGGCTATAAAAACAATAAGAAAGCAAATAGAACATGCACTGCTGCCTCCTATTCAAATACAGCTGAGGCTAATTTTTTTGTGCTTCACTTTATTGCATGCATAGGGATTACTTTTTTTTGAGGGTTTGCAATGATCCTCAATGAAGCAGGTCTATGGGCAACATGTAGTCACTTCATATCTGTGTCACATTTTGGTATTTCTCACAATATTTTAAACAATTTATTATTTTATCTGTTGTGGTGATCTGTGGTCAGCGATCTTTGATATTATAGTTGTGTTGAGGTCCCACAAACTATATCCATACAATACAGCAAATTTTATTAGATGAATGTTGTGTGTCTTCTGACTGCTCCACTGACCAGCCATTCCTCCATCTCTCTTCTTCTCCCTGGACTTTCCTATCCCCTGAGACACAACAATGTTGAAATTAGACAATTAATCACCTTGCATTAGCCTCTAAGCATTCAATTGGAAGGAAGAGTCCCAGGTCTTATACTTTAAATGAAAAGCTAGAAATGATTACGCTTTCAGTGAGAAAGGCACATTGAAAAATCATAAAGGCCAAAAGCTAGATTCTTAAACCAGTTAGCCAAGTTATGAATGCAAAGGAAAAGTTCTTGAAAGAAATTAAAGGTGTTACTCCAGTGAACATAGGAATGATAAGAAAGCAAACCAGCCATACTTCTGATATGGAAAAAGTTTGAGTGGTCTTCCTAGATGATCAAACCAGTCACAGCATTCTCCTAGTCCAAAGCCTAATCTCAAATAAGGCTGTAACTCTCTGTAATTCTATGAAGTGTGAGAGAGGACAGGAAGTTGCAGAAGCTAGCTGAAGTTGGTTCATGAAGCTTAAGGAAAGAAGCTGTACCCATATCCTAAAAGTGTAAGGCGAAGCAACAAGTGTTGATGAACAAGGTCCAGTAATCTGCCTAAGATAATTAGCAAAGGTGGATGGACTAAAAAATGGATTTTCAACATAAATTAAACAGCCTTCTATGGGAAGAAGACACCATCAAGGACTTTCACAATAGAGAAGGGAAGTCAATGCCTGGCTTCAAATCTTCAAATGACAAGTTGACTCTCTTGTTAGAGGCTAAAGCAACTGATGATCTTAATTTGACCTCAATAGTTATTTGCCATTCTAAAAATTCTGGGTCTCTTAAGAATTATACTAAATCTATTCTGTCTATGCTCTTTAAATGAGGCAACCAAGTCTGGATTATAGTGCATCAGTTTACACACAGGGATATCCAACCCATTTGCTTCTCTATGCAACATTGGAAGAAGAGTTATCTTGGGTCACACATTAAATACACACACACTAGCAAAAGCTTGTGAGCCAAAAAAGAATCTGTGTGTAATTTTCATGATATCTGCTACCACAGATAAGCAAAAAGTCCTCACATGATCTGTATATGGTCCATGGGCCACAGGTTGGACATACCTGTTACAACCTGTTTATTAAATATTTTAAACCCACTGTTGAGCTCTACTCAGAAAAAACAATTCCTTTCAAAACACTTTTCTCATTGACAACATATGTAAGTCACCTAAGAACTCTGATGGAGATGTACGAGGAGACGAATGTTTCCATACCAGCTGAAACAATATCCATTCTGCAGCCCATGGATCAAGGAGTAATTTCAATTTTCAAGTGATATTATTTAAGAAATGCATTTTGTAAGGCTATAGATAGTGATTACTTTGTTAGATCTGAGGAAAGTAAACTGAAAAACCTTCTGCAAATGGCTCGCAAGTCAAAATATCAAAATGAGCAAGAGTTTAGAAGAAGTTGATTATGGCCATCATAGATGATGTTGAGGGGGTCCCAGTCTTCAGCAGAGGAAGTAGCTTCAGATTGATGGAGATTGCAAGAGAACTAAAATTACCAGTGAAGCCTGAATATTTGACTGAATTGCTGAAATTGCATGATAACACTTGAACCGAGGAGGAGTCACTTCTCTTGGATGAGCACCAAGGAGGAGTCGCTTCTCTTGGATGAGCAGAGAAAGTAGTTTCTTGAGATGGAATCTATTCCTGGTGAAGATTCAGTGAACGCTGTTGAAGTAACAACAAAAGATTTAGGCTATCACATAAACTTAGTTGATAAAGTAGCAGCAGAGTCTGAGAGGATTGACTCCAATTTTGAAAGAAGTTCTACTGTGGGTAAAATACTATCAAACAGCATCACATACTACAGAGAAATCTTTCACAAAAGGAAGAGTCAATTGATGAAGCAAACTTCCTTGTTGCCTCATTTTAAAAAATTGCCACAACCACCTGAACCTTCTTCAAGCACCACCTCAATCAGTCAGCAGCCATCAACAATAACAGAAATAAAATCTTTGTCAAAGACAGACAGGAGTCAAAGGAATACTCAAGAAGACTGAACTTTTTGATTTTGAGGACAATCTAGAGAAGCCCTTCAAGAATATAAATAATAGAGCAGATGGTTAGAAAGGATATGGGAGACACTGAATAAGGATAACTTACACCATACCTATAGGATATTGATATTCTTGGAAAAGAAATAAAAAAAGAATAGATGCAATAATCAATGTCATAACCACAGAAAATATAATACTTTGAGAAAAAGTGAACAGTGTCTTGTAGTCAAAATGTCTCCTTACATTCCAAAAACTAAAATCTATCCTGGCAGAATTTTGAAATTGAAAAACTAAGAGGAAAGATTTTGTACGTATCTTAGTATAAAAATAAATTTGTAATCTAAAACAAAACATAGCTGATTTCAAATATCATTAATAAAATATTTATGCTTCTAAAAGAGTAATTAGAAGCCAATAAGACTTCTCTAGGAATCTACAGAGTTTTGGGAGAAAAGTTTTGTTAAATAATTTAAAAGCCAAGTTTTCTTTGTCTTATAAAGGAAATATATATACAGCAGAACCAGTGGACTGTAACAAGCTGGTCAATATACAGAGGTGGTCAATATAAGGAACTAGGCCTATTATACTGATATGTACATGTGGTGCATGTCTGGTCTATGAAAATTTGGTCGCCTCCGACAGGTGGGAGCTTGGAAGTGGGATGCGGTGCTGCAGCGGCCCCAGGACAAAGGACCCGAGAGGCTTCCATCCAGAAGGAGAGTTAAAGGACATAAATTTAGCAAGTAACCTGGTGGATTAGAGCTGTGGCAAGAGAGAAGGTTGAAGAACACACATCAACCCTGCTGAGGTGAGCTGTGACCCCAAGGATACAAACAAAAGGTGCAAAATCCATTGCCAAGCAGATGGGAGTCACCTCCCCCATGAGAACGGCTCAGAGTACTCCATTCAGAGTCCAAAAGTCCTCTCATTATATTCCATGGGAGAGACTTTCTAAAAACTGGACATACCTCACTTACTAGGATGCCATGGCGCTCTCCTGCCAGCCATAAAACTGTATATATTCTCTACCTACAATTCTGAACTCCCAGAACTCCCCTCCACTCTCATTCTGAGGTCTGGAAGCCTGTCCCCCAGGAGTCCAGATTCTTGGGTATTTTCTCAAGAGGTGTGGACAGGGCATGGAGTGCTGCTGGTCAGTGCTGATTCTGTGGCACAGGAATAGGGAGAGGATGGTCGGGAGAGAGGGAACCATACAGGAACGGCAGTGCCCCGAGGCACAGAGCAGCAGCCACTTCAGCAACAACAGGGTTCACCCCTGGATATTCCAGAGTCACACCCCCTATCTCTCTGCACAACCAGAGGAGGCCAGAAATCTTCTCTGGTGACAGCCACTGGCAGAACAGATCTGGGATGGAAACGCAGGCCCCATTAACAAAGGGTTTGCCTGAAGTGATACCGGCCTGGGCGGATCATAGGGACTAGAATATGCATGCGCAGAGCTGGCAGATTCCCAGGGCAGGGCTGACCCAGAGGACTGCTTTATTGAGTCAGAGACACACCTGGCCCTCAGAGGATCATCAACCCAGACAAAGGAGGGCAGGCAGAGGCTGGAACTGACAGCTAACCCTGCTGCTAGAATACAAATGGCAGCCAAGACTGGGCAGCAACACAGACAGGGCCTGAGGCACAGGTTCTTGGAACTCTAAAAGTGTCTCTTCTGTAGGGGGAATATAGCTGGCACAGAAACAAATTCTGCGAAGTTGTTATGTTCTGTCAGTAACATCAATCAGGGATGGGGCTGGAACTGAGTGAACAGCCCCACCCTCCATTAAGCACCCGAGGTTGTCAGGCCTCACCTCCCCCTGCCGGATAGTGGCAGAGAGCAGCGACTTGCCTGAGGAGACATAGATCTCCCTGTGATTCAGGCAGGTGCAACCCCCTGGAGAATCTGCTCATTGGAGGCAACTGGGTCACAGCCCTGCAGGGTTATCAGTGACTGGGTGAGACAGAGGTGCAAGGTGGGGAAGGAAGCATCAACCTTCCCAGACTAATCTATTTGCTGGGTGGGTCCTCCTGACCTCACGGAGCACCAGAGTGAGTCATATATGAGTTGTCAGCAGACCACTGTGATCTAGTTGCCAGAGACCTTTTAAACTCTCCCACCTGAGACAGGTGCTGACTGAGACAATTGATTTGGACCTCTTGAACTGGGCCAATCGCCTGAGAACTATCCAAGTGGTACCCTGGGTGTGTGGTTGTGAGAAGGTTTGATTTTCCTTTTCCAATTGTTGCCTGTTGGGGGTGGGGTGACTTAATTGCTGGTATTTATCCACAGCTGAGGCTTCAACCCAGAGTAACTGATTCATTAAGGTTGGACAGAGACCAGCTGAAAACAAGATAGACCCACTTAGCCCCACCACACCAAGCAGGTCCCCAGTTTCTCAGTCTGTAGAACTGTGTGGGTCTTTGGCAAAGCTCTAGGGGGAAAGGTACAGACACCAGTCCCAGCTTTTGGGCAAAGGGCTGGTTAATCACTACTCCTGGAGACCCTAACCCAACTTCTTACTCTTCTAGTCAAACGGTATAAAATAATCATTGGGCAGCATCAGCGGAAAAACTCTGGTAACATGAATAACCAAAGTAGATTGCCCCCCCCCACCTCCCCCGGAAAGATATGGCAGACGCAACTGAAGATTCTATTCATGAACAGATGGCTGAAATGTCAGAAATCGAATTCAGAATTTGTATTACAAACAAGATTAATAGAATGGAGGAAAAGTTGGAATTAGAAATTTGAGGAGCAATTCAAAAGTTGTCTTAAGAATTCAACGAATTTAAAGACAAAATCACCAAAGATTTTGACACATTGAGGCAAGAATTTGCAGCCCTCAAAGATCTGAAAAATATAGTAGAATCCCTCAGTAACAGAGTGGAGCAAGCAAAAGAAGGGATTTCTCACATTGAAGCAAAATTTTTGAACACTTCCATATTCTCAAAGAAGAAGAGAAATGGAGTGCAAAAAACAGATCATTCTCTCAGAGAGCTCTGGGATAATTCGAAGAAGGCTAATATTCACCTCATAGGAATCCCTAAAAGTGATGAAGTGGCTTTGCAAGGCACAGAGGCTCTTCTCCATGAAATTACGACAGAGAATTTTCCAGACATGCCAAGAGATTCTGAAATTCAGATAGCAGACAGCTTCAGTACCCCAGCATGATTCAACCTGAATAAGACATCCCCCAGTCACATCATAAATAACGTTGCTAAAGTTAACATGAAGGAGAAAATTCTGAAAGCAGCCAGATGTAAGAAAACTATAAAGGGAAGAATATTAAAATGACTTTAGATCTCTCTGCTGAAAACTTTCAAGCCAGAAGAGGGTGGTCATCGACTTTTCATCTCCAAAAACAAAATAACTTTCAACCCCATATCCACTATCCAGCTAAACTGAATTTCATTTATGATGGAGAAATTAAATACTTTAATGACATTCACATGTTGAAGAAATTTGCCATAACCAAACCATCTTTTCAGGATATTCTCAGACCTATCCTCCATAATGACCAGCCCGATCCTCTACCACAAAAGTAAACTCACTCAGAAACTTTTGATCAAACTCCAACTTCCACAGTGGCGAAAGGATTAAAATGTCCACTGTACTTTTGAAAAGCTCAATACCCTAAATTTTACCAGGCTTATCAATATTCTCCATTAATGTGAATGGATTAAGTTGTCCTTTAAAGAGGCACAGGTTGGCTGACTGGATACAAAAAGTCAGGTCAGATATCTGCTGCATACAAGAATCTCGTCTTACCTTAAAAGATAAATACAGACTTAAAGTGAAGGCATGGTCGTCCATATTTCAGGCAAATGGAGATCAGAAAAAAGCAGGTGTTGCAATTCTATTTGCAAATACAATAGGCTTTAAACCAACAAAAGTAAGGAAGGATACGAATGGTCACTTCATATTTCTTCAGGGTAAAACTCAATATGATGATATTTCAATTATTAATATTTATTGCACCCAACCAAAATATGCCTCAATTTATAAGAGAAACCCTACCAGACATGAGCAACTTAATTTCCTCCAGTTTCATAATAGTTGGAGATTTTAACACTCCTTTGGCAGTGTTGAATAGATTCTCCAATAAGAAGGTGAGCAAAGAAATTTTAGATTTAAACCAAACCATCCAACATTTGGATTTAACAGACATCTAGAGAACATTTCATCCCAACAAAACTGAATACACATTCTTCTCATCGTCTCACAGAACATAATCCAAAATCAATCACATCTTAGGTCACAAGTCTAACCTCAGTAAATTTAAAGGAATAGAAATTATTCCTTGCATCGTCTCGACCACCATGGAATAAAAGTTGAACTCAGTAACAACAGGAATCTGCATACTCATACAAAAACATGGAAGTTAAATAACCTTATGCTGAATGATACCTGGGTCATAGAGGGGATTAAGAAGGAAATTACCAATTTTTTGGAACAAAACGACAATGAAGACATGAATTATCAGAACCTCTGGGATACCACAAAGGCAATCCTAAGAGGGAAATTTATAGCACTGCGAGCCTTCCTCAAGAGAACAGAAAGAGAAGAAGTTAACAACTTCATGGGATATGTCAAGCAACTGGAAAAGGAAGAACATTCCAACTTCAAACCCAGTAGAACAAAAGAAATAACCAAAATTAGATTAGAATTAAATGAAATTGAAAACAAAAGGATTATACAACAGATCAATAAATCAAAAAGTTGATTTTTTGAAAAGGTTAATACAATAGATAAACCTTTGGCTAACCTAACCAGGAAAAAAAGAGTAAACTCTCCTATTTCATCAATCAGAAATGACAAAAATGAAATAACAACAAACTCCTCAGAAATTCAAAAAATTCTTAATATTATAAGAAACTATATTCTCAGAAATAGGAAAAACTCAAGGAAACTGACCAATACTTGGAAGCACACCCCCTTCCAAGACTTCACCAGAATCAAGTGGAAATGCTGAACAGACCTATATCAAGTTCTGAAATAGCATCAACCATACAAAATCTCCCTAAAAAGAAAAGCCCAGGACCAGATGGCTTCATGTCAGAATTCTACCAAACCTTTAAAGAGGAACTAGTACTTATATTACTCAACCTTTTCCAAAATATTGAATAAAGGAGGAATACTACCCAACACGTTCTATGAAGCAACTATCACCCTGATCCTCAAATTAGGAAAAGACTCAACAAGAAAAGAAAATTATAGACCGATATCACTAATGAATACAGATGCAAAAATATTCAACAAGATCCTAACAAACAGAATCTAGCAATGCATCAAACAAATATAGCATGACCAAGTGGGTTTTATCCCAGGTTCTCAAAGCTTGTTTAATATATGTAAATCTATAAATATAATTCAGCACATAAACAAATTAAAAAACAAAGACCATATGATTCCCTCAATGGATGCAGAAAAAGCTTTTGATAATATCAAACATCCATTCATGATCAGAACACTTAAGAAAATTGGTATAGAAGGGACATTTCTTAAACTGATAGAGGCCATCTACAGCAAACCCACAGCCAATATTGTATTAAATGGAGTTAAATTGAAATCATTTCCACTCAGATCAGGAGCCAGGCAAGATTGCCCATTGTCTCCACTGCTCTTTAACATTGTAATGGAAGTTTTAGCCATTGCAATTAGGGAAGTAAAGGCGATCAAGGGTATCCATATAGGGTCAGAAGAGATCAAACTTTTGCTCTTCACAGATGATATGATTGTATATCTGGAAAACACCAGGGATTCTACTAAAAAACTCTTAGAAAGAAGTGATCAAGGAATACAGCAGCATCTCAGGTTACAAAATGAGCATTCATAATTCAGTAGTCTTTATATATACCAACAATAGTCAAGCTGAAAAAACAGTTAAGGACTCTATTCCATTCACAGTAGTGCCAAAGAAGATGAAATATTTGGAGTTTATCTAACAAAGGATGTGAAAGGTCTCTATAAAGAGAACTATGAAACTCTAAGAAAATAAATAGCTGAAAATGTTAACAAATGGAAAAATATACCGTGCTCATGGCTGGGAAGAATCAACATTGTTAAAATATCCATACTACCCAAAGTAATATACAATTTTAATGCAATCCTTATTAAAGCTCCACTGTCATACTTTAAATATCTTGAAAAAATAATACTTCATTTTATGTGGAATCAAAAAAAACCTGAAATAGCCAAGACGTTACTCAGAAATAAAAACAAAGCAGGAGGAATCATGCTACCAGAACTCAAACTATACTATAAATCGATAGTGATCAAAACAGCATGGTATTGGCACACAAACAGAGAGGTAGAACAGAATAGAGAAGCAAGAGATGAACTCAGCTACTTACCATTATTTGATCTTTGACATGCCAATTAAAAACATTCAGTGGGGAAATGATTCCCTATTTAACAAATGGTGCTGGGTGAACTGGCTGGCAACCTGTTGCAAACTGAAACTGTACCAACACCTTTCACCATTTACTAAGATAGACTCTCACTGGATTAAAGATTTAAACTTAAGATATAAAACTATAAAAATACTAGAAGAAAGTGCAGGGAAAGCTCTGGAAGAAATCGGCCTGGGTGAATATTTTATGAGGAGGACCCTCCAGGCAATTGAAGCAGAATCAAAAATACACTACAGGGACCTGATCAAACTAAAAAGCTACTGCACAGCCAAGAACACAGTAAGTAAGCAAGCAGATAGCCCTCAAAATTGGAGAAGATATTTGTAGATTATGTCTCCAACACAGGTTTAATAATCAGAATCCACAGAGAACTCAAACATATTAGCAAGAAAAGAGCAAGTGATCCCATCGCAGGCTGGGCAAGGAACTTGAAGAGAAACTTCTCTGAAGAAGACAGGCGCATGGCCTACAGATATGAAAAAATGTTCATCAATCTTCATCATCAGAGAAATGCAAATCAAAACTACTTTGAGATATCATCTAACTCCAGTAAGATTAGCCCATATCAAAAAATCCCAAGACCAGAGATGTTGGCGTGGATGTGGAGAAAAGGGAATACTTCTACACTGCTGGTGGGAATGAAAACTAATACGTTCCTTTTGGAAAGATGTTTGGAGAACACTTAGAGATCTACAAATAGACCTGCCATTCGATCCTACAATTTCTCTACTAGGTATATACCCAGAAGAGCAAAAATCACATCATAACAAAGATATTTGTACCAGAATGTTTATTTCAGCGCAATTCATAATTGCTAATTCATGGAAAAAGCCCAAGTGCCCATAGATCCACGAATGGAGTAATAAATTGTTGTATATGTACACCATGGAATATTATGCAGCCTTAAAGAACAATGGAGACTTTACCTCTTTCATGTTTACATGGATGGAGCTGGAACATACTCTTCTTAGTAAAGTATCTCAAGAATGGAAGAAGTATCCAATGTACTCACCCCTACTATGAAACTAATTTGTAGCTTTCATATGAAAGCTATAACCCAATTATAACCTAAGAATACGGGGAAAGGGGAAAGGGAGGGTATGGGAGGGGGAAGGATGGGTGGAGGGAGGGTAATTGGTGGGACCACACCTACCGTGCGTCTTACAAGGGTACATGTGAAACTTACTAAATGTAGAATATAAATGTCTTAACACAATGACTAAGAAAATGTCAGGAAGTCTGTGTTAATCAGTGTGATGAAAATTTGTTAAATGGTATATAAAAACAGTGTATGAAAAATTAAAAAATTAAAAAAATTTAAAGAATTAAAAAGTTTAGATAATTAAAAAGAAAAAGAAAAGACAATTTCATCAAGGATGTGGCCAACGTAGAGAGGTGGTCAATTATGGAGGTTCTGCTTGTGTGTGTGTGTGTGTGTACATATACATATATGTATATATGCTACTGAACACGAGGCCTTAAAATGTGCTTCCTGGGTGTGCTTAGTCTAGATACCTGAGAAATAATTCACAACATCAAATGAGCATATCATGATATTAAAGAATTGAGTATTTAAACCATGTTAAGTGTGAAAGTAAATCTAAATAATTTTTGTAAATGTCTTACATGTACTATAAATATAAATGTCAAAGATTAATTATTGACAGAATATGTATTCATGCTAATATGAAAATAGTATTTAAAATTTTAGATCATGTATCTAAACAGTATAAAATGGTAATATAGGAACTAAAAGAATGTTAAATTCTTCTAGGTAGTGGTATGTTAAGTAATATGTTTCATTGTTGCTTTTGGTATTCAAAGATAGAATTATTTGAAAAGAATTATAAAAACACTAAATGTATAAAATAATTAATACCAACAAATGTCCCTCCAAAGTTAAAATGAATTATAATCTACACAGAAAAATTCCCAAAACCACAAAGAAGACAAAAATACCTGGAAGTATTAACTAAAGATAGCATAAGTCTGATGAAATATTTAAATTATTGAAACTAGATTATTTAAAGTATCATAAAATTTGTGAGCCATAGGAATACCATTATTAAGAAGAGGAAAGTTAACCAATCTTAGCTTCCTCCTTAAAAAAACTAAGAAAAAAAAACTAATTAAACCCAAAGAAAGAAGAAATGATGGTGATTTTGTACATAGTCCTCCAGACAATCGAAAAGGAGGAAATGCTTCTCAACTCATTCTATGAGACCAGCATTACTCTTGTCACCAAAGACAAAGACATTACAGGAGAGAAAAATATAGAACAATATCTCTCAGGAATATACATGCAGAATTTCTAAACAAAACTTTACCAACTTGAATTCAGCAGTACATAAAAAAGTTAATACATCATGAGCAAGTGGAGTTTAGCCCAGGAATGCAAAGTTGCTTTAACGTTTGAAAGTTAATCACTGATTTAATTGACCATATTAACAAACAAAAACATATGAAGATTTCATGGACACAGAAAAAGCAATTGACAAAATTGAGCATTCACTTTTCATACATGTGTAAACCCTCAGCAAACTAAAAATAGAACTTTCTTAATCAGTTAAAGAGCATCTAAAATAATTGTACAGCCTACATAACAGTTAATGGCGAAAATGGAATGCATTTCCTGCCAGATCAGGAACAGACAAGAATGTTCATGCTTATCATTTCTATTCAATATTGTATTGGAGGTTCTAGCTAATACAATTAGGCAAGAAAAGGGAACAAAAGAGAGAGGAAGTAATAAAACTATCTTTATTCACAGATGACATAAATTGTCTATGTAGAAAATTCAGTGGAATCTATACAAAGCTATTAGAACTAAAGGGTGAGTTAAGCAACCTACATAAGATCAATATACAAAAATCAATTGTATTTTTATATACTATCAATTGACAATTGGAAATCATATGAGAAAATATGTACAATACCACTTACAGTATCATAAAGAAGATAAATTTGTCATAAGATTTTCAAGGTTTATGCACCAGAAACTGCAACATATTCTTGGGAAAATTTAAAGTAGACCTAAATATATGGAAAGATATAGCTTGTTTATTCATCAGAAGTCTCAAAATTTCAAGTTTTCAATTATCCCTAAATTGATATATAGAGTAAGTACAACCCTATTAAAATCTCAAAAAAATATTTTTCCATAATAAGTGACATTGACAAGTTGATTCTAAAATTTGTATGAAATGCACAGTATAGAGTATCCAAATACCTTAAAAAAGAACAAAGTTGGAGGGTTAAGCTTACATGATTTCAAAATTTATATTGTTACAGTAATCAAAGCAATGTGGTAGATAGAAAAACAGATCAATGTAACAAAATAGAGTCCAGAAATTTACTTACACGTGTAAAGACAAATAATTTTTAGTCTTCCATCTTTTAGCAGAAAACACAGAAACCTATTTTTGTGACTTAGTGATAGACAAAGATTTCTTAGACAAGGGTGGCGCCTATAGCTCAAGCGACTGAAGTGCCAGCCACACGCACCAGAGCTGGCGGGTTTGAATCCAGCCTGGGCCTGCCAAACAATTACAACTACAACCAAAAAATAGCCGGGCGTTGTGGCAGGTGCATGTAGTCCCGGCTACTCGGGAGGCTGAAGCAAGAGAATTGCTTAAGCCCAGGAGTTGGAGGTTGCTGTGAGCTGTGATGCTATGGCACTCTTCCGAGGGCGATAGCTTGAGGCTCTGTTTCAAAAAAAGATTCCTTAGACAAGATTAAAAAAAAGACAAATTGATAAATTGGGATTTATCCAAATTATTCTTATATTCCATAAAACATGGAAATGCAAGCCTCAGACTAAAAAAACCTCCTTGTAACACATATATTTCATAAAATAATTTAATCTCAAACATAACTCCTACTAAACAACAACAAAAAGCGAACAACCCCGTATAAAACCACCTAAAGACTTGAATACAAACTTCTCAAAAAAGGCCAATACATGTACACTCAACATGATTAGTCACAAGGAAAAAAATCTATAATGAGGCACTTATTTTATACATGTTAGACCCCCTTTAAAAGGGGGGGAGAAGACTGGAAATACTAAACATTTGCAATGATGTGAAACCCATGAAATTTTAAGACATTGCTGATAGAAATGGGCCAGTCATGTTGGAAAAATGTCTGACAGTTTCTTGTAAAGTTAGACACGTACTTATCCTTAACCCAGTAATTCCCCTCCTAGGTATTTACCCAAGAAAACTAAAAACACATGTCCACACAATGTCTTTTACAAGATGTTGGTAATAGTGTTATTCATAATGGTCACAAAAGGAAAACAAACCAAATGTTCATCAGCAGGAACATGGCTAAGTAATTTGTGGGTTATTCATATAGTATACCAATAAAAGGAACAAATTATGATGAACTCTACAGCATGGAATGATTTCAAAGATGTTATGAAAAATCTCAGACACAGAAGAAAACATACTGCATTATTCTAAACATTAAAAGCCCAAGGACAGGCAAAAGTAATCTACAGAGAAGGAACTTAAAAAGTGGCTGCCTCTGGAGAATAGAGCTTAACTGGAAAGGGACTTCAGGGAACATTGTCCAGTGATGGAAATGTTCTATATTTCATTTTGATGGTGTTTGCACACATGGATATTATTATAAAAAACACCCACTGAACACTTGAGATTTATGATAAATATTACATTTTTCAAAAAGAATACTGAACTACATTTTGGTATAACTTTCTCTGCATCTATGTTTGTGTAGGAGTATGTGGATATTAAGTAATATTGGAGAAAAAAGCATTTATCTTGTAGTAGTATTCTGTATTCAGAAGGTGCCTGGATGTTAATGGCAAAAGCAAAAATATCTGATCTTTTTTCCACGTTCCCATATCTTTATGAACAAAATTTATCTGCCAGAAAGTAACCATGTGTCTATACGTACATGTGAGCGCATATATGTATCTATACAGATACATGTACATATCTACATGAAAAAGTAATTTCCTAAAATATTGAAATGGTTACTTTCTGACAGATAAATTTTTTTTTCTTTTTTTTTATTGTTGGGGATTCATTGAGGGTACAATAAGCCAGTTACACTGATTGCAATTGTTAGGTAAAGTCCCTCTTGCAATCATGTCTTGCCCCCATAAAGTGTGACACACACTAAGGCCCCACCCCCCTTCCTCCATCCCCCTTTCTGCTTCCCCCCCCATAACCTTAATTGTCATTAATTCTGACAGATAAATTTTGTTCATAAAGATATGCTAACATGGTAAAAAAAAATACTAGATATTTTTGCTTTTACCATTATATCCAAGCACCCTCAGAATACAGGATAATAACGTAAGTTAAAATAAATGCATTTTCTCCAATATTAATACAGTTTTCGTACCATAAGCAAAATGAGAAAACTAAAATAGTGGTGATTTATGGTGTCTGAAGTTAAATTCATTTACTTTAATGGCTAATTTGTTGATTATTTTAATACATGGCTTTGCCCATGCAAATGACCTGGTGGTTAATTTTCTATTTTTCCCTTCCCCCCCCATTAAAAAAAATGTTTAAAAATCAAATAAATCAAACAACAAAAGAACTAACTGTATTTTTTCTGTGTCAGTAATCTCAAGGTTGTGCTCTAACTAGCAAGCATCTTTTTTTCCATCTTGTATTGTGCACTTTGTATTTTACACAGAAAAAGTTGAGGGCAGGAGGGAGGCTGAACCAATTACTCATCCCAACTTTACTGAATAAGGAAGCCAAGATTGGGACACTCTCCAGGAAGAAACATCAGGCTTTAGAAATGTGTTATCCTTAGGATGCTGACCCCATATGCCAGAGATGGGGGGTTTAAACCCAGCCCTGGCCAAAAAAAAAAAAAAAAAAAAAACCCTGCAAAGAAAAAAGAAATATGTTATCCTTTGCAGTCATTTATAAAGCCCCTAATATGTGCGCATCATTTCTCTCCTTCTTGCCTTTCCCTTTTTCCTTTTTTTGAATATTTTATTAAGCCTAATAACAACCCCAGGGAGTTCTCTTTTTTACATACAATGAATATTATATATAAAACTCTACTTTTGTAAGAAGGGAATTTACTCCTCAACAAGAAATCAACTGCTAATAGTTATTCAAGTACATTCCTGACAAAGCCAAAATAACAATCATCCTAACCTAATAGAAAAAACACAAAACAAAAAACTACCGTGTGGCAACAAGAAAATGTTTATTTCTTAACAATACATTTCCACTGAGAAGTTCTAGCGTATATAACTCCAGGTAATGGCTGAAATGTACTTCACTCCATATTTAATCATTACTCGTGCATAGACTGTCCAAGTCTTCCTTGTGTGTGTAATATGATTTTCATTCTGGTGTGATTTTCACCCGCTCCTTTTGTACACAACCACATCACTCCACAGATCCGTAAAAATAGCTTTCTTGCACAGCTTGCAATAGAAAATGATGTGTTTGTAGTTTCAGCCGTGCTCATATTGTGTGAATAATGTCTGAATTTAATCATTTGGGTGCTTATTAGTAGAGGCAGAACATTCCAATTTGCTTTAAAAAATTTAAATGGAGCAGCTACTCTTTCATTAGAGGTTAGGTGGGGAGAAAGTGGAATATGGAAGACCCGAGTTTATCTCCTTACGTAGTGACCTTTCTTGGAACATCCCCCAAATTCAATTAGATGGTACAGCCCATAGAGTCAGTTCCTACATCTTCTCTCAGCTGGTGGTTCTAGTGAAATACAGCTAACTCTCAATTATGAATTTGCAAAAACTGCAGACAATCCTCCGCCTCATTTAAGATACTTAAATTATTAGAACAGTGTCGATACTTTTACCAGAACACTGAACAGCTTTTAATGTTCTTACCTTCGAGTATGGTCAGAGTGCAGTGAGATGAAAAATGTTTTAAAGATTAAGAAAGAAGGGACGGTGGTAAACATGGATAAATCTTACACATTTCACTATATGGATAATGAGTTCCTAAATGTTTCCACTGAGGGTGAGCTAAGGACAGACGTGGAATAAATCAAGATGGTGTTTATCTCATATCGGGGGCGGGGGGGGGCATATCAGGAAAGAAGATGAGGCTAAGTGAAAACCAAGTTCTATGGGCTGGACTTTGGAACTTTGCCACTTTGTCTTTTTGAGAGAAGAGGCAAAGGAAGAAACAGGGAAATCATAGGCAAAAGAAAAATAAATCTGGAAACCTGATTTTCACAGTAAAAAATTGAAGTTTTTTAGTTTTTTTGTGTGCCATGTAATTTTTCTGTTTGATAAAATCTAAGAAATGTGTATATAAAATGCACACTTTGTAGAATGCACACTAAAAGTTCATCTTCAGATCCCAAGAAATGATTAGCTTCTTTTATATCTTATTTCTTTCAAATATCTCTAATTTCTAAGTCTGCTTCTATACTCAACAAATAAAAAATGAAAAATTCACAAACATGATGGTTGTATTTTCATATAATTGGCCAATTTTTCTGGTAGACATCTTCACTGACCAGAATGTTCCTTAAAGGGAACAATTTATTAGCCTTTGGTTTCATGTCATACAGACATAGTCCTGTGTCTAATTCAAAGTCAAAAGGAATGGGTTAAACTTGAACCTTTCAGAAAAGTAGTAGTGTGTTTGAATATAGATTGTTCTTGATTCAAAAACCAGAGAGGGAGACATGTCCTGAGCATTATGAAAAGCAGAGAAGTACTACATAGAAATAAAATTAAATCAAAAGAGATGAAGCAAACCCCAAGGAATGAAGAAACAAGATTCACTGAGCAAGGGAAACCAGTAAGAGGAGCAGCCCAAATAAATGCCTTACTTTTATACTTACCTCAAAACTAAGAGATTAAAAATTATAACATTTTTGGCTTTTGATTACTTATACAATTTTATCATCCTTATGTCTCCTGATAGGGGCCATCTTATTTCGGTGTAGGGCCAAACTGACCGGGAGAAAGAGCATTTTAAATGGAACGTCATTTTCCCTGGTTACTTTGGAGTTCACCTCACAGCACCATTTCAAGTCAGCGCAGCCAGGAAGTCAGCTCAGGCATCTTAACCCAGCCTCCTGATGCTATGATGCTCTGACACAGGAAAAACTTATAATCTGAAATCAAGTTGATTGTCTTTCTGATTTGTTAGTGGGTAGAAAGGGGAAAGAACATTAAGAGCAACCAGTTGAGAGCAAAGGCTAGTGGCAAAGTCTAAGGAATATCCAGCCAGAGAGAGTGGATGCATTGCTCACATAGTATCTGTCCTTCCTCTCCAGTCCTCTCGGTTGTAGACTACTGACAGCCCTTTCTCGCACCAGACTACCAAAACTTCATTCTGCTGGTCTTCTACTCGTGCAACTGCCTTTTCTTCCCACATTCTATCAATGAAGTTGCCACCAAAAAAAAAGAGAAAATGTTACGGAGGCAGGATCAAATGAATAGCAACAATACATCAACCCCTGTCTGATGTTCAATAGGCAGGTGAATGGCATGTCTTTTTTTTTTTTTTTTTTAATCAATCATTTGTCCCAGCTGCACCAAGGACTTTTTATCAGCTCTTAGGAGTGACCAAGTTCAGCAAGCTTCGGATCAGATAGAAGTTGGAAACTGGGAGAAGCAGTCGTCCATATGGAATTGGATAATGATGTGAAACCTTTAGGAGAACTGGCATGATTTGAATTAAAATGCAACTAGCAAAAAGAAAGGAAAAACTTAAAGTCAAGAAGAGATCATGAGTGGGACTTTTTTTTTTTTTTGAGACAGTCTCACTATGTCAACCTCAGTTGAGTGCTGTAGCATCACAGCTCACAGCAATCTCCAACTCTTGGGTTTAAGTGATTCTCTTGCCTCAGCCTCCCAAGTAGCTGGGACCACAGGCGCCCGCCACAACACCCAGCTATTTTGTTGTTGTTGTTGAAGTTGTCGTTGTTTTAGCTGGCTGGGGCCAGCTTCGAACCTGCTAGCCTCGGTGTATGTGGCTGGTGCCGTAACCACTGTGCTATGGGTGCTAAGCCTTGAGTGGGACATCCAAAGCTCATTCTCTGACCGCTGGAATATTAAGAGAGGAGATTCAAGTGTTGTTCTACCCATGTAACTCCTGTGGATCACAGTCACCCCTTGACATGTGCTAAATAACTGGCCAATGCCCCAAGTAAGAATTTGAGAATTAGCAGGCTTTTTTTTCCCCTCTCAATCTTTGTATAGATTCTTAAATTGGCAGGTTTTTTTGTAAAAAATGAAAAAAAAAAAAAAGCTACTGTAAGAGACTGAGAAAGTGAGGAGAAGGGCAGGAGGGGTTTTGCTAGGCTCCAAAATCCTGGGGATGGAAAATAATGCAACTGTCTTAGAAAATGCTCGTCAACACTGATCATTTGGAGCACGGTTTGGATCTGTTGTAAGCCAGTCATTTGTGCCACTAACCTATGGGCACAGCTGCTATTTAGTTACTTGATTGGAGAGACTCATCCCCTCTTTGGCCTTTCCCTTCTCCCTCGGTTCTAAAACTCTCTCACCTGGGCATCAGAATCTCAGCTAGATTTTTCTGCTTTTATTTCAAGCCAATATTGTCCAACAGAGTTCTTTAAAATGAGGCACTGACTATAACACTCCCATTCATCTTTTGCCTAGAGAGGTGAACTGCCAGGTTGCTAGGGCCCCTGCCAGTCTTGAAATAGCAGTTTCTGTCACCACAAATAAGGTAGGTCGTTGTACCTCTGAGGTGTACGCTGACCTGCTTGGCAAAACTCTCCAGATGGTCCTGGTTTGTGGGCACATCTGTCCTGTCTCCGGGATATTTTCCAGGAGCCCAAACAGACATTCAAATGAATCAGAAACTCTGTTTGAAGAAAGGTCCCTGGTGAACTGTTGTCCTCATTGAAGCGCAAGCACAGCGCTGGTGGAGGATCAGGAAATACCTTCACGCAACAGAGGCCGGTTTCAGTGGATGAAGAAGTCCTGAGGTGGAAAGGTTATTGCTCCCAATTGCAGGCATGCATCTCAATCTTTGCTGTGCAATGAGCTCATTATCTAGATTTCCAAGTTGAACATCCTAGGTGTGAAAGGGTAACCATTGCAAAGATAACCTAAAGCTAACAAGAACTTCATTTCATCCCTCCTTCCCCAGACTTGAAAATTCCAAACTTGGGTAGCACCTGTAGCTCAAGGAGTAGAGTACCAGCCCCATATAATGGAGGTGGCAGGTTCAAACCTGGCCCTGGCCAAAAACTGAAAAAAAAAAAAAAAAAAATCCAAACTTGTTTCATTAGCATAGATCATTCAGAAACACTCCAGCTATTCATTACTTTCTGAAAGCTGAATCCAGCATTTCCCTTTCTTTCTTCCTTTGTTTTCTCAGTCATACTAAGAGAATCTGTCCGATATCATAGACCTGATCTGTCTACGATTCTCACTGCATTCTTGCCTTTTCTTCATCTCCTAATTTTTTTTTTTTTAGAAAAACAACCTTTTATTTTCACCTGTAATACTCCGTTCAATCAAGTTTCCCACACCGTTAGTATTCTCAAGGAAAATTTGAATTGCATTTCCCCAAAGTGTTTGGCAACAGCAGTTTCTCTCAGCATAGGGATAAGGAGCATGTGTTTGTGGAGACACAGCAGTACCGTGGAGAGTAAATAGCTTGAAAAGTAGACAGGCCTGGCTCAAATATAGCCAGGTTCATTTCTGTGTTTTATTTTATTTAAGTATGAAAAGAAAAGGCAGAGACATAGTAATCAACCAAAAACCTTGTGAAACTAAAATGAACTAATATGAATATCATGTAGTGCATAAAGCACATAATGTGGCCCATAGTGGGGGAATAACACATTTTAGCTTCCATTCCCCATCTGTGTGGGGATCTCCAGATTCTTGAGCCTATTCCCAAACCATAGGTTTCAAGCTGTTTTTTTTTTTTTTTTTTTTTTTTTGTCACCAGTGGCTGTATTTTTCCTTAGTGTATATCCTGTTTAACAGCACCTTATATATACCAGAGATAGAAGTGGAGTTGCCCTTGATTTGTTAGATTGCAGCTCTGACACACCAGCCCTTCGGAGGACACTTGTAGCCATCCGTAAGCAACCCACATAAAAATTGAATACTGTGAAAAGTTGCTCTGGATACCAGCAATTTGCACAAAAGCAAAATCATGTGTTTGTAGATTAAAAGAAATAGCATATATTGTGACCCAGTACTCACACGCTTACGCTTGTGTATGTGTACATAACCAAAAGAAACTAACAAAATACTTTGACTATGGTCAATGTACTCTGCTGTTTTCTATTCTATTTAGTTTTAACATAATTTTTGCCAGTCACTGCACTGATTTCATGGCTGATGATTTGAAATTCAGTGGTCTGCACTCATGAGCCCATATCGAAGATAAAGAAATCAAAATCTAGAACTTCTTTCCTACCTCCTGTTTATACCTAGTTATCCTAAACTAAAGTTCTGTGGTTTATTTTTACTTCTACATGTAGGTATAGTCCCTGAAGGGTTTTAGAGTTTAAATTAACATTTTCTTTGTCAATGGGCTGATTCCTAACAGACTTCATGATGCCAAACAGAACAGCACATTTGAAGGTGCTTGTGTGGAACTTTTCCATGCTGTCAGTCCGGCTATTCAGTCCAGATTCATATTCGATTTCTGATGTGTCACCAAGGGTTCTGGGTGTACCCTGACCTTGTAAATAATCCAATGATATAACCATGTCTGAATCATGTTTCTTGAGGGACACATTTGGAAATATTCTGAAAATAACTTCATCGTCTCATTGTTCCTCTGACCACCTGGTTTGGTGGCTGCAACAAGATGAATGGATAAAATGAATGCTGCTGCAGCTGCTGCTGGCACCACCACGCCAGCTCTGGTGATGCCTGAGTTTCTGCCTCTCCCCAATGACTTGTCCGCCTCAGTCCCAGCTTGGTGTTCCTCTCAACTTTCTTTTGAAAGCTTCCTCCTGGCAATAAATGTTTTTATCCGCAGGGAGTTGAGGAACACAACTTTAAGCAGCTGTCACAAGCAAGACATACCATTGAAACATCAGTTTATTGTAAAAATCCATGCAACTTTTGAAATCCATTCTACATACAGCTTGAAATTATTAGTCAAATGGTTTAATTTTGTTTTTCATTTGTCTTTGTCTTTTTCTTTTATTGAATTAGGCTATTAGGTGTCCAAGTCCCTGGCATTCTGGTATGGTCTCTCTGTGGAACATATATCCCATGTGGAGAAGCGTAGGAAAGCCTGGGCTTTGGGCTTGGGTTCTGGTTTCTAATTTCACCTTTATCACGAAACAGCTCCATGAACCAGATGAGGGATTTTATTTTTCAAATCTTCAGTTTCCTCTTAATAGATGACTAATAATAAAGTGGTTGTGAGAACTCAATGGAACAGCAAATGTGAAGTGATCAACATTTTATAGGTGGATGATAAATGTTGATCCTTCCCTTGTCATTTTTCCTTCTCTTGTGAAGTTACTAGAGGGAGAAGTTCAAGATGTTATCTGGTTTTACTATGCATATTTGTTTTTAAATGAGTCATATTGTTAGGTGTTCTGTGCATAAGCAGTAAACTATTGTGATAATTTATAATCGACAGGACCTGTCAGTGTGTATTTGTATCAACTGTGATTGCCAGAGACTCTCCTTGTATTAACATTAAACTGTAATAAAAACTGACTAATGGGATGGAATTGGCAGGCTCATCACTGGCGATAAAATGTGGATTTCAAACACATAATTTTTCTGAGTAATAATTATTGGGTCAAATAAACCCTAAGAATAGATATGCTTAATTATTCAGATTTAATAATTATTACCCATCAAAATTCCAACGGAGTTCCTGGCATTTATATCTCTACAAGGTGATAGGATGTCAATTCTGTTCTGTTCAAGGTGAGTCATCACCTCATTTCATATCTCAATGGTCTCTCACAGAGCCATCCAACTGCCTGCCTCTTCAGAAAAGATGACGCAGAGGGAAGGAAAATCTTATCTGTGTCCTTAGCTGGCTTAACCCATCCACGGTGATGGTTTGGGAAGAAAGTTTCCATGAAAGTAAAATCTTTGATTTTTATAACGTCAATGCGTTGATCTCTATTGTACTTCTGAGGATAATAAATAATTCAGGGCCAAAGATAGATCGAAAGGGGGAAAGCTTATTTTGGCTGTAGTTATACGCATTTTCTCTGGCTCTTTCCAATGTCATAGAGGCCAGGGAACATGAGGTAGTCTGTACTCACATGCATATCGCTACAGATATTGCTCAGAAATTCCATCCCCTTAATTCTTTCCACCCAATTTTCCAGAGGAAAAAATATATTCAAAAAGAGAAACAAAGATTATTTGAGCTGTTCCAGGTTTATCATTTTCTTTCTTTGTATCTTCTCTAGACTTCTTTTATTTTTTGTGCAATGGACTATGCTCTGATTTGTTAGGATCAGATAAAATGAGTGTGAGGATTATTAATTAGTCCATACTAACATTCCTGGGAAAGAAGAACAGCTAATAAAGAAAAGCTAATTCTGGGTGGCACCTGTGGCTCAGTCGGTAAGGCGTCGGCCCCATATACCGAGGGTGGCGGGTTCAAACCCGGCCCTGGCTGAACTGCAACCAAAAAATAGCCGGGTGTTGTGGCAGGCGCCTGTAGTCCCAGCTACTCAGGAGGCTGAGGCAAGAGAATTGCTTAAGCCCAGGAGTTGGAGGTTGCTGTGAGCTGTATGATGCCATGGCACCCTACCAAGGGCCATAAAGTGAAACTCTGTCTCTACAAAAAAAGAAAAAAGAAAAGCTAATTCTTTTCTTTATTAACATATATGGGCAACCATATATACAAGTCACTATGAAAGTTTTGAGACAGACTGTGATGGTCTATTATTTCACTTCTAAGAAGCACAATTGACAGCATCTTTTCTGATTCATCCAAGCAAGTTTCAACTTGCTTGGCTTATCAGGGTTGCTGGGAGGGGTTCATATGTTCCTGTCCACATGGATTTTGCTTCTTGATTTTTCTGTATCTTAATAGTTTTGTAATGACCCACATACAAGAATGACATTTTGTGGCTATAAAGTGGATCCCAGATGGTAGATATTACAATTCTAGTCATCTTTGGAAGGCCGATGGTGGTCCAAGTAATAGGGGCTCAAGGAAAATAATAATCTAGGAAACTTTTCCCAAGAACATAGTCACTGAGCAGAGTGAAGGGAGTTCTTTCAGTACATCGTGCTTACAAATAACGCTCATATCATCTTCAAGTTGTGCCCATTGTCCTGAGGATTTATTCTGGATCTTTAAGCATAGAAGGCTATGGAAAATAAAAAGAAAACCAGAGAAAATGAAAATAAAAATTAAGAATTCCTTAAATTCCTGTTAAGATATTTGGAGCTCAAGCAGTGCCTTGAAAAGTAGAGGTAAAAGGCACCTCTCCTCTTCAAGGAGAGAACTGTTGAGGGTGGTATAGCACAGAGACCCTAGAACATATAGCTGTCCCATGAGGGAGGCCCTGCATCTCAAGCTGTAACCCAACTACTGATGCGTCCGAAGAGCCCCACCTTAGTGTCAGGAGCAAGATGGAAGAACACGTAAGTGGAGAATTTGCACCCCTTACACTGATGCCAGTGGGGACAGGATCAGAGCCTGTGTGTTCACACTACACAGCTGTGAGAAGGGGGCTGGGTGTGGTCGCTCATGCCTGTAATCCTAGTACTTGGAGAGGCCAAGGCCAGAGGATTGCTTGAGGTCATGAATTTGAGATCAGCCTGAGCAACAGCAAGACCCCATTTCTACAAAGAATAGAAAAATGAACCGAGTGTGGTGGTATGCATCTGTATTTCCAGCTATTCAGGAAGCTAAGGCGGGAAAATCACTAAAGTCCAGGAGTTTGAGGAGCTATGATGAGACCACTGCACTCCAGCCAGGACAAAGTGAGACCCTGTTTTGAAAAAAAAAAAATATTAGAAGGCCTAGAGAAAGAGGAGATAGTGGCAGAGGTAAGTTGTGGAGAAAAGGGCATACCCCATATTGCTGATGGGGCCATGAATTTCTTCCTGCTTATGGGAAAATATTCTAGAAATATCTGTTTAAAACTATACACATACCTGTTGACCCAGTCCATTGGTAGATGAAGAAAGTACATCCAGAAGTAACCAGGATCAGAAAGCATAAATTAGCTGTAAGACTAGTCAACACAAACCCTGGCCTCAAATTCATCACACTGCATCTTTTCCTGCCAGGGACACAGCCAGCATAGCCTTAGATGTAAGTGTACAGAATCACATGGCCAAAGAGGAAGGGTTCCACACAGTACATTTGGACCTGTTTCAGAACTTTTTCCTGCTTTATATACCACTAAAATCTGGCAGGCTTTCATGTTACTTGGTATATAGGCTGGACAAGTGTCCTAAGTATAGACTGTGTTCCTCCAAAGTCCAAACAATGTTCTGCTCAAGTATCGTGTCTCCTCAATGGTAGAAAATTCAAGGGGCAGCAAATTAATAGTTACTTTAGAAGGGATATTTCAGAATATACCTGACTATTTCACTCTTAAAAATTTCACTGGCGAGATGGGTTCTTAAATCTTTACAGGGTTTATTACCCACACTGTGGAGTTCATGAGTACTATCAATGAAACCAGCATGTCGGCCAACTGCACACACTATCATCATGATTTGATTGGTGTAATGGATCAATGTGATATTCTGCTAGTTTTTTGTGCAATCTAGAAGTCACTGGACTATGTTCTAACAGCAGATAGGAAATAAGAAAGTGATTGTAGTGTTGAGTGTAGAACAGTAAAATAAGATTATTACCTGTTACATGTGCAAGCTGTTCCTTACCTTCTTTTCTAAAAAGAATGTAATGTACTCGCTAAATCGGTGGCAAGGGCTCATGATGTTTTATTGAGACAAATAGCCGTTGGCTTCCTGCTCCTTGATTCTGTCCTACTTAGGATTAAAGATTTTAATAGCACCCTTGACAGCTGCTTGCCTAATTCACTCCCAGTGACACTATGCTCTATTTATCATTTCTACACATCTCCATGTTCTCTCAGATTTCTCAGTTCAGTATTCATGTCACCCTGCCTACCATCTCTCATCCTTCTCAATGGGTGCAAAATGTTGTAATATTAAAACACTTCAACTTACTGAGATTAGTACCAGGCATTTTTCTTTCTTTTTTTAGAGAAGAGCTTTGTTACTTCTTTAATCATTACTCCTCATGCTTACCTCTTAAAATACACATGTTTGGGGGAATATGCTGGCACAAATATACAGACTTTGAAGGAGACTTATTTTTGCACTCCTTGACATCTGCTTATGTTGGGTAAACACACAATTCTTCTGTTTGTGTTTCAGCATGGTCGGAAAACACACTTGAATGTGTTGAAGTCTTTCTGTGTGTCCATTAGTAATTGTCAGATGTCATTACAGACACAATCTAGCATTGGTTGGTTAGCCAGGACATTCAGGGACTCTGGAATGAATTGGGAGTGGTGTGTTGGATGAGGCCTTTATTTAGTGGGTTGGTACATGGCATGTGGATAAATGGAGTCTTTCTCATGCCCACTTTCTTCCATTTTTTCTTTTTATTCTTTTATATTCCCTTAAAAAGATCAGTTTAGGTTTCCTTTCAAGTTTCTGGTAAATTAAGGGGGGGTGCATTGCTCACGTCTATAATCCTAGCACTCTGGGAGACTGAGACAGGCAGATTGCTTGAGCTCAGGAGTACAGGACCAGCCAAGCAAGGGCGAGACCCTATCTCTAAAAATACTCTAGTGTGTGGTTGGGCACCTGTAGTCGCTGATACTTGGAAGGCTGAGGCAAGAGGATCACTTGAGCCCAAAAGTTTGAGGTTGCTTTGTGCTGTGATGCCACAGTACTCTATTGGGGCAATAAAGTAAGACTCTGTGTCAAAACAACAACAAAGACAATGACAAAAATCAAGTTTCAAGTACATTAAGGAAAGTCAGGACTAATTTCTCACTGTGAACAAATCAAGGCATGAAGGAAAACACATCGTTTCCTACTCTGTTCTTCTGTGGCTGCTCTGGTTATACACACATTAGGATAGTATCTACTACCAGAGACAGAGCTGGGTTATTGCATGCTTAAAGCTTACATATCCTGATTTGGGAGCACTTCAATTTCCAACTGTATTATGGAGACACTCTGGCCTTCACACAGGGAGAGTAACACAGTTTTCTCCTCCTTCCTTCGTATGTATGTTGAAGTTCTATTCACAATCATCAGTGATTTACATATAAATTCAGATGGTTGTTAGATTCTTTTCAGAGCATTGCATTTTTATGAACGGGCTACCTCCATCTATGTTTTAGTGCAAAGAGATAACAATTACTATTAAGTATTTCAAAATATGAGCAACGTTTACTTATAAAACAGAAAAAGTTAACCTAAAGCACACAAAAGCAACCTATCAAATTCAGACGGCTGGAAGTATGGCTGGTGCATTCCAGCTCCTGTCCAAACTAAACCCTTTCGCAATGATTGCATTGCCTTTAGTTCTGTGAATGACAGCCTCTCAGCAGGCCATGCTATTCTGATCACCCTCACATCCTCTCTCTAATTGGCTGCCCATGAACCCCTCCTCACAGACAGCCTTGTTAGCTCACGGGGAAAGAATGGTATAGGCAACACATCAAAAGGCTGAGTATGGAAAAAGAATGAAAGACTTTAACAGCCTACTGCATCCTAGTAATTGAAGAGGAGAATTGTGTGTGTGTGCGCGCATGCACATGTGTGTGTATACATGCACACAGAAGCCTGTGTATTGAGGACTGCCAAGTAAGGAGAAAATAATCAGGTGAGAGAACAGAGACATGACTGAACAAAAGCAGTCCAGAGAATGCACACTGGCAGAGAGCACGTGTTCCACAGAATACCTTCCAAGTCATTAGATGACATCTGCCTCTGCTGTACTGAACACCTGTGCAATTATTGGCTGGTTATAGTGATCAATGGATTTGATCGTTACAGTCCACGTTTTCCGAAGCTTGGACTTTTGCCTTTTCTTTAAAGTGAAGGGTGTGATGGAGAACAAAAGTATTTGCATTTGGAGCTCAAATTTCCAAGTGGATTTGAAAGCATAGAATAGTGTAAACAAAAATTGTTCTTGGAGCCCAGGGGAACTGGGTTGATCCCAGGTCTGTTGACTCTTCACTGTGTAATATTGGAAAAAAACTATCAACTTTATAATTGCCAGTTGGCTCAACCATTAAATGGAGATAATAATACCTACTTCACATGGTTTTCTGGGGATTAAATAACACAACATGAGAAAACACTTTGTATGAACTAAATAGAGACTTCCTTTAGTCTGACCTTGTGCCTGACTTTAGCATGGCTGAACAATTACAGTCTCTTTCCTGTTCTCTTTATAAGAAGAGGTTGAAACATTTTCCCAGTGTGGAACCGAAGCACAGAACATCAGGAGCAAATGCAAATCTAACCCCCACAAAGCACAGTCCATGAGCATGTGGGATATCTCTTGTTCCTAGTTACTCTCCTTGTGGAATTTGCTTCTCTTGACCTTTGCCCTAATAATAGAAATATACTCTACTCATCCATAGAGTTTTGTAAAAGATCATGTTCTCCCTTTACAAAAGGGGCCGTTTATCACCACCGTCCTTTAATCATAACAACAGTCTTCAGTTTCCTTTTTGAAGTAAAAGCTATGTATTCTTAGCTTTTCCCCTTGGGGACCAAGAAACATATTCCCTCAGCTGCCAGAAGTATTTGCTAGTAATGCTCACAGTGGAGTCTTTCCCTGAGAATTGCCGTAGGCTGAAGGAAGATGATTCATCCTGTTATACCCCTCCCCTGTGGCAGCCATGATGCTTAGATGCAAGGTATAAATGGTTGGCCCTCTTGCTTCCCTTTGGCTGTGAAGGGCCATCCCAGATCCAGAGATTCCATGAATTTAGACAGTCTTGAAAAAGCTTAACTTCCCCCTTAACATTCTTCCTTTCATGAAACCCCGTTAGGATACCACTCCTGTGTCAGAGTCGTTCAAGAAGCAGACACCAAGTTGGAACTAAAGATGCAAATATGTAATGGATTGGGAAAATGCTTGTGAAAAATGAAGGGTAAAAAGAGCAGGAGTAAGCAAGATAACCTTTAAACTGGGCTGCAGTTCTGGCATTTGTCAAAGCAAAGAGGAAAGGAAGTAGGATTGAGTAGGGAAAACCTCCAATTGCAGTACAGCCCTGAGGGAGTCTTGGCCAGGCTAAAGGGGGGCTCCAGAACAATGACCATTAGAGAAGTCCCGAGTTAGGCAGAAATGTCTCAGCTTTAGTACTCCTCCTGCTGTGGCCAGTTACTGTCCTGGGAAAGCCCAAGAAGCCCAGTGTAAATGCAAAAAATCTGAAGTTGTGGCACCCGGGCTCTCTCAGTCAAACTACTTTCTTTTAACATGTTGGCCTGTGTATAAATCTGTGTGGCAAACCTCCTTGGCCACCAAATCTTCCTGTAATGAAAATCTCCACCACATAGTCCATTTTTCAAGGAAATTGACCTAAGACAGTTGATGCTGGAAGTAGTGTGAGGAAGTAGATTCTAAAGTGGGATTTGGGAACTAGATTACCTGTGGTCTAGCTGGTAGTGAAGACTCCATCACATGGTGGGTGGAACTCTCGCAGCCCCTGTCAGTAGCTGTACAGTTGTTAAAAACTTTGCACTTTAAATCTAGGATGTAATATTGATGGACTCAGGCAGGTGCAATACTTCAGGCATCTAAGAGGACTGAGTGATAGTATTATAAAGACAAAGGAATCAGAGGCTGTTGCTGAGCACAATTTTTGCATTTGAGAAAGACAATGAAAGGTTGAGAATGATTAATCACCAACTAAAGGCAGAGAGGGAAAGTCAGAGGGTTTCTTTGGTGGCAAATAGAAAGACCCTTATCTCCTATAGCCATAGGCAGAGCAAGACAAAGATAAGTCCCAATGCTTAATTATAAGGGTACAAAAAGGTCTAGGTTAAATTTTCAGCTTTAAAAAATCTGCTTTCCCAAGGACAGGGCCCCTGTTGGGAAAGAGCAGACCCTACAATATCTAAATCAAGGAATTCAAAATACTAAAATTTCACATACCCAGAAACCTTGGGCCAGCAAAAGTGGCACACCCTCCCTAGTAATGATCTACTTTCTTATAGATAATGAGGATACCTCTGCCTTGCAGAAGAACAGCAATTATCTTGGGCTCTCTCCTTCTCTCCTGGCCACTAGACAATAAGTCAGGATTAAATCATTATATGACAGAAAAAGAAAAATTATATGACACATGAGAAGCTCTGAGCTTGGTAAGGAAGGAAATGACTTATACCTTGAAAGAGATACAAGACCTAGCCACCATGTACTAGCAAGAGCTAGGAGAGTATAATGGAACTGGCTCTTGAGGGTGCTAGGTCACAGGGTTAGAATATAAAATTAAATAAGGGAGAGTTTATTAATATAAAAGCACTCTTCTCTGACACAGGATTTTATACCCTGGCACAGTTCCCAGAAATAGTGCTAGCATGCTGGTGAGATGACTTGTAGAGCTTGAAGATAGCAGTGATCCAGAGCTACCTTGGCAGATGGTGGAATAAGAAACAAAATATTCAAAGCAGTGGGCCTGCAAGAGTGGATATGCTACACGTGGCCAGTAAATCCTTTAGCTAACTATGCTCTGCAGGCTAATAGGAAACACCATTTACCAAAGTGGTAAGGGATGTGCTGATGATGGGGACACAGAATTGTTGAGTAGCCCCAATAGGCCAGAACTGATAGTAGGAAATGCTGTTTCAGAATGGGGTTCCCTGGGAGCGCTGGGGCAGGTAAGATGCCAAAATAATGAAGCCAAATTGGTAGCACTTAACCTCAGCAAAAAGGGGGGTGCAATTATCTTAATGAATGGCAAGGTTAGAGTAGTGGCAGTCAGAGGGTCCGAACCCCAGAAAGTGTGGAGATCAGTAATAGAACACACCATCCGTGGATGAGACAAATTGGCCAGCTGTGCCAATTTACGAACAGAAATCAACGTTAGGCTACAGGGAGCTGAGGGAAGCTTCCTCTGTAATAAGGTATTTGCCAAATTTCCAAACCTGCTCTAGGTTTTAGACTTTGACTGATTGATTGTGGGGTTCTGGGATCCCGGTGGGGAGGACAGTGTAACACCATGACAAATATATAGTAGTGATCCTACCAGTTCTTCCCTGAAAAGAGCTGCTTACTTGGGTAACTGAGGAAAGATATTCCAAGGGTTGCTTCATGCTATTCAAGTTAATGCCAATGCTCAGGAACCTGAATCTCATTAGCTCCTCCCTATTAGAGTTGTGGTACATGGAAATAAGTAATGCATGTTAAAGGGCAATGGACTCAGCCTCTCCTCAAAAAATGTGCAGACACTAAGTTATACACATCCATCTCCCCCAACGTGTCTACTGGTTCTGGTGGCTATGAAACCGAACTTATGTTTCTTGTTAGTTTCTTCTCTGTTTATATCTTCCCTACTTTTACCAGCAGATAGATTAATGATGCTTGTTAATGAGGATAAAGAGAATCTGTTGAACAATTACCTGATGAAGGTCAAGTATTGAACTTGGTTCTATGGTATAATATTGCATAGGGTGGGGCTTAATCATTATAGCAGAGACACTATGACTGATACAGAATAAGGAATTTATTCCAGTGATTAGACCTTACCCACTTGTAGGTGGTGGTCAAGAAGTCCATGGAAGGCTGTTGCCTCTGGGTCTGGTGGTAGGCCTCAAATCATGGCAGGTCAGCGGGGCTAGTGTTTGGGAAGAAAAGTTGGATATGAAGTAGAAGAGAGTGAGGACAAATTGCACTTTAGCCTGCAGCTTATGATACCGATGCCATGCATGACATGCAGAGGAAGCTTGTGTCCTTTCCCTTGGAGCAGGAAGAGTGCCCAACCCTGGGCTTGGAGGATCTCCAAGGGGGAGCTGGCAGGACCCAGAGGAGCTGTGGACTCAGCTACTCTTTCACCACATGAGTGGGAAATTAGCGATGCCACCCATGAGCTGCTGCAGCCATTGGCCATCACTACACTGACCCGCAGAGGTTACTGGCTGCTGATACTTAATGCCTTTGAATCTCCCACAACCTTCTGTTAACCCTAAGTGGAAACCATTCAGGAGGGTCTGGGAGTCCTAGTTTCAGCTAAGCTAACTTGACACAATCCAAGTTTATCACAGACATGAATAACACAAGGTCCCTCCCTTTGGTCTGGGGAACAAGTACAAATCAATCAATCAATAAATGCAATATATAAATACTTTTCTCTAGAGTAGACAGCACAAATTTCATAAAGGAGAAAACTCTGAGGGCATCACAGACAGATGTAAAAGTGAAAGATAGAATGACAATGACAGCATTTTCAAAAAAATCTGAAATTGTTATTGGAGGCTAATGCCTGAGGGTAAAGATGAGAAGACAAAATTGGAGGAAATAAACAAGGACCAGACCATACAGGATTTTGTAAGACATGTTAATGTGCTCAGAAGTTTGGACTTGATTCTGCTTTGTGGTTGATGATTTGAATTTTATATTGTTATATTTTGAACTATTTTAATAACTGCAATAAAAGGATGAAACCCTGTCAAATATGTGAGAAACCACATTCAAACACACTGGTGATGGCCAACACAACTTGTACTGCCAAATTCACATCCTTTTGCACAACCCTCAAACAAAGCTTCTCCTGTCATTCCATTTAATTGAAAAAATATTATGACATTGCAAAAATAGTTATTAAAAGCCTGTTCCTAATTTCAAATATTTATCAGTGTGAATTAGGATTTATTTTTAACTGCTCTGAATTTTAAACCAAACTCAGAAATAAAATTTGACATTGAGGCTGATATTTTTGTCAAAATGTTTTGTCAAAAAACAATGTTTTGTCAAAAACATTTTTTCTTTTTTGTTTTTGAGACAGAGTCTCACTATGTCACCCTCCGTCAAGTGCTCTGGTGTCACAGCTCACAGCAGCCTCAAATTCTTGGGCTTCAGTGATCCTCTTGCTTCAGTCTCCCAGTAGCTGGGACTACAGGTGCCTGCCATAACGCCCAGCTATTTTTTGGTAATGGTTGTCATTGTTTAGCAGGCCCTGGCCAGGTTCGAACCTACCTGGTGATGCGGTGATGCCCTAACCACTGAGCTACGGGCAATGAGCCTGGACTAGCATTTAATACACAAATCTAATCTCAAATGTTAGTAATAATCTCAACATCTCAATATTTTCATTGATTAACCTTATAATAAATTAGTCTATACTCATAAAGTAAATTATCATAACACAATATCAGTTAGTTTCAATTGCCATACTGAGTGCTACACTAGAAAACAAAGATGTTTTCCTTGGGTTCAGGGTGGTATTGTTTTAGGTCAAAAAAGGTCAAGAGACTTCTGACTTATATATGTTTCACAAGGACGCAGGCTCAAAACTAGCATCAGTTAAGTAATACTTACATGGCAGTTAATGTATTAATATGTTGAGGGTTCCTTCCTTTGTAAAAAATATCTCTTTAGAGAGAGACAAACACTACATGTACTTGTTAATATCTCTCTTTAGAGAGAGAGATATTTTTTACAAAGGAAGGAACCCTCAACATATTAATACATTAACTGCCATGTAAGTATTACTTAACTGATGCTAGTTTTGAGCCTGCGTCCTTGTGAAACATAGGGAGGGGGATCGGTGGGATCACACCTGTGGTGCATCTTACAGGGGGTATTTGCGAAACTTGGTAAATGTAGAATGTAAATGTTTTGGCACAGTAACTGAGATAACGCCAGAAAGGCTATGTTAACCACTGTGATAAAAATGTGTCAAATGGTTTATGAAGCGAGTGTATGATGCCCCATGATCATATCAATGTATACAGTTATGATTTAATAAAAAAAAAAGAAAAAATATCTCACTACACAAAATAGGAATTAAAAATAGCTAACATATGTAGCAATGAGTCAACAAAGGATTTTAAGAATGATAAATTTTAATTTGAAAAAATCATGCTGTTAGTAAGGTTGAAAAAGAATTGGCAAAGAATGCTTATACATAGTACATTGTTGATGGGATTGCAAACTAGTACAACCTCTATGGAAAACAGTATGGAGATTCCACAAAGCACTAAAAGTAGACCTACCATTCTATCCAACTGTCCCACTAGTAGGTAGCTACCAAAAGAAAAAGGTCATTTTATCAAAAGGACACCCTCATGCAAATGTTTATTGCAGCACAATTCACAATTGCAAAGATGTGGAATTAACCCAAGTGCCCATCATTTCATAAGAGGACTAACAAAATGTGATATATGCATACTGTAGAATACTACTCAGCCATAAAAAGGATGAATTTGTGTAATCCCTATTGCAGCAATTTGGTTGGAACTGGAGACTGCTATCCTCAATGAAGTGTGTCAAGAATGGACAAACACTACATGTACTTGTTATTAAATTGGAAATACCCAGTGGGCACCCATGTGCACAGAGGGATGTAAAACTCTTTGGAAATCAAGGAGGAGTGGGAGGAGGAGAAGAGGGACAAAGCCTACCTAACGGGTACAATGCACATGTTAGGGTGATGACCACACTTAGCCGTGACTCAAACATTACAAAAGCAATCCATGTATCAAACATTGCCCCCCCCTTAATATTCTGAAGTTTAAAAAAGAAAAAGAATTGGAGAGAGACAAGACTGAGGCAGTTACAATTATTCTGAGGGGAGCTGGTCCTATGACTTTAGAAAGTAGCAGTGGGAGTGGGGAGAAAAGAAGGGAATGGTGCAACAGTTACGGGGGACATAGAATCTACAGCACTTAGGGACTGTTGGGATGCCGAGAATGAGGAAGGGATTGGGGAAGACAACCTCGGTGACCAGCTATTACTGATAGCTGCTGCTTCTTTCTCTGCGTACCTAGCACAGTAGCTCTCACATAAAAAAATGTTCAGTGAATATTTTTTGAAGTGTTAAAACACATTTGGCTCATGATACTTAGAAAAGTCCCTTCCAAGAGACTTTTATGATGTTACAGATTGTCCTTTTTTCTATTATTAAAGGGTTTTGTCAAAAGAAAGAACCTAGTTCTAATTCCTGCAATATTTTCTTTTTCCATGGTTGCTTCTTCTGAATCAAAGAATGCCTTCTAAGAAACGTCCCTTGAATAAAATCCCTTTCCCCCTATAATTTGGATAGCATATGAATGGAAAATTCTCTTTTACTCCATATCTAATGGGTGGTATTTTCTGTATAGCATTTGGAAGGTGACAGAAATGCATTAATCAGAGATCCAAACAAACTTCCTCATACTTTGCTATGCATTAGAAATATTAAGGGAAAGGTATTTACTTTTGAAGCATTTCTAGATGCACAAGAAATTGCGAGAAAATGTACAAGAAGGTCCTAGGCACCCTTCACTGGGAAATAATGAACACGTTCATTTAAAAGTATCTTGGAATTAATTTCTAGTGCTGAAGATTTTCTTGACTGGGCAAAGTAAGGATATTAAGGCAGAAAACAGCGATATTGACATGTTAATGACTCATTAGCTTTTCCCAAGAGCAGCTAAGTGTTGCTATGTTTCTAAAGGTGTCCTGTTTGGCCCGAAGTCAATGACAAAATCCTCACACGTGTGTGGGACTTGAAATAGTAAACATATTTTCCTGGTATTTAATTAACTCTAAGAACATAAGGCAAGTGAAATCCCTTTCTAAAGGAATAGCAGCCATCACAACTATTAGGAGGCATTGTTTAAATGCAAACATGCATGCAACACATGCTCACACACACAAGGAAAATTAGTTGCTGCCTGAATTTTAAAAATAAAATATGTTCCACTTTTCTTGTGTATTGCATTTGTAAATGTCTTGGTCTTTTCATTGGGTGAAAATATCAAATATTATACAAGAGATTGAACAAAGTTTTGGCAAAATTCCTTTGAAATACATGATTAATGCATGAGTGATGTCTATATTTTAACCCTTACAGTATTTTTCAGCCCTCATTCTTTTCTCCACCATTAACCACAAACATATCCCAAATAAGTGTGAAGGGGTCATATTGGGTGCATTTTTCAGGCCAATAGTGAAGTTTTACTTTCCATTTGTGTAGTATTTTACAAGTCTTAATATGTTTCATATTCATCATCTCATTTTATTGGTCAACAACCCTGTGAAGTATTATTTCCCTAAGTAACTGCATAGGAAGTTGAAGCTTAGAGTGATGGACAGATTTGTCCCAAATTAAACAACTAGTTAGCAACCTAGTCTGAATTCAGGTGCCTGGATTTCTACTGCTAAGTCCAATAATCTCTTTTCTCTACCACAGCTACCTATGCCATTTGTAACCAGAATATCCTTAAGTTCTCCAACTTTTTGAAATTATCAATACTAAATACCTCAATAAAATGGCTGGATGCTCTATACTCTGGGAAGCTTAGCGTCCAAATATCTCCAAGATTTAAAATGTTTTGTTTCTAGTTCCAACATCATATTTCTACAGTCTTCTGAACCTCTGCCTGCCTCCTGTTTCTGAGGTATGAAGGAGTAACTGAGCTTTGACCAGCAGAATGTGAGTGCAATGGTGCCTCTTCTAAGCTTGGCCCACAGACACTTGTGTGTGCTCCTTTGTGGTTTTTCCTCCTTCCCAAGGGTTGGAATGTCCGCACACTGGAAACCATATCTTAAGGATGGCAGAGATGGCCTTTGTCTGGGTTCATAGATAGTCAAGTGGAGCAGAGCCATGCTCTGAACTGGTATACCCTACGCCATTATGGAAGTGGCAAATGAACCTCTACGTATCTTAAACCACAGAATTACTATTTAACTTTCCTAACTAAATATATGAAAGTGATTCCTAACCAAAGGTAAAATTCTGTCTTTAGAGGAATTCTAACTTTATCTTAGGCCAGTTATCTTTTTTAGATAATATTTGTATTTCCATTACACTGTGTAGGATGGCACAGAATGTTGGAGAAAGCATAGACTCAGAGTCAGATAGATGTAGGATCAAGTGTAGATTACACACTTTTTAGGGATGTGACATTCGATAAGTGGCTTAACCTCTAAGCCACACCACAATTTCATTACTGTGAAAACAAAGTATTTTCTGAGAATTAAATATGATAATATGTGTAAAATATCATTGCCATAGGTTTCCTGAATGTACCTGACACATAGTACGCAACCAATAAATATTAGTTGTAATTCTCTTTCACAGAATACATGTTTGAGGTTCCCCCATGGTAAAACAAAAACAAAAACAAAACAAAACAAAAAATCCATTGTGAATAATGTTCCGAGAGGAACAAATGATTGATTCTCAGAGATATCACCTCTAATGTGAGAAATTTGGCTGCATAACTTTCCCTGTTTATAGTCTTCTAGATTATGGCATCTATTAAATTTTGTTTTTACTGACTCACACTCTTCTCTAATCCACTTTCTGGTAGCAACATTCAGTCTTCACTATTTTGAGAACCTTTGTTTCAAGTCTTGTTCATAATAAGCATTCAAAATTTTTCATTGATCTTAATTCTGTTATGATTAAATGGTAATTGAAAGATCATTTAACTTATTAGTGCTTTCATTTTTCAGCCTCCAGTAGACAAGATGAAAATTTTGATGGAGGATGGAAATTGAAATAATTTCTGACAGGATGGCACAAATATGGAAGAAGCAATCATTTTATGTGAAATCAGTTAAGGCTATAATTCAGCTTCTTAAAAGCCTTTTTTCTCCTAAAAATATGTTTAGAATATTTATTTTGTATGTTATAATAAACACAAAAATGCATTAAAAATTAAATAACCATAGATCATCTTACCACTCATTGTTAACATTTTGTCTAATTACTTCCATTCTCTTTTCAAAGACGCACACTCTCTTTCTCTTGTTGTTTTGCTTTATCTTTGTTTCTGTTCTTTTCCAAATTTGAGTTCATAGTACTTAGTTTTGCATTTTTCCTTTTTCACTAAATATCATGTAGTAAACAGTTTTCCACCCAAGAAACATTTTTAGGGCACAATTTACATTTCTACTGTTATGCCACAGTAGCCATTTAAATTTGCAATGAGAGTTAGAGAAAGTTTTGAATTCCTAAATTTTCTTTTGTGGCAGCCCTTCTGCAGCTGTGAGAAATGCTGTTTTTGTGAAAATTCTCTTGGCTCCTGTCACCTGACCCTCACTTATGCTACAGAGCTAGCAGTGCTCTTAGCAGGATGGGGAATCCACACTTCTGTGACATTCTCTGGCGTGTACCCTCAAGAGTAAGTCTCTGGAATAATATAGAAAGTGCTATACTTCATTGTCACTACTGGACAGCCCATCCCCTTCAGATGCTCATTTGTAACACACACAACTTTTATGTCCTTTACCTATGCTTTTAACTATGTTTTACTTTTTTCAGACATCATGACAAAAAAGTATGTCCTAATATCAGAAATCATAGACAATACTGAAGGTAACACTATCAAAAAAGGGCAATAATAATGACCTCTTTTAATCTGGTGGCATGAGTATTCTATGGTGCTATGAGACATAAATTAATCCCTCGAAATATCCCAAATAACAGACTGGAACATTCTTGTAACATTGAGGGTTTGCAATCCATCTTGGAACATTCAAGGTTTTAATCCAAATGTGAACATATATGTCTTACAGAAAATGAAAGAATCAATAATTGCATTACAGCTACTAGATACTAGAGTGAGGGTAGGAAGAAAAGGATTGTTGGTTTTTTTTTTTTTTTTAATTTTTAGCCTATAATTTATACCTTCTCCCCATCAGACATGCCAAGAACACTTGGTGGATTCATAATGCTGAACTGGCAACCAAGTTTGTAGGTAGGGGTGGAGGGGGGTGATGAAAACCAAGAGATTCAAATAGAAATTGCCTCTGCTACATCATTAATCTTTTGGCTCAAATAATACATACAGAGCTCAGGCTATTGAGGTCTCCAAAGAATATAATTTTTTGTGGGGTTATAACAAATTAAAAAAATAAATTAACTCATCAGCCCAGCAGGGAAGTGCTTAAATTTCCAAGCTTTGTAGTCTTTACTGCTGTTCTGAAATTAAAATAACAAGCCTTTTCTTGAAATATACATATTTCAAGTATGTATAGTTATATACATGCAAATTGCTCATGTAGTTTTTCATTTCGTTTCATTGTCAATCTTAACATTGTCAAAATGTCCCTTTTATTTTTAATAAAATAAAACACACTCTATGTTCAGCTTTGTGGAATTACATGCATAAGAAACAAGCCTGCTTTTGCACAAAGACCACTGTGACTCTGACATGTAGAGGGCAGAGTTGAGGTTCAAGAGTTGGAAGCACTTGGGGGGTGGGGGGGAAAGTTGAATTGTTCTAGTGGAGGGACACAGTCTCTGCTGATGTATGTGCTCCAACATGCTGTGGTCCTCCTGGTTTCTTGGTAACACTTCTGTGGTATGTCTCTAATTGGTGAAGATGGAAGGAATATAGAGGCTAACTCTTAAAATAAAAAGAAAGACTGCTGAAAATGGTGTCATCTTCCCTTTGCTTTAGTATAATCAACCGTATGATTGCTAGGCTGTTATACGGTCTGTTACTGATATATTTTAACTGGAATCATTAATTCTATAATGGAGACGTGTAATTTAGTAGATGTTATGTCTTCAAATTCTACTCCATAGTGATACAAAACAGACAATTGGCCACTATTCAAATGGCACCAATTTTTAGAGCATTATGGGATTTGGGAGCAAAGGACAAACTTAAGAGATCAAGTTCAATTCAGTCATCTCTCATAGAAGGAAGTAGGGGTTGTAAGAAGTAGACACCTTGGTTTGAAATTTACTTCCTCAGTTGTAGCTCAGTCAAATGGCCTTTCCTATACCACAGGCTGGTTTTGTTTAATGTACACACACACACACACACATATGTACACATGCACACACATATCCCAGCCCTTCCCACTCATCTCCTAAAAAGTTGTTTCTAAAGCCCCCATCTGCTGTCTCTATTAAAATACATAGAAAAATACAAGTTTGTATTCTGCAAGAGGCATATTAGTTAATGCTAAGAGGAAATTTCTAGGGAGCAAAAGTCATAAAACATAAGAAAAGTGTATGAAGGGAAAGTATGTGGTCTCCTTCCGTGTCTGCCTATGTTAGTATACTAGTCTGGATAATGTTCTGCTTTAGACAAAGATTAACTCTCAGGATCCTGTTGAATTTTAAATGTTTACACTTCCAGAATTACTCCTGTATACACTTGAATCATTATAATCTACAATATATGATGGCACAAGTTACAAACAAAGCAAAGACTCTTCTCCCTCATATTATAGAACGGATACAATCCCTGCACCTTATTATCTAAGATGTTGAATGTGTTGTTTTTCTTTTACATGAAATAATAAAGACATTGCCACAGTTTGGGTAGCATTGGGGAGGCATTGGAGAAAGGACCTAGGGGAGAGGACACATAGTCCTCACCCTGTTCTGCTTTTAATAATATTCCTTGTCACCTACTAACCTTGTTATTTTTCTTCAGTAAAATAAAGGATTGATGTTCATGACGAATAACCTTAAAAGTATTTGATACATGATTTTGATGCCCCCTACCCACAGCTAATCTGTCCTGCTTTGATATATGTCACTTTACCATGTTGGTCCATTTCATCATGCTGAAACTTTCCTACACATAGTGATGTCCTAAGGGCTCTACTGAGGGGCTGTTATGGGAATGCAGTTTCTCCATGTCTGTATAAATTGGAAAATTTGTTGAATGGAACTAAATGTTTACCATTAAACAATATAAAGCAAATAAATAGAGTTGTAAAAGGATAAGTTTTAGAGTCAGAAAAAGACCCAATTTGAATCTTACTCTGTTCTTAAATAGTTATTGATACCTAGTCAAATTATATACCTTTGTTGTGACTCAGATTCCTCAGTTGTAAAAAGGAAATAATGGTTAAAATGAGGATTAATTTAGATAATGAATGTAAAGTTCCAAATATAAAATAGTTTTGAGTAAATTTACAGAGACTAACTGAGAATTCTCAGTACTACCAATGTCTAGAGTGCCAGAGCTATTCAGACTTGGAGAAGTGATGTAGTGAAAATTGTCCCCAGTGGCCTTGGTCCCTTTAGCATTTAAGAGGAGGGAACAATTACATTGTTTACAGTATAATCATCATTTCACTTCCTTTCATCTTGTATAATCTGTTTCTGAGCCAGATAACAATAGAAAAGGCACCCATGATGCCTGGGGCAAATATGTACCTGGTTACTTGATGTCTCCCAAAGAAGGCAGATGAGTATATGAAAGAACTGGTATTCCCCAGTTTCCATGCATACACACACATTATCAAAATGAGCTGAATTTTTCCCAGTTTTAAATAAGGCTACGTGGACAATTTCTTAATTATGTTAATATCTTTCTTTCCTCACTAGATAGTTTCTTATGTTTAAATTTCTTATGGCAATAGGCTATATCTTATGTTTATTGCACAATAGTAGCATCTAATAAGGACACATAATCAGAATCCTAGATTTCAGTTAAAATCACCCTTTCACTTAGGAAGCTCAATTCTGTGACTTCTCTGATGGATTGTCAGAAAAATGCAAGTGTGATATGGATCATGGTAAATAACCATAGTTGTTAGGAAGTACTTTCTTACATTGCACCAAATATTTAATTTCTACATATAATTGCTATCCAATGACTTACAATCTCTGTGAAGAAACACTTGCTGAACATCATCAACCAAGGACAACAGGGATGCTGAGCACATGTGAGAAATCCTACCAGCAGCACTAGATGAGGACCCAGAGCCACTGGTACAAAATTGCTATTCCACATTTGTCTCCTTCATGTTTAAATTCAATTTGTTCTAGCCCTCACCAGGGTAATGAGTATTTTTCTTACCTCTAATTAGCCTCTTATTCACTCCTCATGTCTTTTGTCTTGTCTTAGATTCTTCGTCTTGTCCTTTTCCTTCTTGTATTACATTACTAAAAAGTGCTTCTGCCTGTTTTAAGAGAAATCTAAGAGTGGCTCAATAAAGGCAGCGACTTTCACACAGACTAAGAGGTCTGAAAGTAGGCAGTCCACAGAATCATCTTTGGTGTGCTGGATTCTTACAGTGGTGTCATCGCACGATGGCCATCATGTCAAGAAAAAGAAAAAGAATAGGAAGGCAGTGTTGCCCGCAACATCTGTCTTCTTTTCAACTTAGCAATAGTTTCCCCAGGTGACTCCAGAGACATTCTTTTATATCTCATTGACCAACAAATATATTGCCTGCCAAATTTAGGGTCAAAAAAGCATGACAAATTAGTACTTAAAATTTCCACATTTATAGTAGAGGCAGATGAAGGGGTCTGGAGTAGGCATTGAGTTAGTGAATCAGAAGGATCTGCAGCATAGCTCAAAGTCCATCCCTGGGTTACATCATTTAAGTGCTCTGTCCTTCATCTGAACTTGCAGACTACTTACATTCTGTGTATGGATAAGGTCTTGCTTTTTTGATAATATTTGTATATGGTTCTCTTGTGTTCCCAACTGATTATCTATCTGGGTCATCTCTTCTGGAGCTGGAAATAGGTTTCATAATATTATTAAATTGTGTGAAATTGCAAAAATTTTCAAGAGCTTCTGGCCCATTATTAGCTTTTCTATAAGGCTAGGATTTCTATTTGACAGAGAATTTGAGACCCGAAGAGATTAGATGATCTATCCAGTTGGGTATGATTACAACCAAGACTAGTTCTTATGCATTCTGACTGTTAAATAAGTGCTTGCTCAATTACTCTATTCTATAAATTATAATAGTACATACACACAATATACATAATACAGAGAGAGACAGGGAGAAAGTTCTAATAAAGCTAAATAGACTTACAATGCTATTGCTTACCTGCATTTAGTAACACAAGAAGCTCCTGCTTGATATGTAACTTCTTGTATAACTAAATGCAGGTAAGCAATAGCATTGTAAGTCTATTTAGCTTTATTAGAACTTTCTCTGTGTCTCTCTCTATATTATGTACTGTTGTCTTGGCATATACACTTATTTAATAGTACTTGGTGTATGTGTATGTACACACCACTGTCTCTAGGAAATACTACTGTCTCTAGGAAATGCATCTAATCCACAAGGATGCATTCAGACTCAAGGTGAAGGGATGGAGAACAATAATCCATGCAAATGCAAACCAAAATAAAACTGGTGTAGTCATTCTCATATCAGATACCATAGACTTCAAAGCAATAAAAATAAAGACAAAGATGATCATTATATATACAGTGGTAAAGGGAATAATTCAATAAGAAGACATAACAGTTCTAAATATTTATGCACCTAACACAGATGCACCCAGATTTATAGATCTACTAGATCTAAACAAAGGGATAAACATCAACATTGTAATAGCCTGTGACTTCAATACTTCATTAACAGAACTAAACAGATGCTCCAGGGAAAAAATAAAGAAAGAAACATGAGACTTAAATAAGAATCTTGAGCAAATGGGCCTACTAGATATTTATAGAATATTCTACCCCCCAAATTACTGAATATACATTCTTCTCATCAGCACATGGAACATTTTTCAAGTTTGATCACATCTTGGGCCATAAAACATGTCTCAACAAATTAAAAAAATATATACCATCTATCTCCTAAGATGACAATGGAATAAAATCAGACATCAACTCCAACAAAAACTCTGTTATACACAAAGTCATGGAATTAAACAACCTACTGCTGAGCTATTTATTATTGGGCCAAGGAAGAAATTAAGATGGAAATCGTAAGATTCTTGGAACTAAATGACAAGGTGACACAAGGCATCAAAATCTGTGGGATTCAGCAAAAGTAGTCCTAAGAGGAAAATTCATACTTTGAAAGGCCTACATCAAAAAAACAAAAACAAAAACAGAAAGGTTGTAAATCAACAAACTAATGAATCATCTCAAGGAAATCAAAAGGGAGAGGAAACCAATCCAAATCCAGCAGAAGAAAAGAAATAACTAAGCTCATAGCAGAACTAAATGAAATCAATAACAAAAGAATTACAAAGACAATGAATGAAACAAAAGCTGGTTCTAGGCCAGGTGCAGGGGCTCAATCCTATAATCCTAGCACTCTGGGAAGATGAGACAGGCAGATAGCCTCAGCTCATGAGTTCCAGACCAGCCTGAGCAAAAGTGAGACTCCATCTCTACTAAAAATAGTAAAACTAGCCAGGCATTATGGTGGGCACTTGTAGTCCCAGCTACTCAGGAGGCTGAGGCAAGGGAATCGCTTGAGCCCTAGAGTGTGAGGTTGCTGTGAACTATCACACCACTGCACTCCACCCACAGTGACAAGAGTGAGATGCTGTCTCCAAAAAATATCTAAATACCTAAATAAACTAATAAACAAACAAATTAATTAAACTGGTTCTTTGAAAAGATAAACAAAATCTATAAACCCTTTGGTAGATTAACCAAAAACAAAAAAGAAAGGTTGCTAAAAAAGCTCAATCAGAAATGAAAAGAGGAGATGTTGTAACTAATACTTCAGAAATACAAAATATCATCTCTGAATACTATAACATACTCTGTGCACATAAACTGAAAAACCTTGAGGAAATGGAAAAAATTTTGGAAACATACAAACTCCCTAGGCTCCATCAGAAAGAAATAGAACACCTGTACAGACCAGTATCAAGTAACAGAATTGAAGCAGCAATAAAAAATCTCCCAGCAAAAAAAAGTACCAGACCAGATGGTTCAAAGTCAAATTTTATTAGACCTACAAAGGGGGGATATCTATACTGCAGAAATTATTTCATAAAGTCAAGAAGGAAGGAATCTGTCCCAACTTGTTCTATAAAGCCATTGTCACTTCGACACCAAAGTCAAGTAATGACATAACAACAGAAAAGGAAAATTGTATACCCATATCCCTTATGAATATAGATGCAAACATTCTCAATAAAATTCTGCCAAATGAAATTCAGCAGCACATCAAAATCATAATCCACCAAGACTAAGTGGGCTCCATCCCAGGGATATGAGGATGCTTCAATATATGTAAATCTATAAACCTGATTCATCACATAAACATGAGCAAGGGCAAAGACCATATGATTATCTCTATTAATGCAGAGAAAGCACTTGACAAAATGTTCTGATTTCTTCTTTGACCCCAGGTTATTAAGATGTATGTCATTTAATTTTTTATAATATATGAGAATTACTCAAATTTCTTACAGTTTTTTTCTAATTCTGTCAGAGTCAAGGAACAGAATTTATATGACTTCAACCTTTTTAAGTTATTGAGACTTGTTTATTTTTAGCAGGTTATGTTTTCAAGAGATACATTTGTTTTTAAGCCATTAAGAAAAAAGGTTATTTTTTACTCTGTAATTATGTTTATTGGTGGTTTTTATTTCTTCATGTGAATCACTTTCTACTGTCATTTTTTTTCATCCTGAAGAACTTTCTATAGCAATTTTTATTTCCTTTTCTCTATTGGGCTTATATTTCATGTATGTTGATTTGCTCGATACCTTTCTATGTATCTCTGAAATGCTATTCATTTCTCTTATTTTCTTTCTTTTTTTTTTGATCCTTCAAATTAGATAATTTCTATTTATCTATCTTCTCTGTGTATTTCTCCTGCTAACTCATATCTGTTGTTTAGTACCACCAGAAATGTTTTTATCTCAGTTAATGTACTTTAATTCCATAGTTTTCATTGGAATTGTCATCATGATTTGCTTTAATTCTTTAATATTGTTTCCTAAATACATTCTGAAATATATGTATAATTGTTTTTATTTTCTTCTGAGTTCATCTCTGGCCCTCACAAAGATGGTTTCTAATAACTACCTCTTTACCTCTATATGAGTCACTTTCTAGTTTCTTTGCATTTTTTCCTTTTCTGATAATCTTTTGATGAAAACTGGATTTACTAGATGGTAAAATTATAAATTTCAATCCCCCTTCCTAGTGGTTGTTTTTGTTACTATTTTTGGTTTGCTTTCTTGGTTGCTTGAATAATCTTATAGAATCTATCTCACCATTGAGTATATTCATGGATGTCTCAGTTAATATTGCTTCTTAAATCTTTATTTTTAAGCGTAGTGTATTAGTGGTCAGCCCTGAATCTATGTAATATAGTCATCAGCTAATGATTGTTCAGAGCTTGTTTAAATATTTTCAGCCAGTAAAGTTTCCACCTTGACCAATGGATTTGTGTGTAGGTTGGAGAACACATGTAAATGTAAGGTAGTATACTATTCTTCCCCAACTTTTACTTCCTGCTGAGCCTCTTCCACATGTATATAAGATCTCACATCCAGGCAGGGACATGCAGAGAGCTAAGGCACTCTCTCGTCTTTCTGGCTGTGTACGCACATTTTAGTAAACTCATTCAGGCACTCTTATATACAGTGGATTGAAAGAAGGATGCCTGGACTCAAGTTAATGAGATTACATATGAGATTCATTTTAGAAATATTTTTTAAAACTCAATTGAAAGGACACAGGGCCACAATTATGGAGAACTAGGACTAGTACACGTAATCCACAGATTTGTCTAGCATGTCTATGTAAGGTCATGGGCTACATGAATGGGAACCCCTGGGGTTTTTCAGTTGGAATTATGTGTGGTTGTATGCAGTAGCCCTGAAGAGACATTTCATCAATGATAAAAATAGAAAAGAGTATCTACTGTCATGCCTTGACATAAAAATATGGTATAGATGACAAAGTATATGAAGTATAAAGGATTTAAAGTCAATTCTTCTAAAGTAAAGATGACATAGAGCTATCCTAAAAATATTTTCATGTGTTTTAAGTAGTAGTAGAAGAGAAAAACCACTTTTTATCTTTTCCAAAGACAGCAGAGAATCAGAAATGGCTATAGCAATATTGATTATAGTGAATTGAAGATAGCATTTTTTGACTTTTTTCAAATAAGAAATACAAACTCCTAGGTAAATCTTTCCAGGGATCTTTAAGAAAGACACAGTTAGCTATCTCTTCATCTGTTCAGTGAATGGCTGGAGCCTTAATCCAGGTGTCTATTTGTTTCATAGTATCTTATTCTAATATGATCCATAATATTAGGGGAAGGAGTGAGTAAAGCATTTATTTTATCTATGTTTTTTTCTTAATGATCAATTTTTATATAGATAATGGGGAAAAATTACTGGAATGGGAATCAGACACTTCCAACTAGTCACTTCCAACTGACTAACTAGCTGCCTTATTTTACCTGTAAAACAAGAGGGCTGGATTAAATGATAATGCCTGCATTCCTTTTTAGCTGCTTTATGAAATAGACCCCAAAAAACACACAAAAACAGTAAGTTAGCATGTTCAGGTTTTCAAAAATTTATTAAATAGCTTAACCTAGAACTTTTCTTTCTAAGTATATATTATCAAAGGAAAAATAAACATTTGCATTTTGATGATTAGGGCTTTCATGTTTAAAGCAATTGATTTGTTATTATAAGATAACGAACAATAAAATTTTCCTATCTAATTCTAAATAAGCATGAGAAATTGCATTTGGGAAGGTTGCATTCAGATTTCTGAGAAAATGTAAAGATGCAAAATTTTGAGCTACTAGTGATGGAATTTCTAGATAACCTTTCATTTCAGGCTCTGGAGTTTTTTGTGTGAATTCCTCATGTTCATATCTACTGTGATTTTATTTAAAGAATCAGTTTTTTTAACTGTAAATAAGGCAGAAAACCAGAATGAGAGGAGTGCAAGACAAGACACCTTTCAGTGACTATTTTTACAATTGAACAGCCTTGATTTATGGGAAATATTTTTAGTAGCAGTGCCCATATGAGCAATGAGGCTATTATTATGAAATATATGGACCTGATGGGGTATTTCCTTATTAATGCCACACAAAAATTTGTGTGAAGTTTAAAATTATGAGATACCAAGTCACATCCTTAGGTCATAATAATACATTGATTGTCATTAAATAAATAATGTACTTATATATTTTGGAGAGAAATTTTAAGAGCTAGGTGAGACCAAGAGTATTGTCATAGAGAGTTTACAAATTATGAAGTTCTTTATCAGTGATAATAAATACCTACTACAGTTTCTTTGAAGACCCCAAAGATTGATAAGCTTATAAGAAATAACTTTCTCAGCGTGACTGTAGCTTTCCTCCTTTCAGGCTTTCACCTTGCTCAGTCCCAGTTTTTTCCTCCATGTTTTTTCTTTCTCCTTTGCCTCCCATGATCATTTCCATTTTGTCTCCTCTCAGCAGTACCCCCAAACTCCTACCTCTGCTTTTTAGGCCCAAACAAATGTATTCTGAGTCAGATTGATGTGACGGGCAATGACATCACAGTTCTCCTGACCTATTGCAAGGTCTTAGAGTCCTATAGTTTACTTATCTAATTAATTTCAATTTTCTAGTTTGCTTTGTGTGTGTAGCTCTAGCTACAAAATACGTAATGATGACTTTTTTCCCTCCTTCCCCCCATTCCTTCCTCTCTCCCTTCCTTCCTGTCTCCTTCCTTTCCCTTCCCTTCCCTCCCCATCCCTCCCCTCCTGTCCCTCCTCCCTTCCCCTTCCCCTCCCTCCCTTGTCCTCCCTTCTCCCCCCTCCTTCTGCTCTGTTCTCCTCTCCCCTCTCTCGTTCTCTCTTTCCCTCTGTCCTTCCCCCTCCCTTCCTTTCTTCCTTTTCTTCTTTCTCTTTCTTTCACCCCTCCCTCCCTCTGTTTCTTCTTCCTTCCTTTCTTCCTTATTTCCTCCCTCTCTCCCTCTCTTCCTCCTTTCCTCCCCTCCATTCTGCTGGGCCTGAAATTCATTAGTGACACTGTAGTATCTGGCAATTCTCATTCCCAAGTCTTCACTAAGTCTCTTCAGTTTTACTCTCACCTGGGGCTCCTGATGAACACTGGAAGTGCCTAGAGCGCCTACAGGGGAGCATAACGTTCTAACAGCTAACATGTTCTCGTGGCCACAGTGCTCTTTCTCTCTTGTGCAAGCAAAGGACTCACCTGTGTCATCTATATTTATCCCAGGGGTCCAGATAGGGTGAGAGCCAAGCGTGGAAAGGGTGATGACATCCCCAGCCTTGAAGTGGTTTCCAAATTCTAAAAAGCCCTTTTTTCTTTATTAGGTACAACATAGACAATGTGACGAAAAATTATGTACACCAAAGACAGAGGAAAAATGCAGTCGACTCAGGCACATGGAAATGTCTTTCAATTGTATCAGTGTAATAAGACAAAAATAGAATCGAACATTACTTAGAAATATTTAGTTAATGTTTATCAAAAGTGTGCCTTCTTTTTAAAAAGTGCCTTCTGAAGTGTTTTAGAGAAAAATAGATCTGGCCAAGCTTTTAAGTCATTTATTAAATTCAGTTGCAAGAAAAATAAAATCTAAAAATTTTTTTTTTTGGCATTTTTTTTTTTTTTATTGTTGGGGATTCATTGAGGGTACAATAAGCCAGGTTACACTGATTGCAATTGTTAGGTAAAGTCCCTCTTGCAATCATGTCTTGCCCTCATAAAGTGTGACACACACCAAGGCCCCACCCCCCTCCCTCCGTCCCTCTTTCTGCTTTCCCCCCCATAACCTTAATTGTCATTAATTGTCCTCATATCAAAATTGAGTACATAGGATTCATGCTTCTCCATTCTTGTGATGCTTTACTAAGAATAATGTCTTCCACTTCCATCCAGGTTAATACGAAGGATTAAAGTCTCCATTTTTTTTAATGGCTGAATAGTATTCCATGGTATACATATACCACAGCTTGTTAATCCATTCCTGGGTTGGTGGGCATTTAGGCTGTTTCCACATTTTGGCGATTGTAAATTGAGCTGCAATAAACAGTCTAGTACAAGTATCTATGACAAACCCACAGCCAATATTTTACTGAATGGAGTAAAACTGAAAGCTTTTCCTCTTAGAACTGGAACCAGACAAGGTTGTCCTCTGTCACCTTTACTATTCAACATAGTGCTGGAAGTTCTAGCCAATACAATTAGGCAAGACAAGGAAATAAAGGGAATCCAAATGCGAGCAGAGGAGGTCAAACTCTCCCTCTTTGCTGACAACATGATCTTATACTTAGAGAATCCCAAAGACTCAACCACAAGACTCCTAGAAGTCATCAATAAATACAGTAATGTTTCAGGATATAAAATCAATGTCCACAAGTCAGTAGCCTTTGTATACACCAATAACAGTCAAGATGAGAAGCTAATTAAGGACACAACTCCCTTCACCATAGTTTCAAAGAAAATGAAATACCTAGGAATATACCTAACGAAGGAGGTGAAGGACCTCTATAAAGAAAACTATGAAATCCTCAGAAAGGAAATAGCAGAGGATATTAACAAATGGAAGAACATACCATGCTCATGGACGGGAAGAATCAACATTGTTAAAATGTCTATACTTCCCAAAGCAATCTACCTATTCAATGCCATTCCTATCAAAATACCAACATCGTACTTTCAAGATTTGGAAAAAATGATTCTGCGTTTTGTATGGAACCGGAAAAAACCCCGTATAGCTAAGGCAGTTCTCTGTAACAAAAATAAAGCTGGGGGCATCAGCATACCGGATTTTAGTCTGTACTACAAAGCCATAGTGCTCAAGACAGCATGGTACTGGCACAAAAACAGAGACATAGACACTTGGAATCAAATTGAAAACCAAGAAATGAAACTAACATCTTACAACCACCTAATCTTCAATAAACCAAACAAGAACATACCTTGGGGGAAAGACTCCCTATTCAAAAAATGGTGTTGGGAGAACTGGATGTCTACATGTAAAAGACTGAAACTGGACCCACACCTTTCCCCACTCACAAAAATTGATTCAAGATGGATAAAGGACTTAAACTTAAGGCATGAAGCAATAAAAATCCTCAAAGAAAGCATAGGAAAAACACTGGAAGATATTGGCCTGGGGAAAGACTTCATGAAGAAGATTGCCAACAACAAAAATAAACAAATGGGACTTCATTAAACTGAAAAGCTTCTGTACAGCTAAGGAGACAGTAACCAAAGCAGAGAGACAACCTACACAATGGGAAAGGATATTTGCATATTTTCAAGCAGACAAAAGCTTGATAACTACGATCTATAGAGAACTCAAATTAATCCACATGAAAAAAGCCAACAACCCCATATATCAATGGACAAGAGACATGAATAGAACCTTCTCTAAAGATGACAGACGAATGGCTAACAAACACATGAAAAAATGTTCATCATCTCTATATATTAGAGAAATGCAAATCAAAACAACCCTGAGATATCATCTAACCCCAGTGAGAATGGCCCACATCACAAAATCTCAAAACTTCAGATGCTGGCATGGATGTGGAGAGAAGGGAACACTTTTACACTGCTGGTGGGACTGCAAACTAGTAAAATCTAAAATTTTTTTTGTTGTTTTATGTTTTTGTTTTCTTTTGTTAGAAAAAAATGAGGCTCTTAATCATATCCAAGTTTTTAAGAAAATTGAAGTGATGTCAGTTATTTAGGGGACAGAAAGTATGGAATTAACAGCACCACTGCCTCCACACAGCCCTGGGAATCTGCCTCCTTTGAACCATAGCCAGGCACACACTGGCCAGCCTCTGGGAGGCACGGATGCTGACCAGCAGGCAGGGCTCCTGTAACTGCACATGTGATCCTGTGTAAATAAACCTACATTGGTGAGTCTCAGTTTCAAAATTGTTAAAAGCAGGAGAAAAAGGGAAGAAGAGAAAGAAGGACAAAGGGAGCAAAAGAGAAAGAAGGAAATCAAAATGCCCAATGCAATCTATTGATCAGGTGAAAATGTATTTATGCCTAAGTATTCAATAAAGTTTAATTGTTATGTTAGTAGTAGTCAAGTTCAAGCATAATATATAAAGTACTTAATTTTTTTTTTATGTATTTTGGTGAAGCTTCTTTGGCAAAAAGATATTAGAGGATAGTCCGGTGATAGGAAAGCCAGAACGCTGTAATATCAGAAAGGAGAACTTCTAACAGGAGTTAGTCATTATTGTAACTAACGCTATCAAGGAGAGAGAAAGAGAGGGGGTGGATAGAGAAAGTCCTTCACCTAAAAAGGACTCATTAATAAAAGAGCACACGCTTCCCAGCTCTACCTTTGTAACTGTTCTATAACTGTTCTATGATTTATGTGCTTTGGCCTCGCTCAAGATGTTACATCTGCCGCACAGCTTATTGGTGGAGGAAGCATTCTCTTTCACACCATTTCATTTTTAGGTGATCTGTATCCAACTTTCTTAGCTTAATTCACATCCAACTGCTTTTTCTTAACAAGGCTAAAACAAAGCTAATTTTAGCTGGACAAGGATCATCACCATTTATGGTTTGGCATTATAGTTGGCCAGGGGAAAAAAAGATTGAAAATGACTTCAGAAGATTGAGTGTATTTCAAAACATTTTGTTTTCTGCATAAGGAGCAAATCTACTATCTATGTGATAGTCTGTGAAGAAAAAGTAATCTTTTTCCAGATTTCTAAATTAAGAGCTTAATGATATCATTTGATGTGTAGCTGAAGTTGTCAAAACTTATCTAATACTTCTAATAACAACATAGTACTTGTAATATAATAGAACAGTGGTTCTCAACTTCTGGGTCATGACCCACAGGAACTGTATTAAAGGGCTGCAGCATTAGGAAGGTTGAGAATCACTGTAATAGAAAGAAAATAGGCTTTGGCGTTGAGGCTGAATTCCAGATCTAACCCTTTAACATTCTAACTACTTACTTACCCAACCTACCCTTTTCCTTCATCTATAAAATCAGAATAATAATAACTTATTCAGAAGGTTTTGGTAGTGATTAAATGATTGAAAGTGCATGAGATGCTTAGAACAATACCAATGGCATAGTTGTTATATAATCACACTAGAAATAGTCATTCCATTTTGTTTCCTAATAATCAAATTATTCCTCAGATTGTCATTAACTCTCATGTCTTTTAAATAAATAGCTATGTATCCTAATAAGATCTCATTAATACAATAACCTCTGTGAAAACATTTCATCTTTGTATCCAAGGTGAATAAATCTAGTACCATATATTTTTTCTTTGTGAAACCTATTACTTCAAAGTATTTGATTTTTTTTTTTTATAGCTCAAAAAGAAGAAACCTAGACACATAAAAGTTGTCCAAATTTCTTCCTTTTGGTTTTCTAGGGAGTGAGATAGGCAAAAACAAATGAATGTCTGCTGTTAATCACTTTTTCACTTCTACAGCTTGGGCATCAGCGGTCAAATCAAGTCCAAGAGTCAGGGGCTCAACCAAGAAAGGGTCCCAGCCAACTCCAGTTCTGAAGATGAAGTCAAGAAAGGAAGCTAAGGAGGTCTCACTCTCCATTTTGCTGCCATGTTTCTTCTTCCTGGCTTTCTTTTCCAGTCTTCTTCTTACACTCAAACTTTTATAGAAAACTATTTCTTGTGCCAGGCCTATCACCCCAGTTGGGGAGTGGAGTAAAAAACAGTCCTGAAAAAAATAGTGAGGCAAGTTCTATTTCCACCTCTCTTGTTCACTTCGTAAATGATGTTGAACAAGCCACTTCTTTGGGTTTCTCTAGTTAGAAAGGCAAATGAGAATAATTAATTTTTGTAAGTTTTATGACATTTTTGACATGATATGATACATTATTCCCCTAAGGGTTTATTCTGTTTTCTTCAGTATATCTACATATCAGTCTAAGCTTCTAAAGCCTGTCTAGCTAACTGGTTCTAAAGGAAAAAGAATATAATAACTTTCTAATTTCCTGGATCTCCATGCCCAGTTGTATCAGAGATCAGAGTAGAATTGGTTCCCTTTCTGAAGAGTTCATAGTTTTCTTTATAGAGGTCCTTCACCTCCTTCGTTAGGTATATTCCTAGGTATTTCATTATAAAAATCCTCAAAGAAAGCATAGGAAAAACACTGGAAGATATTGGCCTGGGGGAAGACTTCATGAAGAAGACTGCCTTGGCAATTGCAACAACAACAAAAATAAACAAATGGGACTTCATTAAACTGAAAAGCTTCTGTACAGCTAAGGTGACGATAACCAAAGCAAAGAGACAACCCACACAATGGGAAAGGATATTTGCATATTTTCAATCAGACAAAAGCTTGATAACCAGGATCTATAGAGAACTCAAATTAATCCACATGAAAAAAGCCAACAATCCCTTATATCAATGGGCAAGAGACATGAATAGAACTTTCTCTAAAGACGACAGACGAATGGCTAACAAACACATGAAAAAATGTTCATCATCTCTATATATTAGAGAAATGCAAATCAAAACATCCCTGAGATATCATCTAACCCCAGAGAGAATGGCCCACATCACAAAATCTCAAAACTGCAGATGCTGGCGTGGATGTGGAGAGAAGGAAACACTTTTACACTGCTGGTGGGACTGCAAACTAGTACAACCTTTCTGGAAGGAAGTATGGAGAAACCTCAAAGCACTCAACCTAGACCTCCCATTCGATCCTGCAATCCCATTACTGGGCATCTACCCAGAAGGAAAAAAATCCTTTTATCATAAGGACACTTGTACTAGACTGTTTATTGCAGCTCAATTTACAATCGCCAAAATGTGGAAACAGCCTAAATGCCCACCAACCCAGGAATGGATTAACAAGCTGTGGTATATGTATACCATGGAATACTATTCAGCCATTAAAAAAAAATGGAGTCTTTACATCCTTCGTATTAACCTGGATGGAAGTGGAAGACATTATTCTTAGTAAAGCATCACAAGAATGGACAAGCATGAATCCTATGTACTCAATCTTGATATGAGGACAATTAATGACAATTAAGGTTATGGGGGGGGGAAGCAGAAAGAGGGTGGGAGGGAGGGGGGTGGGGCCTTAGTGTGTGTCACACTTTATGGGGGCAAGACATGATTGCAAGAGGGACTTTACCTAACAATTGCAATCAGTGTAACTGGCTTATTGTACCCTCAATGAATCCCCAACAATAAAAAAAAAAAAAAAAAAAAAAGGTTCCCTAAACTGGAGGCAACCCATCAAAGTATTAGAATTATTGCAGGGGATTTTTAAACATGTGGGTGCCCTGCCACGAAAACTCAGTAGGTCTTAACGTTGGGTTGGGCAGAAGGTTGATGAAAGGGCTCGTATTATTAAAATCAGCCCTTTCAGAGATAATTCCAGTGCTTACTCAGGGCTGAAAGTCCTAGCAGCTCTCTTAAAGCGGCTGAATTGCCTCCTTCCTCTGCATCTACAGAAAACACTGTCTCTTAGCCAGTCTCTTAGTTTTGCCCTATGAGATGCTAACTCTCCATCCTCTGGGCTCTATAATCTGGGCTGTCTACCATCTCCAGTCCTATATCCTATAATGTAGTGTTTTTTGTTTTTTTATTTTTTAGAGGTGAGATTTTGCTCTGGCCCATACTAGAAAGCAATAGTGTCATTATAGCTCACTGTATCCTTGAACTCCTGGGCTCAAGTGATCCTCCTGCCTCAGCCTCCTGTGTAGCAGCAGGTAGGGGCCTCAATGTCCCAGATAATTTAAAAAACTTTTTTAGCGATAGGTCTTGTTACATTGCTGATCTAGCCTCTAGATTTCCTCCCCACTGCAGCTTCCTGAGTAGCTGGGATTTGAGCCACCACACCTGGCAATATGGTATTTTATTAAAATTTTATTGTGTGAAGGTGATCTGGCCTGGGGAGGGAGGCATTGATAAGATGAGAATGAGAGAGTGAAAGACAGAGAGAGAGAGAGAGAAATGGAGTTCCACTGCAGTGAAAAACACTTGTTTCTCAATATATGTGGTTATAATCTATCCTTTGGGGGAAAGTTTTCAGCTCCTGGCCTAGGATGTGTAATAAGAGCAATTGTCCTGATGAAATCCAAAAGCTGGTTCACTTTGAGAGAGAGATTTTTGGGAAGCCCAACACAAAAGAAAATGGCGATTTCTTGGAAATTTCAATACATACATTTGGTGTTGTGTATGTCTAAGAAAGCATGAATGGGAAGACAACCAAAGGTGATTTCAAGGTCTAATAAAGTGTTTCTGGGAAACATATATTCAAACAAAGCTGCTGGGGTTCACTTAACTTTTCTGCATAGAGCTTGAAAGCTGTGTTTGAGTTTTGTCCACACACGTAAACGAACATGTAGCCTATGTTATGGGCAGTAGGTTTGGTTGGAGGAACTCCAAAAACAGAGCAAGCACAGGCCACTCCATTTTGGACACAAGGAACTCCATCTTGGCTGATCAGTTACCTCTTCTGAAACCACCCCCTTCTGGGACCCAGCCAGAGGAAAGGAGGAACTACCAACACAATGGCTCTAGGGGGGCTAAACTGTAAAGGAACAGAACAGTCTGGAACCATACCTAGTTGGAACCATACCAGCTGGAACCATACCTAGCAACAGTCACTAGCACACCAAAGTAACACTCATCCCACCTCTACCCTACCCAAAACCTTTAAAAGATAAGCAGCACTCTTCGGGGCTGATGCCTATTGAATCTCAGCCCACCTTCACTGAGGTGCCAATAACTAGCTATATCCAGCTTTGAGACCTGATTGAGTCAACTGTTACCTTACAATGGGTACAACTTCAGCACTAGAAAATCAATTTATAATCTCTCATTCCATTTTTTTGTTTTACCTGAAATGAAATATTTGACTCATTCTATTTCACTTTTGGGAAAGTAAAATCATTCTGCCTGTGCATAAGTTTAGTCATTATGCTCTCATGTGGCAGTTCAGTCACCAGAGAGCTGAGTCAGGCCTTTGTCCAATGACCCATGAATATTTCATGCTACTCCCCACAACTATCCTCCAACCCACCATTAAAAAAAAAACAAGTAGGTTAGAAAGCAAATAGCCAGACACTGAGAAAAAGTTCTGCCGTGGTAGTCCAGTATAATAGAAGTTTATGAATGATAGACATTTATATTCTCTATAGAAATAGTTCAATATCCTCCCACAGATTATGCCTTACCTTCATTTTATCTAACCATGAAGTTCATCACTAACATCTCTCTTAAAACAAAATAAAACAAACAAATAAAAAAAAACCCAAGGAGCAGAATTATAGCCAAATCTCTGTGACCACTGAAATATAATTCAAAACGCATGTTTACAAAATTGAGATACAGTGTCATAAAGATGGTTCATGAATTACAAAGGAATGAGTCATAAAAGGAGAAACTTTCTCCATTCCCATTGAAGATCTGTTTATTTGGAAACTTAATGTTGTACTAGGGCACATACCTGCGATCTTGTCTTGTGACTTTAGAAGTTAATCTCATATTGGATTTATTTTTACATACTTTTAATAGCATATATTTCATGTAGCTGTCAGAATGAGCCTTTTAAAAGGGTGAATCATATCCTGGTGCTCATGACATCTCAATAGTCTAGTGGTTTCCCATCATGTTTAGAATGGGATTCAAAGTTGAGAATTCAAAGTTGGGATTCAAAGTTGAGCCTAAAAGCCTCTGCATGATCTGACCATTGGCTATCTCACTGATGTGAACATCTGGTTCTTTCTTACCCACTCTGCCCTAGCCACACTAAGAGCTTCCAGAGTGAGAGATAAGAGACTTAAACTAGTGGTTGTCAAAAGTGGATAGATTTGAGACATATTTTGGATACAGAACACACAGGTCTTGCTGATAGATTAAATGGGAGAGTTGGAATAAAGAATTAGGTAATTATAAAGACTCAATAAATGTTAGCTCTTTCTGGGAGCACTGTCAGACATTAGTAATAACTAGATAAATGATCATACAGAAGTATGTGGCAGTGACATATTCTGCTTTGGCCTGCCTGGTAGGTGGCCATATTAGATTCAGAATTTAGTGATCTCATCTTCACGTGTGAGTCAGCAGTTCTCCAAGTTTTTTTTTATTGTAAATTTACCTCCCATTTTTTTTTTATTAAATTATAGCTGTGTACATTGACATATTCATGGGGCATCATTCACTAGCTTCAGTTCTCCAAGTTTTATGGATCATAATACTGCTTATCTTTGGAAGAGATACCACTATTCAAGTTCATGATTTACTCTAGCACTTCCAATATTTCCTAAAGTTGGTTCCAAAGCCATGGCCAATGGAGTGTTCATTGAAAAATTCAAGCCAGATTTCTCTCGTGGAGGTAGGACCCAAGAGTTTTCATTTTAACATGCTCCCCATCACCTTTATAGATTCTAAGCTTGAAAACCATTGTTCTGATGGATTCCTTTGGAACTTATCTATTTTGTTGAGTCTATGAAAAGTTAAACTTGAGTTGCCATCACTCTCCCTTAACAGAGGAACTAAGCATATCTTAGATGCAGAGAAAACAAACATTTAGCTAAGGCACCTGGAAGTGATAAATGAGATGGAATTCCCCTAGGAAATGGGTTATTTTTTAGACTATGCAAGAGAGGTGTACTTTGGCACCCACAGTCTTTTGATTCACTGGGAGAAGGTGGTTCAGGCAGCTGGTGCACTTGTATACTTTTGCTTCAGGGGATTAAGTAGGTTCCCAGAAATTGCATAGCAGGTGGCTCTCCATCTCTCTGTGGAACATGCATTACTGTCTTACCAACTTTTATTTCCACTATCCTTTGACACACTTTCACAGAAACACAGTGGAATGCCGGGTACCAAGAAATGCAGATAAAACAAAAAACCAAACAGTACGTTACCTCTACCCTTCTTTCTTTTCTAAACTTCATAAAGGTTAAGAAATATTTGGGGATTTCTTGTTCATCATATCAACTTTCTCCCCTACCCCCCCCCCCCCAAATGTTCTAATCTCCAATTTTAAACACAAGACACATCTCTAGCTGCTTTAAAGTCCCTGAGATGAGACGGGCATTGGCTGACCCCCGCTGGGTTCCTACCTGAGGAATTTGACACATTTACAAATTTAAATTTAATTTACCACATTCACATGAAAGGGACTGGATTTCTAAACCCTCCAATGATGTGAGTGACATTGAATATAAGATTGTGTAGCACTTTAAAGAACTTTCCTTTTATTAGCAGCTCTATAATCACATTAACTTAGACCGAAAATTTGAACTAATTTTTCCCTGCAGGCCTGAGTGGCAATAATTGTAGAAATCTGTGAAAAAGGATAAATATAATTCAATAATTATATTGATAAATAAAATGAAAATCAACTAATTGTGTCATTCACTCAGATGCTTGCCTAGGCCGTTGCTGTCTTTCTGCTTCACTGCTTGCTAAACTTTTTCTGTCACACTTCAATAAATTTAATTGTGCAGAATAAATGAGCTAATTTTTGAAGTCACAGGCTCTGTTTGCAAGATAAGGGTGGTGATTTATTGACCTTTTCCAGCTCTGTAAGAGCGTCACCCTCTTTCTCCACTGACAACTTGGCACCAGGCTGTCTCCCCGCTCTGAACAGTCCCCCTCACAGTTTTGGCTGCTCCCATCTTCACCTTCCCTCTCCCCTCTCATCTTCTTTCATGACACCACTGACTGCATATCTTCAGCAGTCTGGCTGGCCCTGCTTCCCTTTAGGTGCCAAAGAGCACTCTGGTTGCTGTAGTAGTTCTTCATAGAATGATTAATTATTTTTCCATTTCTGTGGCTGTCTGAACCCATCCTTCAGAACTGAAGCCCCCTTGTGAACTTCTACCTTTCAAAAGCCCAAGGCAAAATCCAGCTAATCTGTAGGTAGACATGGATAATGGAACAATAACTTTCATTCTTGAACTTAGAACAGTTTCTTCAGACAAGCACATCGGTAACACCAGATCAAAGCCCCTGATTAAACACAATTTTAAAAAGGAGGCCACTTCCTGTATGTTGGGTTGTGATAGGACAACTTAAAATATAACCATCCAAGATGCCAAGAATTCTTTGAATAGACAAATAGAATCTGCTTATGATGTAGACGATGTGCCTTAAACCTTAGGGTCTGAATTACCTTTTATATACAATTTCTCCCACATGATGTCCCATTTACATTAATGACTAATTATTTTTTTCATATTTTTAATACATGGCACATATTTTTAATACATGCCAAATAATTTGTATTAATTGTTCTTTCTTGCAGGGTGTAGCTTCTAGTACAATGTCTAGAATTTGTAGGTGTTCAATAAATAACTGTTGAATGAACACTTTAATTGACTAATGAATGACTCGCACTGGCATAAAAGCTATCATATTAAAGGAATATGTGCATGCATATTTCATCTTATATGGGATAGTTTGGAAAACATGAAATCATATGCCCAATTATGGCATACTAATCTCTAAGTATTGGGCCAATTTAGGGTTTAGAAGAATACTCAAAAGGAAGAATGAAAGGATAACATATTTTTTGGTGGAGCAGATGTTATAAATCATCACTAAACATCTAAATATTGTCCAAATCTGTACACAAAGAAAATATGTCCCCCAGCATAGAGTAGTCATCTGTCTACTGAATCAGATTTCTCAGAAGCATCTGTTAAACATCAGCTCAAAAAAAAAAAAAAAAAAAAAAACAGACCATCAATACTGAGATGGGATTCTTTAATACTATAACTTAGTCCTTTGATTAGGGAAGGTCAGAGACATAAATTTACACCTGGGGAAAAGGGTTGATAAATTATGAATGTGTGTGTGTGTGTGTAAATTAGCTGGCTGTCTTGAATGTGAAGAAGACAACTGCTTTATTTTAAAAAAAATTATTATGTTTTATTGTCCTTTACCTTCCTTCTCTTCTTTTCTTTTTTTCTTTCTTTTCTTTTCTTTTTTTATTTTGAGACAGACTTTCACTTTGTCACCCTTCGTAGGTAGCTGGGACTACAGGTGCCTGCCACAAGGTCCAGCAATTTGCTCAGGCTGGTATTGAACTCCTGAGCATGGGCAATCCACTTGCCTCAGCCTCCCAGAGTGCTAAGATGACTGGTGTGAGCCACCATGCCAGGCCTCTCCTTTTATTTTCAAACCTTGGGTTTAATTGCTTTTCTCCTTCAAATCTCTGTGATCTCTTCAGAGTTCTTTGGGAACTCTAACTTGCAGAAGAAAGGAGCTGATTGCAATCCTCCTTCCTCCTAAGGAAGAGTTACTGGTAGCAGTAACAATCATTCATTTGGGAATGCCACAGTTTGACATAGCTATTGATTGTACTTATCTGCTGTATCAGCAAAGCACAGAGGCAGCTCTCATAGTATTGACTCTACCCCATTTTCCTCACGTGAAAATATCCGCCTTCAACTAGAACTGGAAGAACCATTGAGTCTTTTCTACACAGCTTTCCTTGCTCCTGCCAAAGTGTTTATTAAATCCCAAACAAAAATCACTTGTGCTCTTGAATGCTCCTCTTGGAAGAAAAAAAAAGTGATTATTTTTTTCCTTCTCAGAGGGGCACAAGAGTGATTACCCCAGGAAACCAGACAGGCACTAGAAGAGAAGCTTGTGTGGAGACAGAAGTCGGAAGCCCACTTAGCCAACTGCCTCCACGGACCCTGGCACGGAGGCCGGCTTAGGACAGTAAATGCTGTACAACCTCCCATGAAAAGGAGAACTTGGCATTCATTCTTCCAAACCCACCATCCCTCAGCCCCATTGCCTGGGAATTCTGTGAATTGTTGCCTGTGGCAGTGACACTGATTTGTATCTGGGTATGAACTTAAATGAAAACATGAATTGAACTCATTACTTGAGGAAGGAAACAGTGCCAAATTGAACAGGATGAGATTCCAGCAGGGTGGAAGGTTTGATGGGGCTGCAGTGGAATACCTTTTAGAAAGGTTTCCAGTTCATAAAACACTTTCAAAACATACTCAGCCCTTTTAAGTTGTGGGGACATTATCATTTCTATCTGTGGCATTTCTCTGCAAATTGAACTCCAATATCCTTTGGGCTGACTACACAGACAACAGAAGAAGGAGGTGGAAGAAACTTGGACTAAAGGTTGCCTCTCTGAAAAGGTTTCCTTCAGGCAGAATTAGGTGAGAACAAATGACATCAGAAAATAGCTCGTCAGGGTACTGCTGCCAGCTCCATATGGTTCGGCTTGTTTTCACAGGTATTTAATTAATTCAACAAATATTTATTGAGTCCCTATCAGGCATGAAGTATTATTCTGGGAACTTGGGGTATAGTGGTCAATGAAATCCATCTATTCTCATGGCACATACATCTCAAAGAGGGAGAAAGACAATAAATAAATGAACGTAATATGTAAAGTGTCAGGCAATGATTGCTATTAAAAATACAACTGGATAAAATGAATTAGAAGTTGAGGGGGATGTGGAGCAAATAGTTTAGATAATGCATTTTACAAAGACCACTCTGAGGTGGTGACATTTGAACAGAAGCTTGATTGAAGCAACCTATATGTTGAATGCAGAAAATTAATTTTATATGTTTTTTGCAAGAGGGCAGGAGATGATCAGCTAGTAAAAGGGTCGTGATGTTATTTTGATGCAAGGATGGATGCCCAGTTTAAGAAACCATCAGTTACGGCCCCCTTCTGTCTTCCATTGTGGTGTGTTTGAAAGTGCCCATTTGAATAGTGCTCTGAGTGTTTCCTTGGGATTTTCTGGTGCATGTGGCACTGAAACCGCCCCGTGTCCCACAGTCTTCCGGCTTAGCCTCTTACTTGCCAGCGAGAAGCTGGCGCTGTGGGAATTGGCATGCAGAGATGTAAAAGGATTTTATACCTTTCAGTCTGGGCAGAAAATTACAGAGAATAGTAGGTGGAAGTTAGAAAAACAAGAACTGAGAAAGAGAAACAGAATGTGAGTGAATTCTCTTTTTTGTTTTCTGTGTGTACCTTTCCAGGGCTTTCTCACTGGCTCTGTTAAAAAGTCAATATCTCTGCAAACTTCATTTTCCTTTTCTTCAACAGATGCAATAAGGCTTGTTAAAAATGTTTTTTTCCCTTCTTTCAGGTGCAAACTCCACCTTAACAGGTTTAAAAACTTTCACATGTTCAGGTAGCAACAGAGGGTTTAACTTGGCCAACATCAACTTGCAAAACAAGAATCCCTCATGTGTGCGCACTTGGGTAGAATGAAATTGACTGTGAAAATGTTTGCCAATCCTACTACAAATGGCTTGTTTAGAATGATAGAATGTGGAAAATACAGATTGAATTGTAAAAGCCAGTACCATGATAATTATTGTTTTTATCCTGAAATTATTCATTAGTTTAAACAGCAAAATCATGCTATATGTTTAAAAGATTTTTGTATCCTGAAAGTATTTACTGTCTAAAGCAGCAGTGTCAACTTGCGGCTCACAGGCTGATTTCATTAGGATTTTTTTTTTCTTTTTTTTTGCTTATCTGTGGTGTTGGATACCACGAATATCAGGAAAAGTATGCACAGACTATTTTTTTGTTAATCAGCATTTATCAGTATTTGTGTATTTAATGTTTGGCCGAAGACAACTATTATTCTCCCAATGTATAGCAGAGAAAAAAAAAAAGAAAAAGAAAAAGTTGTACACCCCGCTGGTCTAAAGTAAAGCCCATTCTCATTTCTTTCTTTTTTTTTTTTTTTGCAGTGTTTGGACGGGGCTGGATTTGAACCCACAACCTCCAGCATATGAGGCTGTCACCCTACTCCATTGAGCCACAGGTGCCACCTCCCATTCTCATTTCTAAAAAGAGAGTTAGTAAGAGGTAGAACTTGCATTTGCAGACATGTGTCATGTGTACTACTGTATTTTTAATGATATGCTACTGCATGAGCAGAGTTTCGAGGTCAGAATCTGTAAGAAAATATCTGATCTGAATGTCAAGCTTGTGAATCTAATATTCAAGCAGCTGGTTTCCATCCAACTACACTTCCCTGCCTTGGTAAGCCTGCAGGCGAGCTCACATGCCCGCATTGTCAGTTGCAGCTGAGGAAAGTTGAAGGAGGTAGAGTCAAACGGTAAATGGCACCACTCTGGAGAAGAGGCCAGCCTTTGGAGTCTGACGACTTGGGTTTTAATTCTTCCTCCAGTTCCAAATATAATCTGGAGCAAGTTTCTCTAATTCTCTAAGCCTCATTTTCACCTTCTGTAAAATGGAGCTAGTTCATTTAGTTATTTTGTATTACACATATGAGGTATTTGGCCAAATAGTTAACACTTGATAAATGTTTTAACAAAACACTTCCAAATATTTCATAGAAAATATTTAAAGAACTTTCATAATTTATGGAATTTACTTTTTGAACAGTGACTATAGTATATAGTTGCAATTAAATATGCCTTTGGAAGCATGAGATAGAAGCTTTTTACCATCACTATTGCTCTGGAGATGTCTAAACTGCCTTTTCAGATGAGACCATAATTAGCACATTCCATAAACCTGGATTCATCTTTAATATTTGACAGGGGTCTTATTTCCTGTTACTCATGATATCCTCACAAATACCTTTCAAAGCTAAGAGATGGTAACTTAGGAACATGTGTATAATGATAGTGTTTTCTCTCACAGTTGTACCAAATCCTGTTTAATTGATGTGCACTTCTTAAATGAAAAAAGAACAAAATCTATTCTCTGGGTTGGCTGAAAGAGCACTGGTTACAACAAAAATGATTATTTGTTTTCTAATGTAAGAATGATCTTCATAGACTCAGAACTCCAGATGAAAGTTCTTGACTGGTTGAGTTCTAGAAAGAATAACACTAATAACTTAGGGGCTTGTGGTGATGAGGTAGCTTGATTCTACCTCGAAAGCTCTGATTAATTGTTCATGGCTATGTACATACACATACCACAGAAATAAAATTCCTAAAATCTGAGTGACATTTATTAAAGATTCATGTCCCTAGAAATGTATAGAGTGTAAATGGTATTTAATGAAAAGACTCATTGTGTTAATGGTAATAATGTTGGCAATTGTGACGATGAAGAAAACAGAGTTAAAAGTAAGTACATTGATAATCTCCTTTTAGAAATTACAATCTTTTAAAACTAATAATTAATAATAACTCGTTACTTTCTTCTTGATGGATTCATTCAGAGGAATGCTATTTCTATCTCTAAGTAAAGATCTATAATTACATTAAACTAACACAATGACTTATTAAGTGTTTACCATGTGGTGCAGATGCTGATAGGCACTTTAACCTACATACCTTAATCTAATCCCTTCAACAACCCCAGGAACATAGTGTTATTCTCTGTGTTTGTAGATAGAAAAAGACAAAAATAAAGAAACCAAAATGCGTAAGTAGATCAGATGACATCATCTGAGTAGTAAGACAAAAGACCTGCCTTTGAACCCAGTTCTTCTAATTCCAAGCTTCATATTCAACATATTGCCATCCATGTAAGAAACGTTAGATGGAATTTAATAATTGCATATAGGGTTTTTCTATTTCTCCTTTAGCATAATGGCTGTCAAAGAGCTCAATTGTAATTGGTCAATGAAACTTTTCATTTCGTCCATTTGGAAGACCTTAGCTTAGTAAATTTTTGTTGAATAAATATTTAGAAATTAATTGCTTAATGAATTATTTCTTGAGTATTTATGATTAATTATCCAGTGCCATAATCTCTAAACCGTGGATATCTATTAAACCTAGGTAGGTGATGAAAGCTTAGAACAAGCACCCAAGGAGAGTCTCTCCATCCTCCTTGTCCAAATCTTTCTTCTAGTTGCCCACTAATTCTAAGAACAATACTGCTACATGAGTTGCAAGTCTTACTGAATACAGCATGGTGGAATCTTGTCCAAAAACTATGAAGTATTTTCAAAGAATTTCAAGACAGCAGCAGCAGAAATGTAAACCAAGCCTAGGGTCTTTCTGAGCTGGGCAGCTGCATGGATTGAATACCCATCACACCACCTTATCTAAAGGGGTATGTGGCGTTTATTTCAGAACACTCAAAATGTGGCCCAAAGAAGCAGAGCCTGATGAAGTGTGTTGATTTGATAGCATCAGGGAAAACACTACAAGAGAGCCTATATGTACAGATGGCTTAGGAGGAAATGGAAAACAGCCTAAAATGTGGAATCAGACTCATCTGTCAGGGATAAAAGAAGAAATCAAAGACTTCCTCTTCTACACACAGCCTGTGAAAGCAATATAGATAGTGCATCTATAAACCTTGCTGAACAGATTATTTTCTTTTCTTAATTTCCATTTTCCTATCTCCTGGCACAGAGATGTGGTATCCTCCCTGCATTGATCCCCAGGTATACTGTCTATGTCAACTTAATTTGGGGAATTTTATAGGAATGATCCTTGTGTCATCAGTTAATGGAATATCTTTTACATTAAGGAGGGCAGGGATCATCATCACTATCTTATTCCCTCTCCTTCCCCAGCACCAAGTACATGCCTGCCACATAATAAATGCTCAATAAGTATTTGTCAAATAATTGAAACACTGGTTGATTGAAAAGAAGTTGAAGGGGGAGTAGGAAGAGTGACTAAAACGTTGTGACAATGAACAAGATGGTGAGAAAGGATTGTTTCTATTTATAAAATTCTACAAGAGACCAAGCCATCAATGCCACGTTCATAAGTCTAATGGTGGCAATACTATCTCTATATTGACTTATCTTACTTGCTTGCCTCTTATTTTACTTTTATTTTACCACAGGGAATTGCTTCTGCAACAACTAAAGTCAGTGAAGAAAGTAAGAAGATTGCAAAGGTTTCCCAGATGATTCTGCTAACTGAAACATCTTTATTGTGCTTCTTTTGGTAAGTTGAATGGGTTAGTCTGCAAGCTAAAATTAGGTGAATAAAAGTTTGTTTGCGTGCATATATTCTCTCTCTCTCTGACACACACACACACACACACACAGTCACACATACACAGTGGTCCTCATCAATAAATTGAAAATGGCAGGAAGGTGGAATTTAGAACATGAAATAGATAATGTGCCCTTTGTGTTACAGAATGCACCATGGTATACCAGAAAAGCAAACAGGTAAGTCCAGCAAAACTTGGAGACCTCAAAAAGCCACCAATATACACAGAAAACTGATGTTGCTTTTTTTCCTTGTCTTGCCCTCACATTCAGTCCAATAGCAACTAATCCTAGGGAACTAAAAATACACGAAGTGTACAGTAACTCCCTTCTTTGGCTCTTTCTATAATGTATACAAATCTGACTGATAAAAGGCCCAATTCACTCAGCAGAGAGCTGGCTTCTGTCTGATGGAATTTCACTGTGGGGTTTTTGCAGTGGGAGCAGTTGGAGGCTTTGATTCTTCCATCCTTCTCTGTGGGAGACAGAGCCTTATGGACCTGAGCGATAGCAATGAGCAGTCTGGGACAAGTCAGTCGCTGTGTCTGCAGGCATCTGACAAGAGGAGGATGTGATTGCAGCAATGTGTTTGGGAAGTCTGGCTTTCTCCCTCAAAGCCCTCTTTATTCTAAGGTTACCTGGCATTGCGTAAGAGCCAAGCAGGCAAATTAAATTCCTTCTATTCAGCCTTGCAGAGAGGTGAAAAACCTCATCTCTCAGCTGGCATTATTTGTCATTGGCTCTGCCCTTCCCAATGGCAGGCTGCTGGGCATCCGATAGCCAAGTTGGTCAGGAGTAATATCTTTCATATTTATTTATATCTGGACTTTTAAAAATTCCTTCAGGATTCCAACTTAATTTTAGGCTCTGTTGTTTTTATAGTCAGACTAATTTTCATAGGTACTATTCCATATACGACCTTGCATTTCATAACCACAAAAAGGACTTGTATCTAGGATGTCTGTAGCATCAGATTTTTCTCAACTTTTGGTATACTTAGTTTCTCACTTCTTGGCTTTAAATTTGGAGTTGTTCAAATAATTGTCTAGTTCTTGAAACCATTAACCTAGTCATCACTGTACATTTTTTGTGCCAGTTATGGTGATTGGTTGGTATCATTATTCTGTGTTTCAATTTTTTCTTACAATGACTAGATTGAGATTCAAATTTGTCAAGCTTAAATTATGTTCACAAAAGGGGAAAATATTTTCAAAATTAGTTTACGCCATTGGTTGGTCTGGCAAGCCCATGTTGAAAGAATGATAAAAGTTTACAGATTTTGCTAATAGCTATACTTTCTTATGTGAGAAAGCTACAGATTTTCTAGCATCTGTAAATAAATTCAATTTTTGGCTGAAGAAATTACAGCCTTGGATTAGGAGTATTTCCAATACAAGTGCTATGATCTCTAAGAAACAATAAAATAGGGTAGAGTAGATTAGGACCAAGCAAATGCAAATGTAGCTCTTGAGAGAGAGAGAGAGAGAGAAAGGAGAAAGAAAATGAGAAAAGGGAGGGAGGAACAAAGAAAGGAAAGGAGGGAGGGAGAGGGAGGGATAAGGCAAGGGGAGGGAAGGAAGAAGAGATGGAAGGAAGGAGGGAGGGAGGAAGTGAGGGAAGGAAGGAGACGAAAATAATTAGTTTGACATTGGTAGAGACAATTCTAGATGGGATTAATAAAATGATGATTTGCAAGCATTTAAAACATTTAAACTAGAAGACACTATTTTGGCTTCAACAAGATATATGGCATTTCCTTTTTATATGCTTATTATCTGCCTTTAGATGTAGTAGTAAGTGATGGAACAAAACATAGTCATTGAGTGCTGTGTGCTCATGGTGGGATGCCATGGTCTCTCTGTTGGCCTTGTCTTGTTCTAAGTCTTGGTAATCAGAGGGCTTGATAAGGATAGCAAGGAGGTTAAGAGGATAGATTCTAAGGATAGAGTGTCTGGTTTGTAAATCTGACTCTCTACCACTTTTTATCTCCATGACCTTACACAATCTATTTAGCGTTTCCCGTTTCCAAGTTTCTTCATCTATAAGATGAGAATAATCGTCTTATAACTTTTTGTGAATATTATGTGAGTTAAAAAAAATCGAAAATGCTAAGTACTAAGATTGGCATTTAAAAAGCACTAAGTGTTAGCTAATATCAATATCAATAATAATAATACATAGATGATATGCTTATTAAATTTTTTGAAGAGTAGAAGTTGATAGAAATAATGATATTGCGAGTAATAAACTATGGTAGTAAACTGATTCTAACAAGATGATATTTAAGACAGAGAAACATGAAGTCCCATCCTCAACAGTTAGCTGGATTACAATTGACTTCCAGCTCAAAATAAGCTAAGTATTCACTGATCCTTAAGCACCAACCAGATACTTGAAGAGCAAGAGCAAGAGGCTTCATCAGTGGAATCAATGGGAATATATTCCCCAAACCAAGCAATATGCTTCCCTGATCAACCATGTCTTGAATATTGGATTTAATGTAACTGCCACATTCTAAGAGAAACATTGGCAAATGGCCAAGTGTCAAAGCTTATTAATCTTGGAGGAGATTTGTAACCGCAATTTGTAAGAAAGGGGTAGGAGGGCCAATAATAAGTTTGCTGTAATAGTCTTAAGTTTATGGCTATTGCCCAACATAATTGCAAATTGTGTTCTCTTTTATTTTTCAAAAGCATCCCAGTTTGCCAATAAAAATATGATCCCTCCAATCGTGGCTTCCAAAACTATTTTAAAGACCACAAATTATACTTATTCCTCAACCAAGTCTCATATTTGTATGTGAGAGCAATGTGACTTGAAATATCTTAAGCAAACAAGAGGAGCATAATCGCTCACACAACCAAATTGTAGAAAAGTCAGAGGAAGGGCCAACCATAGAGGGACCTGGAACAAGGGCCTGCCTCCCACCCCCACCCTGCCTGTGTCTCTCTCTCTCTCTTACTCTGGTCCCTATTTTGGGGACAGACTTCATATTCTCTCACTGCTGCATGTTTCACTGGACTTTCATCCATCAAGCTTAGCAATCAGAGAGAAAAGGAGCTCTTTACTATCAGCTAAGTCTGGAAAAATACTTGGAAGGGGCTTTGTCTCCATGTGCTTGGACAAGATGAGAGGAGACATGCAGGCAGACTAAAATAATTAACTACTATAAACTGCCATCCACCAGTAAAAGGCAGAAAGAAATACATTCTAGCTCAATACAGCCCTGTAGATGAGTTTCTACCAGTGTAGGTGTTTAATTAGCCAATGGGTGACTTGCTGTAGGGAAGGATTCATGTTTGAGGTTCAGGATTTGACTAGAAAGTTTTAAAATAATCTGTGCAATATCAAGATATTTTACTTCCATAAATTTACCTTAGACTTTTTGCATAATTAATTACGAAGAATTCAAGTTCCAAGTATAAGAAATAAAATAATCACCACTTTTAAAAATTGCATTGCATCTCGAGGGACCCAAGGATTGTACCAAAGTACTGGAATTGGCCCATTAAAGCTACATAATAAATTTCAATGGTGTTCTCTAAGGCTGCTTTGTGTCCTGCAGTTCCATGATTCCATAAAACCAATCATGGAAAAGGGGGCCCATTTGCTTCTGTAGTGCTGAACATAACTCAAACTATTCAAAAGTCACATTGAGTAACCTGGAGGCAAGATCAGCTTCTCAACCAGCAAGGGCAGGAGCTGTAGTCAAGAAGTAAGAACGTTAGTTGACGATTTGATGATCTCTTTCCCCCAAATTTGGTCAGTCTGTTCTCCAATGCTATAAAGCAGGGAGATGTTACAAGCGTCTTCAGTGATGGGTGCCTAGGGCTGCCATCGCAGAGTTCCACAGACTGCGGGGCTCGAACACCAGTCATTCCTCCCCGTTTTGCAGGCTAGAAGTCGAGGATCCAGGTGTCATCAGACTTGGTTTCTTGAGGCTTCTCCCTCTGGCTTGTAGATGGCTGTCTTCTCCCTGCGTCTTCATTCTGTGTGTGTCTGTGTCCCAATCTCTGTGACACCAGTCACATTGGGTTAGGGCACACTCCAGTGACCTCACTTTAACTTAACCACCTCTTTACAGACCCTATCTCCAAATATAGCCACATTCTGAGGAATTCTCACCTAGGACTTCAACCTAAAAATTGGGTGGGGACACAATTCAGTCTGAGGTCATGCTAACCACTTCGTTGTCGGAACTTTGTCCTCAGAGGTCATTTCTATCTCTTCTACTTGGCTTCTAGTCCAGCTGTTTCTGGTTCCAGCCTCAAACAACCTTTGGGGAGTTCTCCTCCCCAAACAACCTTTCGTCAGTTGGTATGAGATGATTCCCCTCCTCAGCCATTTTTTATTTCTTTTGATATTTTTTAAATGTGTCCTAACTTCCAAAGTACAGACTGATTTCATGGTATTCAAGTGCTGTATTTCTGTTGAGTGTGCCCTAGCTCAGGCTTGTTTTCTCATACTCAAAGCTACTTGGCAGCTTCCATTTTATCTTACGTTTCAGTGTGACTCTTCAATCTGTATAGTTGTTCTATGTCTTATTTATTTTATTCTCTTTTTGCCTAAAAGGCTCTTGCTATAGTTTGACTGATACTCAGACCTGGTTCTTAAGCTTCTTCTGTAATCTGGCACAGTAATTTTAAATTTTAACTCATACTTGAAGTAAGAGATATCCTTTTATCCATAAAACATAAACCATTCGGTGAAGTTGCTCCTACCTGACACAAGAGGATATTGAAGCTCAGAAAGCTTAAATAAATTGTTAAGGTCTCACATATAGATGACAACAAAATTTGTATTTTTAACATAGTCTGAGCTTAAGCTGTAGAGCTTATCAATCACCTTTCCACTCCATCTCGTGGCATTAGTACCCCCTCACTCTATTTCATATTTCAATCATTCCCCCAGTCTCTCAGAATTAATAACCCTGTCATCTTTCTTCCCTCACCACGTCTGATCAGTCATCAAGTCCTGCTGATTTTCTCTTAACACTTGTATTTGGCATCCTGTTACTTTTACTGCCAACATCAAGTTCAAGCCCTATTTATTTTACCTATTGCCTATGGTACTAACCCCCCAGTTTGTCTTTGAGTTTGCCTTTCTCTTCTCTAATCCAATTCTGTTTCTTTTTTCTTTTTCTTTTTCTTTCTTTTTTGCAGTTTTTGGCCAGGGCTGGGCTTGAACCCGCCACCTCCAATTCTGTTTCTAAAATACCTTTTCATCTCATGGGTTCTCTTCGCCCATTAGACGTTTGCATCCTTTTGCCTAACAAAGTATTGAGGACTGAATTATGTCTCCTCCAAAATTTATATACTATAGCTTTAACCCCCCAATGTGACTGTATGTGGAGACAGAGCCTTTTAAGACTAAATTAGGTCATTAAGATGAAACCCCAATTTAATTTGGCCAGTGTCCTAATAGGAAGAAAGAGAGAAAGAAAGATGTTCACACATTGAGAAGCATTGTGAGGACACAGGGAGAGGATGGCTATCTGCAAGCTAAGAGGAGAGGCCTCAGGAGAAACCATATGTGTCCACACCTTGACCTTGGACTTTTAGACTCCAGAGCTCTGAGAAATAAATTTTGGTTGTTTAAATCACCTAGCCATTGGATGGGCACAATGGCTCACACCTATAATCCTGGCACTTTTGGAGGCTGACAGGGGTGGATTGCTTGAGCTCAGCCTGAGCTCAAAAGCAAGACCCCATCTCTACTAAAAATACAAAAATTAGCTAGGGATTGTGGTGAGTACCTACAGTCTCAGCTACTCAGGAGACTGAGGCATGATGATCATTTGAATCTAGGAGTTTGAGATTGCTGTGAGCTAGGCTGACAGCACTACCATCACACTCTAACTTGGGCAACAGAGTGCAATTCTGTCTCCAAAAAAAAAAGAAAGAAAGAAAGAAAGTAAAAAGGAAAGGGAAGAGCCACCTAGCCATCCATGGTATTTTGGTGTGGTAGCCAGAGCAGACTAATGCAGGGCAGAAGTGTAAATTCCTCAACCAGACAATTCAACCTGTCAACAGTTTGATTCTTACCTTTCTTCAACCCATTCATAAAATACTTTATGCTTTTTTTCTTTTTCTTTCTCGTTCCTCTCCAAGCTTTTGTTTCTTTCTGGAAGTGCCTTCTCTCACTTTTCACTTATGTAGGTCTGACTGTCCTTTAGGACTGAGGTTTAATTTTTAGACTGTGAACCTGTTATGGGGACTATGCCTCCAAATTAGTGTCTCTTAAAGGACCTAGTGTGATGTCTGGCCCTGATGCCCAACAAATGCCTGTGTGAGTCATTATTTCATCTGTGTTGTTATGATTTTTCTGATATTTGCTCTTTTGTTGCAATCCTCTTCCTGTTTTGTGGCACTCAGAGTTTTAAAGTATTATGGCTGAAGTAAACATTGCCTTCTCAGAAAGTGTGAGCTGTCGTCTAAAGAGAATTCACTCTGATTTCTAATATTCAGAGTCTATGAAATTGTCATGAAACAAATCCCTTGGATATAATGAGTCTTTCTGATATAACTCCATTTTCCTGCTAAAGTTGAGGTACATACCATAGCAACAAATAACAAGATCATGTAAGCACACCCACGCGCACACACGGCTACCTTGTGCAACATGGCAGGACAATCAGGAGCAGTTACTGGGAATATCAAATTTAGCATGGCACATGGTGTCCAGGCTTTTTTTTTTTCTCTTAAGTTCTCTTAGCATTTAAGCTTTTAGTTTGTGTGGGAAAAATTGTATGAGGGTGAGAGATTTTTTTTCTTCCTTTTCAATTTTATGGTTAAACTGGTTGGAAGTTCTTGTCTTGTGTCTCTCCAGGTTCTGTGAATAGGAGCTGTTAAAGGTTGAGAAGGAAGTCTCACTCCCTCCTCCCTTTCTCCAGATGAAACCCTCCCTGAAGGCTTAAGAACACTCAGCTCATCATTGGTTCTGAGGTATGTGTAGTTAAGGAAGTTGTTTAGAAGCCTGTTAAAGTCTTTCCTCAAAGGCAGTGAATAAAATGCACTTTCCACTTCTCAGCTGTAACAAAGAAACCTACCATTAACATAGGAAAGCCTCTTGTTTGCATTTTTTAACAGCTGACATTTGTACCTTTTGGAGAAAAGTGAAGGGCATCTCATTGCTTCCTTGTTTAAACCAGCCGGGAAATAATGGAGATGATAGGGAAGCTGGGCTAATTTCCTTTGTCTCCTATTCAGCAGATAATGGTGGTCTGTGTGGGGTGTTAAAGGACAGGCAGCCACGGTGACCCGGAGATGACTTCATTCTTCCGAGGTTTATCAAAGGCTCCTGTCAGTCAAACTCATGCTGGGAGACTGGGGAATGGCCATCTGGCTTGCTGTTCATCAGAGAAGGAGAGATCAGACTGAGGAGGTGCAAAATCCCCCTGTCAGTTCTGAGCCAGGTGGAAGGGCCATGCACTTGGAGCTGGGTTTAGCCCCGTCTGTGCACACACGCCTAAGAGAAATAAATGTGAGGGTATTTGTGAGACACAGAGGCACAGATACCAGGAAGAGGAAGCCAGACAGGGAGGGTGGGAAGCAGACTTTCTATTTAAGCCAGCGTGATCATCTTCACTCGATTTTAAATGGAAAGACTGAAGGTCACTCACGCTGCTAACCATGCGGAGAAACCTCTGAATTGTTTCCCCAGCCGTGGGGAGGAAAAGGAGTAAGTGGCTCCCAGCAGGGAGCTGATTTAATTTAAAGCCCAATGTTTCTGTTCTGAAGCCAGAATTCTTTCATCCTAGCCATGTTGATTACAAGCACTAACAAGGTATTTACAAGAAGCACTACCAGGAAATCTTCCCCTCTGCCTCACTCTGAGTCAACTGTTGGTGAACTAGGATATCCCAGGGGCCACACAGCATGGCAGCCACTGTTCAAAAGGCCGGAGCCCATCGTGCCACCCAGGTTTGGGCCCCCTTTAATGTCAGAAGAATTCCTACCAGCAGCTGCAGTGTACGTGGTACACAGTCATAAGAATGTTTTTTTTCTTGTTTGTTTATTTTTAACTTAGAGCTGCCTTTTAGTTTTTGCAATTTTTTAAATCGATACATAATAGTTGTATGGACTGCATGTGGTATTTGTGTAATGGTCAAATCAGGGCATTTGGGGTCCCCATCACTTTGGGTATTTATCATTTGTACCTCTCCTTCTAGCTACTTTGAAATGCCACCCTGCCATGCTATCAAACATCAGAACTTATTCCTTCTAACTGCATGTTTGAATCTATTAAACAACCTTTCTTCATCCCTCTCCCACTCACACACTCTTCCCAGCCTCTGGTATTTATCATTCTACTATCTACTTCCATAAGATCATTTTTTTTTTTTTTTTTAGCTGACACGTATGAGTGAGAACATGCTATATTTGTTTTTCTGTGCCTGGCTTTTTTTTTTTTTACTTGACACAATATTTTTACCCCCCAGCATTGGAAGTACTGAATCAAGGATGCTTCAACATTTCCAAGATCTCTTTTTCCTTCTTTCTTTAATTCTTTTCCCTTCTTTTTCTTGTGAAATATGTATTTATGCATGTGTATACGTATATACATGAAATTTACCATTTCAATTATTTTTACGTGGATCCACCACCACGATCCATTTCCAGAACTTTTTTCATCATCCCAAGCTGAACCTCTGTTTCACCAAACAGTACTCACCATGCAGCCCCTGTAACCACCCTTCCACTGGCTTTTCTCTATGAATTTGACTATGCTAGGTCCCCATGTGAGTGGAATCGTAGTAATTATCTTTCTGTGATTGGCTTATTTCACTGGGTAGAATGCCCTCAAGGTTCATCCATGTAGTATCGGTCAGAATTTCCTTCTTCAAGGCCAAATAATATTCCATTATTATTTGGACACATTTCATGTGTCCATTACTCTGTAGATGGCCATCTGGGTTGCTTCTACAGAGGTTTTCTTTTAAATTATGTTATTCTTGCATGTCTATTCTTTTCTTCCAGGGTCTAGCATCAAATTAGGCCAATACCCTATAAATATATACATATTTTTGGTAGAATTAGTAAGGGAACAAAATAGGAGATTGGCAGTCTAATAATTTAGTTGCTGCCAACACAAGTCTCTTCTCATTCTAGAGTCTACTGCCCTGCCTGGTGAAAGGGAACTATTTTTTGACTATTTTTAAGTGGACAGAGGCTTTGATCCAAACAGAGGCTGGGAGAAAAATAAGAGATGAAGTAAAGAGGAAATATTCCCACTCTATTCAAAAAATAAAAATAAGATACTTTTCATCATAGAAATCTCTAAACTATACAAAAAATAGAAACACCGGTTTGGTAAACTGCCCATGAACCCCTCAGCCAGCATAATCAGTCATCGACACATGAGCAGTATTTTTTATTTTTACCCCACACACTACCTCTTTATCCTGAGTTATTTTTAATTTTTCCTCTAAGTTTTTATTTAAAAAGTTTAAACTTACAGAGATATTTCCAGGAAAAGTGCAAAGAACAACTACACGACCTTCCTCCACCTACAATCACCATCTGTCAACATTTTGTACCTTTGTTTCATATCTATTGCCTACCTGTCATCCACCTATCCGTAGTTACATTGTTTTCTTTAACCACTTTTAAGTTGGCTGCACACGTGATGACACATCATCTATTAATACTTCAGCATTTCTCTGAGAAAGGACTTTTCCTCACAACCATAACACAGTTATCACACCCAGGACATTTAAAATTGTTACAACACGATTATCTAATAAACAATCTATATTCAGTTTTCCTCAGCTGTCAAAACATAGGCCATTAAAGCATTTTTAAAATTCTTCTTCCATTAGAAGGCCCAATCAGGGATTAAGCACAGAATTTAGTCATCATTTCTTTTTAGTCTCCCTAAGACACTCAAGCCTTTTTTGTCTTTGATTCCACCAGCTGTATCAAGATGAAAGTCTTGCAAATATGTAGTTTAATTTCTGAGGTGGCGAGGAAAAGAGTTATGGTTCTTACTAAGTCATATGTCATCTTGGACTCATAAATGTCTACATTGTTGTTAGAGATTGAGAATTGGAGAGCTGAGAATACCCAGAATTTTCCAATTGTTTGACACCCACATATCTCCTGAGATGTGGGAAAGAGCAAGAATAATACGCTAACTCATTCAAATAAATTAGCCATATATTACATAAGTATCTTTTGAACTATTCCCCAAAGAAGGGCATAGTTACCTTTTGTGCCTGCCAGTATATACAGTTGGCCCATTCTAATGTGAGTCTGAATATAGTTTTGAATATTCATTAGTTAAATCATGTAAAACACTATGAGTCAGGGCATTTCTCATTTATATGTGAAGAAACTGAACGTAAACATCTAAAGTGTAAGATACCCAGATAAAGTGTTAGATACCCAAATGGTAAAAGGGTTTTGGATTTGCTGAGTACTTACCAGGACCACACAATCTACTTGAGGGTACTTAATAAGTATTATCATTCTATTAATATTCTCAAAACCAATGAGAAGGCAAAATGGTTCCTAGTTCTTTATTCTGGGCAGATAAGATTAGTGAGGCAACTGAATGCAGTAGAATTAAGGATGTGTTGTTTTTGTATATAACATAATTTTTAATAAACTATTTTTATAGAAGTTTTAAGTTCACAGCAAAATTGAGAGGAAGATACAGGGATATGCCTTCTAGCCCTACACAGGCAGAGGTACCTGTTATCAATATAGACCAGAGAGGTTTATTTGTTACAATTGGTGAACCTACAGTGATACATAATAACTACCTCAAGTCCATGGTTTATATTAGGTTTTGCCCTTGGTGTTGTAAGTTCTATGTCTAACTGTACGTGCCAGTGTACAGTGAAATGTATTCTCCATTATGGTATCACATAGAGTGGTTTCACTTACCCTAAAAATCCTCTATGTTCTATTTAGTTTATTATATATATATGTATTTTAGATTTTTAATTATTATGAGTACCTCCTAGCCGTATATCTTTATGAGGTATTTGTGATATTCTGATATATGCATACAATGTGAATTAATCAATTCAAGATAATTAGGGTATCTATCACCTTAGGCATTTATCATTTATTTGTGTTAGGAACATTCCAATGTCACTTTTTCAGTTATTTTAGCATCTACTCTAACTTATGGATTATAGTCACATTGAGCTATCAAATATTGTTCTTTCTACCTAACTATATTTTTATACCTATTAATCATTCCCACTTTATCCCCCACTTATTGCTACCTTTTTCAGGCTCTGTTAACCACAATTCTACCTTATTTCTCCTTGAGATCAGTTGTTTTTAATATTTAGCTCCCACATGTGGGTGAGAACATGTGAGATTTGTTTTTCTGTGCTGGGCTTATCTCACTTCACATAATGTTTTTCAGTTCCATCTATGTTGTTTAAAATGGCAGAATTTCATTCTTTTTTGTGGCCATATAATATTCTTTTGTGTATATTTACCATAATTTCTTTATCCATTCATCTACTGACGTACACTTAGGTTCATTTCAAATCTTGGCTACTTGAATAGTGCCACTATAAACATGTCAGTACAGATCTCTCTTCAATATACCAAATTCCCCTCCAGAGGGATTGTTTGGTCATATGATAGTTCTATTTTTATTGTTTTGAGGAATCTTCATGCTGTTCTTCATTGTGGTTGCATTAATTTACGTTCCCACCAACAGTATACCAGGATGCACGTTTCTGCACATCATAGCCGGCATTTGTTATTCCTAACTTTTTGATAATAGCCATTTTAATGGGCGTGAGATAGCTCATTGTAGTTTAAATTTATATTTCTCTGATGAGTAATGATATTGAGCATTTTTTCATATACCTGTTGGCCATTTTTATGCTTTCTATTGAAAAATGTCTATTCAGGTTCTTTGCTCACATTTTAATCAGATTGTTTAATTTTTTCCTATTGAATTGTTGGAGCTCTTTACGTATTTTAATTATTAATCCCTTGTTAGATGGATGGTTTGCAAACATCTTCTTCCATTCTTTGGGTCTACCTTAACTAGTATGTTGTGCAGAAGCTTTTTAGCTTGATGTGGTCCTATTTGCCCAATTTTGCTTTAGTTGCCTGTGTTTTGCAGGTATTACTCAGGAAGTGTTCACTCCGACTGATGTCCTGAAGGGTTTGCCTAATGGTTTATTTTAGTAGTTTCATGATTTCAGGTCTTAGACTTAAGTTTTTAAACCATTTGGATTTTATTTTTGTATATGATAAGACAAAGGAGTATAGTTTCATTCTTTTGTGTATGGATACCACTTTTTCCCAACACCATTTATTCAATTGACTGTCTTTTTTTCTTTGGTGTTCCTAGTCCCTTTTCCTTTTCTTTTCTTTCTTTCTTTTTCTTTTTTTTTTTTTTGGCTGGGGCTGGGTTTGAACAGCCACCTCTGGCATATGGCATATGGGGCTGGCACCCTACTCCTTTGAGTCTAGTCCCTTTTTCAAAGACAAGTAATTTCTGGGTTCTCTCCTCTGTTACATTCGTCTGTGTGCCTGTTTTTATGCCAATGCCCATACTGGTTTGGTTACTAGAGGGCTGTAATATAGTTAGGTAATGTGATTCCTCCAGTTTTGAAGTCAGGTAATGTGATTACTCTAGTTTTGTTGTTTTTGCTCAGGATGGCTTTGGCTATTTTGGGTCTTTTGTGGTATCATATAAATTTTAGGACTTTTTCACCTCATTTTACAAAGAATGTCACTGATATTTTGGTGCAGATTGCATTGCATCTGTAGAATGATTTGGGTAGTACAGACATTTTCACAATATTGATTCTTCTAATCCACAAGCATGAAATATATTTCTATTTTTGTGTGTGTCCTCTTCAATTTCTTTCATCAATGATTTTATAGTTTTTGTTATAGAGCTCTTTCACTTCTTTGGGTAAGTTTATTCCTATGTGTTTTGTTTTACTTATAAATATTATACATGGGATTACTTTCTTGTTTTCTTTTTCACAATATTTACTGTTGGCATTTTCAAATGCTACTGATTAGTGTATGTAGATTTTATATCCTGCAACTTTAGTGAATTTATCAATTCCTATAGTTTTTTGTGATGTTTTTAGGTCTAGATATAATATCATATCATCTGCAGACAAGGATAATTTGACTTCTTTCTTTCCAATTTGGGTGCCCTTTATTCTTCACTTGTCTAATTGCTCTAAAATTTAGAGTACTATGTTGAATAATAAAGCTGCAAGGAGGCTTCGTTGCCTTTTCCAGATCTCAGAAGAAAGGCTTCTAGGTTTTCTCCCATTCAATATTATACTACCTGTGTATTTGCCACATATGGCTTAAACATGTTGAAGTATCTTCCTTCTATGCTCAGTTTTTTCAGAGTTTTTATCATGAAGAGATGTTTAATTTTATTGAATGCTTTTTTAGCATCAATTGAAATGATCATATTTTTTTCCTTTGTTTTATTAATATAATATATCACATTGATTGTTTGTGTAGGTTGAGCCATCCTTGCATCCCTGAAATGAATCTCACTTGATCACAATCAATCTTTTTGATGTGTTACTGAATTCAGTTTGCTAGTATTTCATTGAGGATATTTACATCTATGCTCATCAGAGATACTGAACTGTAGTTTTCTTTTTGTGTGTGTGTGTCTTGTCTTGTTTAGTATCAGCATGATACAGACCTTGCAGAATAAGTTTGAGAGTATTCCTTCCTCTTCCATGTTTAGGAAAAGTTTAAGTAGGACACACCAGAGACCATCTTTGAGTGCTTGGTAGAGTTCAGTATTAAAGCCATCAGGTCCTGAGCTTTACTTTGATGGAGAATTTTTATTACTGTTTCTATATTATTACTCATTATGGGTTTATTCAGATTTTGGATTTTTTACTGTGACTTGGTAAGTTATAGGTGTCTAGAAATTTATTCATTTTTTCCCAAGTTTTCTAATTTATTGACATATAGTTGATCAATAATCCTTTGAATTTCTGCAGTATCATTTGTAATGTCTCCTTTTTCATCTGTGATCATATTTTTGGGGGTCTTCTCACTTTTTTCTTTTTTTTTAGCCTGGCTAAATGTTTGTTAATTTAGTTCATCTTTAAAAAAATGACTTTTTTGTATTTGTTGTTTCAATTTAGGTTATTTCTGTTCTGATCTTTATTATTTCTTCTACTAATTTTGGGTTTAGTTTACTCTCATTTTTCTTTTTTTTTTTTTTGAGATGCACATTAGGTTGTTTATTTAAAGTTTTCCTACCTTTTTGATGGAGGCACTTTTGCTCTAAACTTTCCTCTTATTCCTGCTTTTGCTGTATTGCATAGGTTTTGATATGTTGTATTTTCATTTTCATTTGTTTTGAGAAATTTTAGCTTTCTCTTTTAATCTCTTTATTGACCCACTGGTTATGCAGAAGCATGTTGTTTAATTCCATTTTTTAAAATATATTTTATGCAGTATTTCTCTTGTTATTGATTTCTCCATTCTAGTTAGAGAAAATATTTGGTACGATTTCAAGATTTAAAACAAAATATTGAGGCTTGTTTTGTGGCCTAGCATATGGTTTATTCTTGAGAACAATTGAGAAGCTGAGGAGAAGAACCTGTATTCAATTGTGGTTGGATGAAACATTTTGTAAATAGCTGTTAGGTCCATTTTGGTCTATAGTTCAGATTAAATCTAATGTTTCTTTTTAAATTTTCTGTCTGAATGTTGAAGGAGGAATGTTGAGGTCTCCAATAATTATTATAACGGGGTCTCTCTCTCTCTCTCTAGTTCTGATAATATTTGTTTTATATATCTGTGTGTTCTAGTGTTAGGCACATATGTGTATATACTTAGAATTGTTATATTCTCCTCCTGAATGGACCTCTTTATCATTATATAATGACCTTATTTGTCTTTTTTAAAAGTTTTATATTACAATCTATTTTTCTGATAGAAGTATAGCTGTTGCTGCTCTTTTTTGGTTTCCATTTTCATGGAATGTCTTTTCCATTCCTTTAATTTCAGTCTATTTTGGATTTCTACAGTATCATTTGTAATGTTTCCTTTTTCATCTCTGATCATATTTATTTGGGTCTTCTCTCTCTTTTTTTCTCTTTGTCTGGCTAAATGTTTGTTTCTTCCAGGCAACATACAGCTGGCCCCTGCTTCTTCATTCATCCAGCTACTCTATGTCTTTTGAACAGCCATTGTTATTGATAGGTAAGGACTTATTCTTGCTCATTATTATTTGGTTTGTGGTTGTTTTGTGGTCTGCTCTTTCTTACTTACTTCCTGTCATACTTAGTTAAAAATAGGTTCCTCTGGTAGTGTGTTTCACTTTCTTGCTTTTAATTTTTTGTTTATCTGGTTGTGGGTATTTTGGTTTGCAGTTACCATGAGGCTTGCAAAAAAACATTCTATAACCAATTATTTTAACCATCAGACAACTCTGCTTACAAACAAACAAACAAACAAGTAATGAGTAATCTAACAGAAATGCTACCTTTTTAACTCCACCCCCTACACTTGTTAACTTTTTGTTGTTTCCATCCCTATCTTTTTATAATGCCTATCACTCAAAAAGTTTAATTATTTTTGATAGATTTGTCTTTAGTGTTTTTTTCTCAAGATGCAAGTTGATTGTACACTGCAATTCCCGCTGTAGAATAGCGTGTATTTAGTTTCCAGTGAGTTGTAAACTTTCAGGTGATTTCTTATAGTTCATAACATCTTTTTCTTTAAGACTGAAGAAATATTTTTAGCATTTCTTGTAGGACAAGTCTAGTTTTGTTGAAATCCCTTGGCTTTTGTTTGTCTGGGAAAGTCTTTATTTTTCCTTCATGGTCAAAGGATATTTTTGCAAGATATAATGTTCTAGGATCAAAGTTTTTTTTCCTTTAGCACTTTTAGTATGCCTTGCGATGCTCTCCTGGCCTGTAAGGTTTCCTTGGAGAATTCTCCTGCCTGACATATTGGAGCTCCTTTATGTGTTTTATTCCTCTTTTTTTCTTACTGCCCTTAAGACCTTTTCTTCATCTGTGACCTTTGGGAACTTGATTATTAAATGTCTTGAGGTAATCTTGTATAGGTTAAATCTGCTTATATAGGTTAAATCTGTGACCTCCTTGTACCTGAAAATTTATATCTTCCCCTAGGTTTGGAAAGTTCTCTGTTATTATTCTTAGTAAACCCTCTACCCCAGTCTCTCTCTCTACCTTTTTTTCCCATTATTACAAACCATGTCATATTATTATTTTCATTTAAAATTAAGATGAAGGTACGTATGATTAGATTACATTATTTGTATTGGTAAGGTCAATAACTATTACCCTGTTGAGGATATATTCTCAAACTTTTAGGCATGCTTCATGTTTTCAAATTATTTTTTCTTTTTCCTCTTTTGATTGTGTATTTTCAAATAACTTGTCTTTAAGCTCACTAATATTTTCTTCTGCTTGGTCAATTCTGTTGTGGAAAGACTCTGATGCATTTTTAAGTTTGTCAATTGAATTATTAAGCTCCAGAATTTCTGTGATTTTTTTTGTAATTTCAATCTCTTCCTTAAATTTGTCAGACAGACTTCAAATTCTGTGGTTGTCTTGAAGTTCATTGAGCTTCTTTTGGAGAGTTATTTTGAATTCTTTGTCTAAGAGGTCAAGTATCTCCATTGCTCCAGGATTGGTCGCTAATACTTTATTTTATTCATTTGATGAGGTCATTTTTTTCTGGGTGTTCGTAATGCTTGTGGATGTGCATCAATGTCTGGGCATTGAAGAGTTAGGTGGTTATTTTAATTTTCAAAGTCTGAACTTGTTTGAACTCATTCTTCTTGAAAATGCTTTCCAGATATTCAAAGTGAAAGGAGTTTTGTAATTTATGTCTTTGTCACTGGGGGTAGGACAAGCCCAGTAATGTTGTGACTCTTCCAGATTCCTAGTGGTGGTAGCACCTTAGTAGACTTGGGAACGATATGGGAGAATTCACTGGATTTTCAGGCAAAGTTTCTCATTCTCTTCCCTCACACTCTATGCTGGGCCTGGAGTTGGGGAAGGAGTGATGTGGAACTCCCTCTTGGTTACCAGTTCCAGGTCCCACCTGAAGCCAACCCAAAGCCTGTAGTGACTATTGTCTGGCTACCTCTAATGTTTATTCAAAGCCCAGGGGCTCTCAGTTGACAAATGGTAAATCCAGTCAGAACTGAGTCCTTCCCTTCAGGGGAGCATGTTTCCTTCTGGCCTATGAAGGGTCCAGAAAGGCCTAGACTCAGGGGCTTCAGAAATCTGCTTGGTACTTTATTTTTAGTATGACTGAGCTGGTACTCAAGTCACAAAACAAAGTCCTCCGAACTTTTCCCTTTTCTTTCCTCAAATAGAAGAAGACTACTTAAACCACACTGCCTATAGTTGGCTTATAGCAGCGGTTCTCAACCTGTGGGTCGCAACCCACAAGAATTGTATTAAAGGGCTGCGGCATTAGGAAGGTTGAGAACCATCGGCCTATAGTGACCAGGCACTGGTTTGGCTGCTGTCACTGGTGTCTCTGGGGGTCCCATGCACTCCAAGCCCACTGGCTCTGAGATTGCACAGCTATAGGAATTGCCAAGGGCTGCAGCCTTTGTGGTCCAACTTACGAATTTAGTTCAGGTCCCACATTATTTTTTGTCAGCCAGTTGTGGGGCTTGCCAGAACATCAGTTTTGCTATAGAACATTCTCTCCAGCTGGGCTGATCTCTTCATGGACACTTGCAGAATTCTGCCCTGTGCTGTGTTCCCCTGTGCCAGGGTGGCCCTGAGTATCAATGGCCGGCCTCATAATTACTTAACTCTCCTTCCTCCAGGTACCCTTGTTCTCTCTTCTGTGGGCATGCTAGCTTAGCCCTTGCAGGGGACAGAGGAGAAGTGACCCTAGGCAACGCAAGATTATCTTTTCTGTCCTTTTCAATACCTCTTTCCTTGATATAATGTTAACATCTTCTAGTATAGTCCTTCACCTGATTGTTGGTTCTTCTGAAGGTGCTTGTTTGAGTGGATAGTTGAATTTGGTTTGTGTACAGAGAGACAATCGCTGGAGGTTTCTATTCAACTATCTTGCTCTAACCCCTCATTTTATAATTTTTAAGAGTCAGAAATATGATTATATTAAAATGCTCACTTAGGCCTTTAGAAAGTCCAAATAAACATTAAAAAAGACTTAGGTAAAAAGAGAACAAAAAGATTATGTTTGGCTTCTAGAATGGAAAAATATACATATCAGTAAAGCTCAAACACAGAGCTGGCTTCTAATGTAATGGGCAATGTTATTATCATGACCTTTTGTCCTCACAGTTTAATTAATAGAATAAGATACTTAGGCCATTAATACTTTAAGATGAAGTCTGATATTTTAAAGTTTCATCTATCACCTTTGTGTCAGTTGGCTTTTTGGGAACCACAAAGAAAAAATGTTTTCTTCCAATTTGGTTTGCTCATACTTGATCAGAGAGGTGTTACTGGGTCTTATCAGCCAGAATATCAAAATAAAACAAAATCCCTTTATTTTTAAATTCCTTTCACCATGTGTATGAAGCATTACCTTAAAGGACTCCTACCTGTGGTAGCTAGCATTTCAGACAAGGGCCTGTGCTTCACCTCCATGTGACAGATACTTTGTGGCTTTAAGAACACACCACACCCAGTGAGTCCGTGGAACACTGAGGTCAAGAAGTAATGGCAAAATACTGCTGCCAAGAAAATCCCAGGGGGCAGCAGGCAAGTAAGAAGCGCTTACCTTCCTATGAGCTGTCAGGATGCCCTTGCACACTCAGGGAACAGTACTAAAAGAGCGCTTGGATGAGCTCAAGACAGTACAAACTGAGTTATTTATAGAATCATGTACTTGGACGTTTTTCTGGTTTTCTTTTAATTTATTTATTTTGACAAGATTTAGTTAGCTAAGCTGTGGAGTGTCTGGAGGTGATTTTATCTTATATGTGCTTTGAACTTACATTTCCAGTCTTTCTGTCTCCATTGCTCTTCTTAGAAAGCTCTTAGGAAAGAGTGTGCTTACCTTAATTCCATTTGCAATGTCTTGGGAAATCAAAATAATTTTCCATCCATCTTTTTTAAGTATTACATTTTTATAGGCTTTTGGGGTTAATTTTAAGACTTATGGATATCTTCACATTATGTTGGTTTGGTTAACATATTTTCTAGTAGAAAAGAGGATGAGATGAGCTGGGTATTTAGAAGCTATAAAAACTAGTGGGGAAGGTCAATTACCCCAAAGGGTGGAAGGTTAGTCTCTATGTTTGCTGTTGTCTGTTTGCCTTATTTGTCCCTTGGCAGCACTACAGCTGCATGAATCCCAGAGGCATACCTCTCGCCCATCAGTCCACCTGTCTTCTCCTCCCCACCCACAGAAAACCCAATGGAGAATTTATTCTTTCATTACTTATTTCTCTTCCATGATAAAAATGTATCTGTCATAGGTCCTATTCTGTTTCATCTAGGTATTACACTGGGAAATAAGAGCAGTAAATAAGCATTAAATGAATAATTTCCAGTACGGTACCAATGATCGAGCAATGGAACAGTGGCTTATTATCTCCACGAATTTTAAATTTGTAAAGGAACTAAAGGGGATACAACATTTCAATCTAAAGATATCAGTGTAATTTAGCAATGAAAATATAGAAAGATAGTATTGTGTTAGGCAGTCACTTAGACACTGAGGAATCTCACACAAGCACCTCAGCTGCCCTTATTTTTTAGTGCCAGGTTGTATTTCAGAGAACAACCTGAAAAATTTATCAATTTTATTTTCTGATAAAATTCTGGCCTATTTTATCAGAAGGAGTTATGTCTGTCTGTCTGGTTGTGAAGGTTGGAGACATTAAAGTGAAGTGTGATGATGAGCCATTATCATATTCCTCCCAGAGCAACCTTCCAGCTTTGTTCCTGAGCATTCTATCTTTACACTACCTTGAGTACCCTGGCTTTTTATCCTAATGGTGGGATTAGCAGGATAATCAGCATAATTGACAGATTCTGATCCTGGGCATCACGTCCCTTGGGGGATCTAGGGCTCTATTCTCTATTTAACTGGTGTTTAGTCATTCAGACAGATAACATGGAGCTAGGCAAAAGCTGAGTATCTAAACATGGCACCAAATGATTCCAAGAGCAGGGAATTAGAAATGTGAACTTAAACAGAAGTCTAAAAGCTTAAGGTACCGCAGGAAGGCAGATACCATTGTACAAAGTCCAATTCCATCCCAAGATCTAGAGAAGCAAGTAGTTAGGCCCTCAGGAAGTATCTGGGAGGGGATATTCCTAAAAGAGTTATCATAAATTGAGTAATTGGTAGATGGGATGGAATCATTATAGGACCTAGAAAACAGGAAAAAAAAACAAAACCCTTAATTTTGGAAAAGTCTAACTATCAAGTTTATGATGGAACCAGCAAGGTAGATTTGATGCTGGTTTGCAGCTGCCCCTAGGAGATCTCAACATATACTGTCTTAGAGAGAAGGTTGGACCTGGAATTTGGCCACGTGTGTGTGTTCAGTTAAATAATCTCATAGGCTGTGTCAGAAGCAAAGGAGGATTGGTGTGATAGGAATACAGGCATCTTTTACCAAATCCAAAGGAATAGATTTGAGGATTAGGAAATTGTGCCCCGTATCTAGCTTTTGTGATAGAGTTTAGCTTTGCAGTATCTCTGAAATTGTACGTAATGGGAAATGGACTAAGCACTATGAACTTTCTCCAAGAAGCAAGTTTTTTGGGCACTCCTATGTTCCCTTTCTGGACTGGAGATCTAAGGGACTTTCAGAAATCTAGAAAAAAATGGCCTTATCAGATGAATCTGCCTCCTCTAATTCAGGAAAGAGGCTTTTCAGACTTCTCTTTTCTGTAAGTTGGTCCTGCCAGGCTCATGAGTGGTAGATCCTGTGAGGCAGAAAGGATCTGGGCAATCCACAGTTGCCTTGGTTTCCAAGAAATGTCTCCACCCTTCACTTGGTTCTGAAAGTAACAGTCTGTTTCACTTGAAAAGGGAATGCATGCTGAGTTCTCTTCTCAGTTTATAAATCATGCTGTATTAACACTGGCAACAGTTTCATTTATACTGTACAAACATGAGGCAGCACAGAATGGAAAGGGGGTTGGAAGGACCCTCTGCCAGGGCCCAGCAGAGGCTGGTAAGCAGCTCTTTGAATGTTGGATGGTATTCACAGAAGCGTAGTGGCAGGGGGGATCCTGAATACCTGTCTCCAGCAGTCAGGTCTTTTTGTCACTGGGCTTCATGTGTGAAGTACAGGATTAAATCAATGTTGTGAATCAAATAGCCCTGAGAAAGGGACCTCTTCTCAATAAAAAGCCCAGTGCCTGGCCACTAAGTCTAAGATTCTATTGTAGATCTATTTGTGGGGGGTTGTGATATAATATTTTTGGGAATTCTCTAATCAATCATGAATATTCAATAGATTGGTTCATGTATTCATTTCACTAACCCTTTTATTGACCAAGCAAACATAGACGTTCTGCTGTATGGAAGAAATCTTATTTCCAAACCAAAGTTTCCTTTGTCTTTGTTGACTATGAAGAGCTCAGCATAAATGAATTCATCAGTGATTCCACCAGCTGATTTGAGAAGCACAAAACAAAGTAACTAAATTGTAAGTGAGGATTGGGGTAGCAGGGTATATATCTAAAAGGGATAGACCTGGGTAAGACCTAGACCAAGATCCTGAGCAGGTATGATCAGATCTGGAGTGAGGTACGATCAGAGTGTGAAGGGTTGGGATTGTCACAAGGGAGGAAGGGAAATAGAGGATATAAAAATGGAAAAACAACAACAATAAGAAAAGTCATTATTCTGCTACATGGGGTTGTTTTTGAGCCAGTTTGTTCAGCCAATTTATTCTGCATGTGTTTGCAGAGTAAGCAAGTCCTCTGAAACAAGAAGACTTCCAAACATGGATAATCACTAATAAAGTCCACTTTAAAGGTAGAATTCTTCTTTAGCATTAGAAAAGTGAAAAATTTCAGTTGAAATGTCTATCTCAAACATGAAATTTTTCATAAGGTCCCCCTAAGGCAGTATTTTTCCATCTTTAAACATGGAACACCGAATCCTTTATGATAGTTTCTGCAGCAGGTAACTGAAAATCCAACTCAAACAGGCTTAATCAATAGGGTAATTATTATCTTACCTAAGAAGACTTCCAAATGTAGAGCAAGCTTCAGGGATGATTGTATCAGTTGTTTAATAAATTCAGCAAGAGCCCAGTTCTTACCCTTTCTAAACTGTACCAACAATGTCAGTGTTATTTTAGCCCAAGAACAATTCCCCCAATAGTTGTCAGATATCTGCAAACACAGGCAGGCTACAGTTCTTCCTTGTTCACATGCGGCTAGAGGAAAAATTGCTCTGCTAAGGAACTACTTTCCTTCCAGTAGGTCTCAGTGGGCCACCCAGGTTCACATGCCTATAGTGGAATGCCTCCACTGATTAACTTCTGCCTGGACTCCTGAACCAATCAGTAAAAGGAACAATGAGATTACATGATTGGCTTGAGGACTAATCAGCAACTGGAATCAACTCCTCATAGTGCAGGATGAGAGACTAGTAGAGAATGGAATGGAGTGGCTTAAAAAGTCAACCATAACGTCTACACCCTAATGGTGAAACTACTGCATTAGAGGATGCAGAATACCCCATCTTTCTCTGACATTCTCCTTTACCCTTCAAACATCACTTTGCATGTTTAGGAAATTGTAGGATTCTAGTCGAAAAAATCCCTGGAAAGGACAGTGTCTACCCAAGGTATCACAGAAGTCTGAAGTTTGAGCCCTTATCCAGGGGCTTAGAAATTCTGAGCTTATGTCCAAGGCTCTGTTACCTCATGCTCCTTCCCTTTTAGTCTGTCATATAAATTACTTCTCATCTGTGTAAGGAAAACTAACCCAGAATAATGGCTTGGAAGTTCATGGCAAAGAAACAGACGCCAAACAAACAAAACAACCTATCTTGAATCCTCTGATCATTAATTTCTTTTAAAACAGGAAATGTGTGTAAGAATTCAGAGTAAAATCTTATGTACATTCAATAGTACCCTTCATCAGCACTAATGGGAGGATTATATTTTGATTTTTTAAAATATTTATATTTGAAAATTAGTCACTATTTTCTTTTCTTGTTCTTTTTTCCTTTTTTCTTTAATTAATTTTTTTCTTTCATAAATTGGTTTTAATTTTGACCAAAGTATATTACTTAAACATTAATTCTTAACTGTTGTTTAGGATATTATATCCTCATTTATAAGTGACATCTGTTTGTAATTTCTCCTCTATAATATATATTTTCTCCAACTTTAATATCAGGTGTACCTATATCAAGTAGAATGATTTTGATGTATTTCTTCTTTTTCTATTGTCTATAAGATTTAGCATGATCTGTTTTTTGAAATTATCTTTTACTTTTATTTATAAATATTAGTTGTCTATTTTTTGATACTTAAAAAAATAGTAAGTTAACTGATGACTCCATACTAAATCTCAGAGTCAAAGCATTCTATAATAGACATGCTCTTATTTGAGCATGTGAATCTTACTTTCTTTGCTTTATTATTATTATTGCTCAATATTTTTATGAAGCAATTGTCTGATTCCTTTTCTGAATATATTTATGTTCCTTCGTTCTTTATAAGGTTTTTGTTTCTACTCCTTATCTTAAACATTGTTTCTGTCATTAAATTTTAAGTCTTTTTAATTTTGTGAAGGCCAAAAAAAAAAATGGAAACCTAATTAACACATGTATATGTACAAGTAAAAAAAAAATAGGAAAAACAAATATTTATATTTGTCAAAGGAATTAAAGAAGAAAAACTGTTTGGATGTAAATTCTGACACACTTTTTGAAAAGTAGTGTTGTTTCTTTGAAATCATGGTTTATATGCACAGTCATGGTTCCAGACGCACATGTGCTGGCAGCTTCAATGAGCATCAGCTAAGCCAAGGGGAATCACCAGACCCCTCCCAGAAAACTGCAAACTAAGTTTTGATCCTGTCATGCTGAGCTTTACACCAGGAACTATGCTTTTCAATAAGTTCAGCTGATAAAGATTTTAAAAATGATTAATTTTGGCCATTTTATTGGGCAAGATATTTTTTTTTATAATTTTTTTTTCTTCTTGAGAATTTGCTTAGAAATTGTTCTGGTTGACCATTAGGACGAATTAAATAATTCAGAGTCTATTTTTTAATAACATGATTTAACACTGTTATTTTCCTGCTACCACATTCCATGTGTCGGCCCCTGCACTGGTGTCTGCCCTAGATTACCTGTGGTGATAATGTGTACAAAGAAGCAAATGGTACTGCAGGCCATGGGCCTTTTACCTCTTAAATGCATCCCATGCCCTTATTACTCTACCACTTGGGCTGAACCGGCATCAGCGTTTCCCAGGCTTCCTTGCCAAGTTGCTTTCATGTAAATTCTAACAGGAAGCATTAGTGGGAAGTCAGAGGATCACAAGGAAGGAGACAGGTTATTTCTCTGTGTCTCTCTGTCTAGTAAGATCTCTCCTATGTCTTATCAGTGGCTCCAGCTCCCACTAACTAGTTCCTTTCTTCAAAGTCCTAGTTTCCAACAGGTAGATCTACCACAATGAATTTTGACTCACTATACAAAAATCATCTTATCACCTGAACTGTTTGGATGCAAATTTTGGCATGCTTGGTTGAAACATTAGCTTGATTTCCTTGAAACCATGTTTCACAAGCGTACTTGTGGATCTCAGGTAGCACATCCCAATATACGTGTTTTAGCATCTTCCATCGTGCAGGCCCCAGCATTGCCATCTCTTCTCATGATCTCTGCAGCCACAGGAGTGGCAGTCACTTTCTGCAGTTTCTACTCACCTTTTCTGGTTGGCCTCGTAGCTCTTCTAATACCTTTGAACACATTTCCCATTATTACATTCTTCCATTGAGTTACCTGGCATAGTTGTTTTCTTAGGGGATCACAAGCTTTTTCATAGCAAGTTCTTTTGCTGTTCCTACCATGTCATCATGTAGAACTTCACCTTTGAAAGGTAAATTATTTCCCTGTCAAAACTCTTATGTTTTTTCTTTCCTTTTTGTTTTGTTTGTTTCTTTTACAGGAAATTTATATTTTCCATATGTAGATTTTACGTTTTGCATTGATGTTTATCCACATGTGTGGGTGGTGAGTAGGTTCTTAAGGAACTGTAGTCCCGAGTGTACCAAATAAGCACACAGGCTATCAATAGGGCAGAAATCAGTCCATTGAGTTCCTCCTGTCTCTTTATTTTAGTCTTTTCACCCAGTGTCTTTCAGATTTCCTGTTAGTTTCAGTGCTTTTCAGTGTCACTAATGCTTGGAGAATCTTCTGAATCTAATCTAAAGTTGATAAAATTGAATAAAGAAAGTGTGTTCAAGATTGGCAGATATCTCCCCCTTTTCCATTTCAAATACTAGGGAACATGAAAAGGTACATACAACCTATAGTTTTGGACCAAAGTTCAGCTGAACTAAAGGGGAGCTGGGAATTAGTTCTGGTTGAATGAGCTTGAAGCTTTGGTTGAAAATCCCCAAAAGGTCAATGAAAATCAAGCTGGGGGTAGAAGATGGGTAAATTCACTCCTATTGGGTACAGTGCACACTATCTGGGTGAACCGCATACTTAGGTATATAAGTTTGATTCAGTCTATACAAAAACAAAGTATGTAAACAAAATGTATACCCCCTAATAATCTGAATTTTTTTAAAATGTGAAAAAATACAATTCCTTTTGGTCTGAAAAGAAAAGAAAAGAAAAGAGAAGAAAAGATCCCCAGAGGGGTCTAAAGTCAAACTACATGAAAGCACTAGCACACATCCCTGGCAAGGCCTGGATCATTCTGGAGTCAGCCTTCTTGAACACAAAGGGGATGCTGGGTGCTTGTCTGTGTTAATTATTGCTTAAATTTTGGGGGTTGGCAGTAAACGCATCATTCTGGTTGGTCTGGCACATAATGATTATGGTTTTTTTCATCAGTGAATAAAAATACTATAAAAAAAGGTATTATAAGGGCAAAGATTAAATTCTTAATTTGTATTTAATACAGCAGATAGAATAATACTTTTTTTTTAAAGAAAGAGAGTGCAAGTTTTCCATTTCACTTAAGAAAGGCTCAGGAAAAGTTTACATTAGAAAATTTTGCATAGTGCTGCTGACAAAAATCAAAAAGACAAAAAAAACCCCCAAAATCCAAAAAGTCAAGGTTGGAGGGCTATGAAGAGGATCCATCACTCCATGCTCAAAAAACAAACAAACAAAAAAAACAGCCCCCAAACACCCTAACAATAAATACAAAACAACCCACACAACACAATAACTAAGAAAATGCTGGGAAGGCTATGTTAACCAGTTTGATGAAAATATTTCAAATTGTATATAAAACCAGTGTATGGTGCCCCAAGATTGCATTAATGTACACAGCTATGATTTAATAAAAAAGAAAAAGAAAGAAGGAAGGAAAAACAAACAGAAGAATAAGGAATTGCTCTCTCCAGTCTCAAGTACAAAATAATCAGGGAAAATCTGTATTTTGTTCATCAAGGTATAGTAGAGAGAATATATTTTATTTTCTTTGAATTTGCTTTGAAATCCTCAGGGACTTTACAATTTATCAAGAAAGGCACATTCTTCCTAATGAAAGGTTACTGACCTTCATGAATGTGACAGTTCAATTACAGCCCATTCATATGCAGAGCAGCGTTGATAAAGGATTTGGAAAATGTGACTAGCATAGCAAAAAAAAGGAAAAATGTCTAGGAAATTATTATTAGTTTTTTAAAAATTTTAATTGTAAAGAAAGAATAATAAATAAGATTTGCTCGAGTAGTAGAACATTTTCTTCAGTGGCCCAGCAGCCCATTAGATTTGCTTCAATGGATATGCTGGCTCTTTCTTTTTTCTTTTTTTCCCCCTAATATTTCTGCCTTTTTAATCCTCTAAACTGCTAAACCTAACAAATCAGAAAGCCCTGGAGGTTCTGAAATGCAGGGTTTCAATTTTTTTTTTTTTTCTTTTTCCTTTGACTGGCAGGACAAGCTGGAATGTGTCTTAATGTTATTTTAAGTGCTTGACTGCTATTTAGATGCTGAAATGGATGGATGGAGAGTTACAAGGTGGAGAGTGTACATGCTCTCTGCCACCCAGCTCGTTCTTGGGAGGGAGGGCCCTCCAGGACAGGGAATAGCTAAACCGGGTCCTGGCTAGACTGGCTGGAGCCAGCCCCTAACCAGACTTGAGTGACACCTGAAAACTGCTCTTGGCTGAGCTCCCCCAGGTGTGGAAAAAGACAATCTGATGCCACTTTGTAAATCAGCAGAGACTGTCACTCAGCCAGAGCTCTCTGGAATGTCCCAGAACTAAGTTCTTTTTCAGCAACTGCTGGTAGAGATTCTCTTACAACAATAAACTTTTTTATTAAAAATAAGACAAAATGCATTAAACTATAAAATTTATCTTGGGATATAACCAATATAAATATTTTAAGCAATTCTGAAATTTAATCATTATTTTCATTTTTAATACTTTACTTTGGAAATTAATATCAGCCACACATGTGTATGGTATGTATGAGTCGTTGAATGGTAAACTTGACTGAAAGCTCTGAGAAAATATACGTGTTCCCAACACCCATCACTCTGCCTGGCACATTCAATATTTGTTAAATGAATGAATCCCTTTTCCTACTGCATTTATTTTCCATTTCTTCATTTTTGGATAAGCTATATGAAATATCAATTATTTTCTCAAGCTATTTATCCTCCTTAATTTGCCCTTATAAATTGCCTTTTTCCTCCACTATCCCTGGGTCAAATATTTGCCTTCAAGTCACTTTCAATCACATTGCATCCTTGAATGCAAGTATACTATGGAATCATGAATGACTGAGTGATGTATGCTTATGATTAAAGCTTCATGTCTTGTCTTTATTTTCTCAAACGGTACTTTTGCTTAGATGTGTTATTCATTCTTGCATAACGTGAAGGGCATAGCAATGTGTTAAAAGTGGCTTTTTATTTTTTTTTATTTTTTTTTGTTGAGACAGAGTCCCACCCTATGCCCTGAGCAGAGTGCAATGTCACCGCAACCTCTGACTCGGGGTGCGGGCACCCCGCTGCCTCAGCCTCCGGAAGCCTCTGGGATTACAGGCGCTCGCCGCGCGCCCGGCTGGGTTTTTTCATTTTTTTAGGAGTCGGGGTCTCACTCTTGCTCAGACAAGTCATGAACTCCTGAGCTCAAGCAATTCTCCCTCCTCAGCCTCCCACAGTGCTGGGATTACAGGCATGAGCCACCTGGGATTACAGGCTAAAGTGGCTTTTTAAAAAGTTCTTTAGGCCGAACCTTGTGGCTCATGCCTGTAATCCTAGCATTCTGGGAGAGGCCAAGGTGGATGGATCACTTGAGCTCAGGAGCTCTACTAAAAAAGAAAAACTAGCCAGTATCATAGCAGGCACCTGTAGTCCCAGCTACTTGGGAGACTGAGACAAGAGGATTCCTTGAGCTCAAGAGACTGTTTGCTGTGAGCTATGATGCTATATCACTCTACCTAAGGCAACAGAGTGAGATTCTGTCTCAAAAAAAATAAGTTCCCTAGTATTTTTTTGCATTTCAAACTTACACATATTCAGAACTCTGACATAGCTTCGGGAAGCTTCTCAGTTCTGACTCAATGCTCCGAGAAGGTGAATTCTGGACTTTTAAGAAGCGATCTAGATCAGAGTTATATACTTTATACCTCTTGATATAATTCCTGATGTTTCTTCCAAATATCCTTTTCTAATTTATTAATTTTTGATGTCACCCAGAGCTTTCTTTTAATTATTAACAAAGTTTCTTTGAGCAAATCCTATGCATTAGGTATTACATTATGTATTTCATATGTGATGGATAAAAACAATAGATAGTAAGTGGTAGAGCAAGCCCTCAAACACCAGTTTTCTTTACTTCAAAATCTTTTCTCTTAACCAAATTACTTATATCATTAAATGTACTTAGCATTAAGTAACAGGAAATCTGACCAAAAGTGACTTAAGTAATAAGAAACTTGTATTATCTCATATAACATGTGATCCTAGGTAGGGTGCTCCAGTTTCAGACAATTAGTTATTTCAAAAATATCATGGAGGATCCAGGTTCTTCCCATCTCATTCACTTGTCATCCTTATTTGCTTTCTTCAGATATGTTCATTCTTCTCATGGCTGTAAGATGGCTACTATGGCTTCCAGTATCACATTCTTATATTTCAATGTCAAAGAGCAAAATATGGTTAAAAAAATGTATATCTCCCTTTGATGACTTTATTTTTTTTTTAAGACAAAGTCTCGCTCTGTTGCTCAAGCTAGAGCACAGCGGCATCATCATAGCTCACCTCCACCTCCAACTCCTGGGCTCAAGTAATCCTCCTTCCTCCAGGAACTCCTGGACCTCATTACAGGTATGAGCCACCATGCCCAGCCTGGAAACTTTGAGAACTAAGAAATCTTTCTCTGAAGCTCTTCCAACAGTCTTACCTTCATCTCTCACTAGCCAGAGCTGAATTTATGGCGCTTTCTAAATATATCCTTGATAAGAAAATGAAATGTCTGCAGATTGTTTAAATAAATCAAAATTTATTAGGATGAGGACTGTCCTTTATTCAAGAAAACAGCTACAGAGGAAAAATCTGGGTATTTGAACAAAATTGGGTTTCTTTAGCAAAGGTGAGGAATAGCTGTTGGTAGGCAACCAGTAAAATTGGTTATAACAGAGCAAGGTGGTGATTACCAGTGATAAGAAGGAAAACAGGGAAATACTAAAAGGAGAAAGCTGAAGCTCAGAGAAAAAAAAGAGTAATATGGTATAGAGCAGGTGTTTAATAATTGCCAAAGACAGAAAATGAATGAAAAACAATTCAAAGCAAAGTTAATCTGACACACATTTAATGATAAGCATTGTTTTATGGCAATTCAGGCCAATAGTTTAGTAGTCCACATAAATAACTGTAATTAGTACTACTTTTTGATGGATCTTTGTAGTTTGTAATCTTCTGTTGTTAATTAACTAATTTAAGGACAAGCATCAATATTTAGAGGGTTTTCTCTCCACTTATCTTTTTTTTTCTTTTTTTTGATAGAGTCTCACTTTGTCACTTTTGGTAGAGTGCCGAGGCATCACAGCTCACAACAACCTCTAACTCTTGGGCTTAATTGATTCTCTGGCCTCATCCTCCCCAGTAGTGGGGATTACAGGTGACTGCTACAATACGCAGCTATTTTTAGAGACAAGGCCTCTCACTGGCTGAGGCTGGTCTTGAACCTATAAACTCAGGCAATCCACCCACCTCAGCCTCCCAGAGTGTAAGATTACAGGCATGATCCACCATGCCTCCCTGCCCCCACTTATCTTATAAATAGCTGAACCTTAATCATGCATTTGTATTGGAAGGATTCCTCAACACTTGGAGTAGGCCCTGAACCCCCTGGTCTCCCTTACTTACCGACCATGTCCAGAAATGAGCTTTCCCTTAATTCCTCAGAGAAGTTTCCAGCAGGTGATAGAAAATATTAAAATATTGGGAGATTTTACTATCTGACTATCAGATCTAGAGGAAAGGTCTTTAGAAAGTACAGAGATGGATAACAGGCATCAGGTCTTCTCCTATTTTATTAAGAAGGGAGGGACTGGAAATCAAAGTGAAAGTACGCAAGAGGCTTCTGCCGTGGGTAACAAAAATCATAGACAATAATTGGAGAACTCAGCGATTCTTTGGCTAAATCACGTAATGATTAAAGATTCACTTCCTTAAATGTAAGATGTGTGTCTGGAAATGACTGATATCTAAGAATCCTTCCAGCTCTACCCTCAATGTTTCTACTTTACAGTTTGCTTCAGGCCAGAACAGTTTAATTCAATTATGAGTAGACATACAGAAATTGTGTTTGAGGTGATTACATATTATAGGGAACATTGATTTTATTTAGTTAAATAGCATGCTTGAAATTTAGGTTGCCTCCTGTGGTTTAATGTTGCCAATAAAGGCTCTACTCTAGTAATAGGCGCCATCAACTTTTATATAATATGTGCTAGTTTCTTGAAAAAAAAAAGGCAAATTTCTTTATGTTATACATTTTGTTTCTTTCTGGAATCATGTACCCAAATATAATTTAAGCCAGTCCAAAGAAAATTGAGTTCAGATATGACAATATTGTTCTTTATTATTATGACTCTTTATTAGTGGTGTAAGAATCCCCTGAAATGCAGTATCATTAGAATAGCCCCCCACATGGCAATTTTCCTTTCTTCTGGGAACACATCTTCCTGATAGTTGCCAGCTTGACAAGGTTTAGAGGCTTCTTATTGTTTAGCCTTGAATTCCTTGATAGACCTTTATCAGCCATCTGAGATGGGATGACACTCGTCAAAGGGAGGGCCAGAGTTTATCCCATGTTACTCCCTCTACACACCTTGGTCTAGATGCTGTCATCCTGCCACCTTCCCCTGACACCCAGTGTGCTGGTCTTTTCACTGATTTTGCTGCTGATTTCCAGTCCTCGCCTATCCAGTTTGCTTGCCACAAGCAAGTCTCAGTAAGACCAGAGGCCAGCATGCCAACTCATACTGCTGGTGCCACACACACTGTGCAGAGGACCTGTGCTCACCCGACTGTCTCCACTATCACCAAGGTCACTGCAAACACAGGGCCCTTTCTCAGATAGACAGATACAAGTTTGCTGCCTTGAAAAGAAATACAAATTCTGCCCCCAGGACATAGTCTGATTCTGCCAGGTATTCCTACCTTTTCTGTCGTCCTATTATTTTAGGAGGTGAGCTGAGAAAAGTGCGACTCTTAGAGTCTCATGTTTTCTCTTTGATGCTGTCCTCTCTCTCACTCTGGCAGGAAGGGTCCATGGTGAGAATCCTAGCCTTACACGAGAGGAGCTCAATTGCTCATTTGTGCTCTTGAATCCAACAAGACCATCCAAATGCAGGAAGGTTGTTGTCCCTGAGCAGACCTGGAACAATAACTCCAGAGACACAACTTTCAACACTAGAGCAAGTGTATCTATTTAGTTGCTACCTACAATGCCCTACTTTCCAGAAGAAGGGATATGTCCTTCTAATCTATACTCAGCCTTGATCTTCCAAAATCTGTGCAGATCATGGGTCCCATTCAACCAGGGTCTCTCTTGTCCTGAGTGGTTCTGAAGTACCAGATTTTATATTCATGTTTTACTGACATAATCGAAGCTAGGGAACTATTATGCACATAAATTTCTCTGGGAAATTTGAGCCCAAGAGCATAATTTCTCCTTTCTTTATGCTTATCTACTCTTCAGAATATGTTATTACGAACATAGTACATCTTAGGAGTAGAAAATCTAAAAGGATGAAATAATCTTAATAACATCTTGGTCAAAAAATGTGTGTAATAAGGAAAGGGGAAATGTATTAGTAAAATTTGATAATTTTTACACACTGTTGTTTAAAATGTTTTCCTTCATACTACTTGATTTTAATAAAATATTCAGTCTAATTAGAAGAAGATACAGTTCTTATACTCGACCTCAGTGTATGCTTTAGAAAATTAATTAGAAACTGGCTAGTGTGACCTGGTAAGACTGGGTTATATTTGCTAAACTTCAGATGGGAAATTTTCTTTTGTTTCTTCTAAGCAGGATTCAGGTGGTTCAATAAATGCCACTTAACTGGGGCAAACTTGATCAAGAAAGTTGCTGAATTGGGAAACCAATTAAATCTAATGCTAATTAGCATGCACTGCTGCTTAATTGGGATAGGTGGTCCATTGAGTTGGTATCACTGTAGGTAATTAAGTGATGTTCTTAGAGGAGAAGAGACAGAGTCTTCTTGTTGCTTTCAAGACAGAAGGCAATTTATTTCCTCTTTTGATCATGCTATTGCCTTCGAAAGTTGTATTTTCTTTGAAAGGACCTCTGTATTTCTCACACACACACACACACACACACACACACACACACACACACACACACACACACACATATACATAATTTCTCCTTCTGAGCGAACTAAAGGACAAATAAAGGATTATGCCTAAAGAAAATGGAAACAGGGTGGCACCTGTGCTCAAGGAGTAGGGCGCTGTCCCCATATATGGGAGGTGTTGATGGGTTCTAACCCGGCCCTGGCCAAAAACTGCAAAAAAACAAACAAAAAAAAGGGCAGCGCCTGTGGCTCAAAGGGGTAGGGCACCAGCCCCATATGCCAGAGGTGGTGGGTTCAAACCCAGTCCCAGCCAAAAACTGCGAGAGAGAAAAAAAAAAGGAAACAGTGAGATATAGAGGGTTTTGTGATTTATCCAAAGTTGCTACTATTTTGTGATTAAGCCTGAATAAGAGCATGGGCTTTAGAATTCCTCCTTAGTGATTCCACAGGGCAATGTCATCACCTGACAGCCAGGCGCAGTGAGGCTGTGTGGAGCAGTGGGAAGAGCCTGCCTGGGAGCCCAAAGCCTTGGTTCCAGCTCTACTATTGCTACAGAGAGATATGACATTATCTTCTGGGCTTCCAATGCCTTTTTTATTAAATGAAGGTGTGGGACTAAATAATCACTAAGATCCCTTCTAGCTGTAAAAGCAAAAGTGTCTCAGTTCAGTTACTTTATTGAAAAGTTGTTACTGGAGGAAAAAAGCCTTCATTTTTAACTTGTATAAAGGCTTTATTAGGCCATGTCAAAATCTCTGGCTACAAATTAAAAAGTACATATTATACAAGATGTAGCTGAGTTTTGAAGGAGAGAAGTGGGAAAGAGGTTGGAAGAGAGATGGGGAGGGTATTCATGGAACTGTTTTTTTTTTTTTTTTTTTTTTGTAGAGACAGAGTCTCACTTTATGGCCCTCCGTAGAGTGCCGTGGCCTCACACAGCTCACAGCAACCTCCAACTCCTGGGCTTAAGCGATTCTCTTGCCTCAGCCTCCCGAGTAGCTGGGACTACAGGCGCCCGCCACAACGCCCGGCTATTTTTTGGTTGCAGTTTGGCCGGGCTGGGTTTGAACCCGCCACCCTCGGTATGTGGGGCCGGCGCCTTACCGACTGAGCCACAGGCGCCGCCCGGAACTGTTTTGTTTATGCTCTTAAAAAAGCACAAATCCACGGAGGGGTCGTGCAAGTGAAAGAGATACTCCTGAGTCTGGAAAGACTGAAACATGTATGGAAATGAAGTAGTAAAGGGATGAAAGAGAAAATGAGACATCTGGAGTTCTATAAAAGTGAAGAAGCTGGGTTGAGCCAATGCTGTGGCTAGAACACTGGTTCTGAGGAGTCCTGCAGGATGAGAATTAAGTAACCTTGGATATAGCATTTGGGAAAGATTGCAAGGAAAAATTGGGCTGGCAAGTGCATAATTTTTTGTTTTTTATTTCAGATTAATATAAGAGGACATGTGATTAGGTGACGTTGTTTGCATTTGTTAGGAAAAGTCCCAGTCGTATTTGGGTCCTTCACCTGGGAGGTGTGCCATAACCCCTACATTGTACCACATAGGCCGGAGCTTACCTAGCCCCTTCGCCTCCTCCTCATCCTTCCTTCTTGAATTTGATTGTGTTTTTCCTTTCATGTGAGTGTGTAGTTGTTTATCTACTAGTCTTGGACCCATCAATCAATGAATGGATTAAAAAACTGTGATTTATATATACCATGGAATAATATTCAGCCATAAAAGGTGGAGACTTTACAACTGTTGTATTTACATGGATGGAGGAGAAGAACATTCTCCTTAGTAATGTATCTCAAGAATGGGAAAACAAACACCCATGTACTCATTACTAATTTGGCAAGCATATCTTAGTAGCTAGCACAAGATTAGGAGTTGATGCTGGGAGCTACTCTAATTTACTTTAACTTCAATAGAATTTATAGTATTAGATCAAAAACTATTTTTTTTTTCTGTAAGCATTATCAGAATAATGCAGTCAGGAATAATGTCACGTCATTCAATATCATTCCTTTATAACATTGACGAGAGAAAATACCAACACTGATTCCTGGCTGGAGCCACTGTCTGTGTGAAGTTTGCTTGTTGTCCCTGTGTCTGCATGGATTTTCTCTGGGTACTCGGGTTTCCTTGCACATTCCAAAGCTGTGCCCATTGCTCTTACTGCTGTGTCTACATGGTTGCTGTGCGAATGAGTGTGGGTTGTATATATGGGAGTATGTGCTGTGATAGGACCGTGTCCTTTCCAGGGATGGTTCCTGCCTTGTGCCCTGAGCTGTCAGGAGAGCTCTGGCCACCTAAAATACTGAACTGGAGTAAGCGCTAGACCAACAACCTAAAGCCTTTGCCAGGCACCCCCAGGCTTTCTCCCCACCCTCTGTCCTATTCTGCCCACAGTTCCTTGAGCTCCTAACAGGCAAGCAGTGGTCCTGATGTCTCTTATCAAGAGTTCACCTCTTTGTAGGTTACTCCTTCCAAGCACATACATGTGATTGTATGGGAAAGTCAAGTTTGCCATGTTGGGCCCAGTTTGGGAATTATTTCTAGCTAGAGGGACTGGCATCATTCCAAGTCTAGCATTTAGAGGGTAGGGAAAGTTATTGTGGTATGTGGTAGACAGGGCTTTTATTTTATTTTATTTTTTTGAGTTTTTATTTTTTTCTTTTGGCCTTTGGCTTTTGCCTTTCCCTTTCCACCCTCCTCCATTGTCCAGCTTTGGCCTCCTCCCTACGCCATCTCTCCAGGAATGCACCCACCCCCCATCCATCTGCAACATGCCTCCAAGGACAGAGTTGGGACCTGCAGATTGAGTTGGTGCCTCTTCACTTTCAGGCATGTGGGAGCTAGAAAGGCTTTTAAAAAATAATAATAAAAGGGGGGTGAATGTAAAGTTTCTACCAAAGTAGGGCCAAAGCTCTGTGTGACCTGGGTCCTACATCACCAAGATGACCCAGAGTGCTGAGGCTCTGATGAATGGAAACCTGGTCCATCAGGCTGTGGATGTAAATAAATATCTGACTTGTTTTTATTAGTCTTTCAAAATTGTATTTGCAGCTCACATTTATCTCAAAGTTTAAAATTAGAAGCACTGGAGTTTTTATTTGAAAGTTTGGGGATGCTTTTGAGATCAGCAATATGCTGTAGAAACTTGAATTTTGTTTCTATCAATTAGCCTATGGTCGAGTTGATTTCATTTTGTGTTGTTTCTCCTAAAGTTGTAATTTTCAAGAACCTGTATGACATTCAGTGAGGACCTACTGACCACGCCACTCAATAACGGTAGAAATTTGATAAATAAATAATGTATAGCACCTACTCTCTTAGCTCTTTTTTATCTTTCTTAATTTGTCTCTCTGGGTTCATCATTGATGCATTCCCTCCAAGTAACATCACCATCAACTCTAGATCACTGATGACCCGTGACTGTACTTGAAATACTATACAGATTTGCAGAGTTCTATGCACTAGATTGGCTTTTTGAATTTGCAGGCTGCTTTCAATGCCTCATTGACCGCTATATGTAAATTCTGCCTAAATACTTATTTTTAAGTCAACAGTTGGAGATAAATATCATAGAAATATCTGTAAACACACCAATGTAGATATAGTGATGAGGCTATATCTCACAATTTGGGGATAAAATACTATGAATTTGAAAATGTATTTACTTTAAAACATTTATTTTGCTTTACCTCTTTGTCACATCCAAGTTGAAAGTAACTGAAAGGGCCCAGTCAAGTTACTTTACTTTTTATGCCTTTTTGTATTGTTATTATGCTCAGCCTTATAAAAAGTCTGAGAAACATTTTCAACTACAATTTGAAGACATGCATGGGATTTATTTAACATGTATATTTGCAAACATATGGACATAAAATTGTCAGTGGGCAGGTCCAAGTTCAGAAGCTATTGCTCTTTTGGGGAGTTATCAATGATCATGCAACCAGGAGGAATCTGATGACAGTAGCCCCAAGCCAAAAGTGCTTGTGTCCCATGCTCCATTGAATTACTTGCCTACATCATTGTATATTTTGTGAACATGAAATCTACTTCTAGAGATAATTGAACTTCTGTAAATCGACCACCTAAGTGACTGTGACCAACTGTCGACATACAGAGGTTGTCAACATAAGGAAGTAGGCCTACCATACTGATATGTATATGTGGTGCATGTCCAGTCAGTGAAATTAGGTCAGTTGAAGAAGGTGGTCAATGTAGGGAGGTGGTCAACTATGGAGGTTCTCCCGATTTGCTTTATTACTCATGTTTTTTGAATCAAAATACTTAGGTGGATTGACTTTGTAAATCCTTCTTGCATTAAGAAGAAATTAAGGGCCCCAGGATAAGGAAATCAACATTATCTCCTTTAAGTTTGTTCTTTGCTGCCACTTGGGAAGTGCAGTCAGGTGCACAGGGAACAGAACTTTGGGGCAACTGCAGTAAACTCTCCAGCCATGCTCCTTCACCAGGGGGACAAAACAGTTCACTGCAGCTCCAGCTTTGATGAACTTTATAACCTGAATGCTTTATTGCTTGATTAAAAATGTGCTCATGCTTAAAGGCAGATTGCTGATAGGGTTTATAACAAGGCACAAACACATGGAGAGATTTATTAGAGGTACTTTATGTAACTATTTTTCAGGAACATGATTTTGTTTGAGAAGTTACTAGAGGCTGGAATGACAACTTCTCTGTAACTCTGTTAAGTTTTCCGCATCAGTTCATGTGGAAATCAAATTGCACCTGAGCAAATATTGAAGTGTGTAGCAAGAGGAAGGAATAGCTTTCATTTTGCAGCCACAAATAGTACAATAGCATATGTACTATTTTAGGAAAACATTTTTTTTTTTTGTATTGAAGTCACTTTGCATGAAATTGCAGGATACATTTTGGTGGTGTGGCTAAGCTGAGTTGTTCTTTCACAGCTGTAGCCTCCAGGAGAATCAGGCTGTAACAGTTCACAGACAGTAGGAGGGAAAAAGAGCTGTCTTGCCATCTACCTTGCATTAGTGGTGTCATTTTATACCACAATGGTAGCTGGAAAAAGACAATCTATAAATGTAGATTGTCTACACAGCAGCTACCTACATTTACAGTTACCTACGTTTATCTACAACAATCTATAAATAGATAAAATGATATCTGTTTTTACAATAAAAATAGGTAATATTCATAAAACAAGGCCAATATTTTAAAAATTGATAATAACATCTACATTTCCGAGTGCATCCTAGGCACTATTCTAAGAACCACACATGGTTTCCATGTTGTAATCCTCACAAGGTTTTTATGAGTTAGGTGTGATTATTACCTCATTGTATCCTTAAGGAAACTGAGACATAGAAGGATTCAGTATCTCGTTCAATGTTACATAGGTATCGCGGTAGAAGTAGGACCCAAACCAAAGCAGTCTGACTCTGAAGCCCATTCTCTAAAGCCATATGTGGTACCTCTTTAGACGAAACTTCAGTTCTGAACAAAGGTGAGCCTTGGTGGCCAGAGAGGTTCCAGATATCAGTATCAGTAGGAGGAATTCAACTTTAAATAAGCTTCAGAAAGTGAAGAACATGTTCTCCCTGAGTAGTAAGAGCACTAGAGTGAACTAATATCTCTTCATTTTTATCAGAGAAGACTATCATGAGTGAAAGCCTCAACTTTTACAGCCAGTCACAGCAGCTACCTACATTTACAGTTACCTATGTTTATCTATGCGTATTTCCACATGTATAAAATGGTGATAAAAATAGCCACCTCAGATATTTTTCTGAGGGATTGAAACAGATAATATTCCTTAGCCATTTATTTAGCACAAGGCTTGGCACCTAATGTGCATCCAATCAATGGTAGCCGTCAGTATTATTGATTAAAAGCTTTTGAATAAAGGGCATCAACTAGATCTGGAAATTCCAACTTATTTGCCATTTCTTATTTTTCTCTTCATGTATTGTTTTTCTTTCTCTTTATCCTTTTATCTTTTTTCCTTTTTCCTATGTGTATTATTAAAGGAAAAGTCCTTTCTAGAGTATTTTTGAAACTTAAAGTTTGAACTCTTCGAGCAAAAGGGAAAGTTGCTTAAATCTATTTATATATAAAAATAAGGAGTTAAAGAGAGAAACGAGACAGAAACTAGTCTGTGGGCATAGATAATGGTCTATTTAAAGATGGTGGTAAGTTGATTTAATAAGTTAGAAAAAAATGCATGGGAAAAGGGAAGAAATTTCTAACACCAAAGAAGGAACGTGCATGCCTGGAAAGAATTCAACAGGAGAAGGGTACTGCTAGCTAAGCTGCTAACAAGGGAAATGTCACTTTGTTAGAACCTAGATTGGAATGGCATTTGGTTGCATGTGGGCAAGTGATGACATTTTCAAACACTGCCCTTAGACCAATACTGAGAAAGTTTGTAAAACACTGTCCACTGCATTAACTTTAAGATTTTTTAAAGAAAATTTTTAACCAAATTTTCGTTTTCCATTGAATTCTGCTAAGGATCTATTAAGGAAATTCATCCATGTAATGACAGCCTTGCAGAGCATAATGAAATGTTATGGTTAGGGAAAGGAGAGTCAGAGAGTCCTGGGATTTAATCTCATCTCTGATGCCTTCTAGAGAATGATGTTGGGCAAGTCATTTAATGTCTCTGAACCTCAGCCTCCCTACCTATGGTACCTGCCCCATAGGTTGTTGTACATTTTGCAAAGTGCTTGGCACAGCAGTACCCAACCTGTGATCCCAGCCCAACATGGTTAGGAAATTATTCGAAATATGATACCCCATACCTAACTCTCCAGGTGGAGTTTTTATCAAGCCATCAAGTAATTTTGATGCACCCTCTTCATTGAAAACAATTGGCCTACCACAATGTCCAACATGTAGTTGGGAGGTCAATAAAAAGCAGACAGGATTATGATAGTCGTGTGGCAAGTTCTATTCTAAGAGCTGAGGGTCACAGAGAGAAAATATATTTGTGTTTCCTTCTAGAAGAATTCAACTCTAAAGTATGATAAGACTTACTTGAGACTGTCATTTGGCATGATTGCATAATTTTCAGACTTGGCTATACTGAAACATCTGGGAGAGTTTTTAAAACAATTTTAAAATATTTAATTGTGGCAAATATACATAACAAAGTAATATTATTTTGATTATTTTTCAGTGCATATTTCAGTGACGTTAAGTACTTTCATGTTGTTGAGCTAGCATCATCGTTGTCCATCTCCAGAACTTTTTAATCTTGCAAAAGTAAAATTCTGTACCCATCAAACAGTAACTTCCCTGTCCACCCACCACTTGGCCCTGTCATCAGCATCCTACTTTCTGTCTCTATGAGTTGGACTAGTCTAGGTATCTCACATAAGTGGAATCACCTAATATTTGTCCTTTAGATCAACCTATTCACTTAACATAATGTCCTCAAGGTTCATTCAGCATGTGCCAACATTTCATTAATTTCCTTCTTAAAGGCTGAATAACATTCCATTACATCAACATTCTACATTTTGTTCATCTGTGTATCAGACAATGAACACTTTGGTTGCTTTCATCTTTGGGTTGCTGTGAGCAATGCTGCTATAAACGTAAGTGTACAAATATCTGTCCAAGTCTCTGCTCAATTACTTGGAACACATACCCCACAATGAAATTATTGGATTACTTAGGAATTCTATGCTTAATTTTTTGAGGAACGATTACATCATTTTTCATAGCAGCTGCATCATTTTTAATTCCCATTAGCAATGAGCAATTTCTTTTCTTCCTCACCATCACATGTTATTTTCTGTTTTTAAAATATTTTTAAAAAACGAATAGCCACTCCATGGGTGTGAGGTGGTATGTCACTGTGATTTTGATGTCCATTTCCCTAATTATTAGTGATGTTAACCATATATCTATATGCTTACTGGCCACTATCTATATTCTTTGGATAAATGCCTATTCAAGTCCTTTGTCCATTTTTAACTCAGGTTGCTTTGTTGTTGTTGTTTTGAAGTAGTAGAATGTTTTTGTTTTTTCTTTTCTTTAAAATACATTCTGATTATCAACTTCTTATCAGATATTCTCTTCCATTCTATGGGTTCCTTTTTTACTCTATTGGTAGTGTCCTTTGGGGTACAAAAATTTTTAATTTTGATAAAACTCTATTTATTTTTTCTTTGTTGACAGCGTTTTAGAGTCATATATATGAAATCATTGCCAAATGTAATGTCATGAAGCTTTTCCCCATGTTTCCTTTCAATTAAGCTTTGGCTTTTATACTTAGGTCTTTCCTTCTTTTTTAGTTAGTTTTATATATAATGTAAAGTGAGGGTCTAACTTTATTCCTTTGCATGTCAAAAACATATTTAGTTTTCCCAGCACCATCTATTGGAAAGATCTTTTTCTTTAGAATGGTTCTTGGCACCCTTGTTGAAAATCATTTGCCCAGATATATGAGGATTTATTCCTGTGCTCTATTTTATTTCCATGGTTTGTATATGTCTTTATTCCAGGACTGCACTGATTTGAATACTGTAGATGTGTTGTGAATTTTGAAATCAGGAAGTGTGTGTCCTTCATATTCACTCTTCATTTTTGGTAATTTTGAGTCCCTTAAAATTTTATAGTGATTTTGAATGGCTTATTTTTATTTCTGTAAAAACAAAGTTGGGATTTTGATAGGGATTGCATTGGATCTGAAGACTGAACTGAGTATAGATGTCTTAAAAATATTATCCTCCTATCCATGAATGTGGGATATCTTTCCACTTATTTGTATTTGTGTTGTATTTCTTTCTTTTTTTTTTTTTTTTTTTGCAATTTTGGCCGGAGCCAGGGTTAAACCCACCACCCCCGCCCAGTATATGGGGCCGGCGCCCTACTCCTTGAGCCACAGGCACTGCCCTGTATTGTATTTCTTTCAGTAAAATTTTGTAATTTCCATTGTACAAGTCTTTCACCTTTTTGGTTAAATTTATTCCTAAGTATTTTATTCTTTTTGAAGCTATTGACAATGAAATTTCCTTAATTTTCTTTTTGGACTGGTCATTATTACAATACAAAAATTCCATTACTTTTGGTGTATTGGTTTTGTATTTTGAAACTACTAAATAAACTTTTTAGTTTTAGCAATTTGTGTGTGTGTTTGTAATCTTGAGGGCTTTTTTTTTCTTCTTAATTGTATTGAGACAGAGTCTCACTTTTGTCACCCTTGGTAGAGTGCCATGGTGTCATAGCTCACAGCAACCTCCAATTCTTGGGTTCAAGCAATTCTCTTGCCTTAGCCTCCCTCTTAGCTAGGACTACAGGCGCCCGCCACAACACCTGGCTATTTTATTTATTTTTTTTGTTTAGCAGGCCTGGGCCGGGTTTGAACTCATCAGCCCTGGAGCATGTGGCCAGTGCACTAACCACTGAGCTATGGACACCCAACCATCTTTAGGGTTTTCTGTGCATACAAACCATGTTGTCTGTGACAGAAATAATTTTATTGCTTCACATTTAATTTAAATGCCTCTTGTTTCTTTTTCTTGCCCAATTGCCCTGTCTAGGACTTCCATTACTAAACTAGTAGAAGTGATGACGGTAGATATTTTTGCTTTGTTTCTCATATTAGAAGAAAAACTTTCAGACTTTCATGATAGAGAATGCTGTTAGTGATGGGTTTCTCATTTGGGCCTTTATTATGTTGAAGTAGATTCTTTCTATTATTAGCTTTTTAAGTGTATTATCATGAAAGGGTATTGAGTTTCCTCAAATGCTTTTTTTTTTTTTTTTTGCGCCTTAGCCGCTTGAGCCGCAGGCGCTGAGCCTGCATTACTATTATTTTATTATTGCTTAATACTTCGTTGCAGTAATCATCTGATTTCTTTTTTTTTTTATTGTTGGGGATTCATTGAGGGTACAATAAGCCAGGTTACATTGATTGCAATTGTTAGGCAAAGTCCCTCTTGCAATCATGTTTTGCCCCCATAAAGTGTGACACACACCAAGGCCCCACCCCCCTCCCTCCTTCCCTCTTTCTGCTTTTCCTCCCCCCGCCCATAACCTTAATTGTCAATTTACAATCGCCAAAATGTGGAAACAGCCTAAATGCCCACCAACCCAGGAATGGATTAACAAACTGTGGTATATGTATACCATGGAATACTATTCAGCTATTAAAAAAAAATGGAGACTTTACATTCTTCGTATTAACCTGGATGGAAGTGAGGACAATTAATGTCAAATGCTTTTTATGTATCAATTCAGATGGTCATTTTTGTCTTTCATTCTGTTAATGTGATGTATTATATATAGGGTGAAATGGACTCCAAACCTCATAATTATTTTCTAAAAGATTACTAGGCGATTTTAACATGCAACCAAGTTTTATTATCATTTATATAAGAGATTTAAGATTTCAGATATGCTTATTAAGTATTTTCCTAACTTAATATTTAGATTTATGATAGATAACTTCCTATATGAAGTAATACAAAGGAATGCTATTATATTATATGCAGTTGGTCAATAAAAAATGGTAAGTTGGAAATTTAATGGTGGATTCCTTTATATTCTTTTTAATGATCTTGCCCATTTACAATGAACGACTACTTTTTATCTGTGTTATAATAATGTAGCTAAAATATTCATAATTGATTAGGTATTGTACTGAATTAGTAAAATATACAGCTAATCCCTGTACTCAAAAACCTGACAAGAGGCAAGGGAACAAAACACATATCATTTATGTTAATTTATAAAACTTTTATCTCTAATTCTTGAATTCACTTCCTAAATTTACTTCCTAGTCCCTCTTTATTCCTAGCATTACCAAGACAAAAGCGTCCCAAGAAACTACAACTTCTGCATTTCATCAAATATAAGATAGCATTAATTTTAAGATGTAATAATTTTAATAACTTATTCAATAAAGTCAGCACAACGATACTGCTAATACAACTTATGACAAGGCATCCACTGCAGAATGCATCCTAAATTTGAGAGAAATTAAAATGTGGAAAAGTAGGCATCTTTGGACCAATGAAATATTGAACTTTACTTATGTTTCAATAGAAGGGGTAGTCCAACCATGTCTGTTCCTCCAGATACTGCTTTTGCCAGGCAGTAACTGTCTCATCCAGATTGGGATGAAGCCAGGTCACATCAAAGTTTCTACCTCATTTAAACTAAGAAAGGAAAAGTAATGTAACATTTGGGTTAGATGGAAAAGTAAGACCACAGATCTGAATCCACTCGCACACAGAACCAAACGCAGTGTGATGGCCTCTCCCATGTTATTTATGAATTTGGCAAGTCATGACAGGGAATTCAGAGTGGAAAATGTACACATCTAAAGCTCCAGGAGAAATTTCAGAATATCAGGAGACTACCTACAATCCAAACAATGAAGTAACCTGCCAAATTTGTGTGGCAGTGATTCAAGATTAAAACTCAGGTCAAGAGACTGTAGAAAACAAGAAAACATCAATTCATTTGGCTCTCCCTTATGCTTTTCTCCAGCAACATATGTATTTTGTGAAGATTTTTTAAAGTCTCCTCATATAATATGCCGCCCCCACCCCATTTTTTTCTCTTTTCAAAATGTAAAAGGCTCCCTTAAATAGAACCTGCTTTGTCAACTCCAAGATAGACAAAGGATTAAATTAAAGAAACAGCCAGCTGCTTTTCAATAGTTATGAGTAGGGAAGAAACGAGCTAGAAATATATTCCTACTTTAGGCATGCTTAGCCGCTCTTAGGTTTCTCCTTCATTATTTTATTGTCTTCTTCTCTTGGGGTGGGGCACCACATTATCAGACCCCATCCACAATCTTCAAATCTGATGAAGAGAAGGCAGCAGTGACCAATGTGCCCTCTCAAGTCCTCACAGATTATCCACCTCCCACTTTCTTCCAAACACAGACACACAACCTCATGGTTTCTTGTGCAGACTTTCAACTTAGCTTTTCAATTTGGGGATGTGAACCTTTCCACCTTCCCATTGATAGAACCATAAAAATGTACAAGAAGTCTGCATAATATTCCATGGTATACATATACCACTAATGTATGGCTTTCATATGAAAGTTATAACCCAGTTATACCCTAAGAATATGGGGAAGGGGGAGACGGAGGAGAGGGAGGGGGGAAGATGGGCAGAGGGAAGGTGATTGGTGGGATCACACCTGCGGTGCATCTTACAAGGGTACATGTGAAACTTAGTAAATGTAGAATATAAGTGTCTTAACACAATAACTAAGAAAATGCCAGGAAGTCTATGTTAACCAGTGTGATGAAAATGTGTCAAACGGTCTATAAAACCAGTGTATGGTGCCCCATGATCGCATTAATGTACACAGCTATGGTTTAATAATAATAATAATAATAAAATGTACAAGAAATGATGGCAGCTAAAGGCAGCCAATCCTCCCCAGAGGGTATTCTAGAAGGCAATACTTCCCCACCACACTCCAGATAGTTCAGAATAAGAAATCAACTCAATCAGAGGCTTCTGGAAAAGGAACTTGGTCAGACTCCCGTCACCACTCAAACCTCACCAACCTTCGTCACTCCTACTTTGATTTCTCCCCAAACTCAAATGTGGGAGCTTTTCTTTTTGAAGACATGCAGCAGTTTAAAACTGCGGGTCCTTCAAGGTTAGCAGGATGGAGACGGAGTAAAAATAGTGACGTGTTCTCTCCTGGGATATCAGCACAAAGCAGGAGACAGGAAAGGCCTGCCGCCTGTCATATTACTTGGATAAAGACTCAGACCTGGTATCACGTCAATCATTTGTCATCGTTTGAGAGCTTCTTTCTTTCTTTTTTGTCTTTTTTCTCTTTGAGACAGGAGTTCTCCCCTATTCCCTGAGCAAAGTGCAGTGGCATCATAGCTCACTGCAACCTCAGGTTTGGTGGGCTGTGGCCATCCCGCTTCTCAACCTGTGAAGGCTGCTAGGATTATAGGTGTTTGCCATGGCACCTGGCTGGGTTTTTCATTTTTTAATGAGTTGGGGGTCTCACTCTCACTCAGGCAGGTCTCAAACTCCTAAACTCAAACAATTCTCCCTCCTCAGCCTCCCATAGTGCTGGGATTACAGGCATGAGCCCCAGCACCCGGCAAGAGCTTCTTTCTGCAGTTACTAATTCCCTGCTACTACATAGGCAAAGAAGAAGAGCTTTCCATGTATTGGAAAAAATTCCTTGAGCACAGAGATAGAAATTCTGGCAGTGGAAGGTATCGAGTGTAAGGGACATAGGTATGTAGGCACTGATGGCAAATACTACTCTTGCTAAGGTATCTTTCGAGTGTCATGTCAAGCTATTTAAAGATTCAGATTACACACCACAAAGCACAGTTCTTGAAACATTTACTCAAAGCATATTCTGGTTTGCTTTTCCACTGCTGAGATAGGAGATGTTCTTCAAATCCTTCCAGGTGAATACAAAAGATGCAAATTCTCCATCTTTTTAAATGGGTAAATAGCATTCCATAAACAGATATTTTATTATGAAAAAAGAAGAAGAATGTGATAAAAGATTTTGGATTGCTCATAAAAAAGATATATCCTAGTTATCAATTAACGAACTATAAGTTGAAGTGTAAAAAAGGAGAAATAGCAGTAAGCACATAGACATGAATCTAAATACCAGTAAACTAGGTAGTAAACTCAGACTTTTTTAAAGTGATTGTTTTCCTAAGGAGAATGTTTAAATATTAAAAATCAAACTAATTCAATAATATCAGCATCCTTGGTTGCTACCTACAGATTATATTCACTATGATTAGAAAGGGTAAATCAAAATTAAATTGTACTAAATTTCTTTTCTTACATTAAGTTGAATTTAGAAGTTATAATATATTTCAAATGCAAATGCTAAGAAAACTGTAAATATAAAAGAAAAAATATATATTATTCTAGGTCATATTTAAATGAAGAATGCAATAAAGGCGTTCATTTCTGGTCGCAAGTGATACAAGTCAGTTCTAGGTAGCCTTCTTATTGAAATGAGAGTAAAGAGTCTCATGGAATCCAGGGGTGAGAGTACAGAAGGACCTCCAGAACAGATAAGAATTGAAGTGTCAAATACGGGGAGGGAGGTGGGCTTGGAGGGGAGAGGAAGTGGGGGGAGGTCTCTCCTTCTTTAGGGAAGCATACAGCAATTGGCCTGCTCAAAGGAAGTTTGTCCTGGGTGGGACTGTCAGACTTTTCCCCTGACTGAAAGTGGGGGTTTGTTTCCCTGTTGTGCAGGCCAGAGCCACAGCTGATCCTCAGCCCAGGCTGTGCACAGCTGGAGTTATGGTGTGCAGGCACCCACGTGGGCCAGGTGGAAAGAAGAGGGAGCACCAGTGTTGGAGAGGTGTAGTGGCTGCCTGCTCCCAGAACAGGGTATACTCCAGAGGTGACTCTGGTCTCAAATGGTGCCATGGTGCAGCAGCTAGGCTTAGAGTGAGTGAGTGGAGTTAGGGAGTACCCATCTTATGTTCCTAAACTGGAGAAATGCAACTGCATTCCTGGCAGCTCTCCAAACTGGGCTCAGGGCTTATGAAAACTGTGGGATTCTCTTGCAGTACCCTATTTGCAGTGGCAATAGGAGCTGGTAGGGATCTTCCCTCCCTTTTCCCTGCGTTGGGAACTCCTTCCTCACGCTGGCAGATCCAATCTTAGAAGGAGGATGCGGCTGCAGACGCCATGTGCCTCCATGCTGCCCCCCTGGTCTTCCAATCACTGCAGGTGCATCTCTAATTCCCTGCTGCACTGAAGTGCTCTGCCTCCAACGCTCCAGTCAAATCTTTGCTATTTATCTTACCTTGGTCCTGTCTTGTGGGGAAGCTGAGCACCAGACGTCTAGTCAGCTTTCCTACTGAAGTACTAGATAACTCATAATTTCACTCTGGTTTCAGCAAGATCTGAGTGATGGTTCTAGTAATTCTATAAGAGTACCATATTTTATAGGCATTATAAATCATATTTCACACAAAGACCTCTTGAAGTCTTTCAGTCAGAGGAGCAACCTGAAAACAAGATCCAATAAAGACTCAAGTGTTCTCATTTTCAGAGGTAGTGGTCAGAGAATGAACTTTCAATCTATGTATTATTGTTGCCTCTTTGAGTAAAACTACAAGAACAAGAGAAGCAGCAGCAGTCAGTATAACTAGGTAAAGGATGAACCCTCTGCCTTCCAGAGACTGACCCTTAAACATGAGCTGAAATCTAGCCACCTACAAAGGGCTCCCTTCTTGAGAGTATACACTGAGCAAGACATCCTATGAGAAATTGCTAGCAAATGGTTAATAGACTGAGGAAACCTCTGCTTGTCATGCTAATGCTGACAACAAGGCCACTTAGAAGTGAGGAAGTGACATCTAAGCTGAGAGTTAAAGAGTCAGAAGAATGAAGGCAAATGAAGAGGAAAAGAGAAAAGTGTCTTTGGCAGAGTGAATTTGATATGCATAAAGACCTAACATACAGGGAAATTGAACATGAATACAGAATCACAATATGGTTGGAAGAAAAATCTTATGAAAAATGAGTATTTTTTTATTAAATCATAAACACATAGATCATGTATACATTAATGCATTTATGGGGTACAATGTGCTGATTTGATATAGAATTAGGAACGTTTACATCACACTGGTTAATATATATCTGATCTCATTTACTTAATTATTGTGTTAAGATGTTTATACTCTATACTTAATGGATCCAACATGTACCCTTGCATTATGCACCATAGGTGTGATCCCACCATTCACTCTCCCTCAATCTGACAACTTTCCCTTCCACTCCCATCCCCCCTCCCTCCTTCATCCGGGCCATAGTTGTGATCTAGTCTTCATATGAAAGTGTGAGTGATTGTAAAGTGGTTTCATAATAGTACTGAGTACATTGGATATTTTTTCTTCCATTCTTGAGATACTTTACTAAGTAGAATATGTTCCAGCTCCATCCATGTAAATGTAAAGGAGGTAAAGTCTTCATCTTTTTTTAAGGCTGTGTAATATTCCATGCTATGAAACTCTGAGAAAAGAAAAAGCTGAAGATGTTAACAAATGGAAAAACATACCATGCTCATGGCTGGGAAGAATCAACATTATTAAAATGTCCAGATTACCCAAAGCAATTTACAAATTTAATGTAATTCCTATCAAAGCACCACCGTCATACTTTAAAGATTTGAAAAAATGAGTATTAAAAAAGACACACAAATACTTTTTGAGGTGTCCATGTAGCAAAGTCTATTTGCCCACTTAATAGTTATTGCCCCATCTTCTCTTGCTGTAGAATATTCAGTTTGTTGACAGTAGTATATTCTCAGATGAAGAACAAAAAAAGCTAAACTCTTTAACCTACACAGAGTGACGTCCACATGACTAAGTGCTGGTTGATGAGATACAACAAAAGCTATGGTTGCCAATTCTGGACAGGTTAGACAAATGGGGGCTAATTTGGCAGGCATATACATTTACCCATTTACTCTTCACCTTTTTATGGCTATTCTACAACTGGAATCATCTTGTGGGCAAAACAGAAGCATCTGCCAATGCATACCTTTGAAAAGAAACAGAATTCAGCTTCTTCCCTCCTCCTGGCCACTGTCAATCTGGCTTTTCATGCCCTCCAGAGTTACTTGTAATCTGCTTAAATGGTTTGAGGTCTGAGTAATCACAAAAACAACCCAATGGCCACTAAGACATTGATCATGACAGAAGCTGCGAATATCTTCTCTTTCCCCATATGGTTTATAAGAATTATTGCCTTCAGAATAGCATTATAGAGCCTTTTCTAATGATTTTTGCTTCTGTAATAGGTTTCCACGAAAGTATTTTGTCCTAGGCATGTATTTATAATCTTATAGACTTTCTCAAAGCTATGGCTTCCTGATATTTGAATGTTATATAAAAATCAAATTCAGGGCCGTGCCCATAGCTCAGTGGGTAGGGTGCCAGCCACATACGCCAGGGATGATGGGTTCGAACCCAGCCTCGGCATGCTTTAAAAAAGAAAAACAAGATGGGGAGGCGGAGCAAGATGGCAGCCGAGTAACAGCTTCCTTGCATCTGGGCACCGTGAGTCTGGGGAGATAGGACTCCAGGCATCTCTGGCTGGTGGGATCTGCCTATCATCACCCCTGCGAGGATACAGGGAGTCAGCGAGAGACTTCTGGACCCCAAGAGGAGGACTAAAACAGCGGAAAATCGGCAAGTGGTTGCGTGTGTTCAATCCGTCTAAACCCGCCCGCAACTGTAAGTTCAGTAGCAGCGAGACTGCAAACCAGAAAGGACTTACCTGTGAACTGTTTTGGTGTCTTTGGACTTGGCACTCAGTTGAACTGCCTTGGGGAGAGCCTGAGCGGGAGTGCGAAGAACTCTGGCCTTTGTCTAGGGCCCCCGTCTGAGCTGCTGAGCCAGACGGAGCTAATAGTGTTTGGCTCTGGGTCACAGGGAGCCATTGTGAGCGATCTGCCCCGGCAAGCTGCGCCCTCAGGGTCGCAGAGCTGGAATTGGGTGGGAGCTAGTAACCCAGCGACCAAGTAGCCTAAGGGCGGGGTCTGAGCCGCCTTGCAGCCCTAACCTTCGGGGGCAGAGGGAGACCAGTTTTGGCACACAGGGTAAGTGGATAGCCACTTCAGCAGTGATTCCAGCGACAAGCACTTCCCTGGGAAAGCATCTGCTCAGCAAGTGAACAAGTTCAAAGTGCCTTTTAAGTGGGCTGAAGAGAGATTTAGGGTGTCTACCTGCTGGGGTTTGAGAAACTAGCAGCCTCCAGTCGTATCAGAACTGTGATTAACATCTCATACCCCAGAAGACCACGTGTTGCCCAGACAATATTCAATAACATATACATACTGCTTTGTTTTTGGTTGTGTTTTTTTTTTTTTTTTTTGGTTTGGTTGTTTTTTTTGTTTATTTTGATGTTGTTGATGTTGTTTTGTTTTTTAAGTTCAACCTTTTCCATACAGATCCTTTTTCTTTCTCAATTTTTCTAGTTTAATTATAATTTCCCATTGCTGCCTATTTCAATAATTAGAACTTCATTTTTGTTAGTGTTTCTACTGCTATTATTTGGTTTTCCACCCAATTTTATCCCGTAAAGTTTTCTGTTTGCTTGTTTTGGTTTGATTTATAGCATTTTCGTCTTTCCTCTCTACTTGGTGGAGGTGGGGTACTGTGTCTGATCAGGTTAGCAAAGAGCTGCTGACCTCAAGGGAACCACCCAACTGGGCACCCCCAGAAGGTGTTTTTTTTTTAAGGTTGTATCAAGGTACCCTACTGTACACCTATATTGCTCCCTCTTTCTGTGCCTCTCTTCTTTTTGTCAATAATCCTTTACCCACCCCCTCTCCTTTCTATATTTTTCTTTTTTTTTCTTATCACTCGGTCCTCCTTTCTTTCATCCCTTTTTTGCTCTTCAACCTTCTCACCCTTCTGGTCCTGTAACCCTTAGTCCACAGGCATGAGAACTTAAAGAGCAAGAGGAAGTGAAAGGAAAATTAGGGCAAGGAAACAGATAAAAGAAATCACTCATGAGGAAGAATCAGCAGAAAACTCCAGGCAACATGAAGAACCAGTCCAGAACAACCCCGCCAAGGGACCATGAGGTAGCTACTGCAGAGGATTCCACCTATGCAGAAATGTTAGGAATGACAGAAAGGGAATTTAGAATACACATGTTGAAAACAATGAAAGAAATGATGGAAACAATGAAGGAAACTGCTAATAAAGTGGAAAGTAACCAAAAGGAAATCCAAAAACAGAATCAAATAAGAGATGAACGATATGAAGAATATAAAAAGGATATAGCAGAGCTGCAGGAAATGAAACAGTCAATTAGGGAACTTAGACATGCAATGGAAAGTATCAGCAACAGGTTAGACCATGCAGAAGAAAGAATTTCAGAGGTAGAAGACAAAGTTCTTGAGATAACTCAGATAGTAAAAGAGGCAGAAAAGAAGAGAGAGAAAGCAGAACGTTCACTGTCAGAATTATGGGACTTTATGAAGCGTTCCAACATACAAGTTATAGGAATCCCAGAAGGGGAAGAAGAATGCCCCAGAGGAATGGAAGCCATACTAGAGAATATTATAAAAGAAAATTTCCCAAATATCACCAAAGATTCTGACACACTGCTTTCAGAGGGATATCGGACCCCAAGTCGCCTCAACTCTAACCGAGCTTCTCCAAGACACGTTATGATGAACTTGTCCAAAGTCAAGACAAAAGAAAAGATTCTGCAAGCTGCCAGGAGTAAGTGCCAGTTGACTTACAGGGGCAAATCCATCAGAGTGACCGCAGACTTCTCTAATGAAACTTTCCAAGCAAGAAGACAATGGTCATCTACTTTTAATCTACTTAAACAGAACAATTTCCAGCCCAGAATTCTGTACCCTGCTAAGCTAAGCTTCAAAATTGACAGAGAAATCAAATTATTTACGGATATACAACCATTGAGGAAATTTGCCACAACAAGACCAGCTCTACAGGAAATACTTCAACCTGTTCTGCACACTGACCACCACAATGGATCAGCAGCAAAGTAAGAACTCAGAAAATAAAGGGCAGAACCTAACCTCCACACTGATGCAAAAGATAAAACTAAGCAATGGACTCTCACAAAATAAGACGAATAGAATACTACCACACCTATCAATTATCTCAATAAATGTTAATGGCTTGAATTCCCCACTGAAGAGACATAGATTGGTTGACTGGATTAAAAAACACAAGCCATCCATCTGCTGTCTGCAAGAAACACACCTGGCTGCAAAAGACAAAGCTCCGAGTCAAGGGTTGGAAGACAATTTTTCAGGCAAATGGAATTCAGAAGAAAAGAGGAGTTGCAATCTTATTTTCAGATACATGTGGATTTAAAGCAACTAAAGTCAAAAAAGACAAAGATGGTCACTTTATATTGGTCAAGGGAAAAATACAACAAGAAGACATTTCAATTCTAAATATCTATGGACCCAATTTAAATGCTCCCAGATTCTTGAAACAGACCTTACTCAGTCTGAGCAATATGATATCTGATAATACCATCATAACAGGGGACTTTAACACTCCTCTTAACAGAGCTGGACAGATCCTCTAAACAGAAATTAAACAAGGATATAAGAGACTTAAATGAGACCCTAGAACAACTGTGCTTGATAGACGCATATAGAACACTCCATCCCAAAGATAAAGAATATACATTCTTCTCATCACCCCATGGAACATTCTCCAAAATTGATCATATCCTGGGACACAAAACAAATATCAACAGAATCAAAAGAATTGAAATTTTACCTTGTATCTTCTCAGACCATAAGGCACTAAAGGTGGAAATCAACTCTAACAAAAATGCTCGACCCCACCCAAAGGCATTGAAATTAAACAATCTTCTGTTGAATAACAGATGGGTGCAGGAAGAAATAAAACAGGAAATCATTAACTTCCTTGAGCATAACAACAATGAACACACAAGCTACCAAAACCTGTGGGATACTGCAAAAGCAGTTTTGAGAGGAAAATTCATCGCTTTAGATGCCTACATTCGAAAAACAGAAAGAGAGCACATCAACAATCTCACAAGAGATCTTATGGAATTGGAAAAAGAAGAACAATCTAAGCCTAAACTCAGTAGAAGAAAAGAAATATCCAAAATCAAATCAGAGATCAATGAAATTGAAAACAAAAGAATCATTCAGAAAATTAATGAAACAAGGAGTTGGTTTTTTGAAAAAATAAATAAAATAGATAAACCATTGGCCAGACTAACGAGGAATAGAAAAGTAAAATCTCTAGTAACCTCAATCAGAAATGATAAAGGGGAAATAACAACTGATCCCACAGAGATACAAGAGATCATCTCTGAATACTACCAGAAACTCTATGCCCAGAAATTTGACAATGTGAAAGAAATGGATCAATATTTGGAATTACACCCTCTCCCTAGACTCAGCCAGGAAGAAATAGAGCTCCTGAACAGACCAATTTCAAGCACTGAGATCAAAGAAACAATAAAAAAGCTTCCAACCAAAAAATGCCCTGGTCCAGATGGCTTCACTCCAGAATTCTATCAAACCTTCAAGGAAGAGCTTATTCCTGTACTGCAGAAAGTATTCCAAAAAATTGAGGAAGAAGGAATCTTCCCCAACACATTCTATGAAGCAAACATCACCCTGATGCCAAAACCAGGAAAAGACCCAAACAAAAAGGAGAATTTCAGACCAATCTCACTCATGAATATAGATGCAAAAATTCTAACCAAAATCCTAGCCAATAGATTACAGCTTATCATCAAAAAAGTCATTCATCATGATCAAGTAGGCTTCATCCCAGGGATGCAAGGCTGATTTAACATACACAAGTCTATAAATGTTATCCACCATATTAACAGAGGCAAAAATAAAGATCACATGATCCTCTCAATAGATGCAGAAAAAGCATTTGATAAAATCCAGCATCCTTTTCTAATTAGAACACTGAAGAGTATAGGCATAGGTAGCACATTTCTAAAACTGATTGAAGCTATCTATGACAAACCCACAGCCAATATTTTACTGAATGGAGTAAAACTGAAAGCTTTTCCTCTTAGAACTGGAACCAGACAAGGTTGTCCTCTGTCACCTTTACTATTCAACGTAGTGCTGGAAATTCTAGCCAATATAATTAGGCAAGACAAGGAAATAAAGGGAATCCAAATGGGAGCAGAGGAAGTCAAACTCTCCCTCTTTGCTGACAACATGATCTTATACTTAGAGAACCCCAAAGACTCAACCACAAGACTCCTAGAAGTCATCAAAAAATACAGTAATGTTTCAGGATATAAAATCAATGTCCACAAGTCAGTAGCCTTTGTATACACCAATAACAGTCAAGATGAGAAGCTAATTAAGGACACAACTCCCTTCACCATAGTTTCAAAGAAAATGAAATACCTAGGAATATACCTAACGAAGGAGGTGAAGGACTTCTATAAAGAAAACTATGAACTCCTCAGAAAGGAAATAGCAGAGGATATTAACAAATGGAAGAACATACCATGCTCATGGATGGGAAGAATCAACATTGTTAAAATGTCTATACTTCCCAAAGCAATCTACCTATTCAATGCCATTCCTATCAAAATACCAACATTGTACTTTCAAGATTTGGAAAAAATGATTCTGCATTTTGTATGGAACCGGAAAAAAACTCGTATAGCTAAGGCAGTTCTTTGTAACAAAAATAAAGCCGGGGGCATCAGCATACCAGATTTTAGTCTGTACTACAAAGCCATAGTGCTCAAGACAGCATGGTACTGGCACAAAAACAGAGACATAGACACTTGGAATCGAATTGAACACCAAGAAATGAAACTAACATCTTACAACCACCTAATCTTTGATAAACCAAACAAGAACATACCTTGGGGGAAAGACTCCCTATTCAATAAATGGTGTTGGGAGAACTGGATGTCTACATGTAAAAGACTGAAACAGGACCCACACCTTTCCCCACTCACAAAAATTGATTCAAGATGGATAAAGGACTTAAAATTAAGGCATGAAACAATAAAAATCCTCAAAGAAAGCATAGGAAAAACACTGGAAGATATTGGCTTGGGGAAAGACTTCATGAAGAAGATTGCCATGGCAATTGCAAGAACAACAAAAATAAACAAATGGTACTTCATTAAACTGAAAAGCTTCTGTACAGCTAAGGAGACAATAACCAAAGCAAAGATACAACCTACACGATGGGAAAGGATATTTGCATAGTTTGAATCAAACAAAAGCTTGATAACTAGGATCTATAGAGAACTCAAATTAATCCACATGATAAAGGCCAACAATCCCATATATCAATGGACAAGAGACATGAATAGAACTTTCTCTAAAGACGACAGACAAATGGCTAAGAAACACATGAAAAAATGTACATCATCTCTATATATTAGAGAAATGCAAATCAAAACAACCCTGAGATATCATCTAACCCCAGTGAGAATGGCCCACATCACAAAATCTCAAAACTGCAGATGCTGGCATGGATGTGGAGAGAAGGGAACACTTTTACACTGCTGGTGGGACTGCAAACTAGTACAACCTTTCTGGAAGGAAGTATGGAGAAACCTCAAAGCACTCAAGCTAGACCTCCCATTTGATCCTGCAATCCTACTACTGGGCATCTACCCAGAAGGAAAAACATCCTTTTATCATAAGGACACTTGTACTAGACTGTTTATTGCAGCTCAATTTACAATCGCCAAAATGTGGAATCAGCCTAAATGCCCACCAACCCAGGAATGGATTTACAAGCTGTGGTATATGTATACCATGGAATACTATTCAGCCATTAAAAAAAAATGGAGACTTTACATCCTTCGTATTAACCTTGATGGACGTGGAAGACATTATTCTTAGTAAAGCATCACAAGAATGGAGAAGCATGAATCCTATGTACTCAATTTTGATATGAGGACAATTAATGACAGTTATGGTTATGGCGGGGGGGAGCAGAAAGAGGGACGGAGGGAGGGGGGTGGGGCCTTGGTGTGTGTCACACTTTATGAGGGCAAGACATGATTGCAAGAGGGACTTTGCCTAACAATTGCAATCAGTGTAACCTGGCTTATTGTACCCTCAATGAATCCCCAACAATAAAAAAAAAAAGGAAAAAAAAATAGCTGGCATTGTGACAGGCGCCTGTAGTCTCGCCTACTTGGAGGCTAAGGCAAGAGAATCATATAAGACCAAGAGTTGGAGGTTCCTGTGAGCTGTGACGCCACACCCTCTACCTAGGGCAACAAATTGTGACTCTGTCTCAATAAAAAAAAAAAAAATAATGAAAAATCAAATTAAAAAAATAAACTATGAATAAATATTATTTGCCACATTTTCAGCTTTTTTTTAAAAAAAGGTCAAACATGTTTTTATCTATATCTATCAATATAGCATCTATATATATCTGTATCTTTATCTAAAGATCTATATCTATATCATCTATATCTAATCTATCTGCCTGCCTGGCTAATCAAATGCATTGATTACCTGTTCTTAAAACACTCTATTTGCATGACTTTGAAGACATTTTGCCCTCAGAGTTCTTCTACCTCACAAACTGCTTCTTCTGAGTCTCCATGACTATACGAGGTCTGACAATTAAGTTTGTGAACTTGCTGGTGTGCACTTACATTGGCAGCACTGTACAAACAACTCAGTAAGGTTTCATAACCTTGGTATGTTAGTGTCTTATAGCTGTGTTTGTGTTGATGTGTGGTGGTGTCTTGTTGAGGGGCATTCATTATTATTGTTTTGTGCTTTTGTGTGCTGTCAAGAAATGTCAGAGCGTGAATTAGAGCAATGAACCAACGTTAAATTTATTGTTAAACTTGGCAAGAGTGGAAGTGAAATCAGGGACATATTAGTCCAAGTTTATGGGGATAATGCCATGAAGAAAACAGTAGTGTGCAAATTGATTAAACATTTTTCTGAAGAGAGAGAAAACATCACTGGTGAAAAGATGTCAAAGTGGCCAGAAATGTGCAGAACTGATGAAAACGGAGTAAAAAATTCATCGAATTGTGTGTCAAAATTGTCAGTGGACTGTGAGAAGCATAGAAGACCAAGTAAACACTGATAGAGAAACAGGAAAATCTTAACTGAAAATCCTGGCATGAGAAACATGTGGCTCTTGCATCACAACAGTGCACCAGCTCACTGTGTGTGAGGGAGTTTTAGCCAGTAAACAAGTAACTGTATTAGAACACCCTCCCTACTCATCTGATCTGGCCCCCAGTTACTCTTTTCTTTATCTGAAGGTAAAGGAAGACATTTTGATGACATTCAGGGCATTAAGGGGTAATACATTGATAGCTTTGATGGCCATTCCAGAAAAAGGTCCAAAATTGCTTCGAAGGATGGACCATGTGCTGGTGTCTGCACATAGCTTCCCAAAGGGAGTATTTTGAAAGTGACCATAGTGATATTTAACAAAGAGTTATGTAGCACCTATTCTAGGATGAGTTTGTGAACTTAACTTTGTTTTCATCTTCTGTATTGTAACTAAATATTGTAATTTTCCAGGACTTAGTTCTCACCTATCTCTTTTTTTTGTTTGTTTTTCTTATGCTCATTTCTATAGAACTCACGGTTTAAATATTATATACATACTGGTTACTCCCAAATTTATGGTATCAGTTCTGCTTCTTCTTTGAGTATTGACCTGTTTTCTCAGTAGACCACAAGATATTTCCATATTAGACTTGACAGGTCTGAAATAGAGCCCTCAAGTCCTTGTCCATAGGACCCTTCTCAGTATTTGGCCTTATCCCTCTTCCAATTCTCAGGCCAGACTCCTGGGACTCACCCTTTTTTCTCCCTTTCTTTTTTATACAACCCACATCTATTCCAACTCCAGCAGCAAACCTTGTTACTTGTCCCTTCAAACTGACCAGTTGTTTTTTTTTTTTTTTTTTAACCATTTCTGTAGCTATTGCCTCAATGCCAGCTACCATTATCTCATGCCCCAAATATTCCAGTAGCGTCCTGAGTGGTTACTTTGGTTTTTTCTTCTTTTCCTACATATGGTCTAGGTGAGATTTCTAAGGTGTAAATCAAATCATGTTATTCTCCTGCTCAAAATCATGCAATACCATCCCATAACCCTTAAGAAGAAGTGTAAACTCATGAACGTGACAAGGTCCTGCCTGTCTTTGATTGCATTTCTGGTAATTCCCCCACCTGTTGCCTAAACCTTTCCAGCTTCATTGACTTTCTTGCTGTTCTTAAACACCCAGAGTCTGTTCTTTTCCCAGTTTTTTGCCCTGCTGCTCCCTTGGTTGGAATTCTCTTTTCAGATCATCACTGATCTCGCCTCCTCTTCTTCCACCTCCTTGTCCTCCTGCTTTTCTCTCTCTCCCTCTCTCCTCAATGAGACCTTTCCTCAGCACTCTAAATAGCTTCCTGACTTCTTCATTAATCATACTTTTTCCTTTATATATTATTACTAACTGACATTTTACAATTTTCTATTTCTTCCATAACAGTATGAGAACAAGCTTGTTTTCCATTATAAACACAGCAACCCAAATGGTATCTGGCAATAGAAATTAGAGGGAAAAATGCTGAATTTATGTGCACACACGTACACATACACACACACCTGAAGTACCAAAATGTTAACAATGGTTATTATCTGAGCTATCTGGGTTATCGTCTGAAAGCCTGCAATATATTTTTACAATAATACCAATTTTTTCTTGCTTTCAGTAGTATTCTCTGTCATGTTTTTGTATTTATTATATTACATAACCATAAAAATATTTTCTTCCTTCCCTTTCTTTTTTTCTTCTTTTGGTAACCTCTTGATATAGCTTCTTTACATGGACAGCTGTCATATCCGACTCTGAGATCAATTTTCTTTGAACAAGACATACCATTGCATTATTGTAGACAGATATGCCTTAATAATGGGTTTAGTACAATATGAAAGATTATAACAACTGCCTAAAGATAAGTTTTAAATTTACTTTATCATTTTTGTATTAGGATAAAGTCATATTGCATAGAGGATAAGACCATGGATTCTGAAATCATTCTGCCTGAGTTCAGTTTCCAGTTATGTTATTAAAAGTTTTATAATCTTAGACAAGGAACTTAATCTACTAAAGCCTTGGTAACTATCTCACTGGCATGATGTAGGCAATCAGGGAGTTCGTGTGTGTAAAGCCCAGAGAACACTGTCCACCCATACGAACTACTCATTAAATGCCAGCTAGTATTATTATCATACTCTATCATGATTTCTACTTCTGAAGAATCGTCTCTTACCTCCTTCAAGACTATCTATTATTGTTATTTGAAAATTGTACCAGATATCTGCCATAATACCCAATTTTAGAGTTTAACTTTTCTGTTCTGCAGAAGTATCTGGACAAATCACTTGTAAAAACATATTTTTGCCTGGTCTTCATAGCTGTATTACATTCTTTTCCAGTTATAATTCTATTTTCATAAGCCAGAGAAATTAATCCCAATCTTTGATAACATCTGTAGAGCCAGGCACTCTCTTCCAAAATTCCCTTTCAAAGTCATTACATTTCCAGTAGAAAAATGAAAAAATACAAACACCTTTCTTCCTGCCTGCCTGCCTTCCCAAGGCTTTCAACTGATTATATTCTCTTAACTTTAACTTTCTAAAATGTCCACATTGCAATTTTCTTTGGCTTTGACACTCATCTGCAGAGCTCGAGTGTGGTTACCAGGTTTGGCAATTCTTGGCAGATACTTCATTATACAAACCTGAAGCTGTAGTCCAGTCATGATTCAGAGAACCAGGACATCTTTGATCAAGTGTGAGATTTTCCAGGGAATCATTTGTGCAAGTCATTTTACTTCACAAAGCATCGATTGTTTTTCTCTGAAATATGAAAGAATGCAACTGAAGACCTTGAAAGTTCCTTTCAGTTTGGAAATACTTTGATACTAGGAAGACATCACATAACCATGATTAAGCCACAGCAGCCTAAGCTATACTGTGCTCTGAACCCCAAGGCAGAAAATCACCAATATTGTTTATGACTATTCTATAGAGTCAGCAGCAGCATTGCTTGAATTTGCTATGAATTAAAGTTGTACTTGCCTTTGGTGAAGTGAGGCTGGGCCTGGTAATGCAGCTCCCATGTGTAATGGTGCATGTGAAAGAGCTAAGCAGTAAAATCATAAAGCATGAATCTTCTACGACTAGCAAATGCCCTTGCCAAGGGCTCCTTCCTAGCCAAAGAATGATGCTTATGTTAAGGAAGAAGGGAAGTTGATAATTTTAAGACATTTTAGTTTACTTATGGCTACTTTAGCGATTACTAAGATTATTCTTGTTCATTTCTAACTGGTGAACTTGCAATTGATTGAACTAGAACAGTGAAGATTTTCAAAATGGTGTTCATATTTACCTTTGTGGCTCAGTAACGGAATAGGCTTTGTAAAGATGTTCTCTCCTTCTCCCTGTGTAGGCTGTGCTTAAGTGAAGAAACTGTCCAGCTAGGCCTTATAAATTGTATCTCTTCCTTCTTGTCACAGACACATGATTTGATCTGTATTCAAAAAAAGATTTTTTTCTTCCTTTAGAAATTGTGTGGGTTGAAAAATTCTCCATGCTGTCAAGCTCTTCATGACTAATAAATGTTACCTGCATCAAGTCTTCTAATTATCTCCAAGATTTTGGATTTTAGAGCCAATGATTTCATTATTTTACCATCTGCCAAAGAGTGTTTTTGGCAGGGTGCAATAGAAAAATAGGCAATGCACATGAAAACTTAACTAATTAAATACTAAACCTATGTATAGAAATGATACTACGGAGTTTTGCTTAATCCTGAGCTGCATTTAGAATTCCAAGGTTCTAATTCTCACTATACTTTACCCACTGGCCATCCTATTCATACCCAGGGGAATTGAACAGAAAGAGAGAAATACTTTCTATAGCACTTACAATTCTTTAGGAGAGTAGTTTATATTTGAATAACTTAACAATTTCATGTTTTTAAAAATAGCAAATTAACAAATAAAACCAAAAATATCAAGCAATAAAGTTTTTAAAGATATATTTGCTCAAAAATTATGTCTAGAGTGAGATCTAGGTTGCTTTTTGCGATACTTATGAATTTTTCTCTATTATACAAAGGAATGTAGGTATATGAATTTTGAACTTCTTGAGTAGTCTTAGATAGCAGAGACTAGGTAAATTGCTTCTGAACAGAGATGTTATATTTTTGCCCTTTTATCTAAGAAAGGCAGTTAAACACTGAAGTAGGCCAGTTCTTTCTATTCCATGAAGCTGTCACACTACCATTTTAATGGAGAATTGATTCAATAGCATGTCCTGTACAGTATCCTAAAAAGGCTGGTACTGAAATGCAGTCTTAGGAGTGTGCGTATATCTGTTTAGGAGGTGCTCTTGTGGTGTTCCATCTCTAGAATCTGTATTAGAACCCCAGCTCTGCTGCTTAGTAGCCAGCCATATGGAAAGTATTTAACCTCAGATTCTGTGCCTCAGATTCTGCCTCTAGAGAGGAGGGATACTAATAGCAACTCTCAACAGATTGATGTGAAGATTAAATGAGTTAATATATGTGAAGCACTTAGAATAATGCCTGGCACATTAGTAAACCATTAAGAAATGCTATGTATATATAACATTATTTGAATCGTTGACCCAGAAATTTGATTCAGAAAAAAACTTAAACACATATGTGTATGCAGAGAGATATACATTGAGACGTTCATAACTATATAAATATGGAAACAAAATTTACTAACATATAAATTTCAATTTTACAATAGTAAAAAGTAAAATGTAATGGAAGATATTATACAAATATTTCAGTTATATGAAACAATAAGCAAAACGGTATAGAAATGCAAAACAATGTTAATAGACAAAGATGATCAGATTTATGGCTGATTGTTTTTTATTCACACCTTAACTCCCAATAACAAATATGAATTTATAAAAATAAATATAGCAACATAGTTTTAAAGGAAGTTATTTCCATGAATAAAGGAGGATGAAGTCAACATGGAAAGGAAATATAAAATATGAAACCTGAGAGAGATCTTACAGCTCACCTGCCCTATCCACTCTCCACTAATGAAGAAATAGCTGAAGCTCAGAAAGGTAAAGTGACTTGTCAGTCATGCAATCAGAGTCTGAATACAGATGTTAAATTTCTCTTGTGATCTAACTTCTTAAAACGAATGCATTCGGTGAGTTTTTGCTGTAATAATGTCTCATAAATACATGATTAAGGAAAATATGAAATGATACTTTAGAAATTGGAAATTCTCTTCTTTGGCTCTGTGTGGGGATATGTATTATAACTAAGTCTTTGAAGGAAAATATCATTCTGAAAGAGGCTGTAGAACAATATTGATATTTCAGAGACACCAATTTTAACCAATATAAAGTGAAGAGAGGGAACATGTTTTTAATTAGGGAACTACCTTAACTGAGTAATATTTTGGTGTTCGTTGGTAAAGCTGTTAGTGTCCAATTCTTGCTGGCTGACGGAAGAGTGATGGTTGAGGATAGAGTCACTTGCTTTAATAGGTATGCATAAGCAATATTTTGTATTGTTTTATTTGAAGCCAGTATTGGGTGTATATACGTCACCTGTGATTGAATCTTATTATTATTGCTTTACTTTGCCTTGCATTTTAGATTTAGTCTGTCTTCCCATATGTAATATTTCTTTTTAAGTCACCCTAATTCATTTCTAGGATATACTGAGGTAAAACTAAACCATTTTATTATCGTGATTACTGCTACAATGGGACATATTCTTGTCATTTTACTTTGTTTCCTATATTTTATGCTAGCTTATTACACCATTCTTTATTTTCCATTTGATAGATGGACTTTTTCTCTACTTACCTTAAACTTATCCATTCTATATTTCTTCTCCTGGCGGTTCCTTCTAATTTATTAAGGTTCACATGCATGTTTATGAACGATTTAGCAGTACAAAAATTAATACATGACTGCGTATTACCCTGAGCTAGCAGGCCACTTATTTAGCACTGTCGCATGTTCTATTGGTCCCCTGAATGCTCCCTCCAGGTTCCACTCAAATTAGTATTGTCTAGAGTTTTTTTTTTTTGTTTTTTTGGCCAGGGCTGGGTTTGAACTCGCCACCTCCGGCATATGGGACCGATGCCCTACTCCTTGAGCCACAGGTGCCACCCTATTGTCTAGAGTTTTAATACGAGATTATATGGATGGAATTTTGACAAATTTTTGCCCAGGTGGGCAAGCATCAGCTCTAGTAGTTTCGTCCCTCTGTCTTTCTTCCATATCTTATTGCCTCCGCCTGCATTTATTGTTTCTTTTCCCCGAAGAGCCACCTCAAGAAATTCAAGGTGAATCATAGTGTAGTACTACTTCAGACCCCGTATGCCTGAGAATAACTTTACTTCTGGTTTTTTTTTTTTGCATTAAATGCAAATTCAGCTACATGTGAATTCTTTGTTACAATTTAATTTCATCACTCTCAAAATAATGTTCCGTTATATTTTCAGGCCAGTGTTCCCGTTAAGATATCTAACGCCATTACAATTTTAATTCTTTTGGCAGAACCTGATTTTTTTTCTCCAGAATTTTTAAAAATTTGTCTTTGCCTATGATGTTCTTAATTTTCACCACAATGCATATAAGAGAACTTTCTACCCTAGTTGGCACACTCCAACTCTGCTAGTCCAAAACATTATGACATCGTTTACATATTGACATATTTGTAAAATTCTCCTTATATTCTCAAATGCTTCCTCGTCTCTCTGTTTATGTTTATTTCTGGGACTTTAACTGGATAGATGTTAAATGTTTTCTGTCTCCTTTCATGTTTGTTACGTTTCTTTACCATTTCTCCTTTCCTGGCACCCTCCGAGAAAGTTCTTTATTCTAACCCTTGGCTCACTAAATTATTCTTTTATCTACCCTTTGAGATTATTTCAGCAGTTATTATCTCTTCCTACCAAGTATCTCCAATTAATTCTGCATTTTCCTACTTCACGTTCCCAATGTCCATTTCTATGAGTATTTTAAATTTTTGTTCTTTTTCATTAGGTCTCTCTCCTTGTGTATAGCTTCCTCGGTTTGTTATTTTAATACTTTTGTTTTCTCCCCCAAAGTCTCGATTTCCCAGTAGCTGATGTTTTAGTCACTATCATCATCAGTTGTATTGACTTGACTAATTATGCTGGCCTTAGGGGAATTGATAAAAACCCGGACCTTAGCTTGTTCTCATCCTAGTAAGACTGGAGGGAGGAGCGCTTGGGAATAGGGAGCCTCCACCATTGCCTCTTCATCTCCCAGGCATCTCTTGACTTCTGAGAAAATCTCCCTGTTCCTCTGACCCAAACTGCATTTGAATATAAGAGTGGACTGTGACTCTCTTTGAGATTATTATCTAGTTTAAGAAATAAGAGAAAATGATCCGCACCATTCCAACATTTATTGTTATTGGCTGCCCAAGGGGGCAAAGGTAAAGGAATTAGATCAAGGGATACTACCAGACAGCTCTCCCCAGGCCAGGCCACAAATGCATGCCCTGGAGCTCTCCCACTGAAAGCTGTTTTCCGCATACCAGGCCTCATTCACTTTCTCTCTTCCTAAGGTTTTTACTCAGAATTTTCCTTAGTTGCCATTGACATCCCCAAATCTCCCCTGAAGGGAGGAAGCCAGAAGCCTGGACTTGTTATTTTCTTATAAATGTATACTATATACTTTAAATGTAAACTGTAAGTATGTTGACATCTTTTCTTAGCCAGACTATGATTGTATAAATTAATTTCAGAAATATAGGGAAATTTTATATAAAAACCATTATGAATACCATAAGAAATTGGCATAGTAATAAAATTTTTTTTTTTTTTTTTTTTTTTTTTGGTTTTTGGCCAGGGCTAGGTTTGAACCCACCACCTCCAGCATATGGGACTGGCACCCTACTCCTTGAGCCACAGGCACCACCCGAAATTTTTTTTTTTTTTTTTTTTGAGACAGAGTGCTGTGGGTGTTACAGCTCACAGCAACCTCCAACTCCTGGGCTTAGGCCATTCTCTTGCCTCAGCCTCCTGAGTAACTGGGACTACAGGCACCTGCCACAACACCTGGCTATTTTTTGGTTTGGCTGGGCCCACGTTCAAACTCGCCACCCTCGTATATGGGGCCAGCGCCCTACCCACTGAGCCACAGGTGCCACCCCAGTAATAAAAATTTTTAAACAACTTCTTAGTTTTGAATGAACAGGTACATATAAAAGTATGTGGATAACCCAAGCAATGTAACAATCATTTATTGATGTTGAATACATATTAAAGTGTGTATTCTATAGGAAAATGTTTTATTTTTTAGGCACTCATGTCATATTTTGCCTATACCAGCTCCAGGAAAAACCTCAATACATTTGGAAAAGTAAAATTGTTACCACTTTCTTATTTTGAATTGCTGCAAGAAATATTTGAAACAATAATAGTAAGAGGCTAAACAATTACCACCAGTAAGACACGCGCACACACACACACACAAATCCAGGCTTCTTAGAAATTATTAATGAAATGTATTTGCTAAATAATCACGAAAATCCAATTTTAAATTAAAATTTGGTTAAATATCAAGGTTGGCCAGAATGTAATAAAACGGGCATGGATACATACTATTGTGTGAACTGACACAGCCTTTTGTGAAGTGCAATTTGAGAATACTTATCAAAAGTAAACATGTACCTACCTCTTGACCCAAGATTCTATTCTGTGAAATCTATTATAGAGAAATATTTGCACATGCAGACAAAGATGTGAGCCTAAGAATGGACATTTAGAGCCTTTTAAAATGTAATGCATATTTATGTAAATACAAAAATATTTAAAGGAATAAAGAGAGTATTTTAGCAGTTGGTAACATTACACAGTTGGTTTGAGATAAGGTAGAGGAGTTTTCTCATTTTTAATTACACATTTATATATCGCTTAAAATTTATAATATATAAAAATCTGTAAAAATAATTTTAACATTCAATTTTAGAGTTTTAGGAAATATTAATTATGTAATTAAAAATATTATCTCATGTGACCAATGATCTATTCACCTATCAGTGCAGATCCTTGAATGCTAACTTCATATTAGAAAGAATGTAAATATGTAAACAAAATATTCAATGACAGAAATTGAGTATATACAACAAAACAACTCAAAGAATAATAAGAGAAAAAAACATTAAAAATGAAAGCTGACCATAATTTAGCAAATACATCCAAGAGCTGGTTCTTTGGAAAATTTAATAAAATAAAAACCCCTTCTTAATTAAATAAAGCATGTCAATAAGCTAAAAGTTACTCTGTAGACCAATGGAAAACTCTGCTCCTACCAAAGAAAAACAAAAGAGTTTTTGTTGCAGTTGGCTGGGGCCGGGTTCAAACCCACCACCCTCGGTATATGGGCCTGGCACCCTACCCACTAAGGGTAAAAATAGAAATAAAAACCAAAACAACACAAGGCATTTGACTGAGTACTACATCAGTTTCCATTACAAGAAATAGAATGATACTTTCTTGACATTATAAAGGGTATCTCAACCAATAGCTACATCATCCCTCAAAAGGAACACTGAGTCTTCTACAAATGACAAATTATTACAATAAAGAATAAGAAAAATCATTCTTTATATGGCTGGTGAATTCCTCTTCAAGAATTATTTCATTCTTTCTTCTGCTCACAGAACCTTAATATTGTTCAGGCATTGCATGTCCTTGTGCTTTATGGGTTGTGGTACTCCTTAATAGTCCCAGTGGGTAAATCTCGACAAGTCTAAGCCAATCTTGATAATATTCTGTTCACTTAGGCAAAGATAGAGTTGAAAAATGGCATTAAATAAAATTTTGAAAATGAGATATGTTTGTTGAGAGGTTTTTGGGAAAAATGGGCAAAAACCAATGCCTGAAAGTCCCCATGTTCTGATTTTAGGGTTTTGGTGTGAGAATATGTTATCCAAAGCTGCAGTAGACTTCTTGCAACCTCCTGAGGATGGCAGAGAGAACAAAAGGGAAGAATTTGGATCTTTTAGTGATGTTAAGGAGATACATTAAGCAGCCCTAGAATAACCCTATTTGGAGGTTATCTGAAGTAAAATAATCTTTCTTGTTTATTATTTAAGCCATTTTGATTTGAGATTACTTTTAGGTATCAGAATCCACTGATACCATTGATATATATGCATATATATATGTATTTACACACATAGACATACATACACACATACATGCTTAGCAAAATTATTTAACAGTGTTTTGGAATTAGAACAAATTAAATGAAATTAGTAAAACAAAATTTAACTTTAGAACAGAAAAGAAAATGTTATTTGCAGATACTATCACTATTCCCACAGAAAACGCAAGAGAAGTAGGACAACCACTGGTGTCTGGTGAATGTCTCTGAAACTGGCCCATTTGTAGGGACTATGCCCAGGGGTGTTGAACCTGAGGCTCACGGGCCACATGCTGATTTTTTGAGAACTTTTTGTTGCTTACCTGTGGTGCTGGATGCCACAAAAAGTATGCATGGACTTTTTAAAAAAATCTAATCGGCTTTCTTTAGTGTTTGTATGTTTAATATGTGGTCCAAAACAACACTTATTCTAATGTATGGCAGAGAAAAAAAGAAAGGTTGGATGTCCCTGATTCTATTCATCAAATACTTTTTTTTTTTATTGTTGAGGATTCATTGAGGGTACAATAAACCAGATTATACTGATTGCATTTGTTAGGCAAAGTCCCTCTTGCAATCCTGTCTTGCCCCCAAAACTTTGTGTGGCACACACCAAGGCCCCACCCCTCTCCCTCCTTCCCTCTCTCTGCTCTTCCCTTCCCCACCCCTCCCTCTTTCTTTCTCTCTCTGCTCTCCGCTTCCCCCACCCCCACCATGACCTTAATTATCATTAATTGTCCTCATATCAAAATTGAGTACATAGGGTTCATGCTTTTCCATTCTTGTGATGCTTTACTAAGAATGATGTCTTCCACTTCCATCCAGGTTAATACAAAGGATGTAAAGTCTCCATTTTTTTAAATGGCTGAATAGTATTCCATGGTATACATATACCACAACTTGTTAATTCATTCCTGGGTTGGTGGGCATTTAGGCTGTTTCCACATTTTGGCGATTGTAAATTGAGCTGCAATAAACAGTCTAGTACAAGAGTCCTTATGATAAAAGGATTTTTTTTCCTTCTGGGTAGATGCCCAGTAATGACTGCATTGCAGGATCTAATGGGAGGTCTAGCTTGAGTGCTCTGAGGTTTCTCCATACTTCTTTCCAAAAAGGTTGTACTAGTTTGCAGTCCCACCAGCAATGTAAAAGTGTTCCCTTCTCTCTACATCCACGCCAGCATCTGTAGTTTTAAGATTTTGTGATGTGGGCCATTCTCGCTGGGGTTAGATGGTATCTCAGGGTGATTTTGATTTGCATTTCTGTAATAGATAGGGATGATGAGCATTTTTTCATATGTTTGTTTGCCATTCGTCTGTCTTCTTTAGAGAAGGTTCTATTCGTGTCTCTTACCCATTGATATATGGGATTCAAATACTTTTAAATGATATTTTTGTTTAGGCACGAGATGATTCTCTGATATAGCTAAAGCTCTTGGCCTTAGATTTAAAGCTGACTGATGAATTTTATTTTAAAAGAACTATTTTAATTTAGAAGCCAATGGCATGCTTAATCTGTGAGTGTGCAACTGCATGCAGCTCAATGAATTCTCTTGCAGTAAAAAACTGAAAACTATGCAATTATAAGACAAGAAATAGATAATGGACAACATCTCAGAAATCACCATGGTATCCTCTTTATATATACTTTCTCTCTTTCATTGGAATGTAATTATAATAATTTATTTATCTCTTCGACTTCTGATGAGCGTTTGAGTAAGAGAGATGTTTTCTTCTCTAGACTCTTCATTTTAAAATTATTTTAGTCTTAGTGCAAATGATTCCCGTCAACATTTCGCCCTGCTTTCCCTAGTGATAGCATCTCACATAAGCATAGTACAATTATCAAGATGACAATATCATTAGTATTATACTGCTAACTAGAACTTTTAATCACATTTTGCCAGTTTTTTATTAATGTTTTTTTTTCTATTCTGAGATTCAAACCAGAATTTCCCTTTACATTTAGTCATCTTGTCTCCTTAGTTTCCTCTAATCTGTAGCAATTTCTCATTCTTTTATACAGCTGCTGAATTTGGTTTGCTAATACTTTGTTGCATTCTGTATCTATATTCATAAAGGATATTGGTCTGTAGTTTTCTTTCCTGGGATGTTTTGTCTAGTTTTGAAATCAAAATAATATTTGCATCATAGAACAAGTCAAATGTGTATTTTTTCATTTTCATTTTCTTAAAAAAAATATTTGATAAAGACTTTGATGTTAATTTTTTTCTAAAGCTTGACAAAATTCATTAGCAAAGCTATCAAGGTCCTGGTATTTGCCATGTGGGAAATTTGTTGATTACTAATTCCATTTCTTTGTTTTTAGTCTAATCACACTTTGTATTTTTGCTGTGTCATTTTGGTAGTTTGTGTCTACCTACAAGCTTCTCTATTTCATTAACAAAAAAAAAGACAATAATAAAACTATGAACTTAATAGATATCTATAGAATATCCCATCCAAAAGCAGAAAATACACAATTTACCCAAGTACACCTGGACCCTTCTTCAGGATAAACTATACAGGGCCATATGTAAGCCATGTACAAAGCCGCAAAACAAGTCTCAATAATTTATTTAAAAGTACGGAAATCACATAGTATGTGTTCTTTAAAGACAATGGATTGAAGTTAGAAATCAGTAAAAGAAGGAAATTGACAAATGTGTGGAGATTAAATAATATACTACTAAATAACCAATGTGTCAGAGAATAAACCTCAAGAGACATTAGAAAATACTCTGAGATGTCTGGGCATGATGGCTCAGACCTGTAATCCTATCATTTTGGGAGGCTGAGGCAGGAGGCTCACTGGAGCCCAGGCATAAAAGACCAGACTGAGCAAAATAGAGAGACCTCCTCTCTATCAAAAAAAAAAAAAAAAAAAAAAAAGTCAGAAAAAGAGAAAATACTTTGAGATGAATGGTAGACCGTGTAACAAACCAAAGCCCATGTAATTCAGCTAAAGCAGGGCTCACAGAGAAACAAGTAGATTAAATGTATTCTCATTACTGAAAATGAGTTACTGAAGTCTCCAACTTTACTTTTCAAGGGTCTATTTGTCCCTTCAGTCCCATTAGTTCTTGCTTTGTGAAGGGGTTTGGTGTCACCAGAAGAGGGAGATCTTGGCACAAGGAATGAAAAGGCTTGACACAGAGTCTGTGCTGGGGGACTGAGGAACTCTGGGAGGAGCCCTGCTAAGTTAACATCAGGTCAGTATTTATTATCTCAAAGCAGGAAAAAAGTAGTTAAAAGTTACTTATCAGATATCAGCATTAAAAAGGGGGGGAGGGATTATGGAAAGTGTCAGATAGAATGTCTCTAATTTGTTTTGCAAAATCTCAGACCTTGAGTACATCCTCTGCCTCCAGCATCAAGAGACCTTTGGAATCTAGAGAATCTTTACCATCATTATTATTGCTACATCTCACACATGCATTTTCTCTTGGAGGCCAGTTTTCTGATCTCCTGCATGCACCCAACTTGTGATTTTCCAGGTCTCTCAAGCAGGAAGTGTTATGCTAAAGATCAAGGTTCAGTTTCACCTACAGCTTTGTGGGGGTTTTTTGGTACTCTGTTGTTAGTTTCATACAAGATTATAACTGCTACATCTTCTCGATGTAGTGACTTATTTTTAACAGCTGTTCTTCTTTATCGCTACTAACCATTATTGTCTTAAAGTCAGTTTTGTCTATTTGTTTGCATGGTATTCCATTTTCCATCCTTTTACTCTACCTACTGTGTCTTTGAATCTAATGTTTATCTCAAATATATATCTCAACTATAGCGTTACAGTTGAATCATGTATATTTTAAACTCATTTCTGGAACTTATAGCCTCTTCCTTGTTTGCTTCCAATTGAATTTGAGTTTTTCTCTTCTATTTCTGATTAATCTAACTAGAGGTCTATCTTTTTTTATTTTTTCAAAGAACCAAATTTCTGTTTCTTTGTTCATTTGTATTTTTGTGTTTCCTTTTTATTTTAGTTCTGCATTGAGCTTTGTTATTATTTCTTTCTTTTCTGCTAGATTTGAGGTGGTTTGTTCGTCTTTTACTAGTTCTTAGAAGCAAGACATTAGGTTGTTAATTTTCAATCTTTATGTACTTTTGATATACATACTTAAGGCTATAATTCTCCCTTTTTATACTACTTTTTCTATATCCCATAGATTTTGAATGCTTGTTTCATGATTGCTGTTCAGTTAAAAAAAAATCTTTTGATTTGTTTCTCAGTTTTGTTATTGATCCAAAGATCATTCAGCAGTAGATTGTTTAATTTTCATGACTTTTTGTAGATGTGAGACTTCTTCTTAGTGTTGATTTTTAGTTTTATTCCATTGTGATCAGAGAAGATAAATGGAATAACTTTGATTTTTCTGAGCTTTCTGAGACTTGTTTTATGGGCTAATATATCTACCTTGGAAAATGTTCATTGTGATGAGAATTTATATTCTGTAGTTTAGTGGTGAATGTTCTGTAGATGTCTGTTAGGTCCATTTTTTTCTAGAGTCCTGTTTAAGCCCAGTGTTTCTTTGTTGAACATCTGCTTTGATGATCTTTTTTACTCTCTCAGCGGAGTGCTAAAGTCCCCAGCAATTATAATATTGCTGTTTATTTCTTTGCTTAGATCTAGTAGTATTTGATTTATGAATCTGGGTGCTTCTGTGTTATGTAAACATATATTTAGGATTGTTATATCTTTTTGCTGAATTTCTCCCCTTATCATTATATAATGACTATCTTTGTTTTTTAAACCTTTGTTGATTTAAAATCTATAGTATCTGATGTAAGAATAGTTACTTCTGCTTCTCTTAGTTTCCATTATTGTTGAATATTTTATTCATCTTTTTTACTTGAGTATATGAGTATCCTTGCAAGTTAGATGGGTTTCTTGGAGACAACAGATATTTGGGGTGTGTTCTTTTGATCCATTTAACTAGACTATGTCTTTTAAATGGAGTACAAGACCACTTACATTCAGTGTTAATATTGATGTATGAGCTACTGTTCTCTTCATTGTGTTGAATGATACTCAATAGCTTTGTTTTGTCCCTTTGTTTCTGTTTTATAAGAATTGTGAACTTTAACTTTTGGGTATTTTTACTTTGGTGGGTATCAATTTTTTTTTTTTTTTTTACCATGGATAAAGCACTTTTAAGCATTTCCCATAGGGCAGGTCTAGTGCTGACAAATTCCCTTAGTGTTTGATTATCTGGGAATGACTTACTTTCTCTTTCATTTATGAAACAATTTTGCAGGATGCAAGATTTTTGTTTGGCAATTATTTTGTTTAAGAAGAATAAAAGTAGAACCCTGATACTTTCTGCCTTGAAAAGTCTTTGCTGAGAGGTCTGAATCATCTAGTAGTAACTTGTTTTTTCCTTTGTTTCGTTCATTTCAGAGCTTTAAGGCTTTTCTTCTTCACTTTGCGTTTGGCTAGACTGATGTCTATGTACCTTGGGGATGTCCTATTTACTATGAATCTTCTAGGCATTTGGTGGCCATCTTGTATCTGGACATTTAAACCTCAGCAATACCATGGAAGTATACTTCTATTATTCTCTCAAATAGGTTTTCCATGCTAATTGCTTTTTTCTTTCTCTTGGGATACCTGTAATTCTTTATTTGTTTGTTTTGCATAACCCCATATTTTTGCAATGATTAGTCATTCTTCCTAATTTTTTGTCCTACATTTTTTACTAAGTGGGTAACTTTAAAACCTTTACCTTCTTTCTTCAAATTCTTTCTTCTGCTTGATCTAGCTTATTAGAACATTCTGCTGTGTTTTGAAATTCCTTAAACTACTCTTTCATTTCTTTAGGTTCTGTTATCTCTTTTCTAATGTTATTTATCTTGTTAGTGAATTTTTCATTCATGTCCTTTTTTTTCACTTTCTTTGAAATAATTTTCTACCATCTCTTCAATTCCATATATCTTCCTTGCCATCTATAATCTGAACTCCCTATCTATCTATTCAACCATTTCCTTTTTGTTGAAGCTCCTTACTAGAAAGCTATTGGAATCTTTTGAGGGTGTTGAGACAGCTTGTTTTTTTTTCATGTTGCCTGAGTTTTATGCTGATTCCTTCTCATCTAGTGCCTCTTCTCTCAGCTCAAAACAGATAGCAGATATGATACAACTGTTCTCTTCTGCTCGGACCTCTGTTTCTCATTGAAGATAGGGATAGGTCCCTGAATGGTGTGCTTGAGTCCTATGCCAGGAGCTTGACCAGGCAAGAGAGGGTAGTGACAGTGTGAGCCTTTAACACTGCTGTTCTGCTACATCTCTCCTGTTCCCCTGTGGTTGTTACTTGGCTGCTATGGCAGGGGTGGCCCCTGGTACCAAGTGTGCACGTGAGGTGGGGCTGGCTGGCAAGATGAGATACATGCACAGGATGGAGGAAGACCACTGGCTATGGCTGTCATGTGTGCAGGCCTAGGTATGACAGCCAGGTTCATGGGCAGTGAAGGATCCATGCAGGCCATAGCATATGACATGGCACAAGGTATAGCTGCTATGGGGGTTGTAGTGGCTCTGTAGGGCCATAGGTTTCAGGGCAGAGCAGCCTCTGGTGCAGAGTGGACCAGCGGGTCATAGCTCATGTATGGAACAGAGCAGAATCCTGGGACAAAGTAGACCTCTGGGGCAGGGCACCTCTGAATCAGGTCCACTGGATGTGGCACTCACATGCATGGGCCAGTGTGGCTGTAGAGCAGGGTGCATGAGCAGGACAGGGTACAGACAGGGTAGGGCATGTGCAGGGTAGAGCATGTTAAGGGCACAGCAGCCAGGATGCCTGCATAGGATTGCAAGAGTCTATTCAGCCTGCTCAGATCCAAACACAGTGGCTGCACTGAATTTTGTCCTGCTCAGGGACTTTCAGGCAGTGTCAGCAGCAGTAAGTCATCTGCCTTGGAAGTGGTGGGCAGTTGTTGCTGAGGGCTATAAGTGCATGCTCTGTCCAGGCCCCATGGACAATGTGGTTGAATCAGATTGCTCAGGCCACAGCAGCAGAGGCTGGGCTCAGAGTTTCCTGCTCTGCTCATTGCCCCAGAAGAAGTACATATAATCTGCCAACAGGGTGCAGGTGAGTGCCAGGATTCCCTGCTATCTCCCTGCCTGGCAGGGGGAACGGGGAGGCAGCAGACACAGATCTGACCCCTGAGCAAATGCAGCATTCTGGGGTTGGAATGTTACAACGGTGCCAACTGCAGCACCTAGAGCTCACAAGCCAGCCAGCCCTTTTCTCTGAGGTATGTGGCTTGCACAGCCTTCGGTCAGGCCTCTGTATCACTCCAGAGACCTGCTGCAGTAGAGGCGCCCTCCCACCCATCTGTGTTGCTGTATAATCAAGCAAAGTGTGGAGCATGGGATTTTCTTCTCCTCTGTCTCTTTCCCACCTGTGGGGAACTTCCCTATTTACTTTTATTCCTGATGAGCAGCTCACGCCGCATGTATCTTCTTCACTTCACTCCCACCTCCTTTCCATGGATTCCCAGTGCTGTCACTCAGACAATTGATCCAAAGGTGGGTATCTATTCACCACTTTTTGTCCTCTCTTGTGCAGGCTGACTTCAGCACACCATCTTGGCTTCCCTCCACTTTTGACAACATATTATTCCTGCCTTTTAAGGAATGTTTTGTGATGTCAGCAGAGCATAAGACATGCATATTTAATTAATCAGTGTCTACATTTAAATAAGATTATCTTTCCATGTATAGCATAAGAAATTTTTACCCGTATATTCCCAATTCCCTCTTTTGTCCATTGTGCTATTGTTGTCACATACTTTTTGCTTTTTTATGTGCTAACACAATACATGTTTCTACTATCTATGGTTTCAATGGAAAATTGTGTTTTAAAGTAACTAAAAATAAAAGAACTCATGTCACCTGCATTTTTAGCACTTTTCTTTTCTTTGTGTAGATCCAAGTTTCTTTCTGTATACTCCTTTGCTAAGAGAACTTCATCCTGTGTCTCTTGAGTAAGACCTCTGTCAAATTCCCATGGTTTATTTTTTTAATATGAACATAGTTCTTATTTTTCTTCAATTTTAAAATAGATTTTTACCACATAGAGAATTCTTAGTTGACAGCATTTTTTTTCTTTCAGAAGCTTAACAATGTCACTCCATTTTTTTTTCTAATTTTCTTGGTTTCTGACTGAATGTCAGACTGAATTCTTATTCTCATTCTTATATAGATAATGCATCGTTTTCTCTCCCTTCAAGATTTTCTTTGCCTTCTTAAAATATCAATTTGACTATGATAGTCTTAGGCGTGCTGTGGTATGCCTGGGAATATATGTTGAACATTTGGTATTTTTCCTGCATGGTGTTTGCTGACTTCTTGTTTCTGATGTTTAATGTCTGTCATTAATTTTTTATTTCTTTACTTTTTTCTTAAGCTCTCTCTTCACCTTCTGAGATTCCAATTACATGTATGTTAGACCACTTGATATTTTCTTAGATGATCTCTCTTGTTGAAGTTTCTCCCTTATTTTCCTCTTTCGGTTTCCATTTATGTAATTTTTATAAACTTATCATCAAATTCGCTGAGTTTTTAATTATGTTATGGGCTCACTTGTGCCCCCGCCCCTATTCACATGTTGAAGTCCTAACTGAAGGACCTTAGAATGTGAGTGTATTTGGAGAGTCTGGTCTTTAAGAGAGTACTTAAGTTAAAATGAGGTTATTAGGCTGGACCTGTCTGAATATGACTGGTGTCCTTATGAGAAGAGGTTAGGACACACAGACAGGATGATGTGAAGACATAAAGGGAAGCTGTCAATCTACAAGCTGAGGAGAGAGGTGTCAGAAGAAACCAAACCTACTGAAACCTTTATATCAGGCTTCTAACCTGAAGAATTGTGAGGAAATAAATTTTTATTGTTTAAGCTACTCAGTCTGTGGTACTTTGTTGGGGCAGCCCTACCAGACTCATATGCCTCCACTACATGAAGTCTACTAATGAACCTGTGAAAGCTGTTCTTCACCTGCATTCCTGTATTTGTTATTTCTATCACATTCATTCATTACTTTTTCACAGGTTGCTTCTCTCTGTTGAAATTACCTCACTGATACCTCATGCTATCTACCTTTTCACTTAGAACCTTTACTATATTAATCGTAGATATTTGAAATTCTTTGTTAGATAATTCCAACCTCTGTGTCATATCTGCCTGCTTTTAAAGATTGCTTTGTTTTCTGGGGATGTGCTGGGCTTTTTTCCTTTCTTATCTTATACTTTATAATTTTTACTGAAGACTAGACATCTTAAGTACTATGGTAAAGTCTGATATATAGCATTTATTCCTAGAAATGGGCATGCATTTTTCTGCTAGAATTTTATTGCGGAGGGTTAGAGTTCATCCTGTTAGGATTTTGTCTGGGTTTGAGGTTGTTGTTGCTATGGTTATCTTCAAAGTAAAATACAATTTTCTAGTAATGCTTTGTTTTTAGATTGGGGTCTGTTTTGCCTGAAGGTTTTTATGTTTTGTTTCATTTGTTTTTTTCCTCCAGTAACTGGTCAATAATCATATTTGGTCTTATTTCAATTTATCAAAAGGAGTCTATCTCTTGAAGGTTATTTCTTACTAAATGCTGGTTAGCCCAGCATGGAGATTTGGGATATTCTCTATTTTGACTAAGCCTCAGTTTTAGGTCATCATCTAGTTTCTAAGTTTTGTGCTTAAAGCTTTCACCACTGATCATGTAGACCTGAGCCCAGCTTGTATCACTGTTCTTCCTCCCAAGGGTAGAGGCGCCCTATATTTGCAACATGTGATGGTGCTTATTGCCCTTTTCTCTTTCTCCTGCAGATTCACACTTTTGTTCCATAGAGAAAATAGAAGAGAAGGGTCTTGGCAAAATCTTTCTTACTACTCAAAATGTTTCAGTATAATTTTTCTACTTTCTTATAGGAAGTTACCACTTTTAAAGTTTACTCTACAATTCTTTTCCCCATGGAGCAGTCAAGTTGTATAGTAAAATTTAATGAGAAGTCCTTCCCATTTCTTTATTTTAATTAGTCACATAAAATAGAAACACAATGGAAAAATTACCAAAAGTGTTCATTTCAGATAATCATTAGGGCTGATAAATGATAATTTAGTTTTCCTTATTCCAGTTGCATGGTGAGATTGCATTTCACATCCTCTGCAGGAAAATTTTACCTTTGAAAATGAAATTTGAGTGGAAGTGCCAAGACACAGTTTGAGTTCCTTCACACTTCCTATTTTCTGTCACTGGGGGAGCAAGCTATCCTCTGGTTAGGGACAGGTTTCCCAGGCTGGATCCTGGAGTGAGTAGGTGTGAAACAGACCCCACAGCTGATTCAAAATAGACATGTAGTCTAAGGAAGGAAAAGTTTAGTTGTTCTAAGACACTGATATTTTAGGTTTATTTGTTACCTCACCATTATTAAAGTATTTTGACTAATACTATTGCATTTCTTGGGGAGATAAAGTTAAACAGTGGTATCCATCTCTCAGCCAATTTCTGGGCTGTGAAGGTAGAAGGCCCAGATAAGTTACATAATGTGTTATCAATATCATGGTATTTTATTGCAAAAAAGACATATTAAAATTTACATGAAGACCTCAAATTTTACTAAGGGATATAGAAAGCTGGAAATAGAGCTGGTATCTACAAACACTTTGTTGGGGATTATTCTGTTTTCTTATGTAGGATCTAGTCTATCTGCATATTTATACTCACTAATATTTTCAAGTTCTTTCTCTTCCTCCTCCATTTATCAAATAATTCTCAGCCCCTTTTTATATCCTTTTGGACAATTGTGTTTGCTTTTCTGAATTATATTCTTCCTTTGAGTTAAAAATTGCCACAGTACTCTAACAAGATTATGAAGGTATATGTCATTCAACTATTGACATACTTAAAGGATGATATATAGGTGTATGTGTGTATAGACAGGACATATGTCCTTATATAAATCTCTCTCTTCACGCCCACATCTGCTTAATATCAATTCTTATAGAATCACTATGAAAAATTATATAAGTTTATGTTTTCAAAGTCTTTTTCTATACTTTTAGTTTTACTTATGACCATCTTTCTTTGAAAATATATATCTGTGGTGAGATACATGATTACATATAAAGCAGAAATTATTTGATGTCATTTTACAATAATAATTGAAAATAATTGATAGAAATATAAGAAAAATTACACTTTAACTAGATGCAAGATCTAGCATTTCCATTCCTTAAAAGCAGCAACAAAAGAGTTTACACACCCTGTTCTGAAAAGCTTATGGACATACAGGCAAGAAATCTGGGGAGGCAGGGACCCAGGCTTGCAGTGTGGGTTGGTAATGAATCCAGTCCTTTCTCCACTGCTGCGTAATTTTCGGGCGATCTTATCACCACCCAGAGCAGAAAGAGTTGCTGAGGGAGCCTTATAGGGAAGAAAAATCAGCCTTTGAGTTCTGGGCACCCGGATGTTTGACTCTTTCAGGTAATTTGCTCATTTGGTGATACCATTTTGTGAGGGAATTTGTTTACTTTTTCTATCAGTATTTCCCCTCACACTTCAGTAAAATGTAAAATAAACTTACTGACTGCCAAAACCAAGCTTAAAAGTAAACAGTGCTGGAGAGAGCAAAAGCAGAGTGCTGAATGGGAGGCAGTGAAGGGGAAGGAGAGTCCAGCCTCTGTTAAGCCTTAATAGAATTCTCTTTGAAATGACTAATGTAAAAGCAGGCTACAACATTTCAGAGGAAGAAATAATTTTTAAAAGATTATACAGCAAAGAGGCTAGCCCCAAATATGTGACCTAAAATGTTGTGAAGCTGCTTCTCCCCTCTTGCTCTCAAAGATACTTTGTCTTGGTTTCAGGATATGGCTCAAAGGGACCTCTGTCTTTTGGAAACCTTGTCTGTGCCAAGAACCCGTGGTCCAAAATGCCTCTGGGAGCCTGGCTTGGTTCTAGGGAGTTGGCACAGACTCTGGGGAGTACAGACAGAAAGTATATTTTTTATTATTCTAAAACTTTATCCCTCTCCCCAACTGGTTCCATCTCTTTCCATTTTCTTCACAATTTGAGATATGCTAGGTAGATGGAAAGCAGCTAGTGAGACAGAATGGTAAGTGAGAAACAATTTTTCATATTTCATAGACAAAAACTTATAGGGAAGAACATAAGCTAACTTTGTTCCAGCCTCCAATAAATCCTTAAAATCATACAACCACTTCAATTTTTGCTACTGTCAACATTTAGTTTCCTCTTTATCCAAATTCTTATGGTTCTTAGTGTCTCCACATTTGTGCTGATTTTTAGATGCATATATTTTTAATTTCAGGATTATTATCAGAGATTTCCAGTATTCATGTTCTCATTATTGTATTGTGCTTGCCTCTTAGAGGTTACCCTCCATGTGTTGATAAAACAAATGTGGATAGAATGTGGGAAACAAAAATTATCACATACTCTGGCTATATAAATATTATATACCAAAAAGAAATTGAAAAACATTTAGAAATAAGATGGGTACATTTCTAGATTGCCTCACTGATGATTACTTGGGGTCAAAGCTTGTCAATAAATGTTCATAACTCATATAATAGAAATATATTATTATTTAACAGCATAAGGTAAAGCAATGAGAGGAAATGTTGTTGAATCAAATAAGATGGAGGAAAGAGAGGTACATGAAGAGAATATAGGCAAATTTTTGTTATTGTTCACATTAAGAAACTAACATATACACAGATATAAGGAAATACATATCTAGAGATATATCAGATGAAGTAAATACCAACAAACCATAGCTTCTAGACTAAATATGGTTCAATGCCTGTTTTTGTATGACCTAAAGAACAGGAATTTTTTTTTTTTTTTACATTTTTTAGTAGTTTACAAGGATCAAAGGATAATAATTTCTAACATATGATAATTATATGAAATTCTGAATTCAGTATCCAAGGTAAATTTTTATCAAAAATAGTCATACTCAAGTAGGGCGCTGGCCCCATATGCTGGAGGTGGTGGGTTCAAACCCAGCCCTGGCCAAAAAAAAAAAAAAAAATAGTCATTGTCTTTTATCTACATTCGATCTATGGCTGCTATCATGTTACAATGACACAGTTGATTAATTGTGATAGAGACCCTATTGCCTATATCCTCTAATTCTAACAAATTAGAAAAATGATAGACTTATTATATAAAGCCAAAAATTGGTTGCTTGAAAAAGTAGCAAATCAGTGGCTCACTTAATCAGAAAAAGAGAAAAATTACAATGAAAAACATTGACATACACAACTAAACAGTACAGACACATGAAAAGAGAAAATTAAAGATTCATGAGAAGAATAAATAGAAAAACAAACAAAATTATTTCAGTTGAGGCAAAAGATAAAATTATCACAAGTTTATTCCTAGTAAAGTAGAAGTTTGGGACACTTTCATAAAAGATTTCAAATACTTTAAAAGAAAATAAAGCCAATTCTATTTAAACTATTTCTAAGATTAGTAGAGAAAAGAAAAACTCCAAATTCTTTTTGGGAGAGGTTATAAAGTTAATAAAACCTGATAAAGATATCCATACCAACATAAAACTATAGATTAATCTCAGATATAAGTATAATGGAGCAGTCCAAATAAATTTTTAGAAAGTTAAATTCAAAAGCACATAAAAGGATAACTATTTTGACAGAAGAATTTATTATAGAGGTACAGTCATCAGGAAAATACAAATCAATATCATCTCACTACCATTAAGATCACACTATTAAAAAAAAGCTCAAAAGATAACAGGTGTTGGTAGGGATATAGAAGAAAAGAAACCCTTTCACATTGTTAGGAGGAATGAAAACATGGTACATACAGACAATGGAGTATTACTCAGCCTTAAATAAGAAGGAAATCTTTCTATTTGCAGCATGAATGAACCTAGAGGACATTGTGCTAATTATATAAACCAGATACAAAAGGACAAATACGATATCCCATTTTTTTGAGGAATCTAAAATAGACAAACTCATCATAGCAGAGGGTACAGTGGTGGTTGCCAGAGCATAGGGGGAGGTAGAAACAAAGCAACATTTTTCAAAAGACAGAAAGTTTTAGCTAAGCAAGATAAGTAAGACTTAGGAATCCACTATTCAACATGGTGCCTATAGTTAATGACATACTATGGTGTACTTAAAAATTTGCTGAAAGTGTAAATCTTACATTAAGTGTTCTAACTGCACACACAGATAAATAAAGAAGTTGGGGAGAAACTTTTGGAAGGAAGAACTGTGTTTATGGCTTTGATTGTGATGGTGGTTTCACCTGTGTGTACTTACCTTCAAAGTTGTCAAGTTGTGTATGCAAAATATGTACAGCCTTTTATATGTAATTATATCTCCATAAAGTGATTTTTTTTTTTTTAAGAAACGAAGTAAAGGATGGTTCAATATTAGGAAATTTGTTAAAATATAGCTCATGAGATTGGGGAAACATCTTGATTAAATAACTGAAAAGTTTTTGACAAAGTATAAAAGCCATCTCATAAAACTTTCAATTAAATGAGGAGGGACAGAAACTTTTTAAACACAGTAAGCATATGTTTATTTTAATCCAGAAGTATCATTCTCAGTAGAAATAGACTAGAGGTATTCCTTCTAAAAAATCAGATCACATCAAGACTCTTGACTATCATATCACCTCCACTACCCCACAAAGTACTAGCATTATAAAAATTATAGAAATTATAGGGAAAAATGTAAGAAAACTGAATCAATATAATTAGACAAGTTAAAGGAAAATTAGAAGTGTAAAATCCTAAAAATAGTGGAAAACAATGGGTGAATTCATTTACAAACCTGAAGTAGACAATTCTTTTTAACCAACAACTTAAAATCAAAATTATAGACAATGACATAATAAAATAGAAAAAAAAACTTTTCAAGCAAAAGCAAAAAAGTCTAAAACAAAAACAGGGTTAAGTAAAGACAACAAATATACACAAAGTAATTAGGGACAGAATTCCAATTCCTATCACAGACACAGATTTTTTCTTAATATATAAATAGCTTTCTCAAGTCAACAGTAAAAGACAAACAATTGAATAGACAAAAATAAGAAATAGATTGAGTAGACAGTTCATTGACAAAAAGGCTTATGAAAACTTTTGAACATATGAAAAATGATCAGCCTCCCTTATAACGAAATAAAACTGCCTAGATATACCATTTGTTACCTATCAGGTTAATTTAGATTCCAAGGTTTGTAACCTTCCTCTGGTGAATCCAAGGCAAATGTGCTTCCTTACACAGAGCTTTGCTACAACAGTGCTGGGAGATAGTGATCACCTCAGGCCTTTGGCAGCTGGATAGATCCTGTCACTCAGAACTTCTTTGGTCACAAGTCATCTTTTACAGGGCTCCAAATCCTTTCCAGTTTATCCCAAGTGTTATTTGATGGTTTTATTTACTGTGAGTGTTATGACGTAAAAAGATATTGGGAAGTCCTGTCTGAAACACTACAGTTGCCCCAGAGGGCAATTTGATATTACCTACAAAGATAATAAATTATGTATGTAATTATGTAACTTATAGCCCATTGCCAATATGGGAATTAATCCTGTAGATATAGCTGCACATGTGTTAAGTGAAATATATGCAAGATTATCTAGTATATCAGTATTGGTAATAGAAAAATATTGGAACCAACCCAAATAGCCATCGAGAGTTTGTTAGAGATTAGATGAATTAGGGTAATTCAAAAAAATGGGACAAAATAGAAGAAACTATGTGCTTTCTTTCTTTCTTTTCTGTGATCTTTCTTGGAGAAAGATCTCCAAGTAAAATATCACAGAAAAGCAAAAATGATAGTGCGGAACAGTGTATATAGTATGCTAACTTTGGTCTAAAAATGGAGAGAATACTAATGGATTCACATTTGTTTGCATATTCATTAGTAATGGAAGGATACACACTACACAAGCTCTTTCCTGGGGTCAGGCAATGCAAGTTGAGAGCTGGTACATGAGGCTCAGAGGTACGAGCATAGATATACTTTTGTATTCTTAAATTATTTTTGAACGCTGTGAAGGTGTCACCATATCAAAATTATTAAAATAAAAGCAATGCCACAGCATGGTTTTCCAAACAAGTAGTTAGGACAAGTAGTGGAATTGGTGGAAAACTTATTATGCCAAATTTCAGATTCAAAGAAATACGTATGTTGAATCCCATAGACATATCCTGGTCAGAGGGTGGCAAATGTGGTAAATGCTCCTAAATATCTTTTGGGGTTTTTTTTGCTACCACTGATGATGTCACACTCTGCTCTGATTTTTTTAACACACCCTGCCCTAATGTTTTAGGGGGATGAGAGAGTGACTTCTGTCTGAATTACACTTTCCCTTCAATCAGGTGCAAAGTGGCCATGTATCCTGAATCAGTAGTAGTCTTGACTTTTAAGGGAAGCTGGCCCCAATCCTTTTGGAATAGGAAGTCAAGCTGATCTTATTCTAAGGTAATAGGGTGTGGAGCTCCAGACTCTGGGGGAAGCTTGTTGAGAAAATGCCCAGATTCCACAGTAGAGCCTTTCCATAACTTCCTACTTAACCTCATCAGGAAAAAAGAAATTATGATATTGCCTTCTTCGGGGTGCTTGTTAGAATTATCCACATAGAAGTGTTTAAAAAGAGTGTGTGCTGCTTAGAATTGCTCAGTAAGCTCTTGTAATCATCAATGGGCTCTATCCTATTAGAGCACAGACAACTTGAGGGCCTACTGCATGTGCCTTGTTGCCTTGCACTATGCCTAGAGGAGCACTGCATGTGACCCGCTGTCTTTGAAGTTGAAGAGCAACAACCAAACTGAAGTTTTCTGACAGTGACTTAGTTCTCTGTAAAAGAATAGATAAAAGGAAGTTTTAAGGTCACAGATTATCTCCTAGTTTTGGATTAGATTCCAATCACAAGTTTGGGATCAGGTAACTGCAGATCATGCCCCAGCCCCACCAATCACCACATCTCTGAGTCTCAGTTACTTTACCTCTATCAGCCCACTGCCAGCTTTCCCTTTATCAGCATAATGCCAGGCTCATGGGGGGATTGTGAGAAGAAGGAGATGCTGCCCATTCTGAGACAAATAAATAAATGGTAGTGCCATTTAAATAAATGTCGGTTTTGTTTTTTTATTTTAATGGGACATCATGACCCACCTCAGAGACTTCTGACACACATTGATGTGAAGGAAAGGCTGAAGTTAATTTTTTTGGAAAATTTCCATCTCATCCATTGCCAGATTCTATCCCAGAACTATAAAGTCAGAATTGGTATCATTTTCTAACTTCAGTGGTTCATTATACTCTCTCAAACCTCTATGAAACATCAATTGTGTTTTATGCCTTAGATCTTGGCTCTTAGAGGAATACTCTCTTTTTTATAAATAGTACAAGGTCACATGTTGTAGAAGCCTTACAAGTCACAGGGGATGCGCTTGTGAGGGGCTGCAGCTGTCCTGGGTTTTGCTAATGAAAGCTTTGCTTCTTTCTCCCATCCCAATACCGTTAAATGTGCATTTGATAAATTTTATCTTACTTTAATAATAATTAAATAATAATTTGAATTAAGTTCAGAAATGTAACCATCTTGCTTGCTTTCCCTCTTGCCTCCAGCTCTCCCGGTAAAAGGCCTTTATACAATTTCCCCAAAGCCAGATATTCTTAAGCTGCCTCTCTGCTGTTTAAAGTTCAGCATTTCTGAATAAATGTGGATTCCATGAAGGTAACTTCTTTGAATGGTTCATTAAGTAGAATTCCGCTGTCCTACTCGCATCCCTGGAGGACCAACTATCTGATTATGGACTTCCAGGGGATAAGGTGCTACTTTGTTTCAGTTTCAATCTGTTCCAAGTCTTTGGGGAGCCCACAGTGATAAAATGTTATCTCTAATGAACTTACTATGAAATAATCGACTGTACCAGTGCAGCCTCAGGTTATTAAGTGTATCATGGTGGATAGACCATCTGTCATGACATAAACTGCTATGATACCTGAGTTTGAATATTGTTCTTCAACTGCTTTTGCTCTCTTTACTCTCTTTGCCTGGCTAATTCTTGCCCAACTTTCAGATCTTTCTGTAAATATCATAGCTTCATATTGTCCCTGATAGTTCCTCCACTCAGATTTGACAGTCATCTTAAAACCTGACACATCTCCTTTGTAAAACTTATAATTATGATAAAAATAATTGTGAAATTTATTATAAATTGTGTGTCTTATCCAATAGAATAGAAGTCCTATGAGGCAAAGCTTATATTTTCTTATTCTTTCATGTATTCTTAGCATAGAGTAGAAATTTAATAAGTATTGGTTGAATAGATAACTACCACATATATGTGTAATTATGTTTGACCCTGTTCTTACACACTTTTCAGGTTACTGGTAAAAAATTATAATACTTAATATGTAATGTTTAGGTTTTTGCTAAATGAGGACTATGATATATAATCTATGGAAATAGTTTGAAATAGAAGAAAAATAGATAGGTTGTACATTTAAGTGAAATAAAGCAGGATACACCATTGCAAATATAATATGTACGAAATGATGTCTATATAGCAAAACTTGGGAAGAAAATTCACTGAAATGCACAAAGAATTTGGATGGTGAGACTAGGGATATTTTACTTTTTAAACATAGTTCCGTAGAGTCTATAGTTTCTATCATTAGCATGAATTGAAAAAATAAAGCTATTAGAAACAAGCATTTTAATTCTTTATTCATCACTGATTGAATACCTTTTTCCCGATTCTTGGCGAAGGCAAGCAGTGACAATAAAAATGGAGTTTCTGACTGAATGTACTTTCTTAAGAAAGGAAATGTACAGCATTCATTTGTATGAATCAGCATACAAATCAATATGGGAATGTTACATACTAATTAATAAATAAGTACTTTGAAGAAATAATATAGGGCACTGGGGCAGTCAATGACTGATGGCAGAATTTTAGACAGGAAATTCATGGTGAGTTGTTTATGACAAAAATAATAGCTCACAATGTTTGAACAACTGCTTTGTACCACCTGATACTCCACTTAAATGCCACCTATTCCCCAGTTCTCACACACAGCCTGGGAAAAGTGACTTCCTTTCAAAGTGCAGGATAGATAGGGGAGGGGGGAGTAACGATCAGGTGGAGAAACCTGACAAACTACTTCACTCAGGTGCTCAAAGTCAATATAACAGTTGTAAAGCGTGTGTTGTTAGTGTGTACTCTTGATATGATAGGATGAAAATGGCACATAACTGCTTTGACTTTCCTCCTCAAATCCCATAACCCCAGGATAATCATGAGAAGAACATCAAAATTTTATGTCTTACAACATAACTGACCAGTACTCATCTAAGCTGTCAAAGTCATCAAAAGCAAGGAATCCGGCGGCGCCTGTGGCTCAGTGAGTAGGGCACCGGCCCCAAATGCCGAGGGTGGCGGGTTCAAACCCAGCCCTGGCCAAACTGCAACAAAAAAATAGCCGGGCGTTGTGGCAGGCGCCTGTAGTCCCAGTTACTCGGGAGGCTGAGGCAAGAGAATCGCTTAAGCCCAAGAGTTAGAGGTTGCTGTGAGTCATGTGACGCAACGGCACTCTACCTGAGGGCGGTACAGTGACACTCTGTCTCTACAAAAAAAAAAAAAAAAAAAAGCAAGGAATCTGAGAAACCATTGTAGGCAAGAGGAGCCTAAGGAGACGTGACGCTAAATGTAATGTGATATCCCAGACGGAATTCTGGAACATTAGGTAACAAGGGAGGGACATTAGGTAAAATGTAAGAAAATGCGCATAAAGCAGACTTTAGTCAACAATAACGTGTCAATATTAGTTCATTAATTGTAACAAATATACTAATATAATTATTTAATCATAGGGAAAATTAGGTACAAATTAAGTGGGAACCCTCTAGGTCATCTTCACAATTTTTTTGCAAATCTAAATCTGTTCTAAAAAATACATTCTGTTAATAATTTTTATTTTTAAGCCCTAGCTTTGATTCTGGCTCCACTACCTACTAGATCTATTTATTACATGTGGAAGTTATTCAAAGTCTTAGCTGCTTCTTCTGCAAAATGGGGATAATATAAACATTTGTTTCTTAGCTCTTTTGTAAACACTGAGTTAAATAATCCATGTAAAGTGCTTATCACAGCATCTGACATATAGTCGGTGTTTGATAAACCTTATTTATATTTATGTATATCATTATTGCTCCAAAATGAATCTGACTACATTTAGCAGATTTAATATATGCTATAATTATATTACAGTACACTGAACAAAAACAAAATTATTGGTTAGCTATTTTCAGTAAAGCTTACCTTTTGGACAATTACTTCAATGAGTTAATGATAAACCATCAAAAGATAACAAAGTAAGAATATAATGAATATCAAACCTCCAAATGTGTAATACATGAAGTTGAAATTAATTGCAAAGAAATTATTAGTAGATTTGACTTTATATAATTTTTTAGGATTATAAAAGAGAACAAATAGATTGAGAGGCAAACCACTATAGTAAAAATATTTCAGGAAAAAAAGTCATTTAACTAAAATCCAAAGTATTCATATCTATAACTTTGCAAATTAGTGGAAACTTTTTCTTTTGCAGTTTTTTGGCCGGGGCTGGATTTGAACCTGCCACCTCTGGTATATGGGGCCAGTGTCCTAATCTTTTGAGCCACAGGTGCTGGCTCATTAGTGGAAACTTTTAAAAATGAGAATTTATAGTTCAAATAAGGATGTGAGGAAATAGGCACTCCTAAATTTTGTCTGTAGTATACACTGGAATATTTTGGTAAGCATCTTAGAAGTATTTTATCCAAAGTACAAAATTCCTCATTTTCTCTAACCTAGTAATTGTTACACTAGTAACATTACACTAATGTAAGATTACACTAATGAAAACATATTTTTGAAACAAAGATTTGTTCAGAGATATTAATGACTTTTCTTATTTTAGTAAAAAGCTAGAGAAAAACCCAAATAAGAAGAGAGTTGAATGTTTTCAGTAAGTCATAATATGTGGTGCTGTATATCAATAGCTATTAAGATATTTTTCAATTTTCTAGAACTCACTTTGTTCATTAACAAGAATTTAAGCAATTCAGTAAAAAACAGACAGTTATAGATTTCTAAACCTCCCTCTACCCCATCATTAGCCATCAAAATAGAATTTTAGACATCTTTCTATGTATATAAATATGTAGATAGGCAAAGAAGATAAAGAGCTATACACCTATTCGTATGACTTTGAAAAAAATTGACAATAGCAAGTGTTGACAAATACGCATAGCATTGTGAATTTTTATGCATTTGTGGTTCTACAAAATTGTACAACCACTTAGAGAAAAAGTTCAGCAATTTCTCATTAAGGAAAACAATTTGCACTTACTATATGATCCAGAGAACCCACATAAAGTTGTATATCCAAGGCAGGGGTGGAGAACGTTTTCACATTGGAAGACTGCATACATTTATCTGTAATAAAATAAGGCCACATTCAAGAAACTTCAATTAGATACGCTTAAACGTGTGCATTATTTTGTAAAAATCTAACTGCTATGTACCTGATAATTTCAAAAATAAAAATTATTTGTTAATTTTACAGCTAACCTTTTGATGACTTTTTGTGTCTGCTTTTTGTTAAAAAGCTTTAAGTATTTGGTTGCAACATGGAGGTCTGGATTTTCCATTGATCCTCTTGTAGGATATCAGTCTTTTGTGACCTTAAGGGTATCTTGATTTCAGTTAGGTAGGAGAATGTAGATTTGCAGCAATAAGTGGCTAAAAAGCAAGAAAGCAATTTTCGGGCATGTTGCTGAAGGTGTGAGTATTTTGCTGCATTTTTCCATATTTTCATTGGATCTTCTAGCACCAAACAATGACTTTATAATGTCATCTATTGAGAGCTCAATCAATTCTATTTGTAGTTCTTCTGGTGCCTGGGTGATAATCCACTAGGTGAAGCTGAAATGCTAATTTGAGTGTGATGTAGTGAAAGTCAGTGAAATTTCATTGTACTCTCCAAATAATAGATCTATAACATATTCTTCAAAAGATTCACTATACACATATCATCCTGCTCATCAATGACCTTTGCTAAATGGGGAAAATGTTCATCTGAAATTTTCTTTTGAAGAAGTGTTTTGAACAGAGACAGCTTTTTTTCAAAATGTTTGTACATTTTGCCACAGATCATATATAGACTTAGTTTAACCTTGCAAAGAAATATTCAAGTTGGTTTGATTTTACATGATATCACACAGAAATGCTACATTCCTATAGAAATCTTCTTTCAACAATTCACATCGCTGATTCTGTTCTTCATAAAATTTAACTATCTGTTCACAGAGAGATAAAATTTTGGCCAGCACCTGTCCCTGCCATAGCGAACGCACTTTAGAATAGCACAGCAAATCCCTACCATACCTCGTTGTTTAACTTCAGCATGTTACAAAATTGGCAGTGCCACAATGCATTTATATGAATATGGTCAACAGGACTTATAACTTGTTGCAAAGTGTCCCTAAAGCTACTTAAGATAGTAGCTTTAGCACAGAGATTTTGCTGATATAAGATACAATGAAAAGAAGTGAGAGCATCTGGATCCGTTACTACTCTTTTTATCTTTTTAAACCCTTCATGTTTTCCTGTCATGGAAAATGCCCTGTCTGTACATACGCTCAGTAAACTTACCAAATTTAGTTCAACCTCACAACATTTATCTTGAAAGTTATTGAAGACATCTATTCTCCATGTTCTGTTCCCAAGAGTACCCAAAGTGAGTGACTCTTTGTAGCAAAGATAATCCTCTCTCACAAACGGAATCAAGTATAAAACCTGTGACGAGTTAGAATGGATTCATCCAAAGCAATTAAATAATATATATTTTCCTTTTGAAGTATTGCATGAAGTTCTTCTGTTAAGGTGAAGTCTAATTGATGCTGCTGATCAGTTATGGTTCTTCGTGAAAGAGGCAGTTGTTGGGACTTTGAAATGAGACGTTATCAGGGTCTGATCATCCTACAACTTCAGCAGCACATTCTTTCACAATTTCTGCATCACTAAATGGCTTCCCTTTCTTCCTGAGTATATAAGCCACTTTATAAGTTGCTTCAGTAGCGTTGTTTCCTAGTCTTATTGCTGCTTGAAAGAATAGTCTTTGCTTTTGCTTTTAATTTTTTAATTCCTACAATGCAAGCTTTCCAGCCTCTACAACTAATTTAAAATATTTATGGTCCTTAGTGTTATAATGCTAAGGACCACTGGATTTCTTTAATAGTCATATTGCCATATCACAAAGCAAGCAAATCATTTTATCATTTGCAGAAACAAGATAATATTGCAATTCCCAATCTTAATTTAAAAACTTGTTCTCTTCCTTTAGAGTGTTCATTCTCTTGGTTTCTTTGACATGATGGACTATTAAGCAGACAGAATTTAAATGTACTGTTAAGATGTACAACTATCCATAAATTCCACTTCAAGCAGAAATACAGCATAGTATGACTGATAACAATGAAATACTCCACTGCCATAAACCTTTTGCCAAGCAGCCTCATGTGGTAGTGGTGCCAGTCAGGCAGGTGAAGTTAGAACTAAATAAATTGTCAGGGTAGCAGCCGTCAATTTAGCCCCTTTGGCCCGCTAATGTTTTAATTATGCCCATCAATCTGGGAAGATTACTCCTTGAAACTTATTTTATTTTCTGGCATTTTAAATACAGTCATCTTAAAAATAAAATAAAAATATAAAAAATGAACAAAAATGTATTAATAATAAAAAAAAAAAGATGTGTTCTGCAAAATTTGGATTGAGTCAAAAGGCCACACTTAAGGACCCAGAAGGCAGTATGTGGCCTTAAGACCACAGGTTACCCACTCCTCAGTCAAGGGAAATGGAAACAAATATTGACACATAACCTCATGTGTGAATATTCACAGCAACTTTATTCATAGTTATAAAACTAGAAACAACCCAAATGTCTCTCAATGGGTGAATGAAGAGATAAATGAATTGTGATATAGCCATACAGTAGAATAATGTTTAGTAGTAAATAGAAAGGAACAAACACACACACAACTGTGTGAATCTCAAAAACATCGTGCTAAGAAGTCAGACTCAAATGCACTATCAGTCCATTTATATGGTGACCAGTAGAAGGAAAACCCAGGGACAGGAAACTTCTCAGTGGTTGGCCAGGGTCATCTGAGGAGAAGGGTGAGAAGGAAGGCTGACTACACAGGGGCCCAGTGAAATGTTTTGGAGTGATGGAAATACAGTAGAACTTCCACAGGTGACAACCTCCCTGTATTGATCATGTCCTTCAGTTGACCTAATTTTCATAGAGTGGACATTCACCACATATACTCAATGGAAGTTCTTTATGTCGACCACCTCCATATGTTGACAAGTTTGTTACAGTCCCTTAGGTTGTCAACTTAACTGAGGTTCTACTAATTAAATGACTTTGTATATTTGTCAAAACCCATAGAATTTTTTTTGTCAACATTTTTGCATTTTAGTTTATTCATAAAACTGCAGTCTGTATCTTTAAATAAGTATTTTTTTGGAAGTACAGCCACTGTGCCATCATCAAATCTAAAAACATCAACAGTATCATGTAATACAAAATTCGTATTTCCCAGTTGGTTTATAGATGCCTTGTTAGAGGTGATAATGTTTGAATGAAAATCCAAACAAGGTATACACATCGCCTTACGTATTTTTCAAAAGCATTATTACTATTTAAAATACCATCACCAGTAAAAATAATAAACTTTTAATTTATCTTCTTACTATCTATCTTCCCCATTAGAATACAACTTCATATTAGTAGGGATTGTTTTTTTTATTTATTGTTGGGGATTCATTGAGGGTACAATAAGCCAGGTTACACTGATTGCATTTGTTAGGTAAAAGTCCCTCTGGCAACCCTGTCTTGCCCCCAAAAGGTGTGGTACACACCAAGGCCCCACCCCCTCCCTCCTTCCCTCTCTCTGCTCCTCCTTTCTCCACCCCTCCCTCCTCCTTTCTCTCTCTGCTCTCCCCTTCTCCCACCCCCACTGTGACCTTAATTGTCATTAATTGTCCTCATATCAAAATTGAGTACATAGGATTCATGCTTCTCCATTCTTGTTATGCTTTACTAAGAATAATGTCTTCCACTTCCATCCAGGTTAATACAAAGGATGTAAAGTCTCCCATTTTTTTAATGGCTGAATAGTATTCCATGGTATACATATACCACAGCTTGTTGATCCATTCCTGGGTTGGTGGACATTTAGGCTGTTTCCACATTTTGGTGATTGTAAATTGAGCTGCAATAAACAATTTAGTATAAGTGTCCTTATGATAAAAAGATTTTTTTCCTTCTGGGTAGAGTCCCAGTAATGGGATTGCAGGATCAAATGGGAGGTCTAGCTTGAGTGCTTTGAGATTTCTCTATACTTCCTTCCAAAAATCTTGTACTAGTTTGCAGAAAAGGGTGAATTTTACTGTATCTATCAGGTGTCCTCAAACTTTTTAAACAGGGGGCCCATTCACTGTCCCTCAGACCGTTGGAGGGCTGGACTACAGTTAAAAAAAAAAAAAAACTATGAACAAATTCCTATGCACACTGCACATATCTTATTTTGAAGTAAAAAAACAAAACAGGAACAAATACAATCACACCGCCTCATGTGGCCTGCCAGCCTCAGTTTGAATTCTAAATTATAACCAGTTGAAACAAAGAGAACTGATATCAAGATACTACTACTGTGCTATTTCAATATAAATATATAAAATTTATTATTATTATATAATAATAGGACTATATTTAGTCTTACTTGTATTTAATTATAAAAGAAAAAATAATTGAGGTAAAACTAAAAGAATGCTAAAATTATTATTTTATTTCACAGATTGATTTACTATTTCTTAAAATATTTTAAAGTTAACTGAAAAAAATCAATGAAAAAATTGTAGGAGACTAGAATCAATGTTGTTTTAATTTATTATTTATTTATTTATTTGAGACAAAGTCTCACTATATTGCCCTCGGTAGAGTGCTGTGGCATCACAGCTCACAGCAACCTCTAGCTCCTGGGCCCAAGCGAGTCTCCTGCCTCAGCCTCCCAAGTAGCTGGCACTACAGGTACCTGCCACAATGCCCAGCTGTTTTTTTTGTTGTTGTTGTTGCAGTTGTCATTATTGTTTAGCTGGTCCCATCCGGATTCAAACCCACCAGCCTCGGTGTATGTGGCTGGCTCTGCAACCACTGTGCTATGGGTGTCGAGCCTCAATGTTGTTTTTAATCAATTTGTTTTCATTTGACATCATACAGATTGACTATCTGCTAGAATGATGAGAACATTAGCATTTGCACCATTCTCCCCATCTTCCTTCTCTTTTCCTTACTAATTTTGTTAATTGTTTTGTATTGTCAAAGTTTCTTCTTTTTACATTCTATTTCATGATGTAGATAGCACTAATTTTTTTGGTGTTAATTCTATATTTAAAATGATTCCATGAATGCAACCCCAAAATTAAATCTACTCTATTCTATTCTTTATGTGCAGTCATTTCCTAACTCATTAAATTTTTGTCCTTATTTGAGATTTTTTTCTCCTTTAAATTCATGAAGAGTGCATCAGAAATGGGGTTTTGTAGTTGTAATCCATGAGTACCCTAAACTTTTAAAAATATCTGCCAGTTGCCTTTAAACTTGAATTACACCATAGTGGAGCTTACTTGTCATTGTCATTATTGCCTTCATTCATAACTTTGTTGATAAACCTCTCATCATTCAGTATGGCTTAGGAAAACTTTTTTCTTCTCTTTTAGAAGCTACTGAATTTTTGTATTGAGATTTGTGAGGTATTCTTTATTTGTCCTATAAGTTCAATATACTAAGGGGTGGTGTCTGTCACTCAAGGAGTAAGGCCCTGGACCCATATTCTGGAGGTGGCAGGTTCAAACCTGGCCAAGCCAAAAAACTTCAAAAAAAAAAAAATACACCAAGATAATTCTTGACATATAGTGTGCTATTTTAATTTTCAAATGTAGTATTTTTTCACTTCAAGGAAATTTTCAAATACCTTTGAATAATTTTTTCTTATTTTTGAATTTATGAATACCCAACATCTATATGCATAATTCTTCTTATCTGTCTTCCATTTTTGTTAGATTTTTGTTCATTTAATCTCTATCTTCTTCATGAGTCTTCACTAGACTTATCTAAAACCATTCTCTTTGTGTAATTATTAATTAGGTATGCTATGTTCTGTCTGTTTCCAATTTATTTGCTAGTTCACTAATGATGTTAAATTTTTTTCCCTCAAATTATTTTCTTAGGCTTATAATTTCCCTCACTTTTTATTCTGGGCTTATTAAATTTATATTTTTAATACAAATTAAAGCTTTTTACAGCATAAAATATGTATGTGGAATTACATTGTGAGAAGAAAGATTCTAAGGTCATTTGCAGTTTATCTTAGAATACTTGGTCACTTACAAGGATGTATGAAAAGTCTAGCACCAAGGCTCACCCCACCCAATCGGAGGATGTACCACATTCCCACAAAGCAGTCCACAGGGTCTAAATATGTCCCATAGACTGATGTAAGGTTCTGGACCCTTGTTAGCTTTCTGAAAGAGTCAGCCCCATTGACTTCTTCCCATTTTGTTTATTTCTCCCCAGCATCTGTTGTCAGTACTTCCTGGGAGGAGGAATAAAGTTACAGATAATATTATGTTCTCTGAAAGGAATCTCTCTGATTTGGGAGTTGGTGAGAACACTGAGATTTGGGTTGCTTCCTCAAGGCAGTGCTCGTGTCTGAGGGTAGCAATGAATGGAGTCGAGCCCTTTGCACTGTGTCTCTCCTCCAACCCACTGAATGTCTTTCCTTGATGTTTTTTCTCCTTGACATTTATGATGTTGGATCATCTTTTCATCAGGCATTGCTGTAAGAGAAGTCTTTCTAAATAAGTAGATTCCTACCTTTCCACTTCTCTCAGACACTGTCACTGAACTGCGTTCTGCTCTCCAATCTGGGATCACCTCTTTACACACAAAGACAGCATAGAATGAGCTGTGCAATTGTTTTGGGTACAAATCATAAGCTGTAATTATAGAGTATCTTTCTTCAATAAGTCTTCGAACTCAACACTAGAAATCCCCCTAAAAAAGTCTATTCATTCACTCGGGTTTGTTAAGCTGGAGTGAGGGGACTGCTAAAAAAAATGATTTCTAGTATTTCTGAGAAATATGCTTTGCTGTGTATTTGGGGACAGTGAGCACTTGGTGAGTAGCATGCGTCTCTCTAAGATGGTGTTCTCACCTTATGTCCCGTCCACTACTCCACACCACACACACATTAGCTGGATACTTTCTCAGATCTACTCTACTTTATTATTTTCACAGGACCATTAAAGGAAATCAAAATATTTCACCCCAAAATATATTGCTTTGAAGTATTTGAGGTGTCTACTAGAAAGCCTTAGAGATCTCAAAGAAACATTTACCCTCTATTCTCTGTGAGGGCTGCTACCTGTGAGGTTTCACTCATAGGACAAGACCACTTTTGTTAGCCAAGCCTCCTCTATTCTCACTCCCATAACCAGTCTTGCTGCTAGAACCTTATTCACCACCATAACCTGTTTGGGGCCATGCTATAAACCCACATTCTTTCTGTAACCTCAAGATAACATGTAAACTCCTGTCTCTCATGTAATGTATACACTAATAGATTTTCTATGCCTTTTCTCCAATTAATCTGCTTTTTGTGGGTTGATTTTCAGCAAACCTTCAGAAGATGAAGTTATAGTTTTCCCTTGGCCCCTAAACCATTGTTAAAGTGCTTCTGGCTCTCAGTGTTGGGTCAGACCTACAACCAAAGCCTTTCTTAAAATTGTCTTTTCTCATAGTTTTGATGAGATATACATGGAAAAAAACACATAAATATAGTCTTGTCACAGATCTAGAAGTCACAGGTTGGTCTGCATGAAGGGCCTGTAGAAGTGCTGGACCTTGAAGATTAATCTTGCAGAAAACCTGAGAGTCCTGAAGATGAGGGGTCTAATATTGCATAGTGCAGGTATTCAGTCTATGGTTGATAATTGATTTATTTTCCTTCTGGAGCCTTACAAAGGCCTATGGCAAAAACAAATAACAGGATCATTTTCCTTAATCTCACCCTGGTGTGTTTTTCTATTAGATTCAGAGAAATGAAAACTAACCAAGTCATTATTCTGGAAATGAAAAATTCACATTTTGGTTGGTTTTGTGTATGTGACACGCTAAATTTAAGTGGATACTTATAATCAGGTTTGAAACCTGAAATGGGTTTAGAGAGAGAATTATTTTGCCTTCTCCCCCAAATACACTAACACAATAAAAACTGCAAATAGTTGTTGAAGGTTTTAAAGATGAAACCAGAGTTTATTATTATTTCCAGAAAATGCACTTATTAAATTTAACTTTGTACAGCTCTCTTCTTAGGTCATTACCTACCATTTCCAGGGCTATGAAAAGGATGGCTTTGTGCATAGTAAGCAGCAGGTTGTGGAGAGGTCAGTGTCAGTGATGGGGGTTAGCAGCAACACACTGTCCTGTCCGTCCACCTGCCAGCTCCTTCATACCACTTGTCACCCTCCTGCTGGGATTACAAAGGATGATTGCAATGGTCAGGAAGATAAGGGAATGCAATTATTTTGGCCAGCTCCATACTGTTAACCAAGTTGAAGACAGATATAAGTGAGAGTCGAGGCGATAAGAGAAGAGTTGCTTCTTCAAGGCCATCTCTGCAAGCATTTATCTAAGTTCAAGCTGTATTCACCTGCTTCCTTAGAAAAATAAAACCCAATCTCTGCATTGTTCTTAGCCTGTGAACTTTAAGAGAATGGACATGTATCTTTCAACCAGAAAAGAATCGAGAGGAAATCTCTTCTCCTCACCAAATAGAAAAGCATCATGTAAGCCCCAGTCTCTAAGTCGTTCACTGGCATTGTGGTCCATTTGGACCAGAGCGAGGCAGAATTCCCGGTGGAGGTAACATGGCAGCCTCTGACCTGGACCTACATATGAACATTACTGAGGAATAGTAGGGTGAGTTGTTATTCCTATAAAAAGAAAAAAGATACCTTTTTATTCACCTCAGAGCTGTACGGGAGGGGGAGAAAAACCTCATGAAGACAACAGACTGAATACAAAAAAAGCAATTATCTTTTATTCATTCATATTCCATTTGGTAAGAGAAAAATTATATGCTGTTGGGCTTGATATCCTTTAATACAATGAAAAATCAATCAATCAAATAAATTAGGTGCTTTGGAGTTTTACAGCCAATGCCAAGGACATGCCATAGGGATTGCTTATGAATTCAGAACTATTTATTTCCAAAATATATTGCACTAAAAAATATTTTGAAATGATTTGAAGCAATACAATCTAATAACAATAAATGTGGAAGGAGAAATAATAACAACTAGGCAGGGGCTTCACTGGGGAGGGAGAAAATTCATGCAAGGCTTAGTCCTGCCAAATTTTAAAAGTGGTATCAGGGCTTTTGTTTTCAGAAGAAACTTCAAGTGGAATAAAGTCTGTTGAAGCACATATGTGGCTTTATTGTACAGTGTGGAGGGAAGTCTTAGGCACATACTTTTTGACCTGAAGATTCAGTTTTTAGAATCAGTCTCTCCACTCCAGGCAGTCCTAAGGTTGGTGCCTGTACTGAAGCCCGGATCAAATGCACCGTGGACTTTACTACTGTGAAGGCAATGTTTGTGCCCCTGTGTTTTGTCTGTGTTGATCTACAAATACAGATAGTCCTCTATTTACGATGCATCGACTTATGACTTTTCAGATTTACAATGGGTTTATTGAGGTGTAAATGAATTTTCAGTTTAGGATACTTTTAACTTATTTTATTTTAACATAACCTCATCGTAAGTAGAGAAACATCTGTATTCATCTGTGTACTGATGGTCATTGGTGGACATTTTCATACATATTTGAACTCACACATTTGTTGGCTGCTTTCCATTATCAGAGCTTTAGCATCCAAAGCAATTTATTAATTAAGAACATTTTGGGGGCTCTTCTAATGTAAAACCCGGTGACTACAAAGTAGAAGTACTTTATGATACTGAAATACAGATTCAAGAATACACAGCTCCAATTGGGTATAATCGTAGTGGAAACAGTATTTCAGTTATCTCTGATATGTAGTATTTTAAAAGAAAGAGGTCGCTCCTTCTCTGTTACTCATGGAGGATTATTTAGGATTATTTATAATGTGTAATTTCTTTTTGGTAACAAAGTTTATCTTAGACTCATGTGACATCTGCTTAATGACTGTAGTCATGTCTTAGTCATTAAAATCATCCGGCAAACAATGTCATGGTACTTGAAAAAGGGTCTGGATTCTATAAGGGCAGAGCACAGATGTTTGCTGTGTTAATGGGAGTGGGTAATTTTGGTTGTAGGAAAATAAATATCAGAAAAGTAGAAAGGAGAGACCAGAGACGCATAGGATGGAAAGGGGGAGCCCAGCATCTTAGTGGGACACTGAGACGGAGAAGATGAGGAAAGCAATGTCCCATGTCCTAGCGGCATGGATGTAAGATGGGGAAGAATTGTAGAGAACAGGGAGCTTTCTCAATTTTTCTGCAGGGTAACAACATTGGTAGCCCCAGGCCCTCAGTCATATCTGCTGCACACTTATCTCCAGGCCTCTGGGAATTGAAGTCATCACAGCTTTTTCCATTGCTAAGATGAAAGTGTTGAAAAAGAGGAGTGTGTTAAAGAAGTCCCACTGAGGAGACCAAGAACAGAAGCAGGATGCGAAACTAGGTAAATAGAAGAAATATGTTTCTCCAAAGACTTCTCAGTGTTAGTGGCTAGAATGCTGGATAGATACCTAGTAATGGGATTCTGGGATCAAATGGGAGGTCTACTTTTAGTTTGTAAGGATTCTCCATAATCCTTTCCAAAAGGGGCTACACTAGTTTGCAATTCTACCAAGAGTGCATGTAAGTGTACCCCTCTCTCTGCACCCACTGCAGCATCTGCAGCTTTGAGATCTTATGATGTGGACTATTCTCATTTGTGTTGGTGATATCTCAAAGTGGTTTTGATTTGCATTTCTCTGATGATTAGGGACAATGAGCATTGTTTCATGTGTCTGTTGGCTGTTCCTCTGTCTTCTTGGGAAAAGGTTCTAGTCATGTCGTTTGCTCACAGATTGATGAGGTTGTTTGTTCTTTTCTTGTTGATTTTCTTGAGTTCTTTGTGTATTCTGGTCACTAGCTCTTTGCCTGATTTGCAACGTGTGAATATCTTCTGTTATTCTGAAGGTCGTCTCTTTGCTTTATCGATTGCGTCCTTATGTGTGCAGAAGCTTTTTAAGTTGATCAGGCCCCAGGCTCTCTTTTTAACACATAGAAATAAAACCTTATAAACTCTGTTGAAATGCTCCTCTTCCTCTATACAATTATGTTCCTCTCTCCATTCTTACCATTCACCTGAAGGGCAGAGGAGTCACCCACCTGCCAGAATCACAGAGTCTGAGGGGGTGTCAAAGGTGGCCAAATGGCAGCCTACAGGAGTGATGCCTTCACTATGCCAAGGTCATGGTCAGAGACTTAGGAGATAGGGAGTCACTGAAGAACCCACACATGGGAAAGAAAGGAAACAACTGTGCTTCCTCCACGCCTAGACTGCAGCAGTGTCCATACCATAGTTACACCAGAAAACCAACACCGTTTTTATCCTTACATTGCTCTCTCCCTTCTCCAAGAGTGCATAGGTCTTTTAAATTAAATCTCTGTTAGGGATTTGGTCATGGCCACAACAGGAAATAGAAAGTGCTTCAAAACAGCATAATTTGAAGAGAGTTTGTCAACAATAGGGCTGTTTACAAAGTTGTAGGTATAGGGAAATCACAAGAGATAGCAAAGTAATCCAGGGCTGTAGCAGCTGGGTAGTTTACTTAGGGGCCCAAAGAGATTATGGGAGGGTGCAGTTACTAGAACTCAGAAGGAGAAAGCTACGCAGAGTAAACTGTTGATGGGCCATAGCCAGGCAGAGGCAATCTCTTGGGCCGGAGGCCAGGGGAATAAATCCTCTCATATCACTCCCCTAATTCCCCACCCTCATTACATTAAGAAGTGAGAGAGCAGTGGAACTCATTTACATGAATCTGTACAGGTCAATCATACATTTTGTATGCCAATAATATTTTAGCAACATTGCAAAGTTTTGCTTTGTGGTATTCCATCATTCCATTCCAGGTATTTTGCAAGCTCTATTACAACTTCTGTGACCCAAGAATTATCTACAAATAAATTTCTAAACTTTCAAATGTGTAATTTTATGGCTATCTTTTCATAATTAAATATCAATTTTCTGGCATTATAGTCCAAAAACACAGTGTCTGTGTTATTTGGACTATATTTGTGTTATTTGTTGGGTCTTTTGTGATTGAGGGCTCGGTTAATTAATAAACCTTGAAGGTGTGGTGGATAAGATTATTTAGTCTCAGTTGTTCATTACAGAGTTCAATGCATGTCCATTACATCTAGCTTACAAATTGTTCAAATCTTCCACATTCTGACTTTTTTTTCTTTTAGAATTTTTAAGTTTTATTTGCTTGGTGATTTGTTTTTTGTGAGTTTTGATCTACATTTTTCACTTTGTATTTTTTAGCTTCTCACTACATTCTGTCAACCTTCGATTTATATAAAGTTAAGTTGGTATATACCCAGATAACTTAGTATTGCTATGTAAATCTATGAACATTTTCTATCATTATGTAATAATTCTTTTTTGTCCTTAATAATTTTTTTCTAGAGTCTTATTTTTTCTGCTGTCAACATGGCTAACCAAGTTTTATTTTTTAGTGTATCTACTCAAATGTATTTTTGTCCTTTAAATCTATTTTGCATACTTTTGTCCTAGATGTCTCTTAAACAGCACACAGCTGGATTCTAGTCTATATTTTGGGCACTGACACCAAATAACAATCCATTTAAATCTATTTATTTTTGTTGAGATTGCAAATATATTTGGCTTTTTCCCCAATTTTTCTTTGCATGACTCTTCTTTTTCTTTTTTTTAATTTCTGAATTGATTTAACTGTTCCTCCTCCCTTCCCTCATTTCCTTCCTTCCTTCCCTTCCTTTCATTCCTTCCTTTCTTCCCTTCCATTTCCTTCTTCCTTCCTTCCCACTATTCTTTTTGTACTGGGATGAAATTACCCATTCATTTCTAGTTTTTTGTAGCATTTTAAATTAAACAATGTCTAAAGTTAAATAATTTTTCTACTATACTTCTATTAAAAAAAAACATTAGAATGCTTGGAACCTTTCATTCTTATGATTACTATTTTGTGTTTTATTTCTATCACATTCACAAAGTCTACCAAAATTGTTTACATTAATTATTATGGCTTTTTAGAACCATTCCTTTTAAAACTCAGTTGCTTTATTACTTTAGGTATTTTATCTCATTTCTTTTTTTGATTTGAATTCCTCTCCACCTGATACTTATTCTAGTGTGGGTTTTATAACAAAGTTTGTAGATAGTAAATATCTCTTTTGTTTTTCTAAAATTATTTTTTCACTTTTACTTCTTATAATAGTTTGGTCTTAATTCTAAGTTCACAGTTATTGCTGTTTCTTAATAAATCTTATGACGAGGAGTCTTCCTTTTGTTGCAAATTTTTGTTTATTGTAAGTAATCTGCTTCATTTCTCTGATTGCTTTTAAGATTTTGGTTTCTTCGGCTTCATCACCTGTTTAAATGGAGATTTTTTTTATTTTTTTTAACCTTTCTCATTGTACTTCTTCAATTTAAAAACTTACGACATTTTTCAATACGAATTATCTCAGCCATCATGAATAATACCTTTGTCCCATTTCCTCCAACTACTTTTTCTTGAAATCCTGTTCTTTGTGTTTTGGTCATTTTGATTCTATCATCTGTATCTTTTAAACTCTCTTTGCTGTTTATTATTATTAGTTATAGTATTCTGTGTTATTTCCTCATATCTATCGTTCCTTTCCTTACTTCTCTCTGCAACTGTGTTTTTTTTTCTGGTCTGTATCCTGCTCATTGATTTTAATTTCAATGACTAGAAGTTCTTCTTGATTATTTTACAAATCGGTTTACCTCCTGCCTGATGGAATCATGTTCTTCATATATATTTTTTATTCTCTCTCTTTTCTCTTCAATCATCATGTTCAATATACTTATTTTATAATCTCTTCCAAATATTCTACTGTTATAAGTTCTAATTTTCCTGTTTGTTCCTGCTGACTCTTTTCATGGCTAATCATTTCCTTGGGTGATTTTTTTCTTTTAATCTGAATTAATCTTCCATGGAGCTTGTTTTATTTGGTACCTTTCTTCAGTCTGGGTTGTGTTCTTACAGAAAAGTTTTACTTTCTTTAATGGAGAATAAAAAGAGTTTTATTTTCTCATTTATGAAGTCTGGAATATCTTCAATTTAAGATTGACTTTTATTTATTCAATTTATTTGTGATTCTTAAATTGTGTTGGTAATGGAAATTCAGACCCTGTTTTTCTAGAGTCTGGTGGTGGACAGTTTCTAGCCTGGTTTCCTTAGAAGCAACAACTCTTCCAGGGTCCCAACTTTATACAGAGGTCTTAAATATAGTTCCTTATCTCGTAGGAGCTCATATCCCTTTTCCCAACATGAACATTGTAATTCTAATCACTAGCTGTTTGGTGGACATTCTTATCTGATGTTCCTTAGGTCTCCTTACCACTGGCAAGCTTGAAACTCTTGCTTTTTAACAACATAAGTATTTTCCTTTTTTAATTTTAAGTTTTATTATACATAAAGCCCCATTTGTTATATCCCACTTTTCTGAGTGTTTGAAGGAGAATGTAGGTATATTTTCAGGCCACTGTAATGCCTGATATTAATGTATCTGACAACTTTGAGAGGAAAGATTATTTTTAATGTCCTTTGTAAAACCTCAAAACACCTACAACATGCCGTGTTCTACATCTTGGGAATACAGAGGTGACTAAGATGCAGTTCATGGGCTCAATGACATGCAAATAGCCACTACAATTGCTATGGTCTGAATGTTTATGTTCCCTCAAAATTCAAGTGTTGAGGGGGCGGCGCCTGTGGCTCAGTGGGTAGGGCACTGGCCCCATATACCAAGGGTGGTTGGTTTGAACCTGACCCAGCCCAGACTGCAACAAAAAAATAACCAGGTGTTGTGGTGAGCAGCTGTAGTCCCTCAGGAGGCTGAGGCAAGAGAATCACCTAAGCCCAGAAGTTGGAAGTTGCTATGAGCTGTGATACCACAGCCCTCTTTATCGAGATGTGATACCACAGCCCACTTTATCGAGGGCGATAAAGTGAGACTGTCTCAGGAAAAAAAACCCAACAAAAAACCCCTCAAGTGTTGAAAGCTAATCTCTAATGTGGTGGTATTAGGAGGTGAGGCCATGGGGATATGATTAGGCCACGTGCAAGTAGCCCCTGTGAATGAGGTTAGTGCCTTCATAAGAGAAACCTAGGAGAACTACACTGTCCCTTCCACCAGGTTAGGACTCAGTGAAAAGGTGCAAATTAATTATGAATTAGAAAGTTGACACCAAACACTGAATGTGCTGCCACCTTGACCTTACATCTCCCACCTCCAGAACTGTGGGAAGTACATCTCTTTGTGTATGAGCCACCTGTTATTGCAGTTTGTTCCAGTGACTGCCTGGATTCAGACAACAATTAAAGGTGAGAATTTCTAAAACAGAGACATGAATAAAACAATAATAGAGCCCAGAAAGAGAAACATCTGGCTCTTCATAAAGGGGGGAATTGAATTTCAAACTATTGATAATGACTTATCTCATTTCCAATTGGTATTAAAGATAGAACTGGGATACATAATTCACTTTTTAAAACAAAATCTCATGCTTTTAGAAGCATAAATGGCAGCAGCAGCTTCAGTATAAGGGTTATATCATGAGCAGTGAGAGATTGTCTTAGAGTGCTGAGCTCCACTTCAGAGTTGTGATGAAGAAACACTGAATTAAATACTTTCAGAAGGATTTTACATCCCTTGCTCCCACCTGCATTTGAGGAAAACATCACTTTATTTTGCTGCTGCTTTCCCAGTGCCTATGACAGAGAACTCAAGGGATTAAATGAAGGAAGATTATAAACCAGAAGTTGAAGGGGAGGTGGGGGGGGGCTCCTGAAAATCTGAGGTTATAGAAAATAGCAGAAAAGCAGGCTTGGTAGGATGATAATTTAATTTAAAGTAGAAGCTTGATAGAGTTTTATACTCAGTAGGAGGGGAGGAGACAATATCTGGACAGTTTATAGCTTTACGAAAACAAAAACTTCACGCTGAAAGCGGCCAGGGATCAGAGGCCAAGCCTCCTGCTGTCCCCTCCAGCTGAGGAGCAGAAAGCCTTTTTAGAGACCTTACCTCAATTTCCTGCCCAGTCTGTAGCCTTTGAATTTTCAGTAAGTTTTATGTTAAATGAAGTTGTTTTCTTTCTCATATGTGTATGTGTGCATTTTTGATCCAGAAAATGCTCTCTGAAAGGCATTAATTATTTTATCTGATATTAATTTGAAATGAAAAACAAAAATGAAAGGGCAGACAGATTTGCTATACAGATAATGTTTTACAGGTAATTTGACTTATTGGGAAGGAAGAAATGTCAGTGGAAAAATCGTAAATATTCACTTTTAATAGCCTTAATTAATCCACTACACTCACCTTTTCAGAAAATAATGCATGTGTAGATAATAAATCTGGGTTAGGAGCCTGTGGCTATCTGTGTGGCCTAGGCAACATGACCCTATGTCCAATTTCAGCTGATTGTAGGATTTCAAAACCTGTCCACTGATGCTGTGTTTTTGAAAGTCCTGGAAAAAATCTTAGTTTTCTTATCATTTCTAGTTCCCCACTATTAAAATTCACATCCTTATCAGCTGTATATTAATTTGTTGACAGCTTTGGGTGATAGAAAGGAATCAAAGGAAAGGAGTTTGTTAGAAGGACAAAACCTGACATTGAAAGGCAAAATGGAGAGCATTATTTTTGTATCCCTTATAATAATCAGTTTGACATGTATGTGCTGAGCTGACATCTTCAACCCAGATCTCTCTCCTTCTTCCAGATATATATTAATATATTATATTATATCATTATATCATATTATATTATATTACATTATATTATACCACTTCCTGGGCACGCCATGTGCTGGTTGCACATTTGCCTCCAGCTCAATATAACCAGCATTACTTTAATTATCTTGTAATTCCTCTTTCTCTTCATCAGCCTTTCCTTCCTATATTCCTTAAATGAGTTTAAGGCAAGACCGTTTAGCCAACTGCTCAAGCTAGAAACTTGAGCAACATTTTGACTCATATGTTGTTCTTTCTAAACCCTACCCCCTAATTTACTTTACTATCATTTTGTGTGGTAAAGTCTGTAGTGGGTGCTAAATACATGCTATATACCATGTACTGTTAGCAACAACCCTCTGTGCTATCTATCACTGTTCCATTTTCTAGATAAGAAAACTAGGCTCTGAGAGGTTAAGCAGCATGCTCATGGCCACACAAGCAGTAAGAGGCAGAGTTGTAACTCATTACTTTCAGTTTCCCCAGTGTATGTCCAGTGGTTGCCTACAACTTTTCTTCTTCGCCTCTGTCTGACTAATCCTTAGGATTACCTTTTAGATAGGACTCAGCTTAAATTTTCTTGTCCGGCATCTCTGGTCTTCCCAGCCTGGTCTGGATCCTTTCCCATCCCTCATCCTCTAGATTTTATCTCCTATGATTGTCCTTATCACACCATGTTATTGCTTTGTATAGTTCCATATCCACCATTATACTGTAAGTCTTGTGAGGGTGAAAGCTGAGCTTTTTCTTTGCCATTAAATTCTGAGGCCATGTATGGAGCACGTGCTAAGTATTGGTGTAATGAATGGATGAGTGAATGACTAAGTAACACACAAATTCTGTCGACTTCTGAATTATTGCCTAGGACAGGCCCTTTACTTGTTTTCACTTTCTAGAATTGTTTCTTATCCTTAGAACAGTTCCATTTTAGTTTTCATGTGGCCAATTCATTGCTAGGTTCCAGAGGCTGCTCACTTGCACAGAACAAATCCAAGTATTTACCGTGTTTATTTAACAAAGCAGAATGTTATGCTTTTTTGTGTTCTATCATATAAGCTTGGAAAGGACATGGCTTTTGTGTTTTTCCTTTCTTGGTGGTGCTATTTCATAGGATTGCTGAGTGTCAATGTTAATTTGGAACTTAGAGACCATTTGATTAAATCCCTCAGAGGATACAGTCTCTGAAAGATAAGGCAATTTCTCAAGATTGTGCTGCTAGCAAACAGTAGCTCATCTCTATATTATTTACACTGCTTATTTCCATTGTTTTGTCTTTTAGGGGCAGTTTGATCTTCATCTGGGAAGGTGACTATGTCTGCTAGTTTAAGCTCCTCTGACTCACTTCTTTGAAGTCACTCAAGATGCTGACCACAGTAATAAGAAAGGGCTTCTCATTATCTGGTGTAAGCTCAGAGCAGCTAGCAGAATGGGCCACTCACACACTAACACTCAAAATATTGGATAGAAAAACAGCCAAATCTATCTGTCACCCATCCAAGGGTTTGTAGCTCAGCCATAACATCTGGGGAAGGTGTTTGTGGAGTCCAGCATTGAATTCACTGAGGCCACACACTCACATCTGCAGTCTAGACCAAGCGGCTCTCTCACCTGGGCTGGCAGCCTCTTCCTAGACTTCTCTCTGACTCTCTCTCTTCATCCACTTTTCACTTTGCAAAGCTGTTTTCTTTTCTTATCTGCCTCATTGTCTCTTGATTACTTTTTCTTTTTTTTTAGTTCTCTCTCTCTTTTTGTTCTTTCTTTCTCCCAAATCATTGCAGGCTTAAGTTTCCAGAAAATCCTGACAAACTTCTTAGACAAAAGCTTTTGCCAATACTGAGGAGTCTTCTATAACATAACGTCACGGCAGACAATGTCCTAGCAAGATTCTCGTGCAAAATCTTGTACTTGCCAGATGCTTGACCTTAAGAATTCTATCATTGGGACTTGATATTTCTCTATCTTTAAAATAAAAATATTAGACCACATTTGTCCTATTCTACCTTTTTCTTAAAAAAATGCAGTCAAAACTTTTCTTCAAACAAAATCTTATGAAGAATTTCAATATGAGAAAGCATACTGAAGAAAAGCTTTTCTAGTTAACATAGGACAGAATAACTTTCCCGCTTTAGGAATCCCTGAAAGATGCTGGGAGCAGTAGAGTTCCTGGCGTGCACAAGTAGAAACTTTTTGGCCTGGATGATCTTTCAGGCCTCTCCTATTTAGTGAAATGGCAAAAGCAATAATGATCATCGCATAGTCTCTTTGAACCCTACATTACCAGCCCTTGCAACTAGGTATTGCCATGGGGAAGATTTTGGCTAATGTGAGCAGACATGATTTATCACTTCTAAGTTAAGGCAGTAAAACTCATCTATTATTCTTCACATTTGGACAAAAGAAGCTGCCCAGTGCACAAAGTGCAGCGGTGAGCGGACAGCCTCTTTGTCAATCTGAACCTTGAAGGACAGTGTGGAACAGAACTCTGAGGTGCTGCCATGTACAATGTGGTATGATTAAAAAAAAGTCCTTTGTTATGTAAAGCCATTGGATTTGGGGGTTAATTTTTATGTTGCAATAAAGCCAGCCTATATTGAATAAAGGGAAAAAATTAGGGGAACAAAATGAAAACAAACCCGAAATCTTCTTTCCTCATGTTAGTGCCTATTCAACCATCTGTGCCTGACGGCGTGATCTCTTACTGCTGGATTATACCATTACACCAACCAGACAATTACCATACTGATTTATTGTAGTGAATTTATCCAGAGAAGGGCTCTCCTGAATAATATAAATAGGAACACTTTCAATATCACGAATCCAGAACTCTTTGTTCATTTCAAACTAATATGAGGGTACATACGTTAGGTTTTATTGTTTGCATTTGTAAGGTAAAGTCTGAGTTGCAGTTGTGTCAATCACCCAGGAAGTGCACCATTGACCTGTGGAACTTTCCAGTCTTCTTCCCTCCTCCCCTCTTCTTGAGTTTAATTCAGTTTTTCTCTCACAGGTGCACATTATTGTTAATCTACAGGTTTCAATTTAATATTGAGTACATGGGATGCTTGATTGTCCATCCTCGTGATACTTAGGACAATGTTCTTCAAATCCATCAAAGTTGAAATAAGAGATACAAAATCTCCACTGTAGTATATGTATTACCATGGAATACTATTCAGTCAGAACTCTTTACATCATCCAAATAACAACTTTTAAACAAAATGCTTTCCCAAAATAGAAGCCTATAAATTTTTACAGAATCCTGTGCCTGGGAGATAGAATGTCAGAGCTATTAGGAACAGGCTGAAACAGAAGCTGCCTTCCCACTTAAAGCCGATCTTCCTTCCCAAGAACTTTTTCTGTTTCTTTCCCCTAGCTGAGGATCACTATGAGGTAGTTGACAATACTCCAGCTTTTACCTGGGGCAAGGGGGAAGTGGGGATAACTTTGAGTCAAGCATTCTGCACTGAGTCCCAGAGTTCTGCAGGAGTAGGCTCCAGTTACCCAGGGGCACAATAACACACCACTTTGTTGTCTGCCTCCCTTTCCCTGTTCCACTCCTTTTTCTCTTATTGTTTTTTACTTATCACACCTAAATAACCACTGCACACAAATCCTTATTTCAGGACTAGGGAGGACCTCAGATTATGACGGAAGCCATTTAGCCCATTCTGTCTTCCACTGGTTCAGGTCTTGTCTCTTTCTAGGAGATTTCTCAATGCCATAAATTAACTGTATCAGTGGTAGTTTCAGGCCAGTGAATGTTTCTTTTCTTTTTTTTCTTTTGTCTTTTTAGGGATACTAAAAGAGAGTTGAGAGTTTGGACATTCAGTTGCATCTTTTACTATGGAATGGTAGCCACCCCTCCTGATGTGTTTTGTCATAAAGCAAATTGCTAGTACTCTCACTTGTTACAAACAGAATCTTATAAGGGAACACACTAAGTTTTTAAGGTGAGTCTAGCATTTCCTTTTGTTCATGAGTACAGCAGCATTGTCATGTGACCATTGTCACAAAGTGTTCCCTGTTTCTGGGGTCAACAACATACAAGGTTCTTAGGAGAATGTTGAGCAATTGAATAGAAAGGCTGATGGATAGAAAGAAAAGAGCTCAGTACTCTTGAGATGCTCAATGTCAAACAGATTTGTGTATTGCAAGTGTCTGAGTGAGTGAAATGGGGAAAATTATGTTTATGGACACGCAGTTCTGACTCCAGGTTTCAGAAGTGACACAGCAGCAAGTCACAATAAAGTATAAGGTGTGACCACAGAGGGAGTGGCTCATATGAAGATAATGGGACAGTGGAGAAAAGGTGTCAAAGAAGAGCAGCACCTTCAGACTGGGCTGTGGGTCTAACCTCTGATGGCAATGAACTTTGTATTTCTCCATGTGCACTCTTCAGGCCTTATTTTGACTGGTTTCTCAGAAGTGTTATCAGTGTCTACTTTTTTTCTGGCAATATACACTTCTCCCCATCTTCACTCTGAGGCTCCATAATTTTAGGAGTCTCACTTCTCTCTCTTCTCTTTCCAGATCCTTTTCAGAGACCTCTTTTTAAAATGTTGGTTTTCCATAATTTTAGGAGTCTCACTTCTCTCTCCAGATCCTTTTCAGAGATCTCTTTTTAAAATGTTGGTTTTCCAAAGGTGCAACTCTTTCTTGGTAATTTTCAGTCACCACTTTTCCCTGGAGGGACGATCTCCAATTTCATGGCGTTAGTTCCTCCTATCTGTGTGCTTGTGAGTTCTAAACATTTTTGTATTTGTAAGGTAAATGCATCTGCAGCCCAGACTTACTTCCTGAGCCCTTTCAGTAAATCTTTGCTTAGATAGCTCATGGGCACCTCAAACCCAACATAGTCAAAGCAGAATTTTGTAAAACTCACTCTCCCTTCTTGGAAACCCATAAAAACACTTGCTATTCTACTTTTCTCTGTCTTAATAAATGAGAATGCCAGAACTCAAGCTCTATGAAGCCAGAGGCTTTTACTAATTATTGTCTACCAAAGTGTACCCAGTAGTACCATGCCCCCCCCCCAAAAAAAAGGTAGTTCTTAAAAAATGCTTAAATGAATGAATGTTCAACTCCTCTATCCTCTATAAAATCAATTTAAAACTCCAATTTAGCTCTGGCTCTCATTAGTCGCTTGCCAAATTTCTGTCCCCCTCATCAGAGTGCAAAAACATAGGAAATCCAAAAATAGGAGATAAGCTTATTACATCATTAATAGTAGCAACAAAATTGACATTAATACATATATATGACTTTTGATAGGGGAATAATTAATATTTCATGACTAAAGAACTTTGAATATTATGGGGAAAAGAATAACAATACGGAATTTTTTTTTTTTTTTTCTTTTCAGAAACCATTTGCTTTATTTAAGAGCTGAATTGTTGTTTTCCTTAGAGTTATAGGAGCTGTGTTCTACACTAAGATCCTTGCTTTTATTCAAGTTCCACTTGAACAGTCAACTAATGTTCAAATTGTGTCACTTTTAATGTGTAAAATGGGCATAATTTCTATTTTTATTTAAGAGAGTATTGTACGATTTCAATGAGGTAAAAGATGTGAAATGCCATGCTTTTATAAGCTCTTGAACGCCTGAAACAATACGGAATTTTTAAAGGAGCATTGTTTTGAATATAGAATATCTTTCGTATATCTATATAACTCTATATATGTTTAATGTGTAAAGAAGTCACGGGGAGAAAGTATAGCAAAATCTTAATACTGATTATCACTAGAATAAGGGGTGCATTTAATTTTATTCTTTATGCTCTTGGCTCTTTTACAAGTTGTCTACAAATAAGTATGCTTTGCTTTTAAAATCAGAGAAAATATATAATCTAAAACTTTTTATGTGATAGAATCAAGGCTAAGCATTTGGGTCTTAATCTTTTTCTTATCTTTTTGAAAATTTTTATGTTTTTTACTCATTCACTGAATTTTACTGAAAATATTCTGATTTCTAATAATTAAGCCAAATATTTATTTTACAATAGAAATTGCAAAAAAATGTTTTTTATGAACTGTGTCTCATTTTTTAAAGTTCTAATATGCAATAGAATACAGCATTCTTTTTATTTTATGTAATGACTTAGAAAAGGTCTTGGGACCTAGCTGCTTCTGTAAAGAATACAGAGTCAACAGATCAACTTTGCTTTTTGTATTAACAAAAGTATAGATGAAATATCATAATCTTGGACTTGTAACGACCAGCTATGAACTTTAAGTTTCTGTAGCAAGTGTATCTGTAAATTACAAAGCAATAGTAACATCACAGTAAGAACATGGTTCACTCTCTCTAGAAATATGGCTAAATGTGCTACTTCATTCATATAATAAATGAAGATATTATACACATATAACCTGCTCTGAGAAATGAATTTTTAAAAGAGGAACGTAAGCATTGATTGTGGAAAGTTTAGAAGGATTATAAATATTCCTACATCTACAAAACGTTAAGTGTATGTCACATCTTCTATGGGACCCATGTTAAACATGAGTTCATATCTTAATTTCAAATATCTTTGGCTTCAGACAAAAACACCATTTAGGAAACAAAAGACTCACTTTTGTTCATCGGGATTCAGTACTGAGAAAGAAGACAGAGCAGATTCCTTCTTTACTCTTCTCGCCATCTACCAACTTAACCATGTATCTCGAGCAAGCGGAGTTTTACATGAGTGGATTCATTGCTTCCACCGCTCTCTCCAGCACGTATTCCCTCACTCTCCTCAGGATCAGCAGTCATGGAATTTTGCTCAGAATTTCTTACTGCTCCTTCAAGATTAATTCTCTCCATTAAATGAACACTGATGGAAATAATTAACCTTTCATTTGTTATTAATAGAGAAAAGTAGAATTTTGGTAGCACTAACCTACTTTATAGGCCTTTACTTCTATTGTCTCCATCTCATCTCTTTGCACATGTGACCATCTGGTTCACTGAACGCAGCTGTTCACTTGTGTCATTGGCATGACTACAGGTCCAAAGAGCATAATAGCAGGCGAAGGAAATCATGCACATGTTGGAAGGGGAGAGCTGAGTTATGTACCCCAGGAGTTTTCATTATGGATAATTTCAGAAAATGTGTAACATATCACTGCTGGGTGATGTGATCATTAAATTGCTGTTCTGACCTTAGAAAAGGAGTGTGGATGCAGCCATTGGTGTTTGGGAAAAGAAACATGTTTATGGTATGATAGGTTCAAATGACAAGTGAGATTTCCTAAGCAGGAATACAATATCCTCTGCTTTTGCCACATACCTCCTCTGATCCTGGGAAATAAAATCTGTACATTACGGTGTTTGACATTAGATGCATAATTCTACCTTCCATGGAATCTTAAGGACTTCTCTGTTCTGCCATTCTATACTATTGGGAGGAAGAACTCTGAAGTTCAAACAAATACATGTGTTTTAATAAACTCTTCAGGAGATTCTGATGCACACTGGAGTTTGAGAATCATTGCCGTGATCCAGGTGATGTTTCTTCCTGCTATTTTAGACACAACTGTGTTGTTTTTGTTTTCTTTTGTTTTTTAATCTTCCATTCCTTTTGCTTTTCCAAATAGCCAAAACTCCTTCTGGACAAATGGAATTAATCCTAATCATTTTTTCTGCTCTGAATAAGTCCCCTTGATCTTCTTTGGGGGTGTTTCATTTTTGCATTTTAGTTGATATAGCACAGTTAAACATAGTTGGGGGATACATGTGCTATTTTGATACCTGTATACAATATGTAGTGATTAAATAAGGTTAATTTAGGTATCTATCATCTAAACATATACCTTTTCTTTGTGTAGGGAACATTACAATTCTTCTGACAATTTAAAAATATACATTAAATTATTAACTATAATTTCCATTGTGTAGTATCCAATGCTAGAGCTTATTCTTTCTCTCTATATTTGATCTTTTAATCTTGTTGAAATGCCCCTATCATCCTCTCTTACTTCAGGCCCCCTGAGATTCCTTATTGTCACCCAGATGAAGTCCTACCCTGTTCTGTAACACTCCACTTTGTACAAGCTTCTGAGCGAATTTCAGGACTTATTTCTTCTTTCTTCATAATTTAATTCTCACTTTAGTGAGATTTCTTAATGTCTGTACCATTTCTTGCACATACTTTTCCTCTATGCTTTTGTCTGCTCTCTTCTCCAGGTCTACAACATTTTTCTTTAACCCATCTTGAGTATTCAAATCCTAATCACCTTTCAGTGTTCTTTTTTTTCAAGAAGAATTTCCCATCAACTCATGCCATGCTCTCTCCCTTTATGTTTATTCCTCTCCTCTGACAACTACTAATATACCACTTTATATTATTGTATACATGTTGACCTTAAGGACAAAGCTTTTGATTTTAGCTTCTTTGTATCTTTTCACCCAATAGCTAACATAACATAGACTGAAGTGCTTATAGTTCATAAACTATACTGGCCTTTGAGTAATAATTCCAAAGTTCAAAAAAATAAATAAAAGGCTGATCTTCAGCCAAACTATTATTCAGATGATTGAGACATCATTATTTAATTCTTGGTCATGATTCACTGTCCTAACTGGAAATTACTGTAGTATCCTTGGATGAAAGTGACTGTGTGATGAGAAGTCATTCTTCTGCAGAAGGGGGGCTTATGGCCAGGATAGTAAGTAGCTTTAAGGATGGACTTACTGGTCCAGGATGGTCCCACTAGGTGTGTAGAGGTCTGAGAACATCAGAGGTAGGTCCTTAGGTAGTAGTTAGTCAACTATTAGGGAAGCATAGGAATAAGTATGAGATAAACTAATCTGTCTGAATCTGTCCACTGGTCCTAAGCACTTACCTGGAGTCTCTCCTGCTTACTTCATTTGTTTTTTGGCTCCAGCATGACGCTGCTCTTACAATATCATCAAATATCCTGAACCACTTCTTTGTTCTTTTTCCTGTCTTATCCACATGGTCCCGTCAACCCTTGATAGTTTTTTTCAGTGTTTTTTCTTTTTGGTTCTTCTAAAAAGACTTTCTTCATGCCTCTCCTCCTACAAATGAGCAGGTTTTTCCTTCTAGAAGAAAGCAAAGGCCTACTTAGAAAGGCCCAATCACTAGAAACACAGAGTAAGTCTTTTGGCCAGCTTGCAAATCACGCGGGGCAGATCTCTATTATGTGTTCCTGATGTTTCACCCCTCAAAAGCCTAACAAAAAGATTTCTTGCCATAGCTATGAAAAATGAAATACAAGTTAACCTCTCAAGTAACCCTAGAAGATAAGCCTTTAGTAGCTGTCCCTCCTTAATTTATATTTCAAAAGAGGTGCTTTTTCCATGTTATAATGAACACAGGAAAATGAAGAGAAAGAATAGGAGAGGGAAAGCTAGAAGAATTAGCAAAAAATAATCTGAAAGGAGAAATTTTGACCTCAGATTAACGGTATATTTCTGAAATTTTGTTTTGTCAGCATTTAACTTATCTGTGTACTAATTAAGGTAAATACTTGTGGCTCTGAGCTTAAATTCTCAGTGATGCAACATAGTAAAGCAGATTTCCCACATATCACAACCCAGGATGTATCAGCTTTGGTAGCCAAACTTCAGTCTGTGGCTTGGCCATCATTAAGAATCTATACAAAAGGGTGGCGCCTGTGGCTCAGTGAGTAGGGCGCCGGCCCCATATGTCGAGGGTGGCGGGTTCAAACCCAGCCCTGGCCAAACTGCAATAAAAAAATAGCCGGGCGTTGTGGCGGGCGCCTGTAGTCCCAGTTGCTCGGGAGGCTGAGGCAAGAGAATCACATAAGCCCAAGAGTTAGAGGTTGCTGTGAGCCGTGTGACGCCACGGCACTCTACCAAGGGCGGTACAGTGAGACTCTGTCTCTACAAAAAAAAAAAAAAAGAAAAAAGAATCTATACAAAAAAGAAAGAAAAAGAGGAAAAAAAGAACTTCAAATTCTTCAATAATATTCTTTGCTCTGGCAAAGTTTGAAAGAAAAGGACAAGTAGAGAATATCTCAAGAAGTTTCTAGGGGTCAGGATCAAAGGGGACTAATTCACTTACTCCCACCCTTCCCAGGCCAGAATTCAGATACATGGCCTCATCTTTCTGCAATAGAAGTTATAAATAACCTTTATTTAATTGAGGAAACAGGAATAAAATGAAGTAGAGTTTGGAGAAAAGCAGTAGTTTATAGTAACAGTTTGGGACCAGAGCTGGGTATGGCTTTTCTACCGGTAGGAGCCCTGGTTGGATAAGAGAGGAATGTCCAGTCAAACGGTAGAAATCTTGGGTCAGCTTTTCTTATATCCAAAGAACCATGTGGTAAAAGTAAATTTGACCCTTTTTTGAATTATGTCCATATTCAAAAAATGCACTGTTAATTAATTTTTTGAATGTAGATAAAGAGTTTTCTTTATTTCAAAATATAAAGAGGGTACAAATGTTTTTTGTCACATGGATAGCTTGTATGATAGAATGTTTGAGTCAGATGAAGAAGTCTTATGTACTGATTCAAATCTTACAAAATTGGTAATGCTATGAAAACATTTTGTAAGTGTCTGCATTTCTATTGGCTTAGAAATTTAAAAGGTCTTTAAACTATTAAGAGTAGAGTATAAATGTCTTACCACAACAAATAAGCAAGTGAGGTAATGGTTATGTTAATCAGTTTGGTGTAAGCATTCCACATTGTATATCAAATCAGTACATTGTACCCCATAAATGTACACAGTTATGATTTAATAAAAATATGATTCATAATGTATTCAGAAGAGAAGTTTTTAATTCGCTGATTTAGAACCATTAACACTATCAAAAATAAACAAACAAAACAAAAGGAAAACCCTAAACTGGTATGTTATTTTCTTCCAAAGGATTACTCATAAATTAATCCATTTATGCTTTAAATTCTCTACTGATTTACCTTACTGAAATTAAATGATTGATGATTTCTCTCCATATAGTTTCGTAAAGAGCATTTTACTTACCAGATCGAAGGGAATCCAAATCCTTCAAGTCATGTCTTTGAGTCATGTACAATTAATTTAAATAAAACACTACCTAAGTTTCCAACATACGCCTTGTAGATTTGTGTGCTTGCTGGACAGGAAAAAAGAAAAATAGTTGAAAAAAAATGTTTTTGGATTTCACACCTAGAACATCTTCTCCAAAAATATCTGAGAGATGAACATAGGAAGGAGGTTGTCTACTCTGAGAATCAGAGTGGAAAATGCTTTAAACTAAATGTCAAACTGACAGAGCAAGTTGATAATTCCCCAGTCAACAAGTAAGAATTACACAAATAAATCCCCACACTTCCTGCACGTCTCTGAGAATCAATAACCTTTCCTTGGAGTTAGTTCAAAAATAATGCAAATAGTCTAAAAAAATAAATAATTTCAGACAGGCAGATTTTGAAAGGTGATAAAAATGAAACCAAAGTAACAGAAATAAAAAGACTTGGGTGCAGAGAGAATCTCAGGACAGTAATGAAAATGACACGTTTTCAACCCAGCAGTGGTAAACCTTATTAAAGAAATGTCTGGAAACATGTAAAATGCTTTAACAGTTCATAAAAATAATTAGGGTTCTCAACAACCTTAGCCAAGTGAATGTCACAGGAATTCTCGAACGCTGGTGTCTAATGTGTGCTTTGTCTATAAAAGGCTGGTTTTTCAGAACTATCATCTAATGGAAAGAGCTAGAACTATATGTCCAAAATGACTTAAAATTAAAATTTTGATTTAGACATCTACTAAATGTGTAGTCTTAGAAAAAAAGCAGTTTGCCATAACAATCCTGAGTTATTTCTTCAATACAAAGGGGATATTCTGCTATTGGTTTGGATAAAGATTAGTAAAAATATTATAAGGGACCTGACACAGAGAACTACAGTGTCCCATAATTTTTGCTTATTATTATAATCTTATTAGTAATATTTGAACATTTATGTATCATACAAGTTGATAAAACACTCTTTTTAAAATTTTAATTGTCTTCTCATCAAGAAAGATAGATGTTCTCGGAGACCACTTCAAAGGTGCCAACAGTCTGGGGGGAGTTACTTTACTCGTTTAACTAGTATCTGTGAACTCTGTGGTTATTTTTAACACCTCTGAAAAGTTCAGTTGGCAGCCACCAAAGAGCAAAACTGGGACAGGTAGTTGGGTTGAAGGATTACTTAGAGAAAGCATTATTTCACATATTAATTGAAATGCTTGTCAAAAATGCAGGCAAATAAGTCCAGGAATTTTTATGTTTCATAGGGAAGTCAATTAACTGATAATTAAGTAGTGCAGAATTTCACTTGGAAAATCATTGCTTTAGGAAAAAATATGGGGGGTCGTCAGGTAGAAGGGATGAAGTATGTTCGGTGGTTATCCCACGCAGACTACAGCTCCTTTATACAATTCTACTGATGCAAGTTTCACTAAGCTTCTTGGTTACCCTATTTCATAACCACCTAAACAAGAACAGTGTGAGAGTAATCCACATGCTTTTATGGTTTGAAGTAGAATTTGTGAGTTCAGAAAATCCCTGAAATGTCAGACTCTGGGGGGACAGGAAGGTGTTATCTGAAATTACATATTTAGCATTGTATTTTGGCAAAATAAAAAAAAAAAAAGGCAATCTCTGCAATTTACAGTGAATTTACCAGTGCATGCAGAGGGCCACAGCTCAGATACCAGGAGAGGGGCAGTCCTATTTGGGGCAATGATGAAGGGCGGGAAAGTTACTATCTCCCTGACTTACTCTTAAGAATGATAATTGTGCTTCTCTTTTGCCACCTGACCTTTTCTTGCCGTGTTTTATATCTTGACTTTTCCATTCTCTACATGTTGTACTCTACATATCCACAACCCTTTCTTCTTACTCATCAGTGATGTGAGTTGGCCTCTGGGTAAGATGGGCACTCACCTTCCTACATATCCCAGCCTACATGAGAAATAGGTTTATCTCTGGATATTGTAACTATTATTATTCACAGTAATAATATTTAGTAATAAAAATCATAATTGCTTCCTTTATTAATATTTCTGCAACTACTAGGAAGATAAAAGGTAAATGGAAAGGTATGCTAATAAATAAAAAAATCTTTTTTAATGTAAGCATTTATTGTTATTATTATCTCATGTTATCTCCATTAACATTACTGAAAAAGATAGAGGTTTTTTGTTACAACAGTCTTTTTCAGGCCAGGATCATAAACCATCAGTAAATTCTTGCCAGCTTCAAAAGTAGTACAATTTTGTAGTTTGCTCCTTCCTCCACAGTATCTGCCTTTCTGTGACAGAAATAAACTCAGATTGCCAAATCATAGAGTAAATATGCAAGTTTTCCTCATTGGTAGAAGCCTATGAAATTGTTCCTTCTGTTCTTTGGATTTTGCATGTGGAACAGAATACCTTGTTCTTGGATTCAGTTGACAATGAAGAGAAACACGCTATTTATACGTTAGCCTCTGTTACTCTGATTACTTAGACCTGAGTGATTTATGAACTGATAGCAGACTTTCAGAATCAGAAAAGGGTTAAGGCCTAAATTCCTATTTAATCTGATATCATGGATAATATATCTCTCTTCCCCCACCCCTCATTGGTTCAGAGGTGCTCTGAAGTATAAAACCTGGGCTGTATATAAATTTCAATCAGTGCAGTTTAGAAATTTTACATACCATAATCAGTTTCATAGCTGATTCTCTTCCTTTCTTCAAATCTGGAGAAAGAGTAAATTACTGACTCTGGTTCTCAGTAAATAATAAATAAACAGAAAACGTACCCTGAAGCACAACATGATTTACGATATCAAATATGTAATACTATTAGTTATAATCTTTAAACTTAAATGTAACTATTAATTTTTAAAAATTAATAGACTTTATTTTATTTTATTTTTTGAGACAGAATCTCATCTATTGCCCTGGGTAGAGTGCTGTGGCATCATAGCTCACAGCAACCTCAAACTCCTAGGTTTGAGTTATCTTCTTACCTCACTCTCCTAAATAGCTGGGACTACAGGTACCTGGCACAATGCCCAGATACTGTTTTCTATTTTTAGTCAAGATGGAATCTCACTTTTGCTCAAGCTGGTTTCAAACTCCTGAGTTCAAGCGATCCACCCGCCTCAGCCTCCCAGAGTACTAGGATTACACTAGCACTCTGCGACCCTAGACTTTATCTAACAGAAAAATTAGGCATAGAAGACAGAGAGTTCCTATAAACCCTCCCCTTCCCTGCGCACAGTTTTCCTTGCTGTTAACATCTTACATTGATAAGGTGCAGTGGTTATGATTAATGAGCCAATCTTAATACATCAACATTGACTGAAGTTTACAGTTTTTACATTAAGGTTCACTCTTTGTGTTTTCCAGTTCTATAGGTGTTGACAGCTGCATAATACATGGGCTCACTGTTGTATCATACAGAGCAGTTTCATCCTCTAAAACTCCACTCACTATATGACATCTTGGTTGTGTTTGGTATTTGGAGACTATGACTAAAACTACGATAAACATTTATATTTTTCTCATGGACATAAGATTTGTAGGCATAAGTTTTCAACTCAATTTAGTTAAATATCTAGATGTACATTGCTGGATCATGTAAGACTATAAGAGTTTGTTTAGCTTTGTAGCAATACCAAACTATCTTCCAAAGTCTCTGTACCCTTTGGCATCCCCACAGCAGTTAAGTGAGAGTTCCTGTTGCTCCACAATCTGGCCATCATTTGCTCTTCATTTATGGATTTTACTCATGCTAATAGGTGTGCAATAGTATCATTTTAATTTGTAGTTCCCAAAAGACAGGATGTTGAGCATTTTTTCGGGATGCTTATCTGCCATAGCATCTGAATATTTCTTCTTTAGAGATGTCACCAATCTTTCATTCTTCTGGACTAAATTAAATCTCCGTCATTGGTTTAAACAACATCCATCTTTTCTCTTTTGTAACCCTTCCCACATTGGTGAATATGGGTACTCTCCCGGCTTCATTGGAGGACCTAGATGACTTTATCCAGTTCACTGTCACAGATCAGTGCCTAGTATGGTCCTTGGCATGTGTGCAGGCCCTCAAAAATAGCTCTTAATTAAACAAATGACAAACTGGAACTTGGACCAAAGGTGACAATTTTCAGGATCCAGAAAGCTAGACTTGCTTGGTTGCTGATGGTATATGTGTATACCTGGGACAGGGTTAAAAAATTAGCAGAAATGAAATACTTTGAAAACAGCATATCGATTTCTTTATTGCAGAAATGAAATACTTTGAAAACAGCATATAGATTTCTTTATTGCCTTGTGGGAGTTTTAAAGGTCCAAAATGTTCTATTAAAAGTAAAATGATAATGACATTGGGCAAGTTTTGTTTTCAGTTGACAGACGCTTTCATTTATAAGCTTCATATCATTCTTATTGGATCAAACTATATTTCTCAAATGCCAGAAAAAAAGGAAGCATGAAGAGAATGAAGTTTTCCAGGAAAATGGAGTTAGATATGGCAAAAGTAATTTAGATTAAAATAAAAGATGGAAGGTAAAATTCCCTCAAAAAATTCACAGAATTTTAAAAAGAAAATACTTAAAAGCACTTAAACACAAATAAGGTACCTGGTCATGTCAATATGTCAGTCACATTAAGCAATGACTTTTATTTGTCTTTTAAAAAATAATGCATATTATATGGCTTGTTGATTTATTTCTATTGGTTCCTGAAATACAGTGTTAAAATTGAACACTTCAGATAACAACTAACGCCCCTAAATGCAGCTCATTGCAAAACTCAGAAAACTAAATATAATACAGTGTTATATTGAATTGAACATTGCTCTGTGAATTTTGGCATTTTCAATTCTCCTTGAAATGGGAAGGAACATAAGCACTATACAGCGACTATCATCAAGAAATCTGCAAAAAGTGATTAGTATAAACTTGGTATTCTGAAAAGTTGAAGGCTGGGAGAAATGTATTCAGAGAACACTTAAGACAAAAGAAGAATGGTGTAGAATACAGGTTTTGAATTCAGATTTTCCTGGCTTTAAGTTCTAATTTTCTGTATGATTTTCAATTATTTAATAGATGCTGATAATTGTTTTAGATGCTATTTGACAAGGATAATAATGTAACAATAATTATTATATTAATTTTGTTTGACTCAGAAATAATATATACCAAACACGTGGTACATAAATAGCAGCACAATAAAGAGTGGGCTTAATTTTATTGTGTAGAATGTTAAGAATTCATCTCTTGTAGGTAAGATGATAGGTGGCTTCTTTAACAGGGAATCGGATTCATTTCAACATGAAAGTTGGAAACACCAGTGGTCAAAAATGCCCGCGTAAAGAGCAATGTATTTTTTTAGTGTAATAAAAAGAAAACAGCTCGTATCACCTACAAATTGCATTTATCATAAATCCTGTTGACAGCTTTGGTAAGAAGGCATCAAAAGGAAAATACTTGGAAAACCTGCAAATGCATTGAGGACTCAAAGGAGAATAATACCTGCAAGAAATCTTTGTTCTCTCTTGAACTTTTTTCTGCCAGTCTCAAAACCTCCAGTTTCCTCCATCAAAGGCAAAAAACCAGCCCAGGAAACAGAACTGATGGCTGAGTTAAAAGCCACATTTCTTAGAGTCAGCCATGGCAAGGTGGAGTCAAGGATAAAGATTGCTTTTTTAGGTGATCTGATTTCTTGAACTTAATTTCACAGTCTATCAGTTACCTGAGAGACATTATTTTCTTCGCCTTGTTCAAGTAGAAAGCAAGATTTCACAGACATAAATAAAGAGAAGGAAGAATGTCTTCTCTCAGGGGACTCTCATCCCCTGGAGACATGAGACAACTTCTTAAGCATTGCACCTTTGTTTTCTGAAACACTATTTACACTCTGGAATGCTTTTGATAGCTTTAGCTTCTCCCTGGGAGAAAAGGGGCCAAAAAATATCTTAAATCTGCAAATGAAGGATATTTCACTAGTGAACAAAATGTACCCATAAGATTTATATTATCAGTGCTGTTATTATTCTTAAGCATATTAACGCTGTTAACATTCTTCTCTCATATAATTTGGAAAAATTATTTTGTTATAAAACAAAATAACTAAACAATTTTTTTTTATTTATTTATTTATTTTATTAAATCATAACTGTATACAATGATATGATTATGGGGCATCATACACTCACTTCATAAACCATTTGACACATTTTTATCATTTTTATCACAGTGGTTAACATAGCCTTTCCGGCGTTATCTCAGTTACTGTGCCAAAATATTTACATTCTACATTTACCAAGTTTCGCAAATACCCCTGTAATATGCACCACAGGTGTGATCCCACCGATTCCCCTCCCTCTACCCACCCCCCCCTTTCCCACTTCTCCCTATTTTTAAGTTGTAGCTGGGTTATAGCTTTCATGTGAGAGTCCCAAATTAGTTTCATAGTAGGGCTGTGTACATTGGGTATTTTTTCTTCCATTCTTGGGATACTTTACTAAGAAGAATATGTTCCAGCTCCATCCATGTAAACATGAAAGAGGTAAAGTCTCCATCTTTCTTTAAGGCTGCATAGTATTCCATGGTATACATATACCACAATTTATTAATCCATTCGTGGATCGATGGGCACTTGGGCTTTTTCCATGACTTAGCAATTATGAATTGGGCTGCAATAAACATTCTGGTACAAATATCTTTGTTATGTTGTGATTTTTGGTCTTCTGGGTATATGCCCAGCAGAGGAATTACAGGATTGAATGGCAGATCTATTTTTAGATCTCTGAGTGTTCTCCATATATCTTTCCAAAAGGAATGAATTAATTTGCATTCCCACCAGCAGTGCAGAAGTGTTCCCTTTTCTCCGCATCCACGCCAACATCTCTGGTCTTGAGATTTTGTGATATAGGCTAGTCTCATTGGAGTTAGATGATATCTCAAAGTAGTTTTGATTTGCATTTCTCTGATGATTAAAGATGATGAGCATTTTTTCATATGTCTGAAGGCCGTGCGCCTGTCTTCTTCAGAGAAATTTCTCTTCAAATCCCTTGCCCAGCCTGCGATGGGATCCCTTGTTTTTTTCTTGCTGATGCGTTTGAGTTCTCTGTGGATTCTGGTTATTAAACCTTTGTCAGAGATATACCCTGCAAATATCTTCTCCCATTCTGAGGGCTGTCTGCTTGCTCTGCTTACTGTGTTCTTAGCTGTGCAGAAGCTTTTTAGTTTGATCAAGTCCCAGTAGTGTATTTTTGAAGCTGCTTCAATTGCCCGGGGGGTTCTCCTCATGAAATACTCACCCAGACCACTTTCTTCAAGGGTTTTCCCTGCATTCTCCTCTAGTATTTTTATAGTTTCATGTCTTAAGTTTAAATCTTTAATCCAATGAGAGTCTATCTTAGTTAATGGTGAAAGGTGTGGGTCCAATTTCAGTCTTCTGCAGGTTGCCAGCCAGTTCACCCAGCACCATTTGTTAAATAGGGAATCTTTTCCCCACTGAATGTTTTTAATTGGCTTGTCAAAAATCAAATAGCAGTAAGTAGCTGGATTCATCTCTTGGTTCTCTATTCTGTTCCAGATATCTACTTCTCTGTTTTTGTGCCAATACCATGCTGTTTTGATCACTATCGATTTGTAGTAAAGTCTGAGGTCTGGTAGTGTGATTCCTCCTGTTTTGTTTTTATTTCTGAGTAATGTCTTGGCTATTCGAGGTTTTTTCTGATTCCATATAAAACGAAGTAATGTTTTTTCAAGATCTTTAAAATATGACAGTGGAGCTTTAATAGGGAGTGCATTGAAATTATATATTGCTTTGGGTAGTATGGACATTTTGATAATGTTGATTCTTCCTAGCCATGAGCATGGTATGTTTTTCCATTTGTTAACATTTTCAGCTATTTCTTTTCTTAGAGTTTCATAGTTCTCTTTATAGAGATCTTTCACGTCTTTTGTTAGGTAAATTCCCAAATATTTCATCTTCTTTGGCGCTACTGTGAATGGGATAGAGTCCTTAACTGCTTTTTCAATTTGACTGTTGTTGGTGTATATAAAGGCTACCGATTTATGAATGTTGATTTTGTAACCTGAGACACTGCTGTATTCCTTGATCACTTCTAGGAGTTTTGTAGTAGAGTCCCTAGTGTTTTCCAGATACACAATCATATCATCTGCGAAGAGCGAGAGTTTGATCTCTTCTGACCCTATATGGATACCCTTGATCGCCTTTTCTTCCCTAATTGCGGTGGCTAAAACTTCCATTACAATGTTGAAAAGCAATGGAGACAATGGGCAGCCTTGTCTGGTTCCTGATCTGAGTGGAAATGATTCCAATTTAACTCCATTCAATATGATATTGGCTGTGGGTTTGCTGTAGATAGCCTCTATCAGTTTAAGAAAAGTCCCTTCTAGACCAATTTTCTTGAGTGTTCTGATCATGAAGGGATGCTGGATATTATCAAAAGCTTTTTCTGCATCAATTGAGAGAATCATATGGTCTTTGTTTTTTAATTTGTTTATGTGCTGAATTACATTTATAGATTTACGTATATTGAACCAGCCTTGAGACCCTGGGATAAAACCAACTTGGTCATGATGTATAATTTGTTTGATGTGTTGCTGGATTCTGTTTGTTAGGATCTTGTTGAATATTTTTGCATCTATATTCATTAGTGATATTGGTCTATAATTTTCTTTTCTTGTTGGGTCTTTTCCTGGTTTGGGGATCAGGGTGATGTTTGCTTCATAGAACGTGTTGGGTAGTCTTCCTTCTTTTTCTACATTTTGGAACAGGTTGAGTAATATAGGTACTAATTCCTCTTTAAAGGTTTGGTAGAATTCTGACGTGAAACCATCTGGTCCCGGGCTTTTCTTTTAAGGGAGGTTTTGTATAGTTGATGCTATTTCTGAACTTGATATGGGTCTGTTCAACATTTCCACTTGATTTTGGTTAAGTCTTGGAAGGTGGCGTGCTTCCAAGTATCGGTCTATTTCCTTCAGATTTTCATATTTCTGAGAATAAAGTTTCTTGTAATATTCATTAAGGATTTTTTGGATTTCTGATGAGTCTGTGGTTATTTCGTCTTTGTTGTTTCTGATTGATGATATTAGGGATTTTACTCTTTTTTTCCTGATTAGGTTGGCCAGAGGTTTATCTATTTTATTGACCTTTTCAAAAAACCAGCTTTTTGATTTATTGATCTGTTGTATTATTCTTTTGTTTTCAATTTCATTTAATTCTGCTCTAATTTTGGTTATTTCTTTTCTTCTACTGGGTTTGGGGTTGGAATGTTCTTCCTTTTCCAGTTGCGTGAGATGTCCCATTAAGTTGTTAACTTCCTCTCTTTCCGTTCTCTTGAGGAAGGCTTGCAGTGCTATAAATTTCCCTCTTAGAACTGCCTTTGCAGTGTCCCAGAGGTTCTGATAGTTTGTGTCTTCATTGTCATTTTGTTCCAAAAAATTGGTGATTTCTTTCTTAATCTCATCTCTGACCCAGCTATCATTCAGCATAAGGTTATTTAACTTCCATGTTTTTGTATGGGTATGCAGATTCCTGTTGTTACTCAATTCAAGTTTTATTCCATGATGGTCTGAGAAGATGCATGGAATAATTTCTATTCCTTTAAATTTACTGAGGTTAGACTTGTGACCTAAAATGTGATCAATTTTGGAGTAAGTTCCGTGGGCTGATGAGAAGTATGTGTATTCAGTTTTGTTGGGATGAAATGTTCTGTAGATGTCTGCTAAATCTAAATATTGGATGGTTAGGTTTAAATCTAAGATTTCTTTGCTCAGCTTCTTTCTGGAGGATCGATCCAACACTGCCAAGGGAGTGTTGAAATCTCCAATGATTATGGAGCTGGAGGAAATCAAGTTACTCATGTCTGTTAGAGTTTCTCTTATAAATTGAGGTGCATTCTGGTTGGGTGCATAGATATTAATAATTGAGATCTCGTCATATTGAGTATTACCCTTAACAAATATGAAGTGACCATTCTTGTCCTTCCTTACTTTTGATGGTTTAAAGCCTACTGTATCTGCAAATAAAATTGCAACACCTGCTTTTTTCTGATTACCATTTGCCTGAAATATGGATGACCATCCTTTCACCCTGAGTCTGTATTTGTCTTTTAAGTTGAGATGTGACTCTTGTATGCAACAAATATCTGGCTTGAGTTTTTGTATCCAGTCAGCTAACCTATGCCTCTTTAGAGGACAGTTTAAGCCATTCACATTGATGGAGAGTATTGATAAGTCTGGTGGAATTTTGGGTGTCGAGTTTTTCAAAGGTCCAGTGGACATTTTTAATCCTTTCGCCAGTGTGGAAGTTGGAGTTTGATCCGAAGTTTCTGGGTGATTTTACTTTTGTGGTATAGGATTGGGTTGGTCATTGTGGAGGATAGGTCTGAGAACATCCTGAAGAGCTGGTTTACTTATGGCAAATTTTTTCAACATATGAATGTCATTGAAGTATTTAATTTCTCCATCATAGATGAAACTCAATTTAGCTGGATACAAGATCCTGGGTTGAAAGTTTTTTTGCTTTAGGAGATTAAAAGTTGATGACCAGCCTCTTCTTGCTTGAAAAGTTTCAGCAGAGAGATCTGCAGTTATTCTAATATTCTTACCTTTGTATGTTATAGTTTTCTTTCGCCGGGTTGCTTTGAGAATCTTCTCTTTCATGTTAACTTTAGTGAAGCTAATTATGATATGTCTGGGAGATGGCTTATTGGGGTTGAATCGTGCTGGGGTTCTGAAGCTGTCTGCTATCTGAATTTCAGATTCTCTAGGCATGTCTGGAAAATTTTCTTTCATAATTTCATGTAGAAGGGCCTCTGTGCCCTTGGCAGCCACTTCATCGTTCTCCGGAATTCCTATAACCCTTACGTTGTTTTTTTTCGAATTATCTGAGAGTTCTCTGAGTGAGTGATCCGTTTTTGCTCTCCATTTCTCTTCCTCTTTGAGAGATTGGGAGCGTTCAAAGACTTTATCTTCAATGTCAGAAATCCTTTCTTCTGCTTGCTCCATTCTGTTACTGAGGGATTCTACTGTATTTTTCATATCTTTGAGGGCTGTAAGTTCTTGTTTCAGTGTGTCTAAGTCTTTGGTGGTTTTGTCTTTAAATTCGTTAAATTCTTGAGACAATTTTTGAATTTCTCCTCGAATTCCTAATTCCATTTTATTGATCTTGTCTGCAAACCAAATTCTGAATTCGACTTCTGACATCTCAGCCAGTTGTTTATGAATGGGATCTTCAATCACATCTGCCGTATCTTTTCTTGGGGGGGTTGATCTATTCTGGTTATTCATGTTACCAGAGTTTTTCCGCTGATTCCGCCCCATGGTTTACTCCCTTTGGTTTTTCCCCTGGGGTTTTATCGAGGGCCCGTACAGTGTTGTGGCCTGAGAAACTGGGGCCCTGTCTGGTGTGGTGGAGCAAAGTGGTTCTGTCTTGTTTTCAGCTGGTTTCTGTTCGATCCTATTGCAACTTCTACTCTGGCTTGAAGTCTCAGCTGTGTGGAAAAATCAGCAATTAAGTCACCCCGCCTGCCCACCTCTGGCCCCAGTTGGAAAAGGAGAATCAAACCTTCCTACAATCGCACACCCAGGGCACCGCCTGAAAAGTCCTCAGTCTATTAGCCCAGTTCAAAAGGTCCAAATCAGCTGTCTCAATCGGCACTTGTCTCGGGTGGAAGGGTTCAAGAGGTCTCTGGGAACTGGATCACAGGGGCCTGGTGACTCCTCTGACACAGTTCACCCCAGTGCAGCGTGGAGTCAGGAGGAGCCACCCAGCAAACAGAGCAGTCTGGGAAGGTTGACGTCTCCTTCCCCACTTTGCCCCTCCGTCGGACCCAGTCACTGGTATCTCTGCAGATGGCTAACCCAGTTGCCTGAAGTGAACAGACACTCCAGGGATTTGCACCTGCCTGAATCGCAAGGAAGTCTGCCAGGCCCCCGCAGACTGCCGCTATCTAGCAGGAGGAGATGGGGCCTGACATCTTTGAGTGTTTGATGCAGGTGATGGGAAGGAGGTGTTCACTCAGGCTTAGCCCCGTCCCTGATGGATGCTGCTAACAGAACAGAACAGAACAGACAACTTTGTGAGGTTCTGTCTCTGTTCCTGTCGTCGCCTACAGAAGACGGGCTGTTTTGAGTTCAAACGTCTTTGCTGCTGGAGAATTGCGTCTGAACACCTCTCTGGGTCGCCCCGCCCTGGAAGCTTCCCGGGTTTGTGAGCCGTGTCACCCGGTGGCCTCCTCTGGTTGCCCAGGGAGACAGGGGGTGTGGCCTCAGAATATCCAGAAGTGAGCGTTCTGCCGTTAAAGAAAAAACGGCTGTTGATCTACCTCCAGGGAACTGCTGCTCTGGCGTGGGCACTCAGGCGACCCTTTTCTCCTCTGTCCCGCGCCCCAGAGTCAGCACTGAGCGGCCGCAGTTTGTGCTGGGTCCACACCCCTTAAGAGATCCCCCAAGAATCAGAACTCTTGGGGGATGGGCCCCCAGACCCCGATTGGGAGTGGGGCGGGGGGAAGCTAGAGTTTCATTCAGTTTCACGCAATACTACGGTCCGGGGAGGGCTCCTGCACTGCACCGCAGGGAAGTGCCGCCAGGGCTTGATTTCCCCTCAGCAGAGTGCCCTCTCCTCGCTCACGTATCCCAGAGTCAGTGCTGACCTGACGCAGCTCAGGCACTGTGCTCTTCCCTCGAGAAATCACCCAAGGAGCCGAACTCCTGGGGGATAGGCCCTCAGACCCCGAGGGAGAGTAGGGGTTCTCAGCTCTCAGCGGGGAGGCCAGAGTCTTATTCAGTCTTGGGCCCCGTATGCCTGGGGAGGGTTGCTGCACTGCACCGCAGGGAAGTGCCGCGAGGCGTGACTTCCCCCTCAGCCCGGTGCCCTCTCCTCACTCGGCGCGCCTCAGAGTCAATGCTGACCAGTCGCAACTCGGGGACTGTCCACTCCCCTTGAGAAATCACCCAAGGAGCCGAACTCCTGGGGGATAGTCCCTCAGACCCCGAGTGAGAGTAGGGGCTCTCAGCTCTCAGCGGGGAGGCCAGAGTCTTATTCAGTCTTGTGCCCGGGGAGGGTTGGTGCACTGCACCGCAGGGAAGTGCCGCGAGGCGTGACTCCCCCTCAGCCCGGTGCCCTCTCCTCACTCGCGCGCCTCAGAGTCAATGCTGACCAGTCGCAACTCGGGGACTGTCCACTCCCCTTGAGAAATCACCCAAGGATCCGAAGTCCTGGGGGACAGGCCTCCAGACCTCAGTGGGCGGGAGGGGAGCGCCGGGGATTCAGGGTTGCCGGCAAAGGATTCCCAAAGTTTTATTCAGCCCTATGTCCGGCAGGAGAACGCCACGGCACCCCAGTAGGGGAGGTAGGTCCAGTTTTTAGAAGGTCTCTCCCGTGGAGTGTAGTGGGAGGGCCTTTAATTTCTGCCCGCTTGTTCAATTTTGGGGCTCTTGAGCCGGTCTCATGGGGGAGGGGGACTCCCGTCCGCTTGGTGGTGGATTTTGTACCTTTTGTTTGCGTCCTTGTGATCACAGCTTGCCTCAGCGGTGTTGATGTGCGTTCTTCAGCCTTCTCTCTTGGTGAGGCTCAAGTCCACCAGGATACTTACTAAATTCCTGTCCCTTAACTCTCCTTCTGGACGGCAGCCTTTGTTGAAAGCTGGCTTCAGTCCGCCATCTTGTCTCCCCAAACTCAACAATTTTCAATGACATTAACTTCTTGTGAGTTGCGTAGTGTAAGAAGTAATGTAAGAAGACTAGTGGTGGAAATCTTCTAATATTTATGTATAATTCATGTTTATATATTTATGCCTTGCTTTGTTCAAAAAATGATTTAAGATATCTAAAAATGACAATGTGATTTTTTTTTGCAGTTTTTGCAGTTTTTGGCCAGGGCTGGGCTTGAACCTGCCACCTTTGGCATATGGGGCTGGCGCCCTACTCCTTTGAACCACAGGTACCGCCCGACGATGTGATTTTTTTTTAATTAAAAATAACTCAGTAAGGAAATCAGGGAAAATAAAGTATAACAAAGAAAAGACAGATTGACGGTTAGAGCAAAAGCTGCTGGACATGGGGTTTTGTATATGTGTGGCTTTTGTTTATGATTCAGAATTAATATTCGATGGGACATGGGCGGCGCCTGTGGCTCAAGGAGTAGGGCGCCAGTCCCATATGCCGGAGGTGGCGGATTCAAACCCAGCCCCGGCCAAAAACCACAAAAAAAAAAAAAAAAAAATTTGATGGGACAGTTGCCCAGATATCTATGGGCCAGGAGAGATTTTACTTTTCAAAGACCCGGAAGAAAAAAAGCAGCCCTAGCCAATTTCCCCTGGAAATCTTCTCTTGGGCCCCACCATAATGGTCAGGTCTATTTTATTAAAGTTACAGAATTTGATAGCCTGTGTAGCCATAGCTGATACCCTATGTAGCCATAGCTTGATAGCCAGTACAACTGCAACAAAGGGAAAGGGGTATTCTGTGTATAATAAAAGTTAACCTTTTATCAGTATATTGCACTAATTTGTAGTACAACGCTCTATACTCTTCACATGGCCATCATAGATGTGCTTGTTAGAAAAGCATCAGAAGCTTCTTGAGAGAAAGTTGTATCAGAACAAAACCCCAGAAATACCTTAAATAGCAACTTCTATTGTGAATATGACCACTTAAATCTACACAGAGGATTTCCAAGGTCCTGACTACGTAACTTTCTCTCTCTCTAATTCTCACCTAGCAAACATCTATGTCAGGAATGGCAAATAGATTTTTATATTGAGTTACAATTTAGCTCGTTTGTCAATTTGAAGTAGATAGTTAAAGCTACATGCTAAGAAAAATTCTGTACCTACACCCAGTGGGTGATTGATTGACAATGTTGGCCAAGAGAGTGGGAAGAAGACGACCGGTGGCAAATGCACTGGGCATATTTGTTTTCAAGTATTTTCTGTTAATATTTGTTTCTGATTGTAGGAAATTAACAGAGTTGTAGGAAATTAAGCACAGGGTACCTATATTCCTTTCCTAAGATCCTTTTAGGAAGTATAATCAAGAGTCAAGCAGTTTTGGGTCACTATATAGTAGTAGAGACTGATAACTCTCTCCCGTCTGTAATTGCTTCCATGTGCACTAGTAAAAAGAAAAAAAAAAGTACCAATATAAACAATAGCATATTCCATATATTAAAAAATTTGCCAATTTAAACAGAATTGATTTGGATTACAGATGGGGTAAGAAAAGAGACCCAAAGGCCCATATCCAGGGCTGTATCTTTTCTCTCATTACTTTGCAGTTCTTTCCATTATATTAATTTGCACTTCAGCCAAAAATAGGCAGTTCCGATAATCTTGTGCTTCTAGTATGTAGGTGGATTCCAATTTTAGACTCTTACTATTATGAATAGTAGGATGATTTCAATTCCAACGTAAGTTATGTTTGTCTTTTAAGATACTGAAGGTATTACTTAATCCTCTAGGAATATGAAACATTTTGTGGACATTACCATGATTGAAAGGGTAAACACAGATGTGTGTTGCCAGTGAATTTTTGAGCATGAATAGTGTGAGAACATCATCAGTGGAATTCTAAGAACTTTAAATGCTGTGGGAATCTGGCTTCCAAAAAGTTATACAACATCTGACATGCAACTATCCTTTCACTAATCATTGCATTAAGGGTCAGTAGTATTCTTAAGACTAGCTGGTTGCTAAAAAGTGTTCACAGGAGAAAGTTTAGAATTATAATAAAATCGTAACTGTAAATTGAAATTTGTAGTTGAAGAAAAAAATAATAGAACCCTGGAAGCTTTGCCAATTTTCATGTATAAGTGGGTAATATATTGATCCATGAGTTATCTGTAATGTTATAAAAGATCAAGTTTGCTTGAAGAGCTAAGGCATCCCCAAATTGGTAGGTAAATTTTCTTTACTGATGTTGATTGTATTTACATTTTTATTATTAGAATAGAAATCTGTTTGGTAGGAAGTGAACAGGTGTCTTTGAAGAGATATCACAGTGGGAAATGTTCATGGAATTTCCATACTTGGTTTCAACCCAATAGTACATATTTCATAACATTTCAGCTAAATTAGCACATCCATTTTTGTGTTTTATGGGGGTGGGAAAGAACTAACCTTTTCTAGTTCTTGAAAATTAATCAGACTTTTTTAGCTTTCGTTTTCTTTTGAAATGAAAAAAAAAAAAAAAAACCCACCAGTGGCAAATATGAACTTCCACTTTGGCAGAATTAAAAACTCATTCAAGCATAAAAAAAATCAATGCCAGCTCAGGAGAAAAAGAAAATGAGAAGACTCACTGATGAAAGTTTGCAGAGTAACTCCTGTTCACAAGGAGTCCCATATTCTTAATGCCATGCTTCCTGGCTACTGATGCTTATAGAATCAGAAAGGGTAGTAGAGCATGATCAGCAGAAAACTTTCAGGGAGAGTGCCCCCAACCAGGTTTCTGTGCTTTTTGGGAATCTCATGGCCATCACTGATACTTCTAGAGTGGGGACTTAGAAGATGAAAGCTTGACTCTAATGTTTATGCTTGGCATCCCAATGGCATTACCAAGGGATGACTGGGAGGGAGGAGTGAAGATCTGTAGCTGGGATAGCCAGTCAATTGCTAGTCCTATTTTTAGTTTTTGTTTTTTTTTTGATACACAGCTGGATCTACACTTTCTAGCGTCCCTTCCTAGACATATGAATAAATTCCAGCCAATGGTTTATGGTATTTCTAGACCTGATCCCCCTTGACCATCCCCCTTCAGTAGCTTGATGCTGAAAACTTGGTGTCCTGGAAGCTATTTGTTGAAGATGCTCCAGGATTAAAGAAACCTGGCCTAGGAATTAGTAGTTAGAGAAAAGCCACTTGCTCAAAAATGTGCATCATGTTATGTGACTAAGAGGTAAACTTTTATTAGATTAAGCCATTATGATTTTGAATTTAGTTTCAGCTGCTAATATCACCTGAAATAATATAGACATAATCTCCAGAAATTCCTCCAAATCTTCTCAAGGTAAACATGAAACTTAAGTAATGTTCTTGCTGAGTAGAGCCAGCTTTCAGACAAGTGTCCACTATCCCAAATCCTTCCTCTAGAGAAATTATGGAATAGCCTCTAAGCTCCTATCTCTCAATTGCTTCCACTAAGTGGTACACAGTAAAGACTATATCAACTACAAAGATGCTGAATGGATCACCTTGTAACTAGGACCCAGTGATAATGTAACATATTAAGAAATACATATTTGGTTTGTGGCTCTTGTTCTTGGCACACAGAACTCCCAAAACACTTGTAGAGAGGGGTGCTAGGTGAATTTTTATTTTAATGGTTAGTCTTTGACCTCTGGTCCCTGACACAGAGATCCTGAGATCTTTATAATTTCCTGAATGATAGGAACACGTGGCACAGAGCTCCTAATCCCTTGGAATTTTCTGGGTAAGAGGTACTTCTTTTATTCTAAGAGGGTGACTTGTTGGGCTCCTGGGTAGACGTAGGGCCTGGCTATCAGGGAACTAACAATGTGATAAGAAGATTGGAACTTTAAGCCTTCCTCCCCACTGTCCCCTACTAACCCGGGCCACCAAACTCCAGAAAAGGGAGAAAGACTGAGGATGAGTTGATTATCAGAGACTAATGATTTAATCAATTACTCTTATCCAATGAAGCTTCGTTAAACACCTCAAAGGACTGGGCTCAGAGAACTTCTGGGTTGGTGAACACATTTACATACCAGGAGTTGTTGCACCTCAACTCAACTGGGACAGAAAATCTGCTGCTCAGGACTCTTCCAAACTGTGTGCTATATATAATATCTTCTCATCTGGTTGTTCATCTGCATCCCTTATATATACTTTAATAATAAACCAGTAAGTATAAGTGACGTTTTTCTCAGAGTTCTGTGAGACAGTCTAGCAAATTAATCAACCAAAGGAAGGGGTCATGGGACCCCAATTTATAGCTGGTTGGTCAGAAGCACCGGTCTCAACCTGAGGTTTGTGATTGGCATCTTGAGAGGGGCAATCTTGTGGGACTGAGGCCTTGTCTTCTTGGATCTGATGTTATCACCAGGTAGATAGTGTCAAATGGAACTGAATTAGAGAACATCCCGCCAGTGTCCCCTGGAGAATTATTTGCTATGTGGGGAACATCTCTACATATCTGGTCACAGAAACATTGTGTTGAGTGGTGTGTGAGAGCAGAAAAAAACTGTCTTTGTCCTATCCCCAGTATGCCCCCAACTCAATTCCGGGCATTGCTTTTATTTTTCTTAAAAAAGAAACAGAACACATTAACAATGAGTACCACATTAGGGAAGTTTAACCAAATTACAGACCTAAGAAAGTCAAGATGCTTTATCTAAGAAGGTGGCAGTTTGCAGATTAAAGTTCCTGGATTGTTTGTTTGTTTGCTTACCTGCTTCTTTTTTCTTTTTCCATGGAATTTGAAGGCAATGAAAAATCTTTATGGAAGGAAGACTAACAATGCAGCTGAAATACACAAGCATAGTAAAAACAATAATTTATACTCCAAACTTAAAGGGTAATCATGTAACCCCAGATTGGCAGAATCAAAAGTCAAAATTATTGTCAGTCATCTACAAGTTTACAAATATTAAGACATTTGCTACTAAGTAAATAAAAGGTTTGGATGAGTTGCAATATTTTTTTGAGAAAATTCTTTTGGCATATATACTAAATATTAATTGAGATAATATATTTCACATATGCTTTACAAATTGTATATTAATGTAGAACTATTACTGTTTATTTATTTATGTATGTATGTATGTATTTTTGAGACAGAGTCTTACTTTGTTGCCCAGGCTAGAGTGACGTGGCATCAGCCTACCTGAGAGCAACCTCAAACTCCTGGGCTCAAGCAATCCTTCTGCTTCAGCCTCCCAAGTAGCTGGGACTACAGTGGTACCTGCTGCTGCACCCAGCTAATTTTTGCTTTCTTCTTTTTATTTTTCTTTAGTAGAGACTGTATCTCACTCTTGCTCATGCTGGTCTCTAATTCCTGAGCTCTAGGGATCCTCATGCCTCAGCTTCCCAGAGTGCCAGGATTACAGGTGTAAGCCACTAAGCCTGGCCCAGACTACCATGATTTAAACATCTTCAGATATAGCTTTGGTAAGAGAGCTATTCACATATTTTTAATTTTTTATTGTCTGAGAGATTCTGCCCGTATATTTAAACAGTATTGCTCCAGAAATATAATTAATGGAGTATTTTTAGTGAAACATTTCTTATTAAGAGTTTTGTGTTTCCTGGTGTAGTCTGAACAAGCATACGTTCATGTGAATTTGTCAACTAAGTGATGATTTTCTGCAGTCATTGAAAGCAAAATAGGAAAATACAGCTGTGTATCTAGGCTCAGGGTGAAAAAAATCATGCAAAGTACTAAACAAATTAAAGTTACCTCAGTGCATGCTCTCGTGTTGGTCCTGCACACAAACCTTGCTAAACACCTGTATGTATTGGAAATTGTCTTCTATTGGGGGCAGGTTAGGTGGATCCAAGATACCTGTAATTTCTCTGGGCCTGCATTATCAATAAAATCCAATGAGAAGAAAGGTAGAATTAAATTTCAATTATTTTCATTTTTATGAGATTCCTAAATCAGAATCTTAGGATGGTAGGACAACATTGGTAGCTTAACTACATTATATCTTTTGGGAGAAAATTGGTAGATTAACTTAACTAGGTAGGTTAACTTAACTATATATTTTAACAAAAATAATGGTAACAATAAATATTTAGAAAATATCAACCATTGGTTTCACAGCAGATGCTAGTTCAGGATTCTTCATTATTAAAAGATAATAAATTCTATATATTTTTAAAGCTTGTAATTTGATCAAGTTTTTTAAAATTCAGCACCTTAAGGATTAATATAAAGCATTATATTAAAAAGTACATGTTACAAAGATACAGAGGAAGACCGGTATCATAGGCAATATTACTCCCAAGTAGCTGAGTTTTTGAAGCCAATCTTAAAGACTATAATGGATATAAATTAGTGAAGGCTACCCAAAGCAGGGTGAGAACGGTGAGGAAGAACTAGTGGAAATTTACAGCTATGGGATTTTCCATTCAGGTGAGAGTTTAATTTACCTCCAAAAATGCAGCATCTAGGAATTGTGCTTATTGTGCCACTTTCAACAGATTTTTTAGTTCATAATTTTCCTCTGGCCCTGGATGTAAGAAATTTATGCTCGTGTGTGTTCATTGTTTTTTGTGAACTTATAAAAATTGCTTTTTTATTAGTCTATAAAAGCCATGTTTGGAGACAGCCTAAAGTAAAAAATTAATGTAACTTATCACCCTACAGCATGGAACAACTGCCTGTTTCAGTCTCTTATTTAAGCACCGTAGATGCATTGAAACCTAATAAAAATTGTTCCCTGGCCCATCAACCCTAACCAGAGAGCAGGAAGCCGAAATCTGTGAATCACCCACAACCAAAAGGAAAGTCTTTTGAGAGTTGCATTATTAAAACTCTGAGAATAGGTATGTGATGGCTAGGGGCATAAAGTCTGGGCTTTGTGAAGAAGCAAGTGTTTATCGCTCAATAAACACTTTCCCTCCTCTATTACCTCCACTGTTTTTAAAATAAATTTGTCCTTTTGGTTGTGATATGGCTTTGAAATCCACCTTATTGGACAGAAAAAGAGGCTACGTTCTCTGTGGTCCTGAAATAATAATTGCAAGCAGTAAGACATATGAGATTTGATTCCTAGTTTAAGGCATGTTCAATAACTGTCTCCTTGTGTCCACGAGGGTGAGGGTGATAGGAAATACATAAAATGGGCCACTTTGAAAAATCATGGCAATAACAGCAAAAACAATAATCATTTTTATTATAGTACAAAGACAATATAGCACACAGACCTGTAGATGTGATTGTTTCCCTGTACATAGCTTGGGCCTCCCAGTTCACTTCTGAATGGTGGTTAGGGAAGCTATGCAGCTTACCAGCCTTCTGTGGGCCAGGAGGAAAGCTTGAGAGAGAGCCAGTGAGAGACAGTGCATGTGCAGAATACGATGAATGTTTTCTTGACCGTCCATTTGTTCTTCTCATGAGCCAAGCCAACCACATTCAACAGGTGATGCTGCTCCCTCTGGAACCCCACCTCCCTGGCCTCCTGGCCCTGACCTGGCTCAGGAATCTTGCTGTGAACAGTGTGCCTTTGTCTTCATCAAGATGCAGAGGGCAGAGGCTCAGAAGGCACTGACAGGGAAATGCCACCCTATACTTTTTTCCTCTGGTGCTCTTTAGACCCAGTCTCAAGAATGTATCTATCTTTGCATGAGAGGTTTATTCCTATACCCCATACTGTTTCAGCTGGCTCTGCAATCCCTTCTTTGAGCTGTAAAAATCAAATTCTGTGTCTGGTTAGTCTTTAGGAAAAGTATGCTGGCCCTCCCAAATGTGATAAGAAACCAGCTAAAATGATCTGGGCGCTGAAGCAGCCACAGTGGAAGAATTCTAGCTAAATAGATACCATCTGCACCCCCAGAGCGAGCACATCTTGTTCAGCTTCTGACCTGATTATCTCTGAGCTATTGCTCTTGCAGCTCAGTCCGCAAGTCAGTGCCTGGGGTTCCCAGGACACAGACCAACTGGTTGTGCAATGAAGACTTTATGAGAAACTTTTTTTTTTTTTTTTTTTCACTTTTCCTCAGGGCCTGAAATCAGCAAGCCAAATAGCATTTTATCCTAATATAGAAAAGAATTAGACAGCAGATGCTTCTTCACAGCAGCCTGAGTGCTGGGGAGAGAAGAGAAAATGGTGTATCCCTCTCTGGCAAGACTTATGATCAAATCATCATGGGAGTGTTTGTAGTAAAATTACATTTTTCTTATAGATACTGGAATTATTGTCACTGGGCTAGTCCAGCATGACTTTGGTGAGACATACTCCTTTTCACCACACAAAGAGCATGGCTTTGGCTCCAAGGGAGCAAAATATACAAGAATATCATCATGGGAATAGAGCAGACAGGAGACCCTGGACCAAAGCTGGCTGAGATCAGAAGGGAAGGGAGCCAACCAAGTAATGAAAAGGATTTTGTTTGCTTTTTGAACTAAGGGTGGGGTTGGGTCATCTTTCCATAATTATTTGAAAACAAATAGTCACCCAGTGAACAATTTTCCCAGTGGTCCCTATGAGGCAAGCTAAAAATTCAGTTACCCAGATAAAGACCACCACCAGGGGCTAGGATACTTTCTTAGGCTTGATGAGTGAAAATACAGTTTTATCTATGTCACATCATCACTCAGAGGCTTGTGCGTATCAGGAAGGGAAAAGAGGAAGGGATAAGGGAGAGTTAGTGAGGAATCGCCCCCAGTACTGGGTTCCCCCCAAATCTAGGTCTTCATCCCTATCTGGCAATTGCAATAGATATCTAACTTGACTCCTTGCCACCTTCTTCTGTCATTTAATAAGGTCTTTCAATTAGGCTTTGTTTGATTTGTTTAAAAGATTAAATGATGCCCGGCAATCCCTTCCCTTTGCTGGCTTCTCATGAACTATCAAAGTCAAGCTTCTTTATCCTCAACGTCTATAATATATGAATACTCCCTGGCTCCTCTAATACTTTCTCTTAACATTTTTCTGAGCCAAGATGGCTTGCATCTTACTCTTGGGAGACACCACCCCCATTTTTTTGTATTCAATAGATTATGCTGTTACTCTCTGAAATGGACATCTCCTTCTATACATCTACTTATCCAGATCTGTCCGTTCCCAAGCCCCTCCCTCAAAATCGTCTTTAGTGACCCTCTTGTGTGTCTTGTGTATCCCTGAATTTCTATAGCATCTATATCCTTTTGTAATTTTAGCACTAATGGGGTTTTTTGTCTTTAGTGACCCTCTTGTGTGTCTTGTGTATCCCTGAATTTCTATAGCATCTATATCCTTTTGTAATTTTAGCACTAATGGGGTTTTTCCCAATCTTATTATGTATCTGTACAGAATAGAGAGTGAAACTTCCTCTATGACATGAACTGTGTCATAGATATTTTAATATTTCTCATAAAAGTTTAAATGATTCAATATAAAGACAGTAGAACCTCCACAGTTGACCACCCTGCTACATTCACCACCTCCTTAAATTGACCTACTTTTCATAGACTAGACAAGTACCACATGTACATTTCAGCATGGTAGGCCTAGTTCCTCTTGGTGAATACTTCCGTAAGTTGACCAGTTTGTTATAGTCACTTGGGTAGTCACTTTACAGAGCTTCTACTATATTCCCAATATTTTTCTACCCAAATATGGTCAACATGCAACCTTTATACCTCATTTTAGGTCTTTGGGAATGGGAAAATAAAGCCAAATGAGGCAAACCATTGGAAGTTCTTTTAGAGTCATCATTCCTCTCTCCCCTCTCCCCACTAAGTTGAGAGGTCATAGGAACTTTTGGGCTAAGACACTAGATAACATCAAGCCCAGCACTTTCATTGCAGAGATGAGCAAGTGACTGGTCTGAGAAATGATGTAACCCTATTAAGGTCACAAAATTATCAGAGTTTAGAGAAGAGACTAAAAAATAATCACATTTCCAGACTCAGACCTTAACAATTTCTACTCCTTTTATTATATTGCTTTTCATTCTAGCCTTCCCATGGCTGCTGGGACAATAGATATTAATTTGATTTCAGAAAAAAAAAAAAACCTGAAGAAATGCAAGCAATAAGAGAGGGAAAACAAAATTTAGGGTTGGCAGGAACAAGCCCTTATCTTTTCATTTAAGGTTTCAATGCTTCAGGAGTCTTATGTGGTTGTCAATTACAGTGTGCTTTTTTTTTACTTTAATTTTGTTTTGATCCTTTTTTTTTGTCATTTTAGAAGTTGCTTTGGATGGAATTAGCCATTTTGCTTACACGGCTAGTTATGCTCCATTGTCATGTCCTGCCTTCCATGTTGTTGGGCTGCTGTTTCATTGTCTTGCAGAATTCTGTCTGAGATAGAGTAAAAATCATAATGTTGGACCTGAGGAAGAAACTATTCAAAGAGCATTCATGTAAAATATTGATGAGATATTAAAAGTGAACATATGCTTACAATGTAAAAAAAAAAAAAGTAGAAATTCAATGCATTTTAGAAACACACTAAGGTCACTACATTTATTTTTTGGGATGCCAGGAGGCATTTCTAGGCATTAAAATATCAGTATGGTTTTGAAGAATGAGTTCCAAAGCAAGATTTAAAATTTCTAGAATCTAGCTCTTCATCAAACTATTGGTTATTAATTTCCTTGAGTCTTAGTTCCCCATCACATGAGAATTATATAAGTGAAATATTTGCTTTTATTATTCGAAGTATATATATATATATAAATGTGAAAATCTTATTCACATTTTGAATTTATTTTTTTGTGGACCTAAAGATTGTTCCCTTGGCTGAGGTTTATTTTACTGGTTGTGTCATACAGATGTGTGTTAGCCAGGAAGAAAATAGTAGTAAGATTTCTGTTACTATTTATGGGGCTTACCAATCAAGCTACAAGACAGATGAATTTGACCATATTACATACAACTTTCTATTCTTTGTCCCTCTGTGTTGTCTTCTCTCCATTTCTCTCCACTCCTGCATTCTGATCACTGTCAATCAGAGTACCATTTTTTTTCTTATTCTTATTCTTTAACCAGATAGATCCATAAATGATGGGAGCCACTCAGAAAAAATACAGCAACTCACAACACAAAAGCCATATATGAACCTGACAGCCCCCATTAGAGGTGGATACACACAGGATAATGACAGAGCACTCCACAAATAACCAGCAATTTAGCTCATTGATACTGAAGGAGTTTTGCATGTCGTGGTAGTTATGTGCCCATTTATTGCACCTTCATAGGCAGGAATCTTATTTAGTCCACTTAACCCCTTTCTGTGATTTTTGTTGCAAATGCACTTACATAGTTTTATAAGATTCTCAGAAGCAAAAAACAAAAGCTTTTTTTCTCATAATCACCTTTAGGATCAATATAGAGCAAATATAATTAGTTTTTCTGTGAAGTAATATTCTTTCTTGTATGTACAAAGGTTAATATGGTAGTTACCACCTAAGTTAGTCTCAGTTGCTCTTTCAGCTTAGGGTAGCTTATAGTACACCAAATTTTCAATGGTAAGATATGAGAAAAAATGAACCAATTAGAAACTTAAATTTAAAAATAATATATAATATATGCCATTTACAATAGCTGAAATTTTCAAACACCCAGGAAAGAGAATCAAAACCTCTGCAAGAAAAATAAATAATATCAAGGGAAATTATGGAGTATCTGAATAAAATAAAGTTTCATATTTGTAGTTTGGAGATGTAATATTTTATTTTTTTGATTATTATTTTATTTTTTGAGACAGAGTTTTGCTCTGTTGCCCAGGCTAGAGTGTTTTGACATCTTTCTAGCTCACAGCAACCTCAAACTCCTGGGTTTAAGCGATCCTCCTGCTTCAGCCTCTTCAGTAGCTGGGACTACAGGCACCTGTCACCACACCTGGCTAATTTGTCTATTTTTCAGTAGAGATAGGGTCTTGCTCTTGCTCAGGCTGGTCTCCAACTCCTGAATGCAAAAGATCCTCCTGCCTTGGTTTCTCCAAGGGCTATGATCACAGGTATGAGATGCTGCAGCTGGCCAGTTTAGTAATTTTTTTATTCTCAGAGTGAATTTTAGAGTGTAAAGAATTAGATTCCATTTATGGATTCTAACTTCTGAGGATAGCCTCCTTCCAAGTAAGAGCTACCTCACGTCTTAACAGTGCTGAAACGTTGAGGCTGCCACATTTGTAATCAAGTGGCTGGAGTGGCAAGAGCCAGTATAAACACTGATCATACCTAGAATCCACATGTTACATGTTAAGGCTTGCTAAATTGCCTGTGACCAATTATAGCAAAGGTGTGAACAGCAGCACATGTAGAATCACAGTGTGGTGGGTTGCCTAGTGTCCACCCTAATTCATGAGATTCAGTATTTTCAGAGTTTCCTAGTCTTTCCTAATGGATCTATATAGTTATCAATATTCTTATCAAGATGCAAGTAGGTTTTCCTGTTGTTACGTGTTGCTATGGCAGGTAGGTGCAGAGGGAAGATTATCAAACTTATAGAAAAAATATAAATTCCAATGACAGGCTATCTTGAGGAAAAACAAAGCTGAAGGCCTAACATACCCAGACACCAAGACTTATTCTAAGGGTTCATAATGAAGACAATGTGGTGTTGGTTTTAATGATAGACAAATAGAACAGTGGAACAGAATAGAGAATCTGGAAATAGCCTCACAAATGTATAGTTTCCTTGGGTATAACAAAGGTGTCACTGCAGTACAGCAAGGGAAAGGATTATATTTTCATAACATGATGCCAGGTGAAATGCATATTCATAGATGAAAAATTAATATAATCACAATTCAAGATAGTTTATAGATTTAACTGTAAAAGCAAAGCCATAGGGTCTCTGAAAGGTAAGGTAGCAATTTGGGAGGGAATTTTTTTTTGTTTTTTTTTAAAAAAGGACTCAAAAAGCGCCAATCAGAAGGAAACGGTTTGTAAACTAGACATATTCAACTTAAAACTAATGTTCATTAAAACACATGATTAAGAGAGTGGTATGTCAGGCTAAAACACGTGATTAAGAGAGTAGCAAGTGAAGTTATGACAATGGAAAAGACACTGAAACTGCATATATATGTATATATGTGTGTATATATAGATATATATCTGAGACATATGGAGAATACGTAAAGAAATGCTATATATCAACGCAGAAAAATGAGCTAAGACTTTTAACAAGTACTTCTCAAATAAGCACAACCAATAGACACATGAAAAGTATCCAATAATTGTCAAAGAAATTCTAATTAAAATCATTGGACCTCTACACTATAACCAAATTGACTAAAACAACAAAAACTGATAATATCAAGCTATTGTAAAGGTGGAGGGCAACTACACTACTGATGGGCGTGAAAATTGGTATAGCTAATGAGCAAGCATTTAGCAGTATCTACCAATGTGTATAATATACACTTTGTGATCCCAAAGTATATGATCAACAGAAGGGCCTGTGTATGGACACCAAAAAAATGATGAACATAACTCTGTTTTTAAAAGCTTGAGTATCCAGGGGAATATAATCCATTACTGATACTTACAGTAGGGTATTACTATAGAGCAATGAGAACTAACAAGGTGCTGCCATAAGCAATGACATGACTCAATCACCACAAGCATGCCATTCAGTGAAAAAAGCCAGATATAATTATACACACTATGTAACTCTATTTATATAAATTTTAAACACTGGCTAAATCAAACTATGGTGATAGAAATCACGAGTGATAGCTTTTCAAAGGATTGTGAATGGGCAAACCATAGATACCGCTTGGGTCCTGTTTAATGTTCTATTCTTAATCTGGTTGATGGTTAGAGGGGTGTGTTCACTTTGTGCAAATTCATCAACCTGAGAAGTTAAGACTTTTGCACTTTTCTACATGTATTATACTTCACCAAGACCTTTCTTAAAAACAATCCAGATGTCTTATTCTTCTGCCACTACTATTCATTCTAAATCATTTAATACAATTACTGTTCTTCTCTAAAATTGTTGTCTAATATCAGTGAAGTATGTAGAACCTTGTCTAAAGTAACTGGAAAATTCCAACTTTAAAAGTCTCATGTTGTTGTCTTTTGAAAATCAGCACACATACAATCAAGCTGTCCAGGACCCAGCTTGTCTACCAGAGATAGGAGATTCAGACCAAGAAGAGAATTTTAATATGGTCATGCATTATCTATAACCCATAGGATGAATAAAGATAAGAATTAGAATCGACTTAACTGAAAATAGCCTTGTGATAAAAACAAGTCACTTCATTTCAATGACACTCTCTTCCCCTGTGATTTTTATCTCATGCTTATTTAGTTTCTAGGCTCAAAACAAACCTTCTTAGTTTTTACTTTCTTTTCTTTCTTTTTTTCTTTCCCTTCTTCTTTCCTGCCTTCCCTTCCTCTCTCCTTCCTCCCTCTTTTCTTTCTTACTTTCTTGATTCTTCAGCTCTGCAAGGTCAAGGTAACGTATGGAAACAGAATTGCCCTTTTAGTGCTTTGCACAATGTCACTGAAAACATAGTTGAGAATGGAAGCAAGTGTAAAGCCAAAAGTATTTGTGAAGTCTGAACTACTTGTTCTGAACTTGAATTTCAAAAACATTGTTTGAAGTGACTCTGATATTATTTTGATTTACTATCTCAGCCCTTCCTCAGTTAGCTCAGACTTGCAAATCAGCAACATAAATTAAAGCACAGTCTCCTGAAAGGATTGTTGAGGGAGAGAAAAAGGACAAAGGTAACATCGTACAAGCAAGCAGAAGCATGTTTTTTTTTTTTTTTTTTTTAAGTAAAACTGAGCTTTCATTCAATGCCAGATTAATAGTTCTTGTCCCTTTTGATATGAGGACAATTAATGACAATTAAGGTTATGGGGGGGGAAGCAGAAAGAGGGACGGAGGGAGGGGGGTGGGCCCTTGGTGTGTGTCACACTTTATGGGGGCAAGACATGATTGCAAGAGGGACTTTACCTAACAATTGCAATCAGTGTAACCTGGCTTATTGTGCCCTCAATGAATCCCCAACAATAAAAAAAAAAAAAAAAATAGTTCTTGTCCCTGATTTTCCAAAAGATACTATCTTCAGTCAATTATAAGTACAATGCAAAAGTCAATTTATACATAGGCATCACTTTCAACAGTAAATTAACTGCTCCTGTGTTCTTTTCTGGTTTTTCCTTTTGCTCTCACTTTATATTTCATCATCAAAATACAAAGACAGAGCCTCCTTGGAAATAAAAATCACTTTAATGTCATCTTGAAATTTCTAGGTGAGGAAATGTAAAAGTGATGAGATTTAGAGATGAGAAAAAGAACAGACATACTTCAGCTGAAGGAATAGAATGATGATATTATAACAAAGATTCTTTAAAAAAGTGAGAAAGGGTGAATAAGTAGGTTACAATTGGTCATTTAACTTACGGATGTTTGCACTTGTAGAATTAAATATGTGCCTTTAGAAGACTTCAGTGTCCTGGTGGGAGATATCAATGATGCCATGTTAGATTAATGTGATCAAATTGCTCACTATAAGCAGATCTGGAATCATACTCCTCTATTTTAGTAAGGAGTAAACTGGAGTTTTCTGGGAAGGACAAAAATGTTATTTAATAGAAGGACATTTCACAAAAGGTCTCTTCATAAGAAAATGGGTGGAGGGAGGGGAATGGGTGGGGCCACACCTGAGGTGCATCTTAGAATGCGTACAGGCGAAACTTACTAAAGGCAGAATACAAATGTCTACATACAATAACTAAGAAAATGCCATTAAGGCTACTTGAACAGTTTGATGAGAATATTTCAGATTGTAATGAAACCAGCACATTGTAACCCTTGATTGCACAAATGTACACAGCTGTGATTTAACAATAAAAAAATAAAAATAAATAATTAAAAAAATTAATATAAAAAAGAAAATGAAAATTTAATTTCTAAAAAATATTTGTGGCTAAAATTGCATTTTAAAATGCTATAAACAGCTTAAATAGAAAACTCATATAAACAACTCAATCATGCTTACTAACAAAGAAGTTTTCACCAACTCTTAAGAGACAATGGCCTTCTAGACAGAAGTCAACTTTCCCTGAATTAGCCATGTATTCAGAATTCCAGCATTTGTTGTTTATCTGTATTCTTATTGAACAAATTCAGCTTGCTAACTTGCTCCTGGGTAAATCCCTTCATTCCCCTCCTCCTCAGAGTCAGTGTCCGGTCACATGCCACAGTGACAATAATGGTCTGAAAGGCACTGTGATCAAACTCCCTCGCTGCAAAAAGAAGGGTTATCCTGAGGCTTACACCATAGTCTGTTCAGATGTATCTTTCTCAACAAAATGTAGAAAAGATAAACCATGCCCAGTGGGGGCTAATCCCTCCTTGCAACCAACCTCACATTATTGAAAGGTTGTTAGAAAGCAGCTTTCTCTGCTGTCGGTACTTTGTGATGTGCATGTGGATACTGGAAACCTTGGCACAACTCCTTTAACTAAGGACATTCATCATGTTCCATCCAATGAAATAAAGACGTTGGAAAAAATTGCATTCTGTTACAACTTGTATCTGCCCTGTAAAATTGTAATCAAGTGCATGACTGTATACTTATAAATTAGTGTTTTCAAATAACTAATGCTATTGAGAAAAACCAGAACACTTAGAAGTCACTTTCATCCACATTTTTTTCAGTCAGGTGCCAATGACTCTAGAGTTTTACTGAGGTATTAACAAAACAAGTTATCCCATTCAGTGGGAAATGAAGAGCCTGCAACCCCCAACTTTTTAATATTAGTCTTGCTTCAGTATAAGGCAAAGAAAATCATGTATACATCACTACATTTACATCTCATAATCAGTGCATGAGTAAATAGCTTATTAGCAAAATAAAATTTATTTTAATTATTAATAATCTATGTTTGCATGGCTTGATGCCTGTAACACAGTGGTTACAGCACCAGCCACATACAATGAGGCTGGAGGGTTCAAACCCACCCCGGGCCTGCTAAACAACGATGACAACTACAATAACAACAAAAATAGCCGGGCATTGTGGTGGGTGCCTGTAGTCCCAGCTACTTGGGAGGCTGAGGCAAGAGAATCGCTTAAGCCCAAGAGTTGGAGGTTGCTGTGAGCTGTGATGCCATAGCACTCTACTGAGGGTGACATAATGAGACTCTGTCTCAAAAAAAAAAAAGAAGAAGAATTTATGTCTACAAAATTTAAAGCTAAGAGTGTGCAGCTGGTTTATCAGAATAGGAAAGCAAAGGATTATATGAATTTCCAAAACCAGAGAATTCAAAGAGATGAAGAAAGTTATGGTTCATGTAACACGTTACAGACTAGGATGCTTAAATCCAAAGAACTTCAATTACTTGTCCAAATTCACACAACTAGTCAAGGGCAAAACCAGGACTAAAATAGAGATTTCCCAATTTCCAGTTCAGTTCTTATACCACTATACCATGCCTTTTTTAGGAGATTAGATTTTCATGTCTGTAGCTTAACACACTTTTATCATGTATTAAGAAATGTTTTCTTAGTGATTATTAGGAAAATGTGTTTATGTGCAAAAGTAGTACTTTGTAAACAGAGGAGCTTTTATACAGTTTTCACTGCCAGCTATTCTGGGCTCCAGACAAAAGCAATAGTCTCTAGTTTCTTTGCAACCCAAATTGACACTATGTTAAAATCCCCTTGGAGACCATTTTGCCATGGGGCCCTAAAGAATTTAGGCAGTCATTAACAAGAGTCCAGAAATAAACTTGGTGACTGAAATGTGGTACATTGAGTCCTCACATAATGCGAAGCTATGGGTCTTTTGCCAGGAGTAGGGGCTGCAGTATTTCTGTAAGTTCTAGGATAAGGAAAGTCAGGGCTTGGAGGACATCTGATGCCCTCTTGAATTTTAAATTCTCTGAGTAACAAGAATACTTTAAAAGTTTTTAACAATTTCCTAAAATATACTATGCATCTTGCCATTGCCAGGTAATATGGGTAGAACTCATTTCACTCAAGGCTTGTCTTGAGAGCTAGAGAGCCGTAACTCTTGTATTCAATTTTATTCACAATTGTCTGGTAACTATCTACCCAGATGGCACATAGTCATGCATTTTTTTTCTCTCTAAGGACTAGCTATATCTCATGACTTTGGCATAAATTATACAGAAGACCAGGAAATGCTCAAAGATAGTGCCAGGCTCAAATAACTACTCTTAGTGACTATGTGGCAGGGAAAGACATTAAGAAAAATGAAACCAGAAGAGAAGCAGGTCAGTGTGGGAGAAGTGTGGGTGGATGGGCTGGTACATCATGCATCCATACATCCAGTGAATTTTATTAAATAAATCAATTTTCTTGCAAGAAAATCAAAACCTAATAGCAGAAATCAATACAAAAGGAGACACAGAACATATAATTATTTACAGGTTAAGTATCTGAGCAGATTTCCAGCACATAGGATGAAAACATTGAATTAGAGATAAAGTAAAAATGTAAAGATATGTTTGTATGGGATGAGATGATCAGAAATGTAACAATTCTTACAAATGGCATCAGTATTCTTTTTAAGATGGGAATTCACATTTGTTGGGAAATATAATTTAAATACTTGGAGAAGGTAAGGTCTTTGCCATTGGCTGGCTCCAAGGTCTCTAAGCAGAGCTAATTTGTCCTGATATGCAGAGGGTGGAGTGTGTGTGTGAGAGGGAGAGATTGGAGGGAAGAGAAGATTGTGGCCTGAGGAACGCTGGAAGGTTCTGGAGCACTTCTCAAAGTGTGATCTGCAGACTTCTGGGGGTGCCTAATCCTTCCAGAGTCTAAACTCTTTACAGAATAATACTCAGATATGATTTGTTTTTAATCACTACGATAGCATTTGTACAACTGGTTCAAAAACAGTGGAGAGTAAAACTGCTGGCACCTTTGTGGGACTCCTGGCAGTGGCCCAGAGGATGTTTGTTAAGGCTGATTTTATTTAAGGATGTTTTTGTTGAGGCAGTGCAAATTGTTAATGTTATTAAATATTTTTTTTTAATCATTTTTTTCTTTTTTGAGACAGAGCCTCATTCTGTCACCCAGGGTAGAGTGCCATGGCGTCCATCATAGCTCACAGCAACCTCAAACTCTCAGGCTCCAGCTATTCTCTTGCCACAGCCTCCTGAGTAGTTGTGACTGCAGGCACCCGCCACAACATCTGGCTAAATTATTATTATTATTTTTTAATTAGAAACAGCGTCTCACTTTGCTCAGGTTGGTCTTGAATGCCCAAGCTCAAGCAATCCTTCTATCTTTGCCTCCCCGAGTGTTAGGATTACAGGCATTCACCACCTCAACCAGCCTTGATGTTACTAAATTTTAATTCTTGAGTTTATGTCTCCCTTTCTAAGTATATATCTGTGTACAGTCAGATTTTCTTCATAAACTTGAACAGAAACTATTCCAATAGGTAAATGCAGAAACAGATATGAGAACGAGCCATCTTTCCTTATGCTAGACATTAAAAGGTTTGCCAGAATATAAAACAGTGACATCCTTTATATTTTGTAGACCCGTGGTGCTCCCCCTTACGGTGGTGGTGGTCATGCCACATGTTGACTCTTTACATTTAAATTAACTCAAAGTAAATATTCAGCTCTCAGCCACTGTAGGGTCACACATCAGGGTGCTCAGTAACAGCAATGTGGCTGGAACCTGCCATATTAATACAAAAAAAGTCCATTATCACAGAAATTTCCATTGGGCTACATTGTTACAATGTATAGCAAGATAACTTTTTGGCCTATGTTTCTAGACAAAAATAATGTTTTTAAGGAAAAACATACTTTCATTGGAATGTGTAAAAATAAGCATTTTCCCTCAATACAGCTTGTCTCTTTTCTGTCCAGCTTCACTTCTTTCAGGAACTTGAAATCTCAGGTTCCCACTGTAAGGTTCCTCCCAAAGAAGGATCAGAGGACAGAGGAATTTTTATTTACTCCACAGCCTAGAGAATGCCAACCCAAGGGTGTCCATAAGTATTAAGGTCACCTTAGGTCAAGAGTCCTTGCATTCAACTGGCCTTGTTGTCAGTGGAGCTCGTAGGCAGAGGGAGAGGGAAAAAGCAAGAAAATATTTCCTTCCAGTAGGAATTCAAGTTACCTGCTCACCGGAACCCTTTGCATGGCACGTTTGCCCTGGAAGACACGATTTCCTCTTCTATGTCCGAGTCTGCGGTATTTATGACACACATTTCTGATAATACGTCTCTACCCCAGAGTTTGCAAGCTTGTTAGAAACAGGGAGAAGAGAATGCCTGTTAGCAGATGCCAATGCTTTATTTTCCCAATATTTTCTCTTCCTGTGATAACAACCACCATCATTCTTTTTTTAGGAGACAGAAACCCATGCGCGGAAATTTGTGTGCTGTTATTCGCAAGGTAATGATATTTGAGTGTTTACTCTCATGCTGGTGTTAATTAGTTCACAGCATATTTAAGTCTGGAAACAACACAAGTCAGCTCACATCTCCGAAGGACATCTTTTACACAGCTACATTATGTTCTGACAAAACCCAAGCGGCATTGCCAAGACACCAATGGTGCCTGGTAAACACACTTTTGGCAGAGTGCAGAGGGATTTTTCTCTACTGGCAACCAGGCAAATCCAGGTTTACAAATGTGCCACCCTTGGTTAATTAGTGACAGTGCTGGCTTTTAATTTAATTTGAAGCAACATGAGAAAAAAATCAGGGAAAAAAGTGAATAAACAAGCCCACTAGTCTCACTGCTGGAGAAATGAAGTTACACAAGCATGAAGAGGCAGGCCTGCAAAGAGCTTGATGGATGTGGTTGCTTTTGAAACACAAGAACATCTGGCTACATTGCACAGCTGAGGGGGAAAAAAAAGAAGGGTCCAAATTCATGGACACATTTCTGTCAGAGACATCCGGCAAACAGATGGCACTGGTTCCAAATAAAATCCCATAGATATGCTGAGAGGTTTTGAAAACTCATGTGTCCATAAATGCATTCTTTTTACCCCTTTATTTCCAGCTCAGTAGCTTGTCATCAGCTCCTTTTCTGCTCACTATCTTCAGAGCAATGATGTTTCTGAAGACAGAGCCAGGGGGTGTCTGAAGAGGGTCTGAACTCTATTCTTGACCAAGTCCGTCCTGATATGATGAGGTGGAACAGTGTGCCATGATGAAGGGTCTCGGCCTCAGTGGCAACTCTGTCATTGTAAGAATAAAAATGCTCTGGATAAACAATAGGTTAACATACAGTAATGCCCAGCATTTGCTGAATACTCTTTTCCAGACACTGCTCGCATTATCTCATGAGATTTGCATTGCAGTTTTATATGATGGCTACTCTTATGATCACAATTTTAAAGATGAGAAAGTTCAGATGCATTGGATACCAGAAGTTATCCAGTTGGACAGCAGCAAACTTAAAAAATTTATACTCAGTTTCCTTTTGGAGAGAAAGTGGGTTAACACTTCCTTGCACAGTACTTATGAACCTTTTGGGGGCAAATCATGTACTTTTACTTTGAGGTGGACAAGTCTCAGGCAATCAAAAGGTAAGAGGGATCATTCAAAGCAGTGAGTTGCTATAGTTACTTGAACAAGAAATACTTTATTGTTTGGCAAACACATCTAGAGTCTGAAATTTAAGAGGGATTTTTGCTTCTAGCCATAATCTGCTTCTGGTCCAGAAGACCCCTTACACATGGGGAGGGGAGGACAGAATGCAGCAGCTAAGGCTTCTGGGAAAGGAAATGGAAGTCTGTGACTGCTGGAGGACTTGCAGCATCCCGTGGTTATGACTGGCACCCTGAGGGGTTCATCTATTGCCCTCACAGCTGAAACCAATCAGGAACAGGGTTAATACTTAGAGAAAGGAAATTAACTCAAGGTTCACTCGCTGCCTTTCTCATAGGTAATAACAAATGCCCACATACATCATCATTGAAGCAGATGAGATTAAAAGAAATTAGAAGCACAAATATGCATGGTTTAAGAAAACCTTGAACTCAGTGATGTCCAGAGACATGAGGCAATCCTGCAGTTTTTAAAATCAGACCAGATGCTGGCAACTGGTGAGACCAAAGCAACATGTACTTTCATGAATTGTGACTCTAAAGATCTAACTTTTTCACCAAGGAGAATTTAGTGATAAGATCATCTGCAGAAGTCTTAGAAAGGCAAGAGTAATGATAGTATTGTTGTGTCATTTAGGCCACACAAGTTTTAAGACCCAGACGTGTGGCCCAAAATGGATTTTGGGAAGACACAATATCCTCTTCTACGTCCAGGTCTGTGGTATTTACATGGCGGGGGTAGGGGGAGAAATTTACATAAGGCAAAAGAGGATTTTTCATGTTTTCTGACTTCTGAAACAGTACAAAAATCCACAGAATAATTTGGTTCTTTTTTTTTTTTTTCCTTTTTTGATGAGTGATAGGCAGAGAATCATCTTTCAGGTCTTAGAATAAAATTTCAGAACAAAAAGAAAAACGCTACATTCTTTCAAGATTTATGTTGTAATACCTGTAATCATCATGTGAGGATAATGAAATGCCGGAAATGTAGATTTAAATCTTGACCCGTCTGATACCAAAGCCCTCATGTTTAACTCTTATTTTCTGCTGAGTGCATGAGAGACCTAGGAGTAGAGCAAACCTATAGTCAAACATGGACTCAGTGACATGTTTGAAAGTGAAAGGAGGTGCTTCTGCTAATTACACCAGGAAAACAGCACAAAGTGAGCTATAAGAACACCCTACTTAAGAAGAGACCTGACACGGGATGTGCACCTGCCTGACAAAGGAAAGAACAAACCTCTATGGACGTGAACATCAAAATATGTCCGCTCCTCCCAGATTTTAATAGAAAAATTTCAAAGAAAGTAGACCACTCCCCCCACAGAGGCAGCTCCTCTTAACTGCTTAAGAGGAATAAGTGCTCAAAAAGTTAGCATCTGGGGGCAGCACCTGTGGCTCAAAGGAGTAGGGTGCCAGCCCCATATACGGGAGGTGGCAGATTCAAACCCAGCCTCAGCCAAACACTGCAAAAAAAAAAAAAAAGCTAGCATCTGGTGGCCTCACCTAGTTTTTAACACCTTTCTCTTGGTTTCATTTTGTGTTGTCACAAGCATTTTTTTTAAATCAAAACTATTTTGTCTTTAAAGTGTTTATTTTCTTTCTAATTTAGGTAGTCATTAAAGTGAGTAAGCACTCCAATTTGTACAAATAATCAACACACTGAAAATGGCATAAATGTATTTATGATCTATGTACAAAAGACTTAATAAAAAATAAACTTAAAAAATAAATGAAGTGACTTGTTTCATACAGAGACGCAGAATTATAGGCAGAATTATAAATGACCGTTTTAAATGGTTGGGTTTTTTTAAGTTTTGGCTCTAATAAAAATACACTCACAGCACTTGATTTAAACTATTAGTTATCCCAGTAGACAGGAGGTTGGCTTTGGGAAAAATATCAAACTCGGGTTTATCAATTCTATCTGTTTTCTTTTCACACATTACCTGCTTCAAGGCAATATGCATACACACAAAAGCATTTCTGCAAGGAGAGCTCTAATGGCATGAACTCCCTCTCACATCTGACACTGTGTTCCCCACCCCCTCCCCTCACACTCACACATACTCACTTTCTTCCTGACACTTTTTTTTTTTGCAGTTTTTGGCCGGGGCTGGGTTTGAACCCACCACCTCCAGCACATGGGGCCAGCACCCTACTCCTTTGAGCCACAGGCGCTGCCCTCTTCCTGACACTGTGCTCTGATGAATTTCTGGCCCTTTCCTTCTTCCTTCCTTCCTGCTTCTCCTTCATCATTTCTTCCCTCTCTTCCACCCCCTCTGATGTAGCCGCTGTCCCTGGGTCTTAGTACTGGTTTGCTTTTTTAGTTTTTCTCAATACATTGTGTCATTTGGCCATCTTATTGATTTTACACAATCAATAAATATTTCCATCTGGTACAAGACGCACAAATCTATTTTTCCAGGTCTGGCATTCTCACCCACACTCCAACACACTCTCGATGTAAAACTCCCTATCAAGATGTGTTTCTGGCTCCTCAAGTCCAACACACCAGTCTAAAGCTTGTCTCAGACCTCTCTTGTTCCAGACCCCTCCCCACCAAGTCCCCTCTGTTCCAGACATGCCTCTCCCCTGAGATTTTTCTTTGCAAATGACACAGGTTCCCTAGGATCACAATCTTTGCATCCCTTTTATTTTCCTCATCCAAATAATCTGAAACAAAATCAATTGACAAATTATCTCGGGTCTACTGTTTCAATATCTCTCAGATACATTATTTCCTCTAAATGTATCTAGCCCAAATTATTCAGACCCTCACTACCTTTCACCTGAAATATGCTAAGTGGCCTCTCCTCCATTTAATTCCTCTGTTACATTCATCCCGCAGAGGAGCAAATCTAAACTGCTTAAAAATCAGTTTGGCTCATGCCATTTCTTTCTTCAAATTTCAGTGCAAGCAAAATAATTAATTCTATTCTTTTCAAGTTTCACATCCTGGCATCCAAGATCCAATATTGATTTGGCCCCCACCTCATTATTCAGATCTTATTTGGCATGACGTTTCTTCTGGGAGTCCTCTCTGTGCTGCCTAAATTAGATGACAAGGAATAAGTGTCAGCTTCTATGGCAGCTGCTGAGTGTCCCACAACTGCGTGCCCTCTAATCCCCATGGAAGCCAATTTTCCTGGGTCACCTGGTACATGTACCACATGCAGCATGAAGTCAACTCAATGGGCACTGGGTTCAGTATGTCTAAACTGGATTCCTCTGAGTTCTAGAGTCCCTTCCATGTGAGGTTTGAGGCCATGCAGGGCAACTGAGCTATTGGGCTTCAAGCTTTTTTTCAATTTATGCAACTACACTTCGGTTTGTCTTATTTAAGGGGTTGTCTGAGAGTTCATTTGGCAAAAATGGAGTCTCTGCTTGGAAACCTAGATCTCATTCAGCCATCTAAAAGCAGTGCTTTCTGAACAGTGGTTTCCATGTTTAGTTTTGGGTTAAACTTACTTGTATTTAATGGATGAGAAAATGGAGGACCAGAGAAGTTAAATGACATAGTGACTTGATATGGCTTATCTGACATTTATCATCCTCCACATGAGCTCACCCATTGCTTTGGTCACATTATGCTTTGGCCACTTTCATGCTGGCTGTGTCTAGGTCTGCACTGGTACAAAGCCCTGTCTCAGACCCACACTGCAAACCTCACACTTGCTGTTCTGGGACGTCCTTTCTGCCAAGGTATGAGCACCACATGGGAACCCACCTCGGACTGACTTATGCATGTACAAGTCAGAAGTACAGGGGAGTCAACATAGACAGGTATCAGGGACCAGGGGATGAATGTTTCACTCTTTTATACTTGGGTGGACAGTTTGAGACCCATTTTATAACATCCCTGTGAAGTCCGATGGGATGGAATTCTCGTCACCCTCTCTGGTAACTGGCTCAATAATGCTTCCTTTTATTGGCATTTCCTTCTATCCTATTTCCAATTTGTCTGCTCCTTGCCACCAAATTCTCCAGTAGACTTACACCAGATAAGGAAGACCCACTCTCAGTCTGCTTATAGGGGAACCTAAACTAAGAGAGACACCTGCTAATTTATGTGTGCACCCAATCTTGGACTTCAGCTCTGTAAATTTAAAATGTATCTTTCTGCTCCTCTGCCTCAGAGAATATGAGCTTTGTGAAAAATTCTCATGTTCTCTTTTTATTATATCTCTAAGACACATCACATGTAGAAGTAGAATTAAACAACAAAAAGTATTTTATTGGCCGGGAGCGGTGGCTCACACCTGTAATTCTAGCACTCTGGGTAGCTGAGGTGGGTGGATTGCATGAGTTCACAAGCTTGAGAACAGCCTGAGCTAACCAGTAAGACCTCGTCTTTAAAAATAGCCAGGTGTTGTGGTGGGCGCCTGTAGTCCCAGCTACTTGGGAGGTTGAGGCAAGAGAATCATTTAGGCCCAAGAGTTTGAGGTTGCTGTGAGCTGTGACACCATGGCACTCTACTGAGGGTGACAAAGCGAGACTCTGTCTCAAAAAAAAAAAATTATTAGCTTCTACTATTTTCCCTAATGAAAGAATGAAAAAACAACTGTTCAGAAAACAGAATCACACACAATAAATAAAATCTTTCCAGCCATGAGAAGGGAGGACAGATATGCCTTATTGTTCAGTCACCCTTTCTTGGAGATATCTTTTGTAGCTCATTAACAGACCTTAATTACACCTTCAAAGCTTAAATCACACTTCAGATCATCAATTTACTTAGTAGATCACTTGAGTCTATGTACATGCCTAGTATATGTTCCATGGCTTGTCTCTGAGTAACAGATATTCTTCTTAGTAAAGTATCTCAAGAATGGAAGAAAAAGTATCCAATGTACTCAGCCCTACTATGAAACTAATTTATGGCTTTCACATGAAAGCTATAACCCAGTTATAACCTAAGAATAGGGGGAAGGGGGAGAGGGAGGGGAGGCAAGGGGGAGGATGGGCAGAGGGAGGGTGATTGGTGGGATTACACCTGTGGTGCATCTTACAAGGGTACGTGTGAAACTTAGTAAATGTAGAATATAATTGTCTTAACACAATAACTAAGAAAATGCCAGGAAGGCTATGTTAACCAGTGTGATGAAAATGTGTCAAACTGTTTATAAAACCAGTGTATGCTCCCCCATGATCTCATTAATGTACACAGCTATGATTTAATATTAAAAAAAAAATTTAAAAAAGGAAAATAAAAAAAAATAAAACATTCCAAGCCTTTCCAGGCATCCTCAAACTTTTTAAACAGGGGGCCAATTCACTGTCCCTCAGACTGTTGGAGGGCCGGACTATAGTTTAAAAAAAGAAAATGAACAAATGCTTATGCACACTACATATATCTTATTTTGAAGTAAAAAAACAAAACGGGAACAAATACAATCACACCGTCTCATGTGGCCTGCGGGCTTCAGTTTGAGGACCCTTGCTTTACACAAAGCTTCATTTCTTTAATCAATCACAAACCGAAGAGTCTTTACACTCACCTACAACCTGAAATCCCCTGCTTTGAGATGTCCTGCCTTTTCAGGCCAAACCAATGTCCACCTTCCATATATTGATTTATGACATTATATGTAGTCCCTGCCTCCCTGAAATGTATAAATCCAAACTATACCACAACCACAGAAAGACCACGTGCTCAAGGCTTCTTCAGGCAACGGTTGCACTTGTTCAGGTCAGAATAAATCTCTTTAAATTATTTCACAGAGCATGGGTTCTTTTTCGTTGACAATGTATATTGTTCCTCAAATGCTTTCTAGTAAAGCTGATTCTATAGATAAAGAATAGATGATAACACTCAGTGCAGATTTGGACTGCGACTGTTCTGAGTTTAAAAGTTAAATATTTAGCTAATGGTTAACTGAATGATAATTAGTGCTGAACTAAACAGCTAACATGGAGGAAAAAGGAAATGAGCTGTGAGGAAATGAAGAATTCTCTAATGGACATGGGAATACCAGAAAATCAGGAGCAGATATCAATGGAGATAAACTGACTGAAAATCCAGTCTGCCACAGCACAGGGCCAGGCCATCACCATCTCAGAAAAAGGACATCTAAAACACTCAGACACAATCTCAATGCTTTCCTCACATACTGTTGGCTACTGCGGGCATCCTTTAAAATGCCGTGAGTAACAACCTAACAGTAGCTCTCTTTTATTAGATATATTCTATGAGCCAACCAATAATCTAAACATTTAAAACTATATGTTATTTAATATTCACATAACCTCATGACATAAGCATTCCTATTACTCCTGTTTTTCAGATGACAAAGTAAGGCTTACAAATGTGGAAACTTCTTTAAAGTGGCACAGCTGATGAAGGATAGCGACAGAAAATGGGCCAAGTCTGTATCTCAAGGCTCTGTGTATTAGATTCAGATTATTTTGAACTTCAATAGCTTTTCCTTCTCCCCAAATATTATCTTCCCTATCTCAGATCTTCCATTCAAACACACTTTTCATACTCTTTGCTATGAAACTGTATTCCTCATTGCCTGATCACCTAATTCTGATCAGTTTTGATTTCTATTGCCCTATGTTTCCCAGACATCTCAACTATTCTCTAGCCTGTTTCATCCTCTCAAATATCATTAGTGTTTGGTGAAAGTCTGCTCAGTAAAATGGACAAACAGATTTTTATTCATCTTCTGCAGATGGACCTTGAAACATAGATTTTCTTTCTTTTTTCCCCAAGGAAGTTTCTTCACCATGGGAAGCCTAAAGTTCGCATTTGGAAGTATTATTTACTGTTTGTTTTCTTGCAGGTCTTTTGAGAACCTTTTAAGATTGCTATTGTGATGTATCATAAATAATCTCAAGTACAGAAGTTCATGGACTTGCCAAGTAGCCATTCTTGACCATTTTCTTGTGGGAATGCTCTGTGATTTTAAGACCACTCTACAGTATTTTAGAGACACTTATGAGTCCCAAAGAATGCTTCTTTTTCTGCAAGCATATTACAGGGCTATATTAAGGGATGCCCTATATATGCTATTTGTTTCCAGAGCAACAAATGCAATGTTTTTTGAAATAAACTTTTTTAAAAATTTAGAACACTTTTATGTTTACAGAAAAATTGTGAAAATAGAACAGAAAGTTTCCATATACCCAGAGCCCAGTTTCACTTCTTATTAACATCTAATACAGTTTGGTACATTTGTTAATGAACCAATATTGATACATTATTATTAATTAAAATCCATACTTTACACAGATTTCTTTAGTTTTGTCCTTTTTCTGTTCTAAGATCTTATACAAAATAGCATAGTACATTTATTTATCCTGTCTCCTTAGGCAACTGTTGGCTGCTACAGTTTCTAAGACTTACATTTTTTGGATGATCTTGACAGTTTTGGGGAGTACTGGTCAGGCATTTTGTAGAATGTACCTCATTTGGGACTTGCTTGCTGTTTTGCTCATGATTAGCCTAGGGTTGTACATTCCGAGGGGGTAAATAATAGAAATGAAGAGCTATGTTCATTATAGCGTATCAAACGTACATACTATCAACATGATTTATCACAGTTGATGTTGGCCTTGATCACCTGGTTAGATAGCATTTGTTGGGCTTGTCTAATACAAAATTGCTCTGTATTTCTCATTTATGTGCTCTGCTCTTTGACAGGAAGTCACTAAGAAGTGGGGGTTATGCTCCCCTTTATTTAGGGTGAAGTTTCTAGAACATCAATTTGAAATTCTTCTGCATGTGAGGTGGTTTCTTCCCCCCTATTTGTTTATTTATTGAATCATTTATTTATGCCAGTACAGACTCACAGATACTTATCTTATATTTCAGATTATAACCCAATATTACTTTTCTTTTGTTCCAGTTGTTCCAACTTTGACCATTGAGAGTTTTTCAGTAGTTCCTTTGACATAACTTCATTGTTATGGGTTTTGTTTGTTAGTTTGTTTTTACTTGTTTGTTTTGATCTTGTGCTTCTTTACTTTCTGGAACTATAAGATGCTCCAGGCTCATCTTATATATTTCTATCCCCAGTCTGGGAATCAGCCATGTCTCCAAGGACCCTTGGTTCCTTTTACTGGAGAATGACATTAGAAACCAAGAACTGGGTACTGATTGCACTTACCGCTAACTGGTTGTTTTAAGGCTGTCCTTAAACAGAGCAAAGAAACACATATGTATATACTAACCCTTTCATAGACTATATGTATCTATAAATATTTCTGTGTGTAACCATCTATTGAATTAAACACTAGTTCATACTGAAGCCTCCAATTCTTTTTCATGTCCACTTGGATCATTCTAACCTCCTCCTCTTGCTTGTTATAAACTTTCACAACCGTGAGAAATCTGGCTTCCACCATCTGCCATCCATTTACTTCTTTGTTCATTTCCAATATATGCATCTAGCAATATCAGAATAACCCATGTCCCCAGAGGAAACAACTTTATCATCTAAAGTATGGGGCAATGCCATGTTTCTTAAATTTATGCACAAAAAGTTAATTGTAAGGCTCTGTCTTCATTTTTTTCCTATTGATTTTTACTCTCAGTCCATTTTATGAAAGGAATAAAAGCTACAGACCAGAATAAACCAGAAATTATCTAGAAAAAGACATAAGAAAAAATGAAGTTGAAACTCACAAATTTAACTAAAGAGTTGGTATAGCAGGGCTATGAAGGGAATGAGTGTAATTTCAGATACAACTTTACCAAGCCCAGCACAGATGGGCTTTTGTTCTCTTTATGTCTTTTCACTTTTCCAGAGACAATGTAATACTTTTACTGACCTGAAAATTCTCTGTGCTCTGCCCATGTATCTGTTCCTCCTACCTAACCCCTGACAACCACTGATCTTTTTACTGTCTCCACAGTTTTGAGTTTTCCAAAATATTATACAGTTGGAATAATACAGTATGTATTTTCAGATTGACTACTTCCACTTAGCAATATGCATTTAAGTTTCCTCTGTATCCTTTTATAACTAGATAAATAGTTTCTTTTTAGCACTGAATAATATTCCGTTGTCTACATGTACCACAGTTTATCCATTCACATAGGGAAGGACATCTTGGTTCCACATTTTGGCAATTATGAATAAAGCTCCTATAAACATCTATGTGTAGGATTTTGTGTAGACATAAGTTTTCAACTCTTTTGGGTAAATACCAAAGAACCCCATGGCTGAATTTTATGATAAGCGTTCCTTTAGTTCTATAAGTTTTATCCCCAAGGGGCTGTACCAGTTCGCATTTCCGTCTGTAGTGAATCAGAGTTCCTGTTGCTCCACATCTGTCCAAACATCTGGTGTTGTCAGTACTTTGGATTTTTTACCTTTCTGATACATATGAAGTGATAACTCATTGTTGCTTTAATTTTCAATTTGCTAATGACATATGTTGAACATCTTTTCATATGCTTATTTGCCATCTGCATATCTTTCTTTGGTGAGGTATATGTTCAGATCTTTGGCTTATTTTTTAATCAAGTTGTTTTCTTATAGTTGAGATTTAAGAGTTCTTTATGTATTTTGGATAGCAGCCTTACCAGACAAGTCTTCTGCAAACATTTTCTCCCATTATGCCGCTTGTCCTCTCAATCTCTTGACTATTTTTTGCAAAGAGGAATTTTTTTGATTAAGTCAAACTTATTAATTATTTCTTTTATGGATCACGCCTTCAATGCTATATCTAAAAAGCCATTGCCAAACCCAAGGTCATCTAGATTTTCTCTTGTTATCTTCTAGGAGTTTTACTGTTTTACATTTTACATTTAAGTCTGTGATCCACTTAGAGGTAATTTTTATGAAGATCTATGACTAGATTCATCATTTTCCACATGGATGCTCAGTTGTTCCAGCACCATTTCTTCAAAAGACTATGTTATCTTCATAGTATCACCTTTGCTACTTTGTCAACGATCAGCTGACTATTATACTCTTTTCTTAATAGTTTTGAAATTTATCATTGCATTATGGACATTAGGTGAGGTTGTCTTACCACAACAAATAAGTAAGCAAGGTAATGGATGGGTTAATCAGTTTGATGTAAGCATTTCACATTGTGTATCAAATCAGTACACTGTACCCCATAAATGCATCAATGTACACAGTTATGATTTAATAAATAAAAAAGATCAGTTTACTATATTTATGTTGGTCTATTCTGGGCTTTCTATTCTGTTCCATTGATCCATTTCTTTTTCTTTTCTTTCTTTCTTTTTTTTTTTTTTTTGCCAATATCATACTGTCTTGATTAGTATAGCTTTGTCCTGAAGTCTGGTAGTATCAGTCCTCCAATTTTGTTCTTTTCTTTTCATATTGGCTCTGGTTTACAGCAATTCATCCCAAGTATAATGTAAAGGCATTTAACCATATCTTTTGTTCTCTTTATGGCTTTTCACTTTTCCAACAGTATTTAGCTTGTGAATAGTCTACAAATGGTATCCTATTTCTTTTTTAATTTGTTTATTTTTTTATATATTGTTGGGGATTCACTGAGGGTACAATGAGCCAGGTTACACTGATTGCATTTTTTAGGTAAAGTCCCTCTTGCAATCATGTCTTGCCCCCAGAAGGTGTGGCACGTACCAAGGCCCAACCCCCCTCCCTCCTTCCCTCTCTCTGCTCTTCTTTTTCCCACCCTTCCCTCCTTCTTTCTCTCTCTGCTCTCCCCTTCCCCCACCCCCACCATGACCTTAATTGTCATTAATTGTCCTCATATCAAAATTGAGTACATACATAGGATTCATGCTTCTCCGTTCTTGTGATGCGTTTCCTCTTAGAACTGGAACCAGACAAGGTTGTCCTCTGTCACCTTTACTATTCAACGTAGTGCTGGAAGTTCTAGCCAATACAATTAGGCAAGACAAGGAAATAAAGGGAATCCAAATGGGAGCAGAGGAGGTCAAACTCTCCCTCTTTGCTGACGACATGATCTTATACTTAGAGAACCCCAAAGACTCAACCACAAGACTCCTAGAGGTCATCAAAAAATACAGTAATGTTTCAGGATATAAAATCAATGTCCACAAGTCAGTAGCCTTTGTATACACCAATAACAGTCAAGATGAGAAGCTAATTAAGGACACAATTCCCTTCACCATAGTTTCAAAGAAAATGAAATACCTAGGAATATACCTAACAAAGCAGGTGAAGGACCTCTCTAAAGAAAATTATGAAATCCTCAGAAAGGAAATAGCAGAGGATATTAACAAATGGAAGAACATAACATGCTCATGGATTGGAATAATCAACATTGTTAAAATGTCTATACTTCCCAAAGCAATCTACCTATTCAGTGCCATTCCTATTAAAATACCAACATCGTACTTTCAAGATTTGGAAAAAATGATTCTGCATTTTGTATGGAACCAGAAAAAAGCCCGTATAGCTAAGGCAGTGCTTAGTAATAAAAATAAAGCTGGGGGCATCACCATACCAGATTTTAGGCTGTACTACAAAGCCGTAGTGGTCAAGACAGCATGGTACTGGCACAAAAATAGAGACATAGATACTTGGAATCGAATAGAAAACCAGGAAATGAAACTAACATCTTACAACCACCTAATCTTTGATAAACCAAACAAGAATATACCTTGGGGAAGGACTCTCTATTCAATAAATGGTTTTGGGAGAACTGGATATCCACATGTAAAAGACTGAAACTGGACCCACACCTTTCCCCACTCACAAAAATTGATTCAAGATGGATAAAGGACTTAAACTTAAGGCATGAAACAATAAAAATCCTCAAAGAAAGCATAGGAAAAACATTGGAAGATATTGGCCTGGGGAAAGACTTCATGAAGAAGACTGCCATGGCAATTGCAACAACAACAAAAATAAACAAATGGGACTTCGTTAAACTGAAAAGCTTCTGTACAGCTAAGGAGACAACAACCAAAGCAAATAGACTACCTACATAATGGGAAAGAATATTTGCATATTTTGAACCAGACAAAAGCTTGATAACTAGGATCTATAGAGAACTCAAATTAATCCACGTGAAAAAAGCCAACAATCTCATATATCAATGGGCAAGAGACGTGAATGGAACCTTCTCTAAAGAAGACAGACGAATGGCTAATAAACATATGAAAAAATGTTCATCATCCCTATCTATTAGAGAAATGCAAATCAAAACCACTCTGAGATACCATCTAACCCCAGTGAGAATGGCCCACATCACAAAATCTCAAAACTGCAGATGCTGGCGTGGATGTGGAGAGAAGGGAACACTTTTACACTGCTGGTGGGACTGCAAACTAGTACAACCTTTCTGGAAGGGAGTATGGAGAAACCTCAAAGCACTCAAGCTAGACCTCCCATTTGATCTTGCAATCCCACTACTGGGCATCTACCCAGGAGGGAAAAAAAATCCTTTTATCATAAGGACATTTGTACTGACTGTTTATTGCAGCTCAATTTACAATTGCCAAAATGTGGAAACAGCCTAAATGCCCACCAACCCAGGAATGGATTAACAAGGTGTGGTATATGTATACCATGGAAGTGGAAGACATTATTCTTGGTATTCTATTTCTTTTTTTCCTCTTACCTTGAGGAAATTTGCTATCAGAGAAATTTCTCTGTTAACTCTTTTTTTCTCAGTAAGAATTCAGTCTTTTTATCATAGTGGGTCAGACAGAGGAAGAGGGAGGGAGAGGGAGAGAGGAAGGGTGGGGAAAGGATTCCCTTCCTGAAGATGGCTGGCAAACAGCCTGACTGAGCATGTGATTTTCGTGGACCATACCCTCTCCTATGACTAGCATGAATGAAACAAATAGTTTTCAACATTGACTAGTGAAAAGTACTTTTTGTAATATAAGGTTAAAAGAAAAGGAGATATTGCAAAACAAACGTTTCCACAAATATTTAAAGATCCTGGATTTTTCTGAATTATATTTATCTAATGTTGGTCACACAGAAAAAAGTGAAACTGTAGTTTTTCAAAATAATATAAATGTAATGTATATAGTGTTCCAATTAGAAAAATTTCCTTCATATATTTAGAAGTATTCAAAATAGCCTTTTAAAAAGGATTTAAAATGCTTAGGCTAAAGCAGGTACGTCAGACTGCCTTTTCTTACATCAATGTGATTCTCTTAACAATTCATATTTTGAAATACATTAACGTAGATGATAGTTTTTGATTGCCATCACAATTTTAAATATGCAGCATAAGTGATTTTGATCTTTGTTAATTTTCTTAGAAAAATAAAAATACTGCAGACATATGCTTAATTGCATTCATGAAAGAAAATTCAAATTGTTTTGTTTTAGTAACACAGAATTAAGAAAGTTACCCATATTTTATTTAAAATGAATAATGCATTTCTGGATACAAAGAGCTATTGACAGGGAAGGTAAGAAATGTGGTGCTTTACTTTCCAGAATACCTGAAAAAGCACAGGGATATTTATAAGGAATCCACAAAGGATCTTATAAATAATGTATTTATGGTTTTAGAAATAAAATATTCATTTGGAGAAAGACTCTTAAGAAAGCATCTAATTATAAATAATGAAGAGGATCAGCTAGAACCATCCTTGAAGAGCAGGAATCGACATACACAAAACTACTTGGTACTATTTTTAAACATCAATAAAACATGCATGTTTGATTTTTTTCAATAGGATATTATTATTATTATTTGGAAAGTTTTGCTTCCCAGGACTTTCTGAGTCATTATAGTAGCATATATATAAGTGTACCTTATCAATGAAGAGGTTTCACATGACAGCTATTGCTGGTTATATATTGTTTTCTTTTTGGTGGTTTTTTGCACAGTCCTCGGCCCCATCAAATTTACCTGAAGCAACTTACCCTAGAATGCATCCCGGGTGGCTGATCCAAAACTACTCTTTTCCTTCAGAGGAATCAAATACATTTTATACTCTTCTTCAGATTTTACAAAAGGACAGAATGATCTTGCAATTTGTCATTCAAATAGGGACAATTATGAGCATGAAAAGAGTGTGCATATAGTTATTACTTTTGGACAACAGGTGCAAACTAGATCTATTAGATAAATGGAATCATATACATGAGCTCATGTATCTGTTTTTTTCACTTATTATAATGTTTTTAAGGTTCATCATGTTGTAGAAAGTATTAATATTTCATTCCTTTTGCAGGCTGAAAAATATTCTATTGTGTGACTTAGTATTTTGTTTCTTCATTCATCAGCTGATGTACATCTACTTTTTAGCTATTATAAATAATATAGCCATGACTAGGTCTACACATTCTTGTGTAAACACGTTTTCAGTTTTTCTGGATACATACCTAGGAGTGTAATTTGTGGGTCATGTGGGCACTCTATGATTACATTTCTGAGAAACTGAAGAAGTGTTTTGCATGGGGCTGCATCATTTCCAGAGGAGGCAATGTATGAGAGTTATAGCATCTTCCTGTCCACACCAGCATTTGTTTGTCTGTTTAAATTATAACCATCTTAGTGCATATGAAGTACTATTGTATTTTGGTTGATTTGTATTTTCCTAATGACCAATGATACTAAACACTTGCTCATATACTTCTCAGCTAATTGTCTATCTTATTTTCAACAATGTCCATTCACATATTTTGCCCATTGTATAAACGGGATTAAATTTATTTTTAATGCTAAGTTTTAAGATTTCTTTGTATATTCTAGATACACAGCATCCATAAAGTTCATGTGCAATTTAAAATAGACAGCTATTTTAAACTATTAGCTTGTCTAACCATGGACATCCTATATTAGACCCTTATCAGATATTTATAAATACTTTTCCTCAATTTTGTCTTTTCACTTTCTTGGTAGTGTTCATTAAAGGATGAACGTTTTAATTTTTTTTAATTTCTATGGCTATATACCCACAATGCCTGGATTTTTTTTTTTAGAAACAGCATCTCGCTATTGCTCAGGCTGGTATCACACTGGTGACGTCAAGCAATCCACACACATCAGCTTCCCAGAGTGCTAGGATTATAGATGTGATCCACCACACCCGACCTCATTTTAGTATTTCTTCTTCTTTTCTTTTTTAGTTTTTCTATTTTATTTATTTACTTTTTAATTTATTTTTTATTTCAAATTAATATGAGGGTACAAATTTTTAGGTTACATTGTTCTCACTTTCAGGGTGAAGTTCCATTTGTAAGAGTCCCTCACCCAGGGGGTGTGTTATACACCCTCACAATGTGCACATTAGGTGAGATCCTGCCTCATGCCCTCCCTCTTTCTGCCAAGTATAATACTATGTTAGTATTTCTTAAAAGACAAATCTGCTAGCAACAAATTCTCTTCACATTTGTTTATCTGAGAAAGTCCTAATCTCTTCTTTCATTTTCAAAGTATACCTTTGCCAGGTACAGAATTTTTGATTGACACAGGTATTTTTTTCCTTCTTTCAGACCTTTAAATATGTTTACCCAATGCCTCTGGACTTCATAGTTTCTAATGAAAAATCTGCACTTAATTTTATTAAGCATTTCTTATATGTTATGAGTTTTTTTTTTCTCTTGCTACTTTGGATATTCAAAATCTTTTCCAAGTATCATTGTGATGTCTTCTTTAACCATGAGTTATTAGGAGGTATGTTGTTGCTTAGTTTCTAAATAATTTAAGGCATTATAGTTGTCTCCTCTTATTTCTACTTTGATTGTACTTGATACAGAAACCATACCAAACATTTTGTCAAGTACATGTTTTATTTTTGTTAATGATCCATGTCCAGTGGAAAATGTATATTCTGCAGTTATACTCCCAGTGTTATGTTTCAACTAACTCATGTTTATTAAACATGCTGCATAATTCCCTATAGCTCAAGTAATTTTTGTCTATGTATTTTATGAGTGCTTGAAAGCTGTCACTAAAATATTTCTCTATTTCTTCGTTTTACTAAGAGTATGTCTTTATATGTTTGGAAGCTGTATTAGTAGGCAAATATACTTTTAGAATCTTATTTTTTTACTTTAAATTGATTATTGCATAATTAAATTTTATCTTTATTTCTTATTTTAAAGTCTAACTTGTTTAATATCAGTATGGTTACATAACATCTAGTGTTTGGTATATTTTTTCATCTTTTCATTTTCTTTCTTTCTTTTTTTTTTTTTAATTGAGACAGAGCCTCAAGCTGTCACCTTGTGAATAGTGCTGTGGCATCACAGCTCACAGCAACCTCCAACTCCTTGGCTCAAGCGATTCTCCTGCCTCCACCTCCCAAGTAGCTGGGACTACAGGTGCTTGCCACAACGCCTGGCTATTTTTTGGTTGCAGCTATCATTGTTGTTTGGCTGAATTCAAACCGTCCAGCTCAGGTGTATGTGGCTAGTGGCTTAGCCGCTTGAGCCACAGGTGCCGAGCCTCATCTTTTCATTTTCAATCTTTATGTGTCACTAGATGTGCCCATGTACCAAAAATGAAATCTATATTTTCTATTTTTGTGCAATTATTTCCTTTTGTTTTTTCATTTGAATATGACTTATGTAATCATTAGCATATATTTGAGCTCATATCTAGTATTTTGCTATCACTTTCTCTTAGTATCACCTTTTATTATTTATTTTTGCTTTTAAAAATTAATATTTCATCCTATTGTCTCCTATATTAACTGATGAGGTATTTTTCAGTTATTATTCTGTGAATTATAAGGTCTATCCTTGACTTACTTAAGAAAACTTTCTTTTCTTTTCTTCAAGGATATAGTGTGCCTACATTTAGTGTTTCTATTATAACAAAGTACTGGAAGGCCTAAGAAAAACAATTAAGCATGTAAATTTTTTTTTTTTTTTTTTTTTTTTGTAGAGACAGAGTCTCACTGTACCGCCCTCGGGTAGAGTGCCCTGGCGTCACGCGGCTCACAGCAACCTCTAACTCTTGGGCTTATGCGATTCTCTTGCCTCAGCCTCCCGAGCAGCTGGGACTACAGGCACCCGCCACAACGCCTGGCTGAAGCACGTAAATTTTTTTTTTTCTGTTTTACTTAAGCTTTTATTTTCTTTTCCTTTTTTAAAAATTTTTTATTGTTTGGGCTTTATTGAACATACAAAGAATTCATTGAGGGTGCAAACAGATGAACTGATTGCATTTGTTAGGTAATTATAATTATATTTATGTGTTATAATTGTGTCCTGCCGCCAAGAGGTGTGCCATATACTACGAACTCCCACTCCCTGCCTTCCTCCCTTTTCCCCACTCCCTCATTTTCCATCCCCCATGTCAGTGCCAGCTGTGGCACCCCATCACCATGCAAATAAAAATAGCGAGGACAGGGATTAAAGGTACACACCTGCAAGAGGTGAGCTTCCCCTAGGTGCAGGGAGAGCCCCCAGTAACTTCTGCCATGGACTCTTATTGAAGCATTATACAACAGGTGTGGGGGGCCCACATACTGGAGCTCCATGCTTAACGATCACTATGTGCTCTTTCCCTATTGGCTCAACTCCCACCGTGTTGCACCACAAATGTCCAAAATAGAACAACTGCTTACTAACGAGTGACCAATGTTATCTCATTAACGCATGCAGTTGCTTGAGGGATTGTCTCTGGGCTGCAAAACATCTCCATGCTGGCTAGGAGATTGTCTCGCTCCCAGCGCCTCCCTCAAGAACTGGTGGCCCCTTCTAAAAGCCTGGTGCTCAGTCTCCTACAGGTCCCCCCCTTTTTTTGTTTAAGATATTCTTGTATGGGGTAAGGGAGAAACCCACAGTTGTCTGTTTCATCTGTTCTGTTCTTATTGAGTAGCTCTCCTTCCAGCTAAGTAAAAGAACAAAAAGCACAGAATAGTTAATAAAGTTACTCCAACTAAACTGGTAAGGGCCCTCACAGAAGAAAAAGGAGAAGGAGTAGCCACACTGTTGACAGTGTTTAGAACTTCAATTCTTGTGACAGATTACACTCTTAAGAGTGAGAGGACTGGGGATCACTTCCACACACGATGATGTGTTGCTCCCTCCAGGCACAAGGGGAAGCATACCTCCTCCCTGACAAACGATATCCAAGCTGACGTTGGGAGGAGCGGCAAGGAAAAACTACGGATATAGGTTCAATAAATGAAATTCTCTCACCTTTGCTAATGTCGATACAATTATTACCAGGAACGAGATTTATCTCTCATGCCAAACACCTTAAAAGCTGGCTCCGTTTGTTCCAGGATCCTTTCAGAGCCCAGAGGGTACGTGCTGAGCTCACCCAGGCTTAGAGAATGGGGGGGTTCCCTGAATGGTGGAACCCTGTATCAGTCCTTTCTCTCTGAACAGAAGGTCTAACTGCTATTGCGAAAAGGGATGCTGACCTCTCCAAACTACTTCCTACTAAAACTGGACAATGACATAGGGGGGCAGTCAGAGGTTCCTCAGAGGAGGTCCATCCAGGTTTCACAGTAAATGAAAATCTGGGTTGATAATTTGGAGTAAAATGCTAGGGTATTCTTTTCTTGAAATTTACTCAGGCCCAGGAGATTGGAGTTCCCTATTAAGGCTGGGATGAGGGAATGTCGTATCAATAGAATGGATCAAAGTCCTGGTGAGGTCTCTTGCTCATAACGAGGTTTAATCCAGCAGGCAGACAGCCATTGCTGTTGTTCTGTTAACAATATGAGCAAATCCTCTACCCCAATGTAGCAGGTAGTCAGGTTTCTATTCAGACATATCAGGGTTTTTTTTGTTTGTTTGTTTTTTTAATATAGAAAATGAGTTTCTGTATCTGAGAAGGTGATGGCTGGGTAAGAGATGTCCAGTGACACTCAGCAGTTGTATTTATATCAGTAATAGGCCTCTAGAAAACAGAGACTGCATGCCTATGTGTTATAGCCTGTTTTAAATCTTTTAGAATCTTTAAAGTAATCATATGGGGATTAAAGTGTTGGCCTCCTTGGGGATATTGTGGACTAAGAGAAATATCAGTAACTGTAACAGGGAAAAGCCCAAAAGTATCTTCCAAAGGAAAGTTACCTCTTTGTCGACTTTCCAGCAGAGTCTTCTTAACCAAAGTTGTGGGTTCCTGCCTTCATAGGAGGGCGCTGTGGGTAGTGCTGGGTGATCCTCAGCATTTCTAACTGTGAGACTATTCACCCGATCCTCCAACTGTTTAATTTGGGTTGCCGTAATAGTTATTAAGGTATCACCTTGTTTGTTAGTATTTGTATCACCTACTTCCTCCTCTATAGAAGCACCAGAAGAACTCTTGTAAGTGTCATGTTCATTTTTTTACAATTACGCTCAGTTTATTATCCTGCTCCTCACTGATGGGTGAAGGTGACAATGGATGAACGCACACAGGGTCTACAGACACACATCCTCACATATCATTATCTTCTTCATCAAGTTCGACTTGTTGTGACACTGTGGTCAGAAAATTACCCATCGTTTTCCTTTTTTACTGTATGCCAGAGGTCTACTTACTCTGAGTAACATCCCCTCAAGTTTCTTTTTCCTGTTTGCCAAAGGTCCACTTACTTGAGTGACGTCCCCCTTTGTTGTCTATGGATGGTTAATTAACCTTCACTTCCCCATAAACTCTCTCTTGTTGTTTTGCTGAAGGTTTCACTTACTCTGAGTGTAGTTCCCCCTTTCAGTCCATGACCTGGTCCAGATCCTGCTGACTATACCATTTGTTGGTGTCCACTGTGACACCCCATTACCACATGAATAAAAACAGCCAGGACATGGATTAAAGGTACAAGCCTGAAAGAGGTGGGCTTACCCTAGGTACAGGGAGAGCCCTGAGTAACCTTGCCATGGCCTTTTATTGAAGCATTATACAACAGGTGTGGGGGGGCCACATACGGAGCTACGTGCTTAATGATCACTACATGTTCTTTCCCCATGGGCTCAACTCCCACCCAGTTGCACCACAGATGTCCAAAGTATAACATCTGCTTACTAACAAGCAACCAATCTTATCTCATTAATGCATGCAGTTGCTTGAGGGCTTATCTCCAGGCTGCAAAACATCTTCATGGCAGCTAAGAGATTGTCTCACTCCCAGCACCTCCCTCAAGAACTGGTGGCCCCTTCTTTAAGCCTGGTGCTCAGTCTCTTACACCTTCACTTTGGATTCTTGCTTCTCCATTCTTGTGATGCTTTACTAAGAAGAATGTGTTCCACCTCCATGCAGGTTAATACAAAAGATGTAAAGTCTCCATTTTTTTTTTTTTAAATAGCTGAATAGTATTCCATGGTATACATGTACCACAGCTTGTTAATCCATTCCTGGGTTGGTGGGCATTTAAGTTGTTTCCACATTTTGGCAATTGTAAAATGAGCTGTGATAAACAGGCTAGTGCAAATGTTCTTATAATAAAATGATTTTTTTTTTCCTTCTGGGCAGATGCCTAGCAATAGGTTTGCAGAATCAAATGGGAGGTCTAATTTGAATGACTTTTAAGAGTCACCATACTTCCTTTCAAAATGGTTGTATTAGTTTGCAGTCCCACCAGCAGTGTAAAAGTGTTCCCTTCTCTCCATACCCACACCAGCATCTGCAGCTTTAAGACTTTGTGACGTGGGCCATTCTCACAGGATGGTTTTGATTTGCATTTCTCTGATGATTAGGGACATGAGCATTTTTTCAGATGTTCGTTAGCCATTCACCTGTCTTCTTTAGAGAAGGTTCTATTCATGTCTTTTGCCCAGCGATGTATGGGATTGTTGGGTGTTATTTTGTTGATTAAGTTGAGTTCTTTATAGATCCTAGTTATCAAGCTTTTGTCTGATTCATAATATACAAATATTTTTTCCCACTCTGAAGGTTGTCCGTTTGCTTTGATTGTTGTCTCCCTAGCTGTACAGAAGCTTTTCAGTTTAATTAAGTTCCATTTGTTTATTTTTGTTGTTGTTGCAACTGCCACAGACGTCTTCTTCATAAAATCTTTCCCCAAGTTAATATCTTTAAGTGTTCCCCCAGTTTCATAGAGGATTTTTATTGTTTCATGCTTTAGATTTAAATATTTTATTCATCTTGAATCAATATTTGTAAGTGGCAAAAGGTGCAGGTCTAGTTTCAGTCTTTTACATGTAGTTATCCAGTTCTCCCAACATCATTTATTGAATAGGGATTCTTTTTCTCAAAGTATGGTCTTGTTTGGTTTATCAAAGATCAGGTGGCTATAAGATGTTAGTTTCATCTCATTGTTTTGTATTCAATTTCAAATGTCTGTCTCTGTTTTTGTGCCAATACTATGCTGTTTTGATCACTATGGCTTTGTTATATAGCCTAAAGTCTGGTGTGAAAAAAATTTTTGTTTTTGCTTTTACTAAATTTTATATAACGTGAGAATTTTAGAGCAGTTTATTTCTTTTATCTATCTTCCAATTTCTGTATGGCTGCTTTTTAGTATTTTAATTTCATGTGCATTTTAAACCCCAGGAGACATCATACTAGATATCCCTTTAGGATTTCTTTATTTTAGATATATTTTCTATGAATTCTTTAAGATTTTATTATCAGATTTTATTTTACTTTGGCTTCATTTTTCTATGTATTTTACTGGATATAAATTTTAGTGGGTCTTTTTTACTCAGCAGTTTGAAGATGGCATTTTTTTTTGTTGTTATAGTTTTAATTGTTGACTCATATTGTTGAAAAGATTTGTTTAAGTCCTAACTTCTAGTACTTGAGAATGTGATGTTACTTGGAAAGAGTGTCTTTACAGAGTAATCAAGTCGGAATGGTAGTTATGCATCCGTAAGACTTGGAAAGCCAAAGAGTGCAAACCCTAGGAAGCTAGGAACAATCATGGAAGGATCCTCCCACAAGTTTAAGTGGAATCATGGTCATACTGCCCCCTACCTTAATTTAAGATTGACTTCAGAAATGTGAGACAATGCATTTGGGCTTTTGTTTGTTTACTTGTTTGTTTACCTTATCTAGTTGTGGTACTCTGATGCAGTAGCCCTGGCAAACTAATGATAATTCTGACAGGAGTGAGGTTATATCTTATTGTGGTTTTAATTTGTATTTCTTGCAATTTTTAACATTACTTCTTTTTTTCTTCTTTCTTCTTCTTTTTTCTTGCTACCTGTCTTCTTTTGAAAAACTTCTGTTCATGTCTTTTGACCATTTTTTAATGTAGTTGTTTGTTTCTTATTCTTGCTGATTAATTTGAGTTCTTAGTAAATTCTGGATATTATTCTTTCACTGGATGTATAGTCTGTGAACATTTTCTCCCATTCCAGAGTTTGTCGATTTTCTTTGTCGATTATTTCCTTTGCCATGCAGATGCCTTTTAATTTAATTAAGTCTCATTTATTTATTTTCATTGTTACTATATTTGCTTATGGGGTCTCAGTCATAAAATCTTTGGAGAGGCTGATGTCTAGAAGAGTTTTTCCCTATAATTTCTTTTAGGATTTTTATGGATTCATTGAACTGTTTTATCTATTTTGAATTAATTATTGTATATCATGAGAAATAGCAGTCCTATTTCATTCTTCTGTATGTGGTTATCTAGTTTTACCAGCCTCATTTATTGAATAGGGCTTCCCTTCCTCCACTGTATGTTGTCTGCTTTGTTGAAGATCAGTTCATTGTAGGTAGATGGTTTTATATCTGAGTTCTCTCTTCTATTGATCTATGTCTCTATGTTTATACCAGTACCATGCTGTTTTGTAGCTTGTAAATCCAAAAGCTACTCTCATTTTTCCTTAAGCTTTGTGTTTTACCTATTTTGTTTCTTTTCTATAGAGCTTTTCACTATTTACTTCATTTTCCTTATATTCTTTATTCTGTTACTAAATGAAGAATGATCAAATTGTAAGGATAAATATAGTATTAATACTGATGATATATATACCAAAGAAAAGACTGAGCATATGTGTTGAATGAATTTTAAAAGGAAGCCATCAGTCCAACTGTATAATTTTCACATACCCTTTGCCCCTACATAACATTTTTTGGAATGATCCAGATATCAAATCTATCTGTGCTTCACTTCCTATTTCAGATTTTCTGTTCATCACTAGCAGCATTTCCTTTCAAATATTTTTCTTTTCTTTTCATTTTTTTTTTTGCTTTCTTTCTACACATAATTTGCCAATTGTTCTTAAGTAATTATTAGCAACACACTATTATATTCAAAATTATTCCAACTGGTATATCCATTAACCATACACATTCCGTAAAATCTTAATCCTAGTTGAACCAAAATATACAAATACTCTTCTGAGCTCCAGAATAATTTATCCAATTACCTACATGATATCTGCTCCAGGAAATCTAATATCCATCTCATAATTAATACTTCCAAAATACAACTTTGTTCTTTCTTTCTCTCCCATCTTTTAAAATTAGTCCTCTTACTGAATCCTCAATTAATGTACATAATACTGCATCCACTTAAGTGTTAAAGCCATAAATCTAAGAATCATCTTTAGTTTCCACACTTACTGATACCCAAGAAATATATGTTGAATTATTTCACTTCTTGTTATCCCAGACATAACATAATATTATATCTAGGTTGCTGTAAAAGCCTGCTAGCATGACTTAGTTCATTCTTTACATTGCTCCAACATAAACATTCCTAAAATGTAAACATTGTGGATACTATCTGAGAATAGGGGATATAACTTTAAAAAGATAAATAAGTAATTAAGTAATCCAAGCATTATCTCTTTTTTTTTCTCATCAGTGAAGGGCCTGATCAGTAAGCGGCCTGTAGTAAGAAGTGATCTTATAGTGCAATGGGATTACTGTGCTGATAAGTAGCTTTATATCTTAGCTTTAGTAGCTTACTATTACTCTCAGCATGAAATGCTCACCATGGCCTATATGACTATGCTTTATCTATCTACTTATGCAATATTATTCAAACCATTCTTATCTTCACCCAGCACCAGCACACTGGCTTCCTTAAACTTCAGGCTCTTTACATCATTGTTCCTTCTTTTTATAGTTCTTTTTAAAAAACCCTGATATGGTTTGGATGTCGTTGATCTCAGTCAAATCTCATATTAAAGTTTAATTGATAGTTCAACAGGGTTGTAAGGTGAGATCTTTGGGTCATGGGACAGGGATGCCTCATAGATAGACCAATGCTTTCTCAACGGGACCAAATTCTTACTCTGGGGGAATGCATTAGTTCCCGAGAGACAAGATTGTTATAAACCAAGCCGCGTTGCACATGTTGCTCACCTTTCTGCTTCTCTTCCATTTGTTCATGCAGCATAAGGCCCTCCACAGAAGTTGGGAAGACTCTTGGTCCATGATTCATGGACTTTTCAGCCAAATAAATTTTCTTTATAAATTACTCAGTCTCAGGTATTCTGTTATAACAACACAAAACAGACTAATACAATTACTTTCGTAAGGTCTGATTAACATATTAAAATATGTTCATATTTAATATATGCAATTTTCTGAATTGGGGATAGACACCTGTGAAATTTTCACCACAATAAAGTTCATATATACATGAATCAACTAGCAAAATTTTATCTCACCACCATTATATGGACACTTAACATAATAGCTCTAACTTAGCTAATTTTAAGTAAATAATTGTTAGATGGAGGTGCTACGCTGTACGTGAGGTCTCCAGAACTTATGTATCTTATAAGTGAAATTTTGTATCTTTTCATCAACATCTCCCAATTTTTTCCACTATGAGACTTTTGGTACCCATCTTTGCAATTATTCTTCTTCCTCTATTTAGTATTTATTTTATTTTATTTTATATGAGACCGTCACCACAAGAAACTGGCTTCTGGACTTCTCTTCATTGATTTTCATTGTGTATCTTTTAAATATCAATTCATCAATCATCTCTCTGCATCTTAAGTGGTCTTCCCAATCGTGCTGTATAGCTTATTTACTCTGCAGCATGTGACAATGAGAATTATTTTTTGCTTTTATTGCTGTTTACCTGTGTGTTTTTTGTTTGTACCATTGTAATAAAGTTTCAGGCAATTGTGTGTTGTTTGTTTCTGCCACTGTAATAAAGTTTTAGGAAATTTATCTATGTCATTCATTTCTTTTTTTTTTTTTTTTTTTTTTTTTGAAGTGAAAGCTACACAGCTAATTATTTTATATAAAAACTCTCCAGAGTTCATGACAACTTATGAGAAACATTTCATCTAGGAGTGATTTCTAAGGCAACATCTTGAGTTTCCATAAACACAGAACCTTCTGTCTCAGAGGGGATTTCAATAAGAGGACCAGAATCCTCTATTTCCAAGTGCACTGGCTTCTCCTGTTCATAACTCATTCATTTCTATACCCCCTTGAGTAATCCCTGGCCTAGAATAGGTGCTCGCTGAATAATTATTGAATACATAAACTTTTTAATGTATTCTGAAGTTTTCTCCAAACCTCCAAAAAGTTCTAATTAATCTATTATTTTGTTGAAATAAAATCTAATTTCTCAAGTATTTGCATTTGTAATAAAATGATTTATTCTTCAGCTTTATGTTTTGATTATACATGTAGTGTAGCCAATTACATTTTATTGCAAGTATAAAGCAGTTCTGTTATACCCTAGATCAAATGGGCTTTATGAGTCTTCCAGGGAGCCTAAACTGTGTTTATCACATTGTTACTGTATGAAAATGTGATTTGTAGTAAAAGTAAAAAAAAATTATTTTCTAACAAACTTTTATTTTTAAAGTAATTTTTACATTGATGATGATCCATAGTTGAGCTTTCAGAAATCATTATATCTCTGGTGGGAAACCAAGTTTGTAGTAAGAATATACTATGATTTATGCAACTACATTAAGTCCTGTTTCAGAAGTAAATAAGATGTAAACAGTAAATAGGTAAAAGTCTTTTATATGAAACAAAGATGTATGGCACATAATTTCAGCCTGTGGTCTTTGGATTTGGGTGCAATACTGCAGGTAATTTGGGTAATAAGAATGATAGTCCTTAAGTGGATCTGTTTGCTACAGAGTATTTGGAAGAATAAGATCTTTTTGGTGCATGTTTTCCTGTTACTTAAAAAAAAAAATAGAATTATTGAGCTTCAGTTTCTTAAAGCTCGTCTGAGAGACAATCTAAAGCAGTGTTCTCTTCTATGTCAAAGTAATATTGTTTACTTTTGTATTGTATTCATATTTTCTTCAATATGTAAATATTTATGAGATAAATAAGGGCTATTTAGCCCAAGTAGTTTTTACTTACTTAAACAATGGGTTTGGTTTTGTTTAAGTAAGAAGTTTAATTTTTAAAAAATTAACAGGACTTAACATGTCTATGTAGCCAGGAGTTAATATATAATTTACTCGAACACAGATAATATTCAAATTTCTGTATTAATAGTCATGAAGTCAAAGTCTTATCCTGATAGAAAAATAAATACATTTAGTGGCTCTCAGGAAAGAATTAAAAATACTCCATGTCATTGTATCAGCAGAACTCTATTTATGCACACAGTGTTTAAACGGATTTATTTTCTCCAAAATTTGGCAAAGAGTTTTTTCTTTAAAAATATTAGAAAAGAAGGACAATGAGTTAAAATGTGTTGCAGTATTTGAATGTTGCGAATTAGAGTTATGTCTGTATGTTCCTTATATTATTGAAATAACAGTTTTTCTCCTGAAAACCTAACATTCGGCATAAAACTTCCCATAACAGGTTGTATTGGTCAATGTGTCCCTGAAAGAAGGTGTTTTGTATCTCAGAGGTAGCATAAGCACCATTAGATATGGTGTTGCTATGGTAACTGCTCTCTTTTATTTAATTGAATGGCATAGTAAGTAGTCTTATAAAACCCACCAACCCATAACTTGCTGGTGCCCTAAGGCAGCTTTAACTTAAGCACCATCTCTTTGTCTTTATTTTTTCATCTAAGGAATTCAGGTGTTTGACTACACCAATCTTATGCCTCTAATGTGCTTTGGAACGCAAATCCTTGGTTTGTTGACCACAGACAATTTCTAAACAGGAGCTCAGTGCAGTTATAAAATCAAGGAAAGAATACAAAATTTTCTGGTGCTAAAAGAACAAAGACAAACTTCTACATGAGGCCATGTCTGTAAAACTGAAAACGAATAAGATCTCAACATTTCATCATCTGATTTCACTAAAACTTATATACACATGGCACTGAGAAAAGAAATCATTCTAGAAATGAGAGCCACAAAGAATCTTGAGGTAAAATATTTTTTGTACAACCAGCACACATGGCTTTAGTTTAAGCAGAGCTTCTCCTGGGATCCCATAATCCTATTTTCCTTTCTGACTGAAACATACTTTTACACCTCATAAAATATCTAAGCCCCAGTACAGAGATATTGCATGGGTCAAATAAAATCTACTGTAACTCGCTCTCCACCCACTTTGTTTCACAGAAGCAATAATTTGGTTATTTTGCAGGCTATTTATGTTTTAACTGTTAAAAAATCTATTGAAATTAAAAATTGAATATATACAAATTGCTAGTGCTCTGTAGGAATATAGGGCTGTTATAACTTTTCCTATTCATGTAAGAGAGATCGATGAAAAGATTATTCCAATAATCTAGCGTCAACACTCTCTTCCTACTGGGTAGCATTGTCGTTTTCCAAAAGACTGGGTGGGTAATGATAATTAGAAATGTTTGTAAATTCATAACGGATACAGATGCTTAAGAATATTTAAAAAGCTGAGAATTTAGAATTTACTTTGTCCAACTTCCTGCGCAATTAGAGATTCTTTTCATAATATTATCAAAAGTTAATCTGAAAACATGTGTTTATATAATCTCTCAGTACTTCTAATTTTTGATTCAACTGAAATATAGAGATGATTGCTTTCTCAAATTATCAAGCATCTTTTCACAAGGTGAATATTTAATTTATATTTAGGTAATAAATAAATACTACAGCTTAGTGGGTAATTATGACAGCTTACTCTTTGCATGCAAGGCATTCTGCCTAAGGCAGAGAAAGCCCAGAGGAAATAAAGAAATTAGGACAAGGAGTTAAGAATGAGAATCAAACATATTTATAGTATCCTTTGGAAGAAACACATCCCATTAAACCCAGCGTATGAAAATGATCTGAGTGAGAAATGTTAGGAGACACTGCTCCACGGATATCTTTTGTCCCTACTGCCTTGCAAAGAATTCAAGGCCTTAATCACTCTTTCCCTGACCATTTTTTTTATTGTGTTTATAACAATCATCTGTCAGGGACTAGATAATGTATCCCTCTGGGACAAAAAGTGGGTTTGCTTACTTCTTGCTAGAAAATGGCAAATTTCTAAACTGAGTAAATGTCTCTCAGCTAGAAAGCAAAGACACTGCATCAATCGAGGCTGTCAGCATCATTTTTGTGAGACATGGATGGCAAGAAGAAACTGATTCAAAGATGCTGGTGCTTATCTTGTGGGTAATGGAGCCCTCCATCTCTGACTAAAGAGTCTTATGTCTTCTGTTAGCATCCATGTAAGTAGGATAAAATCCTAGACCAGAGAGGAGAAAGCTGTATTAATTCACTCCAGCATCCTTTGGGGGATGGTAATAATGGACTGCAGCCATTATGTTGGTAGATCTTCCATAAACAAGTAAAACTTTTTTAAAACATATACAAAAAGTGTGTATTTGTTTAGGAGGGAGAATTACATTGCCCAAAGTTATGTGTTCTTAGTTCTTTATTCAAGATAAGAGTTTTTCCCCTCCCTGAAGCAGAAAACTTTTAGACTAACATTATTGCAATTACTTGGCATAGAATTTTGGATATTTGGCCATCTATGTTTTATGTTATATAAAATAATTTTGAATCTATCACAAGCAGAATCTTGGCATGGTCTGTAGACTTTTTCACCTTGTAGTAGAAATGGCATTGGGTCCATGCTGGCTTTGTTAGACAACTCAGTAGTCATGTGAAAATGTCAAATCCATCCTTCCACAGATATTCCTTTGGGCATAAGTATTTATAGTCAATTAAGTTAACTGTACTTTTGGTACTATCAGAATGGACGATCAAGAAGGTGGTAGTGCGGGTGGGAGACATACTATTTATGAAGATAATCCAAAGAACATACAGTCTGGTTATTTCTTTAAACAGTTTTTTTCTCTCAATCATCCATTTTTTAAAATTGCTCCCTTAAGGAGTCTTTTTAGACAGGTGTTTGCATAATCACCTTCCTGTTCCTGTGGAAACTTAAATGTCACAGATACATGGCATACCTGTTCATGTACTGTGGCCCCTTGGAAGATCATATGCCATTGCAATATCTAGGACTGTTTTGTCCCCCAAGAACTAATCATCACCTGCTTGTGTATGACACGGCCCATGTTGAGAATGCATGCTCGGAGCACTCTAAAATCTATCCCTGGACACAGATGAATGCTTCTCTGCCTACACTCCATTACATAGGTGCTCATCGATCTTTTTTTTTTTTTTTAAACCGTTTTCTACTTTGGAATGATTATTATTTTACTGATGCTATAAGAGCAAGCACTGAGAAACTACTCTAAGGCTGCTACCAATAAATTGCTCACTGGAGGCAGCATAGTGCAATGCTTACAAGTTACATCTGACTACTTGAATTTAATCCTAACATTACCACTCACTAGCTGTGTGATCTTTGACATAGCTTAAGTCTCAGTTTGTCCTTGTGAAAAGTGAGGATCATAATAGTACTCATACCACAGGGTGACAAGGAAAAAATGCATGTCAAGTGCCTGACCCAGAGTAAATGTTCAGCAATATTAGCTTATATGTGTGTCTGTGTGTGTGTATATACGTAATGACTCAGGGTCATCTCCACAAAGACTCTAACTGTTATAGAAGAATCCCACTGGTGATCCTATCCAGAAAATTGAGAGATTGATTTTATGTGAGGAATACTAGAAATAGACATTGAGACTAATAATTGATCCGATTTCCTTCTTTTCACCATCTAAAAGTTTTAAATTCAATTTGTGTCATGCCATTAGCAAGTACATAGTAATTCATAGCATACGTTTTGTTCCTGATATCCTTATTCCTGTTTTCCTTTCTTACTTATCATGGATGTTTAGAGTTGTACAGACCTGGGTTTCATTTATTACTTATTAGCTAGTTAAACCTTTGTTGAGTTCTTAGCCTGCTGAATATTCCTTGACCACATTTATGAAATGGGATTAATACCTAACAGGATTGTTTTTGAGAGAATTCCACAGTGCCCCCAAAGTAATAAGAATTCAATAAATGCTAATATTTTTATTATTTATGCTATTTTGCCATATGTTTTTAACCTGAAAGCCACTATAAATTTTTTCTGTTTTGAGTAAGGAGAATGAATAAATAAAAATCTACCTAGAATGTTGCTATGACAACAATGTCTCTTCTACCAGGGTTTGGGATTTTGGGTATTTTTCTTACACCGTTACTAGAGCCTCCTTGATTAGGAAAAGAGCAGTGAAGTTTACCCAGCACCACTCTAGTAATCACCGCAGACCCTCCTCTTCAATTCCCTCACCTTCAAGTGACACTGGCCTATGGCCTGTGGATACATGAGAGTGAGAATTTACCCTGTGTGATGAATGCTTTAGTAAGTCAAGCCCTGGAACTAAATTTATGTATCCAGACACTTGTCCTGAAAGTCCACAAAGCTTTATTCGTGATGCTAACTAAGCAAAGGGACCTGCACAGCTTCATGCCTGCCTTATGCCTGCTAGTAGAAATAGCTGTCTTTTACATTCGCTGACATCCAGGGTGAATATTTTAAAGTCCTTAGCCTAGATTAAAGTTTTAGCTCTTCACTTCACTTCTGAGGCCTCGAGCAGGGTATTTTTATCTCATATGTTTCTTATCCATAAAATGAAGATAATATTCACAAATGCTATTGAGAATGAAGTTCCAAGGGTGTCCAATGTGCAGCCTGTGGACTGCATGCTGAGTTTGTAAGGACTTCTTTTGCTTATCCGTGGTGCTGGGTATCATGAACAATATGTGTATGCGTGGATTTTTTTGTGCTCATAAGTTTTCGTTAGTGTTTGAGTATTTAATGCATGGCCCAAGATAACCCTTATATTTCCAATGTGTGGCAGAGAAAAAACAAAAGGCTGTATCTCTGAAAGGGAACTTACATATAAATATGTAAAGCGTATGTCTCACCTATTGTAAATAATTTGTTAATGTTAATTGGACTCATTTCTCTTTTTTTAGTAGGAGAGTGAGGGATTTCAGATTTATTCACGGATTAATAACTGAAAAAGATCTGTAACTTTAAGCTTTTTTAGCCTAGTGACGACAGACCTCAAAACAAAGTCTAAGGGTAGTCGGTAGTCCTCTACCCATGGTAAAGAGGTCTTTGCTTTTCTCTTTTCAGAGGAGTTGAGCCACTCACGGATGCAATTAATGAGGATGGGTATGAAGGGAGAAAGGGGGAGATAGTGTAATAGGTGTTTAATGTGTTTTCTTCTTCTTTAGTGCTGGTACCAAGGGAATGTAATTTTTGAGACTTCGTATGGTAGGCATAATTTTTAAATGATCCCCAAGGACCCACATTCTTGCATAATTCTCTCCCTTTATGTATGAACGCTTCAATGTGATAGGCCATCACGCCTGTTATGTGGCATAGCAAAAGGGATTTTGCAGGTATAATTTGGGTTATTAATGAATTGACTTTGAATTAACCAAAAAAGGAGATATCTGGATGCGCTGGACTTAATCACAGGAGCCCTTTAAATCCGGGTCTAGAGGATGAAGGCATAGTCAAATAATTCAAGCATGACAGGATTTGACTTGCCATGGAGAACCTGGACCAGAAGAACACATGGCAAGGGTGGCCAGGGAGCCAAGTACAGCCCCCTGATGACAGACAGTAAAGTAGCCGTCTGTATACTGTAACAGCAAGCAACGAAATTCTGCCAACAGCAAGAGTGCACTTGGGAGTGAATTTTTCTCCGGAGTCTACAAACGAGAACCTGGGCTGTCATTTTAGACTATGAGAACCTGAACAAAGGGACCATGCATTCTATGCCTGGACTCTTGACTTATATAATTGTTTTAAGCAGCAGGGTTTGTGATGATTTATTGCACAGCTAATACACCCTGGGTGGTATATAACTGTTTAAAGAGAGGCCTAAGGCAGCGCAAGGAAGAGTCTAAAACTTCAGCCCATCTATTTCAGCAGTTACTCCATTGCTGTTAGACATTATCCACTTGAGCTCCCAGCCCCTCCGAGTTAATTTTATCTCCACACAGCTTGCTAATGAGGTCCTGGAAGCTGTTCATTGATACGGCCCCTCACCTGACTCTTCATTCCACTTGCCAGGCTGCTCTGAACTAGTTCACAGCTTTGATTCTGTGTCACTCACGACATGCCCATTTATTTCTTCCTTCCTGAAATGCCCTTACTCCTGTTATCATTTAAATCCTTCTAGATTCTAAGTTCTTAAGGTGAAGAAACTGTTTTTTTTCTTTTGCTACTCTTCCGTACTTATTAGTGTTTGCAAACTAGATATTCAAATGTTGATTAAATAACAATGATACAAACAAGTCTTTCTCACATTTCAAGTCCTACCTCTGATCAGTAAAGGATTTTTCTGATCTAGTGTTCACCTGAAAGTTTGAAAGGAGAAGAAATTTTATCCATGACAAACCACTAGAACAGAGTCAGATGATGTCCTGGGAGTAGAAGTCCTTTTTTCTAGTAGAGAAGATGAAGGCTCCATGCTCAGAGCTGTCAAGCATGGAGAAAGGAAGTGGGCCGGGTATTAATTCATATGCTCTCTCTGAGACAACTGGGTCAGGCACGCTTGGGCACCTCCGTTCCACTTCCTCCCACACAGCATGACTCACCGTCAAGTCTGTCCTATGGTACCTCCAGAGAGCTGCCATTTAAGTAAATGGAACAATCTGCCAGGGGAGAATTAGGGACATGGTGTCTACGTGCCAATATATGAAAAAGTAGAGCAGAGACAAGACATTTTAAAGGAAAGACAGATCTGACCAACAGAGAAAAGAGATTATATGTTCTCAGAGTAATGGATGGCGTCTGTATGCCAAAGTAAGTCCATCCATATTGGCTGGCTCCTCAACAGACAGCCTGTGTCCTTTTAATCACATGAAAGTCAGTCATGCCACAATGCACACCTAACCCCTGTACACAAAGCCTGCAGTTGGCCATCATTTCAAGGGAGAATAATGGAAAAACATATCCCACAGTTGTAGAGGCAAAACAAACCAGTCACCTGCTACTATATGTTCAACTGATATTAAGTTCTAAACCGTGGGCTGTTGACTTAAGTAAATAGCAAGAGATGAGAGCTCATTGTGAACACTGGGACTAAAAATGTCTAAGTGGTACTGATAGAGTAGCCATAAGTTCAAGTAAGAAGACAGAATGTAGATTATAAGTAGAATCAAAGTTGTGGACTGTGTTAGTCCATTTTGCACTACTATAAAGAGATGCCTGAAGCTGGGTAATGTGTAAAGAGAAGAGGTTTATTTGGCTCATGGTTGCGCATGCTGTACAAGAAGCATTGACCCAGCATTCACTTCTGGTAGGGCTTCAGGGAGCTTCTAATCAAAGCAGAGGCAACATGGGAACGGGTGTGTCACATGGCCAGAGAAAGGGCAAGCGTGGGAGGAGGAGGAGCCAGGCTCTTTAAACAACCAGCTCTTGTGTAAACTCACTTAATATTGACAGAGGGGCACAAAGCCTTTCATGAGGGATCTGCCCCAAGACCCAAACACCTCCCACCAGGCCCGACCTCCAAAGTTAGGGAATTAAATTTCAGTACGTGATTTGGAGGGCCACACCTTCAAAGCCTGTCAAGGAACATCCACACTACCAAAATTACTTTGTGGTTGTGAACAAGTACAAATGAATAAGCCAGGATCATCAGACATTTGAGTAGAAACAGCAACAAGGGGGTTTGTAAAAAGAAAAATTGATTCTAGAAAGAAATAGATAATTCGAGAAGAAAAGAGAACTTAAACATTCTTATTTTCATATTCTTAGAGAGATTTGAGAAGCCATCTTATCCACAATTGAACAATATCAAAGAACTAGAAAAAGTTATTATAAATGCATGTGGGTGTCAAAATAAAACATTGAATAGGATAACTGAAGGATAACTTGAACACAAGATCTATATATTTATGACTTAAAAAAATAAAAAAAATTGGTGATCTGAAAGATTCATAGATGATTGTGCCTCCATGTACTTATGTCTATAACATAAAACAAAAAGACAAAGAAATAAAATACATGAGTGAAATATTAAGATGTGGGTAATTTTATTAAAAATCTATTAATTAAAATGTCCAGAAAGAAAGTAAAACAAATTGTGGAGAATGTAAGAGAGGAAAATTTCTCTGGGCAAAGGAAAGAGTCACATCTTCAGATCTGAAAATAGCTATAAACGATCTGTTTATTATTAATTTGTTGGTTTACCCAATAGTTATTTATTAAACTCAGTATTATTCATAATTTTGTGGATATGAACATGAGTGTCTAAAAGAATTAGGTCAAGCATGGTAACTCATGCCTGTAATCCCAGATCTTTGGGAGGCTTAGGTAGGAGCATCACTTGAGTCCAGGAGTTTGAGGTTACAATGAGCTATGATCACACCACTGTACTTCCACCTGGGCAACAGAGTAAGACTCTGTCTCTTAAGAAAAAAAAAAGAAAGAAAAGAATGAAAAAAAACTTAATTTTTTAATAAATATGTGCTGGTAGTGTTTTAAAATGTGCTTCCCCTCAATATTCCCACTTACTTTTGTGTATATGCCCTAAGTAACCTCTCCTTGAAAGGGGAGTGACCAGTGACTCTGATCTATGTCATTCCCATGATAGGTTATATTATATGCCAAAGGCAAAGGGATCTTTCAGATGCAATTATGGTCCCCTATCAATTTAACTTTGAGTTACTCAAAAGAGAGGTTATCCTGAGTGTGCCTGACTTAATCAAGTAAGTCCTTTAAAAGAGGGCTTAGGCCTTACCTGAGCACAGTGACTAAAAAAGAGGCACCCGCTCTCTCTTTCTGTTGTTGGCTTTGAAGAAGAAAGCTTCCTTGAATACTACAGCTTTAAGGAAATGAATTCTGCCCCAAAACTGAGGACGTGTGGAAGTGACACCTCCCTAGCCATTGAGAGTTCAGCCCAGTAAACACCTTAATTTTCACCTTATAAGAGTCTGATGTGAATTCAGCTGTCCCTTTTTGGACTTCCAGCCATCACAAACTGTAATAGAATAAATGTGTGTTGTTTTAAATAGTTAAATGTGTGGTAATTTCTTAAGGAGCAATAGAAATCTAATAGAATATCTACATATTTTATGGTGAAATTTCAGAATTCTAAATGTAAAGAAAAGTTTATCAAGCTGGGAAAGAAATTTTGCAAGTTATAAATATCAGAGTAATGTTAGACTTTTCATTATCAACACCATGTTCTGGAAAACAATGAAACACTTCCCTCAGTGTTCTGAGAGAAAATGATTTGGGGTCAAACACAATTAATAAAGTTAGAGAATAAAATAAAGACATTTTTGACATACAGGGACTTTGAGAGTGCACTGTCTATTTGGAATAATTTTGAAAAACCTATAGAATATAAGGAAAAAATAATGAATTTGACCTTGATTCTTGCAATAATCTCCTTAAGGAGTTCATATGAATATAAGTCTGATATGTCATTTGGATCTGGAGCATATATTTGCAATATCATAGTATTTGAAATATTGTTTTTGTTTCTACATTTTTCCTAAGGTATAATGTATATAGTCTAATTGAGTGTCAAGTTCACTAGTCTTTATAAGGTTAGTGAACTTTTAATGGGGTATACAGGAAGGCCAGTTACAGTGGCTCATGCCTATAATCCTAGCATTTTGGAAGACTGAGAGACAGGAGGATTGCTTGAGGCCAAGAAGGCATTTGAGACCCTCCTGAGCAGGAGTAAGACCTCATGTCTACTAAAAAATAGAAATATTAGCCAGGCATTGTTGTCTATAGTCCCAGCTACTCAAGAGGCTGAGGCAGGAGGATCACTTGAGCCCAGAAATTTGAAGTAGCAGTGAACTATGATGACACCACTGCACTCTAGCATGGAGAATAAAGACCCTGTCTCAGAAAAAGAAAAAAAAGAAAAAGAAATATACAGGTAAGTAATGACAACCAAGATAAAAATATAGAACATTTTCAGCTCCTGAAAATTGTCTTTACTTCTCTTTCTAGCTATCTCTCTCCATGTCCAAAATGTTAATCACGCTTATTTCTCCATTCATTAGTGTTTTGGGGATTTTAACTTCATCTAAAGGCAATCTCATGTGGTGTATGTTATTTCCTCCCTGGCTTCTTTTGTTGTGAGAGTCATCTCTGTCACCGTGTTTCCCTGCTCGTTCCCTTTTCCTACTGTGTAGTATTTCATAGGTCTCTCCCCTACTACAGCTTATCCATTTTTCTACTGGGCATTGGGCTTATTTTGGGGTTTTAGCTTTTATGAATAAAGTTTTCGTGAACACTGCAACATTTGGGTGGATGAGGGCGTCATTGTCCGTGAACCCCAACCTGGTTTGAAAGCTGACTGGGAAATGATGCTGAGGACATGCCAGTTTAAAACACCAAGTCTGAAAATACCTGGAGAGGCTTAAATAATCTCACTCCAACCAGTAAGACCCAAAAAATGCAGCCCCTTTCGGGTCTCTTCAGAAGGCTTTCATTGATTTCTTACAAAGGTGCATTTGCAAATTGCAAAAATGCCAAAAGATAGTGTAGAATGAATCCCAAGTCCCCAGGAAGATTGGAAAGAGAGAGAAGCTGGGTAAAAGGCTTGCTAACAGATGGCTGGTGGCCCTCACCTTCTCCAGCTCAATTCAAACTGATTCATGAAAATGATACCTGTGGACAAGGAACCCTTGGCCCACTAAGGAGCATGCCCATTTTTGGATTCTAGTCCACCCTGGTTCCACCAGCTGAAATAAAGCCCTTCCTCTTTTTTTTTAGAAAAAAGAAAAAAAAAAAAAGAAAGGGGGAGGGAAAAACTAGATCTATCTCGGCAGGGGAAGGAAGCTGGGTTTCTTAATCCAACCACGTATCAGAAGCTCAAAGAAGTTAGCCCACCTGCTGACTGACTCTTCTGCACAGGGACAGTCCGTCCCATTGGGGTGCCTCTTGTGTTTTTCTCCCATGATTTTGATGAGGCCCCCAGGGATCACGTGTCTGTACCCTTTCCCTTGAATACCCCAGGAATGAGGTGGGCACACAGCTTAGAAGTCAACCTATCTACCTCCCACAGTGTACACTCATTTTTGACAAGTCAAATACCTATGGATACTTTCATTGTTTTTAACATTTACATATAATATATGGGAAAAACATCAAGTAATAAACTACATGAAAAGAATAAAAGTCTCAGTAATTTGAAAACAATGTTAAGACCAAGAGAAGTAAGAGGTAAATGGAAAGAAATAATACTCTAGCTAAATTATTCATGTCCTCCAAGCAGAAATTATATTCTGAGCATGATTTTCCTCTGCTTAAAAGCATTAAGTATCTTTCCCTTGTTCTTAAAGGTAAACTCCTTAATAAAGCCTGCAAGGCTTTACATGGAGGGCTTATATTTATCATACCTCTTGTGTCTTGCCTCTCTAAAACTTTCAACTGTCTACACTTGAGTCCCACCAACACTCACCATTGCCTCTCTGGCACATGGTCTTTGCACAGCTATTTTTCTGCTTAGAATCCTTTCAGTATAATTTTCCATGTGGCTAAATCCTTTTCACTCTTCAGATCTTACATCAAGGGTAACCTCTTCTCAGAAACTATCCCTGACCTGCTCAATATAAATTCTCATAGCTCTATAATCTTCTTTTGGATCACACTTGTTACAATTTGTTTTGTTTGTGTTATTATTGATCAACCTTTTCATTAAGTGGTGATTTCCATGATGGTAGGGTTTTTATCTGTTTTTACTCATCATTTTATTGCTAGAAGCTAGGATAGCATTTAGTCAATATGAGCACTCAATATTTATTGAGTAAAAGAAAGAATCTTACATGATGTAGATCATTTTGAAATTGAAGGAGCAATATCATATAAAATTATGAAGGCAACCACTTGAAAAACTGCAAATAATAGTACAATATAAATTAAAATAGAAACAGGAGAAAACTCTGGTAAGTGAACTAAATTCTTCTTCTTTATAGAATGGAGTCTGTATAAGCTATAAAGCCTAGTACTTATAATTATAGTGACAATCACTAGAAGAACTAAAATTAGAAATATTTAAATGTAATTATCTCTGGGAAATGAGACTGAGGCTGGGGATGGAGATTGGGGAAGTGGATTACTATTTTTAATTTTTGTTACCCTTATTGTTAATTTATTTTAATTACATTTATTGTAATATATAACAGAAAGAAAACCTCAAGGTTAATGTAGGCATCCAGCTTTAGAAAACTTTGGAAAACTGGGGGACTTATTTGCATACCTGTCCCTGGACCAGGGATTGGGTATAGGAAAGGTAAATGTGAATACCTATTTGAGGTTGCTGACAAATTTCCTAGGTATGTGTCAAACTCAAGGCTTCTGGGACAAAGTGACATAACGAAAGCCACATACTAATTTCATTATTACCAAGGCTCATGAGTCCCCATTGCAAAAGAAATCAATAAGGTTCCCCGGAGTTAGTTTAGGCAACCAGGGATTAGAAGGAAATGTGAATTGTCCTGGGTGGTTTCTGCACTTGCTCCAAATTGGTGGTATATCACAGTGCAAGAGTGGAAAAGAGAGAACAAAATATTAAATCATATGATAGGTTTAAGATAGAAGATTGTGAGCACTCAGTAAGAGCAAATATCTCCAACCCAAGTGGAGAGTTGAGCTAAGGGTTACTTCTATTAGGAGAACATTTAGTAGTAGGATATGGGAGCTCCTATAATGGACGACAGGCAGAGTCGTCCATTAAATCCTAGTATACCATCACATACCAAATGACTCTCTTGAAAAGCCAGATCTTGTCTTCTGGGCTGTGTCACTGAACTTTTCCAGTATACGTCAGCCTGTTCTCCATGTTCCAGTACAAAGCCAATTCTTTTTGTGAAGCCTTTCTATTGCCCACAGCCAGACATAATTCTCTCCTTCACCTCTCAAAGCATTTGTCCAATTTTCTTCTGTCATTTAGCATTTTATACTATGTAAACCGTTAACGTATGTGCATCTCTTACTTCCCCCCTTAATCTGTGAGCTCATAAAAGTTATATTATATGCATTCACCACAAGGCCTGGCCATGGACTCGCATATCATTGCTGAGAGAAGGCTTAACACCAGCTTAAGTACTACCTAAGGACCTCACAATGCCAAATTTTTCCCATCCCTTTTGAGGCTGAATTGTCATATATAATGTGCTTTATGCCTATGCTTTGATGAGTGTCACAGAATTCAGAATTTGCCCTAAATATATATGCACTATAAGTATATACTAGTTTTGCACTTATAACATTTGGGGAATGGAAAATTTTCTGCCAGTGTTAACAAGCACTGTTCGTCTTTCTTTATCAGATACTTGTGTTAAGAGAGTAGAGGTTGATTTTCATGAATGAGAACTGAAAATATATTTGAATGTCTACTTTCAGTAACAATGATTTGTGCAGGGTACATAGCTTAAGCTATTTTAAGATTATATCACTTAAATCCTTATAAAAGTTATAATATTCTTCTGTAAAGACAAACTTACACCCCACATACTCACTATAGACCTAAAATAGTAATGAAAATGTTTTAAAGAGAGGAAATAGAAACAAAATACATGCTACATTCAAAGCAAGAAATTTTCTGTAATTTTTAGTATATGGAACAAAATTTTGAGTAACCTCTACATTCGAGTTATGAATTCTAAGAAATGAAGATGTGGGGTCTACTTAGGTTCCAAGGGATTCCTTCTTTCTTTTTTTTCCAAGCCTCTTTTTTTGTATTATTATGGATGAAATTGGTTTAGATCACAAAAAAATAGAATCAATATTTCATCCTTGAATAGTGCAAGAATTATTCATCCTTGAATAATAAGATAATATATGATGGAAAGTTTTTCCAAAGCATGTATGAGTATATATCTTTGAATTTTACTTGAAAACATGTCATTCCATTCAGACTCTGAATTAAGATGCACTATGTTTTGCTGAAGGCTATTTTAAATTAGGCTAATAAATTGCTACTCTCTGCGTTGCGTGATAATGCATTACATTATCTACTGATGTACATGTATTGTTTGACTCTAATGGTGTGGAAATTAAATGTTAGACATGGGCCAGATGTTCCTATAGATGGATATGAAGAATGACTCTGGCATAGTTATGTCTCATCGGATGGAGAGGAAGAATGCAGTAACCAACAACAATAGTAACCACCTAAGAATGCCCTCTGTTATTGGTCAGTAGGAGGAACTAACATCGTGCAAACCTAGATCCTTAGTCCCTACCTCTGAGGGGGTTGTAAATGTCAGCAGTATTTGCACCTGTTCGTGAGGAAAGAAATCTTATTTCCTACAATACAAAATAAAATAAAGTTGTGAATATTAAAGTGCCTGGACGGATGTCCAGAGACAGTAAATATGTGTCTGGACTTGCATATCATTGCTTGAAGTGTTTCCCTGGATTTTGCACCTCCACATGGCGGTGAGATTTCCACGGGTCATTCCTCTGCCCTGCACACTTCACAGCAGGGTAGGAGGAATCTGGAACTTGGAGGAAGGAAAATGGCAAATAAATGGGCCTTATGGTGAATTTTAATGAAGATTCCCTGCTGGCTTTAGACCCATTGGGAAAAAAGAAAGAAAGAAACCCATAATCTATCTGAGGTTAATTTACCAATGGTGTCATAATTTAAACAGTAGAAACATCACAAGAATGTTTGGGGTAGGGAATTACATAGAATGTTTGCTACCTCTGCTTCTAGTGGTAACTAAACTACTAATAGTGTGTAGACATATATTTGAAAATCATCAGAGAAGTGGTTATAGGAGATGACATTACAGTCCCACCTACTCAGTGAAAAATAAGTTTTTGCAGATCTGTGCTGACAGATACAGGGTGCGGACTTCCTGAGGCTTTGCAGAGGGTGTACTTCAGTTATGAATAAAAAAAGTAAAGAAGGAGATCAATGGGTATGCTTGATAATATCTGAGAAGAACTGTGGAGAAAGACAAATATTATTCAGTGAAGACTAGGTGAGTACTCGCAAGTATCTTCTTTTAAAAGAGTTGTCGAATACTAAGAGGAATGTCATGGGGAAAATGTAACAAGAAGAAAGAGAAGAATTTATCCTTTGAAGAATTATTTAAGCTGCAAGTGTTGCTATCAATTTTTTCCCTTAGTCTCTTGTGGTTTTCTTGAAATATATGACAGTGAGGGATTCATTGCTCTGTGCATTGGAGGTTTGCTGTGTGCTTTTTTCATTAACAGTCATATTTCCTTTCGGATTTATGTGAATTCTTTTTTGTTCTTTGTTTAGCATCATTTCTGATTTGTAGCCCAATAAACTTTGATTTCTCAAGAATAGCCTAATTTCTATCTTTTGCTTTTTCTTTCTCTCTTATTTCTGGCTTTATGATGTCACTTTCAAAGCAGTGTTTTGAAATTATTTTCCTAGTTAATAATAAAGGTAAAGTAGTGACATTTGAACTTTCATGTTTATTTCATACACAAGTAAATGCTATGTCTTTGTGATCTCCCTCTTAAAATATATGTAAGCAGATACCTATTGTTTTCTCACTTTCCAAGTATTATTACATACTTAATTTGTTCTTGTTGCCTTTGGTTCCAGACAAATTAAAAGGGAGTATTCAGGATCATTGAGGTACTTAAAATGATGACTTTCTGAAAACCTGTCTTTTGGATAAAATTGCTTCCATTCATCTGAGTCCTGGAAGTTTTCCTTTTTTATCATCTAAACAAATCCCATGAACTTGGAAGCCAATAATTTGCAGAACATCCTGTCATAGGTGAATGTTGGCATTTTTTGTACTTAATAAGCTTCCTGGTTATTTCTCCAACATCAAACAGTGAAACCATTTATGTTAAGCTAAAACTGTCTTGCTCTTGATCAGTCAATTCCTCTGGACTCACATTTCTTTATCATGGGCATAGCAAGTGGGTGGAAGGCCAATGACAAAGGGGAGAAGAAAGCTGCTGACTAGCATTCACCTCTGAAGAAGAGTCACCTGTAGGATCCAGGCTAGTTCAACAGACACTCTATTGTAGTGGTTCTCAACCTGTGGGTCACGACCCACAGGAACTGCATTAAAGGGTCGTGGCATTAGGAAGGTTGAGAACTACTGCTCTATTGGATATCTAAGCTAATGCCCTAACTGGCCTTGTCCTTTAGTCATATACTTCCCTTGAAGTATTTTTACTTTCAGAACATATGTGTACATGTTTTAATTTCACTTGTATATGTGTTTAGGATTAGAATTGTTGGGTTACTTAATAACACCCAGTTTAAAGTATGGTAAGATTAGCTTTAAGGGAACTGCCAAACTATTTTCCAATGTGGACACACCATTTACAATCCCATCAGCAACGTATGAGGATTCTAACAACCCCACATCCCTGTTATTATCTGTTTTTCTGATTATGCCCATTCCACTGGAGGCAAGGTGGTATCTCATTATGGTTTTTGTTGACATTTCCTTGCTGAATGATCATATTGAGCATCTTTTCTTGTGCTTATGGGCATTTGTGTGTGTGTGTGTGTGTGTGTGTGTATGGGGGTGTATATATATGTGTGTGTGTGTTTATGTATATATATTATGTATATATGTATACACACATGTACTATATGTTTTTAATTTTTTATTTCAGAATTTTAGGGAGCAGACTTTTTTTTTACATAATTTGTTTTGTATAGATTGAGTCAAAGTTGTAAGTGTGCCCCTCAACCAGATAGTGTGCACTGTACCCAATAGGTGTGAACTTATCCATCCATCTCTCCTCCCCTTTCTTCTAGCTGATTTTCATTGAGATTTACTTCCTTCCGTGCACTGAAGTGTTGATTGATTAGTTCCAATTTGGCATTGACTACATGTGTTTGCTTCTCCATTCTTGTGATGTTTCACTTGAAATAAAGATTTCAAGTTCCATCCAAGACATCAGGAAAGATAGTAGATCCCCTTTTTAATGGCTGTGTAGTACTCCATAGTATGCATAAAATGCATTTTATTAATCCATTCATGTATTGGTGGACTCTTGGGCTGTTTCCTCATCTTTGTCAGTGTGCATTGTGCTGCTCTAAACATTCTATTGCAGGTGTCCTTTTTATATAATGACCCTTTTTCCATTGGGTATGTACACAGCAGCAGGACTGCTGGAGCCAATGGTAGGTCTACTTTAAGTTCTTTGAGCTAGCTCCATACATTTTCCATAGAGGTTGTACTAGTGTTCAGTCCACCAACAGCATGTAAGTGATCCTTTCTCTCCACACCCATGCCAGCATCTGTTCCTTTGGGACTTTTTAAAACAAGCCATGCTCATTGGAATTAGGTGATATCTCACTGTGTTTTGACTTGCATTTCCCTGGTATTTAGAGATGGTGAGCATTTTATTTTGAGTTTGTTGGCCACTAGCATATTAGCATTTGAAAAGTTTCTGTTCTGGTCTTTTGCTCACTTTTTAATGTGGTTGGTTGGTTGTTTCTTGCTGACTTGCTTGAGTCCTTTGTAGAGTCTGGTTATCAATAATTTGTCAGATGTATAGTATGCAAATATTTTCTCCCATTCTGTGGTTTGTCTATTTTCTCTTTTGATTGTGTCCTTGGCTGTGCAGAAGCTTTTTAATTTAATCAGGTCCCGTTTGTTTGTGTGTGTGTGTGTGTGTGTCTGTATTTGCTTGTGGGGTTGTCTTTTATGAATTTTTTGCCTAGGCCAATATCTGTCAGAGTTTTTCCAACATTTTCTTCCAGCATTCTTATAGTTTAATGCTTTAGGTTTAAGTCTTTCATCCATGATGAGTTAATTTTTGTGAGTCGTGAGAGGTACAGATCCTGGTTCAATCTTTCACATGTAGCTATCCAGTTTTTCCAGCACAATTTATGGAACAGGTATTCTTTCCCCCAGTATATGTCTCTATCTGTTTTGTCAAAAATCAGATGAGAATATCAGGATGAATTTATCTCTGGGGTCTCTGTTCTGATCTATAGATCTATCTCTGTTTTTGTGTCTTTACTATGCTGTTTGTTCACTATAGCCTTATAGTATAGCTTGAAATATCGTACAGTGATGCCTCCACTTTGTTCTTATTGTGTAAGTTTGCATTGGCTTTTCAGGGTCTTTTCTGGTTCCATACAAAGCATAGAACTATTTTTTTCTAGACCTGTAAAAAATAGCACTGGTATTTTAATGGGAATTGCATTAAATCTATAAATCACTTTGAGTAGTATAGCCATTTTAATAATGTTGATTCTGCTGATCCATGAGCACAGCATATTTTTCCACCTGTTTACAATCTTTGTAATTTCTTTCCTCAGTGTTTCATAATTTTACCTAGAGAGGCCTTTCATGTCTTTTGTTAAGAATATTCCTAGGTATTTTATTTTCTTTGTTACCACTGCAAAAGGTGTTATATCTTTGATTTCATTCTCAGCTTGACTGCTGATACATTTGAAAGCTACTGATTTGTGCACATTGGTTTTGTAACCTAAGACTTGCTGAATTTATTACCAATTCCACAAGTCTTTTAGTTGAATCTTTGTGTTTTTCTAGATATAAGATCCTATAATCAGTAAAGAGCAATAGTTTGATCTGTTCTTTCCCCATTTGGACCCTTTGATTTTCTTTTCTTGCTTTATTGCTCTGGTGAGAACTTCCAACACTATGTTGAATAAAAGTGGTAAAGGTGTACAACCTTGTCTGCTTCCTGTTCTAAGAGGGAATCCTTTCAATTTTTCCCTGTTTAATATTATGTTGGCTATAGGATTGCCATATATGGTATTTTTAATTTTGAGGAAAGTCCCATCTATATTGATTTTGTTAAGTGTTCTTATCATGAAAGGGTGCTGAATTTTGTCAAATGCTTTTTCTGCATCAATTGAAAGGATCACATGGTCTTTGTTTTTATATATTTATGTGACAAATAATGTTTATAGATTTGCATTTGTTGAATCATCCTTGCATCTTTGGAATGAAGCCCACTTAGTGATTGTGAGTGATTTATTTTTTCATATGCTATTGAATTAGGTTTGCTAAAATTTTATTGATAATTTTTGCATCTATATTCATAGGAGATATTGGTCGATAGTTTTTTAGTTGTGTCCTTTCCTGATAACATGGCTTCATAGAACATTTTGGTGAGGATGCCTTCCTTCTCAGTGTTATGGAATAACTTCTGCAGTATAGGTACAATATCCTCTTTTGTTTGGTAACACATATTTATAGAGCATTCTATCCCATGTAATAACTTCTGCAGTATAGGTACAATATCCTCTTTTGTTTGGTAACACATATTTATAGAGCATTCTATCCCATGGAATAACTTCTGCAGTATAAGTACAATATCCTCTTTTGTTTGGTAACACATATTTATAGAGCATTCTATCCCAAAATGACTGAATATACATTCTTCTCACCAGCACATGGAACATGTGCTAAAATTGATCATATCCTAGGCCACAAAACATATCTTAACAAGTAGAGAAAATACAAATTGTACCTAGTAATTTCTCAGACCACAATGGAATCAAACTAGAAATCAATTCTAACAGAAGCACACATTCCCACACAAAGTCATAGAAACTAAACAAACAAATACTGAATGATAGTTGGGTCAATGAAAAGGAAAAGAGAGATAGAAAAAGATTATTTGAACAAAATGACAATAGTTCTCAAAATCTATATACAGCAAAGCTGACCTTAAAGGAAAACTAACAGTCTTAAATGCCCATATTCAAAGGATAGAAATATCCCAAATTAATATTCTAATGAATCATCTCAAGAAATTGGGAAAGTAAGAGCAAACCAATCCCAAACCCAGAAGAAGAAAGAAATAACCAAGATCAGAGCAGAACTAAATGAAACTGAGAACAAAAGAACTATCCAGAAAATTAATCAAGTAAAAAGTTTATTCTTTGAAAAGATAAACAAAATGACAAGCCACTTGCTAGATTAACTAGAAATAGTAAAGAAATAACTTTAATAAACTCAATTAAAAATGAAAAAGGAGAAGTCACAACTGAAGTTACAGAAATACAAAACATCATCTTGGTGATCCTGCAATTCCTCTACTAGGTGTATCCTTTAGTTGTGTCCTTTCCTGATAACATGGCTTCATAGAACATTTTGGTGAGGATGCCTTCCTTCTCAGTGTTATGGAAAATTCCTAATTCTATATGAAATCATCACATTGTACCCCATAAATGTATTAATGTATACATGATCTATGTGTTTATGATTTAACAAAAATAAAAATAAATAAATAAAATCTCTATGCCCTTAAACTTGAAAATATGGAGCAAATGTTATATAGTCTGGGTCTTTATATACTAGACCCTTATCAGATGTATCACTTGCAAATAAATTATCTTTTAACTTTTTAGATGTTCTTTAGTGTACAATTTTTTTTTAATTTTGATGAAGTCTAACATTATTTTTTGTTGCTATCAGTATTAATCTTGATATTATATGTAAGAAACCTAAGTTCATTAAGATTTCTGTGTATGTTTCCTTATAAGAATTTATAGTCGTAGCTATTGCACTTAGATTGTTGATCCATTTTGATTTAAATTTGCATATGTAGTGGGGTGATTTTAGAATCAGTTTACCAATTTATGCAAATTTATGCAAATAAGTCAGCTGGGATCATGATAGAGATTATGTTGAATGTATAGATCAATTTGAGTATTATCATTTTAACAGTATTAACTCTTTAAATCCATAAGAGTAAGATATCTTTCATTTATTTAGGTCTGTTATTTTTTCCATGACATTTTATAGTTTTCAGTATACAAATATTATACTTATTTATTAATGTATTCTTTAGATGATATTATAAATAAAAATATTGTCTTGATGAATTGACCTTTTTATCCTCATATAATGGCCTTCTTTATCACCTCTATGGTTTTTGACCTGAAATAGCCTATTTTTCCTGATGTAAGTATAGCTATTTCTAGTGTTTTTTGGTTTCCATTTGCATAAAATATCTTTTCCCATCCCTTTACTTTCAATTCACCTGTATCTTTATAAGTGAAGTGAATTTCTTATAAGCAGCATACATTTGAGACTTGTCTCTTTATCCATTCAACTACTGTATGTCTTTAAATTGGAAAATTTATTCTATTTATACTCAATGTTATTATTGGTAGGTAAGGTCTTCTGCCATTATGCTATTTGTTTTCTGGTTGTTTTATATATCCTCTTTTCCTTTCTCCATGATGTCTTTATGTATAGTTGGTTTTCTCAAATGGTATGTCTTAATTCCTTACCTTTACTTTTAGTGCATTCATTAAGAGTTTCTACTTTGTGGTTATGCACAAAAAAAATCTTGTAGTTATAAGAAATGATTTTAAACTGATGACAACTTAACTTTGATCACAAAGAAGAAATAAAAAGCAAAGAAAAAATCTAAAAAAACTTTAATATTCTTTCTTCCTTACAGTTTAACTCCCCTCTCCTTAGTATTTGGTTCTTTGTTGTGTCTGTTTACCCTTTTATATTGCCTATTTCTTTAAAAATTATTGTAGCTATTATTATTTTTGGTAGATTTGCCTTTTAATCATCATACTCGGCAGTGCCTGTGGCTCAAAGAGGTAGGGCGCCAGTCCCATATGCCTGAGGTGGCGGGTTCAAACCCAGCCCTGGCCAAAAACTGCAAAATAAATAAATAAATAAAAATCATCATACTAAATATATGAGTGGTTTTCATGCTGAAATTACAGTATTAGAGCATTTTGAATTTGTCTGTATACTTTTGTGAAATTTTATATCTTCAAATGATTTCTTGTTATACATTAACACTTTTTTCTTTCAGATTGAAAAACTTCCTTTAGCATTTCTTGTACAACAGGTTTGGTGATAATGAATTCCCTCAGCTTTTGTTTGCCTGAAAATGTCTTTATATCTCCTTCACATTTAAAGATTAGCTTTGCAGGATACATTTTTCTCAGTTAGAGGATATTTTTCCTTCTGCACTTTGAATATGTCATCCCACACTCTCCAGGCCTGTAAGGTTTTCTCTGAGAAGTGTGCTGCCAGATGTTTAGAGCTTCTTTATGTATTATGCTGTTTTTCTCTTGCTTCTTTTAGTATTCTTTCTTCCTTATTGACCCTTGAGAGTTTTATCATTATAATACAATATGGTAGCCTTAGCTGGGTTGTATCTGGTGTTCTTGGACCTTCTTGTAGCTATGTATTTTTGTTTTTTTCTAGGTTTAGAAAGTATTCTGGTATTATTTCTTTGAATATACCTGATCTCTTTCTCTACATTCTCAGTTAAGGTCAATGATTGGTAGTTTTGCCCTTTTGAGAGTGTTTTCTAAATCTTTTAAATGCACTTTGTTCTTTTTCCTTTTATCTCCTGGAACTGTATGTTTTCAAATAGGCTGTTCTTAGGCTCATTAGTTCTTTCTGCTTGATTAATTCTGCTGTTGAGATACTCTGAGACATTTCTCAGATGGTCTACTGAATTTTTCAATTCCAGAGTTTCTGTTCGATGTTTTAAATTATTTTAATCTCTATTAAATTTCTCTGATAGATTTATGGATTTCTTCTTTGTCATATTTTGAAGTTTGTTCAACTTACAACAACTATTTTGAATTTCTCTATTTGAGAAGTTATATATTTCTGTCACCTGGGATTGGTCACTTGTGAAAGGAGTTTGTTAGAAGGCTTCGGTTGGTAGGGTCTTTCTTTCTTTTTTTTTTTTTTTCCATTCTTGAGATACTTTATTTATTTATTTATTTTTATTAAATCATAGCTGTGTACATCTTATTGCAGCCCTATTCATAATTGCTAAGTCATAGAAAAAACCCAAATGCCCATCGATCCATGAATGGTAGGGCCTTTCTGGTGGAACTCTGGGGAGGGGCCAGGTAGGCCTTTTGTTTTGGGAGGGGAGGTGGAGTGCCTTATTTAGTGTTTGCCAAGGTCATATTTTCCTAGATATTCTTGATATTTATGGATATATGTTCATGTTTGGGCACTGAACAGCTGGGTACTTATTCCAGTCTTTACAGGGCAGTCTTGTTTGTGCCCTTCCTTCTTCAGGAAGCTTTCTAAGAATCCCAAAGGCACTAAGAGTTAAGTTACTTAAGCTTGTGGTTGTTTCAGCAATTACAGCATTAAAGCCCCCCTAAGCCAGGGTTTGCCATGACTCTTGCAGACTCCTGGATATCCAGACCTGGTGGACTTGGGGAAGATAAGGGTGAGTCCCTGTGTTCCCATATGGTTTCTCGTTTTCTTTCTCCTGAGTGAAAAGAGGCCCTCTCCATGCTGCACTGCCTGGAGTTGGGGGAGGAGTGACACAGGCATTCATGGCCTCTCCATCTAGTGTCACACATATCCCAAGTTCACAGCCTCTGAGACCAGTCCAAAATCAGAACTCACCCAAAGACTGCAGTCACTATGGCCTAGCTGCTACTCAATTTTTGGGGGGAGTTTCAGACTAATTTAGTCAGCCATTGTTAAAGTGAGTCAGGACTCAGTTATTGCTCCTGGGGCCGTAGGTTCTCCTCTGATCTAAATACTCTCTCCGGCAGAATTCCTGATGCTGCTACCATGGCAGGGGAGGACTGAGCTCCAATGCAAAGTACCACATTCTGCTCTTTGTTAGTCTGCTTTGATGCTACAAAGAAAGTAGTTAAGGGTCGGTAACTTAGAAAGGAAAGAGGTTTACTTGGCTTGTGATTCTCCAAACCATACAAGAAGCATGATTCTAACATCTAATTCTGGTGAAGCTGTCAGGAAGCTTTTACTCAAGGCAGAAGGAGAAGGGGGGCAGGCATCACATGCAAACAGAGCAAGCAAGAGAAAGCGAGGAGGATGTGCTAGTTTCTTTTTAACAACCACTTCTTGTGAAAACTAACAGAGGGAGAACTCATTACTGCACGGAGGGCACCAAGACATTCGTGAACAATCATTCCCCAATGACCCAAACACTTAGGCCTCATCTCCAACACTGGAGATCAAATTTCAACATGACATTTGGAAGGGACAAACATCTAAACCATGCCATCATCTTTCCCCAAGCACACAGAACCTCTGTTCTGGCTGCTCTCGCTGGAATTGGGGAAAGGACAGTGAAAGGAATATAAGACTTTCTTTTCTATCCTCTTTTATTCATCTTTCCTCTTCAATGCATATTATTATGATAAAACAAGGACTGTGATCATTCACAGATTTTTTTGTTCTTATGAAGTTGTTCAATTTGACATTCTGTGTGGGCAGGGTAATCATTGAAGTGTTTTATTTGGCCATCTTGCTCTGCTGCCCCCAGTAGAAGACTTGTTTTTATAGCTTACCCTTTCCAATGTTTTCCTAAGAATAATTAAAAAAAATTAATTTATCAAAATAATTTAGAAGCAATATCATGATAATTTTAAGGAATGGTGTATATTTAACCTATTAAGCCAAATGGAAAGTTGGAAAAAAATTAAAAAGTAGCATTTAGTAATTTTAATTTGACATGATTTTAATGAAAGTAATAAATTACTAAAAATAGGAATCATTACTGTTAATATCCCCCATAGATTATTTAAACAATCTCTCTACATATATTGAGAGGGAAATAAAGAAAAATGGGGATGAAATATGTAGATGGGGGAAAGACAAAATAATTTCAAAATAAAATGCTTGGATAAATGTTATTATAAAATAACAGCTAGTAATTTTAGTTTGACATGAAGCTAATGAAAGAAAAAGCAACTAAAGTGAATGAAAGAATTGTAGAAATTTGGATTTTTTTCATCATGTGAGGTAATAGATACTAAAAGATTCTTCAAAATTAAGAACATTATTTAATCCAGTAATAAATTGTAGTCAGCAAGATTTAAATTACATATTTTAATTTTAGCCATTATCATTAACTTCATTAACTCTATGAAAAATGAGATAATTAGCAAACTCTATATCTTATTTCTTCTTTGTTGCTTTTATAATATTTAATTTGTGATAGTTTTTTAATATAATTGTTCTATTCTGAAATAATAATTGCTTCACTTGTTTTATCTCAGGTTCATATTTAAATGAATTAAATATTTAGCCATTTATTCTTAACTATCATTTCTCAATTTCTGGATTCTTTGGTATGACTTATCTCTTTACTGGTTGCATTGAATCTTTGAGTTAAGTTCTTCAAAAAAAATTTGTTGTTGCTGAGTTTCATTAAACCTCTTATTTCATGTATAAAAATGCCTTTCCTTTTTATTTATATCTCAAGAGCAATTCAACTTTATATAATGGAAATTTTGTTTCATTGTTTTCAAAACAGAGTATCCATTCAAAGGCCAGATTTCCCACTTGTAAGTTACTGGCTTTTTCTTTTTTAAAACTTAATGAGTGCTTATTTTTGAAATTCAATAACTTAACTAAATGTAATTTTATTTCATTAGCATTATATTAACTTTTCCTGGCCTTCAATACCCCTCATTAACTGAAAGTTTCAGTCATTTATTTATTTTAAGTACATTTCCCCCTATTTTATCTCTGATTATTTACTGTCCTATTCCTTGGTGTCTTCAGCAATGCAATCAACCTATGGTGCATGGGCTATAGTGTGCATATCTATTCTCTTTCTAATTATTTTAAAATTGTCTATTTTTATTCACTATGACTAAATACAGTGAACTCTCCATAGTTAACCACCTTTCTGCACGGACCACCTCAAGTTCACCTAATTTTCATTAGACTGGACATGTAGTCATGGAAGTTTCTTATGTGGTCAACTCACACTTAATATGCATAGAGCTTGTTACAGATAATAGGTAAATGTTCCTGCTCCAGATTACATACTAATCCAACTTAAGAACAAACCTATTTCCTTCATATCCTGCAGACTACCTGTATTTTATTTCTTCTTGATCTGATATTTTATTATGTTATTGTGCTTTTCTTGTTTTTACTGAATCCATCTCTTTGTTGGATTACTTAATGACTATAAATGCGAAATACCAGCAACAAATTTGCCTTGCTTCTTTGAGCTGTATATTCTCTCAAATTGAATTATCTATGCTTTTAAAATCAATGCCCTCTCCACTTACATATTTTTATTTTTTATTTTTTGGCTGTACTATAGTTTCATTGCTCTCAAACCATTTTTTCCTCTTCTACTTTTGCTAAGATCTTATTTTTACTCTAAACCAGTGTTAAGTGGCTTTTTCTTGACATCATTCCCATCATATCTGGGATCATTTGTCTTCCCTTGTGAACTGCAAGGCACAGAGGGTTGGTGGTATAGGAAAGGACAGCATAGTCGGGACTGATTATACTCTTTGCTGAGGTCCAGGGTTCACTCCTGTTGCTGAGATCCCACCAAATGTCCTCTATTAGTTTCCATCACACCCAATGCATAATGAATTCAATTTTTATGAATTTTGACTCTCTCAATTTAACACTATGTTCTGGAGCAAGAGAATCAGGGAGCCTTTCTTTCTTCTGCCAAGGTCCAAATGTGGTTGTAAAGCATCTACTCAGTGTTTTATCTTCATTTTCACTGACATATCTACTTATTCCTTCAGCCCACTCATCCTCACGTTGGAGAGCATTCAGAACTATTCTCTGGATTTGTGTAGCTTTCTATATGCTCAGCAGCACTTCTGGAAGTGGGAGCAGTGTCGGGAATTTATTTACTTGGCCATTAGACCAGAATCTGCTAATCACCACTTTTATAACTATTTTCTCATTTACTTCTGATGCTTGAATTTTTTTGACAGTGTTGTTTTTATTTTTGTTTTATTTACTGGAGGAGTAAGATTTTTTTTTTATTCAATCATAAACACATAGATCATGTATACATTAATGCATTTATGGGGTACAATGTGCTGATTTCATATAGAATTAGGAATACTTACATCACACTGGTTAATGTATACCTCATCTCGTTTACTTAGTTATTGTGTTAAGACATTTATACTCTATACTAATAGTTCCAACATGAAAAACAACTTCACGGTACCAACATTCCTCAGATAAAAAGTTATTTTCAACTGTATTTGTGAAATATGCATCTTAAGAGATTAGAACAAAAATACTAATGTATTAAAATAAGTAAATTAAAAAAGAATAAAAAATAAAATAAATAAGTTTTAACTATTTTTAAGTATTTAAATGTTTCCAGTGTTTCAAAACACAAGTTCAATGGTGTACAGTATTAAATATTAAAATTTATCAACATTGAGTGTTCACTTTATACAAACTTCTGGGGCTGGGTGGTATACCAGACATAAAGGTGAGTAAATATAGACAGGAACGTGGAGAGACGCAAATACACTTAGACCACTAAGTACTTTCAATAACAAATCACAGACAAAAAGTAAAGGTGAGCTAAAGAAGGGAGATAGAACATCCAGTTGAGAGAATATCGAAAGCCATAATGAGAACTTGACATTGATAATGCATTCTAAAATGGTGAAGGAAGAGCACAGGGACAGAGGTGAGCATGAGACACAGATGTAGAAAAGCATACAATGTAGCCAGAAAAGAACAAGCTATATAATAAACAAATAATTTTACACATACAAGGACAGTGAAAAGGCTGAAAGTAGAGTGTGTAGATGAAGGGAAGGTAAATGAATGTTAGAATGCCTTATCTATAAAGATAAGAGTCTATAGAAAGCCACAAGTAGTTAATAAGCAAGAGCATGATATATGAATAGGTCAGCAGGGATGAATGTTAATCTGACTGCAGGATAAAGGTTGAATTCTGGGACAGTGGAAGAAATGCCACACTAGGTGTCATGAGATTTTGGCTCTCAGCCCTGCTTTGCCACAGTACCCAGATGTGTGTGATTAAGTGAGTCACTTAACTCCTTTTGGTCCCATGGAGCTCTCTATAAAATAAAGGTGATGAACGTGGCTTCTGAAATTTATTCTAGCTATCGAATAACATAAGTTTATATATTATAATGAGAAAAACATGGGAAAGGGTGACTCTTTAGTATGTAGTAATAATTTTGGCAAAAAATAGGAGAATAAATGATGATAATTGGAGTGTGTATAGAAAAAAATTTAGATTCAAGGGAATTTGCAGAAGTGGAAGCAAGAAGAAGAAACAAGGTTGTAAGATAATTCCAAGTTTCTGATTTGGGATTATTAGAATACAGATGACTTTCAAAGATGTGACTGCTTCTGCAAATCAGGCTAAGGAGCTGTTTCTAAGAGTGGGGGCTTTATATCAACATGGGCTATTGGAAGGTTAAGGTAGTTATGTCTACATATAGCAATAAAATTTGGCAGTGAGAAATGCATTTTAATACTACCAGAGAGAGTGAAAAAATTTGTGAACCTAGTGCTGAACTCATCAGGGAAGTTGGTACCTTTTCTGAAAATTACAAATAAAACCATCAGAGGTGAAGAGAAATGATAGCAGAATATAAAAGGTCCCATGGAAGATTATTAGCTTTTAGAAATGTTAATATAACAGTGGCCAAGAAGGGAACAGAGAAAAAGGAGTATGTTGATTCCTTCTTCTCACTGTGGGAGGTGAATAAGAAGAATATTCTTTATCTTCTTGGACAAGGGCAGTATTGTCTTCAGACACATGCTGGAATTAGGAGGGATAGGCTTATTCCAGATTTGGGTCATTGTGAGGGAAACAGTGAAGAAAAAAATGAATAGAAGTCCACAATAACATAAGAGGTCATGAGAAGTATCTGTAAGACAGAAGAAGTAAGGTGGCAATAGAGCAGGTACTGGTGGGACTGTGCTACAGAGGAAGGAGAGGAGAAGGGATAGCAGAGGATGAAGTCGCATGCCTATGTGGAGATTTTCAATGTCAGGATAAGAGAAGATCCACTGGGGCAGTACAGGAGGTAGCAGGAGAGTCCTGTATGGGGGCGGGGGATGTCCTAACTAAGAGAGAGGGATATTGGCCAGGCACAGTGGCTCACACCTGTAATTCTAGCACTCTGGGAAGCTGAGGCAGGTGGATTGCTTGAGCTCAGGAGTTTGAGACCAGCCTGAGTAAGAGCGAGACCCCATCTCTACTAAAAATAGAAAAACTAGCCAAGCATCTTGGCAGGCAATTGTAGTCCTAGTTACTCAGGAGGCTGAGGCAAGAGGATAGCTTGAGCCCAGGAGTTTGAGGTTGCTGTGAGCTACAATGCCACAACACTCTACTTAGGGTGACAGAGTGAGACTCTGTTTCAAAAGAACAATAACAACAACAAAAAAAAAAAAGTAAAGAAAGAGGGATATTACTAGATCAGAAATGCTGCAATTAGCCAAGATTCACAATAACACTGGCCAAATGAAAGTATTAGTATCTCTTTCTCATTGAATAGCCTAGGAGGGATAGGCAGGGCTTACATTGTGGGTCAGCTTCATGAGGTCATCCAAGGACCCAAGCCACTCTACCTGCTGCTCCTCATTTCTAGAGTCCTGCCCCTGCCCCAGTTCCACTCTACTGGTTGAGAATTCCCAAGTGTTACCTTACATGTGCTCTCCAACAAGTCTGCTCTGCCAAGCCCACTACTACTTAGAACATCCTAGTACATCTTTCTTGTCCTTACTGGATATCCAACAGCTGATAACACTGGCACTGATGGATCCTACATGGCTCTAACAGGCTCCGCCAGAAATTGGCTCTCTGTTTTGTTAAATCTGTGGGGTTCTCTGTGGCTAGGTAGGGGAAATGCTTTTTTCTCTTTTGGTTACATATTGGTCTAAGGTTTCTAAAGTAAGGTCATTTACATTCCATTTAAAGAATGTTCATTAAATTCTTTTTTTTTTTTTTTAGGAAAAAACTAAATAAAGTAATTTCCCTTTACATCCAGTTCTTGCTCTCCACTGCCCTGGATATGCAGCGAGGGGTAATTGAGTAGCAAGATATACCTGGGAGATTGCAATCATGCTGTGCTCAGTCACTTCTCACTTACAACTAAATATTTGTCATAATGCTCATTCATCCAAGCTCCTCTTCCCCCAAACAAGACCTCTTGTCCTCATCTCACCTGTCTGTGTACCTGTTTGTTAGACTTGTCCACCAGTTCTGTGGTACACTGTGATCACTCAGATTTAAAGTGAGATTTGTGCAGGCATAGCATTAATACAAGGATATAGCTTGATACAGCACTTCGAAAATCATGACCCATGAGAAAGAGAACAATGAGTTTGTTCATTGGAAGACCCTCATACTATTCAATCTAATAAAAATGTCTGAAATGGTGACATTTGCATTATTCAAAATGGCCAAATATTGGGTGCAGTATCCTCCTTGAGTGTTAGGCTATTGATTACAAGTTCTAAAGTGAATGATTATGATTCTAAAGTGAATTTGATCTACATGTTGTAAATGTCAGTGGCTATGACTTTTGAAACTACTAAAAATGGAACTTTTATGATACAACCATAGCAGTTCTTATTATTTACTTAAGGGAGTTAAAAACTTACGTCCAAACAGTACCTGCATATGATGCTAAAACTTGGAAACAACCAAGATGTTTTTCACTAGGTGACTGGATAAATAAACTATGGTATATCCAACAGTGGAATACTATTCAATGTTATAATACAAAAATATGAGATATTAAGCCCTGAAAAGACATAGAGGAAACTTAAACACATACTGCTAAGTGGAAGAAGCCAACTTGAGAAAGCTGCATACTGTATGATTCCAACTCTATGACATTCTGGCAAAACCAAACTATGAAGACAAATAAAAAGATCAGTGGTGGCCAGGAAATGGAGAGAGGGAGAGATGAATGGGCAGAGTCAGAGGACTTGTAGGCAAAGAAACTACTCTGTATGATACTGCAATGGTGGATACATGTATTATATATTGGTCCAGACTCACAGAATGGACAACACAAAAAGTGAACCCTGCTATAAACTCTGGGCTCAGGATGACAGTGATGTGTCCATATAGGTTCATTAACTGTACAAATGCACCCCTCTTTAGGGGGTGGGGAATAGGGGACCTCACCATACTTTTTGCACAATTTTCCTGTGACTCTGAAACTGCTCTAAAAACTAAAGCCTTTTTAAAATGAAGGCAAACAGAGCTGTTATGAAACAAACATTAATATCCTCTGATCCAAATTCCATCAACATAAATGCAATCCTAAAATCTACCTGCAAAAATTTCATTTCACTTCTAAAATTTATGAACACCAATATTTTGTCAAAAATAAATTACGTGGATATAGGTAAAAATTTTATAGAAGTTTCCTGAGGAACTTTTACAAAATGAAAAAGCTTCATACCCTTCTTCTTTTGAGGATTATAGAAGTAGTTTCCCATATGTTCCAAACCTGAGATATTGAATAAATATCTTTTTAATATCTATTTAAATATATTAAACAATCTGGATGAGTTCCTTAGCATTAGGGAAAAGGGGAGATTGACTGTAAATATTGGAATGTTCCAATGTATAGCAGCGAGCTATAATACTTTACTTCATTGTACACTCCTAAACAACTGTTACACAGACATTATTATTCCCACTTTATATTTTGCATGTGGCAGGTCAAGAATCGATGTTACAATCATGTTTTGGTTTGGAGTCCCTAATTCTCTAGGTACCCCAAGTCTCTGATTGTAGAAAGGAACAATATTTTAATTCAGTTTATTTGTTCAGAATTAAATGAAAAATAATTAGCAACTAGGCCAGTGCCTCTAAACAGGGTGGTGGGGGGGGGGGAACTAGAGAAGTAGTCCTATGAACAAGGGGTAGTAAGAGGCAATAGAATAGACAGAACTGGGGTTGAAGAAGAATCCTCAGGAAGGAAAACAGCATTACAGATCCAAGGGCAGGTAAGAAATGCAGCCATATCCTTAACCAGGACAAGAAGGTGGAAGAAGGATGAGAAAAGGATGGCTGTAGAAGTGAAAAGAGAGGGAGGGAGGGAGGGAGGGAGGGAGGGAGGGAGGGAGGGAGGGAGGGAGGAAGGAAGGAAGGAAGGAAGGAAGGAAGGAAGGAAGGAAGGAAGGAAGGAAGGAAGGAAGGAAGGAAGGAAAAGAAAACATGGACCAGAGTAAGGGCTCTATTTGTAGCGGTTGGGGAGTGGTGATGATAGTAAGCCATGAATTGGAGGAGGAAGGGGATGGGAATGAAAAAAATCATTTATTTATTCATTTATGTAGAGACAGAGTCTCACTTTATTGCCCTTGGTAGAGTGCTGTGGCATCACACAGCTCATAGCAACCTCTAGCTCCTGGGCTTAGGCAATTCTCTTACCTCAGCCTCCCAAGTAGCTGGGACTACAGGCACCCACCATAATGCCAGCTAATTTTTTTGTTGTTGTTGCAGTTTGGCGGGGCTGGGTTTGAACCCACCACCCTTGGTATATGGGACCAGCGCCCTACTCACTGAGCCACAAGCACCACCCATTTTTATATTTATTTTTTACTTTTGACTCTCAGCTCCAGCTTGCAACTGACCTCACTCTTATCATTTGGGGTCTTGCTATGGGAAGTAGCATTACTAAAGCAGAAAGTCTAACAAGCTTGCTTCTATAGCTTTGACTCTGAAATATGAGGATGGCCCTGACACTGGAAACCTGATCACTCGCTCAACACCAAGATCAGGGTCTTTCCATTATACCATGTGACTGCCGTGCAGTAAGAACATAAAGTAATAATTATATCCAGTAATTGTTGGGGAGTTCAAACCAATGTTTCCTTTTCTTTGCTCCTCTCTTCTGCTCTTCCTCTTGCGCAGTTATGCTTTCTGATTTCCATCTCTGTGCTCTACTCCATTAATGAGAATTGCCCAAACTTGCAGTGTTTCTTAAGCCTGAATGCATATTAGACTCACCTGAGCAGGTTTTAGAACTAAAAAGCCTGGCCCCACTCCAGAAAAACTGAGGGAAAACCTGCGTAATAGTATGTTTGCAACACTCCCTGGATAATTCTAACGTGCAGTCAGGATTCAGAAATACTGAAGTGCACACAGCATCTTTCTGTCTAAACTGTTTGAAGTAAAACAAAGGATTGGGTATTATTTACTTAATTCTTTTTATGTAAGCTAGGGCCTTTGCTGTGAGATAATTTGCTACTAATTTACTAACAAAACTATCTTCAAAATGTTTTGAAGATTGGAATTTTCTGCTCTTGGAACAAAGTACAGCATTCTAGATTTAAACAGCTCTGGCTTTTTTTTTTTTTTTTTTTTGGTCAATTCATTGTCATATTCTCTAAGAGAAACAGCAGGAAGTGAGCCTTTCCTTAGGGTAGTGTTGAATATGACTGCCAATGATTTCATTTTATACAACCCAGATATACAACTAGAGTCTGCAAAGAAGAAAAAGAAAACATACTGAATTAACAAGAGCAGCTTCCAAATACAGAACCTTTAAAATAATTTTAGATTACAAAAGGTCATTGTTATATTTGGGGTGTAACTAGCAAGAAGCCACAGGATCCTTAAAAGTGCTACAGCACTAGAACATGATGTGATTTAAAAAAAATACTTGCAAAGAATTCCTTGTTTCTAGAAATACCAGATCTTGTCAAGAATAAAAATTAACTTTAGCTTGAGTGCTTTGAGGTTTCTCTATACTTCCTTCCAGAAAGGTTGTACTAGTTTGCAGTCCCACCAGCAGTGTAAAAGTGTTCCCTTCTCTCCACATCCACTCCCATTTGATCCTGCAATCCCATTACTGGGCATCTACCCAGAAGGAAAAAAATCCTTTTATCATAAGGACACTTGTACTAGACTGTTTATTGCAGCTCAATTTACAATCGCCAAAATGTGGAAACAGCCTAAATGCCCACCAACCCAGGAATGGATTAACAAGCTGTGGTATATGTATACCATGGAATACTATTCAGCCATTAAAAAAAATGGAGACTACATCCTTCGTATTAATCTGGATGGCAGTGAAAGACATTATTCTTAGTAAAGCATCACAAGAATGGAGAAGCATGAATCCTATGTACTCAATTTTGATATGAGGACAATTAATGACAATTATGTTTATGGGGGGAGGAAAAGCAGAAAGAGGGATGGAGGGAGGGGGGTGGGGCCTTGGTGTGTGTCACACTTTATGGGGGCAAGACATGATTGCAAGAGGGACTTTACCTAATAGTTGCAATCAGTGTAACCTGGCTTATTGTACCCTCAATGAATCCCCAACAATAAAAAAAAAAATTAACTTTAGGAGGTGAGCTAATTTTTAGGACTTTCTGTCTTATGACTAACGTATTTGTTAATTGAACAAAAGTGAAATGAATATGAAATCAGAATTTGATGGCACAAGCCAAGTATATTTGCTTAGATACAAGTTCATTTCCTCTTCCCCCTGGATGTCATGCCATAGGGATTGCTGAGGATATATGTGTGTGATAATGTGCACATCTGGTAAAATGATGTATGTGTGACATTCTGTATTTTCAACTTGCGTGCAGTTTGTAGATTGCTTTCAGTGTTGACTCTCCTCTGTTCAGCATTTGCAAGAAATTTCCATAGTTTCTAAGTCATTTGGTGGAACTTTTCGTGTTCTTTATTTCAATTTCCATACAGATAACGGAACTATATTCATCATAGGAAAAAATCTTGAAAGCTCACCTTCTATATGAAGATTTAAAAAATTTGAAACTGAATTGACGTGTTTACAAATTGTCCACAATTATTCTCCACCAATCAATTTTACATGCTTGCCTGTGTTTTTTATTCTTAAGAACTATATCACCATCTAGTTCCACATGTAAGGAGCTCAGAAGTCACTGTTTTGTTCTAATAATGAGCAAAAAGCTGAGCAAACTAAAATATCAACAACTCTTTTTGTATCTGTAAAAGAGGTGAGGGCATGGGCAAGCCACTGTTCCCAAGATTGGAGAGACAGATGATTACAGGGGCAATGGCATAACTGAACCAGACTTATAAGCTAAACCTTCCAGGAATCAGTACCAGAGTAGAAACATACGAGCTATAATTAAGAAAGTTCTGAAGGCTCAGTGCACACAACTCTGAGAATTGAAAATTCTAAGGGGGGCCCTCACGACTTTGGTAGATTTACCTCCAGGAGCTCCACGAGATCTCCACAGTAAATATGGGAGAAAATCACTTTGTGCTTCTGGCAGGGGAATGGTAAAGATACCATTTTGAAAAGCAACAGAGCAATTTTCTTCCTGACAAGGCCTGTCCTCAGGAGAAGCTGGTTAACTAGATACTAATCTGCTGGGGTCTTATGATATTAGAACCTAATAGACCCAAGGGAAGGAAAATACCCAATTCTAAAACAAAGATTGTCATAGTGGATTAAAAACAAAACCCATCTCTATTTTGTCTACAAGAAGCTCACTTTTAATATTAAAGACACTTATACATTAAAAGTAAGTGGGTGGAAAAAGGTGTATCATGCTACCACTAACCAAAACAAAGCAGGAGTATCTATATTAATATTAAAATCAATAATTTTATATTAAATATGTTGATTAATACAGAGCAGACTTGAAAGCAAGGGAAGTTTTCTGGGATAAAGGAAGCATTACATAACAAGAAAGCAGTCAATTCCACAAGAAGATCATCCTTAGTTTGTATGGACCTAACAACAGACAAGCTAAACTACACAAAGCAAAATCTGAGAGAACTGTAAGGAGTAAATGCAAATCCACTCTCATGGTTAGGGAATTCAACAGCCCTAATCCAGAAGACAGAAAATCAGTAAGAACACAGTTGAATTCAACAACACCATCAACCAATTGAACATAATCAACATCTATATACTAATTTATGCAATAATAGCACATTATACATTTACCAAGGTATACTATATTCTGGGCCATAGTTTCAGAAATCATTAACAGAAAGAAATGAAAAAAATCTTAAAAAAAAAGAAAAGTTTAAAAAACATACTTCTAAATAACACATGGATTAAAAAAGAAAGCTCAGAAGAAATTTAAAAATATTTTAGACTCAATGAAAATGAAGACACAATTTAAATCTGTGGGATGCAACAAAAGCAGCGTTCAATGGAAAATTTATAGAATTGAATGCATATATTAGAAAAAAGGAAAAGTCTAAAATCAACAATCTAAATTTCCACCTTAGGAAACTAAAAACAAAAATGAAACCAAAACAACAATAATAAAAACCAAATTAAATCCAAAGTAAGCAAAAGAAAAATAACAAGAATTAGACCAGAAATCAATAAAATTAAAAACATGAAACCAGTAGGGTAAATCACCAAAACTGAGCTAATTTTTTTTTAAATTTCAGATTGATATGAGGGTACAAATGCACTTAGAGTACACTTAGAAAACATTACATGTTTTTTTTTTTTTCCTAAGGTAAAGTCCAACCAAGCTGATTCTTGAAAAAGATCAGTAAAATCAATAAACCTCTTTTAAAGCTAACATGAAAAACCAGGGCAAAAATTACTAACCTCAGAAATGAAAGAGAAAACTACATTACAGATCCCATAAATATCAAAAGGATAATAAAAGAAAAGGAGGAACAACCCTATCACTGCAAATTTGATTCCTTAAATGAAACTGATCAATTTCTGAAAAGACACAATCTTTCAAAACTTCCAGAAGGAGAAATAAGCAATCTGAATAAACTATTTATTTAAAAGTTGACTGAATAAATGATAACCTTCTAAAACAGAAAGTATCAGGCTCAGATATGTTCCAAACATTTAAGGGAAAATTACACTCTATACCAGTGGTTCTCAACCTGTGGGTCGTGACTACTTTGTAACAATGAAAATACATCCTGCATATCAGTTATTTATATTACGATTCATAACAGTAGCAAAATTACAGTTATGAAGTAGCAACAAAAATAATTTTATGGTTGGGGGGGTCACCACAACATGAGGAACTCTATTAGGGTTAATGGCATTAGGAAGATTGAGGATCACTGCTCTATACTCTCTTTCAGAGGGCAGAAGCAGAAAGAATACTTCCTAATTAATTCTTTGCATCCAGAATTATACCAATATCAAAATCAGACAAAGGCATTACAGGAAAAGAAAACTCTAGAATAATAATATCGGTCATAATCATAGAATAAAAAATCTTCAATAAATTAGCAAGTCAAATTCAGCAATTATTATATTAAAAAGTATACACCACTGTTAAGTAAAATTTATCCCAGGTATGCAAGGCTGGATAAACATTTAAAAATCAGTTAATGTCATCTATCATATCAGTAAATGAGACAGAAAAGCCACATTATTGTATTAATAGTTGTAAAAAAAAAAGTTTGAAAAAAATTCAACACTCATTTGTGATAAAAATTCTGGGACTTAAGTTGGTAAAGAATACCTACAAGAATGCTACCGCTAATGTCTTATTAATGATGAGAAACTTGAAGCTCTCCCAATGATCTGAAGACCAGAAACAAGGCAAAGGTAACTTCCCTCACTATTTCTTTTTAACACCATATTGGAAGTACTAGCTAATGCATAACACAAGAAAAAGAAATAAGAGGTATGCAGATTGGGAAGAAAAATAAAACTGTTTTTTGTTTGCAGATGACATAATCACCTATGTAGAAAATCCAAAAGAATTTTTAAAAATAAAAACAAACTCCTGAAACTATTAAACAATTATGGCAAAGTTGCAAGATACAAAATTAATATACAAAAGTCACTTACTTTCCTATATATCAGCAGTGAATGACTAAATTTTAGATTAAAAACACAATGTCATTTACATTAGCACTCCCATAATAAAATACTTAAGTATAAATCTAAAAAGTATGTTGAAGATTTATATGAGAGAGACTATAAAAGTCTGATTAATGCAATCAAAGAACAAAGTGAATGGAAAGATATTCCATGTTCATAGATAGAAAGACTAAATATTTTTTAAGGTATCTATTACTCTGAAACTGATCTACAGACTCTATACAATCCCATTTGAATTCTAGAAAGTTATTTTATGGATATCAACACAATGATTCCAAATATTTTATGGAGAGACAAAAGATCTAGAATTGCCAACAGAATATTGAAAAGGAAGAACAAAGTTGGAGGATTGACAGTACCTTGTTCAGTACTTATTATAAAGCTATAGAAATAAAGACAGTGTGGCTTTGGCAAAAGAATAGATAAACAGATTAATGGAAGAGAGAAGAGAACCCAGAAATAGACTCACATAATCATAGGAATTAATCTTTGACAAAAAAAAGCAAATGGAAAAAGAGTCTTTTGATCAAATGGTGCTAGAAGAACTGGATGCCAACCAAAAGAAAATAACTACCACCCCCCCCATGAAGAAAAAGTCCTTGTACCCTTCACAAAATATTTTTATTTTTATTGTATTGCATTGTATTTATTTATTTATTTAATCGTAACTATGTACATTAGTAAATTTATGGGGTACAATGTGCTGGTTTTATATAAAATTTGGAATGCTTACATCAAACTGGTTAACCTAGGCTTCGCCTCACTTAATTGTATTGTTAAGACATTTATACTTGTCCTCTGTGCTGGCTGGGATCCTCCATTGGTGTTGTTTTCAAACCACTCTACCTCCGGAGCCGGTGGCTGGGGAGAAAGAACCAACGAGGAAGGCGTGTCCCGCAGGTCATGTGGCTACAAAAGGACCAGGGTGAACTGTGGACTTCTTGCCTAACACCATGGGTGAGTGCTGTGGGAAGTGGGAACTACTTCCTCAGAGGGACCTTGCCGTGACTCTAAACACTCTCTTGCTAGGCAGAAATATCAAATTAAGATCTTCCCTGCCATTCTGAACTTCCAGTACGCCCTACCCCCATTACCCGATGAACTGGAAGCCTAACCCCTGCTGAGATTGAAGGAGGAGGTTCTTGAGCAGTGTCCCCCTCCTTGTCTGCCGGACAAACCAACCGAAAACAAGAGAATCTGGGGGCCGAGCCAAGACCCCCCGTATCTCCAGGGGCAGCCGTGCGGCCTCACACCCCACACCCCGTGCCCCATGCCCCACACCTACTGGGCCTCTGCACGCCCTGATTAGGAACTCCAAGAGCAGCGCAACCCCGCACCCTCCCACCCATGCCCACCCTGCCTCCACAATGGCCTGCTCTTCTGGCCAGGGACTCTGGTAGCCACATGCCCTCCAGAGCCCTCCCTGCCTCTGTGTGGAACCCCTCTCCTGGCCAGAGACTGCTGGAGCCTTGGGCTGTCTGTGCCAAAGTCAGCAGATGCCAGGCACTCCCAGAACCATGTGCACCACCCCCCACCCAGTTGCTGGATCCTGGTGTGCCACACTCCAGAGCTGCTCCCACAACCAGAATTCCCTGGCTGGGACAGCCCCAGAGGAACTACACAGGGTCAGTCCCTACAAAGATCTAGCAACAATAGAATGATCCTGCTGGGGTCTAATCTTGGAGAGACACCTCACCAACTCTGAGGATGGCCAGAGGCAATGGTGAAAAACAATCATGAGGTAAAATCAACAGAAGAACTAGGGCAATATCGATGATCCGAGTAGATCAATTTCCCCCAAGGAATAATGGGGCAGACAGCACAAGATCCCATGCACAAACAAACATCTGAGATGTCAGAAACGAAATACAGAATATGGATAGCAAATGAGATAGAATTAGAATTCCAAGCAGTAACCCAAAAGATGTCTCAAGAATTCAACAAATTCAAAGATGAAATGACCAAAGATTCTGACACATGGAGACAAGAAATTGCAGCCCTCAAAGTTCTGAGAAACACAGTAGAATCCCTCAGTAACAGAATGGAGCAAGCAGAAGAAAGGATTTCTGACATTGAAGACAAAGCTTTCGAATGCTCCCAAACTCTCAAAGAGGAAGAGAAATGGAGGGTAAAAACAGATCACTCTCTCAGAGACCTCTGGAATAATTCAAAGAAAACTAATATTCATCTTATAGGGATCCCTGAAAGTGATGAAGTGGTTTCACAAGACACAGACTCTCTTCTTCATGAGATTATGAAAGAGAACTTTCCAGACATGCCAAGGGATTCTGAAATTCGGATAGCGGACAGTTTCAGAACTCCAGCATGACTCAACCTGAATAAGACATCTCCCAGACACATCATTATCAATTTCACTAAAGTTAATATGGAGGAGAAAATTCTGAAAGCAGCCAGACGAAAGAAAACCATTACCTACAAGGGGAAGAATATTAAAATAACTGCAGATTTCTCTGCTGAAACCTTTCAAGCTATAAGAGGATGGTCATCGACTTTTAATCTCCTAAAACAAAATAACTTTCAACCCAGGATCCTATACTGAGCAAAACTGAGTTTAATTTATGATGGAGAAATTAAATACTTTAATGTCATTCAAATGTTGAAGAAATTTGCCACAACTAAACCAGCTCTCCAGGATAATCTCAGACTTATCCTCCATAAAGACCAGTGTAATCCTCCACCACAAAAGTAAACCCACCCAGAAACTTTTGATCAAATTCCAACTTCCACAGTCACAAAAAAAGATTAAAAATGTCCACCAGACACTTGAAAGGCTTATCAATATACTCAATTAATGTGAATGGTTTAAATTGTCTTCTAGAGAGGCACAGGTTGGCTGACTGGATACAAAAACTCAAGCCAGATATCTGCTGCATACAAGAATCTCACCTTACCTTAAAGACAAATATAGACTCAAGGTGAAGGGATGGTCATCTATACTCCAGGCAAATGGAAAGCAGAAAAAAGCAGGTGTTGCAATCCTATTCACAGATACAGTAGGCTTTAAACCAACCAAAATAAGGAAGGATAAGGATGGACACTTCATATTTGTTAAAGGTAATATTCAGTATGATGAGATTTCAATTACTAATATTTATGCACCCAACCAGAATGCACCTCAATTTATAAGAGAAAATCTAACAGACATGAGCAACTTGATTTCCTTCAGTTCCATAGTAGTTGGAGATTTTAACACCCCTTTAGCAGTGTGGAATAGATTCTCCAAAAATAAGCTAAGCAAAGAAATTGTAGATTTAAACTCAATCATTCAACATCTGGACTTAACAGACATCTATAGAACATTTCATCCCAACAAAACAGAACACACATTCTTCTCATCAGCCCATGGAACATACTCCAAAATCGACCACATCCCAGGCGACAAATCTAACCTCAGCAAATTTAAAAATATAGAAATTATTTCTTGCATCTTCTCAGACCATCATGGAGTAAAAGTTGAACACAATAACAACAGGAATCTGCATACCCATACAAAAACATGGAAGCTAAATAACCTTATGCTGAAGGATAGATAGATGGGTTATAGATGAGATTAAGAAGGAAATCACCAAATTTTTGGAACAAAAAAAAAAAATCAAGACACGAATTATCAGAACCGCTGGGATACTGCAAAGGTAGTCCTAAGAGGGAAATTTATAGCACTGCAAGCCTTCATTAAGAAAACGAAAAGAGAGGAAGTTAATAACTTAATGGGACATCTCAAGTAACTGGAAAAGGAAGAACATTCCAACCCCAAACCCAGCAGAAAAAAAGAAATAACCAAAATCAGGGCAGAATTAAATGAAATTGTAAACAAAAGAATTATACAAAAGATCAATAAATCCTAAAGTTGGTTTTTTGAAAAGGTCAATAAAATAGCTAAACCTTTGGCCAACCTAACCAGAAAAAAAAAGAGTAAAATCTCTAATTGCATCAATCAGAAATGGTAAAGATTAAATAGCAACAGACCCCTCAGAAATTCAAAAAATCCTTCACAAATATTATAAGAAATGTTACTCTTAGAAATATGAAAATCTGAAAGAATTTGGCCAATACTTGGAAGTACGCCACCTACCAAGATTTAGCCAGAACGAAGTGGAAATGTTGAACAGGCCTGTATCAAGTTCAGAAATATCATCAACTATACAAAATTTCCCTAAAAAAGAAAAGCCTGGGACCATATGGCTTTATGTCAGAATTCTACAAAACCTTTAAAGAAGAACTAGTACCTATATTACTAAACTTCTTCCAAAATATAGAAAAAGAAGGAATACTACCCAACACATTCTACGAAGCAAACATCACCTTGATCCCTAAACCAGGGAAAGACCCAACAGTAAAGAAAAGTATAGACCAATATCACTAATGAATATTGATGCAAAAATACTCAGTAAGATCCTAACAAACAGAATCCAACAATACATAAAAAAAATTATACACCACGACCAAGTGGGATTTATCGCAGGGTCTCAAGGCTGGTTCAATATACGTAAATCTATAAATGTAATTCAGCACATAAACAAACTAAAAAAATAAAGACCATATTATTCTCTCAATTGATGCAGAAAAAGCTTTTGATAATATCCAGCATCCCTTCATCATCAGAACAATAAAGAAAATTGATTGCAAGAGGGACTTTGCCTAACAATTGCAATCAATGTAACCTGGATTATTGTACCCTCAATGAATCCCCAACAATAAAAAAAAAAAGAAAGAAAATTGGTATAGCAGGGACATTTCTTAAACTAATAGAGGCCATCTATAGCAAACCCACAACAAATATTGTATTGAATGGAGTTAAATTGAAATCATTTCCACTTAGATCAGGAATCAAGCAAGGTTGCCCATTGTCTCCATTGCTCTTTAACATTGTAATGGAAGTTTTAGCCATTGCAATTAGGGAAGAAAAGGCGACCAAGGGTATCCACATACTTTTGAAGAAGAGATCAAACTTTCACTCTTCACAGATGACATGATCGTATATCTGGAAAACACTAGGAATTCTAAAATAAAACTTTTAGAAGTGATCAAGGAATAAAGCAATGTCTCAGGTTACAAAATCGTCACCCATAAATCTGTAGCCTTTATATGTACCAACAATAGGCAAGCTGAAAAAAACAGTCAAGGACTCTATTTCTTTCACAGTAGTGCCAAAGAAGATGAAATATTTGGGAATATACCTAACAAAGGACGTGAAAGATCTCTATAAAGAGAACTATGAAACTTTAAAAAAAGAAATAGCTGAAGATGTTAACGAATGGAAAAACATACCATGCTCATGGCTGGGAAGAATCAACATCGTTAAAATGTCTACACTACCCAAAGCAATATATAATTTTAATGCAATTCCTATTAAAGATCCATTGTCATATTTTAAAGTTCTTGAAAAAGTAATATGTCATTTTATATGGAATCAGAAAAAGCGTCAAATAGCCAAAACATTAAGTAGAAATAAAAACAAAGCAGGAGGAATCACGCTACCAGACCCGAGACTGTACTATAAATCGATAGTGATCAAAACAGCATGGTACTGGCACAAAAACAGAGAAGTAGATGTCTGGAACAGAATAGAGAACCAAGAGATGAATTCAGCTACTTACAGTTATTTGATCTCTGACAAGCCAATTAAAAATATTCAGTGGGGAAAAGATTCCCTATTTAACAAATGGTGCTGGGTGAACTGTTTGATGATCTGTAAAAGACTGAAACTGGACCTGCACCTTTCACCATTAACTAAGATAGACTCTCACCGGAAAAGATTTAAACTTAAGACATGAAACCATAAAAATACTTAAAGAAAGTACAGAGAAAACTCTTGAAGGAATCAGCCTGGGTGAATAGTTTATGAGGAGGACTCCCCCAAGCAATTGAAGCAGTATCAAAAATACATTACTGGGATCTGATCAAACTAAAAAGCTTCTGCACAGCCAAGAACATAATAAATAAAGCAAGCAGATGGCCCTCAGAATGGGAGAAGATATTTGCAGGTTATACCTCCGATAAAGGTTTAATAACCAGAATCCACAGAGAACTCAAATGTATTAGCAAGAAAAGAACAAGTGACCCCATCTCAGGGTGGGCAAAGGACTTGAAGAGAAACTTCTCTAAAGAAGACAGACGCACGATCTACACACACATGAAAAAAGCTCATCATCCTTAATCATCAGAGAAATACAAATCAAAACTACTTTGAGATATCAACTAACCCCAGTTGGAGTAGCCCACATAACAAAATCCCCAAATAAGAGATGTTGGCATGGATGTGGAGAAAAGGGCACACTTCTACTCTGCTGGTGGGAATGTACACTAACACGTTCCTTTTGGAAGGATGTTTGGAGAATACTTAGAGTCCTAAAAATAGACCTGCCATTCGATCCTATAATTCCTTTACTGGTATATACCCAGAAGACCAAAAATCACATCTGTACCAGAATGTTTATTACAGCCCAATTCATAATTGCTAAGTCATGGAAGAAGCCCAAATGCCCAATGACCTATGAATGGGCTAGCAAATCGTGGTACATGTATACCGTGGAACATTATGCAGCCTTAAACAAAGATGGAGACTTTACCTCTTTCATGTTTACATGGATGGAGCTGGAACATATTCTTCTTAGCAAAGTATCTCAAGAATGAAAGAAAAAGTATCCAATGTACTCAGCCCTACTATGAAGCTAATTTATAGCTTTTATATGAAGGCTATAACCCAACTATAGCACAAGACTATGAGGAAAGGGCCAAGGGAGGGGAAGGTAGGGGGGAGGCTAGAGTGGAGGGAGGGTAATGGGTGGGGCAACACCTACGATGCATCTTAGAATGGGTACAGGTGAAAGTTACTAAATGCAGAATACAAATGTCTATATGCAATAACTAAGAAAATGCCATGAAGGCTATGTTGAACAGTTTGATGAGAGTATTTCAGATTGTGTATGAAACCAGCACATTGTACCCCTTGATTGCACTAAGGTACACAGCTATGATTTAATAATAATGAAAAAAATGTAGCTGGAAATGCTTTTTAGTGTTCTTCAGCGCTAGGCAAATGGTAAATATTATTGATTGGTACAAATAATCATTATTGATAAAATAGGAGGACTCACTAAAATAAATAAATTAATTAATTAAAAAAAGACATTTATACGCTACTCTTAATTGATTTGACATGTACCCTTGCAATATGCACAATAAGTGAGGTCCCACCAATTACCCTCCCTCCACCTGGCCTCTCCCATCCCTTTTCCTCACTCTCCTTTTCTCTCCTGCATTCTAGGCTATAGTTGTGTTTTATCATTCATATGAAGGTGTGGGTGATTATATATTGTTTTCATAAAAGTACTGAGTACATTGAATACCTTTTCTTCCATTCTGAGATTCAGGTTATGTCTCTGACTTAGGTTTGATAACTAGAATCCACAGAGAACTCAAAGTAATTAATAAGAAAGGAATAAGTGATACCATTTTATTGTGGGTAAGAGACTTAAACAGAAGCTTCTCTGAAGAAGACAGGCTCATGAACCACAAAATATTTTTTATAAATACTATAAAGCACCTAGAAGATGGCATCAGAAAAAATCTAGATGACCATGGGTATGGCCATGACTTTTTTGGATAAAGTGCCATAGACATAAACCAAGAAAGAAAAAGTTATAAGCTAGACGTTAAGAAAAATAAACTCTTCTGGTTTGGGAAATACAATGAGAAAAGAATAAGAAGAGAGCTACAAAGTCGGAGAAAATATTTCAGGTAAAGGGCTGGTTAATTACATCTCCAGGAGCCCTCAGTTCGAGTTCTTTCGGTTAATGTTACCATCTTATCCCATTCATTTGGATTTGTAATCTCCCAGCCATCTTTAACTCTCCTTCTTCTTCTTCTTCTTCTTCTTCTTCTTCTTCTTATTATTATTATTATTATTATTATTATTATTATATGTTGTTGTTATTGTTGTTGTTGTTACAATTTTTGGCTGGGATCAGATTTGAACCCACCACCTCCGGTATTTGGGGCCGGCGTCCTATTCCTTGAGCCACAGGTGCTGCCTGAGCTCTCAATTCAATTTCACCTTACCAGTCTCTCTAGCAAAATGGTGAAAATCAACCATGGGGTGGAATCAGCGGAAAAAAGTCTGGCAACATGAATACTCAAAGTAGATCCACTCCCCCAAGGTATGACAAAGGTATGACACAACAGAAGATTCCATTCATAAACAAATGGCTGAGATGTCAGAAATCAAGTTCAGAATTTGGATGGCAAATAAGATTAACAGAACTGAAATAAAATTGGAATGAGAAGTTCAAGGAATAATTCAAAAGTTGTGTCAAGAATTTAATAAATTCAAAGATAAAATCACCAAAGATTTTGACAAATTCAGGCAAGAATTTTCATCCCTCAAAAACCTGAGAAATATAGTAGAATCCCTCAGTAATAAAATGGAGCAAGCACAAGAAAGGATCTCTGACATTGAAGACAATGATGCTCCCAAACACTCAAAGATGAAGAGAAGTGGAAAACAAAAATGGATCATTTCCTGAGAGAGTTGTGGAACTACTCCAAAAAAACAAACATTCACCTTATTGGAATTCCTGAAGGAGATGAGAATGGTCCAAAAGGCACAGATGCTCTACTCTAAGAGATATTAGAGGAGAACTTTCCAAACATGGCAAGAGATTCTGAAACTCAGATAGCAGACAGTTTTGGAACCCCAGCACATCTCAATCCAAATAAAGATCCCCCAGACATATTGTAATTAACTTCATCAAAGTTAATATGAAGGAGAAAATCCTGCAAGAAGCCGGACATAAGAAAATCACAACCTACAAGGAGAAGAACATTAGAATGACTACAGATCTCTCTGCTGAAACTTTTCAAGCCTTAAGAGGATGGTCATCAATCTTCAATCTCCTAAAACGAAACAACTTTCAGCCTAGGATACTGTATCCAGCTACCCTGAGTTTCATTTATGATGGAGAACTCAAATACTTTAATGACATTCACATGTTGAAGAAATTCGCCATAACTAAACCAACTTTTCAGGATGTTCTCAGACCCATCCTCCATAATGACCAGCACAATGCTCTACCACCAATGTAAACTCACTCAGAAATTTTTTATTAAAACCCAACTTCCACATTGGTGACAGGATTAAAAACATCCACTGGACTTTCGAAAATTTGACACCCAAAATACTACCAGGTTTATCAATACTCTCAATTAACCTGAATGGCTTAAATTGCCCACTAAAGAGGCACAGGTTGGCTAACTGGATACAAATCTCAGGCCAGATATCTGCTGCATACAAGAATCTCATCTTATCTTAAAGGATAAATACAGACTCAGGGTGAAGGGATGGACATCTATAATCCAGGCAAATGGAAATCAGAAAATAGAAGAGGTTGCAATTTTATTTGCAGATACATTAGGCATTAAACCAACAAAAGTAAAGAAAGACAAGGATAGTCACTTCATACTTGTTAGGAGAAACACTCAACATGATGAGATATCGATTATTAACATTTATGCACCCAAAAAAATTCTCCTTGATTTATAAGGGAGACCCTAACTGACATGAACAATTTGATATCTTCCAACACCATAATAGTCAGAGATTTTAACAGTCCTTTGGCAGTGTTGGATAAATACTCCAATAAGAAACTAAGCAAAGAAATTTTAGACTTAAACTTTATTATACAACTATTGAATTTAATAGACATCTACAGAACATTTAATCCTAACAAAACTGAATACACATTTTTATCATCCACGAGAACATGGAACATCCTCCAAAACTGATTACATCTTAGGTCACAAGGCTAACCTCAGCAATTTAAAAGAATAGAAATTATTTCTAATATTTTTGCAGATCATCATGGAACAAAAGTTGAACTCACCAATAACAGGAATCTGCATACTCATACAAACACCTGGAAACTAAATAAACTTATGCTGAATGATAGCTGGGTCATAGATAAGATTAAGAAGGAAAATACTAAATGTTTGGAACTGAACAATTATGAAGACATGAATTATCAGAACCTCTGGGATGCTGCAAAGGCGGTCCTAACAGAGAAATTTATAGCACTGCAAGCCTTCCTCAAGAGAACAGAAAGAAAAGAAGTCAACAACTTAATGGGACATTTCAAGCAACTGGAAAAGGAAGAACATTCCAACCCCAAATCCAGAAGAAGAAAAGAAATAACTAAAATTAGAGCAGAATTAAATGGAATTGAAAACAAAAGAATTATTCAAAAGATCAATGAATCAAAAGTTGTTTTTTTGAAAAGTTTAACAAAATTGATAAACCCTTGGCTAGTCTAACCAGAAATAGAAAATTAAAATCCCTTATTTCATCACTCAGAAATGACAAAGAGAAATAACAATAGTCACCTAAAAATTCAAAAAAATCTTAATGAATACTACAAAAAAACTCTATTCTTAGAAATATGAAAATCTGAAAGAAATTTACCAATACTTGGAAGCATGCCACCTTCCTAGACTTAGCCAGAAAGAATTGGAAATGTTGAACACTCCTATAACAAGTACTGAAACAGCATCAACTATACAAAATCTCCCCCAAAAAAGAGTCGAGGACTGTATGGCTTCACGTTAGAATTTTACCAAGCCTTTAAGAGGAACTAGTATCTATATTACTTAACTTTTTCCAAAGCCCAGAAAAAGAAGGAATACTTCCCAACATATTTTATGAAGCAAATATCACCCAGATCCCCAAACCAGGAAAAGACCCAACAAGAGGAGAAAATTATAGACCAGTATCTTTAATGAATATAGATGCAAAAATATTTAATAAGATCCTAGCAAACAGAATCCAGCACCACATCAAACAAATTATACACCAGGACCAAGTTGGTTTTATCCCAGGGTCTCAAAGATGGTTCAATACACGTAAATCTATAAAGATAATACATCACATAAACAAAGTAAAAAACAAAGTCGATATGATTCTCTCAATTGATGCAGAAAAAGCTTTTCATAATATCCAGCATCCTTTTATGATCAGAACACTTAAGAAAATAGGTATAGAAGGGACATTTCTTAAACTGATAGAGGCCATCTACAGCAAACCTACAGCCAATATTGTATTGAACAGAGTAAAATTGAAAACATTTCCACTCAGATTAGGAACCAGGCAAGGTTGCCCATTGTCTCCACTACTTTTTGACATTGTAATGAAAGTCTTCACGATTGAAATCAGGCAAGGTATCCAAATATGATCAGAGGAGATCCAAATTTCACTCTTCGCAGACGATATGATTGTAAATCTGGAAAACCCCAGGGACTCAACTACAAAACTCTTAGAAGAGATGAAGGAATACAGCTGTGTCTCAGGTTACAAAATCAATACTCACAAATATGTAGCCTTTATATATACCAACAATAGTCAAACTGAAAAAACCATCAAGGACTCTATTCCTTTCACTGTAGTGCCAAAGAAGATGAAATATTTGGGAGTTTACCTAACAAAGGATGTGAAAGATCTCTATAAAGAGAACTATGAAACTCTGAGAAAAGAAATAGCTGAAGATGTCAACAAATGGAAAAACATACCATGCTTATGGCTGGGAAGAATCAACATTGTTAAAATGTCCATACTACCCAAAGCAATATACAATTTTAATACAATCCCTATTAAAGCTCCACTGTCATACTTTAAAGATCTCAAAAAAAATAATACTTCATTTTGTATGGAATCACAAAAAACCTTGATTAGCCAAGACATTACTCAGAAATAAAAACAAAGCAGGAGGACTCATGCTACGAGACCTCAGACTAAACTATAAATCAATAGTGATCAAAACAGCATGGTACTGGCACAAAAACAGAAAGGTAGATGTACGGAACAAAATAGAGAGCCAAGAGATGAACCCAGCTACTTATTGTCATTTGATCTTCGATAAGCCTATCAAAAACATGCAGTGGGGAAAAGAATCCCTATTTAACAAATGATGCTGGGTGAACTGGCTAGCAACCTGTAGAAGACTGAAACTGGACCCACACCTTTCACCATTAACAAACATAGATTCTCACAGGATAAAAGATTTAAACTTAGGACATGAAACTATTAAAATACTAGAAGAGAGTGCAGGAAAAACACTTGAAGAAATTGGCCTGGGAGAATATTTTATGAGGAGGACCCCCTGGACAATTGAAGCAACACCAAAAATACATTACTAGGATCTGATCAAACTTAAAAGCTTCTGCACAGCCAAGAACATAGTACATAAAGCAAACAGACAGCCCTCAGAATGGGAAGATATTTGTAGGTTATATCTCTGACAAAGGTTTGATAACCAGAATCCATAGAGAACTCAAACATATTAGTAAGAAAAGAACAAGTGAACAGTTTGATGAGAATATTTCAGATTGTATATGAAACCCGCACATTGTACCCCTTGATTGCACTAATGTACACAGCTATGATTTAACAATTAAAAAAAAAAAGAAAGAAAAGAACAAGTGATCCCATCTCATTGTGGGGAAAGGGATTTGAATAAAAACTTCTCTGAATAAGACAGGTGCACAGCCTACAGACATATGAAAAAATGCTCTTTATGTGGCACCTGTGGCTCAAAGGAGTAGGGCACTGGCCCCATATGCCTGAGGTGGCAGGTTCAAACCCAGCCCCCAGCCAAAACCTGCAAAAAAAAAAAAAAAAAAAGCTCATCATCCTTAATCATCAGAGAAATGCAAATCACAACCACTATGAGATATCACATAACTCCAGTAAGATTTCCCCACATCACAAAATCCCCAAACTATAGATGCTGGAGTGGATGTGGAGAAAAGGGAACACTTCTGTACTGCTGGTGGGAATGCAAGCTAATACATTCCTTTTGGAAAGAATTTTGGATATGACTTAGGGATCTAAAAATAGACCTGCCATTGGATCCTGCAATTCCTCTACTAGGTATATATCCAGAAGACCAAAAATCACTTTATAACAAAGATATTTGCACCAAAATGTTTATTGCAGCCCAATTCATAATTGCTAAGTCATGGAAGAAGCCCAAGTGCCCATTGACCTAGAAATGGATTAATAAATTGTGGTATATGTACACCATGGAATATTATGCAGCCTTAAAAAAGATGGAGACTTTACCTCTTTCATGTTTACATGGATGGAGCTGGAACATATTCTTCTTAGCAAAGTATCTCAAGAATGAAAGAAGTATCCAATGTCCTCAGCTCTACTATGAAGCCAATATATAAGCACCTACACTTCCATATGAAACTACAGCCCAAGATGAAGGAGAAAGAGGAGTGGGGGAGGGGAGGTTGAAAAATGGGTGGAGGGGGGTAATTGTTCAGACAACACCTATGGTGCATTTTACAAGGGTACATGTCAAATCTACTAAGTGTATTATATAAGTATCTTAACACAATATTTAAGAAAGTGCGGTGAGGGTATGTTAACCAGTTTGAAGAAAGTATTTCAAATTTTATATAAAAGCAGCTCATTGTACCCCATAAATGCATTAATGTACAGAGCTATGATATAATAAAAAAGGCACATCTGATTAAAAAAAAATGTTATTAGAAACACATAATGAATCATAAGAAAAACAATCTGACAAAAAAATGGGCAAACAGCCACAACAGTCACCAAACCAATGAAGATGTGCAGGTGACAAATAAGCATATGCAAAGATGATACACTTCCCATGTCATTAGGAAGATACAAATTAAAATAAGGAGATGGTAAGTCACACCTCTTAGCACGGCCAAAATCTGGAATCCTGACAACATTAAATGCTGACAAGAACGTGAAGGAACCAATACTATCATTCATTGCTGATGGTAATACAAAATTGTACAGCCACTTTGGAAGACAGTTGGCAGTTTCTTACCAAACTAAACACATACTCTTACTATATAATCCAGCAATTGAACCTGTTAGTAATTACTCAAAGGAGTTAAAAACTTATGTCCACAGAAAAACCAGTACACAAAGGTTTATAATAGCTTTATTCATAATTATCAAATGCTGGAAGCAACCAAAATGTCCTTTAGGAGTTGGAATGTGTAAGTAATCTATGGGGCCTCCAGACAATGAAATAGCATTAATGTTATGAAGAGAGGAGTTATCAAGCTATGACAAGACACAGATGAAACTTGAATGTATATTATTAAATAAAAGGAGTCAATCTGAAAAGGCTGCATATTGCATGACCCAACTATATGACACTCTGGAAAAGACAAAGCCTCAGAGGCAATGAAAAGATCAGTGCTTGCCAGGGGTTGGGAGGAAGAATAAATGAATAGACTGAAGACAGCGGATTTTTAGGGCAGCCTCTTCTGTACGATACTGCAATGGTAGATACATGCCATTATACTTTTCTCCAAACACAAAGAATGTTGGGCACCAAGAATGGACCCTAATGTAAACTATAGACTCCAAGTGATAATGATGTGCCCATGTAGGCTTATTAATTGTAACAAACATACCACTGTGACAAAGCATATTGGTAATAAGGGAGGCTAGCATATGTGGGGAAAGGGGATGTATGGAAAATCTCTGTACTTTCCTCCTGACTTTTCTGTGAACATAAAATGATTTTTTAAAAGTCTTTGAAAAGAAGTAAATATATAACAAAGAGGAAAAGGGAATAAAGAGAAAGAGGAAGGGAGGGAGGGAGGGAGGAAGGAAGGAAGGGAGGGAGGGAAGGAGGGAAGAAGGGAGGGAAGAAAGGGACTCCTTCACCCTTTTTATGAAAAGGGTAGGCCAAATAGATACTTGTATAACAGACAAGATCTTTAGGGTCATGAATTATAGGCTTCATTAAGTTTAGCTCAGCATAGATGCCATGCCAGATATAAAAATATTTGAATGTTTGTCCTCTTTATGAAATAGCAGACAGTGGAAGATAAAAATCCAAAAGATATAAATATATCTGTTGATTCCATGAGAAAATTGAAACAAGCTATTATATAGTGAAAGAATAAATGTAAGACATGTATTATGATGACAGAGTGAATTAGTGGGGGAAAGGAAGAAAGAATTATAACCCACAACAGGGATTTGGTAATAAAACAGATCTGGGGTCAAGTCTCTCTTCTGCATTTCCTTGTTTTGTCATGTTCAGCTATTTCTACAATATTTCGAAGCCTTTAGGTTTCATCTGTAGCATAGGCATAACACTACCCACGCAGAGATTAGAAAAGAAAGGATTTATAAAACACCTAACGTGGTGTCTAGAATATTCGATAGAAGAGACTTAATAAATGTAGATTTCTGTCCTGTCTTTATTTGTCAGAAAGGTAAACTTTTCTCTTGGTCCCTGAAGAAGTACAGGGTGATGTCACTTCTTTGAGCCTTAAAGCAAAATAGGATCCCTATTTTTTTTTTTACAAAAGTCCAGACATGTAATCTGATGCTTCTGTATTGCCTTTATCTTGGATCACAATGTCCTATTATGAGTGTGCTGCAGCAACCTTGAAAATGGATAGTATCAAACACAATTTACTATACAAAACAATAGGAAACAATGCCTCTTTCAAATATGCTCTGAATGCTGATCATGGTGGTATTACAGAGATTAATGGTAAATTACAAAGTAAGTACAAGATGAAGTACATTTTTAAATGAAAATGGGTGGGGAATGGAAACAAAATAGGCATCTTCTTTATGAATTTCTTACTGCTAAGTCTTTGGTGAGACAAGAAGCATAATCAAAAGTAGATTAGGAGCACAGCCCAGAAATTGCTCATGATAATGTGCTTTTAAAGGGTGAAGTTCATGTCATCTTCTTCATTTTGTTCTCCATTGCACTCATGTTACAAAGGTAAGCATTTTTCTAGTTAATAGAGTAGCCACAAAATCAATACAGAGAAATTGTTAATCCATAGTGCAAATGTTACTTTAAGCAAACACTATCAAGGAAAAGAGAGTTTCAGAACAAGAAGGGATTTTGGAAACAAATTTGTCCAACTTATTATTTTATAGGTAAGGACAATGAAGCTTTGAGATGTAAAGGACACAAGGTGGTTGGTTTCACCACCTAGAATTGAACTTAGGCTCTGTAAAACCTTAGTAGTTCTCTTACCTTTCACATCTGTTTGGATCCGAGAGTATGAGCTGAAAGTATTTAAGCATGGCTACAATTTCCATTTCGTAATAGTGCCCATAGAAAGTCAGGTGGACTTCACAAAATAAATGAAAGGCAATTTTCACCAATGAAAAGGTTTTTGTTCAAAACTGTCTCTATATAATAATCTATAATCCTGCTCAAATTAAAAAGTAAGAAGAAAATTCAAGATGAGTTTTTCACAGTGGTTCAATGCAAAATGATCATTTTATTTTCTGATCATTTTATAATTCAGCAACTAAATCCACCTCCCCAAAACTTTTTTCTGTGAATTTTTCAAACTGGGAGTCAGGAACAATAATGGTCCAAAGTCTCTTCTTCTTGATCAACTTCTGTTTGAATTTGCCTTCTTGACACAAAGGTTCTCACAAAGTTTTGCTCAAAACTGAAAGAGCTTTATAGTATGAGGTTGCAGGGAAAAACAAAGCAAAATAAAAACAGTAATTGTGACAGCAAAGACTAGAGCTCTGCTCTTTGCATTTTTTCTGACTATTTAGTAGAGGACTTGATGGCTGGTGATGAATAGATTGAATATGTACAGCAGAAGAGAAAAATGATCGCCATTGGTCCTTTCCCCATCACACATACCTTGGCCTTAACTTGAGCATCTTACTCCAGCCCCACTTTGCTGAAATGCTCTAAGGCAAAATACTCTTGTGTCACTCTGCTTCAAAGTGGTGAGAAAACCCCAGATCCTGGGAATGTGCTCATATTTCATGATATCTTTCTGTGTCACTAGAGCAATCAGATGGATCCAGATCAAAAGGGCAATAAGGGCTGGACAAAAGCCAAGGGGGCAAACAGAGGGGTAATAATTCCCTCTTTTATCATTTGTGTCCATGGAGAATTATTCAGCAAGATTGAACTCTCTGATGAACAGGGCCCAGGATAGCTTTATGCACTAAAAATGATGGAATTCTTCCTTGTTATTTGCTACTCTGTGAGACATGGCAAAATGATACTCTTATTTGCAATAGTAGAGAATGTTTCCAGAAAAAAGGGGGATCCACTGATGTTCATGGAAATCAGTAGTGTGATGATGCCAGAGAGAGAAGGAGAATCTTATTCAGCCAGAGCCCTGTTGTCATGGATCAGTATGTACATGGGGTATCTGTCAGCCTCTTCATTAGTTCCCAGGGCCTCTGGTCTGGGAAAGATAGGGCTTGGGGAAAGTGATGGTATTCTCAATTATCTGCAATTCTCAATTATCTCTGGAAATCAAGAAGGGCAAGCAGAAAATAATCCCTCATTCTGTAAATTTTGAAATAATTCAGTAAACCATGATTTGGAAAGCTTCAGCAATGAACTTGAGAAAAACAAGTCCCTCAGCAAAGCCCAGAATGATGAGGCTAGAAAATTGGTAGGCATTTTCTAAATGGAAATATATTGGCTAGTTTCATATTTTATGTGCCCCACCAGCAACACAGTCCCAACTGCATGGCTCTGAGAGGGTGCTGGAGGTACTATATGGACCTGGGGATAGCTTGGGTGAGGCATAAATCTAGGGCTGCTGACCACTGCAGGGCATCCCTAATAAACTGCTACTGCATAGGTTTTGTGGTCTTCTTTTCTCCCTGAAAGAAAGAGGAAATGTCTGCTAAGCTGAGTTATCCTGGTCTGTGTTTTCACCAAGGGAGGGCAAGTGACCAGCCACTTATGAGAGATACCCATCAACCAGATAATCTAGAAGAAATTATTTCAGACCAGATGAGTAATTTCTTTACTTTTGCTTTGGGTCTGCTGTTCAATAGAGATTTTAAAAGAGTCTAACTAGGATAATATCTAATTTATCCCATGTCTGAAAAAAATAAAGCTGTTTCACATCAAGAATGCTTTGCTGTGACAAAAGAAAACCCCAATAGCTATCACTTATTGAGAAATTGAGCTATTGAGTTATTAAGGAGGCATATACACATTTAGATATATCTCCTTAATAATATATATTCAGATTGAATATTCCTTATCAAAATGCTTAGGAGGAGAAAAATTTCAGATTTTGAATTAATTTTTATTTTGGAATATTTGCATATACATAGTGAGGTATCTTGGGGATGGGATACAAGTCTAAACACATCTTATATATACAGCCTAAAGGTAACTTTACACAATATGTAAGATAATTTTGTGCATGAAACAATGTTTGTGCTAGGTACTTACATGTGGAATTTTCCATTAGTAGTATCACTTCAGCACCCAAAATGTTTACATTGAGGAGAAGTTTGGATTTTGGAATTTTGGATTAGGGATGCTCAACGTATAGCCATACTGTGAAAGGCTAAGTGACTTGCTTAAGATAATACAAGTGGTAAACTATAGGGCCTGGGAATGTCTGATTCCAAATCTCAAGGTCCAACTGATTACCTTTTGCCTTATACTCTTTAACTCTCCTTTTACATTTCCTTAACAACAGTGTAAGTTCCTCCATGACAGGGCCATATTCTATATTTGTCTCCCCTACAGAGCTACATGGAGTCTAGTTATCAGTGTCCCCATCAGAATTCTTTGTTATGAAAATCTGTTACATACACGTAGTGATTATCAGTATTATGATACCCAAAGCTTCATTGTATTTGAAAGATAAGGTGAGAATAGCTACTATCAGATTACTGAGGGTCTTGCATGCCATGCGAGACTGAGAAGGCTGCTCACTGCATATCCATGCATTCCCTACATTTCCCAGCCCTCAGTTGCACTTGAGACATGACAAGTGCTGAGGAATGGACTGTGAGTGGAAATAACATATGTCACATCTGAGCCATGGCAACTAAGAATGGATTTCCCTTCTCCAATCTTTTCTTCTTCCACCATGGTGACATGAGATGGAAGTATCACGAGATAATAAACATGGGCTGAATTTCCCAGTGATCAAGTGAATGATAACTTTTTCAGTAGACTTTGCTCAAGAAAGAAACACACTTGTGTTTTTCTAAGCCACTAAGATTTTGGGGATTTATATGTGGCTGCCACAAACCATATCTTTTTCTTATTAATGTGCCATCCATAACATGCGACTTTATTTTAACCAAGTTGGATGATTAGAAGCTTTTATGCAGGGAAATAGCAATACAAAATATACTATCTATTAAATTAGCTCTTTTTAAATCACGTCCACATACTTTCTCTCCTCCTGGCATTTTCCAAGGTCTTTTATCTTTCATTCATTGATTCAACAATTGGTTGTTAATCATTCTACTTGTATTCTACCTTGTGTCTTGTGTGTGACATTGAGAAAATACAGTTATTTGTTAAATATTGAAGTAGAGCAATTTGTGTGTCAGACACATTACAGTGCTTGTCAAATATTTATTTAATACTCATTTTGTATATTAAGGAAGCTGTAGTACCAAAAAAAAAAAGAAAAGTAAGCAATTTGCTCAAGGTTACAGAGCTGGTAGTAGAAAAAACTGAAACTTGACATCCCAGCAGTCTGGCTGCAGAAACTAAGCTTAGCAGTGTGTATAATAGTGTTACGAAGAGAATGAATGGTCATGATGGCCAATCTGGTCCTTGACCCTGTGGGCCTGATTAAAAATCAGCTGGTACTTCTGTTCTGCTTTTTACCGCAAATATCACCTTGAGTTTTTGATCAGGTGGTTTCAGGAAAATATGAGAGAACTATCAAGGAATAGATCCCATCACTATATTCCTTTAATATTTTCTTTATATTTCCATCATCTCATATCTTTAGTTAGTTATATGCAAGATTTATTCCTCTTGGTATGTTTGCAGCACTAATTTCACTACTGTAATATGCATAGTAAATCTTTTTGAGTGATAATGTAAGTGAAAGAATGAGTAAACTAATTAATGCAACATAAGCCATGTCTTAATTTTTTTTTTTTTTTTTTTTTTTGTAGAGACAGAGTCTCACTTTACTGCCCTTGGGTAGAGTGCCATGGCATCACACAGCTCACAGCAACCTCCAACTCTTGGGCTTAAGTGATTCTCTTGCCTCAGCCTCCCAAGCAGCTGGGATTACAGGCGCCGCCACAATGCCTTGCTATTTTTTTGTTGCAGTTTGGCCGAGGCCAGGTTTGAACCTGCCACCCTCGGTATATGGGGCCAGCGCCCTACTCACTGAGTAACAGGCGCCACCCTCTACTGATAAAATTTAAGTGTCTTTGGATATTTCTGGTAAAATGGTTGGGTAGACAATCCAGCAGTTAATGTATTCTATTTTCTGATGATAAACTCTAATGATGCAATACTTTGAGCAAGTGTTATTTAATATTTCGTATTGTTGTTTCCAAATGTGGAGTGATCTTTTACTGTTTAGTACTGAGAAAATAATAATTGAAGGCATTTATTGAGCATTTATATGAGTTAGACTGTTGTTATGAACTGAATGTTTCCATCCCTCCCAAAATTCACATGCTCAAGTCCTAATTTCCAAAGTAATATGTTAGGTATTAGGATGTGGAGCCTTTAGAAAGTAATCAGGTCATGAGGATGGAACCCCCATGAATGGGATTAGTGTCTCTTAATACACACAAAAGAGATGATCTTTCTCTTTCTCTGTACTATATTAGGAGACAGCAAGAAGGCAAATCTGGAAGAGGGCCCACATGAGGCATGAAAGCAGCTGGTACCTTGATCTTAGACTTCCCTGCCTCCAAACCCATGAAAAATTAATGTTGTTTAAGCTATCTTGTTTATGGTATTTGTTATAGAAGCTGAAAATAAGAGTCCTCTTATAAGGATTTTATGTATAATAACTAATCTTTGTAATAGCTTGATGAGTCACATACAATCAGTTCTCATCCATGGTCCTTAGGTTTTGTACGAACACTGAATTAGCTAAGATTGATTTGCTGCTCCTAGGTGAAACAAATGTTCAGATTTCTGTGAGCCTGTGGTCACAACATCTTCATCAGCTGTTTTATATATAACCTTGAGTTTTGTGTGTTTGTGTTTAAAGACACCTTATTTAATTTGTAGCATTGATTCCTCAACATTGCTCTCACAGCCAACATTACCACAAACACCTTCATAAAGCTTATTTTGCACATACATTTTCTCTGTAAATCACATCATAGCCTTTTGGCATTTAGGAACACTAAACGGCAACACTATACTTTGGGCCATTTTCAAGAGTGAAATCACCAGCAGAATAGAACAGAAATGTGAAAAACATGACACTAAATGAACAGTGAGAATACTTGTTCACATTATGAGACCTGAAACCAGAACACAAAGCATCACCTTGCTCGACCTGAGAGCTGGGAGCATGTGTATCAGGTGACTCAAATTATTCACTGCTATGTATGTGTCTGCTTAGGACCTTGAATGTACCACAGGTATTGATTTAGGGGGTCATAAATAAATTATAATGAGCAGGACGATTCACAAATGTGCAATTTGTAAATAAGGGATGTAATGGATTGAATATTTGTGCCTAAATTCATTCAGGGAAGCTCTGCTCCCCCCAGTGCCTAGTGTGGCTATATTTGGAGATGGGGCCTCTAAGGAAGCAATTAATGTCCTACCTGATCAGGCAGAACTAGTGTTCTTATAAGAAGTGATACCAGAGAGTCCTCTCTCTCTTTCTCTGTGTGCCTCATGCTCTGAAGAAAAACCATGTGAGGACGCAATGGGACAGTAGCAATCTATAAGCTAGTAAGAGGACCCATACCAGAAACTGCATCAGCCAGAACCTTGATCTTGGACTTCACATCTTCCAGAATTGTAAGAAAATACAGTTCTGCTGTTTAAGCTACACAGTGTATGATATGCTGTCAAGGTAGCCCAAGCTGACTGAGACAATGAGTATTGACTATACTATTATAATTTTATTTAGAGTTGAGGAATCTTGGCCATAGACATGGTAAATAATTAGCATATGATTATCCTATCTACTACTTCATGGACCAGGTTTTAAACCCAATCAGCCTTACTCTAGATGATATCTTTTAAGTGCTGGAAAATGGCACTAGACTACCTCCCCTGACAATACTGTATAATGAGGCTATCCTTCCATTTTACTCCAAATTGGTCTGTAAAATCATCAGATTAAGCTCTGAAACATACCTCTTCCTCTGACAGCACAGATTCCCTTTGTATCTGTCACACGTCCTGATAGCTCAACATGTGATAGAGAACACAGGCATGACACATTCTTTGGGAGCCAAGGGATAATCCACCTACTATAGCACCTGTTCTCTCAGCTTCCGGCCAGCAGAGAGTCAATGTCCTCTCTGAAATTCCCTCCCTTAACCGCCTATATCCATCCATCCACCAGGGCACAAGCTTTCCCAGTGCACTGTCCATGTTACAGCATTGCCATAATTCCAACCATTTGGTTACACTCTTTCCATATGTTGGAGTATGGACAACACATTTTATTTGGTGACACTTTAGTTCATTGGTTCTCGGTGTGCTTTGGGCTCTGGACTGTTCTGATAAACTGAGGAAAGTTAGGAACATATTGCCCCAGAAAAATGCACCTGCAAAATGACATGAGGACTTTTGCATAAATTTTAGGGGCACGGGAACCAACAGAAGCCCACCGTCCCTTCAGAAGCCCTTGCTTTAATGATAGCAATCTTATTTATGCAGGAAGGATAGAAGCCTCTATCTCCACTGTGGTGGAGTTGGTGACAAGAAAAAATAGACAGTCTAGGTTAGAGGGACTGGCATTTGTGGGAGGGTGGTGCACTGCTGTCCAGTGTGGACATCTCATTACACTGTAGCAGGCCTATCCCTACTCCTATTTCAATGCCTCATCTTTATTCCCACAGTCTAGCTGTTTGCAAGCCCATCTCAATAAGAAATAGGGGCAAAGCACAACATGTACTCTGAAAGAAAGAAATGCTCTGCTCCCCTTTAAAGGGGCATTGGTTTCTGAACCTTGGGAAATGGGTGAGGCTACCACCCAGCCAGCCAGAGTTTCCAATGGCAACTGAAAGCAGAATAGCAAGAAACCAGTTCAACAGCTGACACCAAAATGTGTTTCCATATGTAAAGCTGTCTTAAACCCTCAAGAGACACTGAGAATAAACTTTGTGCTTTCTTTTCTTTTTGCTTAATATCAAATGGGTCAGGGAGAAGCGCTGGATGCTTTTAAAAATACACTTATAATTTTGAATCCAAGCTGTGCGAGTACCCATTGGAGACAACTGTTCTCTCATGGCCTGCTTTGAATAAACAATCACAGTTCTGTGTGATATCACTGCTTTACCAGATTCTAGCATTGAACTGCTGGCTCGCCATGGTTACTTGCATTTTAAACCAGTGGTTCCTTTTCCTTCCCCTTGGCTAAGATTCCTGCTTACTTGGCAGTGGCTCCCTCTCATTTGAACTTTTGCCCTCTTTTAATCTCCACCAAATTTTAGTCTAAAAGAACCTTTCATGGGCACCTTTTGTTACTCTGAGTTTCTTTCTCGTGTGAGAACCAGCTTAGGGAGCTGGTTACTGGAAAACACTCAAGGGCCTGTCTTCCTTCTCTGTGAAGCCAGCAGTGACAGGCTGTTTTGTGTATGTACTTTTCTCCTTCAAAAAAAAAAAAAAATTAAGGAAGCACAAGATGCAAGCTGTTTGCTGAAAACAAAATGTTTGCTTTCAAAAGCAAGTGAACACACATACATTTGCATATGTCGGTGAGGTTTCGCTATTGTCCGAGTCCAGGGCCACTCCTCTTTATTTCTCTAGCATCCCGTTCTTTCAAAACTTATTTCAGATCAAAAGCCAAGCTAATAAAGAATTCTATTCCCTCCTAATTTCCCACACCAGTCACAATTCAGCAAGGCCTTCCAGGACCTCAACATCCGTGGACTCTGTTTCCCTTTCAAAAGAATAAACAACATTTCAACCCCTCCTCGCATTTTATTGTTAGATGACCTGCTTCCTATATAAAAGGAGTCTGCCATTTATTCAGAATTTATTCATTCTGTCCATTCTCTGGATTCCCTCCTGAGCTTAGACCTATAGCCACTCAGTTCTGTGTCATTTCTCCCTCATTACCCGAATTGGGCCTAACCAGTAAGCTACATCAGTTCTCTTCCCCAAATCAAATCCTTCACCTTCCCTTTGAGCCTCAAGTAAGGCTGTTCAGAACTGCCAGCCTCACCACACAATCTGGTGTTCAATCGCCGCTGGACCCCTCCCAGAAGCCTGGTTATTGAACAAATTCTTTCCCACCCTTTGTTGAATATTCTAGATCTCTAGTCTTTTTCTTTTCTCTCTGCCACTCTCAGTAACTTCTTGCCTTCTACTTGACTCAGAAGACACGGGTTTACTGGCTTAGGCTCATATTCTTTTTTCATGCCCTAGTGGATACTTGAACAACATGATCCAGTCTTACAGGGGAAGTGAACTTCCTTTTTCCCAAAACCAAACCCTGTCCACGTGAGCTCTAGATGTTCCAGTAGATGTAGAGGGACCATGCCCCCCATTTTCTTCACAGTCACAGCCAGTTACATCAACCAACTCCTAATCTTCTGCCTTCAGACACATTAAAATCATTGAAAAACAAAAACAAGCACTTTGCAACAAGCTTTCTTGTTCCATGGGAACTTCCAAATACCACCCAACATCATTCCATTCTAACTGGGCAATGGTAGGATGGAATGTCACTTCCATTTCTTCATCTCACCATCACCCTCTTATTGCTCTTCTCTCACTTTCAGCTCCACCACCCTCCTAAGAATTTTCTTAGAATGATCATCAGGAAACAGTAGATGTTTCCTTCACCTTTGATGTCATGTCTTCTCTACTACAAATGGCTTATTTTTCATAAAAGTCTGTTTTCTGGTTATCATGTTGTCTTAATTTCCTTCTGTTTTTATGCCTGTACTTCTTCACTGGTATCCTCTCTGCAAGGCTCACCCCTGAATTCAGTTACATAAAGTTTAACATATCTTTTTTGGACATTGACTCCACCATAGATTCAACATAACAGGATACAGAATGAAACTTTTTTTATGATCTGGGGATTCTAGTTCAACCTTCAATCCTGAGGATGGTAAGCAACAGGCAGAGCTATCGGTCATCACTTGGTTGCTAAAATATACAAATACTTGCACTTACGGAGAGCTGATCAATACCTACTTCCCTGAGCCCCACAACCTCACTGCCTCAACCCCTCCCTTAGAACCTCCTTGACTTCCTAATGATGCAGAAACTAAAGGACTAAATCCTTCAAGGCCCTTCCAGGATTCTGCTTCTACATTACAGTCTGAATCCCTCCTAGTTGTCTGTTAAACATTGAAAATAACTGCTCTCAGTAAGTGCCTCTGTGTTCTAAAGAGTAGCCAGAAACATCCCCCAAGGAGAATCTAAGGCATGATCTAACTGGAACTGCTTTCTCCCATTTGCCTTCTCCACTCATCCTCTATGAGCAAAAGATAAGAGTTCCTGGAGAGAGACATAAATTGTAGGGGTCCAGTGGCAATTGGACACCAGATTGTGTGGTGGGGCTGTCCTGGTAATTACCTGCCCCAAGATTAGCACTGTTGCTGAGAGCAAATGCACAGGAAGAAAAGAAAAGAGGGTTCTCCCCACCTAACCCAGAAGGGGAGCTCCTAGGAAGCCCTTTGTACAGACTGAATGTTGAGAAGGAAAAAATAGCTGCATAAGATTGTCCTCTTCAATTAGATCTGTTCAAGCTACAGACATTTTTAGCCTTAGTCAGTACAACAGAGTTTGATGAGAAAGGCCTTGGGAGCACTTGACATTTAAGAGGAATTTATGTGTGTCCACTGAAGTTTGACAGTGTATATAAAAATAGATACTGGTGTCTACTGCCAAACTAGAAAAATCTGAAGATAAAAGGCTGGCTGGCGCCGCCTTTCGTGGCCGGACAAGGAGGAGAGAGCACGTCCTAGGGGCAGTAGACTACCCGTGGTCTGGCATAAAAACCAGGCATGAGTTTCTTTTAGACCGAGTGAGTTGGAGCTGTCTTGATGTGAACATAGTTTAAAACGTGCTGGGGGTGAGGGTATCTTGACAGGATGGATCCCTGTGGATAAGGATTGAAAGGATGTCACCTAGGTCAGCTGGAAAGCACATCACCCATGTCATGAAACAGTGACCTGGAACAATCTCAGCAAACAATGTTTGGAGATACTGGCTGAAAAACTCAAAAATTAAGAAAAAAAGAAAGAAAAGAAAAGAGAAAGAAATGAAAAGAAAAAAAGAAAAGTTATCCATGACAGAGCAGCATTTAGAAGCCAGCTATAACGGGAGAACACACTGGCCATTTACCCTTAGCCAAGAGAGAACTACAAAAAACAGCAGCTAAATAAAGACTTGAAGGGGTGAGGAGGAAACTGAAAGTTGAGAACAGGGCCCCTCCCCTACTGCAGGCTCAGAGCCACGGTCTGGCCTGAGCTGTGAGAAGGGAGACGCTCAAATCAAATTAGATGTGAGACTGGAATTTTTATTTAAACTTGCCCAGAAATTTTACTTTCTGAAAGTATTATATGTACCTAAACATTCTTATAGCTGAAAACTCTAGGAAACTAGCTATGGAATTATCTCAGAAAATCAGAAGAAGGACAGGGAAATGTGAGCAGCCATGTCAGAAAACCCAGATCAGAAAAATACAAAAAGATGCACTCTGTGTATCCTTATCCAATAAATTCTTATGAAAGTTTTCAAATATTTGGATTGCTGAATTGCTTTTATTATTAACTGCTTTTTGGTTCACGACTCTTCTAGTTGTGAGTGACAGAATCCTAACTCAGGCTTTAGCAAAAGGGCTCATTTAAGTTAGAAGATGTCAAGAGGTATTTTAGATTCAGGAATAATCCAGGACCTCTAAATAATGTTATCAGGGCCCTGGCTTTCTCATTATTTGAAATCCATTTGTCTCTGTTTGGCCTAATCTGCATGCAAATTCTCTCTTAGTTGTAAGGATGATGGACCGTATCATTCCAGCTTCATAAATCTTACAAAAAACAAAAAGTACAAAGTGGGGCAGCAGAGCTATAAATTTCCATTGAGTTCCCTAACTGACCCATCTTGAATGCCAGAGTCTATGTTAGCCTAGTTGGTGACATGTATGTCATATGCCGATCCTTATGGTTGAGAAGGGTGGGTTAGCCTCACATGAACTACGAGGAATGAGTTCCCACAAAAGAAGGGCTATGTTAAGAAGGGAGAATATTGAAACAAAGATACTAAAAGTTCATCCATACCTAAGATACTCTTAAGAGTATTCTCATTTGCAGCCTCTTCCAGGTTATTTTTGTCTATTTTTCCCTTCAGTTCTGTCAGTTTTTGCCTTATGTATTTTGGGAGTCTCTTACTATGTGCATATATTAACTCTTTTCTTATTATAAAATGTCCCTTGTCTTTAGAAACAATTTTGTTTTAAGGTCCATTTAGTCTGCTATTAGTATAGCTAAAAATGAGGTGAGGAGGTCAAAACAACATAATTTATGATGGATTAAATTCAGAGAATGTTATTAAATACATTGGTATGCTTTGGAGATTTGGAGTTGGATTAACAGGTATGGCTATTCATTGTGATTGGAAAGGGGAAGAAATAAGATATGTGAGAATTAAAGAGAATGAGTTTTAGGCTTTTTAAAAAAAATATTATAAGTTTAAAGATCTATGAGAGAACCAAAAAATTCCTTTGTGACCACTTTAAAATTATATTATTATTGAATTATTTCCTATGTCACCTGTATTGAAATTTTTAAAGTTTACATGGGAAAACAAATAGTTGATTTGCAATTCTCTCATGGGAAGAAGACAAAATGCTTTCGCGTAATCTGATCTTGATGTTGTGACGAGCATCCCATCATTCTAAACAAGACTTCGTTCCCTTGGCCTAATGTGTCTTCTTTTGAATCATGGGTCATTGAGCACTCTGCTTCCTTTTCTCAGGATGCCTTCTCTTCTTCCCTGTCATTCACTTGGCTTAGCCTATTTGTCTTTCAGTTCTCAGTTCAGAAACCTCCTTCCACAGAAAGCCCTTTCCAATGACTAAAGATTTTCTGTGTGATTCCTTCCATTTTGATCAGCCCTTGCAGCACTGCATTGTGTAATACACAATTGTGTAAGGACAGATGCAGCTTTCTATTTATTAGTCAACAGCATAATACCTGGAAATTCAGAAAATCCTTTTCAATTAAGTAACAATTAAATAAATAAATTTAGCCATAAGGAAAGAACTGTCTGTCTCATTGCCTGTTTTACATTCCTAGGCCAGAATTCCAGGCAGTAAATGGATTGACACTTAGTTCCAACTGAGGAATAAGATGCTTTCAGATAAAAGGGAATGCGTGTCTCCAAAGTAGATCTCCAGAGAAAAAATAAGAAAAGGTTTTTTTTTGTTTGTTTGTTTTTGTCGGACTTTCACCAACTAAATTCTTTTCTAGAATCAAATTTCCATTCACCTCTCAAAGATGTCCACTAATATGAACTAAGGTGGTTTTGGAATATTTGGCTGATTGATGATGCCATTAGCTGAGTTCAATAAGTTTGGAGTTCACATCTCAATTACACAGCATATTTAATCAAACCCAAGATAACATTATAATATGCACCATTATGTTATGTACCTCCAAAAAGGAAAAGTAAAACTTACTAATTATTCTGTGACATAGAGGGACTTTACCTAGCAATTACAATCAGTGTAACCTGGCTTATTGTACCCTCAATGAATCCCCAACAATAAAAAAAAAAAAGAAGTATCAATTAGAAGATGTGCTTCAATTTTAGAGGTATTAAAAAGTGAAAAAGATGTTTTCTTAAATTCAAATATGTCAGATGATACTTAGAATTACAGGATATGGAAGGACTCAAAATTTTATCCACTCTAGTTTTCACCAATTAACAAATAAACTGAGAATCAAAGATTTTTAAGTACTCACAGGTACTCACAAATTGAGCAAGTGGCTCAAACTTACAGAAAAGATAGGCTGGTTTGTTTCAATATTAAGATTTCATAATTCCATGCAGTAATATTAATATTAAAAAGAGACCTAGGAGAATATATGTCATCATTAAATGACAACTTGAATCCAGCATTTGGCAGTCAAGGAAATATCAAATGAAATATATATCTAATAGTACATGTATTTTTTTCTCTGCTACTTGAAAATCATTTATTTAATCCAAGACTATTTTCATGGCCTTAAATATTCAATCTTCACAGGAAGAACAAATCACATTTGCCATAATTATGGAAAATTTTGAATTCATTATTTCAAATGACAACTTTAAACTTGACTTTCTTCAGCAAAGTTTAGTTTCCTTGGCACATAATACTCTGAATTTTGTTTTGAAAAGCTACTTATTCGCCCCTCTCCTCTCTTAATTTTCCCCTTCCCTTAATGCTGCAATTGAAAAACTCCCTCTCAGCTCTGCCACCTCTCAAATTCCCCAGCCTATCTGGAACCTCAGCGTCTCTCCCCCCCACCCACCCCCCATTACTTGACTAGTAACAAAAGCATCTTCATTTTCTCTGGAACTCATGCAGAAGAAACATTTTAAGCTCAACTAACTAATTATCCACCTACTTTATATTTCCTTTCAAGTTAAAAAAAAAAAATCCTGATTGACTGAAAAATCACCAGGTTGTTGTCACTAAATTCTTAATATATGAAACCTCCTTACAATCTTCCTCCCTAAACTTTCTGTTCTTGATGTGGGAAGTGGCAAAGTAAAGGGAATTTGTGAGTTGTATTAGAAAATGCCACCAGATAAACGAAAGTACATTTAATTGAATAAGTCTTTGTACATGTATTCCACATATGATTGAAATGCCAAAGGGAGCCACGGAGGCTGGAGAGTGCATGGTTATGGTTCAGTTTGCCACCAGTTCTTACAATGGGCCTGCACGGTGCTTGGGGACTGTGCTCAGAGCAAAGCTAACAGCACAGGCAGTAGTTGAGAGGGTGGTTGGGGCTGCCAGCTCAAGCATTACTCACTCAAGCAAGTGAAGACAAAGCCTTTCTCAGGAGACTTAAATCCTAGTTGCTTCATCATCTTCAATATGCAGAGAACACGCCTTGCTTAGAAGGGAGAGGAAATTGTGATTTTATTGAAGAAAGTTTCTGAAAAAGGAATCTCAATATTTTTAATTAATGCTTCCTGCTTGTATACACACACACACAAATACATATACATACATAGACATAAGTACGTCACTTCTCTAAATCAGTAAAAAGCCCTTTCTGAAGCCAGAGTTGGTCCCTGAGCAAAATTGTGACTTCCTAAGGTTTGATTTGCTGTTCATCACTATCCTCCTTCTTTCACGGGAGCTGTATTCCTGTTGTCTCTCATAGCTTTAAACTCCTCCTTTTTAATGTGCTAGCTAATAACAAAGTGCCTTAGTCTGATCAAGCAGCTATAACAAAGCACCTTAACTGGGTATTTTATACACAACAAAATTTTATTCCCCACAGTTCTGGAAGCTGGGAAGTCCAAGATTTAAGCACTAGCAGATTTGGGATCTGGTGAGGACTTTCTGCTTTAAAGACAGCACCTTGTTAGTGCACCTTCAGCTGGTGGAAGGGCAGGGACTCTCCCTTCAACCTCTTTTAAAAGGGCACAGATTCCATTCCACTCCTAAAGGCTCACCCCTTATGCTATCACATTGGATATAAGGTTTCAACACATCAGTTTTGTGTGGACACCAACATTGAGTTCATAGCGCTAAGTTTTTGAAAAGTCCTACCATAGAAGTGGCCTTTTTAGGGAGAGGGAGAGGGTCTTCAAAAGCTGGGAATAATTCAGTGTGAAACGTGGACTTGGTAACTGGCAATTTGGAAATAATCTCATTCTTTCTTGGCCTTCTCAGCAACTTGCTAGCCAGGAAGAATCCATTTGATGTGCCTTTTTTTATTGCCCATAGACATAGATATTTTGAAAAATGTGGGAGCTGGGAAAGATTTTAAAAGCCACCTCAAACCATCTCCACACTGTGTACATTTTGAAACTGAGGCCCCTGAGAAGCAAGAGAGTTATTGACAAAGGCTATTCTCACCCCCCATCATATTTCTGGGTTAATAGTTTCCAGAAATCCTGTCTTGGGAAAATTAACAGTGACTAGATGTTAGAATATGTGGCATGTAGCAAGCTAAATAACTTACCATATGTTATCAGAGAAGGCTGAAGAAATAGCTCTAGCTTATAAACCCCCATGTGGAAGGGACATCTAAACTTAGCTGGTTTATTTTTCTCTAATAGTAGGTCAATGGTTACTTAAAAGAAGGCTTTCAACTTAATCATATGGCACCACAAGTCCTGGACAAAAATTGAACATCTATGTGGCAGAAAGAAATTGTTTGCTCCAACTATCTAGATGAGAGGCCTTGGTAAAAATCTAGCTGGCTGCCAGCCTCTAGCACTGTAGCTGACTAGGTGCTCTGAAGACCCTTTGTTGATATAGGTTACACACCACACAGTATTTAGAGCATTATTGTTTCCATTTGGGTTGGTAGAGATTTTCACACCTCCTGCTCCAATTCCTGCCACATCATATGAGTCAAATGATTTGCAGCAAAGAAATAGAGACAGAACAATCAAGGGTGAGGCATCACAGGGGTGACCTAAAGGTACACTAGTGACTCTGCTGTTGGTTGGCATGTCTTAGGAAAATACCAAAGCAGGGAAGTTGAGTCTAGGATTCTTGAACTGACCCAAGACTCTCAAGATGAATAGTTGTTTCCTATAATCTATGGCACCCAAAGCCAAGGTCAGAAAGCACACACAGTCTCACAGAAAGCCTTCTCAACTTTTAGTCTGCAAGGTTCCTGTCAAACAGATCTAGAGATGTACTCGTAATCAAAGATCACGAGCAAACAAGAAAGCAAGCTGTACTAGTTAACGGTAGTACTACTCTAAAACTTAGTTACTAAAAATGACTATAAACATTTCCTATCTCTCCCAGTTTCTGAGGGTCAAGAATATGATGACTTGGAATTTGAGAACTGGTTCAGGATCTCTCATAAACATGCAGCCACCTGAAGTCCTGATTGGGGCTGAGGATCTGCTCCCAAAAGCACTCACTTACATGGCTGGCGTATTGATGCTGGTTGCCAGTTGGAGGCCTCCGTCCTCTCCACGCCAGCCTCTCATCAGGTCAGCTGAGTGTACTTGTGACACAGCAGCTGGTTTTGACCAGAGTGAATGATGCAAGAGACAACTAAGATAGAGAGAGCTACTCGTTTTTGTGTCCTAACCTGGAATGCAAACATGGGCAACATTCTTTGTAATCTTGGAAAGTCAATCATGTTAAAATTAATAAATTACATTCATCAAAAGATACCATAAAGAGAATGAAAAAAAAAATGACAAATTAAGAGAGGTATTTATAAGTCACTTAACAAACAAAAAATTAATCTCCAGAATAGGTAGATAATTTCTATAAATCAATGACAAACTACCCGCAGAAACATAGGCAAGGGCCAAAACACAGACACTTAACAGAAGCAGAAACAAGCATGGCCAATACATATGTAAAAAGGCCCTCAACATAGCTAGTGACCAAGGAAATACAAATTATGGCCATAATAAGATACAATTTTACACTTTATAATTGTCTCAAAGTAGAGGATCTGACAATCCCAAGTGTTGAAGAGGAAATGAACCCATGGAAAAGGCAATGGACACTAAATTGTTACAATCACTTTGCAAAATAATTTTGCATTCTCTTGTGAAGGTAAATATTTACACATTGTCTCTACCCAACAGTTGTATTTCTTGGTCAGTGATTTTGACTCCTCGAGGATGTTTAGCAGTATCTAGAGACATATTTGTTTGTGACAACTTGAGAACATTGCTGGCATCTAGTGGGTAAAGGCCACAGGACAGCCCCATACAACAAAGAATCATTTGCACCCAAATACCAATAGTGCTGAGGCTGATAAACAGTCCTAGGTATATATACTAGAGAAACTGCTGCACATATGTGCACCGGGAGACACAGAAGAATATATTCATAATAATAACAACTAACTGGAAGCAATAATTCTCCTTAGGAGGATAGATAGATAAATTGTGACATAGTAATTCAATAGAATGTACATAATTGAACTATAGGTACAGACACCTATGACATAAACTAATAAAGGGCAAGTCTCATGGGTTGATATTCAGTGTAATATATATTTAATATAATGTTCAAAAACAAGCAAAAATGAAAAATCTGTTATTAAGCTTTGCTCATAAACAAAGTACAAAACTATACAAGCAGTCTAGGAATAATAATACAAAACTCAATGTACTTATTTCACCCTGTGCAAGATCAAGAACTATTTTGGTGATGAGCCAGGGAGCTAAATCAAGGAATGTGCTGAGACTATGTTTGAATACCTGGGTTAGATGACAGATCCACAGTTATCCATTTCATTATCACACACATAGATATATTCACACATACATACATAATGTCATATAGATTTTTTTTTTGCACCAAATATAGCAAAATATAAGTAAATAAAAATCATTATTCAAGGCAGAAGGCATGGGGTGGATTGTGTAATACCATCACACAAGTAATTTCTTGAAACCAACTCCCTTTTATCTTTTTGGAGAATATATGCTTCTATTTTTGTGTTAGGATTAGGTTCAAACTGAAGCATAATTTATTAGATGAGGTCTTTTTTGGTGGCTGACTAGAATAGCAACTACTATACCAATATCATTGAATTAAATACCCCTTACCTTTAAGCTGTGTTGGCAATAAACACAGGGCCAATAAAAGAAAATAGGGAAATTATAAGGACTTTTTCGTTCTCTCTATATAGTATCATCATACACAGGTAGGGACATATTATGATTATGTAACAAAAGTGAGGAAGTGGATGATCTGCTGATTTTCCTTTTTTTTTTTTTTTAATTTCAGACTCTTGCAGAGGTACACATATTTTGGTTACAGAATTTACTTTTGTTCACTTTAAGTCAAAGTTATTTGTGTGCTCTTCCCCGAGAATATGCACCAGTTTGATATGAATTTACCCAACTCCTCACCACCCCTACCATTTGATTTCCATTGAGTTTTACTTCCACATATGCACATAAGTGTTGATCAACTAGTTTCTTTATCACTTTGGGAAAGTCCTAACTCTTCAAAATCAAATTTTGAGAACAATGTGCCTTTAAACCACAGGTAGGAAAATTGAGGCACCCCAAATGATTTAGAGTGCCCTGAACACCTACCAGCTTTAAGCAAAATCATAAAGATTTTCTTCCTTTTCTTTCTTTTTCCTTGTTCAAATTCTAACTAGGCTTTCCTAGCACCAGCCTGATGTTATTCCTATTCTCAGCTGACTTCCTAATAATCCCTGCTAGAGTGTTAATTGAAAAGTAAGGTATTAACTGATTATGGCTTAGTATGATCCCTCTTAGGATGATTTTTATTTTCATAGGGGACTCATAAAGGTTGGTGTGGGTAGCAGGGAGTGAAGGCTCAGAGATGACCTTCAGGAGGCTATAGCTAACTCCAACACCTGACGAAGCAAATAAAGAATGTTTGTTATACAGCCTCTGAAAGGTTGGCAAAATCCTGCTGCAGGCCCTTGTTTAAACATCCAAGCTTTGTCTACTACATTTGGAACTGAGCTGCAATAAAACCTCTTATTTTACTGACCCAAGAGAAAATATTTTATAAATTATAGTGTAGAAAATTATTTGGTCAATACCTGTATTTATACGTAAAATACTCCAAAGAATGAGAAAGGTAAGGAAAAAAAAAAAGCTTTGGAGAAATTACAAAATAAATCAACAAAATGCTTAATAGTGTGAAGAGAAGAAACTTTTTAAGTGTCTGAGCATAAATGTCCAAAGTACTTCAACAAAATTTAAAGGGCTTGAAATTAAAACAGTAGTGGAAAGAGAGAGAGAGAGAGAGATTTCCAAGGAGAATAAAAGCATGTGGGATGTATATTTCTATTTACAAAATAATTAATTGTCCTATTATCTTCCTGATTCATAGAACTTGATATTAGCAACTGCTTTGCCTGACAAGAAATGGTAACGGCCCTTATTAAAGAGGTATCCCTGAGTCAAGATGGTTAAGCCAACAAAGTATTTGGTCATCTAAATATTCGGTAGCAGTTCTGGTTCTTAAATTTCACTGGGTATCACTTATCCTATGGTGTTTACATAAAATGAAGATTCCAGAATCACAGCTGAGTGATTTTGATTTAGCAGTTCTGGGGCATGGCCCAGGAGTCTGCATTTTTGTAGCATGCCAGTGCCTGGTGATTAAGGCATGCTGTGGGCCTCAGTGCAACAGGCTTCAGGAAGCCTGACTTAGGGTTTGTAGCCAATGCTTGCTTGCACTGTTCCCTACATCTCTCAAACTACCATTTGCTCCAGGCATTGCTGGAGAAGTCAGCTTTGCTCAAGGAAAGCCTGATAGCCCTCTTCTCAACAGCACCAAGCCTATCTTGCCTCCTGTTCCTGTGGGTCTACTCTAATGATACTATGTGTGATGCCTGCAGAAATTTCCATGGTACTCTCACAGAGGCAAAATGGAAACGTGAGGGCAGCTAACCCTCCACAGGGAATTTCTTGACCAATGGAGGGAGGAGCCAGTGGGTAAATGTTCCTATTTTTCCATTGCTCAGGAAGACAATTTTCTGAGGCTTATTCTGTCTGATTCTCAGAGGTTCCCACCAGGAGCAAACTCCAGTTGCTCACAGGGATGGCCGGCTATGTAACACTCCAATATGCAGACTTTCTCCTCCCCCATCCTCTTCCTAGTCTGCTACTCCTCTCCCCTGCAATCTTATCCAAACGTAAACAACCAACATGAGAACTCTTCTACCAGACTCTGCTTTCTGGGGAAAATCTGAGCTGAGAGAAAGTTCTACGAAGGGTCACCCATGGAATTGGTTTTGGAAACCAAGGAGGGAATGAAGTGGGGACATGAAGAGTCCCAAGTAGATTATTTTCAATGCTGCTTCCATCAGAGTGGCCCTGTTTTGACCTGTTTTGATATTACACTTCCCTGTTTTATTTTCCCTGAAAATGAAATTGTGGAGCTAAAAGGCATTTGAAAATAACCAGTCTAATAAAAAAGACTCAAATATTGGTGGGGAAGATCTAAAGTTTATGACCGTATAACTGGAAATAAAATACATAATATGTCAAGCATTATTTTTCTTGTCCACATGATGGAGTTGTTGAGAGAATACACATAAATATTATAAGCTGATAATATAACAAAATTAATGATCCTTGTGGGCCAGACCCAGTCCCTCTGTCCTGTGAAGTTACCATTAGGCTCTGGTTTAATCCCATGAGTTTGTTCATACTAGTGAGCAGTTAGACACAATTAACACAAATCTTTAAATTATTAATAGAGAAATCTTGTGGTATTATTGTGAAGTTTGACTCCATGAGTTGATGCTACATCAAGGTGAGTTTTTAGTTTATAATTATAGCTTTCAAGTATCCAATGTACTCAGCCCTACTATGAGGCTAATTTATAGCTTTCATATGAAGGCTATAACCCAACTATAGCACAAGAATATGGGGAAAGGGCCAAGGGAGGGGAAGGGAGGGGGGAAGTCAGGGTGGAGGGAGGGTAATGGGTGGGGCCACACCTACAGTACATCTTAGAATGGGTACAGGCGAAACCTACTAAATGCAGAATACAAATGTCTACCTACAATAACTAAGAAAATGCTACGAAGGCTACATTGAACAGAATTCTACGTTTGATGAGAATATTTCAGATTGTATATGAAACCAGCACATTGTACCCCTCGATTGCACAAATGTACACAGCTATGATTTAACAATAAAAAAATAAAATAAAAAGAAAGGAAGAAGAAGAAAAAGAAAATAAAGGGAAGGGAACAGAAATAATTTCTAAATAAAAACAGCAGCATTTAATGGAGATAGTCCAATAGCCAACAGACACATGAAAAATGTTCAACATCTTTAATCATCAGAGAAATGCAAGCAAAACCACAAGATATCACCTAATTCCAAAGAGAATGGCTTTCATCAAAAAGTCCTAAAACAGCAGATGCTGGTGTGGATGAAAAAACAAAAGAAAGAAAGAAAGGACAAGAAACAATTATGCATTGTTGGTGGGACCACAAACCAGTACAATGTCTATGGAGAATAGTATGGAGATACTTCCAAGAACTAAAAGTAGGACTACAACTGAGTCCAGCAATAGCACTACTAGGTATTTGCTCAAAGGGAAAAAAGACATTTTATAAAAAAGACACTTAAACACAAATGTTTATAGCAGCACAATTCACAATCACAAAGACACAAAAACAACCCAAGTGCCCATAAATACATGAATGGATTAATAAAAGATGGTATATATAGCTTGGAGTACTACTGAACCAAAAAAACAAATGGTAATCTAGTATATTTTGTAATATCTTGCATGGAACTACAGACAATTTTTCTAAATGAAGTTATCATAAGAATGGAAAAACAAACACCACATGTACTCAACACTAAATTGAAACTAATCATTGAACACTTATGTGCACATACAGAAGTAAAACTCAACAGGAATCAAGTAGATGGGAGGGAGAAGGAGAGCTGGGTAAATTCATACCTCATCAGTACACTGCACACATTCTGGGTGACGGGGCACACCTATAACTTTGACTTAAAATATACAAAAGCAAACTGTGTAACCAAATTAGGTGTACCCCTGTAATATTCTAAAAATTTTTTTAAAAGCATGATTAGATGACTTCTTTGTTACAGGTGTCCATTTAGTCAACTCTTATCCTGTCTATTCTGTAATTTCTCTCTTCAGTTGCCTGGTGGTTAGTCGCCATTTGTATACTTTTCTCACTGTGACACTAGGCATTTCCTTAGATTTTCCATAGGTTCCTTTGACATAAAAGTGCAATATAAATATAAAAGGCTTGTTTGTTATACCAGAAACTATAATACCTTATTGCTGGATGCACAGACTTTTCCATTTGCTCCTAAATTTTGCTCTGTAAGGAACTAACCAAACAGAACCAAATCAAGCTATTATGCCTCATGTATAATATCCACATATTCAAATAATTTTTTGAAGTATAACATATAATTTAAAAGTATGCAAACCATAAATGTATAGTTTGAGAAATTTTCACAAAATAAAGTCTCTCGTGTAATCAGCACACAGGCCAATGAATAGGAGATTACAAGCACCCAAATAGTCCCCCGTATGCCACTCAGTCAATACTTGTGCTCCAAAGAGTGACAATATAGTAACTTCTAATACCATCAATTTATTTTACTTGCTTCTGTGGTTTAACTAGAATCAAAATTTGTACTCGTATATGTCTTGTTTCAAATATGTCATTTTCGTTGCTGTATATAGCATTCAAGTATATAAATATAAGACAATTTATTCATTTTAGTGTGTTGAACATTTGGACTGTTTCTAGATTTTGCCTATTTGAAGAGTGCATTTATCAACATTCATGTATATGTTTTCTTGTACACTTGGCTTGTGTTACACTGAGGTATGTGGAGTCTCTGGGTATACAGGTCCAGCCATGTGCCAAAAGGGGATTGAAAATTTACATGATGATTAAAATGTGCATGTAACTATGTAGGACCAAGCACAGCCAAGACATTCTAAGAAAAAACAAAACACAATTCCACCAGCTAAGTAGAAAGACTAACACTACCAAATATGACATAATAAAACTACACAAATTAAGATAGTATATCTGAACTTTCAGCATCTTTACTAAAAAAGTGTAGTACTGTTACTACAATCAAATAAATAATGAATTATAACTTGGATCCCAGAAACTTCTTTATATAAATATAGTTGGTTCATAATAAAGTTGAATAGTTGATTCATAATAAAGGAGACACTGTTAACAACTGTGGAAAGGATGATCTTTTCAATACGGACATGATGCAAAGGCAATATTATATCATATTGAATAAATCTTGATCCCTGTCTCACACCATATGCAAAATCCATGGTCTATTTGAGGCTTTCAGTCTTTACCAGGCACACAGTTCATCAGAAAGGAAGGAAATTCTAAGATCTAATCAGTTGCATATTTACTTTTAATAAGCTTTATTTTCATTTGTATTGAGATCCAGCTTGGCAATCCAATCTTCTTTACTGAGACTAAGATAAATTGTTATGTATATTTTGGAGAATTGATTTTCTTCTCCTCCTTTGTCCTACTTCCCCTCTTTCCTTTCCCTTTTCTTTCTGCTTTTACTTCCCACTCTTCATATCATTTGTTTTTTTCATTCATCTTACAACATATAACAGACATCAAGGGTTACAAATCCATAAATTAGTTTCATAATAGGGCTGAGTACATTGGATACTTTTTCTTCCATTCTTGAGATACTTTACTAAGAAGAATATGTTCCTGCTCCATCCACATGAAAGCTATAACCAGTTATAACCTAAGAATAGGGGGAAAGGGAAGAGGGAGGGGAGGGAGGTGGGAGGATGGGCAGAGGGAGGGTGATTGGTGGGAATACACCTACGGTGCATCTTACAAGGATACACGTGAAACTTAGTAAATGTAGAATATAAATGTCTTAACACAATAACTAAGAAAATGCCAGGAAGGCTATGTTAACCAGTGTGATGAAAATGTGTCGAACGGTCTATAAAACCAGTGTATGGTGCCCCATGATGGCATTAATGTACACAGCTATGATTTAATAACCCCCCCCCGCAAAAAAAAAAGGGTTACAAATCACCAGGCCACATTCCAAAGATGACCTAGAACTATTTTATAACACTTCACATTTAAAAAAAAATCCTTTTGTCAATGTGATTGTGACAACTTACATGGAATCCAGTTATGGGTTAAAAATTTGGCAGACCTGGCAGTCATATCCCAGCAGTATTCCATGGCAACAATCTGCTGGGTTTTGTGAAACACTTACCTGCTTGCGACAGGGCAGTCCTATCAGGTTCTCCTTAATCCTTGCTGGGCCTGCTTCACTCGTATGCATTTATTACCTAACTGACCCCGGAGTAATTTGTATTTAAGATTCCTGTTACCATGAATGTTTTAATAGAGTCGCTAAACATAAAAACATATTTCTAAAAAAAAATTATAGATGCATAAATGTCAATATTGTTTTCTATTTATATACAGTTTTCATTTTGTACATATGGTAACTAAAAGGATTTTTTTCTTCTTCTTCCTTAGTTTTTGGGCATAAATTTCTTCTTGTTTTCACAGGAACATTAGCTCAAATTTGCAGATACTGTGTGCTGCAGATAAAATTGTTGCATTTAAAACCATATGTCACACTGAACTATTCAAGAGGCATCAAGGCTTTCTTATTTGCAGATCTTTAAAAATATAATTCTATGCTCAGTTAAGATGGAAAAGAGCATTAGGTTTGAGGATAAAGCTAGTTACTTGTGGAGGCATTTAACTGAACTATTTTACCAAATTACTAGGTAGAGAGACATTCGTATAGTATATTAAAAGACAACCTTTTCCATTTACATGTTTTCCTCCGTATTGATCAGCTGTTTGAGATTATAATCTTGATAGCAGAGGGTTAGATAGGGATATGATGGGTCCTGGCCCTGTTTATTTACACATTCGTATTGACTTTTTAAAAGTTGCAGTAAGGATCTCAACTCATAAAGTGGATATGAATCATTTAAAATATTAAGAAATGTATGTTCTATTTCAGGCCATCATTATAGTTACAGAAAGGCCTAAAACTCTACTATCATTTTCTAGAGGTAGGAAAAAAATCAAATTGAGATGTACAAAACAAGTTGTTCGTAAGTGTGAAAAGTGCTTCAGGAATAAGATGCATTTCACTGTAACTATTCTTCACTCTCATACACACATCTTGTGCATCCTTCTCAGACACACAAGAACATAATGGAAGTATATATTTTATTTTAAGAAAATATGGCCCTTAGGACCCTGCTTTCTTCTGAAGTAGATCTCAGACAAAAATAATAATAATATAAACAGCACGCAAACTGAATTCAGATCTTGGCCTTACAAACCTGGCTTCACTTGGCTATCTAATGTGTGTATATAGATAAATACAAATTTGTTCTTCAAGTGAATATGAATGATAAGCAAGAAATTAAAAGAATGAAAGCTAACAGAGAGAACATCAGTGAAAAACTTCCTGGCTCAGAGTTGAGTACAGGACGCCAGTACCCGTTAGCTAATCTAAGTCTAGAAAACAATGACACTAACATTATAATGTTCTACATAAAATATTTACAAAGGTAGTAAACAAAAAGAATGAACAGTTGATTTGGGTATATACACACATAATCAACATAAGGCAATTTCTGACTTCAGAGTGCCTGAACCACAAATCAGTCTCATCACCATTAAGATCTAACTACTTTTTAGGACTGAAACCCTATTTCTACTTTCTTGTTTTTCTCCCACTTGCTCCTGTCCCCAGCCCATGTCCTCTCTTCCACCATGTCCCATATGTTTATTTTGAGCTTCAAGGATGCAAAGAAAGTGCAGCACCTCCTGTTCTCCTTCACACACATCCAGATGCTTGTTATTTCCATGCATTGGACAAAAAGAGAAAAAGCAAAGTTGATGCCTCTAGATGCCCACAATTGATAAATACTTGACAAGTTTTAAACACAAAAGATCCTACAAAGTTTTCTCTTATATTGGCACTACATTAAATTCAAAATGAAATTCTGAATAAACCAATTGTCAAACATTCAACTCTTGCTTTCAGGTCATCAGTGTTGTTGGGGAATTTGTGCATTACAGTTTCAAAGAAGTCCCCTACAAGTTTATGGCTTTCAGCTTTATAGGATACCAACAGCTCCATAGCAAGCCTCTGACTTGACCACAGCCTGTTGCTCCTGCCGTCCCAAGTCCCTTCTTTAATTTCCTTTTTTGTCAAACTAACAGTATGTGTGTTGACAGACAAAAATCTGAATCCATCTAGCGTACTTCTTTTCTATATTCTCCAAATCTATATCACTCTTCCTTCTTTTCAAAATCAACAATGCGCCTGGACTTTACATCTCTGTCTCTATGGAGAGCATGCAAATAGAACATTTCTGTTCTTATTCCATATTCTCTTTGTGCTTCAGTCGGAAGATAAATTCTGACATTTTTCATCTTTAGCAGTTTCTCATCAAGTCTTCCTTTCTCTTTACTTTTCACTATGCAACTTCTTGAAAAACAAGTCCTTAAGAGATAGTAACCATTTCCTTCCCTTTCCCTTTCCTCTCCTTTCTTGTCCTTACCCTCCTAGCCTCTCCTTCCACATCCATATCCTCAGCAGCCCTTCCTTCATTAAAGCTCCAAGCTCATGATACCATCTGCCTACTGGATATCTGCAACTAAAGATCTTATGGGCATGACCATCTCAACAGATTTTGAGACTAGATTTATTATCTTCCCTTTGCTAAAATATCCTCCTTCTCTGCTATTTTTCAACCCAGTTAAAAATATTACTTAGAATAATTACCCTTAGTTTTCTCTTCTTTATTCTTCATTTTCAATAAGAAGAATTGTGAAGCAATGGTGTAGTGCTTAGCACTCCACTGAGCTAAAATATCTGGCTGAAAATAATGCTGCATGCTTCAGACATTCAGGAATAACAGAAGAGCAGGCAGTCAATTTTCATTTGGTTGTTTCATTTGTGTCCCTTGTTATGTCATCTTCTTAGTCAAGAAAGGAACTTGTAATGGCTGTGGATTTCCCTTCTAGATTAAATTCATTTGTGTTTATATTCCCATTTCAGAAAAGAGTAAGGCAATGATCACTTTAATTAAAAATCTCAAGGCATCAATTCACCTAGTCAGACATTAATTCTACAAAACGATCTTCCTTAAATATCATTATTTCCTAATGAACACACTGGGTATATATTATATTCATCAAAATGGAGCTGGTATTAAGAATGGGGTAAGCCATTGATTTTTTTTTTAAAATAAGTTTTATTAAAGTAAAAATCCCATGAAGTAAACAGAAGCTATTTTAAATGCACAATTCAATAAGTTTTGACATCTGTATATATCTAGAATGTAATGACCTCCACAGACACGGTATATAAAATGTCCATAAAGCCATAAAGTTTCTTTATGCTGTTTCGCATCAAGGTCCCTCATTCCTCCTTAATCCCAGGGAAGACATTTGCCTGCATCTGCCACTTGCATTTTCTGGAATTTCATATGAATTGAACCATAACACACCAACTCTTCTGGGTCTAGCTTCTTTCGTGCTGCATGATGCTTTTCAGATAAAATCTTACATGGATTGTGCATTTTGTTTCTGGGTAGTTTTCTATTGTATGAATATACCACAATTTGTTTATTCATTTACCTGGTATTCTATTTGTTTCTAGTTTGGGGCCATAATGAGCAAATTTTCTAAGAACATTCGTGTACTTGCCTTTGTATGGAGCATATGTCTGTATTTCTCTTGGATAAATAAATGCCTGAGTGAAACTGCAGTATTAATAAATGTTACAGCTAACTTGATAAGAAAACAAATTGTTTTCCAAAGAGGTAGAAACATTTTTTATTTTCATTAACATTGCCATGTCTCAGTGAAGTTGGTGATTGTGTTTTTTTCCATATTTAACTGATTGTATGACTACTTGTTTCATTGACTACTGGGAAAGGAGTTTTCAAAATAGCCATCTGTGACAAAGAGTTTATTGCTTATTTCAGTTTGGTACGATTTACCTCCTAGTATTTTTGAGGCTCTGTTATTTGGTACGTATACATTTAAGGTTGCTATACCATCTTGACAAATTTAGTCTTGATGAAATATTCCTTTTTATCCCGGCTAATGTTCCTTTTTATGAAGTATACTTTGATTAGTATTAGTGTGATCATTTTAGTATAATTTTCTTTCTTTCTTTTTCTTTTTTTTGAGACAGAGTCTCACTTTATTGCCCTCGGTAAAGTGCCGTGGCATCAAGCACCTCCAGCTCCTGGACTTAGGCGATTCTCTTGCCTCAGCCTCCCAACTAGTTGGGACTACAGGTGCCCACCAAAATGCCTGGCTATTTTTTTGTTGCAGTTTGGCTGGGGCCGGGTTGGAACCATCACCCTTGGTATATGGGGCTGGCGCCCTACTCACTTAGCCACAGGTGCTGCCCAGTGTAATTTTATCTTGGTTAATATTTGCATATCATATTGTTTTCCATCCTTTTATTTTTAACCTATCTATAGATTTTATTTAAAGTATTTCTTCTTGTAGCTGTGTTTTGCTTTTTAATCCAGTGTGATGGCCAATGCTGCTGCTTTTTTTTTTTTTTTTTTTTTTTTTGACAGAGTCTCACTCTGTCAACCTTGGTAGAGTGCTATGGCATCACAGCTCACAACAGCCTCAAATTCTTGGTCTCAAGCAATCCTCTTGCCTCAGCCTCCTGAGTAGCTGGGAGTATAGGTGCCTCTCATAATGACCTTTTTATTTTTTTAAATTTGTTTAGAGATGGTTCTCGCTTTTGCTCAGACTGGTCCTAAACTCATAAGCTCAAGTGATCCACCTGTTTCAGCCTCCCAGAATGCTAGGATTACAGGTGTGAGCCACCTTGTCCTGCCAGCCAGTGCTTTTTAATTAGAATATTTAGACTGTTTATATTCAAGACAATTATCTGTATGGTTGGGATTATAGCAACTGTCTTGGATTTTTTCCATTTATTTCATTTATCCTATGTTCTTTTTTACTTCCTTTTCTGTGTTCCTTTGGATTTGTTGAATATTTTTACCATTCTACTTTACACTAATGGTACCTTATTTTAATATTTTTTAAATCATTTGCATCTTTAATTTATGACAATCTACCTTCAAATAATGTTATACTACTTCATGAATACTATAACAACTTTAAAACAATATATTTATATTTCTTTCCTCTCTCCTTGATTTCCAGTTATGCCCAATTATAGATCAATTTAAGCTCTGTTCCTTATTATTATTTAGTCTTTATTTTCCTTTTTCCTGTCAGTTCATATAGATGGTGATGATTTATTTTCAAATCCAGTATTATTTTCTACTTTAGTGTCTAATCTGTAATTAATACAATTGAGTGATACTTTTAAAATGTATATATTATAGTTTTCCCCTCTAAACTTCTTTTTTCTAATTGATTTTTATTTTGTACATGTTTTTCTTTAAATGTTTCAGCGTATTCATAAATGCTCTTTAAAACTGTCCACTAATTCCATAATCTCTGTAATATATGTGTCTTTTTATTTGTTGGCTTTTGTCTTGTTACAAGTTTCACTGCTGCTTCTTCACATGTACATAGTATAATAATTCTTATTAGATGTTGAACATGATGAGTTTTGCATTGTTAAATGCTAGATTTTGTTGTCTTCCTTTAAAGAGTGTTGAACTTTTGTCATGGCAAGAATTAAGTTACTTGCAGTTCAGCTTGAAAATCCCAAAGCTTATTTTTAAAAGTTGTTATCGCTTGTTTAGACTTGCGTGCCCTTTAGGTTTAGATTATGTTTTCCTCCCTGTGGTATAGTCTGTAAAGTGACTTCTTATAGAAATCTGGGATAATCAGAATGCTCACCTTACTTATTTTCATTCTCTTAGGATGGCCGTATTGCTTTACCCTTTGTCTAATGTCGGATACTGATGTTTGATATAGTTTTTCCATTTTCTACTTATGTTTCTTAGCACAGATTTGTGTGTGTGTGTGTGGTATGAGGATAAATATATTAGTTCATTATGGCTGGATAATGAAGAGAAGTTCAATCTTTTTTCAAAGAGATGTAAATGGTAGTGATTTTTCTAAAATTTCTTTGCTTATAAGAGGGAGAAGATTACCTTTACAGAGAAGAAAACACAACTTATTCCAAAATTTGCTTCATCTTTGTCAAATGCAAAATGTATTGAGATTAATGGTTTTTCAGACTTAGACCATTATTTTTATTTTTAAAGAGAGATTATTTTCTATCATCCATATCATTTATTTGGGAACAAATCCGAATGTTACATAGGTTGTGTCAGTTAGTTATGACTCTGTAATAAGCCACTCTAAAACTTTAATGGATGAATAACTATTCTTTTTTCCCCATGAGTCTCTCAGTTCTGTGGCTCTGAGTGAGCTTGCTGGGGCTTACTCATTGCCCTGTGGTTAACTGCAGATTGGCCAGTCTTCTTTGCTGCCTGCCATAAGCTTGATTTTCTCCTATATTTCAGGTCTCAGGCGAGAGAACTAGTGTTCTGTTCTGTTCTGTTTCCTGGTGATGGCAGTTTTACAAGATAGACCCAGTGCAAAGGTTGGAGAAACAGATACCCTTCCCTACCCAATCTCTTGATGAAAAGAGATGTATCAAATTGCCTCAGGGTTTGGAAACAAAAAGCAGTGGAAAATTTGAGCTGCTTTTACAATTTATCTATCCTGTAAACTTTACCTATGCAAAATGAGCTTATTTTTGGAAACTGACTAATGATGCAAAAAGATAACAGTGATATGACGGTTTCTCTGCTAAGCTTCACTAATTGTTATGACTCACTCTAGCATATGGGCAATGGGAACATCAGGAAAACTCATTAATCAGCCATCTATATCTGTTTTCTTAGGCTCTTCCTATTACTGTCTCAATCTTCATCTTTTTGCTGAATCTTGAAAATATGTCATAACTTATGATGAAGCAAATACCATTTCATGAAACCTACTCTTGGGTGCCTGGGAGAAAATATTTTCATAGCACCTTGTATCACCACCCTTATAGTATTTATAATATTTTACTTTTCATTTTAGTCATTTATATGATCTTCCACTCCACCATATCATCTTTTAGGCCAAAATTATGTCCTTTTCACTTTGTATCTTCTTCAAGATTAATTCACAGTCTTTACATAATAGTTGCACCATTGAAAAAGCTGAGTGAAATATAGACTAATGCATACACCCTGCACCTACTTTTCTAATGAGCAGGAAGAAAGAAATGTCATTTATTTTTATTTTTTTATTAAATTATAGCTGTGTACATTAATGCATTTATGGCTTACAATGTGCTGATTTTATATACAATTTGAAATAGTTACATCAAACTGGTTAACAATTGTCATTTTAATCAATACTATAAATACTATTAGCAACCATTTATTATGTTCTATGTCCAAATACTGTTCTTAAAAATACTAATAATTCTTCATTGCTTCTTACCTCTTAACTTAAATCTATAGTACAAATTTTTGCTTTGCTCCCTAGTCAGATTTGGGTAGAGGAAAGAACATGGCTTTGGAGACAGAGATGAAATTCAAATCTCTCAGGGCTACTTCTCAAATATTATTCATTGTTAGATTGTTTCCCTCCAAATAAAATTTTAAAATAAGAAGATTAAAATAAATAAAATTTGGAGAGAGTCTGACACATAGAAGACATTTATTACATGTTCACTTAATTCCATTCCCTCCCTCTCTCAGGATACAGGTCTGCTTTGATGGCAATTACTACAGAGTACAAGTGGGTTTTTGTAATACTACAGATGTGTCTTGGAAAGAAGATGCACTTGAAGAAGAAAAGAGAGATTTTTGTTTCTGTTTAATTTAAATCTCTTTCCACTTCACTCTAGTTTGTTGGCAAGAACTCTTGTCAAGCATCTGAAGAGCTGACAACCACTGTGGAATAGTATTTCACCATCTGCAAAAGGGAGTGGACTGCTCTCCCCTGTAGCCTTGGAATTAGGGGCACAGTCCTCTAGAAAATAGATTGGAGACGATTTTACTCTTGTCTCTTCCCCTTCCAGGAAACCTGATAGTCTATGTTCATTGCTTAAAAAGAGTTTGCTTATATCCTTCTTTTTCTTTCAGTCTTTTCTTCTCTCCTATTCTTAGTTGCAACTGCTCTATTTGGGGATTTTTTTACCCTTCAAGCTTTGTGCAATTTCCCTCCTTTGAATCAGTAAGAAATATTTCAGATTCTCAGAGTTCCTTTTACCAGTAATGCCACTTTTGGCTGCAGCAAATGTCTAGTTTTCCCCATAGCATCACAGCAAATCAGAAAAGATTTGGAAAGAGGGAGAAGGCTAAAACTCATTTGATAAGAAGTGGGTGTGGAAGGCAGAATAGTATTTCTCCCCCAAATTGTTCACATCCTTGTCACTGAAACATGTGGATATGATACTGTACCTGGAGAAAGGGCTTTGGCAGACTAAGTTAAAGTCCCTGAGACAGAGAGATTATCCTGAATTATTCAAATAGCCCCAACTTAATCACCTTTCTTAGTTGTGTTCATAGAGAAGTGATAAGGGAAGAAAGATCAGGGAAAGATGATGTTGCTGGCTTTGAAAACTGAGAAAGGATAAGTAACCAAGAAAGGCAGACATTCTCTAGAACCTAGAAAATGCAAGAAATCAGATTCTGCCTGGAAGCCTCCAGAAAAGCATATAGCCTTACCAGCATCTTTATTTTAGACCAGTAAGAACCCTGTCAGACTTCTGACCTATGGACAATAAAATACAAATTAATATTATTATACATCATTGTTTGTGGTAATTTGTTACAGCGAATTACCAAATTGTTATGGGAAGCTGATGCAGTGGGAATGGTTAGGGATGAGTAAAAGAGGCATTTACCAAGGATGCCCAACTGTCTTCAGATAGTCACCTTGGGCATCCTATACTTACAAGGATTCCTGCAAAAGTCATTGTGTGTATGCATAAGCCCTCTTAAGACAATGAAAATTTCTCTTCAATGTGAGCTTTTTATTCTGCTCCATAATGTTGTATCTCTGTACATATGCATATCCAAGATTAAAGTAAAAAAACAAAACAGAATGAGAGAAACAGGTTTATAGGTAGGTAACAGTAGAAACCTTCAAATCTCTTTGGCCATCATTGCCCACAAAACTCTGCCAACTGCCTGATGCATAGAAGGTTATACTGCCCTGATCCTAAAATACAAAAAGTTAAATGTTTATCCTCTGCCCTTATTGAAACCCTTACTTGATTCTATTATTAATTTAATTTTTTTTTTCAAACATTGCTTTTGGGAGGAACTAGTAAATAACCCAGAAATGTTAACCTCTTTCTAGTCTATGTTTTACGAGGATACCTAATAGAAAGCACTACGTCTCCAAAGCAGATATCTTTTTTCTTGCTCTGTAACTATTAAGGGAAAAATTTTAAGTAATCTCTTTGGAGATGATCCAACAGAAACTAGAACAGCAAAGGGATGAGAACACTATAGCAGAAGGTCACAATTCCTTGAGTTCTGGTTAAATTTTGAAGACTATATGGTGCATTTGCAATCAATTGAACAAAAGTATAGAAGCCCATTTGCAAATATTAGTTATACAGCAAGAAAGAAAATAATGACTTAGTTTTCTACTAAATGAAAAACTTTGTTAGAGATATTGATGAAAATTGGCCCTTCCAAGGGGTAAAAGACCCGTAATCAAACTAACCCCTGATCCCTTGCAGTTGTGTGTTCCTTAACTTCCATGAGCTTCTATTTTCTCAATTTTTACAACATGTGTAATAAATTTCTGAATCACAGAAATGATATCAGTATTATATATGAGTAAAAGATTTTAAAAGCACCTAGTGATGTATTTGGTACACACAATATTAATTAAAAATCTTTTATTCAATCTTCATTTGTTGAAAACCTACTTGGCATTTACAAATACAGTGACATAATCCTTGAATGTAATAATTACACACACCTAAAAAACTGCTGTCTTTCAAATTTTGAGATTTGCGAATGGAGTTGCCAATCTGCCAAGATGTGTGTGTAATGCTTCAACAGAGCAGTTATAATTGAACCTTCTCTTTGTTTCATGCTTCATTTTTAGATGTTTCATAACCAACTTCTTTGGAAAAAAAGTATCTAGCACATCAGCATTTTCAAGCACATTAAGATTGAACAGATGAATGTCAGTATCTCCTGGAGGAGAGATTTTCCACTAACAGAACCTTATATAAGAATCATCTGGCCCATTTTATAAATTAGAAAAAAATCTCCAGTGCCTTTTCTGCCAATATTTTTCTGATGTTGGAATTTTGATGCAAACATTCAAGTTCAATGCAACCTTTTCGTGAGTTCTTAAAGGCAAGACTATGACTTTTTCTTTTGTATCCTCTATGTTCCAATCTACAATAAATATGTGTGTATCCATGTATGTGTAAGTATTGAATATATACACATATTTTATTTCTGATAACCAAGAAAATCTGTTTTTCTAGACACGAATTTACTGTATAGATTTTGAATTACAAAGCTAGTAAAGTACATTTAATTTGCTTTGCAAGAAAGTTAACCTTTCACCAGTAATTCTTAATCCTAGTTACAAAGTAGAATAACCTAGGGTAGCCATTAAAAAAAACACCTGTATCAAGAAATAGTTCATTCTGATTTAATTAGTCTGGGTTGGAGTTCGGGTTACACTTAGATTTTTAAAAAGTTGCTCAGGTGATTTTAATGAGTAGCCAAATTTGAGAAATAATGCCCTATAAAGGTGCTTAGTTGTGTGCAACCCTGGGGGTACATTATCTAGGGTAACTTTAAAAAATACTGATGTTCAAGTTTATTAAATAAGAATGAGGGGGGTGAAACTCAGGCATCTATTTTTTTAAAGTTCCCCAGCATGTGCTACCCAGGTTGAGAGCCACTACCTATGCCATGCTGGTGATGTAATTGTTATGATGTACATTAGGCATCGATTGATCCATTATGCAGCCTTATATCTCAACTCACTGTAGCTGGGACTCATATTAGAGCCCCCCAAACCCCTCTTCTTGGCTTCACATATGGAATTAACAAAATTAATTTCAAGTTCTTATACTTTTACTGAGATGAATATTTGTGTCAGTGATCAGAGAATTGGTTCTACAATTTATGACATACTTGCTTTCACAATATTTTGAGAACTGATAGTTTACTAATAGTTTCACATATGGAATTAACAAAATTAATTTCAAGCTCTTATACTTTTACTGAGATGAATATTTGTGTCAGTCATCAGAGAATTGGTTCTACAGTTTATGACATATTTGCTTTCACAATATTTTGAGAACTAATAGTTTACTGTGAGCAGATACTAATATTCTATGTGAATAGATTTTGTCCTGGAATTGTCCCTAGGCAACTCATGATTTCATGAACATTAGGGTCTTTCTCCCTTTGCTAGAAATTTTACTATTACTGATGTCACATGTTAGGGACTTTTAACTGTGTTTGCCTTAGGTAAACTTACACTATCATGCTAATGACGCTGTAATATCTACTAAACCCAGGAGATCTTTTGAATAGGGAAATAGGTGGCCCACATTACTTACATTATTGCCATTTTTCTAAACCTCAGTCATGCTCAGACTTTAGAGAAATTTCAGAAAGGCTTCATCTTATTTTAGCATCTTAATATCACCTGTTCCTAAAGTAGAACTATCATTATTTTGCTTAGTGTATTTCATCAGATAGTAATGAAGCATTTGTCTGGAGTTATTGAATAATTTGACTAGGTAACAATCATGGTAGTCTGTAGTAAGAGACATAGTTGTATATTTTATTGCATGGTCTTTGCTTAGAATCATTTTATTGTATGGTCTTTGTTGGCCCTTTTGGAAATCTGTTTCGGAATAGGATCCTTAAGCAGCTGTATTTGAAATTTGGCTTTGTTAGATGTGAAATCAAATTCATAGTCCTTCTGTGGTATTGGTGCGAGAGCTCCATCTGGAGATGGACCAGCCCTAACTGTCTCAGCATATGTCCCAGGGACTACATTCTCCCGCTAGTTTGAACACTCTGGTTCCAAATGCAGCATATTTTCTCTGTTCACCCATCTCTAAGCATCCAAACTTCAGGAAGCTTAAGTGCGTATAGGAAGATGTTTATAATAAGGATATCAAACAATGAGGATATCTCATCATGATTAAATGATGCTTAAGTATTCCTCGGGTTTGCATTTTGACTCAGGGTTTTAAGGAGTTTTTATTTGATTCTGACTTTGTTTACTTGCAGGTCAGCTGAGTTCCCTCCATTTGCCTGCAGATTAACATTTTAGTGCCACAAACTGGACTTCTCTGCCATGAACTCATTGAACTTGGCCCCCCAAATAAGGGGCCTTTTAAATTATAAACTCCTGAGGGGAATCAAATATCTTACACTATTGAGGAGGAAAGCAAGAAAGAAATGGGTCTTCTCACTCTAGGTTTGAAAATGTGTGTGTGTGTACATATGTCTATACACACACACACACACACACCCCTATGTGCATATTACTATGTATGCAATCCAAATGGTACAGTGTACTGGATATGGAAGAAATAATTTACTTACGACTTTCTTTGGCTTTTATATGGACTATCATAAATGGCCAGCTCTGACCTCAGAAATTGCTCTTTTTAACCTCTTGTATAGTAGAAATAAAATTGTAAATGCCAGTTTCTGGACCATGTCCACGCCACTGCAGGTGGAGATTAAAGATAGATAGGAACTAAAAAGTGAAAAAAGACATGGTGAACAAATACCTTGTATAACAACTTGTATGGAAGTGGAGTCCATTCTCAATGTATATGAAGTATCACAAGAATGGAAATACAAATACTACACGTACTCACTATCAAAGTAGAACGAATCATTCATACACCTATGTGCTTATATGGTAGTAAAACTCAATGGAAAGATGACAGGAGGAGAGGGGTAAAGTTGCACCTAATGGGTACAACGCATACTATCTGGGTGATGGGCTTAGAACTTTCACTCAAACTGAAAAAGCAGTTCATATAACCAAAACATTTGTACCTCCAAATACAATATTCCAAAATAAAAATAAATTAAAATATAATAGCAAGAATATATATTTTTAAAAAATATGATATTCTATTTCAAATCCCTCATTTATTGAATTGAATGGAAAAAAACAGCAACAGCAGGAGGTGAGCTTGGTTTTAAGCATTGCAAAGAAATGGGAAGGTATGGAAGAGAAGAAAATTTCTGATAAATATAAAACAAATCACATGCAAAACCAAGGAAGTAAGAAATAGCTTTACACATTCTAGACTTGTTACAATGTTTTAAAACTTTGGAACAATGCATAGATGATGCAAGTGTCAGGAAATATGCAGGCAACAGAAACTCTTGAGACTATGTTACAGTCCATATGACACAATAAAGATTAGAGTTTTATCATGAAGATACGAACATTATTTAGAGGAAAAAACAAAATAGTATATCATATTCATGTATTGGAAGACTCAATCTTTTAAATATCTTAGAAGGATCTAAAATCTCTTTAAATATAAACTTAAAAAAATTTGAGACAAATTAAAAACAATCAAATTTAAAATCTACTATTTTGTGAAATTTAGTAAGTCTATTCTAAAATGTATAAAAGATGCTAAGGTCAAAAATCAGTCAAAATAATTTTGAAGAAACAGAGCAAAGTTAGAGGGTTTATAAAAGTTACTATAAAACTATAATGATTCAGGCAATACAGCATTATTTAAGGATACCTAAATAGACAAATGGCATAGAATGCAGATCAATAGATTAGAATGAAGAAATGGACCCAAGCTGAAATATTCACTTGATTTATAGATATACCACAATACAACAGTGAAGGACAGATGGTCTTTTCAATAAACAGCATTAGGCCCATTAGATATCTTTATGGAAAAACATAAATTTTCACTCATACTTTACATCACACATAAAAATTAATATCATATGGTCCATAGATCAAAAAGGTAAAGGTAATATAATAAAAACTATAGAAAATAACATCTATGCAGAGATTTAATTCTGTAAAACATTTACCAAAATAAAAAACCTTGATAAATTAAACTGCATTACTGTGAAGAACCTGTGTTTATCAAAAGACCCTAAGCTTAACCAGGCAGGCTACAGTGTAAAAAATTATCACTATGCATACATCGACAAAGGAATCATGTACCAAATACATTTAAAATATTCTACAAAGGGTCGGGTGTGGCGGCTCATGTCTGTAATCCTAGCACTCTGGAAGGCCAAGGTGGGTGGATTGCCTGAGTTTATCAGTTCAAGACCAGCCTGAGCCAGAGTGAGACCTTGTCTCTAAAAATAGCTGGGCATTATGGCAGGAGCCTGTACTCCAAGCTATTTGGGAGGCTGAGGCAAGAGGATTGCTTAAGCCCAAGAGTTTGAGGTTGCTGTGAGCTGTGACATCATAACACTCTAATGAGAGCAACAAAATGAGATTCTGTCTCAAAAAAACAAACAAGTAGCTTCTACAAAGAACTAACACAAAGCAAGTAAGCAACTTTTAAAAAGTGCATTAATATACAGTTATGATTTAATAAAAATAAATAATAAATTAAAAAAAGAAAAACTAAAAAAATAATAAAATAAAAAGTGTTTGAACAGGCATTCTACCATAAAAGATATCCAGGCTGTCAATAAGCATATGAAAATACCATGAAATGGCTAAGAATGAAGATCCTAACTGTACCAGCTGGATTGAGGGACATTCTCATATACCGCTGCTAAAAGTTAAAAATGACATAACCATTTGGGAAACATGTTTGACAATATTTATAAAATTCCTACAATCAAATGCTTGAACTCCTAAGGATATGTCTAACAAATTTTGCATGCACAGAGAAGTAAGAAAAAATGGTCACAATAGTGGTCTGTACAATAGCCCCAAACTGAAAGAATCAAATTCTATCCATAGCAGACCAGATAAATCATAGTATATCCATACAATGGAATATTGTAAACAAATTACTGTTACATGTTACATGAACAAACATCAGCTTTGTAGTGCAGCAAAAGAAGATGGACCACAATGGATTATACTATTATTCCATCTATATAAAGTTCAATCCAGGAAGAGCTAATTGATAGCAATAGAAGTCCTGCGTGTGGTTGCATTTGGCGAGGGTACATGAAAGAAATCCCTTGGAGTGCTACATGTATGGTTGTTACACAGGTGTGTTCACTTTTTGAACATTCACTCAACTATACACTAAACAATTTGTACATGCCTCTGTATATACACTGTAATTTAATTTGAAAATGGACTGCAAACCTTTTCATAATAATTAAATCAAAGTGGAGAAACATGTCATTTTCTCAGATGGAACTTGGCTTTTTCTAGTATTATGTTGTAAGGAAATTATTTTCTTGGTGGATTTTGTTTCCTCTTGAAAAGTTTTCAACAACCAATCTTGAAGTGATTTGCCTTAAGAGGGAGATTACCACACAAGTGCAAGAAAGAGAGTCTAAATTGTGTGCAAAGAGGGCCATAAGGCGGACTAGAAACAGTTTCAGAGGTAGAGATCACATAGTCGGAATTTCAGTTATCTGCAGAAGGATGGGGAAAGAAGATAAAAGTCACCCTAAAGTTCTAGCTTGATAGATTTGAACGATTATGCAATTGAATGTAATGAGTTCCTTTTTTAAAATCTTGGGCATTTCTGAGTTTGGACTAGATGGTAATCTGGATGGACATTTCTATGCAATTGAAAGCATAGATGTGAAACTTAGAAAAAAGGATAAAACTGTAAATATAAATCTAGGTCTGTTCAAATGTGCGTGTTATGTTGCAAATGAATTTTTTAATGGCTAAAGTCTTGAGAATAGATGAAATTCCTCCTCCTGACTTTGGGGAAATGTGTAGTATAAAGAGAGGGAAGGGTAAGTGAATGAAGCTGGGAGCAGATTCCAACCAAGGAGCCCATTTGCTATTCATCTGAACTGCCTTAAAGTGTTCTTAATGTGTCTAAATACTCCATTGACCTAAGCAATTATCACATTTGTTTGTTTTCCTTTAGGATCTGTTTTCAAATTATTGTAGTTATTAGTAGAAGCATTACAAATAGTACCTGGTGTTCCTCAAAACTTATTACTCATTCCTAAACTATGTTACCAGAAAACAGGATTACACTGAATCTGTTATAATGATACTTACTTCAGAAATATGTTACAACTTAAGTAAGCTTGAAATTAGCTTATCCAGTTTATAGCCTCACAAGTGAATTTCAGAGGTATAAGACCAATATTCATGATAATCTCCTGGAAAATGAATGTTTTTTAAGAAGAATCACATTTTAAATCAGCATTGAGCATGGATTATTTCCAACTTTGTATAATGTGATCAACAAATACTCACAAAATTTATACTCACTATAAATATTATAGTTTTCTATAAACCTATCTATCTATTTTAGTTTGCTAGTGATCACAATATACTTTCTGAATTCCTACTAACAGTACCTGTAATGGAAAATGCATGCTACTTTCCTTTTTGTATATCCATTGTTCTAGCTATTGCCGTGTAACAAATTATGCTCCAACTTCTGTGGCTTAAAACAATTCCTGTTTTGTTACATCTCACCATTCAGAGGTTAGGGATCCTTTTTAGGTCTCAGCACATAGGGCAACTATTCTACTCCCTGGGGCCGTGATTGAGGTGCATGGGTGGAATTCAGCTCATGAATGGACTGAACAGAGGACTGACGATAATTTCACTTACATGTTTGGCATCTTGGCAGGGATGCCTGGCCGTCTGGGTTCAACTATAATGGTCAACTGGAACACCCGTGAGTGACTTCTCCCGTGTGGTGGTGGTAGAGTAGTCAGACTTCTTACATAGTGGATCAGGGCTCCTGGAGTCAGTGTTCTCAGAGATACCAAGGGGATACTAGTTTCTTAAGACCTGAGACAGAAAATAAGTACAGTATTATTTTGGAAAAAATATTTTGTCAAGTAGTCACAGAAACCACTTAGACTAAAGCGGAGGGAATATAGACCTAACTCTTGATGGAAAAGTGTCAAAGAATTTGAAGTTTTTATTAACTCATTCAATACATGTAATAATAATTCATTTGTGATCCTACTTATTAAATATTTATATATACCAATTTAGATTCAAGAAATAAAATACAAACAAATCTGAAAATAGTCATATTTTATGAATTATATTAATCCATTTTTTAAAAAGAAAATCTGGACCTGGAACTATCTAGAATTGAAATTTGACAGTAAAAATGAAATAGATGATTCTAAATACTATGGATGCTATTAAATAAATGATATTGTAAAAGCAGAGAAAGACAGGAAGTTAATAGGAAGTTAACTCAATTATTTTTGATGCCTTTATTTACTGAAAATAAATGCAGACTCTTCCACATAGAAAAATAAATATGATGCTTGATTTTTTTCTCTACTAACTACTTAAACTAATATATATTCACAATTTTCTACATTCCCATGTAGTTTGTTTTACTGCTAAAGCTTTTAGGGAAAGAAACTCACCACAGTTATGTTCATCTTGTATACCAGACCTACATAATACTAGTCATATAGTTAATTTAATAAACAAAACTAATCTTTGACTTACACATTGTAATCCTCATCTTATAGGTAAAGAGATTGAGGTTCAAAAAATTGATATGCACACTACATATATATGTAACATCTGGGCATATATATTTATGTTTGTATTTTATTTTTAGAATCTAAATTGGTATGTACAAATATTTAATAAGTAGGATCATAAATGAATTATTATTACATGTAGTTAATGAGTTAATGAAAACTTCAAATTCTTTGACACTCCTCCAAGCAAGAGTGGGAATATATACTTATAAGAATGAGTATATATGCTCATATATTATATATACAGTGTTACATACGTGTACATATAATATAAGTACATGGTTTAGGTTACTAAGTATGAAATGTCCGATTTCATTTGACACTTGACATTTTACTTTGACACTTCTTGTTTTACTCTTATTGTAAAGCTACATCCTCAGTCTTTCAAAAGTATGTTTTAGCTTGTGATTATATTTCAACTTTTTTTTAGAGTCACTTTTGTGAAACCATGGATAAGTCAAAAATTTGTGTTATTTTCAAATATGAGCGCATTGTGGAAGCAATGCAGCACAGACAGCTCAAAATATCAGCAAAGTGTCTAGAAAGGATGTGGCTAATGAACACACAGTACATTGATGGTTTGAGAAGTTCTATTTGGTGATTTCAATCTTAAAATGAGCTATATGGCCAACCTGAGACCAAGGTGGATAATGATGAGCTAAGAGCTGTAGTGGAAGTGAATCCATCCCAACCCAGGTAAATTAGCAGCAAGGTTTGCTGTTACTATTCCAACAACATTGGACCATTTGAAACAAATCTGAAAGGTAAAAAAGGTAGATAGATGGGTTCTGCGTGAATTAAATGAGCATCATGGAGAAATCATCTCAAACCTTGCCTTTCTTTGCTGTCATGACATAAAAGTGAACCATTTCTATACTCTACTGTTACATGTGATAGAAAATTGATTCTTTCTGTCAATCACAAGCATTCAGCACAATGATTGGATGAAGATGAAGTACTGAAACACAGTCCCAAACCCAATATTCATTATAAAAAGCTAATGGTGTCTGTTGGTGGTCCAGCATTGATATTATCCACAAGTAGGGGTGTCCCAAACTTTTTTTCTTTTCTGCCACACATTGGAAGAATAAGAGTTTTCTTGGGTCACACAGACACTAAGAAAAGCTAGTAAGCAAAGAAAAAGGCCCACACATACTTTTTACAATATCCAACACCACAGATAAGCAGAACAGTAATCTGCAATTGGCCAGTAGGCCCGGACTGCAGGTTGGACACACCAGGCTGCAGGTTGGACACCCCCTGCTACAACTTAAAGAAACCTGATCCATTATAGTGGATGTCTACTGAAACCAATTGGAAGAAATAACCAAGATGGTTGCAATTAAGTAGCCAAGATTGGTCATTAAGATATAATAAACTAAGATATTTTATATTTAATGACCTACAGAGGTATAGCATATTAGTATATTTATCATGCAAATATTATATATATTTATTATATGTGTGTATAATAAATATATTATATATATTTATTATATGTGTGTATATGTGATAGTATACATATTTATGTATATTATGATGCATTATATAAGTTTATATATGTTTTTAGGTCAGGGAGTACGTTTTTCAGATTATTTATCTTTTTTTTGGTTCTTAGACTAAGCACCAAAGTAGTCTGTTGGATATATCATCCTACTCCCTACAGGGCAGCATGCCAAAATAGCTTTTAAATTATGACATTTTCTCATGCCCTTTGTAGGTAATCTTGTTGATCATGTCTTTTCTTTGAGCACAACCCAAATTGAATGAATATTAATTACTATCAGCATTTTTGCTCTAGATACCACAGACAGTGTGTTTCCAATCTGGGGTTTCAAAATTGAATTTATGCCACACCATAGTCTAAGTTCCAATACTGATTTTTTTTTCTTTTTCAGATGATCAGCCACAGTAAGCTGGCAGCTAAGAAAAGCAGAGATCTCCAGGATGTGACTGGGCAGGGCTGGGCTCATGCTGGCACTCTGCACAAGACTGGTTTTCAATCATCTTAATAACACCTTACAAAGCCAGAGCACAAAGGATCTGATTGGTATTTGTCAGATGCTGATTAGAGATACTTGTGCAACACCTTCATTCGCATTGTTCCTAAGGAAAAGTGACCTACCTAGAAGGAGAGGTTGGGGATTCTGGATTCAGACATGCTTCTGTGGATTGGGCAGGAACGTCATGCTATATCCTTATTATAGCATTTTATTGGCCCCACAGCTCCCCCAGGATTAAGTTCAAACTCATTTATTAGCATCTTATGTACTTTGTCACCTACCTACATCTCCAGGCTCTATTCCCTCCCTCTGTGGTACCCTGAATTCTAGCTGAACTGAACATTCTGGCATATGTTAGTATGTGATGCTTTTCTCTGCATGTGTTCCTATGGGAAATTTTCTTGGAAGCCTAAAATAATAAGATATCCCAAGCTAGTGTTGAATTATATATAACGTGTGGGCAGGACCAGCCCCAGCTCCAAAGCAATGGGTAGGAATAGTAACTTGTGGTGAGAAAGAACCCCGCACATATCTGTACCCAGATGAGGGGAGCTAAGGAAGGCTAGAGAACAGCAGCTCAAACAGAATCTGAAAGGCCCCATCAAAAGTTTTGAGAGAAGGGAATTGGACATGAAGTAGGTATAAGATCAGACTAGCATTGCAGCAACTGGAAGTTAATTTTCATCTTCTCCAAACCCCAAATTCAACATGATGTTATTCAAGCCTACAGAACATATCCTAGGGCAGTGGTTCTCAACCTTTCTAATGCCGTTAACCTTTAATAGAGTTGAAAGGGGTCGTGACCCACAGGTTGAGAAGTGCTGTCCTAGGGTCTCAGATGAGGAGGGATATTTGGGATAGAAGGTGTATGCCTCACTGGTGAGAGATACAGTGATAATTCATCATAAAAACGCATGAAAGATTCACTCTGACTTTTGCATATGGCAAATCAAATGTATCTACATAGATGACCTTTCATGAGGATCTAACTAAATTATATAAAGTGAAACTTAAAATCATAAGAATTTCATCAGAATTGGTACTTCGGAAGTGGTAGCCAACCCCAAAGATAAGAACACACCAGTGATCAAATTGTTTTGTCCCTGGGAAAAACTGACCATCTTTGTGAGTTATTTTTATTTTATAAGTGACTAAGTTAGAACATCAGGGGCTCCAACTGACAACTAAAGTCAATGGTCTCATGTTGATCTGCACTCATTAGGCCTTTGGGGGCTAAGGAAGAGCAAATAGAGGGAAGCATTGATACAGACCCTGCCTATCCCTGAAGGTTGCCAGAACCTTAAAGAGTCACAGGTAACTGGGACTCAGACTTCTATCTATCTACTGCCTGTAGAGAGTGGAAGATCAAAAAAAAAAAAAAAAAGATAAAACTTACCAGAGAACAAAACAACCATGAATGAAGTCCTGTTTGTGAAGGCCTTCCCTGATGAGGGCTTTCCTGTCTTAGGCCTAGGGAATGCCTATTCATCCAGAGCTTCAATTTTCAGAGCTTTTGGAGAAAGTGGAAAGAAAGTCTTTGGACCTTTCAGTAGGTTATCAGGTGGGACCACTCTGAGTTACCAGGAAAGAAAAAGTGCCCAAAATTCAACTCCAGGGCACACAAGATGGGTAGACCAAACTCTTGCTTCTGACATGTAGTTATAGAAAGGCACTCTTCTAGACCAATGATTTCACATTTTGATGAAGAAAAGAGGGTTATTAGACCTCACTGGGGAAATCATATGCATTTTCTAAATTTATATTAATTTAAATAGATGTAGAAAATCAAAGCCCAAAATTGCCTAGGCCATCCACAGCACTAGTGAGAATGGTTAATTGGTAAGTCCTTGTCCTTATAGGTGCTGTAGGCCTTATTTTTTTAATCTAGAACTAAGGACATGGGCAAAGACGATCTTTAAGGATCTCTGTAGCACAAAGCTTTAAATATATCTGGCCCATATCGCCTTCTGTCCTCCTCAAAAAAAACTACAAATATAAGTGAGCTTTAATATATACATCCTGTGAACTTTAGAAGGATGAGCCCAATGTACAGGTCTGAATAGTTTTGATTCAGATAAGGGCAGCCTCTCACAGCACCAAAATAAAGGTATCATATGGAGGAAGAGGAGAAACAGAAAAATAGGAAAGAAGATAAACAATTCTTTAGGAAATAATGAGGCTCATTCTCCCCTCTTCATACAAATGTTCCAAAGGCTGAATGATTTCACACCTAAGAAGGAAATTTTGCTCCATTACTTATATCAGTTCAGGAGAAGCCAAGTTTGGGCTGAGAAGTAGAGATTATTTTCCTGTACAAAAAAGCAGCCTTCTGAGAGCATCGGCAGAAAAAAAGGATGAGTCTGAATCCCAGTGTCTATATTTTGAACTCTTATCTACTCTGAGACAATCTCAATTCATTATGCATGACAACAAACTCTTAATTTGTGTTCCCCGCAGAAGCAGACTGTAAGTCAAGGATTCAGACTATCATGGTGAATTGAGTAGTGACCTTTTCCCAAAGATATGTCTACCCTAGAACCTGTGAATATGATCTTTTTAGGAAAAAAGAGTCTTTGAGGTAAAATTAAGCTGAGATTCTTGAGATGAGATCAACCTGAATTGAGGGCAGGCCTTAAATCCAATGACAAGTGTCCTTTAAAAAAGGGAGGACAAAGGATATTACAGAACGAAGGCAATGTGCAGACAGAGGCAGACGATACAGTTCTCTTGCCACAAACCAGGCAAAGCGAGGGGGCTCCAGAAGCTGGAAGATGCAAGAAAGGAGGTTCCACTGAAGCCTTTGGAGAGAATATGGCTCAGTTGCCACCTTGATTTTAGACTTCTGACCTTAAGAACTATGGGAGAATAAATTTCTGTTGTGGCAATTTCTGTGGCAGCCACAGAAAATCTACAGCAAGTTCCAAGTAGTTTATCTGTAAAGAAAAAGAAAACATGGGGAACAGCCTGGATGGAACTAGAAACCTTTCTTCCAGTGAAGTATTGCAAGAATGGAAAAACAAATACCACATGTACTCAATTCTAAATTAAAACTAGTCAATCAACACTTACGTGCAGATATGAAAGTAAAACTCCGTGGGAATCAAGTAGGTGGGAAGTAGGCAGAGGGGGGTGGATAAATTTACACCCAACAGGTACAATGCACACATTCTGGGTGAAGGAAACACTTATAACTTTGACTTAAAATGTACAAAAGCAAATTATGTGACCAAAATGTGTGTACCTCTTTATTCTCAAATTTTAAAAAAACTGAAAAGAAAATTGGGTACGAGAATGGGGAAGTAAGACAACAAAGAGAAAGCAGCTAATTAATCTGTGTATCTAGCCATCAGTGTGAGTGGTTGGAGCTTCGTATTGCTGGGGAAAGGCTGGGATCCAGCATAAAACATATGCCACAGAGTGAATGGATTGAAAGAGCAGAGAGCTGGGGTATTTACACACCTACCCTAGTCAGCCACTGGCTGAGGGCTACTCCCCCACAGTGTTAGTTTCCCAGAATTTCCAGCTTCCCATCTGACAGCAGCAAGAGAGTGACCTCCCTGAAGGAGGTGCAGGTACTGTCAGGTGGAGGTGGGGCCACAGGGGTGTGTTTTCATTACGATGCCTCAGTGAGGTATGGGAAAGCCAAGCCTTCCATGTCTTGAGAGAGACAAAGTGGAAAGAGATGTTGTAGCTTTTTATGCCCACAGGCCCCTGGGAAGAACACAGACCCCACATAGGATCCTTCAGGGGAAATGCTAGGGTTAGTTATGAGGAAGAAGAAGAAGCAGGAATGTGTAAGGATTTTATTATGGTTTTCACGGGAAGGAATGAGCAAGGCAAGGTTATTGAGTTTAATGTTGGCTAATCTGAATAATTTCAGCAGGTACGAGGACTTAAGGGCTGCTGTAGTGGTCTGGCACCTCACCCTGATGTGCTTAGGGCAGGGGCACTGTCAGTCTAAGTATGAAAACACAATAAAGGAGGTGGTCAGAGTGTGGTCTTCATTGGCTGGTTGAACAGGGGAACTGCTGATTTTTATTTAGCCCCAGAAACCAGGTCAAAGTGACAGTTTAAAAAACTTTATTAAAAAACCACAAAATTTTGATTAAAAGAATTAAATAAATGAAGAGTTATTCCATGTTTATAAATAGGAAGACTTGATTTTTTTTCCCAACTTAGTTTATAAATTCAATGCGATCCCAATCAAAATCACAGCAAGTTATTTTGTGGATATTAAGAACTGATTCTAGGCTGGGCACCATGACTCAGGCCTGTAATCCTAGTACTCTGGGAGGCTGAGACAGGAAGAATGAGCTCAGGAGTTTGAGACCAGCCTGAGCAAGAGGAAAACTCCGTCAGTTCTAAAAGTTCAAAAATTAGCCAGGCTTTGTGGTGGGCACCTGTAGTCCGAGCTATTCAGGAGGCCAAGGCAAGAAGATCACTTGAGCCTAAGAGTATGAGGTTGCTGTGAGCTATGATGCCATAGCACTCTACCCAGGGCAACAGAGTAAGACTGTCTTAAAAACAAAACAAAACAAGGCAAACCCCCCCCCCCCCGATTCTAAAGTGTATGTGGAGATGAAAAAGACTCAGAACATACCACACAATATTGAAGGAGAAGAACAAAGTTGGGAGACTGCTGCTACCTGACTTCAAGATTTACCTGAAAGCCAATACATAGTGATCAATACAATGTGGCACTGGCAAAAGAATGAACATGTAGGTCAATGTAATTAAATAGACAGCCCAGAAATAGAACCACATGAATAGACTCAGCTGAGGTTTGACACAGAGGCAAGTGCAACACAATGGAGCAAATGCAGTCTCTGCAACAACTTTTACAGAACAACTAACCATGCACCATCCACATGCAAAAAAAAAAAAAAAAAAGTGAATCTAGATGCAAACCTCACACCTTCACAGAAATAGATGCAAAATAGGTCAGTCCTAAATGTAAAATGAAAAACTATAAAACTCCCAGAATATAACACAAAAAAATCTAGGTGAACCTGGCCTCAGTGAGGACTTCTTAAATATGACACCACAGTCCTAATCTACAAAAGGAAGATTTGATAAGTTAGACTTAATTAATATTAAAATTTTCTGGCTTGGCGCTTGTAGTTCAAGTGGCTAAGGCACCAGCCACATACACCAGAGCTGGCGGTTCGAATCCAGCCCGGACCTGCCAAAGAAGAATGACAACTACAACCAAAACATAGCCAGGGGTTGTGGTGGGTGCCTGTAGTCCCAGCTACTTGGGAGGCTGAGGCAAGAGAATCGCTTAAGCCCAGTAGTTGGAGATTGCTGTGAGCTGTGATGCCATAGCACTCTACTGAAGGTGACAGCATGAGTCTCTGTCTCAAAATAAATAAATAAATAAAAAATTTCTGCTCTGCAAAAGACACTGCCAAGAGAATAAAAAGAAAACACAGACTGAGAGAAAACATTTACAAAAGACATATTTGATTAAGAGCTATTATCTAAAAGATATAGGGACCTTCTAAAACTCACCAATAACAAAACGAAGAACCTGCCTAAAAAAGGGTGGCTAAGACCTTAGTAGTCACCTCATTAAAGAAGATAAAAAGATGGCAAATAGGCAAGTGAAAGGATATTCCACGCCATATGTCATCAGGGAAGTCCTAATTGAGCAAAGAGATATCATGAAATACCTATTAAAATGTCCAAAAATTCAGAACACAGACAACATCAAATGCTGGTAAAGATATGGAGCAACAAAAACTGTCATTTATTGTTGGGAGGAATACAGAATGGTACAGGTGCTTTGGATGACAGTTTGGCCACATCTTCTTCTTCTTTTTTTTTTTTATTAAATAATAGCTGTGTATATTAAAGCAATCATGGGGTACAATGTGCTGGTTTTATATACACTTGGAAATGTTTTCATCAAACTGGTTAACATAGCCTTCACTGCATTTTCTTAGTTATTGTGTTAAGATATTTATATTCTTCACCTAGTAAATTTCACATGTACCCTTGTAAGATGCACTGTAGGTGTGGTCCCACCAATTACTCTCCTTCCACCCATCCTCCCCCGTCCCCTCCCCTCCCTCTCCCCTTTCCCCTTCTTGGGCTATAATTGGGTTATAGCTTTCATAAGAAAGCTATAAATTGGTTTCATAGTAAGAATGAGTACACTGAATACTTTTTCTTCCATTCTTGAGATACTTTGCTAAGAAGAATATGTTCCAGCTCCATCCATGTAAACATGTAAGAGGTAAAATCTCCATCTTTCTTTAAGGCTGCATAGTATTCCATGGTGTGCATATACCACAATTTATTAATCCATTCATGGATTGATGGGCACTTGGGCTTCTTCCATGACTTAGCAATTATGAATTGGGCTGCAATAAACATTCAGGTACATATATCTTTGTTATAATGTGATTTTTGGTCTTCTTGATATATACCTAGTAGAGGAATTATAGGATCGAATGGCAGGTCTATTTTTAGATCTCTAAGTGTTTTCCAAACATCTTTCCAAAAGGAATGTATTAGTTTCCATTCTCACCAGCCATGTTGAAGTGTTCCCTTTTCTCCACATCCACACCAACATCTCTGGTTTGGGGATTTTGTGATGCGGGCTAATCTTACTGGAGTTAAATGATATCTCAAAGTAGTTTCGATTTGCATTTCTCTGATGATTAAGGATGATGAGCGTTTTTTCATGTGTCTGTAGGCCATGCACCTGTCTTCTTCAGAGATGTTTCTCTTCAAGTCCCTTGCCCAGCCTGAGATGGGATCACTTGTTTTTTTCTTACTAATACATTTGAGTTCTCTGTGCATTCTGGTTATTAAACCTTTATTGGAGACATAGTAAGTAAAGCAAGCGGACAGCCCTCAGAATGGGAGAAGATATTTGCAGGTTATGTCTCTGACAAAGATTTAATAACCAGAGGCCACTTCTTAAAACAATAAACATGTGAGCTCAGTGCCTGTAGAACAGTGGTTATGGTGCCAGCCAAATATACCAAGGGTGGCAGATTCGAACCCAGCCTAGGCCAGCTAAACAACTGCAAGAAAAAAATAGCCAGGTATTGTGGTGGGTACCTGTAGCTCCAGCCACTTGGGAGGCTGAGGCAAGAGGATCACTTGAGCCCAAGAGTTGGAGGTTGCTGTGAGCTGTGACGCCAAAGCACTCTACTGAAGGTGACAGCTTGAGACTCTGTCTCAAAATAAATAAATAAATTAATTAATTAATTTAATTAAAATAAAACACTAAACATACTCTTCCCACACAATCCAGTAATCACAAACCTTGGTTTTTACCCAGAGAAACTGAAAACATATCTTCATACAAAATCCTAAACATGGATGTTCATAGAGGCTTTATTCATAATTGCCAAGGATTGGAAGCAACCAAGATGTCCTTCAGTAGGTGAATAAATAAACTGTGGTAGATCCAGACAATGAATATTATCTAACACTAAAAATAAATGAGTTATCAAGCTATGAAAAGATATGAAGGAATCTTAAATGCATATCCCCAAGTGAAAAGAAGTCAATCTGAAAAGGCTACATGCCATATGATTCCAACTATAGAAAATTCTGTAAAGGACAAAATTATGAAGACATTGAAAAGGTCAATGGTTGTCAGGCATTAGAGGAGAAGGAGGGATGTATAGGCAAAGCACAGAGGACTTTTAGGACAGTGAAATGACTCTGTATGATGGAGTCTGGTGGACACACATCACTGCACATTTGTCAAACCCATTTATTGTAAACACCAAACATGAACCCCAATGGAAGCTATAGATTTGGGGTGACTAGGATGTGTAAACCTAGGCTTATCAATTACAACAAATGCACTTCTATGGTGGGGAATGTTGACAATGGCAGGGACTACACGTGGGTGGGGACAGAGAATTGGACAGGGAAATCTCTGTACCTTCCTCTCTATTTTGCTATGATACTAGAACTTTTTCAAAAGATAAAAGCTAGGGCAGCGCCTGTGGCTCAAAAGAGTAGGGCGCCGGCCCCATATGCTGGAGGTGGTGGGTTCAAACCCAGCCCCCACCAAAAACTGCAAAAAAAAAAAGGTAAAATCTATTAAAAGCAAAAACTTCATGGTGGTTTCCTATAGTCCCAGCTACTTGGTAGGCTGAGGAAGAGAATCACTCCAGCCCAAGAGTGTGAGGTTGCTGTGAGCTGTGACATCGCAGCACTCTACTACTGAGGGCAACATAGTGAAACTTGGTTTCAAAAAAATATATATTACAGGTAAAGGCAGGGAGATATGGATTAGGTGACAAAAAAGTCCACTACAAAAAAATCTTGTTTTAACATACACATGGCACTGAAAATCAAATCCAATTCATTAAAAATCCCTTCAAACAGTGACTAAAGAAATTTGCAAATATTATTCATCAGTATCCCTGGTCCCCTAATCAAAATATGATAAAACCCTTATTCACGTATTCATTTATTCAGTCTACAAATATTTACTGAGTGAGTCCTCTATGCCAGGAACTGCTTTCTCAGGATGTAAGGAATAAAACAGATAGAATATCATTTATTTTTAGGGCTTACATACTTTATAATTCAGATAAGTGAGAGATGACAATGAGGTAATTAATGAGCAAATGTACATAGCGTGGCAGACAGTAATTCTTTTTCTATTTAAAGACCTTCCTGTGTGGTACAACAATAAATTCAAATTGGATATGAAAAGCTTTTTTCATCATCAAATATCAATGTCACAATTTGCAAGACATGCTTTCATCATTGGATGTTGTGAAAGTGTCACTGGGTACCTGTCTCTAGAATACCACTGTATCCTTCTGGCCTCTACAGACACTGTTGTCTTAGAAAAGGATGTGCACCTTTCAACCCGGAGAGCAGAGGTAACTGATCCTGCTTGAAATGGTTGTTAAGGGACCATTCTATATAAATTAATTAGTAAACATCAACTCTGGTTTCAGAGGGCAAACAAGGTCTCTCACTTGAGAAGGGAAAATTACTCCCTGATGATAGAAAAAGGCAATCACAGGTTTCCACGCACATGAGCAGTGAGTGTCGTACGACTGCATAAATTTTTATTTTTCTGTTTCAAGACTTTGAACCTCATCTTTTATTGTTTTCTATGGTTTTATTTATTCTTTCTGAGATTTTCTTTTCTTTCTTTTTTTTTGTTTGTTTTCTTCGTGTTGTGTTGCATTTTGCATGGGAGGTGATTTCTGTAAAATCTCCATGGAAAACGGGGTTAGATTAGGGAGTTAAGTATATTTTTATGTTTGTAGTCTTCAAATATTGCTATAAGTACTTTGTTTGAAATGATGCTTGGATGTCCTCTTAAAAGGTTTAATTTTCATAAAGAACATATTTAGAAGGAAATGAGGCAAAACTTTGACTTGAATGTCTCATAGGATGTCTGGCTGTTAGGGGCAAAAAGATCAAGATAACATAATAGTTCATCTGATGACAAGTTAATTGAATTTTTTGAATAATTATGAGAAAGAAACAAAAACAAGCTTCTGGTATTAAGAGCTAGGTAAATGTGGATAAAATGTAAAAATAATTTCTTTTTCTTCTGGAATTTATTTTTTAATATCATCACATTTCTAAACCATAGGAGCAATTTTATGCTGAAAAAAATAAATGGTGGTAAGACATTTTTTTTTTTATTGTTTCAGGTTTATTGAGGATACAAAGAATTGGGTTACACTGTTTGCATTTGTTAGGTAAAGTTCCTCTTATAATTGTGTCACACACCCCAAGAGATGTGCCATACACCATAAGCCCCTTCCTCCTCCTTCCACCTCCTCTCTGCCTCCTCATTCCCCTGCATCCCCACCTTGAATTGATTTGAGTTTTTCCCAATGTAGATACATATTAGACCGTCTACTGGCTTCACGTCAGAATTGAGTACATTGGATTCTTGCTTCTTCTTTCTTGTGATACTTAACTAAGAAGAATGTGTTCCAATGCTATCCAGGTTAATATAAAAGATGTAAAGTCTCTGTTTTTTATGGCTGAATGGTATTCCATGGTAAACATATACCACAGCTTGTTAATCCATTCTGGGTTGGTGGGCATTTAGGTTGTTGCCACATTTTGGCGATTGTAAATTGAGCTGCGATAAACAGTCTAGTGCAAATATCCTTATGATAAACTGATTTTTTTTTCTTCTGGGTAGATGCCTAGTAATGGGATTGCAGGATCAAATGGGAGGTCTAATTGGAGTTCTTTGAGGATTCTCCATACTTCTTTCCAAAACTGACGCAAACATAATTATGACTAGCTAGAGCAGTACTTTACTAATTTAATATCAAGAAGATGTGACTTTTTTCTTTATTAAAGTTAATCATCAACGAGATGACTAAGAAAGGAAAAATGGTGTATATGCCAAATTGAATTCAAGTTATTCAGTCATAAGGAAAAGCTTGCAAACTTTGAACTCAAGTTAGCCTCATACTTTTAATTGAAGGATGAATAAACATCTTCATGTCCTGCTCTCCTGCAGTTTTGTGACGTTTGCCCTCATTTTATTTATATTGTCCTTGGTTGTTTGGTAAAGAGGTAATCCTATGGGACCCTGATAGTAACAAAGTAGGGGCAAACGAACTGTTTCACATCCCATATGTAAGTAAGGAAAGGAAGAAGCTAAAACTTAAGAGAAGTTTTTTTAAAACAGTGAGAGCCCCTCACTGTTACTTGAAATACAGGGTGTCTATAAAGTTCGTGTGCAATTTACTATGTTAAATTATTTTAAATTGCACACAAACTTTATGTCCACTTGTACATCTCATTACAGGTCAGGTTATGTGTATTTACCATAGGTGGTAAGGTTAGACTTTCAGCACATGGAGATGCAAAACTAGCATAACAGTGTGCACAGTGAGATGTCTGAACCTAAAGGATAACATTGAATATTTTCCTATTTTGTCCTAGGAGCAGGCTTATATTAAATATTTTGGGGAAGTCGACAGATCTGATCTGTTGCCAGATAAAAATAGATTTATGTCAGGTTCATAATATAGCTAGTACCTCCTGTTGGTTTTTGAGAAATTGAATGTTTAAAAAGACAAATACTAGACTTTTAGCTTTAACTTTCAAGTTACTTAACCTTAATTCAATTCAATGAATGATAGTGATGGAACAGTTGACTACACCAAAAGTTTCTCTGGGTAAATAAATTAATGTGTAACACATCACATCAAGAAGGTAAAAGGAGACCAAGGAGGTAAAGCAATTTTTCCCATTGTTAAAATTTGCCACGAACTTGGCTTGGTACCATGCACATTTGTTGGTTTCTTCTTTCCTTTCTAAACTTTTAGGTCAACGGGGATCATTACAAATAGTGGGTGAGACATTAAAGGAGTCACCATGTGGGAAGGTTATGTGCTTTCCCCTCTAACCCTTAATCCCAGTTTTTGATTTGATTTAAGCTGCAAGTGTTAGTGGACCAAAAAGCAAAGAAGTGGAACCAGAGAATGTAGGGTTAGGACAAATCACCAGAGGTGAGGACACATTTTCATTTTCCAAGTGGCCTTTCCTATGTGTAGAAGGTCACACGCAGCACTTACCTCTGAAAATAGAAACCCCTGGCCCCTGTCTGCCCACGTTCTGGTTTTATGCATATTGCTTCCTTAAGAGAACTTTAGAGGTAGGGAAATATGTGTGCAGAAAATGTCATCTGTCTTGAAGTGTTAAAATGTATAAAATCATAATACATACATTTTAATTATTATTTTTCTTTTTTTATTACTAAATCATAGCTGTGTACATTAATGCGATCATGGGGCACCATACACTGGTTTTATAGACTATTTGACACATTTTCATCACACTGATTAACATAGCCTTCCTGGCATTTTCTTAGTTATTGTGTTAAGACATTTATATTCTACATTTACTAAGTTTCACATGTACCTTTGTAAGATGCACCGCAGGTGTAATCCCACCAATCACCCTCCCTCCGCCCATCATCCCCCCTCCCTTTCCCCCTTCCCCATATTCTTAGGTTATAACTGGGTTATAGCTTTCATATGAAAGCCATAAATTAGTTTCATAATAGGGCTGAGTACATTGGATACTTTTTCATCCATTCTTGAGATACTTTACCAAGAAGAATATGTTCAAGCTCCATCCATGTAAACATGAAAGAGGTAAAGTCTCCATCTTTCTTTAAGGCTGCATAATATTCCATGGTGTACATATACCACAATTTATTAATCCGTTCGTGGATCGATGGGCACTTGGGCTTTTTCCATGACTTAGCAATTATGAATTGGGCTGCAATAAACATTCTGGTACAAATATCTTTGTTATAATGTGATTTTTGGTTTTCTGGGTATAGACCCAGTAGAGGAATTATTGGATTGAATGGCCGATCTATTTATAGATCTGTAAGTGTTCTCCAAACATCTTTCCAAAAGGAATGTATTAATTTGCATTCCCACCAGCAGTGTAGAAGTGTTCCATTTTCTCCACATTCACTCCAACATCTCTGGTCTTGTGATTTTGTGATATGGGCTAATCTTACTGGAGTTAGATGATATCTCAAAGTAGTTTTGATTTGCATTTCTCTGATGATTAAAGATGATGAGCATTTTTTCATATGTCTGTAGGCCATGCGCCTGTCTTCTTCAGAGAAATGTCTCTTCAAGCCCTTTGCCCAGCCTGTGATGGGATCACTTGTTTTCTTGCTTATATGTTTGAGTTCTCTGTGGATTCTGGTTATTAAACTTTTGTCGGAGACATAACCTGCAAATATCTTCTCCCATTCTGAGGGCTGTCTGCTTGCTTTACTTACTTTAATACATTCTTGGCTGTGCAGAAGCTTTTTAGTTTGATGAGGTCCCAGCATATTTTTGAAGTTGCTTCAATTGCCCGGAGGGTCCTCCTTATAAAATATTCACCCAGACCGATTTTTTCAAGTGTTTTCCCTGCAGCCTCTTCTAGTATTTTTATAGTTTCATGTCTTAAGTTTAAATCTTTAATCCAGTGAGAGTCTATCTTAGTTAACGGTGAAAGGTGTGGGTCCAGTTTCAGTCTTCTACAGGTTGCCAGCCAGTTCACCCAGCACCATTTGTTAAATAGGGAATCTTTTCCCCACTGTATGTTTTTAATTGGCCTGTCAAAGATCAAATAATGGTAAGTAGCTGGATTCATCTCTTGGTTCTCTATTCTGTTCCAGACATCTACTTCTCTGTTTTTGTGCCAGTACCATGCTGTTTTGATCACTATCGATTTATAGTATAGTCTGAGGTCTGGTAGCGTGATTCCTCCTGCTTTGTTTTTATTGCTGAGTAATGTCTTGACTATTCGAGGTTTTTTCTGATTCCATATAAAACGAAGTATTATTTTTTCAAGATCTTTAAAGTATCTTTAAAGTAGAGCTTTAATATGGATTGCATTAAAATTGTATAGTGCTTTGGGTAGTATGGACATTTTAACAATGTTGATTCTTCCAGCCATGAGAATGGTATGTTTTTCCATTTGTTAACATTTTCAGCTATTTCTTTTCTTAGAGTTACATAGTTCCCTTTATAGAGATCTTTCATGTCCTTTGTCAGATAAACTCCTAAATATTTCATCTTCTTTAGCACTACTGTGAATGGAATAGAGTCCTTAACTATTTTCTCAGCTTGACTATTGTTGGTATATATGAATGTTGATTTTGTAACCTGAGACGCTGCTGTATTCCTTGATCACTTCTAAGAGTTTTGTAGTAGAATCCCTGGTGTTTTCCAGATATGCAATCATATGGTCTGCAAAGAGCAAAAGTTTGATCTCTTCTGACCCTATATGGATACCCTTGATCACCTTTTCTTTCCTAATTGCGGTGGCTAAAACTTCCATTACAATGTTAAAGAGCAGTGAAGACAATGCACAACCTTGTCTGGTTCCTGATCTGAGTGGAAATGATTTCAATTTAACTCCATTCAATATGATATTGGCTGTGGGTTTGCTGTAGACGGCCTCTATCAGTTTAAGAAATGTCCCTTCTATACCAATTTTCTTAAGTGTTCTGATCATGAAGGGATGCTTGATATTATCGAAAGCTTTTTCTGCATCAATTGAGAGAATCATAAGGTCTTTGTTTTTTGATTTGTTTATGTGCTGAATTAGACTTATAGATTTACATATAATGAACCAGCCTTGAGACCCTGGGATAAAACCGACTTGGTCAGCATGTATAATTTGTTTGATGTGTTGCTGGATTCTGTTTGTTAGGATCTTGTTGAATATTTTTGCATCTATATTCATTAGTGATATTGGTCTATAATTTTCTTTTCTTGTTGGGTCTTTTCCTGGTTTGGGGATCAGGGTGATGTTTGCTTCATAGAATGTGTTGAGTAGTCTTCCTTCTTTTTCTATATTTTGGAAGAGGTTTAGTAATATAGGTACTAGTTCTTCTTTAAAGGTTTGGTGGAATTCTGACGTAAAGCCATCTGGTCCTGGGCTTTCCTTTTTAGGGAGATTTAGTATGGTTGACAGTATTTCAGAACTTGATATGGGCTTGTTCAACATTTCCACTTGATTCTGGCTAAGTCTTGGAAGGTGACGTGCTTCCAAGTATTGGTCAATTTCCTTCAGATTTTCATATTTCTGAGACTAAAGCTTCTTGTAATATTCATTAAGGATTTTTTGAATTTCTAAGTCTGTTATTTTGTCTTTGTCGTTTCTGATTGATGAGATTAGAGATTTTACTCTTTTTTTCCTGGTTAGGTTAGCCAAAGGTTTATCTATTTTATTGACCTTTTCAAAAAACCAACTTTTTGATTTATTGATCTGTTGTATAATTCTTTTGTTTTCAATTTCATTTAATTCTGCTCTAATTTTGGTCATTTCTTTTCTTCTTCTGGGTTTGGGGTTGGAATGTTCTTCCTTTTCCAGTTGCTTGAGATGTCCCATTAAGTTGTTAATTTCCTCCCTTTCCGTTCTCTTGAGAAAGGCTTGCAGTGCTATAAATTTCCCTCTTAGAACTGCCTTTGCAGTATCCTAGAGGTTCTGATAATTCGTGTCTTCATTGTCATTTGTTACAAAAATTTGGCAATTTCCTTCTTAATCTGATCTCTGACCCAGCTATCATTCAGCATAAGGTTATTTAACTTCCATGTTTTTGTATGAGTATGCAGATTCTTGTTGTTACTGAGCTCAACTTTTATTCCATGGTGGTCCGAGAAGATGCAAGGAATAATTTCTATTCCTTTAAATTTATTGAGGTTAGACTTGTGACCTAAGATGTGATCAATTTTGGAGTATGTTCTGTGGGCTGATGAGAAGTATGTGTATTCAGTTTTGTTGGGATGAAATGTTCTGTAGATGTCCACTAAATCCAAATGTTGGATGGTTAGGTTTAAAACTAAAATTTCTTTGCTTAGCTTCTTATTGGAGGATCTATCCAACACTGCCAAAGGAGTGTTGAAATCTCTGAACATTAGGGAGCTGGAGGAAATCAAGTTGCTCATGTCTGTTAGAGTTTCTCTTATAAATTGAGGTGCATTCTGGTTGGGTGCATAAATATTAATAATTGAAATCTCATCATATTTAGTATTACCTTTAACAAATATGAAGTGTCCATAGTTATCCTTCCTTACTTTTGTTGGTTTAAAGCCTATTGTGTCTTCAAATAGAATTTCTTTTATTATTTTTTTTTATTAAATCATAGCTGTGTACATTGATATAATCATGGGGGATCATTCACTAGCTTCACAGACCGTTTACCATGTTCAAATAGAATTTCAACACCTGCTTTTTTCTGATTACCATTTGCCTGAATTATGAATGACCATCCTTTCACCTTGAGTCTATATTTATCTTTTAAGGTAAGATGTGACTGTTGTATGCAGCAAATATTTGGCCCGAGTTTTTGTTTCCAGTCAGCTAACTTGTGCATCTTTAGAGGACAGTTGAAGCCATTTACATTAATGGAGAATATTCGTAAGTCTTATAAAATTTTGGGTATCGAGTTTTTCAAAAGTCCAGTGGATATTTTTAATCCTTTCTCCAGTGGGGAAGTTGGAGTTTGATCAAACATTTCTGAGTGAGTTTACTTTTGTGGTAGCGGATTGGGCTGGTCATTATGGAGGATAGGTCTGAGAATATCCTGAAGAGCTGGTTTGGTTATGGCAAATTTCTTCAACATATGAATGTCATTAAAGTATTTAATTTCTCCATCATAAATGAAACTCAGTTTAGCTGGATACAGGATCTGTAGTTGAAAGTTATTTTGCTTTAGGAGATTAAAAGTCAATGACCACCCTCTTCTGGCTTGAAAAGTTTCAGCACAGAGATCTGCAGTCATTCTAATATTCTTCCCTTGGTAGGTAATGGATTTCTTGCGTCTGGCTGCTTTCAGAATTTTTTCCTTCATATTAACTTTAGTGAAGTTAATTATGATATGCCTGGGAGATGTCTTATTCGAACTGAGTCATGCTGGGGTTCTGAAACTGTCTGCTATCTGAATTTCAGAATCTCTTGGCATGTCTGGAAAATTCTCTTTCATAATTTTATGGAGAAGGGCCTCTGTGCCTTGTGAGGCCACTTCATCACTTTCAGGGATTCCAATGAGGCAGATATTAACCTTCTTTGAATTATCCCAGAGCTCTCTGAGAGAATGAACTATTTTTGCTCTCCATTTCTCTTCCTCTTTGAGAGGTTGGTAGCGTTCAAAGGCTTTGTCTTTAATGTCAGAAATCCTTTCTTCTGCTTGCTCCACTCTGTTACTGAGGGATTCTACTGTATTTTTCAGATCTTTGAGGGCTGCAAATTCTTGCTTCAGTGCATCAAAATCTTTGGTGGTTTTGTCTTTAAACTCATTACATTCTTGAGACAACTTTTGAATTTCTTCTTCAATTTCTAATTCCAACTTTCGAATTGCTCCTTGAATTTCTAATTCGAAATTTTCCTCTATTCTATTAATCTTGTTTGCAATCCAAAATGTGAATTCAATTTCTGACGTCTTGGCTAGCTGTTTATGAATGGGACCATCAGTTACATCTGCCATATCTTTCCTTGGTGGTGGTGGGGGGGTTGATCTTCTGGTTATTCATGTTACCAGCATTTTTCCACTGATTCTGCCCCATGATTATTTTACAGCATTTGACTTTTTCCCTATACCTTTGTCGAGGACCCATACAGTGCTACGGCCTGAGAAACTGAGGACCTGTTTGGTGTGGTGGGTCTAAGTGGTTCTGTCTTGTTTTCAGCTGGTCTCTGTCCAACCCTAGTGAAACAGTTACTCTGGGTTGAAGTCTCAGCTGTGGAGAAATACCAGCAATTAAGTCACCCCGCCCTCCCAACAGGCAATAATTGGAAAGGAAAATCAACCCTTCCTACAACCACACACCCAGGGTACCACTTGAATAGTCCTTGGGTGATTGGCTCATTTCATAAGGTCAAATCAATTGTCTCAGTCAGCACCTGTCTCAGGTGGGAGAGTTTAAAAGGTCTCTGGCAACTGGATCACAGGGGTCTGGTGACAACTCAAATATGACTTGCTCTAGTGCTCCATGAAGTCAGGAGGATGCACCCAGCAAATAGATTAGTCTGGGAAGGTTGAAGCCTCCTTCCCCACCTTGCACCTCTGTCACACCCAGTCACTGATAGCCCTGCAGGGCTGTGACCCAGTTGCCTCCAGTCAGCAGATACTCCAGGGGTTGCACCTGCCTGAATCACAAGGAAATCTACGTCTGCTCTGCCAGGCTGCTGCTGTATGCCTCTATCCAGCAGGGGGAGGTGAGGCCTGACAACCTCCGGCACTTGATGGAGGCTGGGGGGTGTTCACTCAGTTCTAGCCCCACCCGTGATTGATTTTACTGACAGAACAGAACAGCTTTGGGGGAATTAGTTTCTGTCCCTGCTAAATTCCCCTGCAGAAGAGAAGCTGTTTTGAATTCTCAGAACTTGCACGTCAGTTCCTGTCTTTGCTCCTGCAGGTTTGTATTCACAGCATGGTTAGGTGTCAGTTTTAGCCTCCTGCCTTCCTTTGTCTATAGGCTGATGATCCCCTGCGGGCTGGGTGCATCTTAGGCTCAGTAAAGAGGTCCTCTGGGTTAGCCCCACCCTGGGAATTTCCCAGCTCTGTGCGTGTGTTTTCTAGTCCCCATGCTCCACCCAGGCTGGTACCACCTCAGGCAAACCCTTTATTCATGGGGCCTGCATTTCCATCCCAGATCTGTTCCACGGTGGTTGCCACCAGAGAAGATGCCGGGCCTCCTCTGGTTGCCCAGGGACACAGGGAATGTGACTTCGGAATATCTTGGGGTGAGCCCTATTGTTCCAAAAATGGCTGGTGCTCTGCACCTTGGGGACCGCCGCTCCAGTATGGTTCGCTCTCAGCTGACCATCCTCTCCTTACTCCCGTGCTGCAATTAGCACTGACCAGCTGCAGTCTAGGCTCTGTCCACACCCCTCGACAAATCACCCAAGAATCTGGACTCCTGGGGGACATGCCTCCAGACCTCAGAGAGAGAGTGGAGGGGAATGCTGGGAGCTCAGAATTGCAGGTAGAGAATATATATAGTTTTATACATTTTTGTGTCTGGCACGAGAATATCGTGGCACCCTACTATGGGAGGTAGGTCCAGTTTTTAGAGGGTCTCTCCCATGGAGTGTAGTGGGAGGACCTTTGAACTCTGCTCATTTGTTTGTGGGGCACTCCGAGCAGTTCTCAGGGGAGAGGGGACTCCCATCTGTTTGGTGATGGATTTTGTACCTTTTGTTTGTATCCTTGGGGTTGCAACTTGCCTCCTTGATGTGCATTCTTCAAACTTCTCTCTTGGTGCAGCTCTAATCCACCAGGTTACTTGCTAAATTTCTGTCCTTTAACTCTCCTTCTGGATGGGAGCCTCTTTGGAAAGCTGGCTTCAGTCAGCCATCTTGTCTCCACCCCCCATCTTTTTGCATTTTAATTAATTTTAACTAGTTTAAAAAACCTAAACCAAGAATGACAAAAGCATTTTTTTTCATTGAAAGATAGAATGTTTTGCAGATCTATTATGATTACCAGATAGGTAAGAGTTCTATTTGCCATGACTTAAAGAGAACTATTTACAGATGTCCACCTCCTATTTAACTTTAGACTTAAAAATCCAAAGAAAGTTCAAAACTGTATTCAGCAACCAGCTATGCCTTGACACAGAAGGTCTGCAACCACCGATTTATAAAAAAGCATACCTGCCTCAAAATAATCTTTCCCTGGGAGATGCTTTAATTGTGCTCTGCAAGAAAGCCAGCCTGCCATCCCCAGAGAAGGAGCTCCTTGGAGGATGACAGCCGATGGGCTTCCCCTAGGGGCAGATGAGCCTCCACAGAGGGAAAGCTCCCTGGCAGGTTGCCAGGAAACCATTCTCTTGGTGCAGCTGATAGAAAAACATGTGAGTAGAGGGGCTTCTTTCTGTGCATTGTTTAGTTAGGCGGGTTCATCTCTCTAGCACACAAGCTGAGTGCAGATCCTGTCTTTATGCTCTGAAGCCAAAAAGTTCATCTCTGTGAATCCCAAAGGAGAAAATTTTTCTTACCTCTTTCCCTTTCTTAGGGACTGTCTCCCCTGATTTTCTTAGAATCTTCATGTTTATTCTTCATAGTGGCTCTTGCAACAAGAAAACAAACCTGAAGGAGTGAGTGTGTTCAGGAAAATCAATGGCTGAGCTCCAGCATTCAGAAAGCAACGTGATTTAACAAGAGTTTTCTATCCTTACGGCTTCATACCTACAGAGCTCTTTTCCTTCTAAAAGCTCTGAGAACAATTCTGGCCTTGATTTTGCCTCAGCAAGCTGCCATAGGGTTTAAGAAAATACAACTTTAAAAGAATGCTTTAAAGAAAATCATATAGTATTTTTCTGATTACTGTATTTATGAAGCATTATAAAATATACAGTTAGAGCTATTGCTCAGTCAAATCTTTTATTATTCTGATTTTTCTTTGAATAGTCTTCATGTGCTTTAGAAAGGATTTTGCAGTTATTTTCCTTACCACCTCACATTTGTGCTCTAGTGTCTCCTTCTTGGAGAGGATTTTATTATTCAAAACCACAGCTCTACTCTACACCAAGCATGAGCACTTCTTGTCACCCTACCCGCCTTACTTTTCCATAAGGCTTGTATCTGTCAGGGCACATCCAGGGAAGCAAGACCTCTAAGAGGTGAATGGGACATGGGTGTATTACAGAACTAAGACCTTACAGAAAGAGAAGCTGGGAAACCAGAGTCTGAGGAAGGAACCAGAGGACAGAAAAAGGGCCTAAAGCAGCTCTCCTGAAGGACTGTTGTCAATGGATAGGCCTGGCCTTTCAAGAGAACATGCACAGCTGTGGGAGGGCAGTGAAATACATCAGGGGAAATCAGAAGAAGGCTCTAGCAGCCTCTACTTCTCTTGGTCATCCTGAGGTTGCTGTAGGTCCACAGACAGGAAGAGGAGCCAGACACAGAATGAGGGGAGAGGAGTCTGTGCCAGATTCCTCAGGTACCTCTGTGTATGTCTCTCACAACATCTAGCCCGTGATAATCTTCTGGCAGTGTGGCTGCTGTTTCTCTCCCCATTTCCAAACCTTGTGCAAATTCCACTTTGGGCCAAGGCTCAGTAGAAATCAACAAAGGAAAGGGATACTGGGAAACCTTGTTTCAGCTGAGCCAGTTGGATATACTGCAAAACTACCACAGTGTTTTATCCCTTCCCCATCTTATATACTGTATACTTAAATTATACAATATAAAAATCAGTATGTACATGTGTGTGTACATACATGATCCTAAATTCTGTAAGTACAGGGATTATTATTTGTTTTATACACTTAATTATTATTTGTTTTATACACTTATCCACTATCCACGATGCTTGGTGGATAGTGGATATTCAGGGAATATTTATTGAATGAATGTTGTATTTCTAGCCCTTGAATTATGACTGTGGGCAAAACCTGAGTCAAGATCATTAATTTTATTGTTTACAAAATCTGGATTAAGGAATTAAAAGTGGCCAATTTCAGTCTACTGCCAGCCGTGGTCTTATTTCCATCTTCAGGCTTACCAGGAAAGCTTCCAGGTGGTTTGAGGTATGAAAGGAAGAAATGGTTATGTAGACTTTTACACAGTGAAACCAGGAATTAAGCTGCAGAGAGGCATCTTTTCAGTATCAGGTGTCACCAGGTCTTAGATTTTGTTGACTGTCATGAAAAGACCGATTGAAAAACTCATTGGGACACACTTTCTCATCTTACGTATTTCAAATCCAGACTTTATTCATAGCTGGTTGAACCTTAACAGACATGAGTATTACCACAAACTGTATCTATTATTGAACTGCCTAGTGCCCTCATACCCATGGAAGAGCCTTATACCAATACTTTGAAGCCTATAATTGAACTATTTAGAGAGGGTTAAAAATCTAATTAAAAACCTAAAAGAACCACAAATTAGGCACATAACCTAATAATGAAGACAGTAAAATAGAATAGTGAAATAGGAACTGAATTTACCGCTCAGGAACTCAGAGATGACAAGTCAGACAGTTTGGGTACTAAGAATGACGTGGGAGCCTGTCCTGTGGGCCTGGAGCTGGATTCACTGTGGCCCCTGTGTAACATGGGCATTGTTTGTGATGGTTTTCACATCAAATAAAAGGAAACAATATGACCATGGCTTCAGCAGTCCAGGGAACTTATTAGTTCACATAATTGAAAGCCTTCGCCCTGAGGCCAGGATCGATCAGAGCATCACATGGTTTTCTTCTCTGTTTTCTTGCCTGTGCCTCTTCATCAGTCATCCTCTGACAGGCTGCACAAGATGGCTGCCTGCAGCAAGGGAAGCTACAAGTTTCCCCAGTCACATGCATCAGGAACAAACGGGCATGTTTCAACACTGTTAGACAAAGGCCCGAGGATTATATTAACAGAAGTACCCCTCAACAGTCCCTGTGTCCAGAGAATATCATGATACTGACTGGCTTAGACCAGGGTTATGTAAAATAACTGTTGCAAGGGGTAGTGGGACGGATTACACTGATATTCTAGTTCAGGGCTCAGTGGGTGCCACAGACTAGGTGGTTTAAACAGGAGAAAGGTATTTTCTCAAGTTCTAGAGTCTAGAAACCCAAGATCAAGGTGTGAGCAGGTCCCGTTTCTCCTGACTTTCGATGGCCTCCTTCCCCAGAATCCTCACGTGATCTTTCTTCTTTGTATGCATCTTTGAGGTCTCATTCTCTTCTCATAAACTGGCCAGTCACAGTGGATCAGATTCTCATCTCATGACCTTATTTAACCTTCACTACCTCTTTAAAGATCCTGTCTCCAAACACAGTCACATTGGAGGTTAATGATTCAAGATGTGAATGGGGGTGTGCAGGCACAATTCACTCCATAACAGGGGCTGAGAGTTGGGATAATCCCCTTCTAAGAGTATGATTACAAGAGAGAAAGGGAGAAAGAGGTGCAGGGAAGTCACCCACATTGTCTGTTATAATCCACAAAACCCTCACAAGTCAGTTCCTTTTACCCATGAATTTTTTCAAAACATCACTAATTGTGTGTTAAACTTCCACAGGGAAAACTACTGCTAGATGTGGGTCTCCTGGGCCTCATTGTTTTATCTAAGCAAACATTTCCAAAAGTATATTCCAACAAGTGCTTGTCTCATGACATACTCCACCAAAAAAACACAATCTCCTATTTAAATAAATAAGCCTAAATCCTACATAATGCATTTATCAAGATCTTGACTTACAAATTAGCATATTTAAAGGCCCCAAGAAATCTGGGAGTTTAATAAAAGGGTTTACTTTTATATAGCACAGGACTTCCCAAACTCTTTTGACAACATGGGATTTTTTTCTCCAAATATGAATTATTAAAATTCCCATGGACTATATTTTAGGAAATATTCTTCTCAGGAAATGGTGCTTTTTTTTTTCTTTTTTTTTTTTTTATTGTTGGGGATTCATTGAGGGTACAATAAGCCAGGTTACACTGATTGCAATTGTTAGGTAAAGTCCCTCTTGCAATCATGTCTTGCCCCCATAAAGTGTGACACACACCAAGGCCCCCCCCCCTCCCTCCTTCCCTCTTTCTGTTTTATTCAAAGTCGGAAGAGATGACCGCCAGGAGAGCAAACACAGCCTCTGGAATGATGGTTCAGGCATAGGTTATGGAAAGAAGGCTGAGGATTCACAGAGGATTGCAGTTTCCTCCTCTAGGAAAGGAAGCTAATAACATTTGAATTCTAGTCTCTGCCTCTCCTAGAAAGGTAGCTCTAGTGCTCACTTAAACATAACACCTAAAAGCAGGCGGTCATTACCTGACTGCACCTGGTGTGGCCACAGCCTGATAAAGTGACAGGAACAAGTGGCATTAAGGTTCAGAAATAATGAAGTGGCTGTACCAAAAATATTTTGCAATAAAAACTCTGCAAGGTAGGAAAGTATAGAGCCTGTGACCAAAGGAGGGGGTATCAGTGGCAGCAGCCCAGAGACAAGAAAGCCCCGAGCCTCCATCTGCAATGGCTGCAGAGACTTGTGTGCCAACAGCTCAACTCCACCTCCTTGCTCCTGGGACACTCTTTCCAATTTTAAACACTTGGACACCATAAGGAGTGGATGCTTCCAACATATAACCCAAGACATCTGTTAAAGCAAAGTAAAATAGAAAAACCTGAAGGTAATTTGGAGCCTTCCAAACACCTGTGAGTCAGAACAACTTACAAACCTCCCCTTCCTTAAAAGCACAGATGAGCTTGAACCTTCTGGGCATTTTAGCAGTTTACCATCTGTACCAATAACCCTTTTCTGCAGTACAGAGAGTCTTCTAGGAGGATGTAAAATTCAGGAACCAAGATAAGGAAACATGTTTACACCTGCTACATCTGTTCAATCATTTCCAGGCTCTGCTTCACACTGGACTTTTTGTGCAGACAAATTTTCAAAATCATTCTTATCCATTTAATTTTCAAATATGGCCCATAAAAGCAGAGGAGAAGAAAAGAGAAACCAACTTTAAGATCTCCGTGGTCTGGGTTTGTGTTTTCAGAGAATACTATCTCCATTTTCCTTCCATCTTAGACAATTGTGGAATGTAAGTCATTATTAATAAGGTGAGTGCTCTTCCACAGGTAGGCAATGAAATCACAAAAGGTGGAGAGGGCATCAAATTAGTTTTGCGGAAAATAAAACCTTCAGACAAGCTAATTGCAATAAAGCAATTGATAAAATAATAACCAACCCCCCCTAGACAAAGGAACAATAACCAACCCCCCTAGACAAAGAACACAGTCATTCCCTTCCCTCCAAGAAGAACACAACTCTAACCAGCTATTTGCTCTGTTCCTAGTAAAACCAGGCACACTCTAGAGGGCTGAAAAGAAACAAGCCTAGGAAAGAAACAGTGGATTTGGGTAAACCATTCTCTAACGGTGATGCTTGTACTGTGTTCAAGGCTAAGGAAAGAATGCCATAGGTAGGAGACCAAAAAGTACTCAAGGGGGTTCATCTAAAACTTACATGTAGGTAAATAAGGTCTACACCACAGTCCACTTAGAAAACCTTGGCAGTGAGTCAGATAATAAAGGCCAAATGTGATAATTTTATAAATAATACCTATCACCTCTGTTCTATTCAGTACATTTAGGCCATGACATTCCATAAAAATGTCCGATGCTATACCATATTTCATAAGAATAATAATACTGGCATTCTTATTGAGAAATTTAGGAGGGGTCTAGAATCAAGAGGTAGCACGCGAGTTGAAAATATAATTCTGTTGAAGTTTTTTTTGTTTTTGTTTTTTTAATGTCAGGATCTGCCTATTCGAAAATAGAAGTGACTCTATAACAGCAAATATTAAAACTAAATAATCTAGCCCAGTGTTCCTAATCCCTATTCACTGATTTTTAAAATGAAACAGCTAAAACGAAGAAGATTTAACCAACTAGTCCAGTGTGTCAAAGACAATGGTGAAGCTCAAACAAGAACACAATTTTCTGCCTTTAATTCCCAAGTTATTCAGAGGTTCCTACTTATTGTCTTAAGAAAACATAAATCCTTCTTTACTCAGAAGACATTCTGACCATACCAGAAACAAGTCTTTTATCTGGACACCTTTTCATTCCTAAACCTGTTTTAGAGACCAGAGGTAAATATATTCTATATGTCCACAGAAGAACAAATGCACTGCTCAGAAGTGTATTGTTATCATTTTGTCTCATAAAACTTACAGCTCGTGCTTCCCTCCTTGTCTGAAAGGAGGTCATCAAAAAGAGACAAACCTGTGAATTCCTCTAAGTAAATACACAATGAAAAGGCAGTGTATACCCAGGCAGCCATCACTTCATTGTGGAACATGTAAATAATGCACTTTTCTGGGACCCTAGAAAAAATTTATGGTGAAACCAAAGGCTAATGGCAACAGTTGGTATTCATATTTCTGCTATCCCTTGTCCTTAGATTTCAAATCTGTTATTATAATATATTTCACCAGCACACACTACTATATATCTCTAAGGAGAGAATTTGAATTACCTTCCCTGAAATGATACCACTGAGAGCTCTGATAGCTTAGGTCAATTAAACTGGAAGCAGCTCTATGCCCCATTGCCAAGGCTGCAAAGGTATTGCAGAGGTATAATTGGAATCTGAGTCACCACCCTCCCAATGTGGTATTCATTTCATTCATCTGGCTTTAAATCAACATATGATTGTAGTGGGAAACATAGCAAAATTATTTGATACTGACTGCTTTGTTTTGTATTCATATTATCTTTAAATCAATTTATGAAAAGTGAGAACCATGTTAGCCTCAGGTGAACTGGAGAGCAGGAGGGCAAGGACACATGATGTGAAACTTGGAACAGACTACTCTGTTGTGACTTTTCAGACTCTTGGCAATACCCATGGTGGTAATACCAACATGTCACTCCATGTCCCTACCATCCTACACTTCGTGATTATCTTAAGGGAACTTACAGTAGGTTGTGCATACTTAACAGGTATATTTTTCCCTTCTAAGGTGTGGTGTTAAGGGCTCCTCAAATCTCAAACACTCAAAAATATCACCTCCCAACCCTAATACTATATTTTGACTGGGAATTGGGCATTATCTTTCAAAAGTCATTGCTAAAGTAGAAATATTTAACCTGAGTAAAATAAAACAAAAGTAAATGTTATGATTTTTTTCTAAAACCTTGCTTAAAACATTCAAATGTAAAACTCTCCAGACTCCTTCAGCTTCTTGAGTCCCACCCCTCATCCTGCTTCACACCTCTCACTATAGGTGAAGGTTAAGTTTAAAGGTCTCGTGGCTTTAAGATTTTAACTTTTATCTTCAACACCTCTAATGAGGATTTCTACTGCTAGTCAATAGCTTCTCACTGTCCCTCCTTGGGCATTCAGTCTTCTATATTTATTCACCACCCTCTCTATATTGATTAAAATCTTTCTTCCCGCACAATTTGTTCCCATCATCTCTACCTTTAAGGTTTAACTTGACCTCTTCCAGCAAGCTGAGCTCTTGGTAATGCTGTTCTTCTCTGAGTCCTTTCCATTTCCGGATGACACATTGGAGACTCTAAACACAATGTTTTCTACTGCTCTTTAATATTTTCCTCCCCAAGGAAGACTTTCTTGGTACTTTTTTTTCTAATGTAGAATATGAGGTCTGAGTGTCCAGAGGGCCACTTTATGACCCTGAGCACTGGGAGAGGAAGGAGAAAGTAATGGTGATATCTTCAATAGCATTCATTAAGCATCTACTATGCACGGAACACTGAAGCGTGAACTGCAGAAGATGAACTGGATTATCCATGGCCCTTAATCCTCAGGGAACTATTTGACCAGTGGAGGAGACAAAAAGCCCTGAGATGCCAGAGCTTGGAAATGTGTGACCTCAAGCCCTTTCCATAGTCTTCGTTTCCTTGTTCAGCTACCCTAACTTTCTTATTGCATGTGATTTTAGTCATTGAAGTCTCTGGTATCAATGCAAGTCTTACATTAACATCTTTAGACAATTTTGGGATGAAAAGCTCAGAACTTATTTGGTACAATGTGACAATTATGTGAATTGAGTGCCTACTATGTGCTAGGCATAATGCCAATTTTCTTGTTGTAGATTCACCTATTTGTAAAACCACAAATGGAGATTTATAATGTAGCAACTCTATTATTTAAGGAATCATACAAAAGAAACAGTCCAATCAAAGCTAACTTTCCTTTTTCTTCCCCCTCCATACTCAAATCTCAAGGTCAGATAATGTTTTGTCTAAAAGACAGGAGTCACAGGGAAACTTCTATGATCCTTTCCTCCATTGTCCTCAGTAATTTCTGAGATTCAGTTTGTCCAGCCCTTTCAGTGTGAGACGGAGTCCAGCTACCTATGACTTATTCTGATTGCATCTTTCTGGGGCTGGGGTGGAGGGCTTCCAGACACAGAGGAAAGAGCCTGATCTTTATACCCCTAGACAATCAAATTTTGATCCCATAATTAAGTGAGAAAATTGGAGAAAGATATTCCTTTTTTCCGTAATAACATAATCCTGCACAAGAGGGCACTGGGCAAGCAGAACACAAAATGAATAGCTGTCCCCATTTGTACCCCCTTTGTGAGATCTTGTTGGACAGCATATAACCACATAGGGTAGTCCTCATCACTCTGTTCTGTGATTTAAACTTGTTTAGCTTCAGTTTCCTTATGTAAAATAGGGATAATATTTCCCCCTAAGATTGTGAAGAATGAGACAATTTACTGAAAGCAACTAATACATGGTTGGCACGCCACAATATTCAGAAAAATTTCCAAACTTTCTCCTTAATTTAACTTTACCAACATTTCAATAGGCTAGCTCATACCACAGCCTTATTTTCTGAGGTTGTTTACCTTGCCTCTGTTCCCTAGAATAAGTGATTTTTTGAAACCTCAGATTTTTTCTATGGAGTGAGAATTCTCTTATCTGTGTATTTTTTTGTTTATTTTATTTTTTAGCTTTCAAAATATTTTGAGAGTCAACCTGAATATCACAGTTATAAAGCACACACCAAGATATACTTATGTATACATATATATATATACACATCTATATAATTATATATACCCTTTAAATCAATCGAGCTGATATCAGTTAATATTAATTGCCTCATTAGGATTCCTATTAGTCAGAGCTGGAGTCAGGAATCCTTGAGAAATGTAATTGACTCAAGTTAATTGTAATTCTTCCTAGGGGTTTTATTATGATAACTCATAAGTTGATGGTAATGCTCTACGTTTTGCAAAGCACTCAGATTCTTCAAATGAATTATATTCTTATATAATGATGAAATATTTGGTGATAAAGACAAAGCCTATTATATTTTATTTGGATTGTTCTCCTCTGTGTTCCATCTCCCCATTATCAATGTTTACTCCAACCTTATTCTTTTCTCTTTTTCAATTTTTCTGTGTTTTCTCTCTGTGTATGGTTTTATTATTCTTTTATGTTAATCAGATATGTGTTATAATTTGCTTGTCCCTCTAGTCCAGTGGTTGTCAACCTTCCTATTTCCATGACCCTTTAATATAGTTCCTTGTGTTGTGGTGACCCCCAACCAGAAAATTATTTTTGTTGCTACTTTATAACTGTAATTTTGCTACTGTTATGAATCGTAAAGTAAATATCTGATATGCAGAATGTACTTAGGCGACCCCTGTGAAAGGGTTGTTCGACCCTCAAAGGGATCATGACTCACAGGTTGAGAACTGCCGCTCTAGTCCATCTTGGTGAGAAATAGTATAGTCAGCTAGAAAGACATGTGCTCTAGAATCAGAAGGACCTAAATACAAACTCTAGCTTTTTCACTTACTGCATGATCTAGGGAAAAATACAATTTGTATTAACCTCTATTTTCATGGATAAAATAGTGCAATACACAACATAAACATGATAGTATGTATGTAGGTATATATGTATGTATGTTCGTGTTTTTGAGACAAAGACTTGCTCTGTAGATCAGTGGCCTGATCATAGCTCACTGTAACATTGAACTCCTGGACTCAAGTGATTCTCCTGCTTCAGCCTTTTTAGTAACTGGAAATACAAGCATGAGCCACTGCACTCAGCCCAGGATAGTATTTAATATGATAGGCGTGAATACGGCAATTTAACATCCAATAACTTATTTGAGGATATATTCATTTATGTAGCATACAGTATGGATTTAATAAATTTTTTAAAAGATTGTTTTGTATGTAATTGTGGATTTTAATTTAGTTCAGAAAAAAGCCGTTCTGTTACTTTTACTTAACTCTTTTAATATAAAATGTGGACTTGAAAGTATGCTCTTTAAGAAAGGTCACTTAAGCCCTATCTCTTCCATCTATTAGCCGATCAAAATTGCATTAATCATTTAAATTCCTGAGCCTATTTCCTCACTTGTGAACTCAAAGGGTTGGATTATCTCTAAGGTATTCCAGCTCTGAAAACATTAATTTTAATTTCCTTTACTGGGTTAAAATATTAATTGTCCCTTAATGATGGCATATTAAAATCAAGCTGTGCAGTAGATTATCCACAAATTCAACTTAATAACACATATGTAGAAAAAAATTACCCAAATTAACTATTAAAAGTCTTTAGTTACTGATTTTGGTTGATTAAGATTAGTACTTATTTTATACTGTAGCTGCCATGTATATGAGTTCTGACAATTTAGTTTGTGAACTCATCCTAAAAAAAGTGTTACATACTTCATTGGTAAATATGACTGTGGTCACCAGATGGCTAAGGGGAGTACTTGAAAGGTGATGTGGTGATATTCAGCAATGAGGTATGTAGCACTTTTTCTAGGATAAGTTTTCACACTTAATTGCCTGAACTTGTACATTTGATACATACATGTTTTATAATATGTATATTATCTAAAAGCATATCAACTAAATAACTCCTCAACGGATATGTAATGTTTCATAGCCAGAGCCTGAAGAAAATTCTCAGTTACTGGTATTTCACAAAAACTTTAAGACCTGTGCCTATTTTGGTTCTTTTCTCTCAGTTTTATGCCAGACTCTAAGTTTTATACTCTTGTTTTTTTATTTCTCTGATTTAGAACCAAATATAAGTAGGTGAGATAGAATATAATTTGTAACTACATTCTTGCCCCAATTATCAAAATTCACTGTATAATATGGACTTACATTCCTAGATGCACGTCTTTCCAAAGACTTAGTATCTGAAATAATTTTGTATTTCAGATTCCATTTGGATAATTGTTGAATGGTAATGACATGTCATATGTTTAATGTCCTTTCCAGATTGAAACTCATTTAAATATATATATCTTGGGGCCGACAATTTCCAAAGGTGATCACCCTATTTTAGTTTGCTACATTTCACTTGTGTCTATTGCAGGCAGAAGGGGACACTAGTTTGAAAACAGGTAATGAAGACCACAAGCACCGTTTTACATATGCATTTCCTGTTTCTCTAAGGGAAGATGCATGTGGCTGTACAGATACTCATTACAGGCATGCTATACATGGTCTATAGATCTTTGTGACTGGTGAATTAAAGTTAGTTTTCCATTAGCATCCATGTAGACACTGAGGCTTCATGAAAATTAAGCAAATACTTGGGAAATTAGATCAGTCATCCACATGTTGAAAGACTGACTTTTCCAAACATGACATGATACAGTAGAGAGGTTATGGGCTGGGCAAACAGACAGATGTCAGTTTGAATCACAATTTCTAGTTGTGTACATTTTGGGAAATTATTTAAACAGTTTAACTATTTTTTCACATTAAAAATGTGGACAATAATGTCTATTATCTAAGACTATCACCAAATGTGATGAAATGTAAATGCAGGTGGTCCAAGGACTTCACAGTGAGGACCATGTTATTAAAATTTTAGTTTCCAAAAGACAGAATTCAAAATTGCATCTTAGCAATTAAGGGTCATTCTGTTTAAATCATCCAATAGCTGTTTCCTGATATAACTTTCTAGTATCCTAACAGAGGTGTGAGGCATCATGAGTTGCTAGGCAACATAGGGACATAAATAAGGATTCAGTTTGATTGGGTTTGGGAATATAAATCAGCTACAGAGGCAGATCCTGAAGAAGTAATCTGCAAAGAGTTGTTAGTCCTACTTGATCTCTACAATCACATTACCCTAGAAGAAAAACTGGGACTATTATTATATTTTCCACATCCATGTTTTACTAAGGCTCAGAAAGTTTATACAACTGCCTGAAAACAGATGTTCCAAGGTGGTACTGAGACTTTCTGATTTCACAATGGTATTGTTAAGTGACCAAAGGATGATCAGAAGTAAATGTTTCTTACATGTTGAAATGTCCTTAACATACTCAGTCAATATCTTATCTTTGAGCTCATCATAGAGACATGACTTATTTCTTCTATATGTATTCTTATCTCAGATCCAGAGCATATATGGTGTTTAGTAAATATGTCTTGGCTAAAGAACTTGATAATATAAAATATGCATGATAGTCCTAATTGGACTTGGGCTGTGAACAATTAGGTTTCATAAAGAATGGGCTGTGAACAGTGAGGTTTCTTTTTTTTAGAAACAATCAAAGAAATACTAGTTTAGTAAAATGGTAATCTCTGTCTATTCTCTTTCTCCCTGGTCGTTCTCTGAAATCTGTCAATGCAGTTTGTTTACTCCAAATCTCATCTTTGTTGCCTTTGAGTATTGCCATGTTTGAATGTTTACCACTCAAATCCAGCATAAAAGTGTTTTCTTTTTTAGGTAAGATCATGCAAAGAGGTACTGAATGAATAACACTTGATTGGGAATGGTAAATAACCATGTAATTAAACTGTAAACACTGTGTGTGGTGATTTTAATGTAATTTGAGGACTTGCAAATTATATGGTCATAAAATGGGCACTTGGGCTTATGCTTTACAAAAATATCCATGTTTGTATGAGATTAATTAGTGCAGTTTGCATAAAGACATTGAGTAAAACACTTTCAGAACATTCTCATTTGTAAGGTTTTCTTATTTATAAAGCCTTCTTAAATTTGTTTTTCTTTTCCTCTCTTTGGTCTTCAAGAAATTATCATCATTGTCCACAGATTTCTGTAGCTGAAAATTAATCTAGACACAGTAAATAGTTGATGGGATTAAGTTATGCTTATAAATAGATTTTATGTTAGTTCTTAAAATGGATTGGTCATTTTACAGACTGATTACATGGTTACTTCTTTGGTTGAATTCATGGATCATCAGATGCCCCAATGGGTCTTTTTTTCTTTAACTGTTGAGATAGTTCATGTGCAAAATGCTATGAATCACACATACCAAAGTCCCAAGAAAATAACTGTAGTGGAGTGGCCATTAAGTATTTTTACCACTGCCTTCCTTCATAACACATTCTGCACAGCAAGGGTCTTCTTTTGGCGTGTGTGATGGTAACTGTAGCAGACCCAAGAGGACCTCCCAATCTGAGGCAGTGTTTATGTTTTTCACTTTGCAAGCTCAGACTACCATAGCACTACAGGAGATGCTCTTAGGCTCTGTTATGATGAAGTAAGGATGATGGTGATAATGATATGTGACTTTTATTGATAACTGTTTGCCAGATGCTTTGCTGAGAGTTTTATAAGCATTATCTCATTTAATCCTTGCAACAACACTATTAAGATGACTTTTAAAATATTATTATCACTTTATATATGATGAAACTGAAGTGCAGAGAGGTTAAGTAACTTATCCAAGGTCTTCAACTATGCAGAGACAGGGTTGGTTTGTCAAATTCCAAAGTCCTTGTTCTTAACTTTTTTGATACATCACTTCAGTGGATTAGGGCTAAGCAACCCTCAAAACTTTATGCCCAGTTTCAAATCTTGTTGCACTAGATACCTCATGTCTTAGGCAGATTCATTTTTCAGTCAGTAGTTGAGTTAGCTAAGAGGCAAGAAGTCATCTCTCCTGAACTGCTCATCTCGCACAGAGGAGCTAGCATTCTCAATTTGTAGAACAGTTGTAAAGCTGGCCTCTTCATATCTTCTGTAGATTTTGACTATATCAGAAACATCCCAGGCTGTTTTAAGGAGTCCAGTTATTCAACTTTGAGAGTTGCAGGGGAGAGAGTGCATGTTATCAAGACACAGTATGTCATGCCACCAAAAACTATCCCCAGACATCTGGGGATAGGACATATGGAGAGACTCTTGATAGGAGGGGAGGGATAGGTAATGGGTGGGGGAGTGGCTGGTCAAGCCATCTGGAAACATCATCCCAAATGATAATGAGGCCATGAAACACATAGGCAGGTGAGGAGAAAGAATACTGGCCATGGTCCTTGGTTTGGTAGATTGTGAATGTGGTCATTTCATCTAAACATTCCACTTTTCATCATGATAACTACTTTGTAAGCTTGATCTAAAAGAAACATTAGCTTTAAATGTCTGATTATTAATGCATGGCAAAAAAATATGGCATAGAGTGCAAGATTTCAGTGTACCAAAATAATCATTCAACTCATTAAAGCAAACAATTAATTGAAACTAGCCAAATGCCTTTTAAAGGTAAATCACAGAGCTTAGGTGTGCTATAGACTTGCCATTTTATTAATTTATTCAGCACTTTGAACATCTACTGGGTATCAGGTATCATGTCAATGATTGAGAATACAAATTTGAATAAAATATAAACTCAAGATGCATATTAATTTTGGTTCAGAAGTAACTATTACTCATATAACATATTGCATGATCATAAATTTGAATGAATTGAGAACAGTCCACAAGCATCTTTTTTAGCACAGGTGGAACTAATTTTAAATGGTTATTTTGATTTGGACAGCAACATCACCCACCCTTTCTCTGATCAAACTTCTGTACAAGTTTCAAAATACTTTCACCTCCCACATATTGTTAGTTATTAAGTCCAGCTGCTCTCTTCTGTAGCACATTTAAAAATATCCTTCCTTTTTTAGGCTTTATCAACTCATCCTTTATTTAGACCCCATTGACCTTGCTTGATCAAATAGCAGGTGATAAAATATTATCTTCATGTGAAAAATTGTAAAGTTTTCTCCAACTTCGTAATTGTGAATATGAAAGAGAAAAGTTTTGTTCTTTCCTCGGGCTTCGAGTCCATGAATCTATAGTGTTCTCTCTCTCCTTTTTTTATTTTTCCTTTCTATTCCAAAGAGTTTCACTTTTCAATATGGTATAAACAGTTAGCTTTGCTCACTGAAGCAACATTTTCAAGTATTTGATCTTCCTCAGATTATTGTACTCCCAGGTAAATTAAATGTCAATGTGAGGGATAGCTTTACCCATTCCTATAGTTGGCTTTATTCAATCCAAAGAAGTCACGAGGGAAAAGCCAGCACGGTGTAGTGTGCACAATGACATAGGCTTTTTATCACATTCCAAAGGCTTTCTCCCAGTGGGTATCCCCTGTCCAATTAGAAATTCTGAAGAAGAGCTAAGAACTCTGAATACTCAATGGTTTTCAGAAATGGTATTGAGTGAACTCCTACACTAGGTATGACATAAAAAGAACCACACATTCTGGATGGTACCACATGAAGTAATTAAAAAAACCCATTCATTTATTGCACAATAAACCCAATTGCCAGATATTTTTGGACTCCTAAAATTTAAGGAGTAAAGCAAAAGGACCAGAACTCTAGAAACAAGATAGCATTTAAGAAAAACTTATATGTGAAAGGGAAAGAGAAATCATCTACATTCTCCAGAATTGTCTACCCTTTTCTACTCATCTCTCTACCCCTTACCACAAGACCAATTGCCAGCTAGAGTGACCCAGCTTGTTCTCCCTAAGAATTAAGGTAGTACACCTGCACTTCCCAGCCCAGCTGAAGTCTGAGCCTAGTTTGGACTTGTTAGCAGCAGAGCCAACACCAGGATCCCTTGTGTAGGCAGGAGTGCAGATCACCTCCAGGTGTGTGAGATTAGTTCATCAACAGAATTCAGGTCAGGCTGTTCATCAGTCCTCCCTGTCAGCTTCATACTCCTGGGGTATAGATTAGAGTAGCGGTTCTCAACGTGTGGGTCACAACCCTTTTGGGGGTCTCCTGCATATCAGATATTTACATTATGATTCACAGCAGTAGCAAAATTACAGTTATGAATTAGCAACAAAAATAATTTTATGGTTGGGAGTCTCCACAACATGAGGAACTATATTAAAGGGTCACGGCATTAGGAAGGTTGAGAACCACTGGATTATAGGGAAAGACATATCATCTGCAAACTTTTCCTGGTTCTTTCTTAACGCAGATTTTCAGTGGAACATGGGCTGCCTGGAGCAAGGTTCCAGAATTTATCCAGCCACAGGCAGCTGCACAGAGGAGCACAGGCTGGAAATAAAGGGCACCTCACCTAGAGAACACCCCCAGCTCTGAGCCCCCTGGAGGCTGTGAGTCCTTCCTGGGTCACTCTCTAACCTGGTCTCCTTCATGGCTCATTACTTAGGACCAGAGAGTTCAAAACTAAGTGAATTAGGAATAGGTAATGAGCCTTCACTTAGAAATATTCTTAAAAAATATATAGTGATGAAGTAATCCATTCTTTTGCATATAGCTACTGCCTAAAGAAATGTGAGGAAACATAAATAAGAAAATATGAAAAGTGCCCTCATGGAAAGCCAAAGCATAATATACCCAAATCTGAGTATTTTTTGACAGAAAGGGTTTAATATTTTTTATCTACCAAATTGTAGATTTATCACCCACGTTATCTTTGCACAAATTACAGGGTATTAGAGAATCTAGGACTCAGTATACAATTCTAGAATGTTAGATCCTGAAGGGTCCTTAGAGTCTGTTTATCTACTCACAGATGAAGAAGCTGATGACTGGAACTAAAGTGAGTTGTACTTGCAGATTCTATTCCTACAAACATAGGCTCTTGAAACATTGGTATAAAGAGAAATTCCAAGGTTTTGGAGGAAAGCAGTATGTTTTGAAACTGACTTTGTTCAAAACACTTAGTGTAATTCAATGATCCATGAAGGAGAGCCATATCTGGGAACAGAACCAAGTTCTCCCATCAAACAAACTGGAGATGCAATCTGGTCTGTTGACACTAAAGGAATATACCACTTTTTCCACTGTGAGCAAAATTAGACTATTTTTGAAGCAAAATTAGACTCTTAGGCAGCATGATCTAGTCAGAATAGACTCAGATTCTTACCAGCTGCTGCTTATGTTATTGCCATCCCTGGGCCAATAAGAGCATACTGCTGAATTTGAAATGCTCCTTGTCCGTCTCTGGACTGCTATTTTGGCCACTCTGAGGATAGATAGCTGATTTTGAAAATGTTTTACATCAAAATGAATCTCACATTAGTATGCACTTCAAGTTTATAACTATGTTACCCTAAGTAGCTTTTTAATATTTTATTACAATTAGTGTATGTAGCTTTGTGCTCCTCTCAAAACTAAACTTTTCTTTTTATTAACCCCAGCTGTTCTCTCATTCTGCAACAAAACTAATGCATTAGGGAAAGTAATAAACTAATCATCCAACCAATATTTATTGAGCACCTATTGATGGTCATGCCAGTGCTGGACAAGATCAGGAGCTTCAGTATTTCCAATCAGTATGTTACTACTGCTGCCTAAGTTAGTAACATGGGGGAATGAATGAGCTCTGTGAAACTAGGTACTGGTCTCCTAGTGCTTAGGACATTGCAGTCACTCAATGAATATTTGATGAATGAATGGAAGACCTGAGATTTGGCTTCAAATTTTCCCCTATATTATCTTAGTAATGGGCCAACTGGAATAAGCTGAGTCTCAAAGGCCATTAGCATTTTTCTTGTAGCCTAAGCTCAAAGCTTAGACTCAAGGAAAGCCTGGATTTCCAGCTGTGTAACACATTCTCTTGGGCCCCGTTATAGTCTTCTTTGGTTCTTCCACCTTCCATCTGCCCTGTCACTGTGGCCTAAGAAAGATAAAATGGAATTTCTTGATTTATTTCAGATTATATCTCTCCTTTTTGATGCCCCTTTTGGTCCCTGAAACCTCACTTTGGAATGTGATCCATGTCAGACATCCTATACCTTCCACTGGAATGGTGTGAAAGTAGGTTAAGTAGAAAGATCATTAGCTGTCAGGAATTCTTATCCCAAACTTTATAAATGGGTTCTAGAAAGCACAGGAATTTCCTGAAGTTTTAAGGTCATTGTTTTTCCTGAGATAAGAATTCATAGCCTTCATTGGATTTTCACATTACATTAAAAATTACTGCCCTGAAAATTACATTATGTGAAGCCAAGGTAAACTATGAGCCTAGAAGACAACTAGAGCCATCAGGAGAAACCCCAAGGTGTTAAGTTCTGATGCTCTGCGCTTTCTATCTGTTTGAAACATTAAGACAAATATAAAAACTAGTTTATACATATCTCTTTAAAAAGTGATTCTTCTAAGAGTCACCAAACTTTTCTTTATATTGTGAACTTTTTATTTCTGCAATATGACCCAAATTGCAAGGTTATATTTCAGTATAGTTCTTATGGATACATCTGATAAAGGCAAAGACAATGTTCATCTTGATCTCTGCCTTCAATAATTATTCATTGACTGAAGAAGATAAGAAGATAAAAAGAGCAGGAGGTACATCTATATTTTTATGGTTGCTTCTAACAAGCAACATCTAACATCTAAATATGACAGGACAAAATTTGGGGACTACATTCATATTTTCCACAAAGATTTAATATCAAAATAAGGAGCTAACCCACTGAATTTCACAATTATAGATGGAAAATTGTTCACTTTACATGAGATTAACTGGAAGCAATGGTGCAAATGTCTTCTAATAATGTATGAAATTAATGTACACAAAACCAAGGCACCAAAAAAAAAAAAAAGAGGGAAATGATCAATGAGCAAGAAATATCTCTAGTGTAGAGAGAGGCTCTAGAAACCATTAGAATACACCAATTCTTTCATGCTAATTTGGTCCCCACCATTCTGTAATACAATTTGAAATAAGGTAATGAGATTCTCCAGTTTTGTTTTTTTTTTGTAGAGACAGAGTCTCACTTTATGGTCCTTGGTAGAGTGCCGTGGCCTCACAGAGCTCACAGCAACCTCCAACTCCTGGGCCCAAGCAATTCTCTTGCCTCAGCCTCCTGAGCAGCCAGGACTACAGGCACCCGCCACAACGCCCGGCTATTTTCTGGTTGCAGGAGATTCTCCAGTTTTATTCTTTGTGCTCAGGATAGCTTTGGTCATTCTGAATCTTTTGTAGTGCTATATACCTTTTAGAATTTTTTTTTTTTTTGGTTTGTTTCTTTGAAGAATGCTATTACTATTTTGATGAGGATTGCGTTAAATCTGAAATGACCTCATGGTTTTTGTCCTGAATTCTGTTGATATGATATATCACACTGATTGATCATGTACATTGAACCATCCTTGCATCCCTGAGATGAATCCCACTTGATCACAATGAATACACTTTTTGATGCATTGTTGTATTCAGTTGGCTAGTATTTTGTCAAGGATTTGTGCATCTACATTCATCAAAGAGAGTTTTCTTTTTCGTCATGTCTTCAGGTTTTGAGATCAGAGTGATACAAGACTTGTAGAATGAGTTTGGCAATATTCTCTTCTTAATTTTGGAAATAGTTTTATGTGGGATTGGTATTAGTTCTTCCTTGAATGCTTAGTAAAATTCAGCAGAAGCCATCAGATCCTGAGCTTTTCTTTTCTTACTGCATTTATTTCATTGCTTGTTATTAGTTTATCAGGCTTTGGATGTATTCCTGTTTCAATATTCGTAAGTTATATGTGTATAAGAATTTATCCATCTCTTTTAGGTATTCCAATTTATTGACATTTAGTTGCTCATAGTAGCCTCTAAGTTTCCTTGGATTTCTGCCATATCAGTTGTAGAATCTCCTTTTTTAGCTCTGATTATAATTATTTGGGTATGTTCTCTTTTTCTTTTACTCTGGTGTGTCAAAATTATTTATGTTTTCAATAAACCAACTTTTCATTTCATTGCTATTTTGTTTTTATTGTTTCAATTTTATTTACTTATTCTCTAATCTTTGTTATTTCCTTCCTTCTATTAATTTGGGGTTTGATATGATTTTGTGCTTCTAATTCTTTGACATGTATTGCTAGTTTGTTTATTTGAAGATTTTCTACTTTTCTGATGTAGGCACTTGCTTCTGTAAACTTTCCTCTTATTACTACTTTCTCTGCATCCCATGGTTTTGAATATGTTATTTTTTCCTTTATTTCAAAACATTTTTAAATTTTCTTCTTAATCTGGTCATTCAGAAGACCCACCGGTCATTCAGAAGCATATCATTTAATTTCCATGGGTTTGTGTATTTTTCACTGTTCCTCTTGTTATTCATTTCTTGTTTTAATTCATTGTGCTTAGAGAAAAATACTTAATATAGTTTCAATATATTTTTAATTGTTAAAGACTTGTTTTGTGGCTCAACATATGGTCTAACCTTGAGAATGATTTATGAGATTAGAAGAATGTATATTCTGTACCTATTGAATGAAATGCTCTGTAAATATCTATTATGTTCATTTGTGTATATAGTGTCTGTCTATAGTGCAGATTAAGTCCAATGTTTCTTTGTTGATTTTCTGTCTATATAATCTGTCCAGTGCTAAAAGTGGAGTGTTGAGGTCTCCAGTCATTACTGTATTTAGGTATATCTTTCTCTTTAGCTCTAATAACATTTGCTTTATACATGTACATGAGTATCTGGGTATGACATTGTTGGTGTATATATATTAAGAATTGTCATATCATTGTGTAGTATTGATTGATTTATTAATATATTGTGACCATAGAAGAAGGAAGAGCTAAAAGTATGGAAAATATATTTGAGGGAATTACAGAGAAAAAGTTCCCTAGTATCCAGATACAAGATGGTCATCTAACACTAGCAAATAGGATATCTCCAAGACACATAGTTATCAGCTGCCCAAAGTCAGAATGAGAGAAAAACTGTAGGTACATGTAAGCAAGGACTAACTTACAAGGGAAAACCCATCAGGCTAATAGAAGACTACTCTATGAAAACCTTATGAGCCAGAAGGGAACCTCATCTTCAGTGTTCTTTTTTGTTGTTGTTGTTGTTGTTGTTGTTGTTTTTCAGTTTTTGGCCAGGTCTGGGTTTGAACCCAACACCTCTGGCATATGGGGCCAGCACCCTATTCCTTTCAGCCACAGGCACCACCCAATTTAAAGAGAAAAACGGTATGCCTTATATCCTGCAAATTTAAATTTCACAGTGGATGGAGAAATTAAATATTTTCCAAATAAGCGAACACTGAGGGAATTTGTCATGACCACACCTGTCTTGCAAGAAATACTCAGAATCACATTATTCAGGAATCAGCACAGTAGATACCAGGCAGTCAAGGCAGAAAAGAAAAAAAAAAAAAACAAAAAACACTGACCTTAAATAGGACTGTAGAACAAATAAACCTAACAGCTATTTATAGAACATTCTACCCCCAAACTATTGAATGTATTTTCTCATCAGTACTTGGGACATTCTCTATGATTGATCATACCTTAGGCCACAAAACATGTCTCAACAAATTTTAAAAAATTAAAATCATACCATGTATCTTCATAAATCACAGTGCATTAAAACTAGAAATTAATTCTAAGAGTGACACTCAAGTCTATACAAAGTCATGGAAATTAAGCAACATGCTACTGGACAATTATTTGACCAATAATGAAGTTGATATGGAAATAAAAAGATTCCTTGACCTGAATGACAAAGGAGACATAAGCTATCAAAATCTATGGGACTCAGCAAAAGCCTTCCTCAGGGGAAAATTCATAGCCTTAAATGCCCACATCCAAAAATGAGAAAGATCTAAAATTAACAACCTGACATCATATCTCAAGGAACTAGAAAAGGAAGAGCAAGTCCAAAGCTATCAGAAAGAAACAAAAGCCAGAGCAGAACTAAATGAAATGCAAAACTAAAGAAAACAAAAATATAAAAGTTCAGTGAAACAAAAGGTTGGTTCTTTGGAATGATAAAGAAGATTGATAGACCTCTTGCTAGGTTAACCAGGAATAGAACAAAAAGAACCCAAATAAGTTCAATCAGTAATGAAAAAGGAGATATTACATCTGATAGCACATAAATTAAAAACATCATCTATTATTACTATAAAAATCTCCATGCACATAGATAGAAAATGTAGAGGAAATGGACAAACTCTTGGAAACACATAACCTTCTAAGACTTAATTAGGAAGAAATTGAAGTCCTGAACAAATAACAAGGAGTCAGATTGAAGCAATAATAAAAAGTCTTCCAATAACAACTACAACAAAAATTTCTGGACAAGATGGATTCACAGCCAAATTCTACCAGCCCCACAAAGAAATCATACTCATGAGAAAGAGAGAATTGTCCCTATCTCATTCTACAAAGTCAGTATGACCTTGATATCAAAGACAGGTAAGGGCACAACAACAACAATAATAAAATAACTACAGATGTATATCCTTTATGAACAGAGATGCAAGAATCCTCAATAAAACACAAGCAAACCAAATTCAACAAAATAACAAAAAGATAATCCACTATGGTCAAGTGAACTTCATTTCAGGGATGTAAAGATGGTTCAACGTACATAAGTAAATTCATGTATTCATGAATAAATGTGTTTCACTACATAAAAGCAAAAAGGAAGACCATATGATCATCTCAATAGATGCAAAAAAAATTGACAAAATCATCACCCTTTTATGATAAAACCCTCAATGAATGAGGCATAGAAAGAACGTAACTCAAAATAATAAAAGCCACAAATGACAAACCCACAGCCAACACCATATTTAATGGGGGGAAATTGAAAGCATTCTCATTAAGAACTGGAATAGACAAGGCTGCTCACTGCCACCACTTCTTTTCAACATAAAGCTGGAAGTTCTAGCCAGAGCAATCAGGCAAAGGAAAGAAATAAAAGGTATCCACATTGGGAAAAAGTAGGACAAACTATTGAACTTTGCTAATGATATGATCTTATATCTAGATAATCCCAAAGTCTCCAACAAGAGACTCCTGGAATTGATAGGTTCAGCAAAGCCTCAGGTCACAAAATCAATATATACATGAATCAGGGGCATTTCTATATACCAATAACAGTGAAGATGAGAGTCAAATCAAAGGCTCAATACCATTCACAATAGCTACAAAGAAAATAAAATACCCAGGAATATACTTAACTAGGGATGTGAAAGAGCACTAAAAAACACTGAAGGAGAACTACAAAAAAACAGAAGAAAGACATTGCAGATGATATAAAAAATGGAGAAGCATATCACACTTATGGATTGATAGAATCAACATTGTTAAAATGTCCATACTGCCCCAAATGATTTACTGATTCAATAAAGTCCCCACCAAAATACAATGGTATATTTCACCAGATCTAGAAAAAATAATTCTACATTTTATGTGGAACAAGAAAATAGCCTAAATAGCCAAAGCAATCCAAAGCAAAAAGAACAGAGCTGTATGCATTACATTACCAGACTTCAAACTATAACACAAGACTACAGTAACCAAAACAGCATACTATAGGTACAAAAATAGAGACATAGACTAATGGAGCAGAATAGAAAACCAGATGTAAAATCATCTAGCTAAAGCCAACTGATCTTTGACAAGGCAGACCAACAATCTACACTCGGGAAAAGAAGCCCTTGCCTAGTCAATAAAAGGTGCGGGGAAATTGGGTAGCCACCTGCAGAAAAATAAAACAGGACCCCTATCTCTTCCCACTCATAGTAATTAATTCACAGTGGGTAAAAGACTTACATATAATTCATGAAACCGTAAGAATCCTAGAAGAAACTGTAAAAGAAACTCTTCTGGAGATCAGACTAGGAAAAGAATTACCTAGTAAAGCCCCCAGTGGCAATTATAGCAGCAACAAAAAATAAAGAAATGGGAATTGATTAAATTAAAAATTTTCTGCACAGCTTGGATAATAAACAACAGAGCAAATAGACAACCTACAGAATGGCAGAAAAGATAGCCCTTGCCCTTTATTGAATCAGTAAATCCTTTGGGGCATTTTAAAGCCTAGGGCTTTAAAAAAAGATAGACATGGGCGGCGCCTGTGGCTCAGTGAGTAGGGCGCTGGCCTCATATGCCAAGGGTGGCGGGTTCAAACCCGGCCCCGGCCAAACTGCAACAAAAAAATAGCCGGGCATTGTGGCCGGCGCCTGTAGTCCCAGCTGCTCGGGAGGCTGAGGCAAGAGAATCGCGTGAGCCCAAGAGTTAGAGGTTGCTGTGAGCCATGTGACGCCACGGCACTCTACCCAAGGGCTGTACAGTGAGACTCTGTCTCTACAAAAAAAAAAAAAAAAAAAAAAAAAGATAGACATATGGCCAACAAACATGAAAAAATGCTTAGCATCCCCAATCATCAGGAAGAAAATTACAACCACAATGAGATACCACCTTACTCATATTAGAATGGTTTTTATTAAAAAGTCCAAAAACAATGGATTCTTGTCTTGCACAGATGCAGAAAGAAAGGAAATCTGTTGGTGGTACTGTAAATCAGTGCAGCTTCCATGGAAAACAATATGGAGAGTTCTCAGAAAACTAAAAATAGACCTACCATTTTATCTAGCAATCCAACTATTGGGTATCTACCCAATGGAAAAGAAGTCATTTTATTAAAAAGATACATGCACTTGAATGTTTGTTGTAGCACAATTCACAACAGCAAAGATGTAGAACCAACCTAAGTGCCCATCAATTAATGAGTGGATTATCAAATTGTGATACACACACAGACACACACACACACATACATATATATATAGTTATTTATTTATATATAATGCAATACTACTCAACTATGACAAGGGATGTTCTACTATAAAAAAAGGATAAATTAATGACTTTTACAGCAATTTGGAAGGAAATGGAAACCATTGTACTAAAGGAAGTTTCTTAAGGAATACCACATGTACTCTCTAATAAACTAGAACTAACTGATGGGCACACAGTCTATGGAGGAAAGTAGAAGTCACTGGAAAACACACAGAGGGAAGAGGAGGAGGGGAAAGGCAAAACCCCACCTAATGGATACAATGGACATGTTTTTTGGCTCATGGGTACATTTTAGCCCTTATTTATTAAGCTATGTGTCAAAAACAGTTAAATACCCTTAATATTTTGAAATAAAAAAATAATGACCTTCTTTGTCTCTTTTTATAGTTTTTATATTGTAATCTATTTTATCCAATAAAAGTATAACTGCTCCTTCTCTATTTTGGTTTCCATCTGCATGAAATATCTTTTTCCATCCCTTTATTTTCAGTCCATGTGTGTCTTTATAGGCAAAATCTGTTTCTTGCAGAGAACATATAGTTGATTCTTATTTTCTATCCATTCAGCCATTCTATGAAATGTACCTGCATTATTTAGAAATACTATATGCAATAAATTAGAACTAGGTTTTTATTGGCTCCCTAAACATAAGGCTAATTTGAACAGCACAATATAGAAAAGCACAGAAAACTTTGAGAACCAACATAAAGCATGTCAAAAGATAATTAAATTATTCAAAACCTAAATAATAAAAATGTTATTGGGCTATGACCAAGAAAAGTGAATATTTATTATTTATTAAAAATAAATCTTTGACAATATCACGAGTCTCACTTAGAGATTGGTGTAAGACTACTCTCTACCTCCAATAATCGGAAAAGAATAGATGGACTAAGAAACAGCCTGATGCAATTAGATGAGACAGAAATAAGGATTATCAGACAATATGAGGTATTTCATTGTCTGATCATAATGGAGAATGGGCAAGTTACTTTTATAAAGCACTTTGGAAAACGAGAAATTCTTAGCAGGAGTGAATGATGGTCTTTCATCTTCTCCTTCATCCTAATGGGTTTTTAATCTAATAGAAACAAACAAACAAGGAATTAAACATGTTTCTGGTCAATAGAAAGTTTCTCTTTCTGGTCTCACTAGTGTGTTTCATTATAACGTGGCAATGGTTAAAAGGATTTAGTACAAAAACAATCTTCTGGTCACTGAAACAGAGACCCAATGTGCATCAGCTACAAAAACCTGATTTCTTATGTTTAAAATGTAGCCCAAATAGTTTATCTGGTTTTCTCTGTGTATGATCATTACATTTCCAAGATTAAAAGCTCACTGCAACAAAAGGCAATTAATTGAATAATGAGTCTGAGCTAATGTGCTTGTGTGTATGGACAGTAGAGATAACTTAATAAGCATCTGATGCCACTATTAATTTATTTATAATCTCCTCCATTTAAGTTTTGAAATATAATGACTTCTGTATAAAAGCCAAACACTTGAGAAAATATTTTCTAACAATTTTATCAAAGAACAAGTTAATTGTCCCTAAAACTATTTGACTAGTTAAACTAACTTTATTTCACTATAAGCTTATTAATATTATCCCATGACTTAAGGACTGCAATTACAATATTTCTATAAATCATAAGGCCGTTTACCAGTACCATGTTGTTATTTTTATTTTTAAGCCAGATGAAAATTTCACAAAATTTAGTATCTAAAATGCTTATTATGGCAGATGTTTAAACCAGCTTCATCATTCATGTCAAACTATGTCATCATTAAAACCTCTGTAAGGAAAGAGGCACACACAGTATTTGGTATAGTATTTGGCAAGATTGATACCCTTCACTAAGGAATTGGAGATTTTAATAATCACATGGCCTTTTTAGGTCTTTTTCCTTTTTTTTTGGTTTGTTTTGTTTGAGATGGAGTCTTACTTTGTTGCCCTCAGTAGAGTGCATAGTGTAATAGCTCACAGCAACTTCAAACTCTTGGGCTCAAATAATCCTCTTACCTCAACTTCCCAAGTAGCTAGGACTACAGGCACTTGCCATAATACTCAACTATTTTTTAGAGATGCGGTCTTTGTCTTGCTGAGGCTGGTCTCCGGCTTCTGAGCTCAGGTGCCACCTGCCTCAGCCTCCCAAAGTGCTAGGATTAGAAGCATGAGCCAAGACCAGCCTTATTTTTTTTTTTTAAACCAGGGATTTTGTTTATTTCTCCTAGATACCCAGAGAAGCAGATCAATGTTCCATCAACTACCCAGTCAAGGACATGTTAGGGCTTTTTTTAATAGGACTCGAGGAAATTCTTATTATCCAGGTATGTGGCTTACAAGTTACTAGAGACAGGCTGTGGAGAAGGTATGGAAATTACCTTTCCCTTGGATGGTGAGAGCAAACATGGATACATTTTCTTCATCCAGGCTCATTGCATCCCTGTTAGTCCTTCCTCAAACATTAAAATTGTATCATTTTCCCACTTGGATACCATAAAATAAATGTGCAACACCTATAACTCAAAAATTGATTTAAAAAATCTTATCTATTTTCTGTACTATATAGTCCTATTTATTTTTTTAAATTGATGTTATAATCTTTGGTTGCTATGATTGGTTTTGGTGGAGAAAGCTATACATTTTTAAGATTCTTTTATTGATATGCGATATTTGTACATCATTATGGTATATATCAGACATTTGATACAGGCATATAATGTATAATGATCGAATCAGGGTATTTAGGATAACCAGCACCTTGAGCTTTTATCATTTCTTAGTGTTGGGAATTTTTCAAATCCTCTTTTCTAGCTATTTTGAGATATATATACATTGTTAACTATAGTAACCCCTGTACTATCAAACATAAGAACTCATTTTTTTTTTAATCTAACTGTATGTTTATACCCATTTACCAACCTTCATTCATCCTTTTCCACCTCCCACCATACATATCCTTCCCAGCTTCTGGTAACCATGATTTTGTTCTATCTACCTCCAACTGCTTTAGCTCCCACATATGAATAAAAACATGCAATACTGTTGTATGGTAGTTATGTTTTTAATACTTTTGAGGAACCTCCATACTGTTTTCTATAAGGGCTGCACTAATTTACCTTCCTACCAACAGCATAAAGAATTTCAGTTTCTCTGCATCCTTGCAGATATCTGTACTTTTGTCTTTTTGATGATAGCCATTCCAAGTGGGATGAGACGATATCTCATTGTGGTTTTGGTTTATATTTCCCTGATGATCAGTGATGTTGAGTATCTTTTTTCATATGTCTGTGGGTAATTTGTATATCTTCTTCTGAGAAATGTCTATTTAGATCCTTGCCCACTTTTTAACTGGGTTGTGTTTTTGCGGTTCAGATATTTAAGTTCCTTGTATATTTTTAATTTTAGTATTTTGTCCAATAAATAGTCTTCAAATATTTTCTCCCATTATGCAGGTTGCCTCCTTACTCTGTTGATTGATTCCTTTTATCTAAAGGAAACAACTTTGAATGTAACATAACTACATTTAACTCACTGTTGATTATCAATATGTCTGGCTCTGTCCTGTTTGCTATAGTAAATGAAGAAAAAAATACGGTTTAAAATAGTCTTATGGTGAATTATACTCAGTCCTACATTTTGAAATAGTTAATTATCTTTTTTAAAGCATTTTATATTTATAGCAAAATTGAGTGGAAAGTGCAGCGTTTGACAGTCCAGCTGTGAAAATCCTGAAGTAGTTCTTCACTTACTCACAGCAACATCTTCTCTCATTGCAATGACCCACAAAGCCCTACACAACTGACCCATCACACCCCTCTGACCTCCTCTTCTACTGCCCCTCCCACTCCCACCTTCCATTTAAGCCATGGTAGCCTCTTTACCCATGCTCTCACATATTAGTCATGCTTCTGTCTCAGGGCCTTTATGCATTTTCTGTGGCAGCCACCAAAACAAATTACCATAGAGTTAGTGGCTTAAAATCACACAAATCTGTTGCTTTAAATTCTGTAGGTCAGAAGTCCAACATTGGTTTCACTGGGCTAAAAATCAAGGTGTTTTCTTGTGGAGGCTGTAGGAAAGAACCAGTGTTCTTGCCTTTTCTTATTTCTAGAGGCCACCTCCATTCCTTGGCTCACATCCCCTTCCTCTGTCTTCCAAGCCAGCAATATTACATGTGTGCCTTTCTTCCACAATCACATTTTTCTCTGATCTCCTATCTCTCTCTTCTACTTTTAAGGACCCTTGTGATGACATTGGAGCCATCTGGATAATCCAGGATAATTTCCCTACCTTAAGTTAGCTGAGTTCCCTACCCTAGTCCCTCTGTAACCTCAATGTCCATTTGCCATCTATTTACCAACATATTTACAGTTTCTGCAAATTAAGACAAAGATATGAGGAGAGTATTATCATATCTAACACAGGGTCTTCGCTCTAATTGTGTCCTCTACCTGGACTGTTTCTCCTTTTGGCTATTTCTCTCCCTTTCTTCAGATCTTTGATCAAGTTTTTCTTTCTTGATGAGGCCCATTCTGGCTATCCTATTTAATCCTGCAACATAACTCCAATCCCACCATAAGCACATCTAATTCTGCTTTCGCTGTGTGTTTGCTCAGCCTCCTCAGAAGATGAATCTGAGTCAGAGGTTCCTGTGCAAGTGATTTAATAGAGAGTGCTTTCAAGTGAAACTTGTAGGAGGAAGAGAATCAGGATAGGGTGAAGAAAAAAATAGGCAAAGAAGTGGTTCAACAGAAGGACACTGCTGCCCTGATTCCCTGGAAAGCCTAATCTGGAGTATAAATGGCACCACCGAGTTGTCCCACTTTGGGAACAGTGATACTCTGTATCAGGCAATATTGTCTGTGGGCCAAACCCTAATTTTTAGGTGAGGGAATTCATAGCCTCATGGGCATATCTAGGCAAGGTGGCTCCATTGGTTGCAAACAGTGCTATAGAGAAGGGCAGAACCAACCACTGCTCAGAGCAACTGGGGGCATGGACACAATGGCCCAGGTCAGGAAATTTGATGGGATACTGATTCCATTTGATTCTTCTCTACTTTTTCCTTTTGTACATAGTACAAAACACATAACCTGTTAGTTAATTATGCATTATTTTTCCAGTTTTTAGTCTCTATTGCCTGTTTCTTCCAACTAGTTTATATCAGAGATCAAGGTCTTTGTTTTGCTCATTTGGGGATATATCACCAAATGATGTATATTGCCAGGCTTGAATAGAAGCCTGGCACAAGTAGGTATTGTAGGTATTGAATAAATATTTGTCTAGTTAAAATTACCTTTGCTTATTGAGACCCTACTGTGTAGCAATTTTGCATTTTTTTACCATGTTCTGTTTCTTTTAATACTACTTATCTTAAAAGAACCAGCTTCAGTGAAGTCCCTTTTATCTTCCCTGACAGAGCATGTGCGCTATATCTTGTCTATACTCACCCCAACAGGCAGAGTGAGTTGAGACAGAGGTATCAACAACCACATAACTCAGTCTCACAGGATGAAGATTTCTTGATGAGTTCACCAAGATCTCTGCTTTTTAGTACTAGAAATAAAATTTTATTAAAAGTTGATGAACTCAGAGATACTAATTCAGACAAACAAAATTCATAAAAGGCATCAACATAAGACTCCCAGGGCTGACTTACTAACTTAGAACAGGTACACTTTTCTTATTAATGACATAATCATATATTCCATCTAGAATATGAGCAAATCCAGATGGATTTGATTGGAACATTAGTTAGGATTAAGTTGGGTTGTGTATAATGTATTATAAAGGGTAAGCAAGATCATTTATTTTCTATATAAAATGTATGCTATCACCAGGCATGCAGTTCAGGCCTGGAACTGAAGCATTGTGCCACAAAGTCCTTGGGGGTGAAATATACCACTTTGCTGCTTCTCTGTGTGACCCATATTCTCCTGGTCTAAGAAGGTGGCAGAACATGCGCATCCCCAGCAGTGTGAGGGAGGAAGAAAGGACACATACACTGCACACAGTTTTATGTACCCAGAAGCTGCAAATGAAATTTTCTATTTCTATTCTGATGACCACAGCCGAGTCACATGATCCTTGAAATTTGCAAGAAGGGTGAGAAGTCACCTTCATTCTGGATGACTATGTTTACCCAGGACCCTGGGTATATGTGAAAGTCTGCACGTATCCCTGTGGAAATACTATTACTATCGAGGAAGAAGAGAATGGATATTTAGCGACAATTAGTGGTTTCTTCTAAAATGTGTGTGTAATCATAGGAAAGTGCCATTGAGTACTGTTTCACCCAGCCTTTATAAAGTAGGATGAAACACCCTTGCTCCCAAACAGATTCCACCAAATTAGTGACCCAAAGCTCTAGCTCACTGTCCCCTGAACAGTGCTGAATGACCACTGCCTATGCTTGTTCTTCAATGCCCTCCTTTTACGTATCTTGGAAACATCACTCTCCTCAATTAATCTCTTTCCAAGACTGGATATGAAATAATCAAGCAGGTTTCAACCACAGTCAGCTCCACAGAGGCAGTCTCACAGAGTCCCACATTCAGCAGGGTCTGCACTGGCCCTTCATGCTCTGCACTCATCAATTGAAATTCTTAATAATGTTGGCTTTGCATTTGTGTTTTGTAAATGAAGTCCAGTGGGACAAAGGAGCAGACCCTGGACTTGGAGGCTTCACTCACTTGAAGTCCAGCCTCCTGCTGACTCCAAGGACAGCCCACTCTCTCCTACCTGTCCTATGCCTCCCTGACCTTTGCAATGGTCAGTGTCTGCTTCTATTCCTCATTTTCTGGCACAAAGAGCCCCACCCAGCGAATCCCTCATATTCTGCTCCCAATAACTCTATTCTGACTCCGTCTGGGGACTTAGTGTCAGCATGCAGGGAGAGGTGCAGTATAGTGCATGTCCCCTGTGACATTTCAGAACATGGCATGGTGGCTACCAAGTGCTTTAGGCAGCTGACTTAATGGGGTCTAAGTACATCCAAGTACAATATATCCCCACATAGAGGATGCAATTCTTTGGTGAGAGTCACCCGCCTGCTATGGTTGGTGTGTCAACCTCATGAAAAGGGGACATTGACTTCCAGCCCCAGTTGCAGCAGGGTACATTTGTGAGGTGGCCAGTGGGACACAGAACCTGACAGCGAGTGGGCCTTGCATTCTCATATGCTGAATCATAGGTCAGGGCCCTGGGTATATGTGAGTGTGTGCACTCACTCAGCACGTGTCTCTGTGCCCAAGGAATATGACATTAAATGCAATAAAAAAAAAAAAAAAAGGAAAGGGAAAGCAAAGGAAGGGAAGGAAAATACAAGTCAAGAGAGAACTCAAGGAACACAGAAATACATCACACATTTCACTATCTTTAAGAGCTCTGCGAAGTACAATGGCCTTTTTTTCCTGCTCTTTGAACAAAATGTCCTGCATTTTCATTTTACATTGAAGCAGACAACCACATAGCTTGCCCTGGTTTCATTTTCCTTAATTACCTCACATTCCAATCAGACTTGCTCATATTATCTCAAATCATCTTGATGGGCATATTAAGTTATTGCATAAACTCTTCTTTCAAACTTCTACAATTGTTTGAGTTGCTTCTACAGTTGAGGTATTTCAGCCATTATTTTTCCCTTGTTATATTCATGCAATAAACTTGGTTCCATGTTATTTGGAATACTTGCGCAACACTCTTGTTCACCTATTTTGTGCTATAGTCAGTCACCCATGTCTCTCAGCACCTGATCGGGGCCCTCACACAGAGTGGGGCTGCAATCAACATGTTTATACATTTAATGCATGAATGAATCAATCGAGAAAGTCTGAAAGTTAATTTCTAGCCTTTATGCAGGTGGGAATCTGAAGTGTCTTTCTTTGGTTCACACGATGATATGAGAAGTAGAGGGATGGCTTCTGCCGAGTTTCAGTCTGTGGTTATAGACTCAACTGTTCTGTCATCCACAAGGCAATCTGCCCTCACATCTCTCACCAGCTTCAAATCAATGGCCCCACACAGGGGTAGACACCAAGCCCAAAGGAACTGGGCACTGTCTGTCCTTGAGAAAGAGAGTTCTTATTTGTTCGCCCAAGCACTTCAGTTTTACAGTTAGAAGACAAAGGAGCGAGCAGGAGCTTGTTGGGAGAAGAATAAGAGCTGCCAGAAGTGAGGGAGGGGGTTCATTCAGTTGTCACTTACAGCCCATTCCTTGTCTGAAGCATCTTTACCCTATTAATTGTCTCCCTCCCCTTTCCTGTGTCTGCCTCTCACACACTGAACACTCCCAGACAGCTTTACAAATTGGCTCCGGAATTGGTAGGCAGTAAAAATTCCATTGAGTCTGAAAAATACACACTTCTCCTGCTCATGTTTATTAATCAGTTGCTATTTTCTGCCTGTCCTTGTCCACCTTCTTGTGCTCAGCATTGCCCTAGGCAATATGGAAGCAGGTAGTTAGTCTTCATCCTCTGCCCTCTCCACCCCTGGTCCCTTTAAAATAAGTCCTTTCCTTATTTTAAAAGCCTCCTCCTGATTTCTTTTCCAGGCCTCTGTGTTGTTCTGAGTCCCTCTCAAACATATATCCTTATCCACACTAGGTCATGATTGACATAAGATATAGTTTTTCCTAGGAGTATTTGCATATTAAAATACCTTGCCTAGAGATGGCAATGTTCAACCCAAAGGAATCAAATCTCCAGTTGTGGAATTTTAGATACTATAGGAGCAGAATATATCTGGTATTTCAGGACAAGGGGATTCCTAGCAGCCCTTGAATCTTACTCAGAAGGAACCATTCACTACATTTCTTGGAATTATTGGTCCTAATGATTCTCCTCCTCTTGTAACAAACATTTAACATCCATCGCTGACACACTTGGCTAAGGGAGATTTAATGGAATGTGAACAGGAAGAATATTCAGACTATTTTAAGTTGCTTTCCTGGTTTTCTAGATCCAAGATCTGTGAACTGTTGCTTATTTTTCTTTTTTATTAAAAAATAAAAATATACCCTCATAAGATGCACGGCAGGTGTAATCCCACCAATCACCCTCCCTCTGCCCCCCTCCCCCCTCCCTTTCTGTTTCTTATTTTTGAAACTGAACTGTTGCTTATTTTTGATAGTTTCAAGGACTTATGGATTGAGTTTCCCACATGGTTTCCTAGAAACTATCTGGTAAATCTGACCATGGCATTCCTATGCTGAAAATTGTTCAGTGACTCTCCTTGTCTTACAAAATGATTTTTTTTTTTTTTTGAGACAGAGTCTCACTTTGTTGCCCAGGCTAGAGTGCTATGGTATCAGACTTGCTCACAACAACCTCAAATTCCTAGATTTGAGAGATCCTCCTGCCTCAGCCTCTGAATAGCTGAGACTATAGGCACCTGCCATCATGCCCAGCTAATTTTTCTATTTTTTAGTAGAGGCAGGGTCTTACTCCTGCTCATGCTCATCTCCAACCCCTAAGCTCAAAGGATCCTCCCACCTCAGCTTCCCAGAGTGCTAGGAATACATATGTGAGCCACCATGCCCAACCAAAAATGAAATCTTAACACTTCATCATAGAGCACAAAACTTTCCTACCTGCCTAGCCTCCTCTTCCTCTAACTCATCCCTTCTCCTATCTCTGCTGCCTTCTGCCTTAACACATGCACATACACTTATGCTGTGGTCACACTCAAATACGCAAAGGCCCAGAGACAGGCGTATCCCTGTGGACTCCTGTATATTTTCCTGGGTGGTTTCCTCTCAAAATGCCCTCTGTCTGGTGAAATCCTCTTAACGCTTTAAGTCTCAGGCTGTCTTCCATCCTCTTAACCTGTGGTCTCATACACTCACACGTCCATTATAGAACTAAATAGCTTGCACTGTAGTTGTTTTGTAATCTATTCAACTACTTACAAGAGTGGAAGCTGTTCGGATTTATGATTCCATATTCTCAGTGCCTAGCACCGAGCCTCGCACATAGCAGGTATCTAAAGCTTATTTGATGAGTCATCATATGAACGAAGTTAAAACTGCTTGTGAATACTATATGGCTGCTTTATTTTGTAAGCACAATGGGAATTCTATATTAGCTCACTAGAACACAAGTCAGAATGCTACAGGCTGTGGGCCAAATATGGCCCATCACTGGTTTTTATAACTAAAGTTTTATTGAAATACAGCCATGCTCATTCACGTACGTATGCTCTATGTCTGCTTTTTCATTACTACATGCATATTGTACCCTACGGGCCACAAAGCTTAAACTCTTTACTGCCCGTACTATCTGATTCTGTAAAGAAAGTTTGGCAACACTTGCTTTAGGAGAAAGAGAGAAAAAGAGAGCTAGAAAAATATATGTAAAATGGAGAAGAGAAAGAAAGATTCAGGGGAAGAGATCAGCAATAAAGTGTGGTGGTAACCTTCAATTTGCTATGAAGGGAGGTACAATTTTCAAGTTCCCCCTCTAAGTGGAAGCAAGGAATCCTAAGCAAAGTCAGGAAAGGTGAGCGCAAATTTGCCACAGGAGCCTGGAACACAAGGGTGTTGTTGTCAGTTGTTTACCAAGGCAGAAAGAAGGGCAAACCTGATCCCAAGAAGTTAGTAAAAGCACTAATGCCTAATAATGATTGCAGCAGAGAGCTTTTCAGGTGCCCCATTAAAAAGAGTGCTTTGTCCTAATAAATACCAGGATAAGAGTCTGTTCTCAGAGCCCCCTTCCTGCACTTTATTCTTAATGAGCCTTCGAATCTTATTTCCTTGAGAGACTCATCACTCCCCATCTCAGCTTGTTATTTAAATATATGGCATGGTGTGAAAAGCTTGGGGAAAAAAATAAATAAAAGACCCAGGAAGCTTCTCTGTGCCTTTTCCAATGGCCAAAGAGGAGGGTATGTGATTTAGCTTTGCAAAATAAGAGGTTTATCTATTTTTAACAAGGCAAAAATTATAAAAGTGGAGAAGTGTTGCTAAACTCAGGATTGTTTTCTAGACATAATTTGTCTAAAAAAATGCTTGTAGAAAATAGTGATTTTCTTGCTCTGCTGTTTAACCCTCAACTAGACACCAGCTCTTGGCTCCTTAAAATAGAAGAAATCAAGATTCAATAGGTTTACCTTAGAATTCAGGAGTTGCTCATTTTATTTTGTTTTTCATTATTATTATTTTTTTTTCAGTGTAACAAGAGAGATTTTATTTAAGAAGATTAAAGAGAACATTTAGAGTACTTCCAAAGAGAGTTGGAACTGGGTCCTTCTCATGGAACAGAGGTGAGAGAAACCTATTGTTTTCATTTTTTTATTATTTAGAAAATAAAAAATTGCCACAGTAAAGTTATCTAAACTTCTGGAGTCACGAGTCATTCTGGTTATCAACTTGTCCAGATAAATGAGAATTTACTCTTGTTTTTTATGACAAAGCATTATAAAAACTTCTTGCCATAACCATAAATCCATTATCTCACCTACCTTAAAAAAAAAAGAACAAAAAAACACAGTAATTTTCTTAATATCACTTACTATCATCATATATCCAGCCAGTGTTCAAATTTCCCCAATCGTCTCATAATCCTTGGTTAGAATTAATGTGTTTGAGTCCCTTAATTTATAAATTGTTCCTTAATCCTATTTTATCCATTCCAATTTATTTGGTAAAGAAGCTGAGTTTCCATCCTGTAGAATTTTCAACATTCTGAATTTTGCTGATTATATTCTTTTGGCATCTTTTAACGTGCTACCCTGTATTTTCTGTAGTTCAGGCTAGAAGCTTGTGATGTTAAAAAAAAAAAAAAAAAAGCCTACGCTTCAGAGATGCATACTGATGAAATGGTATAATTTCTAGTGTTTGCATCAAACTAAGACATTTAGAGTAGGCATAGAGAGAAGGGGTGTAGATAAAGCAAGATTGGATATGTTGATAATTATTGAAGCTAGATGATAGGCATATAAAACTTTCTTATTTTTTCTATTTCAGTATATGTTTATATTTTTCTATACCAAAAATTAAATATATATTTTAATAGTTTAGATGAAATTTCCTGAAACATATCACACACGGTTATCCTAGCTAAACAATTAATCTTTTCGTGATAACACTTCATCTTCCTTTTAAACAGTATAGTATAATAGAAAAAAAAGCCTCAGCAAACTAAAAGAGCCCTCTCATTATGCTTTCCAGTACATAAGGGATCTCACTCAATTCTTGGGTTTCATTTGAAATCCAGGTTTTTACGTATTGAAGAGAATTTTACATGTCGATGTTTTTGACTAATTAAGAATAACACAAATAAAATTACTAATCTGGTAGGGTGTTTCTCAAATAGGGATGAGAGTCTTTAGGAAAGTGTATGGGAAAACCCATTAGAAGCAGATCTGTATCCTCTAGCCCCCACTTTATACTTGAGATCACCTTGACCTGTTTATTATTATTGGTTTTTTTAGTAGCAACATGCTTTAGTAGCAAGCAGAAAGACCGAGACTTACCCATCTGCAGACTTTCAGAAGGACCCTGATAGAATCTTCTAGCTTCTGTTCTGACTCAAAAAAGGAGCTGGAAATATGGGTAATGTTGATTTCAGGAGCAAAAATTGATTTTAAGCCATAATCTCTACTTCTCCTTATAGGAAGAACCATTCACAATGGTTCTAACAGAATGGAACTCCTTTGTAAAGAAGTCTGAGAATCGGTGACGTTTTTTTCCCACCATTTCAGTCCTAAGAAAGCCATGGAATAGTCCATATGCTGAGAGATACGCGATGCCTGCTGTCAGGCTCAGGGAGCCCCACATCTCAGAGACTGAATCTTACACTGATTAGTGACTTTCACAGGATATTTTCCTGATCTACTCCTTGACTGTTATTGATTACATAACCTCCATTCAGATCTTATTGGGCCTCAGCTCAGTGCAGCTGCGGTTTCATTGGAGGAACTCTTAGTTCTCAGTATGCATCTCTAATTTTGGCAGTTAACCAGTCTTCCCATGACAAATGGCCATTCTATCCTGAATCCCATGTCCTTTGACTATGTAAAAGATTATGGCTTAAAATCAATTTTAATTCCTTCTAATACAATCTTAGAACATTGCACTAATTATTTTTAGATTGCTTTCAAATGCCCATGTTGCTCATGCTTTTAAATTCTGACAATAGTATTTTTCTTTGTTATAAATAACTATTCATAAGTTCACATAAAATTATTTAACCATTATGAAGATGACTAAAGGTTGTAAAAAGCTATCACTAACCCAATTTGCCACTAGACAATGTCATGCCTTCTTCCATAATTTACTTTATGGTTAAGGTCTGTCTTTTTTGTTCTCTATAATATTCTATGTATCTACCCAAGCCTGATAAAAGCCACTATCATGCCCAGCTTTCTTGGGCTAAAATCCTTCCTCCACTTCCGTTTGTCACTAGCAGTGCCCTTGCTGACTTCTTAGTAGTCTATCCCAATAGCATCCTCAACATCAGTAGTTACTTTTACTTGCTTTTGAATTATTTATGGAAACATGTAAGCCTTCTAGAATCTTCTATAAGTTCCAGTAGATCTTTCTGTGGTGATGGAAACATCCAGTGCATTAGTCACTGCCCACATGTAGCTGTGAGCACTTGAACACTAAATTTGAGTAGTGTAGTTGACAGATTATGACAGATTTCTGTAGGCAGAGGATGGGCTCTTTTTAAAACTGATTCTAAAAATGTAAGTCTAAATATAAGTACCTTTGTAAGTACTTATATTCAGGGATTCTGTTTTTCTCTTATTGTTTGAAAAATGGACCATATATGATTTCTCACACAGAGCTAGATTGGATTGCTATTCTTTATACTGACCTGTTTTCCCAGCTATTGCTGTTAAGAACATGAAATAAAACTTGTGTTTACCAACCCATACAGAAAGCAGAAGGCAATCATATAGAGGACATCCCCCCAAACCTCAAATATATATGCAATTCACAATGAACTCGGCGTCATTAATGTGAGGTTTTGGTTTGGCATATATATAAATGTCCTTAGAGGATACCAAAGGCTTCTAGGTCAGTCTTAGCAAAACAATGCCATAGTGGTTGAGGAAACTAAGTCCTAGTGAGAAGAGAACTCTTGAGAAATAGCAAAACAAACTATTCATAGAAAACAGAATAAACCTAGGAATGCTGCAATTCTTTAAATAGAACAATACCTTTTCTTCAAATATTTATGTTAAGTAGTTCATAGAGCACGAACATGTCTGAGAAAGCCAAATATTATGGGGGACAGGCAATGAAAGAAATAAATATCACAGCAATGAATACCTTACATTTTCCTCTATGAGGCTAAGATTAATTAAATAATAAATTAGGAAATTGTGACTCCTGGAGACACACACCTTTGTTTGGAACTTTATGTAGTACTTTAAAACCTTGGGCTAATCATTGTCATACTTTAAAGATCTTGAAAAAAATAGTACTTAGTTTTATACGGAATCAGAAAAAAACCTCAAATAGCCAATATATTATTCAGAAATAAAAACAAATCAGGAGGAATCACGTTAGCAGACTTCAGGTTATACTATAAATCAATAGTGATCAAAACAGCATTGTACTGGCACAAAAATAGAGGGGTAGATACAGGGAATAGAATAGAGAACCAATGAATGAACCCAGCCACTTATTGTCATTTGATCTTTGATAAGCCTACAAAAGCATTCATTGGGGGAAATATTTCTATTTAATAACCAGTGCTAGGTAAACTGGCTGGAGACCTGTAGGATTCTCACCCTTTACCATTAACAAAAATTCATTCTCACTGGATAAAAGATTTAAACTTAAGACATGAAACTATAAAAATACTAGAAGAGAGTGCAGGGAAAACACTTGAAGAAATTGACCACGGAGAATATTTTATGGGGAGGAACCCCTGGCAATTGAAGCAACACCAACAATACATTACTGGGATCTGATCAAACAGAAAGCTTCTGCACAGACAAGAGCACAGTAAGTAAAGCAAACAGACAGCCTTCAGAATGGGAGAAGATATTGTAGGTTATATTTCCAACAAAGGTCTGATAACTAGAATCCACAGAGAACTCAAACTAATCAATAAGAAAAGAAGAAATAGCCCCATTTCTTTGTGGGCAAGCGACTTGAACAGAAGCTTCTCTGAAGAAGACTGGTGCATGGCCTACAAACACATGGAAAAATGCACACCATCTTTAATCATCAGAAAAATGCAAATCAAAACCATTTTGAGATATCATCTCATTCCAGTAAGATTAGCCCACATCACAAAATCCCCAAACTACAGATGTTGGGCATGGATGTGGAGAGAAGGGAATACTTCTACACTGCTGGTTGGAATGCAAGCTAATATGTCCTTTTTGGAAAGAAGTTTGGAGAATACTCAAGGAACTAAAAGTAGACCTACTGTTCAATCCTGCAGTTCCTCTACCAGGTATCTACCCAGATGATCAAAAATCATTTTAACACAGAGACATTTACACCAGAATGTTTATTGCAGCCCAAGACGCTTCTTTTTTTATTGTGAAAGTACATCCTCATTCTTTCAAACATAAGTTTTGGGTTGTGATTATCTTTTAGATGTTTTTAGAGCAATTTTTGTGAAACCATGGATAAGTAAAAAATTCATGAGTTCTGTCATGAAACTAATGCAGCATAGACAGCTCAAAAAAATCAGCAAAGTGTTTGAGAAGGATGTGGCTAATGAACAGACGATTTGTCAATGGTTTGAGAAGTTCATTTTGGTTGATTTTAACTTTGAAAATAAGCCACATGGCTTGAGACCAACATGGGTAATAATGGCTGTATTGAAAATGAATCCATTTTAACATATGTGTGAATTAGCAGCAAGATTTGACATTACTATTCCAACAATATTGGGCCATTTGAAACAAACCACCAAGGTAAAAAAGCTGGATACTTGAGTTCCAGAATTAAACAAGTTCAGAAAAGAATTCATCTCAAAGCTTGGCTTTCTTTGATGTTATGACAGAAGGTAAATCATTTCCACACTATATTGCTTTGTGTGATGAATTTGCAAGAATTAAGCACAATGGCTGGATAAAGCTGAAGTGCCAAAACACAGTGCAAAAACAAATATTCATCAGAGAAAGCTATGGTGTCTGCTTGGTGGCCCAGGGCTGGTTATTACCCACCATAGCTTCATGAAACCTGGTCAGTCGCTTACAGCAGCTGTCTACTGCAACCAAATGGATGACATGATGAGGATGCTTGTGATTAAGCAGCCAAGATTTATCAACAGAGACAGGCTAATCCCCTTGCAAGACAATGCTGTCGCACAATAATGCTGCTCAAACTACAGAAGCTGGACTTGGAAACTCTGTATAATCCACTGTATGCACAAGACCTTGCACCAACTAACTACCACTTCTTCCAGGCTTTGGATTACTTCTTGCAAGGAAAAATATTCAATTTGCAACAAGCTGTGGAAAATACCTTTCATGATTTCATCACCCCACTCCAGGCTTTTTCACTGCTGGAAAATATATGCTACCATGAAGATGGCAAAACTGTGTTGATAGTTAAGGCACAACTTTAATTATAGTGCTTCTTGTTTGAGCTATCATGAAATAAACTTTTGATTTGAAATTGGACATTTCAGATTAATGGCCTGACATTTTTAGCTACTCTGGCCACCAGCATTCTAATGTTTACAGATTATATATTTTCCCATCATTCTACATTGAACTGGTCTGTATATTTATAATGTGAATTTTTTATAAATAGTATAGAGTTGGGTCTTGTTTTTCATTCAGTATGACAACTTCTGCTTCTAAAGTATATTCAGAAGGGGGCGGATAGGAGAGGACTGGAGGATGAAATATGAACTACTGGCTACAATACACACTATTTGGGTGATGGGTACACAGAAAACCCAGGCTTCACCAATATGCAATTCCTCCGTGTAACAAAAAACAATTTGGAAGTCTTATATGTATTGAAATAAATAATCATATAATTATTAATTATAGATAATATAGATAATAAATAATTCTACCCCCAAAGTATATATTCTTATCTATTCATTTACACTTCAAGATGTATTAAATGATTGTGGTGGTGGGCGGCGCCTGTGGCTCAAGGAGTAGGGCGCCGGTCCCATATGCCAGAGGTGGTGGGTTCAAACCCAGCCCCGGCCAAAAAAAAAAAAAAAAAAATGATTGTGGTGGAAAGGAGAAAAAGAAAGCTAACTTATGATAAATAGTTTGTCTCTTGAAACGTTAAGGTACGAAGGCATTGGTAGGGCATAAGCTTCCAGACTACAAACATACTCAGTGGTTTAACTATTCAATATTCTAGACAATTGTGGAAATTGCACAGAAGTTATATCCATTTTCTGGACTTTTTATATGTATAAGGGGAAATGCTAATGAAAATAATTCAATTGTAGAGTTGTGAGAAAAAGAGTAGAAATAGTAGTGCATTTTTGGTTGTAAAATTTTATAGATTTGGTTTTATAGATATAGAAAGGTCAGAGAGGTTATGTGACTTGCCTACAAGAACACAGGAAGTAATCTTTCTAAGTCAAGTACTGACTGTATTGCCATCACAATATATGTTGGCTAAACTGTCATTTTTGAGCTACCTAGCACTGAACATCTTTCCTCACTGTGTAAGTTGTGGTGAGAGGGAAGACTGTCATCTCCTATTGTGGAACTGGATGGATTACACCATGTTCCTCACTCCAAAATTCTGATATCTGGCTTATCTTATAAAAGTAAGGTATATGGCAACACTGAGCTTCCATTCCTACAGTGCAATGACCCAGCTAGAAATCAATAGGAGCCCCTGCCCTCGATGGCAAAGACATGACTTACAGGTCTCCAGAATCTCCAGGCATACCACTTCACAGACTTGGCTTGTCTGGCCTTATAGCTATTTGAGTTTGTGTCTCCTGCTTTTGCCACACGAGACACCTTTTAGTTCTTTATACACATCATGCGGTTTCATATCTTCACAATTTAACACAGGATGTGTCCCGTTCCTCCTTTACCTTCTGTGTCTCATCATCCTTCAGGATTGTGACAAAAGGCCTTGTCTCTTTGAAGCTGATTTTCACCAAGCAAAGGTGATCATTGCATTTCTTGTGAATCATGGATACATTCTGCATTTATCTTTTATTACAGTATGTTTTTATGCACATGACTCTTTCTGTCTGGTGGCCTCATAGAAGACAAGCCCCACTCTGTGTGTGTGTTCGTGCACGCGCACGTATGTGGTACCTACATACACGTTTTCATCTCAGAATCTCAGGCACCAGCAAATGAATGACTCTGTGAACTCAGTAAGGAAGTCCCTCATCTATTACTTTCTTTATAAAATACTAGTAATATTTTTTACCATCTCACAGGAATGTCTTAAGAATTGATTCACATTTATGAAGCACTCAGGAATCCTTACATTTGAGATGCCTTAGAAGCAAATGCATTATTATTATTATGAACTTGAGGTGGATAAATTGTAAAGAGAATGCAGAGGACTAGGATTGCTTGAAATTTATAATAATATAAGCCTCTTTACTGGGAATTCTTTCTCTCCAGAAATGTATATTATGAATTACATTCTCTTTCCCTAGAAAATAGTTCTTACAGTCAGGCCAGACCTCTGTGCTAGTTATATTTTGCTTCATCTTTGGATTTATCTACCTCTGGGCAACATATTATACAGCCTGCTGTGAAACACTTTGGATACCTCAAGGTATATGAAAGCCCAGACGAAAAGGAAAAGTAATTTTCTATTTTTATGAAGCAGTGAATGAAATGTCATCCTTTTATACTAAATCATATAAAGCAAGCCTTCTAGATATTTAAGGTTAGAAATCTGAATTTGTTACATAGCGTTTTTTTTTTTTTTTCTTTTAATCACAGCAAAGGTTTTGGGGGAAGTGTGTCTGTGTCTTTGGTGCTCTCTTGACACCCTTTTCCCTGGCCTGACGGGAGCTCCTCCACTCCACATGTCCCTTGTTAGCAATGCCCTGAATTTTTCTTCTTTCCCATTAGCCATTTTCTGATACTTTCCCACAGCTTCCTGTTCCATCTTGCTCATCTCCTCTTTCTCCCTCTACCCTGGAGAAGACTGCATTTTGATACAGCCATTTGCTCTTTCTTGATAAATCCTGGTTCCCTCTCCACACTCACCTCGAGATACCTGCATATACTGAAGCCAGCCAGAGCCTATCCTCCAACTTGACCAAACATTCCTTGTCTCTCCATTGTATTTCATACAGAATTCCATCAGAATACATTATTGCTCTTATATTTCACCCTTCTGCACTTAAATCTCTTTTGGTAAAGTACTACTAATTCCATTCTTAGATCTAGGGTTCTTAATATAGTGCCTTATATGTAATGGTTACTGAATAACTGGTTTTCTAAGGGAAAAATAAATACAAGCCTAAAAGTTGGTGACAGATTAATATTTCACCACCACGGATATATTTTGATTTTAACAGTGATATACAGGGTAGCCATAAAATGTGTAATTTTAAATTTCACATTTTTTGAATTGCACGTGAACTTTATGGCCACCTAGTATTGATGTATAATACATAACAATAATAATCTTGGAAAGTTTTGTGCTGGAAGGGATTTTACAGATTGACTATCCTGAAATTTCTTGCTTGAAATCCTAGTGTTATAATATGTTTTCTTAAAAGCAGGTCCTATGGTCTAACAGTTTTGGGAAATAATGTATAAAATTAAGTGAATCCTGTTTAGATTATTTTTAACTCTAGAATTTCTGTGAGCCTTTCCCTGTATCTCCTTGATGTCTAAGAGGAATATAGTGTTTTCCAAATTTGGTTGAAAATGATCATTTTATTTGCAGAGCATCTCACAAAACCAGTGTTGTTCAGAATACACTTTGAGCAAAACTAGTGAGGTGAACATCTCACATGTGATATGTGAAGAAATTGATGATCAGAGAGGTCTAATGCAATACCTGAGGTTGGGGTCTTCCAAGTTCCTTTTTTCACACTCTTTCCATTACATAATACTCATAGAATTCTCACCTCTTTGGGAGGTTATTTTTTCTTAGGATTAAATGTAAAAAAGAGAATTTCAGAGAATTCTCAGTCTAACAGGACAAGATGCAGGCAATAAGTACAGCATGAGATGTGTGAAAATAGAAGCTAATGTCATGTGAGGTTCTGAAACTGACGGGAGGAGACGAGACATGGAGCACAGGTGACAAATTTTGCACAGGTTTCAGAGGTGCTGCTGTACTGAGATGGCAGCCTCCTGAGAACATAACTTGGGAGCAGAAAGATCTCCTCAAACCACGTCAAAAGAAATATTATTTACTCTGTCCCTGAGTATGACTAGTTTAGTATCCATTTAACAAGAAACCATTGTGTCCTTGGCCCATGAAGATTAAGAAGTCGATTTGGAGTTGTTTAAAATTAGAAGAGGAAATTAAGGAAAACCAACATATACATAGAGTCTAAGCTTACACCGTGGAAAATGTACAATGGAATCCAAAACTTCTACACATCATAATGTTCTATTGCTCACTGGTTTAAGAGTCTTGGCCAGTATTGCTTTGAAGTATCTGTTCTGAATAGTGGGTTCTAAATATTCTAAGATATAATGGGTTGTAAAGCTTGATTTTTCTCAATATTTCCCTATAAATATGTTTAGTTTTTTGTTCCTTTCATAATCATCTTGGACTCACCTTAGAATCTTTAAGATAGAATTGCTGCTTCCTATACCAGCTGTTATCTTTCCTTTCTTGGGTATAATTCAGAAGGAAGCAAAGGGCAGAGTCCAGGTGAAACTAATTTAGGTATTAGCTAGAGGGAAATACTTGTAGATCAATTTTATTCTGACAGATAAATTTGCCTTAGAGATCCAATTATATACAATATTAAGACTAGCATGAATCACCTATCACACGTAGAAACAGCTGCTAATTAAAGCACAGAGATACTAGAACATTCAGAGAACACATTGAAATGGAGTTTTTAAGGATTCAAAATGAGTAAAAGAAAAAGATTACTATTTGTTTTTCAATGATAAATTCCAGTAGTCACATTTCTAGGAAGCTTATTTCTGGATTCAGTGAGCCACAGTGAAATCCATTTTTACAATTTTTGTTTTCCATTTGATGGTTTTTTTTTTCTTGACCTCATACAGTATTAAAATTGTAATATCCTACCCAAGAGCTTATGGAATCTTTATTTGTCTTATACAAAGACAGTGTAGAATAGTAGCTAAAAGCATGGGTCCCAGAATCACTGTTTGCTTCAAAAACTCAGCTCGGTTATATGATTTAAGTTACTTAAATACTTTTTGTCTCAGTTTTCTATAAAAACTGAAATAGAAATAAGCATAGTAACTGCCTGAGTCTTTTAGAGAGGATTAAATGTGTTAATGTCCTCAAGTCACCAAACAGAGCATTGGGAAGAGGGTACACATGCACGGAAAATACACACCCAGGATTAGTTTTTGTTTCTCCTTTTTCCCTTGGCTACTTGAAAAGAAATAAGGATTTTTCACTGTATTACATATGTTGTTCTTTAAAAATTATTCTTTAATATTTGCTTTGGTGTGTCTGCAAATCACCAATTTCTATGGCTATAAAATCACATTATATGGATGGCAATGTTTCAATTTTCAGGAAGAACATTAAAAAGACAAAAATCAAAAATAATGTAAACATATCTGCACTGATTATAACTGCTTTGCTGTGTCTAGCATGCTTGAGACTTCTCATGATCAATGCCGTACAGATGAATCTATGGGGCATGTATTCATTCCTTTGTTCAACAAAGAGCAATTAAATCCTTTGTAGGTGTTTATCACTTATCCAGTCATTGGGATTTCCAAAATAAGTTAAGATATGGATACCTTCCCTTGAGAATCTGTATTTTTGTAATTTCCACATGCAGCTCTGTTTTTCCACTTGCAAATTGGGGTTTTATGACTCCTTGATTGAAAACAAGGCCTGTCCCTCTCTGTTGTCCAATAGAAAGATAATTAATTGAATAGATTTCCATCTTTAGCTTACTAAAGGCACTCAGACCCTGTCATGCATCCCTTTAGACAGAAGTTCATGGAAATGTAAATTATACGGAGATGGGATAACAAAGTGCTTATTTCATCAAAAGGGACATAATTCCAAGTAAATAACTTAACTGAAACATTCCTGACACAGTTTGAAGTAGTTCTGGGGTCAGAAGAAAATGTGTGGGAAATAAAGACTTTTTCTTTCTGGGAAAATCATCCCCAAAAAGCTGGCCATATTTTTACATACCTCATGAGAAATATATTCTAATTAAATTATTTAGGTATGTGAATTTAGAAAGAACTATACAAAATCATGCCACGTTTGAGATTCCATGTCCTCCTCTTTGTTCAATGAGACCACCAGAATTACTGGGCTTACAAGAATTATCAAGTCTGAACCTCCATTTTAGCTCCCAAGTTAGAACTCTTCAGCTACCTTGAAGTGAGGTGTGTGCCTCAGGTGGTTAAACTTTCATTACAAATGGAGTCAACTGGAAATTGGCATCTACATTAAGTTTTATTAAGAGAAATGAACCTTATTGAAAGGCCAGGACATAATAAAGCAAGGTTCTTAAATATTAGGTTTTTCATGGATACTTTTGAAGTGCTGTAAAAAGAACATTTATGCAAAATTATATTCAGGAGAATCTCTTAAGAAAGCACATCCAGAAAAACAAAATTACCCAAGGATACTCACAGAAGGAAGCCTCTTCTGATGTTTGGGTTGTATATGGTTTCAAGCAGTTAGCTTAAAGTACATGTTTGTGTTGAAAAAATTGAATTTTGGTATGCCTGTTAACATCAAGGGTTATTCAGTAAGTTTGGGTTAGCCTCCTAACTGTCCATGGGGTCCTTCTGTAATTAATTGCTGCTCCTGTGTGGTCTTAGATCTTTAATCAAATATGAACAACAAATTGAGTCTTCTACTTTTCGTAGTCTTAAACACAGTCATCCATCAAGTTCTACTAGGGATATAGCTCCAGGTGAGAGCTGGGGTTAGAGGTTTTGAAAAGGGTGAAAGCAGAGCAGGTACTATCTGGAGGCAGATTCACTACGCACATGAGTTTTTCAGGATCCAGGGAGACTGAATGGGGAGTGGCTCAGGAAGTCTCAAGAGGGATGTAGAGATTCTGCCCAGAGCCCAGCTATATTCTCCTTAGATCTTTCTGTCAGTTCAAGAGTGCATTTCTTCTGGGACAAATGTTTAACATTAGTGTTTGAGTAGGGTGGCAGACCGCACACTTGGCATAGAATAAGAGGCAATAGAACATAGCTTTAAAATTATAATGGAGTGAGTTATAGTTTTCATAACAATTGTTTTAAGTTGTGTAATAGTCCATATAGTGGATCATTTATTACTTTGTTTTTCATAGTTTGTTTTTATATTTGCTGGTAATTATTCTCTTTGAAATAAATAATGCTGAAGTAAATCTGTGATGCTATTTACACCAGTGGCTTTTTTCATGCAAATTATGAAATAATAATTTCTTACAAACTACAGTTTAGGGATAAACAAAACTTTGAAGCTGGTATTCTTTCTACCAATAGCCCATTCAAATCAGTCCCCTAAAACAAAACACAGACACACGCACACACAAAAAGAACAATATACTTTCTTGTCTTTATGCAAGAGATTATAAACAGAATGAAGTGGAGAACCTGTGGCTTTCCCCGTCCTCAGATGCAGGCTTTTGACTGAATCTAAATTTTACAGAGCAAATCCTTTCATTAAAACAAGTGCAGCAGGGCCGGGTGCAGCGGCTCACGCCTGTAATCTTAACACTCTGGGAGACGGAGGCGGGTCGTTTGCCTGAACTCATGGGTTCAAGACCAGTATGAGCAAGAGTGGGACCCCATCTGCGTTGTGGCCTGTAGTCCCATCTACTTGGGAGGAGAACCGCTTGAGCTCAAGAGTTTGAGGTTGTTGTGTGCTATGAGGCCACAGCACTCTACTGAGAGTGATGAAGTGAAACTCTGTCTAAATAAATAAATAAAACAAAAAACAAAAATAGGTACAGCAGAGAAAGTTGAAACTATTCTTACCTATTCTTTCCTCTTTTGGTGCTTAAAAAAGAGTGATCTTGAAATCAAAAGGCTGCAGGTGCCCCAAAACATGAATATTTGTAAAACCACCTGGTTACTTCAGCTTTTTGCCAAAATTACGATGTTAAAAAAATAAGAATACAAGTGAAATGTACATTAGATATCCAGCCAATACATGTTAATTTTTCAAAAAGAAAATGTCTGAGTAAACCTACCACAGGAACTCAGAAAGTCAATAGTTGTCTTGCAGAAAAATGGAAAAAAAAAAAACACAAAAAAACCCAGTCTCTGCCAAATACCCTAGTTTATTTAGGTTAATGATGTTTTCTAGGTTATTTATTTACTTAATTTTGAAAAAATAATTGTATAAGGCCATATCTTCTCTATCCTTAATCCATTAATTTTGATCAAATCACGATCTTATCAAAGTAGTTGTTTGGACTGGTGGCTAACCACACTGTCTTTCAAGAACATTACCTGAGATGGCTGATAAGGGATTACTGAGTTTCTTTGAGTTAGGTTCCCAGAGGTAGGATTAGTGAGGTTATGAGCATTTTTTTTTTTTTGTAGAGACAGAGTTTCACTTTATTGCCCTCGGTAGAGTGCCGTGGCGTCACACGGCTCACAGCAACCTCCAACTCCTGGGCTTAGGCTAGTCTCCTGCCTCAGCCTCCCGAGTAGCTGGGACTACAGGCGCCCTCCACAACGCCCAGCTTTTTTTTTGTTGCAGTTTGGCCGGGGCTGGGTTTGAACCCGCCACCCTCGGCATATGGGGCCGGCGCCCTACTCACTGAGCCACAGGCGCCGCCCAGTTATGAGCATTTTTATGACTCTTGACATATTGGTGGCAATACTACACTGGCAAACTTTTTGATAGGGTTTATTGGATTGTTTCCCCCAAAGGATTATATTAATATATAATGCTACTAGAAATACATGAGATGAGTTATTTCTTTTCACCTTTAGATTTTGGGATTTTTGCCTTTAATATTTTTTCTATATTTAAAAAGAGGCGAAAATATGTTCTTAAGAAATTAGTAAGAAGTGCCCTTCTCAGCCTGAAACAGCAAAGGAAATACCAAAAATTCTTGTTGCAAATTATAACTCACTAAATTTTTAAATGTCTAGGGCTTAATACCAAAGACATGTCTAATTTATGACAGCTTGGTTTATCCTGGTCAACCAGGAGATTTTAGAATCTTTGCCGGCTTAATAGTTAATGTGTGCTCGGAGAAGGTAAGGTTATTTTATTTCCGAAAATGACCATCAAAAGGAGGTCATGTAGAAAATTTCCTTATAATTGGAATTTTAATTTAAAGCAAAGATAAATGTGCATATTATCTGATTGTTCTTATTTTGTGTATTTCTGTTTTTCTCTTTGAATAAAGGAGAAGGTTACAAAGTGTGTAACCTTCCCAATAATCCCCAATAATGCTGAATAAGGCCAAGAAAATGATACTGTGTTCATCACATTCTATTCTCTGCTCCTCCTTCTTGACTGACAGAAAACCATACTTCCCAATTCCTTTGTTTAAAGGCAAGGCCTTGTGTCTATTTCTGGCCAGCAAGATTTGGAAAGGAATGATACATGAGCTATGGTAATGGAAATCCCCTTTGTGAGTCTCCAGGTTCTTTCTTTCATTGTTCTAGCAAACCCTGAGGTCTCATCCAGCCTTTGTCAGCCTGGATCCCTGAATGATCGTGTGGAGGAGAGCACTCCCCCATCCTATACTCTTATAACTTAGTTTACAATGCATGAGCAAGAGAAAAACTTCTGGTGTACTATGGGTGTACTATGAGGTGTAGTGATTGGGTGTACTATGAGGTGTAGTGATTGTTTTGGTTTCTGCTACATGACCTTCCCTAACGAATAACACAGGTGTGGTCACAGACTCTACTACAAAATCTGTTCTCTCAGCTAGACAGCTTGAATCTATAGAGTGAGGATTTCTGGAGAGCTTAACAAGGGAAGTTTATACAGCCTTGAAATGCTCTGTTCCAAGAGGGAACTGCCTTTGCATTTGCATATGTACCAAATACAAGTAGAGATATTAAAATGTATATTGAAGAAAAGAATCCTCAGAACAACAGTTTCGATTTATAATAACAAACTTCAGAAAACTCATAAAAGCCCATCTGTTCTGTGAAGCATTCCAACAAAAATGACCACTTGGCGCTCACTGTTCTGCGCCACTGCTTATATTGTATTTGTGTGTATGGCTCTCATATCCCCAAGTGTGCCTCAAATTCAGGGCCCTGCAGGGAAGGGTATTTTATTGCATTTTCTGCATGGCAATCCACCTAAGATAAATGAATAGAGGGGAAAAGCAAATAGAAATAGAAAACTATCCCTTTCTACAGATGTGTGTATTGAACCTTCAAGTTTCCAAACAAGTCAAAAGCAGAAGTATGTATTTTCTCTGTCAATTGATAGACACACTGTCAATTCTTTGGGCTTTCCACTCTTTATAGCTACAAAAAAAAAAAAATGCATTTGGATAGCAGACATGAGGAACTAGAGAATAGAACAATATAAATGATTCCCCTTCCTTCTATTCTAGAAGTGTGTGGTCCAACTAACTTCTCTGTCTTAGAGGCTATGGTTTGATCTGCAAAGAGTATGCTCTTTTTTGTAAGAAGATTGTTGACTGAGATTGGACATGTTACCTAAGAAGGAAAGACAAAGGAAATTCAGGCCACCTACCAGGTTCCAGGCCCTGGTTAAGGCACTTCACATAAAGTATTACATTCATCCCTCCCCAGATCCCTAAATTCTCCCAGCTGTGATGTGGTGATGACAGCAATATCTGTGAGGATTAAATGACATTAGGTATGTGAGAGTTCTTTGTAAATTGTAGGGGGGTACCAGAGAAATGAAAATTATTATTTTCAGAAAGTTAGCTGTTCCCAAAATATTAAACATTTTCTCTTGGCCACAAGAAAGTACCGCTTGCCTTACAATACTTAGTATGTAGCAATACTAAGGTTTAAAATACTTTGAAATATCCAAAAAAAAAGAATATTGCCTTGCATATGTTGCTGGAGAAAAGTTTCTAAGTAATATTTTTATAAGATAAGAGACAGAGGCAGGGAAAAGAATAAGAGAGAGGGAGAAAGAGATGAGAGATGAGATAAAGAAAGAAACAGAGAGCCATGAAGAGAGAGCAGCCCACCGACAGACACAAAGGAAGAGAGAGAGAGAGAACGAGCTAAACCTATTCTAGAATAAAGTGCTGTATGTAGCTTGTCTGTGTTAATTTGGGAGATACTGAATATTGCCATTAAACCTCATAAATTTTGAGATATCCTACTTTTTTTTTTTTTTTTTTTGCAGTTTTTGGCCAGGGCTGGTTTGAACCCCCCACCTCCGGCATATGGGGCCAGCTCCCTTACTCCTTTGAGCCACACGTGTTGCACTGATATATCCTACTTTTTTAAGTAGGTTAAAAGAAGTAAAAATAATACCTCTTTTTGCTCACTGGGAGGAAGATATCTGAGCCCTCTGGCTGTTCTCAGATTTGTCTGATCTGAACCTTGATGTTCAAGTAGCTGCTTTTTGTTTTTGCAGTGAAATAACATTTTAACATACAGTGGCCTTATATCAGAGGGTGGAATGAATGGCCAGCCATCCAAATTGTTAGTCCACAGTCAGCGCCCTGGTACCTACTAGTCTTCATGACCTTTGAAGGTACAGTCTAGATGCTGTGGTCTTCCCAAGTGTTTCTGCTCATTCACATTGCAATTCTGTATGGTTGGAAGCCATGCTCTCCTTTAGCCATGTTACATATCTACAGACACCCTTGCCCACAAAGTAACCTTGTGGCATATAGCCAGCAATGAGCTCTCTTCCTACAGGTCCAACTGCACTGATTTAGCTTTGAAACCAACTGACCTCTTCCAGCCAAGCACCTAGGACTTCATCTGGACCCAATCACTTGCAAAACCAACAGTGAGGGAAAATGCAATAAAGAGAGGTAAAAACACCCTGAGTGTTGTGTCTGGCATCTTCTTCTATGCTTCACATGGGTCTTTGCATCGAGTCTTTCCATCCCTACATTTCAGAAGGAGAAGCTAAGTGTAGAGAGGTTATGTTCCATGAAATTACAGGCCCAGTTGGGGCAGAATCCTGAAGTCAAACCAGACACTGAATTTTGATGCTTCTTTTTTTAGGAAAAACAAAACAAATGAACAAACAAGAAGACAGAGGGATCTATTCTTGTTCTTAGCTTCCTGCACATTCATGAGCCCTGGTAACGTGCTGTACATGGCCTCATATTTGCTACTCTGTACTTCATGAGCTGGCATCAAAAGAAAGGGGAGATATTTTCCCCCATACTCTTATTACAAGTACACAAACAAATACACACAACTGAATATAACCACTGTTTTGATGAACTCAGATGAGAGTTTTAAATGCTTTTATTTTTTAGTTTTTTTTATTTATTTTTATTGTTAAATCATAGCTGTGTATATTAGTGCAATCAAGGGGTACAATGTGCGGGTTTCATATACAATCTGAAATATTCTCATCAAACTGTTCAATGTAGCCTTCATGGCATTTTCTTAGTTACTGTATGCAGGCATTTGTCTTCTGCATTTAGTAAGTTTCGTCTGTACCCATTCTAAGATGCACTGTAGATGTGGCCTCACCCATTACCCTCCCTCCACCCTCACCTCCCCCCTCCCTTCCCCTCCCTTGGCCCTTTCCCCATAGTCTTGTGCTATAGTTGGGTTATAGCCTTCATGTGAAAGCTATAATTTAGCTTCATAGTAGAGATGAGTACATTGGATACTTTTTCTTCCATTCCTGAGATACTTTGCTAAGAAGAATATGTTCCAGCTCCATCCATGTAAATATGAAAGTCTCCATCTTTCTTTAAGGCTGCATAATATTCCATGGTATACATGTACCACAATTTGCTAGTCCATTCATGGGTCGATGGGCACTTGGGCTTCTTTCATGACTTAGCAATTATGAATTGGGCTACAATAAACATTCTGGTACAGATGTCTTTGCTATATTGTGACTTTTGGTCTTCTGGGTATAAACCTAGTAAAGGAATTACAGGATCGAATGGCAGGTCTATCTTTAGGTCTCTAAGTATTCTCCAAACATCCTTCCAGAAGGAACGTATTAGTGTGCATTCCCACCAGCAGTGTAGAAGTGTGCCCTTTTCTCCACATCCACGCCAACATCTCTGGTTTTGAGATTTTGTTATGTGGGCTACTCTTACTGGGGTTAGGTGATATCTCAAAGTAGTTTTGATTTGCATTTCTCTGATGATTAAGGATGATGAGCTTTTTTTCATGTGTTTGTAGATCGTGAGTCTGTCTTCTTTAGAGAAGTTTCTCTTCAAGTCCCTTGCCCACCCTAAGATGGGATCACGTGTTGTTTTCTTGCTAATACGTTTGAGTTCTCTGTGGATTCTGGTTATTAGACCTTTATTGGAGGTATAACCTGCAAATATTTTCTCCCATTCTGAGGGCTGTCTGCTTGTTTTACTTACAATGTTCTTGGCTGTGCAGAAGCTTTTTAGTTTGATCAGGTCCCAGCAGTGTATTTTTGATACTGCTTCAGTTGCCTGGGGAGTCTTCCTCATAAAGTATTCACCCAGGCCAATTCCTTCAAGAGTTTTCCCTGCACTTTCTTCAAGTATTTTTATAGTTTCATGTCTTAAGTTTAAATCTTTTATCCAGTGAGAGTCTATCTTAGTTAATGGTGAAAGGTGTGGGTCTAGTTTCAATCTTCTACAGGTTGCCAGCCAGTTTAGCCAGCACTATTTGTTAAATAGGGAATCTTTTCCCCACTGAATGTTTTTAACTGGCTTTCAAAGATCAAATAACGGTAAGTAGCTGGATTCATCTCTTGGTTCTCTATTCTGTTCCAGACATATATACCAACAATAACCAAGCTGAAAAAACAGTCAAGGACTCCATTCCTTTCACAGTAGTGCCAAAGAAGATGGAATATTTGGGAGTATACCTAATGAAGGATGTGAAAGATCTCTACAAAGAGAACTATGAAACTTTAAGAAAAGAAATAGCTGAATATGTTAACAGATGGAAAGACATACCATGCTCATGGCTGGGAAGAATCAACATTGTTAAAATGTCCATACTACCCAAAGCAATATATAATTTTAGTGCAATTCCTATTAAAGCTCCATTGTCATATTTTAAAGATCTTGAAAAAATAATACTTCGTTTTATATGGAATCAGAAAAAACCTCAAATAGGCAAAACATTACTCAGCAATAAAAACAAAGCAGGAAGAATCATGCTACCAGACCTGAGACTATACTATAAATCCATAGTGATCAAAACAGCATGGTACTGGCACAAAAGCAGAGAAGTTTAAATGCTTTTTTGAAAAGTCATCAAAACTATCTCTGGCAAGAAAATCCCTAGAGGTCAGGTTGAAAATGGGATATGAATTGGGAGAAAGGCTGTCACAGGGAGGGGACAATGGGGATCCAGAATGCACACAGCCTCCATTCTCAATAGTGTTGAAGCAAAGCCACAAAACAGAAAGCCCATGAGTTTGGGGTAAAGTTCCAGAAACACAGAAGCAAGTTTCTTCTCTCCATATCAAAGGAGGCTGGAAGGAGACTGCAGAGAGAGTTGATGCAGTTGCAACAGCAGCAGCCCAGTGGTGCGGAGGCTCCACAGCACTGAGGGAGGAAGCCCCTGTCCTCTGAGAACACCAGCAGAGCCTTCCAGATCTTTATTCCCACACCAGCCTCCTCACCTAAGGCAGGGAATTTGGTGGGTGCTAAGGCAGTGTTGTCTAAACTCTTTTCCTCAAAATGTTATTCTTTTCCAACATGTAATAGATCTCTAACAGAAAGGGAGCTACTGGTGAAATAAACTTAGAAGAGCAGGCCTAGAGGGTCCCTAGCAAGGATATTCATCACAACATCAGCAGCTAAATGACTAGGAGAGAGCCAACACAGACGTGCCTATAACTGAATACAATCCAGTGTTTTGAAAATTTTTTTCCTGTGCACAGTTTCTTATTTGATTGTTTTATCAATTTTATCCTTCCTGAAACAGAGTTTGTTCACTGTAAAGGGTTTGGAATCCTCCTTTCTTCTACTGTTGCCAAGCTCCTGAGACCAGTGGGAACTGCCGCCTTTTGCAGGCCAAGGTCTCCATGTGGAGCATGTTGATGACCATCAATGTTCAGAGTCTGAGGGAAACACCTTCCCCTGGGAGCCAGCAGAAGGCTCAGAGCACCTGCACAAATGAGAGAATTTATCTTAAAGTTTCCCAAAGCAGTGTTTAAAAAGAATTCCTCTTTCCTCCGAGTATTATTCTATACCCATTCTACTTTAACATAAACAAAGATAAAAGAGAAAGATACAAACACATTTCTGGTGGTTTAATGGAGAAATATCTTGCCTAAAAAAGTAGCAGTGAGATTTTATATAAATCTGCTTCTCTTATCCTGCTGAAAGATGTATCTGCAGAAAAGAAGTTAGGAAGCCACAGAAAAAACAGACAGAGGGAGGTTCATGTGACTCCTGAATCTCATGACCTATAAATAGGCATGATCTTGAATTTGGTGAGGCTATGAGAATTTTAAATACCATAACTTCAAAGCCTAAATCACCTAAATCATTCTAAGCAGGTACTATCTCAAACATTTTTGGTAGGTCCATCACCTTCATATATTTTTAGATGTTTATCTTATATCTCTCATAGTAAGAATGAGACATTAGAAATTACTTTCATAATGTTTAACTAAATTAAGAAAACAAAATTAAAAGACCGAAAGGCATTATAATTATACTTATTATTTTATCCAAGCTACCTGGGAAACATTATGTCCTTCACTATTGGAAGACAAGGAATTTGTCTCCTATCACCATCTGAACTCTGGAAAGAGATTCAAATATTAATCTACATTTATAAGTGAGGAAATTATACTTCTGAATTCTCATTATTGCCCACATCCTAATCCTTAATTGAAATGTCAATATCAATGTACCAGTGCCCTTGCACTCTGACTTGAAATTAAACAAGAACAACTAAGAAGGTGTAGGGTGAAAACATTTTAAATGATAGGGTATCATGCAAGCCAAATAATTAAAATTTCTTAAGAAGTAAAATGGTATATTATGATTTCTTCTACATACTTCAACTTAGAAAAATTAAATTCACCATTTTCTTTTTTCTTTTTTTTTTTTTAAATTCACCATTTTCTATCAAATCAAAAAAGTTGTAGCCTGCAAGTATTTTTCATAGGTCATCTGGGAATTTATCCATTAAACCTGAACTAGTTTTGATTTGTGAGCATAGCTAGGAGTTAATTATTGCATAATTTAAAATCACTTATGAATAAAAACCCAAATATTATTATGATTTTGTTTTAGGTTTCTTAGGCGATTTTTTAACCTATTCATATTATAATTAGCATTTATTTTGCCGAAAAGAAAAGATAAGTTTATGTTATTTAACAAAACTTACTAAATGCATGACAGCTACTGAATCTCTGGGTTTTCTTTTCTTTTTCTTTTTTTTTTTTTTTTAAGAATCATCTTTGAGTTTCCCATAGAGCCTAAAACAATGCCTTACAAATAATCAGTGCTTTACAATGAAAACAGTTATTGATATAGCTGGCTGAATAAATGTAAAATTACGTGAAGTATGGGGAAGAACTTCTACAAATTGGCTCCCCACAAGACTCCAAGCGAAGACCTTGGTTCAACCTGACAACCTCCCTAACATTATACAATAGAGCTACCCCAAATTATCAACAGGGCATAATCACCTATTAATTTTTCTGTCATCATAAGATAAATTCAGATAATAGAAATATGAGAAGAGGCAAATTTCCTCTGAGTCAGCCAAGAGCTGCAGGGAAAGGTGGCATTATCTAAGAACAGGTTTTGTTATCCACATGACAAATATGACCTTACATAAATCATCTCTGCCCATCTGTGTTCTAAATGACTCAACTTCCAAATCCAGGCGATATTGCCAAACTCCCTATCAGTCTTACAACAACATGCTAGGGAGCTATATCCTGGTAGTCAATTTGAATTAGGCCTTGTAGGGCTTAATGATGTAAATGTTCCTAAAAATAGAATTAGAAATATATTTCTAAAAGTCACATTTCTGAAACTAAGATTATGCTACTTTATTCATAGAATCCCCAGAGTCATAGAATATTGAATATGAAGGATTTGTTTAGATCACTAATCTAACTTACCCCATGTATAATAAGGAAGGAAAGAAGGAAGGAAGGAAGGACCTTCGAAATGAAGTGATTTCCCTGAGGTCTAAGAGATAATTCAAGGCACAGCTAAGAAATGATTTTTTCCAACCACTTCCATAGTTGTAGGGTCTTTCCACACCATACCACACCACAAAGCTTTACAAAGGTTTTCACTCATGATTATACATGAAAGAATTATTTCAACACTGAAAAGGAAGCATTAATGGACACGTTACCAATACCACATACTGATTTAAGTCCCTATTTAATCCATCAAACCACTTACAGGTTTTTCATGGAAATCCACACATATTCAGAAGATATATAAACTAATGTTCAGAAGTTATTATTTTGGGCTTGCACCTGCGGGTTGCTGGTTGCTCAACCATGAAAAATTTCCTCGGTTGGAAATAGGTGTTTTGAAGAAAACTGAGAACCCCCTCTCATTCAAAGGACTGGTACTCAGTGGCCATTAGCAATCACATAGTCTGCCCAAAGTCTGTCCATTCTTTCCACAGTGGAAAGATTATTTCATTCACCATACAGAGCAATAGTAATTCATTCAGAAATCCTAAAGGATTTACTAAAAGATTCATTTACTAAGAAATTTCTTGGGAATAGCCTAAGTACCATAGCATCAAAATCAAAATGAAAACTAAGACTTCATTTCCCTTTGAATTTCTGTCTAAAGGACATCAACTTCGTATTTCTCCTTCTTCTGTAGTACCATAATATTATTGCCTTCTACATAACTTTTACTTCTTCCTGTTTCATAGGGATTTGTATGGCAATGGAGAACAAGTTAGTTCTGTATGTATTTCTGAAGTTGTTACTATTTAAAATAGAAAAAAAAAATCACTGAGTAAAGTAGAATGCAAATGGCAATTACAAGCCCAACTTGGGTTGGCGTAGCCCAAAATTTCCTATCTCCAGAAGGTAATGATTTTCTGTTACCCAAAATATTCTGCAACAGTAGGTCTAGACTCCCAAAGATGGTGTGTACAAGAAGGGACTAAGGCAATACTAGCAAAGTTCAGGCTTAAGATTTCTTCAAACTACCAATAAATATTACTCACGACACATTCAGTTTCTCCCTCTGTTTGTTATATTCTCAAATGTAAGTAATTTATCCTGCTCTAAGTTGTTATTAAGTAGATGTTTGATTTCTCCAGTTTTTCTTTTTTTCTCAGTATTTCCTGCCTTGCCCTCTTTTCTTTTCTTTTCTTTTTTTTTGAAGCTTTCCCTGCCCTCCTCCAAAGAGTCTCCAATGTAAATGATGAAAAATTGTATTAGAGCTTGAATCACAATTTCATTTCTCTTTGTGTTGATCTCCCTCTCTCCCTCTCCCTCTCCCTCAGTCCCATGAAGGTAGAGACAATACCTTGACACCTTTGGGTCTTTAAATCTTTCTGCACTTCTCAGAACAAGATAAATATTTGTTTGATTAATTACTTATTATCATAAATTCTTGCACAGGTGGCCCTTACTAATTATAGGCCATTTGCTATTTTGGTGCTTTGTGAGTATTGTCCTATTACTACCCCTTTGGCTATCTGCCATCATCTCTAAGCCGCTACCTGCACAAGACAGGTAAGTGTCACCTCCCTTTACTGGGTGTGATAGCAACATTGTTAAGACTGCAGATGAATTCAGAGATGGCAGCCTTACATTGAGGAAACAGTAATTTTAAGCTAATTTGTGAAGTGGACACTTCAATTTTCTAGCAGGGGAGATGAGAAGCCTATAATCTTTTTCTCCTCACCCAACGAACAAAGCTTACCCCCCTGGGCTGGGCACTTATCCAGAACAAACTGGTATCACAAAGATTGTTCAGCCATCTTGGTTGATGAAACATTCCACCTGCCCAGTGGTCAGGCATTTGATGTAAGCAAAAGATGTAAGGTGTTCTTCTTTTTAACTAGAGACACTGGCTCATTGAGGAGGGATTTGTTGAAGAATCAATTCCCCAAACAGCTTGTTTTGTTTTGTTTTCCTTCCTTTGTATGTAGGCAGATTGTCTTAAGCTGCCAAAGTAGGAAATAAATGGCATTAAAAATGTGTTCCTGTGAAGAAGCAGATTATCTCTCTTACAGAATATTCATCAGAGATTTTCTGAAATTTTGTAAACAACAAGGAAGTCGCCAGTGACTTTCTTGTGATTCTTCCCTTGGGCTGCATCTAATTTCAGTTTTGTTCTTCCTGCTCTTTATAGTTTCTAATGTGTGTGGCAGTATGCACTAGCACGCCAGCTTTAATTCAGGTGAAGCTAAAATTAGAGTTAAACTTGCTGATTAAGTGGTCTCACATCACATATCACACTGAAGCTCAAAGTAGACACTTAGGGTTAAATTTTTGAAAAGACTCTCCAAATTTGCATTTACAAAACCCTCATTGGTATGCATGAGCAGCTATCTGGTTATCCACCCCACCCAACAACAAGCTGGTGACTTCCTTACCAAAGGCTATATACAAACCCTGGGCTAAGACTATAATTGCAAATTGATAAAGCATTGACACATTGAGCAGGAAGCTGCTACCAGTAGCCTCTACTTATTGTGATATAATCTATACTGATGATCAACCACACGCCCAAATGTTTAAACTTTACTATGATGTCTGCCTTCACCTCAACAGTGGTGTGCATACCCTCAACCGACCAGGTACCCATGGCAGAAGGGCCTCCTCTGATACAGAACCCAGCAGCTGGGAAATAAGGCACATACAATCTAAATCTCCATACATTGATATGTAAACTAATTGAGCCAAAAAAAAAGATGTAATTCTTTATTCTCACTCAACTCGCTCCCCACATGAAGATTATTATGGAGTGAATGTCTCTCCCCAAAATTTGTATGTTGAAGCCCTTATGCCCATTTTGAAGGTATTTGGAGATGAGGCCTTTGGAAGGCAATTAGAGTTAGATGAGGCCATGAAGGGGGCACTCGTGATGGGATTCATGTCCTTTAATATTCTTATAAGAAAAAGCACCAGAGAGCTTGCCTGCTACCTCTCTCTCACACAAGGCAGTTATCTGCAAGCAAAAAAGAGTCCTCCATAGAAACTGAATTAGCAGTCACCTTGATCTTGGATTTCTAGCTTCCAGAACTGTGAGAAAAATTTCTGTCATTTAAGTCACCCAGTCTGTGACTGGTATTTTGTAATGGCAGCCCACGCTGATTGGGACAAAGATATTTAGAGAAATCATTGTGTGTACAAATACATGCATAAATATTAATAAAATAGTTTTGGTAAAGTAGGTATCATTCTATGGTTCTATGTAGATTTAGACACAACTCCACACCCTTAAGCACAGTTGCAGTTTCAGTCTTTAGCTGGTAAAGTTTATCTCTCTGTTTGGCCCATTTAGAAAAGGTATTCCCTTTGGGAGACTGTTTAATAAGTCAAAGACATAACAGAAACTGTGTTGACCTCATTAACATAAGCTCCTTTCTACTGTTTTTAACTTGGCCATAAACCCTCATAACTGCTCAGTAAGAAAACTGTCTGTATTGTAATAGTACTCAGAGGGGGAGTAGTTTGCAGTTCAGTGAAGCCAGGCCACATGTCCCTCCACCAAAGAGCTTTAAAAATGCTACTCTTGGTGAAAACAAAACTCCTTTAAAAATTATTAACACATCAGGACCACTATGTAGAAGAGAATGTGAGTACACAGAATATAGTAGAAAGAGGTTTATCTTTATGCATATTAACCAACCTAGTGTAGGCTTTTTTGCACATTACCTTTATTTTAAAGTGCAGTCAATTGCAAGGCACACCTTAGATTTAAATTAGCTTTTCGATGTGTATATGTGTAGATATAATATGTGTGTGTGTGTGTGTGTGTGTGTGTGTAGGTATATATACAGGGTGGCCATAAATTTTGTGTGCAATTTTAAATTGAACACTATTTTACATTGCACACAAACTTTATGGCCACCCTGAATATGTATGTGTGTACATATACAGAGGGTGGTATAAACAATGTATACACATTTTAAGAAAGGAAAAATCTGTATTAAAATTTTAATACTCAGTTCATGTTTGACTTCTATAATTATGAGATATAACAAAATACAATATACAAGACAACAAATGTTATTGGTATATATGGAGAGTACCAAAATTTTAATACAGTTTTTTTCCTTTCTTCAAATGTGTATACATTTTTTGCACCCTGTGTATATTATAGAGAAATATATGTGTGTATACACACCAGCGTACACATTGATAATAAGACCCATCCTGTTAAGTGAAAAGTGTGTCATAAAACTGAGAAAAGGAGTTACTTCTATTTTTCAATTCTCTTCCTCTCTGTGTATATATATGCCTATGTTAGTGTGTATGTCGGAGAGTAATGAAAAGGGACGAAAACTTCAGTCTTTGCATTTGCTCCAGTGAACTCTAAAGTGTTGGTAAGGCAGGCTCTGCCAGCATAGCTGCTCAGGGAACATGGTTCACCAAAAAAATAGAAAGTCACTGAATGGGAAAAAAACAATAAAAAGGTAATGTTCTAGATGTGGCTGTTTCTTCTTTAATCAACATCACATTAGGAAACAATAGTAACTTCAGTTTAAATTGAAAGATAAATTGACTGCACTCTCCCAAGCTTCATATTACATACTGTTAAATACCTGCATATTATATTGTGCAGAATCTAAAAAAGTCCTAAAATAAGAGCTGACTCCTAACGTCAGATGAGTATGTGTTCAAGTTAGAGTTCAGAATTAACTGAAATGAATTATGAAGTAGGAAAATTACTGCAAAAAAAATGTAGTACTTTAGAAGCAAATGACCATAATCTTCATAGTCATCTTCAGTATCAGCATCACCAAGGGGGAGTCAGCCAGACCTGTGCTCCCTCGCCTCACTCCTGGAGAAGTCATTCCAAAAATATCCCACCTGAACCTCATCTAGATTGTATCCCTGGCCAGGAGAGGTGGCTCACGCCTATAATCCTAGCACTCTGGAAGACAGCGGCTGGTGAATTACTTGAACTCAGGAGTTTGAGTCCAGCCTGAGCAAGAGTGAGACCCTGTCTCTTTTAAAAATAGAAAAATTGGGCGGCGCCTGTGGCTCAGTCGGTAAGGCGCCCGCCCCATATACCGAGGGTGGCGGGTTCAAACCCGGCCCCGGCCAAACTGCAACCAAAAAATAGCCGGGCGTTGTGGTGGGCGCCTGTAGTCCCAGCTACTCGGGAGGCTGAGGCAAGAGAATCGCTTAAGCCCAGGAGTTGGAGGTTGCTGTGAGCTGTGTGAGGCCACGGCACTCTACTGAGGGCAATAAAGTGAGACTCTGTCTCTACAAAAAAAAAAAAAAAAAAATAGAAAAATTAGCCAGATGCTGTGGTGGGCACCTGTAGTCCCAGCTACTTGGGAGGCTGAGGCAGGAAGATTGCTTGAGCCCAGGAGTTTGAGATTGCTATGAGCTATGACGCCAAACAAAAACAAACAGACCAAAAAACAATTATAGATTAAAGCCCTAATTTGAAATTGACAGGAACAGCAGCCATGAGAGGAACATATCTTAAAAGCATGTTCTAAAGCTAAAAATCACTCTTAGAAATCTGGAAGATAGAGCTCTCCTGAGGATAATTGGCTAGGTCAGCTGAGTAGGCACATGACGTAAGGATAAAGGGAGGAAGGGGGGTGCATTCCTTGTGAAAAACAGACAGACAACCACCAAAATGGAGTGTATGAACCTGAACTGGATCCTCCTTTTAATACACCAATATTAAAGACCATTTAAAGCAAATGAGGGGAATTTGAATATGGATGGATTATTAGTTCATATGAATAATTTAGGAGTAATAATATAATGAAGGTTAAGTGGGGAAAATGTGTATTTTTAGAGAATGGCTTCCAAAGTATTTAGAGATAAAATATTATAAAGTCTACAATTCATTTTAAATATTTCAGCAACAATATATAAAGCAAACATGTTAAAAGGTACATAACTATTAAATTTAGCTGCTGAATACATGGTATTCATTATACCATCCTGTTTACTTTTCTTTTTTTTTTTATTAAATCATAGCTGTGTACATTAATGCGATAATGGGGCACCATACACTGGTTTTATAGACCGTTTGACACATTTTCATCACACTGGTTAACATAGCCTTCCTGGCATTTTCTTAGTTATTGCGTTAAGACATTTATATTCTACATTTACTAAGTTTCACATATCTGTTTACTTTTCTAAAAATTTTTTCTAATAAAAAGTTTAAGCAAATGAATTGAGTTAAATAAGTTGTTTTGTAGAGCTGGCATTATTTCAGTATTTTAAATAAAAGAATGTACATACACGTACCCAAAGACCTATTATTAGGGAATTAATTTGTGAAATGATTACAAAATGAGGATCCTGCTTTTATCTTCTATTTGACTTGTTTTGTAACAGTAACTTAGCTGGGCTCCCTAGTAAATTAGGGTGTATATAACTCTTCCCACAAAATGTTGTGAGGATGCAAAAGGACCAAATGAGTAAGGTTTATAAACCATGCTTTGCAATACAAATGCTACTTATAATTGGAACTCTAGTTCTAAACTGGCTATTTCCTTAACTGTTAATTTTCTCAAAGCAATGAATGTGTTTCCCTTACATTCAGAAGTAGAAATGCACCCTTAGATTCAAAATTATAAATATTCATGTCTTCAAATACACTTTCTATTTTTCTGTCTTCTGGCAAGGAAAGAAAGGCTAGTACCTGTTTTCCAATAAGAGTTAACAGATGCATGCATCCATATAGACTTGTTTGTTGAAGGTAGTTCTTTTGGTATATGTTTTAATTACTATCTAATTCACTCTACATCCTTCCTGATCACTGTTTAGGTCAGATACCAACATTATCAAACCAGAAGAGATGGTTGTTTCTGTAGGCTTACTGGAGCATCTCACAAGAGCAGATACTACAGCCCAGTTATAAAACTCTATACTTTACAGATTTGGGGGACATCAAGCAGATGTTAAACTTCTAAAAATTGTGAATTTCCTTACCAATCCCTGCTTTAATTATCTGAACTACATCTTCTTTTATTACATTCACCCCTGAGATGAATTATTTTCCATAACTGCTCAGGAGAGAATAGACTTAACAATTGACCAAGTTTATCAGAAATTATTTTTTCCTCTAGACATATGGACAATGCCTTTACATGTTATTTCCATTATTTAAAAAAAGGCAAATTACCAAATTCATAGACAAAGAAAACACATCAGTATGTAAAATTAAATTCTACCTTTAAAGTCATGATGAACCACTAAGGGCTTTGAGGAACTTGGAATTCTTAAATTCAAGGTGTGATGTTGGTCTAGTAGGGATGTCCAGTCTTTTTTCTTTTCTGCCACATGTTAGGAAAAGAAGAATAATCTTGAGCCACACATTAAATACACAAACATTAATGACAGTTTGTGACCAATAGAAAAGGTCCATGCATACTTGAAGCAACATCTGACACCAAAAATAAGCAAAACAGTCCTCAAATAATCTGCACACAGCCCACGAGCTTCAAGTTGGATGCTTCTGGACAGAGTTTGGAAATAGGGTGGTCATAACATATGCACGGATATTATAGTTTGTGTTGGGCCAAAATTTCAGGTGCTCTTATGTCCCTGATTAGAACCCTTAAATATCTTATGCTCATCCAAAATATCCCTCTCTCAGTTAACAGGGGCCAAACAAAGCAAGTGAAAGAGATAGCTTTGGTAAGTAAAGTATAGCAAGCCCTCACCTCGGGGCTAGCTTACTTGAGCAAGCTGCATAGATATTGGCTGGAAATCAGGTGTGGGCAATGAGGGCCTAAAAAAGTTATCTATATACCTATCCCAAGTCTCCCATACTACCAGCAAGACATGGAAAAGATGTGGGAAAGTTCCTATCACCTACTCCAATCATCTGGTCAAGGTGAGTATAGAGATTAGACAAGAGTTTAGAGTAGAATTTCCTGCCAGAGATTTATGACAACAAAGCATAGGGGTATCTCATAACAAAGGATTCAAGATGTTCAGTTCATATCCAGGACTCAGATAATGTCATTGAACTTCACAAAGCACCAGGATAACTGAGATGGAGCACCTGGCTACCAGGTGGCCTAGCAGCCATGGAATAGTCTCTCAGAGCAGGAGACAAAATGCTCCATCAGCAGAGTTGCATAAGCACCAATCTGATAGTCGCAGCCCCAGAGAGAGGAGAGAACTCAGCAAAGGTCAGGGAGGGCACCAGGAATGGGGACAGTCTGCAAAGAAGAAACTGCCTCCTTGTCTCTATGAAACTTCTCATTCCCTACCTACATACTGTCCTGTGGAAGTAGAGAAGGGAAGAATATTTGAAAAGGGAAGAGGTCTTGATTGGGAATTTAAACTGGGAAATTAGCAAACAGAATTCCAGTTTTGGAGAAATAAAACTATCACTTTTCTGTACATCTGAGTTTTGCCAGTAAATTTAAATTCCCTCACTTTGGGGTGGGGAACTTATGGCCTTCTGATTTCAAAATTGTTCTTTTTTAAGTACCAAAGAAGGCAAGAAAAGATTCATTTCTCTGCTGCACACTTTTTTTTTTTTTTTTATTGTTGGGGATTCATTGAGGGTACAATAAGTCAGGTTACACTGATTGCAATTGTTAGGTAAAGTCCCTCTTGCAATCATGTCTTGCCCCCATAAAGTGTGACACACATCAAGGCCCCACCCACCTCCCTCCTTCCCTCTTTCTGTTTCCCCCCCATAACCATAATTGTCATTAATTGTCCTCATATCAAAATTGAGTACATAGGATTCATGCTTCTCCATTCTTGTGATGCTTTACTAAGAATAATGTCTTCCACGTCCATCCAGGTTAATACGAAGGATGTAAAGTCTCCATTTTTTTAATGGCTGAATAGTATTCCATGGTATACATATACCACAGCTTGTTAATCCATTCCTGGGTTGGTGGGCATTTAGGCTGTTTCCACATTTTGGCGATTGTAAATTGAGCTGCAATAAACAGTCTAGTACAAGTGTCCTTATGATAAAAGAATTTCTTTCCTTCTGGGTAGATGCCCAGTAATGGGATTGCAGGATCGAATGGGAGGTCTAGCTTGAGTGCTTTGAGGTTTCTCCATACTTCCTTCCAGAAAGGTTGTACTAGTTTGCAGTCCCACCAGCAGTGTAAAAGTGTTCCCTTCTCTCCACACCCATGCCAGCATCTCCAGTTTTGAGATTTTGTGATGTGGGCCATTCTCACTGGGATTAGATGATATCTCAGGGTTGTTTTGATTTGCATTTCTCTAATATATAGAGATGATGAACATTTTTTCATGTGTTTGTTAGCCATTCGTCTTTAGAGAAAGTTCTATTCATGTCTCTTGCCCATTGATATAAGGGATTGTTGGCTTTTTTCATGTGGATTAATTTGAGTTCTCTATAGATCCTAGTTATCAAGCTTTTGTCTGATTGAAAATATGCAAATATCCTTTTCCATTACCTATTCAATGCCATTCCTATCAAAATACCAACATCGTACTTTCAAGATTTGGAAAAAATGATTCTGCATTTTGTATGGAACCGGAAAAAACCCCGTATAGCTAAGGCAGTTCTCTGTAACAAAAATAAAGCTGGGGGCATCAGCATACCAGATTTTAGTCTGTACTACAAAGCCATAGTGCTCAAGACAGCATGGTACTGGCACAAAAACAGAGACATAGACACTTGGAATGGAATTGAAAACCAAGAAATGAAACTAACATTTTACAACCACCTAATCTTTGATAAACCAAACAAGAACATACCTTGGGGGAAAGACTCCCTATTCAATAAATGGTGTTGGGAGAACTGGATGTCTACATGTAAAAGACTGAAACTGGACCCACACCTTTCCCCACTCACAAAAATTGATTCAAGGTGGATAAAGGACTTAAACTTAAGGCATGAAACAATAAAAATCCTCCAAGAAAGCATAGGAAAAACACTGGAAGATATTGGCCTGGGGAAAGACTTCATGAAGAAGACTGCCATGGCAATTGCAACAACAAAAATAAACAAATGGGACTTCGTTAAACTGAAAAGCTTCTGTACAGCTAAGGAGACAATAACCAAAGCAAAGAGACAACCTACACAATGGGAAAGGATATTTGCATATTTTCAATCTGCTGCACACTTTTAATAAAACTACTTGTTCTGTCAAAAGGCCACAAGTAAGGATCTAAAAGCCTGCATATGGCCTTTTGGCCGCCTGTTCCCCACCTCATTTGGCTAATAAAGAGCTAAACTCTCACTTTTCTTCACTGCAATTTGCACAGGGTAAATCTTCTTCTTGATGCAGCTTTCCTGGCTTTTGGGATCATGTAAAATTGTCGATGCCTGCCATCTGAATGTGTTTTAGCACAGCAGGCTCATGAAATGTGGCAGCTGGAAGCAGGTGTGAGTTAGAAGCAGGGTTAGCCAGCTTCTAAGAGAAACCAAGCTTTTCTCAGGAAGGGATTTGAAGGCAAATCCTAGCACCATCCGACTGGAAGAAAACCAGGAAACCATTTTGACCCTACTACTCAAGAAAGGGAGAGTAAGGTCAAAGAAAATCACAAACAAATGCCACAATAAAAATAATAATAATAATAATAAAGGATGTCCTCTATTTGCATCAAGAGGGTGTGGAGAAGAAGCTTGACAATGGGGAAAAGCTGGAGATAAGAATGCAGGGACAGTGTATAGTGTGATTTGGTCATTCACAACAACTGAAAAGATGACCTTAAAGACAAAAGAGCATTTAAGCAATTTACCTGAAATGGAGGGAAACATAGGCAGATCATTCTTTCAAAAGACTCCAAATTTTGTAAACTTTTTTTCTTTGTGTCCTGACAAAATCTTACTTCATTGACCTCCAAGATTTTGCTGTGAGTTTTCACATATGACATCGCACCTCCTTAAATCTCTCTCCCCTTAGTGTATGTGTGGATCTACTCAGAGGGATGTCTGTCATTTAAGCAGTTGGTAATACATCCCCAGTGGTTAAAAGATATTTTAAAAATCATTGCTAATCTACACAACATTCCATATAAATTGCCAAGAGCAGGATACTAGAATAGGGTGTGAATCTCACATGTGAAATCAGATACTAGAATTTTGCTAACATCTGGTGTTGACCACCTACACACAAATCGATTTTTTAAAAAATGAAATTAAGACCTTTTTCTAAAAATAAATGCAGTTTGAAGAGTAGATTACCACAGTATCAAAATAAATTCACCAAGATATGTGACAACATCATACTTGAACCAGGAGACCTGTCCCCATAGCATAGATCTGGTAGGCCTGTCAGGTCTATAACCCTACACCACTGTCTCTCATGTCAATCTGTGTTTCATTGACTGATGGGGTTCTGAACCCTTCTGTTCCTGACTTCTTGCTTTTCACTCCAAGAAAATATTGAGTGTGAAATATTCCTGGGGACTTCCCCTCTAGGCATGATTCGTACTGGTGTCTCTAATCACACCTAGTGTCTGTAATCATACTTGTTTCTGACCACTCTGTGTGGGTCAGAATCCCACTTTAGTCCAGTCTGTAAACTTAGCATGAGTGTCAGAGCGTTTGAAAAAGGGAATGGACTACAAGATTTCTACCAATACTAACTATGAACCTGACATCTCAATTTGTCTCTGTAATAAAAAAAAAAAAATGCTTTAGAGTCTAGACTCCAATGATAAAATTCTTCAACATCTTCTCTGTCAAAAGGTTTGAATTTTTTCATTATTATCAACACAGCAAGCCTCATACATTTATCACTTCTTCATTCATTTATTATTCATAATTTACTAAAAAAAACAAGTAAATGAATAACAACAAAAAATTATACTAAGTATCTGTTATAGTCTGGAAATAGAAATAAGTTCCAGGAATATAAGTATGACTCAGAATTTGGAAGCAAAGTTGACATTTGTCTACATACTGGGATTTGAAAGTATCATTTGCCCAAATGTATCTGTTTTTTTAATTTTTCCTCTTTTTATTGCCTACTTTTCAACCCCCAAACCTCAGATTATCTACAAAAGAAATGATAATTAGATTTCTTATTAGCAGAAACTAACATAAAAGCTAATAATGTAAGTACAGTAGAACCTCCATAGTTGACCACCTCCCTACATTGACCACCTCCTTAAGTTGACCTAATTGTTATAGACCAGATATACACCACATATACATATAACTACAATAGGTCTAATTTCTTATGTTGACCACCTCTGAATGTTGACCAGTTTGCTACAGTGGTCACTTTATAGAGGTTCTACTGTAATCATGAAAATAAAATATGCTCAAAATTTTCATTTACTTCTGAAGAAGTAAAGTATTTACTTTACTGCAAAGAAAGTTTATCATCTGCAGTCAAACCTACCTGAAAGAATTATTAAAGGACATACTTTATCACAAAGAAATTTGAACTCTAACGGACAATGAAGAATGATAAACAGAAATTTTCCAGATAAGTCAGTACTTTAATTACATTCTGACTGGAAAAAAATAACAACTAATTTTCTGAATTGAAAAATAAATGCATGATGAAATTCTAGATAAAACCAATTTGGAGGAATATTCAACAAAGAGGTAATGTATACTGGTTCTATGTCCAAGAGTAGTAAAAATATAGACATGCCTATAGTAGTTCAAAATGATTCTGATTTGTACCTACTTTGGAAGAAATCATTTGACAGGTGAAAATTGAAATTCCTTCAAAAAAGATTACTATATATGAGAATAAACAGCAATATATATATTTTTCAATTTTTAAATTATCTTCTATGGTATTCAATCATTCTTCTCTGCTATTTCTCTTAGAAAATATTGAGAGGTTCAATGTATGAAATCACAATAAGCTTCCAAAACACCTGACCACATTCATTTTTCAAGGTCATGCGGCAAATTGCTTTTACCTACCCTTTCTCTTAACCCATATTGTCAAAATTTAGGTCTCAGGACACCTACACATGCCTAAAATTTATTTAGGCCCTGGAGAATTGTGTTTATATAAGTTATATTTGTCACTATTAAGTATAATAGAATTAAAACTAAAATATTTAAATATGTTCACTTATTTTAAATGAGTAATATTATAAAAATAACATTTTATAATAAATAATTATATGTCCCAAAAGTTATGTGAGAAAGATGATGATCTTTTACATGTATGATTTTACAAAGATATATACTTGAGGAAGGGAGAAGTCTTTAATTAATTTATTTATTTATTTTATTTTGTTTCAAATTATTATGAAGGTACACATTTTTAGATTATATTGTTCTCACTTCCAGGGTAAAATTCATGAAACTACACTAAAACTCAGTAAGTGGGAGTTTCTTAAAGTTTAGTTATAATGTAGAATCTTAAATCATTTAAGTAGATATTTTTACTTTACTACATTAAAATCTATCAGTCAAACTTACACAATGGATAGTTTTGTGTTTTTTAACCACACATGAATCTGTGATTTACATAGATATCCTAGAAAATATTTGTTTACAAGGTTATACCTATCTTTCAGATGTTCATATCTTTCATTATACAGCATTTTAATATTATCATTTAGCCCATCAGAAATATTAATATTATATAATTAAAATATTAATATAATTATATGAAATTAATATAATTAATATTATCATTTAGCCCATCATACTTAATATTATCATTTAGCCCATCAGAAAAATCTTTAAGAACTGGGAAGATGTCAAGCTCATGGGAGTGGCTGCAAGTTTTCAAAAACTCACCTTTTTACTTGGAAGGTCAAATTTTATCATTAGGAACAGATACCATTGTTTTTTTGAATTGATGTTTTTAAGGAAATGTCTTTCAAATACCAAATCTGAACAACCACAGTTTGTGTTTCAATGTTTTTTTTTTTTTTGAGTCAAAATGGTGTTCTTCACAAAAAAATAAAATAAATAAAATTTAAAATCCTCACACACAAAAAACAGCAATTCAGCTTATAATAATTCAGCTTATAAATGGCAAGACAACTCTAGTACTTCAATATAAAGCAACAATTCCTTATGTATACTTCCCATGTTGGCACACAAAATATTAAAATACCTCTGTAGTCAAGAGTCAAGATCTAATAAAATTAGTGAATTGTATTGTTTTGTTAAAAACATTAATAAGAGAAACTGTTTTTGTTTTTGTTTTCATTTTTGTTTTCTATGAAGACTGCAATGTCCACTCTTTAGTTTGGTGCAACTGTCTTGATTGATGTTAAGATGCTAGAATTTTTACCTACTATCATTTATGCACAATCACTGCAAATGTCAACACAGTGACCATTTGAAAGATAAGCAAGTAACACCTTAGAGTTACCATGAAAACAATTTTAATCCTTTGGATCCCCTGATAGGTCCCTTGTCTCAGGGACCACCAGGGCTTGATGGACCACTCACTGAGAACCACTGCCTTTACCAACAATAGTAAAAATGTCAGCTGAACTAACAGAGAAGCTATAAGTGTGTGATGCTTCATCTGCTCCAAAGATGGTATGCCAACCATTTGCCTGCCTAGGTCCTGTGGAGGAGAGACCCTGATTGGACTAATGAAGTGATAATGGGAAAAGGAAAATGTAAGAGCTATGAAGTCTTTTGAAAAAAGAAGAGAAAGAAAATCAGAGAATCCAAGGGGACTTTTGAAAATGGAAGAGCTGAAGAAACAACCAATTGTTAAAGGGCCTTTGCCCTTACACTTGTCTAAAGTGTACTTTAAAGTATTCCAGCATAGAACATAGACTTACAGGCCACTTGGGTTTATGACCCAAGGGCAATTAGTTAACATTTGATAGGTTCTAATTAGGATTACACACTGCACAGTGTTTAGTTAGCTTTTAAAAAAATATAGTCCATACTCCAGAAAGATATGGCTTTTAATTCTTTTGATGGCTTTCCTATCATTGAAGCGTTTTATAAATACCGTAAGAAATGGCGTTCCTTTGATGAAATGAGTTTAAGATTGGCAGAATATCAAATTACAACCTCTGCCTCTATTGGCTTGAGCACAAGGATCCAAAACCAGCCTTCGGAAAGGGCATCCTAGGGCCAGGCTCTGGATTCTGTATTCAGACTCAAAATGAGTCTGCCACATAACATATTTACCTGAATCATGAAGCTAGAACATTTCACATCTGCTTCAAGGTTTTGTTCAAGGTTGGCAGAACGCCTTAAAAGGACAGAGAGCTGAGATTTTATTGAATTTAAAAAATATATATTTCTTGCCTGCCTACTTGAAAGGTTTGTATGTGTAGGAATTCAATGATACTTGCCTTTTGAAACATATAACCCAATAACAACGTTGTCAAGAAGAAGACCCCAAATTCCTCACTTACTTCAAACTAACAGCTCCTGCTGGTTTAAAAAAATAAAACAAAAACAACACAACAACAACAAAAGAACTAACAAAACTAACAGTTGGGGAAATCCAGAATCATTTTATAATAGAAGCTAGGAAAACGGACTGAAAATAAGAAAAAAGATACATGGCAGGTATCTGCTGAATTAGCAAAACAATAAAATAACTAGACATTTTCAAATGGAAGCAGAAAGTACCTATGCAACAAAGAATTAATTTTTCACAAAGTTAGGCTTTGTTTCTAGGACATAATCTCTAAGACCTGGGAATATCCTGTTGCATAAAAATGTCTTTGTTTACCTGGGGGCCTTGGGCCATGCCAGAGAGTCTATGCTAAAAATATGATTTGTGATAAGAAGGCTTCAGGACATGTAATGTCAGTTCAAACTTTGGAGGGGCTGGAGGCTAAAATCATCTACTCTGGTGGTCAACCATGTCTATACGGCTGAGCTCTAGTGAAACTCCAGACACCAAGGTGCATGAGTTTCCCTGGTTGTCAATACTCTGTGCATGTTACCACAAATCATTGCTACGACAAGTAAGTGGTATTCACACAACTCCACAGAGAAAGGACAGCTGAAATCTCCATGCTTGTGATTCTTCCAGACTCTGCCCTTTGTCCTTCTTCCCTTGGCTGACATTAATGTAAACTTTTGCTATGATAAACCATAAGCATCAGTACAGCAGCTTTCAGCAAGTTATCTGAGTTCATCTATCAAATTATTCAAACTGAGGGTGGGCTTGGGGAAACCTTCAATGTTTCAGTTAATATTAAAAGTGAGAGTGATCTTGGAAACTCCCAAACTGTGTTGTACCCAAATAAGAAATCATTATATTCCTCCAGTAACCAAAGTGGGATAAAAGGTAGCTCAGTCTTAGAATAGAGAGGGAGAAAAAGTATACTAAACTGACTAGATTTTTCCCTGCAGCAACTACAAATGGATCTAAAGAAACAGAAAGGTGCATTTAATACTTTAAACCTAAACTAAAAGTACTGAGATGCTATGTTCAATCTGCCTCAATTGCATATTGATGGAATCCTGAATTTTCCTCACATTTTGTGAACTTGAATTACTTGTGGGATCAAAGTATAAAGAGTGGCCAGAGTGGGTAGAGCTGCCACATGGTAAGGGAAAGGGGTCCCAGAGTCTTGGTCCTTGCTAGGGAAAACTACCTCTTTTCACCTGAAGAGATGGCAGCATGCAGTTAAGTTCAGAATCATAGCACAACAGGAGAAAGGAATTGGATTTCAACCAATCTTTATCCCCTCATCTCAGACAGCCATGCTCTAAGGTCATTCATTATGTAATGGTAAAATAGAATGACAAGTCAAAAAGGAAAGCTGGGGCCTTCAGGGCCTCAGGGTTGGCCCAGGTGTACATTTCAAAGTGAGAATTGGTAGGGAAACATGGTGTTTCTAACATCCTCAAGGTGAGAATTATATAAAATCCCAGAGAACAAAGCACCAATTTATCTCCCCTCCAGGACATTCTGTTTTCCTTTCAACAGCTTATATGTACTGTACACCTCAGTAGAGGAAGGACAGGTAGGTGGGTTTTGGCAACCTGTTTTCTTGCGAGTGGAGAGGGCAGCCGTGTGCAGAGCAGCATCTGTTGCAGGCTCTGTGTGGGTCTCAAGGGCAGTGTCTCTGAAAGGAAGGCAGGCACTCACCACCTAGGGAGTCAATCTCCAAATCCTTCCATTTCAGATCCCACTACCCTTTTCTGCAAAGGCATATTTAAAGTGTTAAATGTGTTCTTATACACTGTGAACACTTAAAGAACTGTGTGTTCCAAAATCAAATAAAAATTTGGGAAGAATCTTCATTGTTTCAGCCTGTGTGAGAACCTGCTCTCTGCGGTGATTTTAGGTCTGAACAGGCTATTACATCCCTGCTTGGGTCCTCACATCTGTTTCATTTTCACCTTCTCCACCTTTGTCACTTTGTCAATTCCTTCAACAAGCCTTCCCTAAGTCATTAGTAGGCCCCTAGGGAAAATCCATTTTACAAAAGCCCCATATTCACAAATCAGAGAAATTGAATTTTTGTTTCCTTAGAGAAGCAGGGCTTCGAAACTGATGGAACATCTTTCCTAAACTGGGAGATTCCTGTCATTTAATAAACTGAGTATTCTGAGTGCTTTCCTACATCAAGAAAATAGGCCAGCAAGATCACACCTGCGCTTAGATCATACCATTCAACGCTATATGAATTTGTCCAGTACCTGCTGATTTTAAGTTGCCTCATTTAGTGGAATTAATTCCTAGTAAATATATTTTCTACTAAGTGAGGTAAAGATTTTGGGGAAGGGGGGGTTCCTGACATCCACTCCAATCCCCATTCGTCTCTCTGCCTTTTCTTTTCATTGTAACGCCTGCACTTCCAAAACCTACAAGAAAACCATGTTTCCTCATTATAGATCATAGCTGTATTCTGTACTGTCTCAAAAATCCAAGATATAATCAGAGGAGATCTAAGCAAGAAGGAGATCAATATCCATCCATTCATTTATGTATTTATTCTTAATAAAAAATATATTTACCTGAGAATAAAATGGTTCAGAAGAATGTTGTGGTCTCAGTCTTCAAAAATTTAACATCTAATGAGAAAAATAGAAATATAATATCATAAGGTATTCAGAACCAGTGTGATTTGTGCTTTGATAGGCCAAGTGTGTGGAACCTTGGGATACACAGGAGAGTTTGCTAGAGGAAAATATATCAAAGGTAAAATCTAAAAATGAGTTGGTGTTAACTGGGGGGAGAGGAGAAAATTGTACCAAACTGGAGGGACCAGAAGTGAAAAAACATGGCAAGTTCTAGAAGGAATGGAGCCTGCTGGGAAGAGTGTCAAAAAGAGAAGCAGGAGGCATTGGCACTGTGTGGATGATGGGTGATTTTTCATGCCAAGCTGGAGGACTAGAAACTTGCCAAACAACAGTAGGATTTGACTGAAGAGGAACACATTTAGATTTAAATGCACAGCATCAAATGGACACTTTGTCACAAAGATGCCACATAGGGGCTGAGCTCCTGGTAAGCAGGGTCACCAGTTCAAAGCATGACCTATAGAAGGACTAGCTTGATAATAAGTTTAAGATCTCCTACCAAGATTCCTTTTGCTCCCTGTCCTTAACAAAGGCTGGCATGAAGTTCAGTCTACCTTATAGAAGATTTAGTTCCAATGATTAGAGGGAGTAGAGAGATACAGGGTCAATCATTCATTCATTTGTCCTTTTATTTGAGCATTTATTCACTCAACATACATTCATAGAGGAGGCATCCTAGGAAAGCATCCATTTTTGCTCAATCATTCAATATGTACATGGTGAACTATCAGACTAGAGAACCCTAGAGTACTCACACCCATATGCTTTGTTTCAGAGGCCTCGCTATGATCAAACGCTGGAAACAGTATCAGCAATAGGCAGATAACTGGCTAATGTTAGTGGTCAAAATGACCTCACTTTACTAGCTAAGAATATTCTAGAATTAAATGGCAATGCCAGGATCAGCCTAACAATCAGTGTGTTTATCACATATTATTCCACCAGCCAACCAATCAAGGCACTTACTGAGCACTCACTGTTATAAGGCGGACTCAGATCTGATGGTGGAGAATTAAAGAAGACTAAGAAAGCCTGCCCCTTCATGTCATGATTTTGCAATCTAATTATTAATATAAATTCACTAAACATACAAGATAGGAAAACATAAGCATCAGAGGAGAATGTGGGTTTATAGTAGCCAGGAGGGGTTTGTGGAGAGGAGGAGCTAGACTTAACTGCTGCAGAGATTGGAAGTCACAGGGTTTAGTGGAGATGGTCTGACAGAAGTGGAGATGGCTGCTAGTATGTGGTATCTTTTTGGCTTCTATTTGCTTTCTTTTAGGAAAGAAACATTCTGACACCATCTATATGCTGGGTCCTGAGTCAAGCTACTTGACCACCCATATGCCCCAGTGCTTCCCCCCTTTCCAGCCCTCCAAGCAATTGTCATGATCAGATCCAGCAAATGAATGCTGCTTCTTTTATATTCTTTCCTCCACTCCTCACCTGTTCTAATACACTTTCTTAGATAGGAACACATATAGGTAGGTGTGTCCCTCTATCCCATGAGATGCATCTGAAGCAAAAACAGTTTTCTATAATGTCAAGTCCTAATTTTCAGGGGACCATCTTAGGGGCCTTCTTGATGCCCTGGAGACTTTTGGATGATGAGTAGTTTACTGTAGTCTGAAATTTTCTCAGTCTAGTCTCATGAGGACACTTCCTCTCATAAACCAGTAAGAGACTTTCCAAATCATACAACCTCTTAAAAGAAAGTTGTAATACACATATCCTCTCCAAGAGATCATTAGCCGATTCTCTTGTTCACATCTGCTAGAGACTCATTCAGATGTCTAGTAATTACCAGTATTGAACTCAAAATCACCCAACTTCCTTAGTGATAGTTCCTTGTTCATTACTCCTTCATTTAATCCAGTCACAGGCTATCATGAGGAGGATGCAATTCTCATATTCCATCCCCACTAGGACCTATTACTGGTTCCGACTTGATATTTAAGAAGCATACCAGCCCTGTTTCATGAATAGCCTTTTACCTTCTCATGCATATTTCCTGAGCAAGGCCTCTCCCCTGACATACTCAGAGACATTGATATTAGCCTTCATGTCTCAGTGTTCAGTGTTCGTTATTTTGTACACACAGATTTAAGGACAAATCTATAAAAAGTAGTAGCCAGACATTTTTAAGAAAAATCTACAGAAAAAAAAAAAAACCTACAGTAGGGGCAGAACTTCTGTATTTCAGACCACTGTCAATAGAATTCCTGATGGTTATGTTAATCAGTTCAATCTAAGCATTCCACATTGTAAATCAAATCAGTACATCATACCCCATAAATGCATCAAGGTACACAGTTATGATTTAATAAAGGGGAAAAAAGAGTTTATTTTGATCATTAAGAATTCCAGGAGAAGAAAAGTTATAATAGCATTTTGGGGCTTGGGTATAAGGAAAGTAAACTTTAATTAATCTTCATTTTATGTAAATACAATAGAATGTTGTATTAAAGAACTGATAACATCGGGGAACTCATTTAATTTTACATAAACCAACATCTCAAACTTAAGGAACTAATCCGTTATTCTGTTAGACCAAAGGCCAATAACTTTGCAAAATATATACACATCAACCTGTGTAACAGGGAGCAATGTAGGATGGAGTAGTTTTTTTAATAAATGGCAGTGGGATAACACTCAACATATTATAAATAGGGAAGATGGTAAGTGAGTGGCTCACTCTTGTTGCAGTCATAACTTATCAGAAAGCTATCTTCAGGGTCTGGCCCCAAGAAGAAAGAAGGTTCTGAGAATTCCAGGCAATATACTCCAGGGAAATTTAGAAGGGAGGTGAAATCACTACAGACATGATCGAATTCTGTTGAAAAACACAACTTTTACCAGACCTTGGAGTTGAGGGTTACCTGAAAAAAGCTAGCAAATGAAGATGCAAAGGCTAAAGACGGAGTTAAAAAAAAGTGAGAGGGGCCAAATGACCAGATGACTGTTTATTGAAAGAGAATAACACAGTGAGGCAAAGGTGTAGGGAAGAGATTCCAGATGCTTCACCTCTTGTACCTATGTTTTAGCCATTGGGTACAAAGTAAGACAACTGACACACTCAAACAAGGCTAAGAAGGACATATTAAGTCACTATTTATAAAGATGCAGGTAGGGTATTTAGGAAAACTATAAGGAATAGCACAATAACTTTCTAAAGGTATAACAGTGCCATTATCACTCCTGGACACAAAGGGGTGAGATGAGGGAGCAGTCATTGGTACCTAGAAAGAGAGAAGAAGAGGGGTGGAGCAAGATGGGGGCTGAGTAACAGCTTCCCTGCAACTAGGCACAGTGAGTCTGGGGAGATAAGACTCCAGGCATCTCTGGCTGGTGGGATCTGCCTATAATCATCCCTTTGAGGATACAAGAAGTCAGCTAGGGACTTCTGGACCCCAAGAGGAGGACAAAAACAGTGGAAAACTGACAAGAATTGCGTGTGTTTGATCGACCTAATCCTGCTGGCAGCTGTAACTATAAGCAGCAGTGAGACTACAAACAGGAAAGGCCTTACCTGTGAACTGTTTCAGTGTTTTTGGACTTGGAACTCAGTTGAACTGCCTTGGGGAGAGCTTGAGCAGGAGTGGGAAGAACTTTGGGCATTGTCTAGGGCCCCAGACTGAGCCGCTGAGCTGGACGGAGCTAATAGTGTTTGGCTGTGGGTCACAGGGAGCCATTGTGAGAGAACTGCCCCAGCAAACTCTGCCCTCAAGGTCGCAGAGCAAGGATCAGGCAGGAGCTAGTAACCTGGTGGCTGAGCAGCCTAAAGGCAGGGACTGAGCTGCCTTACAGCCTTAACCCTCAGGGGCAGAGTGAGACTGGTTTTGGCACACTGGAGCCTCGGGCTGTTGCCCTGGGTAGAGTGCCCTGGCATCACAGATCATAGCAACCTCAAACTCCTGGGCTTGGCACCACCTGGACCTCCATAAGAACTGCGCTGCAACCCCTGATCCACGACTCGCACCTGCTGGGCCTCTGGATGCCCTGACCAGGAACTGCGGCAGCCACACAACCCTGCATCCTCCCTCCTGTACCCTCCCTGCCTCCACACCGGCCCGCTGGTCTGGCCAGGAACACTGTAGTCGCGTGCTGTATGGAGCCCTCACTGCCTCTGTGCAGAGCCCTTCCCTTGGCCAGAGAGTGCTGGAGCCTTGGGCTCTCTGTGCCAAACTCACTGGGCATGAGGCCCTCCCAGAACCGTGCACACAACCTCCCGCCCTGTTGCTGGATCCAGGTGTGTCACACTCTGGAGCTGCTTCCAAAACCAGAACTCCCTGGCTGGGGCAGCCCCAGAGGAACTAAACAAGGTCAATTCCTACAAAGATCCAGCAACAATAGAGTGATCCCACTGGGGTCTAATCTTGGAGAGACACCTCCCCAACTCTGAGGACAGCCAGAGGGAATGATGAAAAACAATCATGAGGTGAAATCAACAGAAAAACTCTGGCAATATGAATAATCAGAGTAGATCAATTCCCCTAAGGATCAATGGGGCAGACACAGCACAAGATCCCATGCACAAACTAATAGCTGAGATATCAGAAATTAAATTCAGAATCTGGATAGCAAATAAGATCAATTTATAATTCCAAGCAGTAACACAAAAGATGTCTCAAGAATTCAACAAATTCAAAGACCAAATGACCAAAGATTTTGACACATTGAGACAAGAAGTTAAAGCCCTCAAAGATCTCAGTAACACAGTAGAATCCCTCAGTAACAGAATGGAACAAGCAGAAGAAAGGATTTCAGACATTGAAGACTAAGCTTTCGAACGCTCCCAAACTCTCAAACAGGAAGAGAAATGGAGGGCAAAAACAGATCAATCTCTCACAGAGCTCTAGGATAATTCAAAGAAAACCAATATTCATCTTATATGGATCCCCGAAAGTGATGAAGTGGCTTCACAAGGCACAGAGTCTCTTCTCCATACGATTATGAAGGAGAACTTCCAGACATACCAAGAGATTCTGAAATTCAGATAGCAGACAGTTTCAGAACTCCAGCATGACTCAACCCAAATAAGACACCCCCCAGACACATCATAATCAATTTCACCGAAGTTAATATGAAGGAGAAAATTCTGAAAGCAGCCGGACAAAAGAAAACCATCAACTACAAGGGTAAGAATATTAGAATAACTGCAGATCTCTCTACTTAAACATTTCAAGCTAGAAGAGGATGGTCATCGACTTTTAATCTCTTAAACAAAATAACTTTCAACCCAGGATCCTGTACCCAAAGCTAAACTGAGCTTCATTTATGACAGAGAAATCAAATACTTCAATGACATTCACATGTTGAAGAAATTTGCCACAACTAAACAAGCTCTCCAGGATATTCTCAGACCTGTCCTTCATAAAGACCAATGTAATCCTCCACCACAAAAGTAAACCCACACAGAAAATTCTGATCAAATTCCAACTTCCATAGTCGCAAAAGGATTAAAAATGACAACCACACTCTCGAAAGGCTTATCAATATTCTCAATTAATGTGAATGGTTTAAATTGTCCTCTAAAGAGGCACAGGTTGGTTGACTGGATACAAAAACTCAAGCCAGATATCTGCTGCATACAAGAATCACATCTTACATTAAAAGACAAATATGGACTCAAGGTGAAGGGATGGTCATCTATAATCCAGGCAAATGGAAAGTAGAAAAAAGCAGGCATTGCAATCCTATTCACAGACGCAACAGGCTTTAAACCAACCAAAATAAGGAAGGATAAAGATGGACACTTCATGCTTGTTAAAGGTAATACTCAATATGATGAGATTTCAATTATTAATATTTATGCACCCAACCAAAACACACCTCAATTTATAAGAGAAACTCTAACAGACATGAGCAACTTGATTTCCTCCAGTTCCATAGTAGTTGGAGATTTTAAGACCCCTTTAGCAGTGCTGGATAGGTCCTCAAAAAGAAGCTAAGCAAAGAAATTTTAGATTTGAACTTAACCATTCAACATCTGGACATAACAGACATCTACAGAACATTTCATCCCAACAAAACTGAATACACATTCTTCTCATCAGCACATGGAACATACTCCAAAATCGACCACATCCTAGGCCACAAATCTAACCTTAGCAAATTAAAAAAAAAAAATAGAAATTATTCCTTGCATCTTCTCAGACCATCATGGAATAAAAGTTGAACTCAATAACAACAGGAACCTGCAACCCATACAAAAACTTGGAAACTAAACAACCTTATGCTGAAGGATAAATGGGTTATAGATGAGATTAAGAAGGAAGTCACCAAATTTTTGGAACAAAACAACAATCAAGACACAAGTTACCAGAACCTTCTGGGATACTGCAAAGGCAATCTTAAGAGGGAAATTTATAGCACTGCAAGGCTTCCTCAAGAAAATGGAAAGAGAGGAAGTTAATAACTTAAAGGGACATCTCAAGCAACTGGACAAGGAAGAACACTCCAACCCCAAAACCCAGCAGAAGAAGAGAAATAACCAAAATCAGAGCAGAATTAAATGAAATTGAAATCAAAAGAATTATAGAACAGATCAATAAATCCAAAAGTTGGTTTTTTGAAAAGGTCAATAAAATAGATAAACCTTTGGTCAATCTAACCAGGAAAAAAAAAGTAAAATCTCTAATTTCTTCAATCAGAAATGGTAACGATGGAATAACAGCAGACCCCTCAGAATTTCAAAAAATCCTTAATGAATACATAAGAAACTCTACTCTCAGAAGTATGAAAATCTGAAAGAAATCGACCAATACCTGGAAGTACGCAACCTACCAACACTTAGCCAGAATGAAGTGAAAATGTTGAACAGGCCTACATCAAGTTCTGAAATAGCATCAACTATACAAAATCTCCCTAAAAAGAAAAGCCCAGGACCAGACGGCTTTACGTCGGAATTCTACCAAACCTTTAAAGAAGAACTAGTACCTATATTACTAAACCTCTTCCAAACTATAGAAAAAGAAGGAATATTACCCAACACATTCTACATAGCAAACATCACCTTGATTCCCAAACCAGGGAAAGACAAAACAAGAGAAGAAAATTATAGACCAATATTACTAATGAATATTGATGCTAAAATACTCAATACGATCCTAACAAACAGAATCCAACAACACATCAAAAAAATTATACACCATGACCAAGTGGGATTTATCCCAGGGTCTCAAGGCTGGTTCAATGTACATAAATCTATAAATGTAACTCAGCACATAAACAAACTGAAAAATAAGGACCATATGATTCTTTCAAATGATGCAGAAAAAGCTTATGATAATATCCAGCATCCCTTCATGATCAGAAAACTTAAGAAAACTGGTGTAGAAGGGACATTTCTTAAACCAATAGAGGCCAACTACAGCAAACCCACAGCCAATATCGTATTGAATGGAGTTGAATTGAAATCATTTCCACTTAGATCAGGAACCAGGCAAGGTTGCCCATTGTCTCCATTGCTCTTTAACATTGTAATGGAAGTTTTAGCCATTGCAATTAGGGAAGAAAAGGCAATCAAGGGTATCCACATAGGGTCAGAAGAGATCAAACTTTCACTCTTCACAGATGATATGAAAGTATATCTGAAAAGCACTAGGGATTCTGGTTACAACATTTTTAGAAGTGATCAAGGAATACAGCAAAGTCTCAGGCTACAAAATCAACACCCATAAATCTGTAGCCTTTATATATAACAACAATAACCAAGCTGAAAAAAACAGTCAAGGACTCTATTCCTTTCACAGTAGTGCCAAAGAAGATGAAATATTTGGGAGTATACCTAACAAAGGACATGAAAGATCTCTACAAACAGAACTATGAAACTTTAAGAAAATAAATAGCTGAAAATGTTAACAAATGGAAAAACATGGGGGCGGAGACAAGATGGCTGACTGAAGCCAGCTCTTCACAGAGGCTCCTGTCCAGAAGGAGAGTTAAAGGACAAAAATTTAGCAAGTAACCTGGTGGATTTGAGCTGCACCAAGAGAGAAGGTTGAAGAATGCACATCAACCCCGCTGAGGTGAGCTACGACCACAAGGATACAAACAAAAGGTACAAAATCTATCACCAAGCAGACGGGAGTCCCCTCCCCCATGAGAACGGCTCAGAGTGCCCCACAAACAAACCGGCAGAGTTCAAAGTTCCTCCGACTACACTCCACGGGAGAGACCCTCTAAAAACTGGACCTGCTTCCCCTACTAGGGTGCCATGGAGTTCTCCTGCCAGGCATAAAACTGTATAAAACTGTATATATTCCTTACCTGCAACTCTGAGCTCCCAGCACTCCCCTCCACTCTCACTCTGAGGTCTGGAGGCCTGTCCCCCAGGAGTTCAGATTCTTGGGTGATTTCTCAAGGGGTGTGGACAGTGCCTAAACTGCAGCTGGTCAGTGCTGAGTCCGGGGCACAGGAGCAAGGAGAGGACAGTCGGCTGAGAGGGAACCACACCAGAGCAACAGTTCTCTGGGGCTTGGAGTGGAAGCCGTCTTTTAGCAGCAATACATGCAGCCATAAAACTGTATATATTCTCTACCTGCAAATCTGAGGTCCCCGCACTCCCCTCCACTCTCACTCTGAGGTCTAGAAGCCTGTCCCCCAGGAGTCCAAATTCTTGGGTGATTTTTCGAGGGGTATGGACAGTGCCTAAACTGCAGCTGATCAGTGCTGACTCTGGGGTGCAGGAAAGAGGGGAGAGGATGGTTGGCTGAGAGGGAACCACACCAGAACAGCAGTTTCCTGAAGCTTGGAGCAGCAGCCATCTTTTAGCAACAATACAGCTTACTCCAGATATTCTGAAGCCAGACCCCCTGTCTCCCTGGGCAACCAGAGGAGGCTGGCAACAACCCCTGAGACTTCAACCCAGAGTAAATGTTTCACTAGGGTCGAACAGAAACCAGCTGAAAACAAGACAAAACCACTTAGCCCCACCACACCAAACAGGGCCCCAGTTTCTCAGGCCACATCACTGTATGGGTCCTCGACAAAGCTCTAGGGGAAAAATCAAAGGGAATAAAACACTCATGGGGCGGAATCAGCGGAGAAACTATGGTAACATAGTTACCATAACCAGAATAGATCAAACCCCCAAGGAAAGATATGTCAGATGTAATTGAACATCCCATTCATAAACAACTGGCTGAGATGTCAGATATCAAATTCAGAATTTGGATTGCAAACAAGATTAATAAAGTGGAGGAAAATTTGGAATTAGAACTTTGAGCAGCAATTCAAAGTCGGAATTACAAATTCGAGGAAAAATTCAAAAGTTGTCTCAATAATTTAACGAATTTAAAGACAAAACCACCAAAGACTTAGACACACTGAAGCAAGAATTTGCAGCCCTCACAGATCTGAAAAATACAGTAGAATCCCTCAGTAACAGAGTGGAGAAAGCAGAAGAAAGGATTTCTGACATTGAAGATAAAGCCTTTGAATGCTACGAAACTCTCAAAGAGAAATGGAGAGCAAAAATGGATCATTCTCTCAGACAGCTCTGGGATAATTCGAAGAAGTTTAATATCTGACTCATTGGAATCCCTGAAACCGATGAAGTGGCCTTGCTAGGCACAGAGGCCCTTATCCATGAAATTATGGAACAGAATTTGCCAGACATGCCAAGAGATTCTGAAATTCAGATAGTAGACAGTTTCAAAACCCCAGAATGACTGAATCTGAATAAGACATCCCCTTAGGCACATCATAATTAACTTCACTAAAGTTAATACGAAGGAGAAAATTCTGAAAGCAGCCAGACGTAAGAAAACCATTACCTACAAAGGGAAGAATATTAGAATGACTGCAGATCTCTCTGCTGAAACTTATCAAGCCAGAAGAGGGTGGTCATCGACTTTTAATCTCCTAAAACAAAATAACTTTCAACCCCGTATCCTGTATCCAGCTAAACTGAGTTTCATTTATGATGGAGAAATTAAATACTTTAATGACATTCACATGTTGAAGAAATTTGCCATAACCAAACCAGCTCTTCAGGATATCTCAGACCTATCCTCCATAATGACCAACCCAATCCTCTACCACAAAAGTAAACTTGCTCAGAAACATTTGATCAAACTCCAACTTCCACACTGGCGAAAGGATTAAAAATGTCCACTGGACTTTTGAAAAACTCGATACCCAAAATTTTACCAGACTTATCAATATTCTCCATTAATCTGAATAGCTAAAACTGTCTACTAAAGAGGCATAGGTTAGCTGACAGGATACAAAAACTCAGGACAGATACTTTGTGCATACAAGGGTCACATCTTACCTTAAAAGACAAATATAGACTCAGGGTGAAAGGATGGTCACCCATATTTCAGGAAAATAGTAATCAGAAAATAGCAGGTGTTGCAATTTTATTTGCATATACAATAGGCTTTAAACCAACAAAAGTAAGGAAGGATAAGAATGGGAGGGGCCTTGGTGTGTGTCACACTTTATGGGGGCAAGACATGATTGCAAGAGGGACTTTACCTAACAATTGCAATCAGTGTAACCTGGCTTATTGTACCCTCAATGAATCCCCAACAATAAAAAAAAAAAAAAAGAATGGTCACTTCATATTTGTTAAGGGTAATACTCAATATGATGAGATTTCAATTATTAATATCTATGCACCCAACCAGAATGTACCTCAATCTATAAGAGAAACTCTAACAGACATGAGCAACTTGATTTCCTCCAGCTCCATAATCATCAGAGATTTCAACACTCCTCTGGCAGTGTTGGATAGATCCTCCAACAAGAAGCTGAGCAAAGAAATTTTAGATTTAAACCTAACCATCCAACATTTGGATTTAGCTGACATCTACAGAATATTTCATCCCAACAAAATTGAATACACATACTTCTCATCAGCCCACGGAACTTATCCAAAATCGATCACATCTTAGGTCACAAGTCTAACCTCAGTAAATTTAAAGGAATAGAAATTATTCCATGCATCTTCTCAGACCACCAAGGAATAAAAGTTGAGCTGAGTAACAACAGGAATCTGCATACTCATACAAAAACATGGAAGTTAAATAACCTTACGCTGAATGATAGCGGGGTCAGAGATGAGATTAAGAAGGAAATTGCCAAATTTTTGGAACAAAATGACAATGAAGACATGAATTATCAGAACCTCTGAGATACCACAAAGGCAGTTCTAAGAGGGAAATTTATAGCACTGCAAGCCTTCCTCAAAAGAACGGAAAGAGAGGAAATTAACAACTTAATGGGACATTTCAAGCAACTGGAAAAGGAAGAACATTCCAACCCCAAATCCAGTAGAAGAAAAGAAATAACCAAAATTAGAGCAGAATTAAATGAAATTGAAAACAAAAGAATAATACAACAGATCAATAAATCAAAAAGTTGGTTTTTTGAAAAGGTGAATAAAATAAATAAACCTTTGGCCAACCTGACCAGGAAATAAAGAGTAAAATCTCTAATCTCATCAATCAGAAACAATAAAGACGAAATAACAATAGACTACTCAGAAATTCAAAAAATCCCTAATGAATATTATAAGAAAATTTATTCTCAGAAATGCGAAAATCTGAAGGAAATTGACCAATACTTGGAAGCAGGGCACCTTCCACGACTTAGCCAGAATCAAGTGGAAAGGTTGAACAGGCCCATATCAAGTTCTTAAATAGCATCAAACGTACAAAACTCCCTAAAAAGAAAAGCCTGTGACCAGATGGTTGCACGTCAGAGTTCTACCAAACGTTTAAAGAGGAATTAGTACCTATATTACTCAACCTGTTTCAAAAGGTAGAAAAAGAAGAACGACTACCCAACACGTTCTATGAAGCAAACATCACCCTGATCCCCAAACCAGGAAAAGACCCAACAAGAAAAGAAAATTATAGACCAATATCACTAATGAATATAGATGCTAAAATATTCAACAAGATCTAACAATCCAGCAACATATCAAACAAATTATACATCATGCCCAAGTCGGTTTTATCCCAGGGTCTCAAGGCTGGTTCAATATATGTAAATCTATAAGTATAATTCAGCACATAAATTAAAAAACAAAGACCATATGATTCTCTCAATCGATGCAGAAAAAGCTTTTGATAATATCTAGCATCCCTTCATGATCAGAACACTTAAGAAAATTGGTATAGAAGGGACATTTCTTAAACTGATAGAGGCCATCTACAGCAAACCCACTGCCAATATCATATTGAATGGAGTTAAATTGAAATCATTTCCACTCAGATCAGGAACCAGACAAGGCTGCCCATTTTCTCCATTCCTCTTTAACATTGTAATGGAAATTTTAGCCACCACAATTAGGGAATAAAATGCAATCAAGGGTATCCTTATAGGGTCGGAAGAGATCAAACTTTCGCTCTTCGCAGATGATATGATTGTATATCTGGAAAACACTAGGGATTCTACTCGAAAACTCTTAGAAGTGATAAAGGAATACAGCAGCATCTCAGGTTACAAAATCAACATTCATAAATCAGTAGCCTTAATATATACCACCAATAGTCAAGTTGAAAAAACAGTTAAGGACTCTATTCCATTCACAGTAGTGCCAAAGAAGATGAAATATTTGGGAGTTTATCTAACAAAGGACGTGAAAGATCTCTATAAAGGAAACTATGTAACGCTAAGAAAAGAAATAGCTGAAAATGTTAACAAATGGAAAAACATACCATGCTCATGGCTGGGAAGAATCAACATTGTTAAAATGTCCATACTACCCAAAGCAATATATAATTTTAATGCAACCACTATTAAAGCTCTACTGTCATACTTTAAAGATCTTGAAAAAACAATACTTCATTTTATATGGAATCAGAAAAAACTCAAATAACCAAGACATTATTCAGAAATAAAAACAAAGCAGGAGGAATCACGCTACTCAGACTATACTACAAATCAATACTGATCAAAACAGCATGGTACTGGCACAAAAACAGAGAAGTAGATGTCTGGAACAGAATAGAGAACCAAGAGATGAATCCAGCTACTTACTGTTATTTAATGTTTGACAAGCCAATTAAAAACATTCAGTGGGGAAAAGATTCCCTATTTAACAAATGGTGCTGGGTGAACTAGCTGGCAACCTGTAGAAGACTGAAACTGGACCAACACCTTTCATCATTAACTAAGACAGACTCTCACTGGATTAAAGATTTAAACTTAAGACATGAAACTATAAAAATACTAGAAGAGAGTGCAGGGAAAACCCTTGAAGAAATTGGCCTGGGTGAGTATTTTATGAGAAGGACCCCCCCGGGCAATTGAAGCAACTTCAAAAATACACTACTGGGACCTGATCAAACTAAAAAGCTTCTGCATAGACAAGAACATAGTAAGTAAAGCAAGCAAACAGCCCTTAGAATGGGAGAAGATATTTGCAGGTTATGTCTCCGACAAAGGTTTAATAACCAGAACCAACAGAGAACTCAAATGTATAAGCAAGAAAAGAACAAGTGATCCCATAGCAGGCTGGGCAAGGGATTTGAAGAGAAACTTCTCTGAAGAAGACAGGTGCGTGGCCTTCAGACATATGAAAAAATGCCCATCATCTTTAATCATCAGAGAAATGCAAATCAAAACTACTTTGAGATATCATCTAACTCCAGTAAGACTAGCCTATATCACAAAATCCAAGACCAGAGATGTTGGCGGGGATGTGAGAAAAGGGAACACTTCTACACTGGTGGTGGGAATGCAAATTAATACATTCCTTTTGGAAAGAGATATGGAGAACACTTAGAGATCTATAAATAGATCTGCCATTCAATCCTATAATTCCTCTACTAGGCATATACCCAGAAGACCAAAAATCACATCACAACAAAGATATTTGTACCAGAATGTTTATTGCAGCCCAATTCATAATTGCTAAGTCATGGAAAAAGCCCAAGTGCCCATCGATCCACGAATGGATTAATAAATTGTGGTATATGTACACCATGGAATATTATGCAGCCTCAAAGAAAGATGGAGACTTTACCTCTTTCATGTTTATATGGATGGAGCTGGAACATACTCTTCTTAGTAAAGTATCCCAAGAATGGAAGAAAATGTATCCAATGTACTCAGCCCTACTATGAAACTAATTTATGGCTTTCACATGAAAGCTATAACCCAGTTACAATCTAAGAATAGGGGGAAGGGGGAAAGGAAGGGGAAGGGGGGGTGGTTAAGGTGGAGAGAGAGTAATGGGTGGGGCCACACCTTCTGTGCATCTTAGAATGGGTACAGGTGAAACTTACTAAAGGTAGAATACAAATGTCTATATACAATAACTAAGAAAATGTCACGAAGGCTACGTTGAACAGTTTGATGAGAATATTTCAGATTGTATATGAAACCAGCACATTGTACCCCTTGATTGCACTAATGTACACAGCTATGATTTAACAATTAAAAAAAAAGAAGAAGAAGAAAGAAGAACACCCCAGGACCATAGGCGGAGGTACACAGATGATCTTGTCGTGACTTCCCAGGGAGAAAGAGGAATAAATAGCCAGATTTCAATCTCCTCCCCCACCCCAGCCTCTTACCAAGGCTTTGCCCTGACTGAAGTGAGCTTCAAACCAAAGCACAGGAAAGACTTTCTGCAGCTTGTGTGCATCAGCCACCCAGACAGCACAACACATGGTGGAGATAGTGGAGAATGAAGGCAGAGAATCCAGTCAAAGGTCTCTGTCATTAAGTAGCAGGGAAAACCTCCAGCTTTCCAGGGGAAATCAGCCACACATGTACCCACTTAGGAGGAAGGTCAGAGTTTCCATGAACCTCCTGTGGGATTCAGTCAGTCCAAAGTATTTTCTGAAACAGTTAACAAAAATGATTTTGCACATAGTACTGGAAATGGGAGAGAACTGAACAGAAATATATGACATACTTATCTGCAAATATTTGTAATCCAGTTTGTTAAAGAAATATTTGTTGCATTTCTAATATATGTTAAGGACAAAGAGATAGTATATCTCTACCTTAATAAAATATCATGTAAGAGTAAAAGATACATTTGAATACCTTGAAGAATAAAAAAAAGGAATGAGAGAAACTATTAATTGTTAGATCACATGATACCAACCCTAAGGATATTATGAGTTTATAGAAGAGGAATAATGGATGCCCAGGAAGAAAACATCAACATCAATTCCCAGACACTTGTCTGGATCTGTTATCAGTTCCTAGAAGCTACTGTGCAATAGCAGCACTTTGAAAGGCTGTATCTACTTATAAGGGTAGGAACCACTGTCAGTCCTTGCCCCTATCATCACAGTTTCATAATGTCCTTCAAGACTGCTGCTAGCATATATATACATAGCGCCTTTGTGGAAATTACTAACAAAGATGTCTCCAAAGGGTGGCATCTTTACCAATTACTAAACAGCTCCTCCCTCAGGGTAGGGCAGCTATAGGCCAGGGCCCCTTGCTTGGCAACCAAAGGGCAAGTTAACCTTCAGCTACCCATTAATGCCCTTTGGCTAGGCTTCTTCTATGGAACAGTGTGCATTTATTCATTCAAGAAATATTTATCGTTTCCTTATTATATATCAAGATGAGAAATTACTTTGCAAAATTTCCCATTACTAGGTATCTATCCAGAAAAAAAAAAAAAAAAAAGTCGTTTTACCATAAGGGCATTTGCACTCAAATGTTTATAGAAGCTCAATTCACAATTGCAAAGATGTAGAATCAACCCAAGTGCCCATCAATCCATGAATGGATAAATAAACTGTGATTCTCTTTGTAAAAGATACTTTAGAGTTCTCCCTGGTGTAAGTGCAGTCTAGCAAAACACCCTGATGTGAGTCATCAGGGGATCAGCTGAGAAAAGTAGGCTGGAGACATGATATCCTGCCACAGGGATTTCTAAAACATTTAGTGGGATATGAGCCCACAGCCTTGTCTTTAACATTTGTCCACATTGCTAATTTAAACTACATTGAGACAGACTAATGGCTAACAAACATATGAAAAAATGCTCATCATCTCTAATTATTAGAGAAATTCAAATCAAAAGCACCCTGAGATGCCATCTAACCCCAGTGAGAATGGCCCACATCACAAAATCTCAGGCCTGCAGATGCTGGTGTGGATGTGGAGAGAAGGGAACACTTTTACACTGCTGGTGGGACTGCAAACTAGTACAACCTCTTTGGAAGGAAGTATGGAGAAACCTCAAAGCACTCAAGGTAGACCTCCCATTTGATCCTGCAATTCCATTACTGGGCATCTATCTACTCAGAAGGAAAAAAATCCTTTTACTACAAGGACACTTGCACTAGACTGTTTATCACAGTTCAATTTACAATCACCAAAATGTGGAAACAGCCTAAATGCCCACCAACCCAGGAATGGATTAATAACAAGTGGTATATGTATACCATAAAATACTATGCAGCCATTAAAAAAGATGGAGACTTTACATCTTTTGTATTAACCTGGATGCTTTCTTGGTAAAGCATCACAAGAATGTAGAAGCAAGAATCCCATGTACTCAATTCTAATATGAGGACAATTAATGACCTAGTACCCCATGGGTGCAGGGGGAACGGAGAGCAGAGAAAGGGAAGAACGGAGGGGCTGGGGGTCACAGTGTGTGACACACCTTTTGAGGGTGGGACACAATTATAATAGGGACTTTGCCTAACAAACGCAATTGATGTAACCTGGTTCTTTACACCCTGAATGAACCACCAACAATAAAAAAAAAAAAAGAAAAGAAAAGAAAAAGACTTCTGTATGCCTCACTTTCTTCATTTATACTATGCATTTTAATTAGATTGGTAAGGTCTCCTTTAGTTCTAACTTCCTATGGTTCTCATATGATTAGAAAAAGAAATTGTGGTTTTTACATAGAGGGTGCCAGACTCTCTATTTTAAGTATTCCCTTAGGATATCCATACAGTATTATCATGATGGCTTTAAGCTCTTTCCCTTGTCTCCAAAATCAGGCATCCCAATGTCATTTCCTCTATTTTTCCCATAGCCAAACTTCTCCTTCTGTGACTTCTACAGTCCCCTTGGTGAGAGAGTTTTCCCTCTTGCCCTCTAAGCCACCTGCTAATTGGCATGTGATGGAGCATCCCACCTGTACAACACCTCTCTCCTGCTAATAAATGACACAAATTAAAATGATCACACTTATCGTATATTCCACTTGAGATTAAATAAGGGAATGTTTTATCCTGTGTAAGTATCTTCCAGCTGTAGGAAGAAAATGTTAATCAGACATTAAAGATGCCAAGAAAAATAAATTCAATATGTAAATAGCTACTTTGAGTAATTAGCTATTTACTATTTAATAAATGCTAAATAAGATCTCCCAGTTCACTGCAACACTGGAGAAAAAGTACTTCGAAGGGCATCACAACAGGTTAGTGCTGACAAGAGCCTACAGTCCCGCTGAAGTGTCTAAAAGTTTATTTAGGTTCTTGTGGTAGTAAAGGATCTCAGCATCAGAGCTTGAAGCAAATGGCATGGGTCTGGGTGGGAAGAGAGAAAGATGATAGGTTAGCTGTTTCACAGCTGGCAGAGTGAGGTCATCAAGTACATAGAGATTACAGACACCTTTTCAGTTGCACCACTGCTGAAGAAGCATTGAATGGATTTGAACCATGACACCTGATCATTACTTGGGTGTGAAAGAAAAGCTTTGGCTACAGTGGCTAGTTTTTATCCAGTGTTGCCTTACTGGTCAGACCCTGACATTTACTGGAGCGGTCCACATCAGGAAATTACAAATAAATGAAGCAAAACAATGAGAGCAAACAGATAGACCAGAAACTCATTACATGTGGAGTGTTGATCCATCTTTGTGCCAAGATCTCACAGGACAGGAAGACCTGCCTGTCTGTGGGTCAGCCCAAGGGCAAAAGAGTTTTGCATTCATTGATCTCTCCAGAGTAGGACTCCCTACTGAATCCTTCCTTCATCAAGAACTGATGTCAGTTCTAATAAAGTACGCAACCTAGCAGATGTTTGTGGAGCTAATATATGTCTCTTTTGCCCCTTAAATTGTCTTCATGGAAGATACATACTAGAGAAACTACACTGAACTGAACTGATTATTTTCTCTCCTTTAAATGACTGTCTTTGCTACTTGACTCTAGAACTGAAGTCATGAATTTGAAAGGGGATTTTTGCCTTTTAGGCTCTTGCCTTCCTTTCCTTCCTTTATTTCCTTTACCTGGTACCGTGGACCCTTCCCAGCTTCAAAGCTGTTATTAAGAAACCACCATCTTACATCACAAAATTGCACAAAGCCTTATTTCGGAATATGGAATAAGGTAACTGAACAGGCAGCATGTGTAGGGGTGAGACTCCAGACTAAAGTGCCATTGAGTCATTTCCCCAGTTCCTTACTCAGGGATCTCTGCCTGCAGGTAATGGGTGCTCAAAAGAGTTCATACATATGGAGAACAGTACTCAGAACAGCGCCTGGTACAGACTAAGTGATTATTCTGAGTTGCCATTGTCTTTTGTCTTTTGTTTGTATCATTCAAGAAAGAATTGCTATTCCTTATCAAAAATTTGAGAAATACAGGAGTAAAGAAGACAAGTAATGCTGTATTATATGTGTATACTTTTTCTTCCCTTTTCAATTAATATTGTGTAATTTTTTTGTTCCTAGTATTATTTAAAAACATGATTATAAAGGGACTATCATATGTAACTATGTGGCTATAAAATAATTTATTTTACCATTTCTTGACTGATTACTAAACCTTTAGATAATTTTTAGTTTCCTACTGCTATGATTTGAACAATGATGTCCCTCCAAAACTCATGCTGAAATTTAACCCCCATGCAGCAGTATTAAGAGGTGAGGTCTTTGAGAGGTGATCAAGTAATAGGGGGGATCCATTCTCAGCAACTGAATCATGTGCCCTATAAAAGTCTTGAAATGGAGAGCTTTCCCATTATCCCTTCCACCTTCCTGCATGTGAGGATGCAGCAAAAGGCACCATGTTGGTGGCAGGGAAATAAGGCCTCACCAGACAAGAAACTTGCCTACACCTCGATCTTAGACTTCCCAACCTTTAGAAGTGTGAGAAATCAATTACTGTTATTTATAATTCACCCACTCTCAGGTATTTTGTGACAGCTGCACAAACAGACTAAGCCACTCACTAATATAATCAATGTTGCAGCAAACAGACTTGATTAATATTTTTTGGTCCACTTCTGGATAGCCTCTGAGAGAGGCTGGTCATCTCTACCATCTCACTCTTTGTAATCCAGAAATAGTGCTCCAGTCTTCCTGCTAACGCACATCGTGGTCATTCAGGTAGAAGCCAAGGGTGAGAAAGTCATTTCTGGTCAGGTGTCATGATGCCAGACATGACTAGGCCATGACATAAGTATATTCTACCTTATTTGGTCCAAGAGTTGGTAGAAATTTATTTCAGATTCTGGCAATGGATTTTCCATATTGTTTTTGTCTTTTTCTTTGCCCACATTAGCATTTAAGTAGAAAATTGAGAGATACTGTGTCAAGAACTGCTCATTAATCTCTATTTTGTTTATAGGTCTAAATGTAATTATGTCTTTGTAGTCCACAGATGCAGAGGATTAAATCAATTGTACCTCTCCTTCCTGCATCTGGTGTGCTACTATTAGGTGATGCCCCTCACCTCTCTTTTTCCATCTTTCATATTCGATTCCATTCTTCTCCTTTAACATAACCATTCTCAAATATTTAAGGCATCTCCATTTATTCTTCCTTTCTAGCCCTTCTTTCTTATATATATATTTGTGAAAAAAATAGAATATATTCGTATTTATAAAAAAATTTTAATTTGCTCCTAATTTCATATTTCTCATCTTTTATCATAGCAGATCTTTTATCATTTTGAAATCTGTTCATTTTTCAAGAGCAGAGAGAGGGAAGAAGGGAGGGGAATGGGGCCTTGGTGTGTGCCACACCTTTTGGGGGCAAGACACGATTGCAAGAGGGACTTTGCCTAACAAATGCAATCAGTATAATCTGGTTTATTGTACCCTCAATGAATCCCCAACAACAAAAAGAAAGAAATCTGTCCATTTTTCATACATAGATAATCCATTCCTCCTATATAACATCCCTATTTGTGCGTATTCCCTATTTTATTTCTCTGACGCTCATGAAATGGTGAATTAAATTGTTTCCAATTCTTTGCTGCCATCAATAGCAGTTCAACAAAGTATTACATCTTTGTACAGATTTTCTTCCAAAAAAAATGCTTATAAAGGGATTTCCTATAGAAAATTTTGAGAGAAAATTGCTCAAGCACAGGATATATTTTAATTTGACTATCAAATTGCTTCCTCACAGGGCTGGACCAGACAATTAGCAGTGATGGATGATATTGGTTTCTCCATGTGCTTGTCAGTACTTGATATTGTCCCAGTTTGGTTTTTGCCAATCACATAAATACAAGCTGGTATTTTATCTTCATTCTCCCTCACATCTTTATCGACGAGATTGGACATCTCTTCACATATTTCTCAGCTATTCAGGTTTCTCCCATAAATTATTTATTTTGCCCATTTATTTATAGGATATTTTTTCTACTGTGTATTTCAAAACTATTTCTGGAATGCCTGTATGTTTTAATCTTTGTAGTTCGATGCTGAGAATATCTTCTCACAAAGAAACATCCAGCCAAAGTCTATTTTAAATAATGCATAAATGTGTACTATTGAAAAAATGACAGGTAGAAGAGGAGATGGGGCTGGAAGTAGCAGACATGAGGCTCCTCTTACCTTCTTCGGACCATGAAAATGCTCTATTTTCCCATTTCTAAGTTTTATCTTTTCAGTAGGAAATAATCTGTTATGCTATTGTATGACTCACAGCAATAGTAGTGTCAGAACACTGCCAGTTTAGCCGATATTTAGCATAAGAAAAATTTCACAAATAGAAAACTGTAATAAGTACATTCTGTGTGCATCATGACTCTTAGGTCATAGAGAACTAAAGAGTATCTGGATGTTTCCTTGTTGTTTGCATTCATAAATAGCACTTGTTTCTTCTCATACCTATTACTTTATGTGCATGCTGATTTTTTTCTTCTATTTCTACTTTTTGTAATTAAAATTTTGGTACTTGGAAATACAGCCAACTTATAAGGGCATATCAAACCCTCCTTCACCATAGCCTCTCACAATTCCAGATGGGGGAGAACCTCAGGACCTCAGGACTGAAGCACTGCATTTCATGACCTTTGCCTTTACTTGCACACTCAGCCTCTGAAAACTTTTTAGGCATACAAGGTCATGTAGTCTACGTGGTCTATGCCTGGGATAATTTTGGAGGGTAAGTAAACAGAGATATAGATTCACTTAAACCAGTGGGACTTAAAAATTATGAACATAAGAATTTCTTGGACCAGGCATGGTGGCTTACAATTGTAATCCCCAAACTTTGGAAGGCCGAGGAAGAAGGATCACTTGAGGCTAGGAGTTCAAGAGCAGCATAACTAGACCCTGTCCCTACAAAAAATAGAAAAATTAGCTGGTGCAGTGGTGTGCACTTATAGTCCCAACTACTCAGGAGGTTAAGGCAGGAGTTGGCTTGAGCCCAGGAATTTGAGGTCGCTGTGAACTATGACCATGCCACTGCACTCCAGCCTGAGTGACAAAGTGAGTCCCTGTCTCAAAAGAAAGAAAAGAAAGGAAGAGAGAGAGAGAAGGAAGGAAGGAAGGAAAGAAGGAAGGAAGGAAAGAAAGAGAGGGAGGGAGGGAAGGAAGGAAGGAGAGGGAGGGAAGAAGGAGAGGGAGAGAGAGAGGAAGGAAGGAAGGAAGGAAGGAAGGAAGGAAGGAAGGAAGGAAGGAAGGAAGGAAGGAAGGAAGGAAGGAAGGAAGGAAGGAAGGAAGGAAGGAAGGAAGGAAGCCTTAGGATGTGTACACATGTGGCATGTGGGAACAGTACAGAAGAGCATAGATTATCCCTATCATTTTCTTACCTGCAGGAAGTGAAATGATTTACTTGACTCATGATATTGTAAGAAGAAATGTGGTATGTTAGCCATGTGATACTGCTCTTACTAGTGGGGTTGATGGCCTTTGAGAAGTTACATTCTTATCTTCTTGGTTCCAGAAGTCTCCCACCCTGTGGTAAGACCTTGCTGGTCTAGTATTATCTGTGACTAAGGGGATGTTTTTCTAAATGTGGAGCTCAGCATTAAAAAGCAGGCTGACCTACGCATACAAACTACCTCCTCAAACCTAAATCTTAAATACAGTTAATTTAGGGTGGCGCCTATGGCTCAAAGGAGTAGGGCGCTGACCCCATATGCCAGAGGTGGCGGGTTCAAACCCAGCCCCAGCCAAAACTGCAAAAAAACCCCAAAACAATTAATGTAACAATTAATTAAAAAACAATTAATGTAACATTAATTAAAAAACAATTAATGTAACATATGACTTCTTTGTTTGGTCCTCAATTGATTTAAAACTCAAGAGGTAGAGAGGGTTATTGAAATCCCAAACAAGAGTAAAGTGTGTTAAACACTCCAGATGAGTAGGCTTCACTCTCAGATATTTTGATTTAGTAGATCTCAGATGGAACAACTTCTAGAAATCTTTTTTCTTTAGCATGATTTGCAAGTAAGGCTACACTCAGTTCCCACAATGATGCTGGAAACATTGTTTTAAATGCATTTAAAAGTTAATTAATACCTGAGCATCAGGAACATTTAGTGAAGAAGAAGTAGTTATCCAAATTCATGTAATTGGAATTTCATTTTTCACTTAATTTCATATTACTCTTATATAGCATAAGTTAATACTGATAGCTACTTTTATCAGTTGTAGTCATGAGCATTAGACACATTATTCCAACTCTTAGAATAGTTTCTTAAAGGCATGAAAGTTTTTACTCCAAATGTTTTCCAGTAGAGAAAATCAAGACCCAAAGAAATTTAATAACTTCTCTAAGGAAAGAAAACTAAAAAAATAACTTTCCTAAGGTTATATCTATGTAGCAGGCCTGCAGCTCGGACCTACATCTGTTTGTTCAATGTTTTTCTTCAACACTGACCTACTTTCCCATCTATACCTACAAATACTCACAAAATGAGCCTTTAATCAGCAGTTCCAGGAAGCTAGAGTTCCCTTCTACATTCCCAAATGTTAGTAAAAATTTGTTTTATTTCAATATCAAATTGTTGTATCTAGACTATATCATACTTACAACACTCTCCAAACAATATGGTATCCCCTCTGAGAAAATGCATGAATGAATGAAAAGAAAAAAAGCACATGTAAGTTGACCACATAGTCTCTTCCCAATGGAATATGATATTTAATAAACAAATCCAGGCTAGATTTTATTACCTCTTTTTCTATGTAATCACCAAAAGTAAAATATATTTTTCAAACAGTGTAATAGAAAGAAGATAGGCTCCATAGCTTCTAGCATTATCTCCTTTTCTTTCTGGCAAGCCATTTATACTATTTAATCTTGGGTTTCTGTAGTTATAAAACAATAGCACTGGTCAAGATCAAGGGTGTGTACTGCCACTTTTCCCACCTTCTTCCGTGGAAAGCATTACTAATTGGTCATGACATTTTCTTCAGTTGACCTTCAGGAGTAGCTGCAAAGTCTTCTCAGTCCAGAGCTCCAGAAAGATAAAAACAAAGGATCAGAGTTGGCAAGCGATCCAAACTCTACCATTACTAAGATTGCTATTGGTGGTGACCAAAGAAACAGTAACAATTAAAAGAAAAAACTCTCATCCAGAGTTTAACACATACCTGAAAGTGGGTTTTAGGAAGACCATGTGATCATAATGGCTTGTATTTGGATATAGACACTTTCATATAAAAAATTTCATAACCAGTGACTTTTTTCCCTATCTGAAAATATGTAGGTGGATCTCAGAATGAGGAAAAGAATAATCTGCCCTGACATCTCTCCTGCAGGTGGTTTGCATATTACGGGCAAAGTCAGCAGAGTATTTGTTACGAAATCTAAAAGAAAAGCACTGCAGTAAATAGAGTCTCATGTCAGTTTCAAAGCTCTTGGGTAAGGAAGGACCAGCTACAGCTCTGGGTGTAGGAAGGTACTTAAAGTCAGACTGCTGGGTGGCTATCAGAGCCTCTCTCTCTCCTCTCTCAGTTGCCCCTTTTTATAAATCACAGCTGGCTTCTCAGGGGCTTCAAAAATCAAGAACCACTTTTAGATATTGATCATTTCTTAGTATTAGGAACATTTTAATTCCATCCTCTTAGTTATTTTAAAGTATACCCTAACTTATGATTTATTAGTCACTTTGTCTCAAGAAAATGTCTCTCCACTAGGCAGATACCCCAAGCAAGCTATTATTCCTACCAGAAATTTAAAATCCCTCCTGAAAGCTAAGTGTGGTATTGGATGCCTATAGTCCCAGCTACTCAAGAGGCCGAGGAAGCAGGATCCCTTGAGCCCAGGAGTCCAGTTCAAGGCCCTAGTGCACTATGATCACGCCTGTAAATAGAGGCTAATCCACAGTGAGACCCCTATCTGTTAGGGAAAAAAAAAGAATGTCCCTTGTTCAGGTTATCCATCTATGACATTAAGTAATCCAGATTTCAAAATGATATTATTTACGTTCAAACCTAGAGGTGCTTTTGTTCACCATCTGTGTGTCTAAATGATGTGTATTTTTAAAATTCTCCTTAACCTTCTCCCTGTCCCACCTTTATCAAACTGATGAACCATTATAGTTCACATTCCAATTCTGAATGTTTCCCATGTGATACATATTTTCGCTTTGATGATAATATAAGCTTCCTGCCACCTGTGACCCAGTAGCTTTAAGTTGTTTGTTTGCTAATCAACACGAAGCTCTCTCCTACTTAACCCTGGACTTGACCCTAACTGCCTCATATGCTAGAGTCTAATAATTTCCCCTGAGTTCTAGTTACCGCGTGCACCTGGTGTTTCCTTGATTACCAGAAGCCTTCCTAGCAGCAAAATCCAGTGCTGCTTCCAAAAGCTGGAACGCAAGGTGCTTTAAGGATGAAAGTCAGGTATTCACAAAACGTAGAATTCAAGAACTCCCTGTCCTTCCCTGCCACATATCCACCTGGAACACGTTGTGTGTGCTTTCCCTGACAGTTTGAAAGGGCCTTTGAGGTTTAATCAGCAGATAGTGGCAAAAGGATAACACAATGCTCAGAGTGGGAATTCTTATCTCAGTGCTCCTGCCGGCAGAACACCAAAGACTGCATGCCTTGCAGTTTATTTAGCTGTAAGGAATAGGGGTCAGAGAGATTCTTGGATTACTATATATAAAAATACTACTTTTTCAATTCAAAATTGATCTCTAGGCAATATGTAACAGCAACTTGTAAAGAGTTCAGGGTGAAATATTCCTTTTAAAGGAATACCTATCTTTCCCCCTATGAATTATAGTTCGTAATTCCTGAATTATTAATCTTAGTCCTTTTAAAAACATGCCTTTTTACTTTTGCATTAGGAAATGATTGTTCCTAATGAAGTTAAGGATGGAAAATAAAAGGTAATCTCTACTGATGCACTGGAACAAGAAAAAAATATATCCAGAACTTGTGCTGGCTACACAAACACTGAGTCTTACAGCAAAGCCCAGATCCATAAAGATAATTCAAAAATTCTGTGAAAACACCTGAGCTTTTAATATAATAATTGTATAATTTTATATATTTACCTTGTATATTTTACATAATTATTATCTGGGTTCCATTGGAAATTTTAGTTAACATTCTATTTTATTAATTCAAATGTCCCACACTATGTTATAATGCTTTGCTGCTCCAAGTGTGGTTCTTAGAATTATAGCACCAGTATTACCTGGGAGTTGCTTGAAAAGGCAACATTTTGCACTCTGCCCTTACTGATTCAGGGTCTGCATTTTTAAAAGTCCTCTAGATCAGTGGTTCTCAACCTTCCTAATGCTGCGGCCCTTTAATACAGTTCTGTTGAGAACTGCTGCTCCAGGTGGTTCAGATATACATGAAAATATAAGATGCTTTGGGATAAAGAAATGAGTCTGGACTTCTTCAGTCCCACACACAAGATTCCGGACTCAAGGTTCATAACTGTAGACAAATTTGCAAACTTCTTTAACCATGGTGTTCCTCTTTTGTACAAAGAGTATAGTGAGATTTATCACAGAGTTGTTAGAAGGTAGAGACAGTTGATACAGATGGAGCAGTGAAGCAGCACAGGATCTGGAGTTCGCAAGTGTTCCATGTTTGCTGCCTCCTTTCCAAAGGTTGTAGGCTGCTGAAATAGAATGTGATCTATGTTTCTCCTCTTCTTATTTTTCTACTCAGAATTTCAACCATGACACTTTAATGAATACTCTTATTCCCTACACCAGGCCATTTTCATCTTGATAAAAGCACTAGATTAATTCAGGAAATGCAATAATTTAGATAATAGAAATAAAGACTTTATAAAATATGGAGAAAATGAGTGTGCTAACCAATTTTTGTATATAAGTCCTGTAACTCAAGTCACTATTTATTTCTCACCACTCATTTATTCATTTTGAAGACATTCATTAATTGGCTGACCTACGAAGGGTGCCAAAGTGAGATATAGATTTTTTTTACAATATACTGGATGCTAAAGACATAATTGATTTTAAAAACATGCATGTATTTTTTTGTAAATCATTCCAATTCAATACTGTTGATCTGCCTTATTTTTTTTAACTTTTCTCTTCAGAATAACTCTTCAGTATGCAAGTACCAAAATATATCTAACTTGCTGAATATCTAGTTTGCTTCCAATTTCTTATTTACATGTATTTTCATGCTATTATAAATGGTAATATTTTGCAGCTGGTAGAATGTAGAACTTCACTAATATTTATATTGATCTTTTAAGCCAGAAACTTGTTAAATTAATTTATTAGCTCAAATGTTGAACTGTGAATTATTTTGGGCAATCTAAATTCACAATAGTGTTGTCTGTCAATAACAACTATTTAATTTATATTCTTGTATCATTTTCCTCTTGTTTTATTGCATTAAGTAGGTCTCTTGGGACTATAAAACATATTATGATAGAGACATTCTTCATCACACCTAATCTCAAAGAGGAATATTTTAATATTCTACCATTAAGTAGATGTTTTTTGTAAAATTTTTTAAAGATAATATTTACTTTTAAAGTTATAGTTTGATGTTTTTATTGACTTTTGGAAATTTTTCAACTATTTACTTTTTATTTATTTTTTCACACAGATTCTGAAATTTATAAATAAAATAAAGGACTTGGCAATATTTCAGAAGGAAAACAGAACACTTAATTTGAAAATAAAGAATTTTTTATTTTATTTTATTTATTTATTTTTTTTTTAGAGATAGAGTCTAACTTTGGCACCCTCGGTAGACTGCTGTGGCATCACAGCTCACAGCAACCTCCAGCTTTTGGGCTTAGGTGTTTCTCTTGCCTCAGCCTCCTGAGTAGCTGGGACTACAGGTACCCGCCACAACGCCCGGCTATTTTTTGTTGCAGTTTGGCCAGGTCCAGGTACGAACCCGCCACTCTCAAAATATGGGGCCCGTGCCTTACCCACTGAGCCATAGGCGCTGCCCTGAAAATAAAGAATTTTATTCCAAAGTTATAAATAAGATAATTTGATGTTAGCATAGGACAAAGGCTATAGACCAAGAAACAGAACAAAAGAATCCAGCCAAAGACCCACATATATTATACATATGATATATAATACATTATACATATTATACATGTATATTTTATATCATAATTATGTATTATATATTACATGTGTAATAATTTATATTATATATGTTTATTATATATAGTCACCTGATTTTATGACAAAATGCACGATGTAGAGCAGTAGATAATGGATTATTGTTTCAATAAATGGTGCCAGATCAACTGAATATCAACATGAAAAAGAAATTCAACTGCTCTCTCATTCCACACAGAAAAATTAATTCAAGATATATTATAAATCTAAATGTGAGGAGTAAACACACACACACATATATGTATGTGTATATATATGTGTATTTTATATATATGAAATTTAATATAGATCACTGTAAAATTAAATATGGTAAGTCATCAAAACACACCACTAACAAAAGCATAAAGGCAAGCCACAGAGTTGAGGAAGACAGTCTCAATATATATAGTTGGCCAAGGATTCACATCGGAATATATATATAAAGAAAACCTTCAAATTTCTAAGTAATTCCAGGAATTATTTTTCCCAGGAAATGGGAAAAACCTTTCTCTCTTTACCAAGAAGGATATCTAAATGGTGAATCAGCATAGAAAAAAATGTGCTCAATATCATTATTAAATAGGAAAAATACAAACTAAACCAAGGTGTGTTACTATTCCATATCCACTGTAATACCAGAATGAAAATAACAGATAATGCCAAGTTTGAGTGATGTTGTGAATTTATTAGAACACTTAAGTTGTATCTTTAAATTTATGCATTTTGGGGTACATGTGTTATACTTTGATTAAAAAAAAAAGTTAACTGAAAATGGCCACTCATGATAAAACTCTTAGCAGACTAGGAAGAAAAGGTGAACTCATATAGCCTGATTAAGGTTATTTGGGTAAACTAAAATAGTGGAGGTTGCTTTGGCTGTCTTAAAAAAATTACTATTTTTTCATAATTTAAATGCAAATGAGGTATTTAAATAAAATAAAAAATTATTTAAAAATTTCAAAAAAACAATATCACACAAAAGAAAAACACAAGTATAGTCCAGTCATGGGGAGGGGAGAGGAAAAAAAAGAGAAGGGGGTGATTGTCAGGATCCACCCAATGTGCACAATGTGAGGGTATTCAGCATGCAACTACAACTTTTTTTCTTTCTTTTTTTTTTTTTTTTTGTAATTTTTGGCCTGGGCTGGGTTTGAACCCGCCACCTTCAGCATATGGGGCCAGTGCCCTACCCCTTTGAGCCACAGGCACTGCCCACAACTACAACTTGAACTTTACCTTAGAAATGAGAGTAATGTAACCTAATTACATTAATCTGAAATTTAAAAAAGAATATCTAAAAGATACGAACAATTAACACCACATTCAATAGAAAAATCCACCACCCAAGATCTCAATCAAAATAGACATAGTTCTATTTTGCATTATATTAGAGCTTAGTAGTAAAAGAAAAAAAAAAAAGTGGAAGGAAAGAGTGAAAGAAGAAAATAAAATGTGTATAAAATTCACAAGAATCTATAGACAGACTATATTTGTGTGTCATTTAACAATGCCAATATCTTCTGACAAACTCTGAGAAACAAGTTATTAGGCCATTTTGTCCCTGTGGGAACATCACAAAAGTGCACCTACCAACCCACATGGCAAAGCCTACTACACACCTAGTCTGTACAGCAACAGCCTCTCGTTCCTTGGCTGCAAGCCTGTGCAGTGATTTACTGCACCAAATGCTGTGGGCAATTGTAACCCAATGACAAGTATTTATGTATCTAAACATGTCCAAAAAAGTAAAGTAAAAATTAAAAAATGGTACACCTGTATAGGGTAGGTACCATGACTAGAGTTTGCAATACCAGAAATTGTTCTGGGTGAGTCAGAGAGTGAGTGGTGAAGGAATGTGAAGGCCAAGAATATCACTGTACACTTCTGTAGGCTTCATAAACACTGTACACTCAGGCTACACTATATTAATTTTTAAATTCTTTTTTCTTCAGTAAAAATTTAACTTTAACATCAAAGCTTAACTTTTAAATATTTTAACTTTTTACCTCTTGTAGTAGCACTTAGTTTAAAATATGAACACATTATACAGCTATGCAAAAATATTTTTCTTTCTATATTCTATGAGATTTTTCCTATTAAAATTTCTTTAATTTTTTAAACAATTTTTTGCTAAAAACTAAAACACAGACACTAGCCTAGGCCTGCACAGGGTCGGGATTATCAATATCAGTGTCTTCCATCTCCATATCTTGTGTCACTAAACGGTCTTCAGAAGCAGTAACACTCATGGAGCTGTCATCTCCTGTAATAGCAATGCCTTTTTCTGCAGTCCTTCTGAATGAGCTGCCTTAGGTTATTTTATAGTGAACTCAGTTTTTATTAAATAGAAAGAGTTCACTCTAAAATAGCAATAAAAAGTATTGCATAGTAAATGCACAAACCAGTAACTTAGTCATTTATCATTATCAAGTATTATGTACTGTACATAATTGTACACACTACACTTTCATACAACTGCCAGGTCATAGGTGTGTTTACACCAGCATCACCGCAAACACACAAGTCATGTGTTGTGCTGCAATGTTAAGACTGCTGCGATGTCACTAGATGATAGGAAGTCTTCAGCTTTCCTATAATCTTATGGGTTCATTGTTTATGCAGCACATGACTATACTGTCACTGCCATGCAAATTTAGAAAACTTACTGTATAAACAGTAAATTTTTATTTATGCCTTAACATATATAAAAGTTTTCAAATGGATTTTTTAATAGGCAGCCCATGTTTTTAATTATCAAAGTATATCAGCAACATATCAAAATAATTTAATAGGCAAAATACATTCTCCATCTCCTTATGTACAAGGGAAAGACAAGTTAAAACTTCCCCCAAATATGCAAACCAATCAGAATGAGTAGTTAAAAAGATCGATGATGTCAAGTTTTATCAAGAATTTTTAAGTAACTGAAGCTCTCATTCCATGCTAGGAGTAACACAAATGGTTTTCAAACACTTTAGAAAATGGGAGTGTCCACTAAAGCTGAACTCCTTCATATTCTGTGAACTGCAATGTCACTTCTAGGTATATATACCCATCATATACGTGTATGTATCAAAAGGCAGGTAAGACAAAGTTTCTAGCCACACTGTAATAGCCAAAAAACAGTGGATATAATCCACACATATTGAAAAAGAAGACAAAGATGGATTAGTAAATTATACTATACTCACTAAGCTATAGGCTGACAAGGGAGTCTATTGGTAAAGAGTCTTTAACTCTATTAATAACTTTAATCATTTATTTGGCTAATGGGTACATGAGCATTCATGATGTTTTTTCTTGAAACAATTTTGTAATTAAAACACTTGAGTAAAGATTTACCAAAAATGCAAATAAATGCTAGCTTCTGTAATAGCAAGCAAACTAAAAATTAAACAAAGAAAAGCATGGATGATTAAAAATGATAAGCTTAACAATTTCAACAAGAAACAAGAAGGAAGGAAAGGAAGGAAGTTAATTTTGCCTCTTGATGGAAGAAACTGAAGAAAACTGTGGCCACGTGTTTCTTTTTACCTCAGTATGTAATGATATATTTATTAACATGATAACACAGTTATGAAATACATGTAACTAAACCCCCAGTATTTTTTTAAATAATGTATTAATGTTATAGTTAAAAAACAAAAAAGAGGGCGGCGCCTGTGGCTCAGTGAGTAGGGCGCCAGTCCCATATGCTGGAGGTGGCAGGTTCAAAGCCAGCCCCGGCCAAAAACCACAAAAAAAAAAAAAAAAAAAAAAAAAGAAAGATATTTCCATTAAAATACCGATAAACACTTACAGGTTCATAATGTCCTGCCCCACTCACCCTTCTCTCTAATTTATAAGGTACATAACACAAGACCAGCTGTGCCACAGTCCAATTTGCTAGCACTGAGCATACGCTGGGGTCCCATACTCTACTTACTCCTCTCTAGTTCTGGTAATTATTTGGATTTTCAATTTCTCAAATTTTCTTCATATTTTGACTTACAACAGCTTTTGCTTATCTCTTTTTTATTAGATTGCTGTATTTAAACTCTGGCATAACAGACATTTCGTATTCACTATCCCTCCCTAGAAAAGTTAGATTCCAGATCCTTTCCTGCCCTAATTCCATGCCCTACTCACCCTAGCATGACAGCACTTCATAGCTGTCAGCTCCATCTTCTTGCAACCACGCATCACATGTAATTTAAAATCACTGGTTATAAGCACATTGAATAGTTCTTATTGTTTCTCTTCCAGAGACACAACACCACGGGATAGTCAATGTTATGGTGTGCTCATGATTTGCAATTTTTTTTCACTGATATACACTACATATATATGTAGTTATGTAAGAAAAAGTAATTGTGAAAACTGTTGATAAGAAAGAATTGAATGTGAACTCTGTTTCCTTTGTGATCTGAGCTAATACCACATTGGCAGAAAACAGCATTATCTGACAGAGGTCTTTTTGGCCTCTAGTTATGGGCCCAAACAAATCAGAATGTAATCCATCACATTTATACACAGACTCAGCTTTGGATTGACTCACTTGATTGTCCTTGATGGTGCTACTGAATACTTTTATTTTTATTCCAGCCATTATAAGAAAAGGTGCATAGTATGGTGCAGGCAATCGCATTTATTAGAAAATGCACTCGGCTTGCTTATTATGTGCATAGAGGTAGAGGTGGGTGGTAGGACCGGGGTGGGGGAGTCTCCTTAGCTATTTCCTTTAACCTTGAAAAGAAAAATAAAACAAATGTATTTCTTTCAATAAATTTCTATGTCCAAAAATGTGTCCTATCTTTTGCTAATAAAAGGAAGAAGTTTGACCATGAATGAGCATGTAAAACACATTCATAGTTTCGTCAAGTTGAGTTAAGATCTCAGGAGCTGTGTCTAGTCCAAATTTCAAATATGCTTATTATGGCTTGTGCAAATCCCATGTGCTATGGAGTATGGTAATTCCTAAAAAAAAAAAAAAAAAACAGTTCTTCTGGCAGATTAAGAGAACAGTTTGCTTTTGCCTCAGGCCATTAACATTTTAATAAGATGGTCGTCAACTGTGATAACAATTCATTTTTAGGGGATTTATCTATTATTAACCTTATTAAATAACAAGTTTATTATTGCTGACATGTGGATTTTCCAGCCCTCATCAAACATGCTTCTCACTCCAACTCTCTTTCATTCTCTCCCTTTTTAAAATTTCAGTTCAATTAAGCTGGATTTCTGTGCCAAGAACATGTTTACAAGTTTGTTGGTTTGTTTTCCTTTGGAGCAATTTGAAAATGATTCTCATTTCAAATAATGGTTGATTAAGCTAAACACATTTTATGGGCTTTGTTGAGGACCACAATCTCAACACAATCTGTTTAGCGGGAATAATTTACTACTTTTGACTGATTTGGGTAAAATAGACATTTATCAGTCTTAAGAAAAATTTGTTCTGGGGAAGAATAGGAAGTCAAAAGATCCAAGTTAGATTTCATGTTTACAAGGGAATAAAATAGCATAATGGGCAATTATATCTCTTACCCAAAACATAATGCCCAATTTTTTTTATTGAAATAACCATAAATGCCACACTGAATTGCAATAGGAAAAAAAAAATGAACCCAGCATTGGGCTTCTAAAATGCATGAAGAAGAAAATAAAAGCATAGAAATTGCATTGTCCATGATAGGACATACTTGGGGAATTCAAAACAACCCACTATAGCCAAAGAGAAAAAATAGTAGGTAGGATTAAAAAATTATTTTAAAATCAATTTTAAATTATAAAATATTGCAGATGTTTGCAAATATTTCACCTAAAGTAAAAGGAGCCCAAGAAGAGTGCACTGATTAATTTATATTAAAGCGAAAAACAAAATTAGATTGGAGTCTTATACAATCTCTTATACAATCTCTCCAGTAATGTACAGATTCAGTTTTCCTGTAAAGTCTGGAGAAAGATGAACTATTTGGAAGACAGTTCCAAGAGACTAAGCAAAAGACGGCGAGGACCTAAACTTGGTAGGTAAGACAGTCAGGAGGGAAATGAAATAAATAACAGACATTTCTGAAGAGTATCCAACAGTACTTGATGAAATCTTAATGATGGTCACGATAAAAAGCAATAACTTTGGTTTTAGTTGACCAGCCAGATAGTTGGTGATGGCATCACCATTGATTATGAAAGAAAAGTAAAAGAATAAAATGTTTCGGTGACTTTTTTGAGACATACATGTCTTTGGCTTCTGTAAGTGACATCTAGGGGTAGTAATAAACTTCTATAGAGCCAGAAAAACAAGAAAGCTGACTTGTACATTCACCTTTCTAAGATTAAGGATACCTAACATTTAGGTTAAAAATACAGAGGGTGGGGCGGCGCCTGTGGCTCAGCGGGTAGGGTGCCGGTCCCACATGCCGGAGGTGGTGGGTTCAAACCCAGCCCTGGCCAAATTAAAAAAAAAAAAAAAAAATACAGAGGGTGTCACAAAATGTAAACACATTTTTAGAGGTGTTATCTACATCTTACTTTTTGAAATTGAATTGAAGGTACCATTACTGGCCAAATGTATCTAGACATGCAATACACATCCATTTTATCTGGAAATCATACACTTCGGGGTAATGATTTATTTCATTTCCAATAAGATCGCTTAAAATGTGTATACGGTTTTTTGGTACCCCAAGTAAATAGGTACCTGGAGGTCTATATAGGACAAAATATTTTCCCAACTTGGATTTGCTCTAATTCTTACTTTCCATTTCTATTTCCTTAATATACCCTTAATACATCTCTTTCCATCTTCACATAAACTAATCTGTTCAATTTTATCTTACATGGTTTACTATAATAGCAACTCGGAAGGTCACCTTGAATTTAATTTTATTCATACTAAATACGTTTGATCCATAGCTGTAAGACTCAACTTTATGGGATAAAAATATATATGTTATATCAATGCTTCCCACCAGTGACACTATGGGATTTAACACCTCTCTTTTGTACAATTTAGTTTTAATGCATTTTTACTGGCCTAAAATCAAATGTATGTATATTTTAACCTATTAACGTACTTAATTTCAAAAAAAGACTAGTAAAGTAACATAAAAATTATGTGAAAGAAATGAAATAAAAGTGATCTGTGATAAGGTAATACATATAAGTAAATGCTCAGGTACCAATATGAAGTAGGCCATTGTTTGTACTTATATGTAGACTCTCAATGGATAAGTGGCCAAATACTGTTGGATACAAATAAGTGGGTTGGTGAACAAATACCAAGTACATCACAACTATTGATAACATAATTTCCCTAAAAAGTATAAAAATATCAATAAAGTTACCAACAATGCAGTAACAAATCTTTCTTATATTTTTATGGTAGTTCCATTTCTGGAAAATTTTATATTTATTAAAACAAATAGTATATACTTAAATGTACAACAAATTTAAAGTCAAGGTCCATTTCATTACTGTTAACTTTCAATGAAAGTGAGTATCCAACATTTGAGACATGCATGAGGAAAGGAAAAAATTCTTTATTATATGGAAAGAAGGGAAAGTAAGATTTCTGGTACCCTCCCACTAAATGACATTAGTACTCTCTAGAACAGGTGTCCTCAAACTTTTTAAACAGGGGGCCAGTTCACTGTCCCTCTGACCATTGGAGGGCCAGACTACAGTTTAAAAAAAAACAAAACTATGAACAAATTCCTATGCATACTGCACATATCTTATTTTGAAGTAAAAAAACAAAATGGAAACAAATACAATCACACTGCCTCATGTGGCCCGTGGGCCCCAGTTTGAGGACCCCTGCTCTAGATCATTGGTTGTCAACCTTCCTAATGCCACAATGTATTTTCATTGTTACAAAGGGGTCATAACTCAAAGGTTGAGAACCGCTGCTCTAAATGATATGAAATCTAAAATCTGCTCTCCTAAAGGTAAAACGCTGTGACTGATAACCTGTTTTACACCACTGAAAGTATCTGCATGCTCCAGAAGATAGCTTCAAATTTTTCCCCTTAATGTATAATACCAAATATGATCTGATTCCAACTGTTTTTTCGTGGTTCCTGAATCAACATTTATTTATTACTAAATGTATTACTAAATTGCTTTCCATTTGAGGAAAATGTATTTGTTTGACTTTTCCTTATATGATTCACTGTGCCTACAATGATGATGAGGATTGTAATGATGAGGAGGATGATAAAGATGATGATACAAAAATAGATAACATCTAGTATTTCTAAATGGTAATTAATCACATTTTTCCTACTTTTAAAGCACTGAATCAGTAGAAAATAGACACAAACATTTATTCATGGATTTCTTGATTCAGTACCAAGAAAATTTTCAGTAATGGTAAACATTTCTAATATACAATTTCTCTTTCCAAGGACAATGATAAAATCTAGGAAAAAAATGTGAAAACCATCTCTTTGAGTACATTGGAGAACTACTGAGGTAGCAAAGACACGGTAGATCAAATCTAGAGAAAAGGGAAACACAGAAGGATGATTCCAATATTCATCGCTACCTTTCTGTTTGGGACATTTGCTGATTCAAAAGCAGTGGCTAACAAAATGAGAAGGTAATCAAGAAATGGTGGGTGAAGAAACTGAATAGAGGCATCAGCAGTCTTATGTGGCTTAGGGAGGTAAATGTTATAGGAGTTCAGGACCCACTAACGGGGATTCTCAAAAATAACTTCAAAAGGTTAACTAGAATGAATCATCCTTCACAGAGACTAAACATCAGCTTTAAATCAGCTCGGTCACTGGAAAAGATATTTCTTTATCACAATCACTACAAAAAAGAAAAAAAATACAGCCTGTAGGAAAATAACATAATACATAGTCTCAAATTTCTTTAAAATGTCTTACACAACATTATTAAATGTTTTGCATTTAAGGAACAATTTCCAGGTTATCATCATCTGGACCAAAACAGATGACCAAAAATCAAAAGGAAAAATATGTGCAGAAATAGACCAAAAAAGTGAGGATATTAGAAGTAACGATCATAGTAATTAAGGTATCTGTGATCATAATGCACAATTACTTAGATTATGAAATATGTAATTTCAACAGGGAGGTGAAATTTATTTAAAACATAAAATGGAAATTCTGAAACATTGTAACAAAGTCTTTGAGAACTAAATTGGGATTTTAGCTACTAACTAAAGGTGACAGAGTCTGAACCTACAAAAACCCAAACCTTACAGTCTGGGTTCTGTTACTCTGTGTAATTACAATGTCTAGAATATATTTCGATATTGCTCAATTAAAAAGAACCTGGAAAATTGGGAGGGAAAGACAATAAACAAATGTTGAAATTGTCTGACAATAATTTTAAGCCTGCTCACATAGCAGTGAACAAGGTTGAAAGAGTAAGATTTTTTAAATACACAAAATAGACATAAAGTCTCAGCAAAGAAATGGAAATACATGTAAACACACACAAAGGAAATTTAAGAACTTAAAAAATTAATATATGAATTTTAAATACTGTATAAACTTAATATCAAAATGGTAATGAAAAAGATTCAGTCAAGTTGAAGATGGTTCACAGAAGCTACTCAACTCAGAAAACAGAAAAATTTGACAAAAATAAAAAATGAACTAAGTCGGAAGAACCCTTGAGACAATATGAAAACAAAAATTATATATAATTAGAGCCCCACTGGGATCACATTGGGAAGAAATAATATTTGAAGAAATAACGTAAAGCGTCTCAAATTTAGTGAAACATAAATTTACAAATTTATAATTTAAAAAGCTCATAAAATCTAAACAGAATAACTTCCAAGAAACTCAGGCTTACATACTTCATCATCAATCAGTTAAACACAAAAGATAAAGTGTGGAAAAGAGTCGGAGAAAGTGGCACACACATTACATAGAGGAAAACTACGATTCAGGTAGCTCTGATTTCTTATCAGAAGACAACGGTGCACATTTTTTAATGGCTGTAAGTAAAAGACAAAACTTTATCTTCATACTCCTTAGTTTTAAAAATCATATATAAATACTCAATGTAAAACTATAACATCATTTGGTGGATTGTCAAAATACACAGAATTAATGAATTTAAGAATTTGACATAAGGAGAATGGGTATGGACAAAAAGACCTTTTTTCTAAATTTCTACATACATATGATATGGTGCAATTTTAGTTCTAACTGGACTAGGAAAGATTTTCTATGCATATTATAATCTCCAGAGCTACCAATAAATCAATATAAAGAAATAGAACAAAAAAGTCGAGAGGTAATTTAAAATACTTGAAAATGTTCAAATAATTGAAAAGAGGGGAAGAAAATAGGGAGAGAGAGAGAAAAAGAAAAAATTAAAATAGTAGATCTAAATTAACCAAGTAAATGCTACTTCAAAAGAAATACAAAAACTCAGACAAGTAAAAATAAGTGAGTGGGAAACTATATACTGTACAAATAATACCCATGAGAAGGCTGCAGTGGCTACATTAACATCAGACAAAAAAAAAAAAATTACCAGGCATAAAGAAAGACATTGTAGAAGGATAAAATAAAAATTTAAGAGGAAGACATAACATTTATAATTGTGTTTGTGCCTTATAAAAGAGCTCCAAAATAAGGAAACAAAAAATTGATAGAGTTAAAAGGAGAAATAGACAATTGTAATAGACTATATCACACATCTCAGCAAGTGATTAAATAACTAGACCATACAAAAACATCGGTAATGTCATAGATTAGCTGAGCAACACAATAAAATACATTTATCTGTCTAATGGATATTTATAGAACAATATATTTAACAAATGCAGATTTCATGTTCTTTTGTGTTACATGATACATTCACCAAATTAGATGATATGCTGGACCATAAACTCAGTATTCATAAATTTTAAAATCATCCAGAGCATGTTCACTGACCAAAATTATCAAATTTGAAGTCAATAGCAACATGATATCTTGGAAACCCTCAAATATAAGGAAATTAAGTAGCACACTTTGAAATAATGCAGGTATCACATACTATGTTACGGTGAAAATTAAAACATATTTTGAACAGAAAAACAACAAAAATATAACATGTCAACACTTGTGGGAAACAGTGACTGTCAGGAAATTTATAGGTTTGCATGCATATATTACAACATTAAAAAATTCAGTGACAGAGTTCATCTTAAGAAGTTATAAAAATACAAAGTAAACCTAAACTAAGTTAAAGACAGAAATAATAAGTGTAAGAGTAGGAGGAGGGGCGGGGAGGAGGGAGATGGGGTGGGACCTCACCTAATGTGCATAATGCAATGGTACATTTTAAAACTATTAAGAGTGTAAATGTCTTCCTGCAACAAATAAGTAAGCGAGGTGATAGTTATGTTAACAAGTTTGAGGTAAGCTTTCCACATTGTATATCAAATCAGCACATTTAACCATAAATGCATTAATGTATGCAGTTATGATTCAATAAAAAAGCAAAAAAATGTTTTTTGGTTTTTTTTTTGTAGAGACAGAGTCTCACTTTACTGCCCTCATGGTAGGGTGCCATGACATCACAGGACTCACAGCAACCTCTAGCTCTTGGGCTTACGCAATTCTCTTGCCTCAGCCTCCTGAGCAGCTGGGACTACAGGCGCCCACCACAACGTCCAACTATTTTTTGGTTGCAGTTTGGCCGGGGCTGGGTTTGAACCCGCCACCCTCGGTATATGGGGCCAGCACCCTAATCATTGAGCCACAGGCGAAGTACAGACATCAATGGAATAAAAACAGAAAAACAATTTTAAAAGTTAACAAAACCTAGTTATCTAAAAAGATAATAAAATCAACAAACTTCCTAGCTAGATTGATCAAGACAAAAAGAGAATATGAGTCTTTAACATTAGGAAAGAAAAAAGGGATTTATACCACAGATCCCAAAGATATTAAAAAGATAATAATACACTGTAAAATATTTGATATTATACATATTAAACATAATAAAAATGTTGTGCCCCAAAATTTGAAAATTTAGATAAAATAAAAAATTTCTTGAAAAGTACAACTTATCATAGCTAACGCAAGAATCAGAAATATGAATAAATGTATAACTTTTAACAAAACTGAATTATTTATCAAAAATCTGCCCGAAGGAAAAATTTCAATTCCAAATGGTTTCACTGGTGATTTCCACAAATGCTCAATGAAAAATGAACATTATTTTTATACTAACTTTTTCAAAAAAATAGAGGAAGAAATATTGCATGAATCATTTTGTGCATTTTGATGAAAAAAATCTTAAATATTAACAAACTTGAATCCAATATCTTCCAAATTTTCCTACCCCCTAGTGACCAGCATTTTGCTATGAGTTCTGCCTTTTTAGATTTTGCATATATGTGAGATCATGCAATAGTTGTCTTTCTGTGTCTGTTTCTTTTTGAAGACATTGGTCTAAGGACACAGAATTTTAGGTCAGACAGGAGGAATAAATTCAAGAAATCTATTGTACATCATGGTGGTTGTGGTTAAGACAATACATGGTATACTTGTAAACTGCTATGACAGTTGATTTTAAGTGTTTTAGTTATTAAAAATTATTAAATTTTTGAGGTAATGTATATTTTAACTAACTTGGTTAACCATTCCACAATGTATATTAAAATATCATGTTGTACATCATAAATGCATAATTTTTATTTGCCAATTAATAGTAAATTTAAAAGCAATCACACTCATAAATTGGCAGCAAATAACTGAAAAATGGAAAAAAAAATAAAATTCCACACACAGAAGTGTGAAAAATATAAAATACACATAAATCTAACAAAAAATTTCAATATCTATTCTTTAAAACATTACTGGAAAGAGGAAAAATAAAATTACCTAAATAAAAGTGGCACTATATCGTCTTAATGAATTAAAAAACTTAAGATAGAAATTCACCGATTTATACCTTCACCATCATCCCAATCAAAACTTCAGATGGCTTTTTATATAAATTGACAAGCCAGTTCTACAGAGTACTTGAAAAGACAAGGGCCTACCCTAGAATACATAAAGTTATTTTTATAAATAAAAATAAAGATAGAGGAGTTGCCTTAACTAATTTCAAGACTAACTAAAAAGTTGTACAAGTCAAGACAGATTGGTATTAGTAAAAGTCCAGAAAAAAGTCTGCAAACATAACAATGAGTATAGAAATACAGACCTACACAGGCCGACTGATCTCAACAAAGATGCCCAGATAAATCCATAGGAAAAGAAATGTCTACCAATTATTGTGGACCCAACTAAAAATCCATATAGAAAAAATTGTAAAGTGACCCTTATCTCATGCCATATGTGCAATTCAACTCAAAATGAATCATAGACTAAATTCAAGAGTTACAAGTGCAAAACCAATGTCTAGATGAAAAAAGAAATTTTTGAGACCGTGGGGAAGTATATAGAACACAATAAATATGTTATTAAAGAAAAATTAATAAATTAAATGATATTTTAAAACTTTTACTCTTCAAAAGGCATGATTTTGACAATGAAAAGGCACCCACAGCCTCAGAGAATGTTTGCAGCACATATGAAAAAAGCTGTAGGCCCAGAATATATAAAATATTCTTCTAATGGAATATAAAATGGTGCCACTGTTAAGGAAAACTGTATGACAGTTCCTCAAAAAGTTAAAAATAGAACTGTCACATGATTTAGTCATTCCATTTCTGAGTTGATACCAGAAACAATTGAAAGTGGAGTCTTAAGACAATACTTGTATACCCATGTTCATAGCAGCATTATTCACAATAGCCAAAAGGTCAAAATATTCTAAGATGAAAAAACAGTCTATATATACAGTGGAATATTACTCAGCCTTAAAAAGGAAGGAAATTCTAACACATGCTACAAAATGGATGACCCTGAAAGGGCATTATGCTTTATAAAATAAGACAGTTACAATACTTCTTTCTAAAAAGGCTGAACTAGTTTGCAATCCACCAACAGGGCATAAGTGTTCCCTTCTCTTCACATTTACACCAGCATCTGCAGCTTTGAAACTTTGTGATGTGTGCCATTCTCACTGGGGTTAGGTGATATCTCAAGGTGGTTTTAATTTACATTTTGGAAAAAAGTATGGAGAATCCTTAAAGAGCTAAAAGTAGATCTTTCATTTGATCCAGTACTCTCATTATGAGATATTTATCTAGAAAAAAAAATCATTTTATCACAAGGGCAATTGCCCTCAAATGTTTATAGAAGCTTGATTTACAATCACAAAGAAATGGAAACAACTCCACTGCCCATCAACCCATGGATGTATCAATAAATTGTGGTATATGTATACCACGGAATATCATTCAGTCATAAAAATGATGGAGAATTTAGATCTTTTGTATTTACAGGAATGGAAGTAAAAAACATTCTTCTTAATGGAGTATCTTGAGAACGGAAAAGTAAGCATCCCATGTACTCAATACTAATTTGAAATTAGTAGATAACAACTACAGGCCCACACAAGAGAAAAATACATTTAAACTCAAGAAGGAGGTGTTCCCACCCAGTGGGTGCAATGTAGGGGTATATGGCATACCTCCTGGGTGAAGGGCTCAACTATAATTGGGATGTTCCCTAGCAAATGCAAACAATGTAACCCAGTTGTATGTACCCTTATATTTCTATGAAATAACAAAAAATAAAATAAAATAAGCAAGTGTTTTATTCTACTTATTTGAGGCATCTAGAGTAGCCAACTTCACACAGACAGTAAGAAGGTTGACTGCCAGTGGCTGGGGTGAGGGGGAAGTAAGGAGTTACTTAGTGGGTTTTGCAAGATGGAAAGAGTTCTAGAGATTGTACAACAATGTGAATGTACTTAATGTTACTGAACTGTACATTTGAAGATGGTTAAGATGATAAATTTTATGGTATGTATATCATACCATAATTTTTAAAATCTCTTCCAATAATAAGACAACCCAATTAAAAATGGTGAAAATACCTGAACAGATACTTCCTGATAGAAGGCATGCAAATGGCCCAAAATATCAGCAACATTGCCAGTTATCAGGAAAATGCAAATACCAACTACAAGAAGTATCACTGCTTTCCATCAGAATGGCTAAAATTAAGAATACCATAGTATATATTGGAGAGGATTTGGAACTACTCGCAGGAATGCAAAATAAAGCAATGAACATGGAAAATTGTTTTTTCTTAAAAAATTTAACTGACATTTGTCACTAGATATTTCCAAAATACTTTTGTGACCACACAAAGATTACGGAATTCAAGTTTTATGGTATATGTATCATGAAAAATAATAAATATGTACATTTAATAATAAATATGCATCTGTTGATACCATGCTTATTTTATATATTATGTTGTTCATTTTCCTCTTAACACTTAAAGTGCTATTTTATATGAAATGGAGCTTTAATTTTTAAATAATAATTTGTAATATAATTCTAGAGTTGCAAGAAATTCGTATCATTTACCAAAGGTCTCTGACAAATGCCAGATCTTATACATACATGATAACATTTAATCCCTGCATCAAATCCTCTTAGCAAATTAATTGAGCACTTACTATTTGCTAAACACCTTAAACAAGAAATTGGATGTAGATATTTTCATTTTACTTGGCTTAGGTACAGACCGAAAGAAACAAATAACACTTAAAAGCTCCAAGTCCAAAATAACGTTTTTCTCAAAAACCTTTAGACAAGTGGTTCTTACTCAGGTACAGTTTTGTCCTGAGGGGGACACTTCACCAATCTCTGGAGGCATTTTTGGTTTTTACAATTGGCAGGATACTACTGGCATCTAGTGGGTAGAAGCAAGGCATGCCGCAAAACATACTCCAATGCTCAGAACAGTCTTCCATAACAGAATGATCTGGCCCCAAATATCAGTGGTGCCACTGAGGTTGAGAAACCCTACTTTAGACACATGACTGAAACCTTCATCTCCTCTAAGATTATATTCTCCTCATTTTTCCTGCCCTAGGTCCCACCCTCCTTCTCATGATTGTATGTACTCAGTGTGAAGGAGGAACAGAAGGACGTTTGGGGTCAGTCCTGGGAATATCCAACCCATGGTATGCTGGCTACCTGCTGATTATGTGAGGACTGTTTTGCTTATTTATGGTGTCAGACATCTCGAAAATTATGCATGGACTTTTTTTTCTCATCCACTTTCATTAGTTTTATGTATTTAATGTGTGGCCTGAGACAACTCTTATTTTTCCAACATGGCAGAGAAGAGAAAAAGGTTAGACGCCCCTGTACAGGTCTCTATTCCAAGAGGTGGCCCTTAGGCAACTCCTCCTACAATTTTCCACTTTTCAATGCTTTCTCCCACAGATGGCACAGCCCAGATAGCACTTCGCCTCTGATGGGGAAATATCCAACTCTGCATACCCCCCTTCTTCTGTATGAATATTGGGATTTTGGTATGCAGCAAGGAAGGCTGCCTGGCTCTTTTGACATGTTACTATTTCCTCTCTTATTTTACATGCCTCAGTCCTCTTTCTGATTGAAATATGAGATTTCCCCAGGGGTCTTCCATCATGCCTTCTCTTTGTGCACCAATCACTACAAAATCTGATAAAATGTGTAGTCCTAAAAAGTAAAAGAATAGGAAATGGGGAGTTGATTGCAAATTTAGACCTACACAGCCTGTTCTGAACTCATTCCATCTTCTCCCTTGTCCAAAATAGCCTCAGCCCCTTGTTGGCTGATTCAGCACTGATTTTACATTTTGTCAGGGTGACAGCAGCAATAATGGACTTGGAAGTGGAACAGCATATTCTGTGTCAAGATGCTGTTCACTTTGATCTTTCCATCTAAAAAGCCTCAGGACTGGAAGATAATTTCCTTGTACAAACTATTGTAAAGTCAGCATTCTGGGGAGTTCTCGACTTTTTCCACATCAAAACTTCAAAATAAAATATTGACCTTCTATAACAGAACACTGCCTCCACCTGCAGTTAGGGAGACAATCAGAGATACCCCATCACTAAAAACAGTTTTCTCTAACAAAAAACTTGAAAGAAGAGGATTTCTTTAGAAGAATTTTAGACAACCGCCAATTTTGAGTCCAATTTATGTATTAATATTTCAATATTCCAGTGTGACTTCTAGAAATAATAGCTATATTTGTGTATTTAAATGCATGGACCATGAGTAAGCATGTTTATTGCTCTGGTTTGGCTAAAAAAAAAAAAATAGAATGATGCTCCAAAGCTTTATGTGAAGTATTCCTGTCTGTGTCTGTTCCATATTATCCCATAAATCATCTTAATTTTGTTTTCTTTTTGTATATTTTTCTTTTTTTATTAAATCATAGCTGTGTACATTAATGCAATTATGGGGTAAAAGGTGATGGGCTTATATACAATTTGAAATACTTTCATAAAACTGGTTAACATAGCCTTTCCCACATTTTCTTAGTTATTGTGTTAAAATATTTATATTCTACCCTTAGTAGATTTAACATGTACCCTTGTAAAATGCACCATAGGTGTGGTCCCACCATGTATATTTTTCAATAACAGACCCCAAACCCTTATCCTGGCTATTTCCATGGTTTGGTCTTTTTCTCTCCTAGGACTCTGTGAGATGTGGGATCTCTGCAAAGATAGCAAGAACTTTCAAACTATGTTTTTTTTTTTAATTTAAAGAATTTTTTTAGAGTTTTAGGTTCACAGAAAAATTGAGGAAGTTATAGAGATTTCCCATGTAAATGCTGCCCCATCCATGCTTCACCTCCTCTATCATCAACACCCCATCAGAATAGCCCATTTATTACAGTAGATAAACTTACACTGACACATCATTATCATCAAAGTCCACAGTTTGCATTAACCTTTATTCCTGGCTTTAGACACTCTATGATTTTGGACAAACATGTAATGACATGTATCCACCATTATAGCATCATACAGAGTACTTCACTGTCCTGAAATTCCTCCATGCTCTGCACATTCATACTCAATTAAAGCTCTTTCAAATGTTTATTCTTATTAGTATTTCTGAATTTCCAAAGACTAGACATGGGTCAACTTACAAAGAATAGGTCTAGAACAGTGGTTCTCAACCTTCCTAATGCCATGACCCTTTAATACAGTTCCTCATGTTGTGGTGACCCCCAACCATAAAATTATTTTCGTTGCTAAGTAGCACCAAATCCTGGAACAGAATAGAAGTTGGGGAGAGTTGGGGCAACAAAAATAATTTTATGGTTGGGGTTCACCACAACATAAGGAACTGTATTAAAGGGCCATGGCATCAGGAAGTTTGAGAACTACTGGTCTAGAACATGAAGGAAACAAAGATAAAAACTTAGTAAAGAGGCTCAGTGCCTATAGCTCAGCAGCTAGAGTGCCAGAAACATACATTGGAGCTGATGGGTTCGAATACAGCCGGGCCTGCCAAACAACAATGACCACTGCAACCAAAAAATAGCTGGGCATTGTGGTGGGGTGCCTGTATTCCCAGCTTCTTGGGAGGCTGAGGCAAGAGAATCACTTAAGCCCAAGACCTTGAGGTTGCTGTGAGCTGTGATGCCACATCACTCTACCCAGGGTGACATAGTGAGACTCTGTCTCAAAAAAAAACAAACAAAAAAAACCTAGTAAAAACTCCAGACAAGGTAACAGTCATTCTTGCCTATTTATATCCCTCTGACATGAGAGTGGCCATTTCAGGATGCCCCAAACCGAGCGTGGCCAGGGAATGACCTAAGGTGACATACAAACAAAACCCCCATCCCCTCAGCCCCAACTCTCCTTGGCTTCTATTCTGTTTCAGTATTCTATCCAGATACCACAATCCTGTCCCGATGATACCAGATCACATTTAGTTGCCATGTCTCCTTAGACTCTTCTAAAGAAATCCTCTTAGAATCCTTAGAAGGCTAAGATGGCCCAGAGGGGTCATGATGGGAGCAGGGGTCTAACCCAAGGAGAGCAACTTCTGAAAGCTTTAGATATTGACCTTTGAACAGCATCTTGACCTTGATACATGATCTACTACTAGAGCACGTGATGTCACACAAACATATGAATGAGGTAGGGGAATAAGGTGCTAATTTAAGTAACTTTGGAAATAGAACCTGTAACAATAAAGGCAAAAGTAACTATACACAAGCACTTTAACTGATGAGGTTTTTCTCACAAGAGTATAGGTTAGTAATTCTGATACTGTTATACATATATGCTGAAATTGAATAATTAAGTAAATAGATCTTGGGTTTTAGTATCATTCTCCAATAAAAGTCCCCTTGGAGAAATAGTTAATTCTAAGATTAGGGAAAGAAATACACAGAATGGTATTGGAACTTCTTGTAGTCCCAGACACAAATCTCCACAATGATAAGGCAATATTATTGGATTATAACCCAAAGTATAAAATACTATTATGAGTCCATATTGATATAAATAAATGATGGAATGAGTAAATCAATGGACAGAATTGACGAATATTCCTATGTGAAGAATAATCTGTAGATCCTGTATATGTAAGAACAGCAGTTACCAATTTTCTGGCACCAGTGACCAGTTTCATGGAAGATGATTTTTCCACATTTTGGAGGTGGGAAGCATCAGATTCTCATATGCAGTCTAGCTCTCTCACATGCACAGTTTATGGGATTTGCACTCCTGTGAGAATCTAATGTGGATACTGATGTGACAGAAGGCGGAGCTCAGGCAGAGATGGGAGCAGTGTGGAGCAGCTGCAAATACAGAGGAAACTGCATTCAATTACACACACTCACCTCATGCTGGGCAGTCAGTTCCTAACAGGCCACATATTGGTACCAGTGTTCCTCAAAATTGTCAAGGTCAACTAAAAACAAGAAAAGTTTAAAAAACTGTCACAACAAAGAAGAGTCGCAGGTGTCCTCAAACTGCGGCCCCTGGGCCACATGAGGCAGTGTGATTGTATTTGTTCCCATTTTGTTTTTTTTACTTCAAAATAAGATATGTGCAGTGTGCATAGGAATTTGTTCATAGTTTTTGTTTGTTTTTTTTTTGTGGTTTTTTTTTTGGCCGGAGCTGGGTTTGAACCTGCCACCTTCGGCATATGGGACCGGTGCCCTACTCACTGAGCCACAGGAGCCGCCCTGTTCATAGTTTTTTTTTTAAAAAAACTATAGTCTGGCCCTCCAACGGTGTTAGGGACAGTGAACTGGCCCCCCGTTTAAAAAGTTTGAGGACCCCTGGTGTAAGGAGACATGGCAACTAAATGCAATCCAGTGTCGGGATGGGAGTGTGGTATCAATAGGATCCTGGAATAGAAAAAGGACATTAGGGAAAAAACTGAGAAAAATCTGAATAAATTATAGACTTTCATTAATAAATTGGAACAAAGGGAATATACCTATGTAAGATGTTAACAGGGGAAATTGAGTATGGTATACCAGAACTCTATTAATCTTAACAATAATTCTGTAATTCTAAAAATATTCTAAAATGATAGGATTATTTCCAAAAATAATTCAATGTTCTTATTGGAATTTGAAAAAGTGAGGATGACCTTAAGCAGAGAGAAATATATGAAATATATGAAAATTTATGAAATATATGAAAATTATATACAGATATACAGATGGTCTCTGACTTAAGATAGTTTGATTTGATAATTTTTTGATTTTACAATGATGTGAAAGCTATCCACATTCAGTGGAAACCATACTTTGGGTACCCATACAATTATTCCATTTTTCACTTTCATTATAGTATTTAACAAGCTATATGAGATATCCAGCACTTTATTATAAACTAGGCCTTGTGTAAGATGATTTTTCCTAACTGTAGACTAATGTAAGTTCTGAGCATGTTTAAGGCAGGCTAAGCTATGCTATGATGTTTGCTGGGTTAGGTGTATTAAATGCATTTTTCAACTTACAGTGGGTTTATGGAGGCTATTTGCATTGTAAGTTGAAGGGCATCTATAAAGTATCAAATTGATTGACCAAATTCTTGCTCCAAAATATGATTATTCTAAGTTTGACATTTATACCTCAGCCCCTGTCCTGAACAGAGCCTGTTGTCACAGGTTATGAGACTCTCCTCTCTGGTCCACACTACCCTCCCATACACCAGCACTTAGCAAATGAATCCATGGTACCATAAAATAAAAAAGTAACTGCTTTAGTACAGCAACATTTCAACTGCAGGCATTAGGAGACATGACACTCTCATCACTTAATGAGTGTCATAGTGGGATGTCAACTAGGAAGGATGTGGGAATAGACAGGCTGAGACCCCATGGGCCTCTTCAGATGTTCCATTACCCTAGGTCCTGTTTACACTTTACCCAACCTTCCTAGGGGCTGTAATCTCCCTGTTCTCATTTTTAACCTTGAGTCCTGACCACTGACTGCTGTGCACCCTTGCACATACACTCTACTATGTAGCCCCCCACCCCCAAAAAAAGACTCCAGGAAATAGGACAGGTGCTGCATTGTTCTCATGCTGCCATCCTAGGCACATGGAACAGTGTATGCCCTTACAGGCTTCCAGTTTTATGCACTAAATTTGGTATAGGTTTTGTCCTTTCCTCAGCGCCATCTCCCTTACTGACCACTATCTCAGGTTGGGGTCAACTAGATGCCAACAGAAGAAGCGTGGAGTTCAGTAGCAGATGCATATTAAGATAGGTAAGGCTAGGTCTCTATTCCCCACGGATAGCTAAATACCTAATGCAGGTCTACCTTTATTGAAAGGGAAGGTAGGTACCAGATTTCATAAGATTTCTCATAGCACAGAGTTCTCGGCAGTCAGAACTCATAGAAATAACCATGAAAAAAAAGATAGATGAAATTCTATTAATCTTCAAAAGACAGTGCAATATGCTTCTCCTACTTCATGGGTTTCATTCTATTTAGGCAATCACACCATATTTGGGTGTATACTTCCTATTATATTCTTCCTTGGAATCATGCCATTTTCTATTTCCATAATAAGATCTGTGACAAAACAGCCTCCTGGATGTGAATTCTATTAATACATAAGGGAGACAATGGCTTCCAAAGGACTCTATGAAATGCCAGGGCCAAATTACATTGGCTCTTTGTGAAGCAGGCATACCTCATCCATTTCATCTCTAGCTAGTTATTCCAGTAGCTGCCTCTTAAAAAATCATTTAAATCAAACTACACTTCCACTTACAGACAGACGAAATCACTCGCAGCTAATCCATCTCCTACTTTATTGCCCATAGAAATGAAGAACAGGTTGCACAAGCACAGGGTACAACAGGAGGCTCGGAGACAGCACTCATCCATTTCCTCATGGTATACAAGTTTGATCGTGTTTGCCTAATTATCCCATTAACCTGTACCTAAAGATCCAATTACTCCAGCTGTGGGTGATTGAATAAAGGGCAATTGCAACAGATACCAAGCAGGGGACATGTGTATTCCTCATTTGTAAAGTTTATAATTGCCGGTTCAGTCTTTCACCAAGAAATTCCTATGGCAGCAAAGATAACGGAAGTATTTCCAAAGTGCAGTTTCTAAACTAGTAAATACTCATTTAAATGTTAAAGGCTTATTATGAATTAAAGTACTCCTTTTAAGTTCACATCTGTGTCTTTCCCATCATTTTCCTGGTTCAAGATTAAAAGATAAATCCTACTGAAGTGGATTCTTTCCTTCCAAGAATTATTCCTCCAATTCAGGTAGCTGTCCTAAGATACCCTAACTCAAGCTAGGGTGAATGAACCAACCACCTAGGCTTTCCTCAGGTGTGATTAAGTGAGTACAAATCATTGAATAGCTAGCATAAACATTAAGCTAGAATCTCTGATCTCAAATGTACTCTCAGTGCTGCCTTTCTTTTTTTTCTAATTAGGTCTTCCACAGAAGATCACAAACTTTTTGTCTCCTCATCTTTAACATCTAGTTCCATTGTTTCTCCAGTCAATCTGAGCAAATGAGCTTACAGTAAAAATAGACATCTTCACTGAAAAACCACGAAATGTCTCCTACATAAATACCCTTCATCTACACCCAACATCTCCATCCATCTTCCATCAAAGGCTAATTTGTTGCCGGAATCCAATCCCTCCCATCTTCCCAGAGATGTCCTTATTCCATGAATTATCCTCTTATTCCTCTATCTACTACTGATATCTCTCCTTCACTGCTGGTTTTGGCTCAGAAATACTTTACAGATGCTCAAGACATTTCTATCTTAAAAACAAAAACAAAACAGTCAGCCTGAATTGTCCACCAGTGACCACACTACCATATCTTCGCTTTTATAACCAAACTTCTTAAAAATACATTGCCCATACTTTCTATGGAAACACTCCCCCATACTCCTTGTTCAATTCTATGTTGGAGCTTGTGCTTATGCTGCTCCACCAAAATGGATCTTGTCCAGGCCACCAATGATTGTCAAGTTGATAAATCAATGAACAATTGTTAAGACTGGTTTTTATCTCTGTTGACCATCACATTTTTTCCACCTCTCTTAACTTTCATCATGATTTGTCATTTTTGCTCCTCTTTCTTCTCTCACTCCTATTTGTCATTTAATTATTTTTCCCCAGAAGAATTTGAAACATTTCTTCACTTTCATAAGGTTATTACTCAAATTTTACCTACTCAATAAGGGCTCCCCTTGATCACTCTATTTAAAATTACAAACTCTGGGCTCAGCACCCATAGCACAGTGGTTACAGCACTGGCCACATGCACCGAGGGTGGCAGGCTCGAACCTTACCCAGGCCACCTAAACAACTGCAACAAAAAAGTAGCTGGGCATTGTAGCTGGCGCCTGTAGTACCACAATGCAATATATTCATATAGTAAAATTGCATTTGCACCCCACATATATGTATATAAATAAAAAATAAGCTTTAAAAAAGATTTAAAAAATAAAATTGCAAACTTCCAACTGAGAAATACAAGTATTGGTGTATTCCTCCATTCTTGAGATGCTTTACTCAGGAGAATATGTTCCAGGTCCCTCTATGTAAACATAAAAGAGGTAAAGGCTCCATCTTTTTTTAAGCCTGCACAGTTCTTTAAAAAATTAAAAATAGAATTACCATATGATCTACCAATTTCATTTCTGGGTATATATTCAAAAGAATTGAAAGCAAATACTTGAATAGGTGTTTTCACACCTTGTTCATAGGAGCATTATTCACAATAACCAAAAGGTGAAAACAATTCATGTATCCATTAACAGATGATTGGAAAAATAAAATGTAATATATAATGCACACGCACAAACAAGGTCTGACAATAAAGTTCACCAACTTACTGCCATGGCCTTATGTTGCCAGCACTGTACAAACAAGCTAGTTAGTTTTCATAACCTCAGTATGTCAGCATCCCCCAGCTGTGTTTGTATCAATGTGTGGTTGGTGGATTGTTCAGTGGCGTTCATTATTGTTGTTGCGTGTTTTTGTGTGCCATCATAAGAATGTTGGAGCTTGAATTAGGGCAATAAATGAACACTAAATTTTTGGTTAAACTTGGCAAGAGTAGAAGTGAAATCAGGTACATGTTAGGCCAAGTTTATGGTGCTAATGCTATGAAAAAAAAAACGGCAGTGTGCAAATGGATTAAATGTTTTTCCTGAGGGGAAAGTGTCACTGATGAAGAGAGATGAGGGCTGCCAGTAGTGAGCAGAACTGACAAAGAAGTTGAAACATTCGTGGAATCGTTGAATGGAATTGTTGGCTGACTGTGAGAAGCATAACAGACCAAGTAAACATCAATAAAGATACAATTAGGAAAATCCTAACTGAAAATCTTGGCCAACAACTCATGGCTCTTGCATCATGACAATGCACCAGGCACTGTGTGAGGGGTTGGGAGTTTTTACCTAGTAAACAAATAACTGTACTAGAATCCCTTCCTTATTCACCTGATCTGGTCTCCAATGACTTTTTCTGTACTCAGAGATAAAAAAAATATTGAAAGGAAGAAATGTTGATGACATTCATGACATTGAGGGTAACAGGATGGCAGCTTTGATAGCCATTCTAGAAGAAGAGTTCCAAATTGCTTTGAAGTATGAATTAGGCACTGATGTCAGTGCATAGCTTTCCAAGGAGAATACTTCAAAGGTGACTATAATGATATTCAGCACTGAGTTGTGTAGAACTTTTTCTAGGATGAGTTCATGAACTTAATATATATAGCTGTGAGTTCAGACCTCATAGGTGTATATATACATATGCCTCATAGGTGGATACACACACACGTGTGTACACATACATGTATGTACACACACATATGTATTTTGGCACACGCAGAGGGTGTCAAAAAATGAATACACTTTTTAAGAAAGGAAAAACTGTATTATAATTGTAGAACTCAATATATACAGATAGCAAAAGATGAATACAAGTCACCTTTGAGCACCACTTGTAATGGCAGAAATAAAATGTGACTTGAGTATTATAATTTTAATACAGTTGTTTACTTTCCTAAGATATGTATACATTTTCTGGTACCCTCTGTCTATGTGTGTGTGTGGGTGTATGTGAGTGTGCATACATATATAATATTAGATGTTATTCATCCTTTAAAAATAAGGAAATTATGACACATAGCATGGTTGAACCTCAAGGCCATTTTGCTGAGCAAAATAAGCCAATTACAAAAAGACAACTGTTGTATGGTTTCTCTTATATCAGATACCTAAAGTAGTCAAACTCAAAGAGACAGAAAGTACAATGGTGAATGCCAGGGCTTGTGAAAGTGGTGGCTGAGGAGTTATTTAATGAGTGTATAGTTTTAATTTTTAAAGATAAAGAGAGTTCTGGAGTTTTGTTGCTCAACAAGGTAAATGTACCTAAGACTTCTACACTACCAAACTGTACACTTAAAAATGGATAAGATGGTAAATTTTATGCTGTGTATATGTTACCACAACACAAAATTTAAGAACTACAAATTTCCCGCTTGCATCTGGGCACCGTGAGTTTGGGGAGATAGGATTCCAGGCATCTCTGGCTGGTGGGAACTGCCTATCATCACTCCTATGAGGATACAGGGAGTCAGCGAGAGACTTCTGGACCCCAAGAGGAGGACTAAAAAGTGGAAAACCGGCAAGTGGTCGCGTGTGTTCAATCCGTATAAACCCGCCCACAACTGCACAAAAACTTAAAGAGCAAGAGGAAGTGAAAGGAAAATTAGGGCAAGAAAACAGATCAAGGAAATCACTCATGCGGAAGAATCAGCAGAAAACTCCAGGCAACATGAAGAACCAGTCCAGAACAACCCCGCCAAGGGACCATGAGGTAGCTACTGCAGAGGATTCCACCTATACAGAAATGTTAGGAATGACAGAAAGGGAATTTAGAATACACATGTTGAAAACAATGAAAGAAATGATGGAAACAGTGAAGGAAACTGCTAATAAAGTGGAAAATAACCAAAAGGAAATCCAAAAACAGAATCAAATCAGACATGAACAATATGAAGAATATAAAAAGGATATAGCAGAGCTGAAGGAAATGAAACAGTCAATCAGGGAACTTAAAGATGCAATGGAAAGTATCAGCAACAGGTTAGACCATGCAGAAGAAAGAATTTCAGAGGTAGAAGACAAAGTTCTTGAGATAACTCAGATAGTAAAAGAGGCAGAAAAGAAGAGAGAGAAAGCAGAACGTTCACTGTCAGAATTATGGGACTTTATGAAGCGTTCCAACACACGAGTTATAGGAATTCCAGAAGGGGAAGAAGAATGCCCCAGAGGAATGGAAGCCATACTAGAGAATATTATAAAAGAAAATTTCCCAAACATCACCAAAGATTCTGACACACTGCCTTCAGAGGGCTATCGGACCCCAGGTCGCCTCAACTCTAACCGAGCTTCTCCAAGACACATTGTGATGAACCTGTCCAAAGTCAAGACAAAAGAAAAGATTCTGCAAGCTGCCAGGAATAAGCGCCAGTTGACCTACAGGGGCAAATCCATCAGAGTGACCACAGACTTCTCTAATGAAACTTTCCAAGCAAGAAGACAATGGTCATCTACCTTTAATCTACTTAAACAGAACAATTTTCAGCCCAGAATTCTGTACCCTGCTAAGCTAAGCTTCAAAATTGACGGAGAAATCAAATCATTTACGGATATACAAACATTGAGGAAATTCGCCACAACAAGACCAGCTCTACAGGAAATACTTCAACCTGTTCTGCACACTGACCACCACAATGGATCAGCAGCAAAGTAAGAACTCAGAAATTAAAGGACAGAACCTAACCTCCACACTGATGCAAAAGATAAAACTAAGCAATGGACTCTCACCAAATAAGACGAATAGAATACTACCACACTTACCAAGTATCTCCATAAATGTTAATGGCTTGAATTCCCCACTGAAGAGACATAGATTGGCTGACTGGATTAAAAAACACAAGCCATCCATTTGCTGTCTGCAAGAAACACACCTGGCTTCAAAAGACAAATTAAAGCTCCGAGTCAAGGGTTGGAAGACAATTTTTCAGGCAAATGGAATTCAGAAGAAAAGAGGAGTTGCAATCTTATTTTCAGATACATGTGGATTTAAAGCAACTAAAGTCAAAAAAGACAAAGATGGTCACTTTATATTGGTCAAGGGCAAACTACAACAAGAAGACATTTCAATTCTAAATATTTATGCACCCAATTTAAATGCTCCCAGATTCTTGAAGCACACCTTACTCAGTCTGAGCAATATGATATCTGATAATACCATCATAACAGGGGACTTTAACACACCTCTTACAGAGCTGGACAGATCCTCTAAACAGAAATTAAACAAAGATGTAAGAGATTTAAATGAGACCTTAGACCAACTATGCTTGATAGACGCATATAGAACACTCCACCCAAAAGACAAAGAATATACATTCTTCTCATCACCCCATGGAACATTCTCCAAAATTGATCATATCCTGGGACACAAAACAAATATCAACAGAATCAAAAGAATTGAAATTTTACCTTGTATCTTCTCAGACCATAAGGCACTAAAGGTGGAACTCAACTCTAACAAAAATGCTCGACCCCACCCAAAGGCATGGAAATTAAACAATCTTCTGTTGAATAACAGATGGGTGAAGGAAGAAATAAAACAGGAAATCATTAACTTCCTTGAGCATAACAACAATGAAGACACAAGCTACCAAAACCTGTGGGATACTGCAAAAGCAGTTTTGAGAGGAAAATTCATCGCTTTAGATGCCTACATTCGAAAAACAGAAAGAGAGCACATCAACAATCTCACAAGAGATCTTATGGAATTGGAAAAAGAAGAACAATCTAAGCCTAAACTCAGTAGAAGAAAAGAAATATCCAAAATCAAATCAGAGATCAATGAAATTGAAAACAAAAGAATCATTCAGAAAATTAATGAAACAAGGAGTTGGTTTTTTGAAAAAATAAATAAAATAGACAAACCATTGGCCAGACTAACTAGAAATAGAAAAGTAAAATCTCTAGTAACCTCAATCAGAAACGATAAAGGGGAAATAACAACTGATCCCACAGAGATACAAGAGATCATCACTGAATACTACCAGAAACTCTATGCCCAGAAATTTGACAATGTGAAGGAAATGGATCAATATTTGGAATCACACCTTCTCCCTATACTTAGCCAGGAAGAACTAGACCTCCTGAACAGACCAATTTCAAGCACTGAGATCAAAGAAACAATAAAAAAGCTTCCAACTAAAAAATGCCCTGGTCCAGATGGCTTCACTCCAGAATTCTATCAAACCTTCAAGGAAGAGCTTATTCCTGTACTGCAGAAATTATTCCAAAAAACTGAGGAAGAAGGAATCTTCCCCAACACATTCTATGAAGCAAACATCACCCTGATACCAAAACCAGGAAAAGACCCAAACAAAAAGGAGAATTTCAGACCAATCTCACTCATGAATATAGACGGAAAAATTCTCAACAAAATCCTAGCCAATAGATTACAGCTTATCATCAAAAAAGTCATTCATCTTGATCAAGTAGGCTTCATCCCAGAGATGCAAGGCTGGTTTAACATACGTAAGTCTATAAACGTTATCCACCATATTAACAGAGGCAAAAATAAAGATCACATGATCCTCTCAATAGATGCAGAAAAAGCATTTGATAAAATCCAGCATCCTTTTCTAATTAGAACACTGAAGAGTATAGGCATAGGTGGCACATTTCTAAAACTGATTGAAGCTATCTATGACAAACCCACAGCCAATATTTTACTGAATGGAGTAAAACTGAAAGCTTTTCCTCTTAGAACTGGAACCAGACAAGGTTGTCCTCTGTCACCTTTACTATTCAACATAGTGCTGGAAGTTCTAGCCAATACAATTAGGCAAGACAAGGAAATAAAGGGAATCCAAATGGGAGCAGAGGAGGTCAAACTCTCCCTCTTTGCTGACGACATGATCTTATACTTAGAGAACCCCAAAGACTCAACCACAAGACTCCTAGAAGTCATCAAAAAATACAGTAATGTTTCAGGATATAAAATCAATGTCCACAAGTCAGTAGCCTTTGTATACACCAATAACAGTCAAGATGAGAAGCTAATTAAGGACACAACTCCCTTCACCATAGTTTCAAAGAAAATGAAATACCTAGGAATATACCTAACGAAGGAGGTGAAGGACCTCTATAAAGAAAACTATGAAATCCTCAGAAAGGAAATAGCAGAGGATATTAACAAATGGAAGAACATACCATGCTCATGGATGGGAAGAATCAACATTGTTAAAATGTCTATACTTCCCAAAGCAATCTACCTATTCAATGCCATTCCTATCAAAGTACCTACATCATACTTTCAAGATTTGGAAAAAATGATTCTGCGTTTTGTATGGAACCTGAAAAAACCCCGTATAGCTAAGGCAGTTCTTAGTAACAAAAATAAAGCTGGGGGCATCAGCATACCAGATTTTAGTCTGTACTACAAAGCCATAGTGCTCAAGACAGCATGGTACTGGCACAATAACAGAGACATAGACATTTGGAATCGAATTGAACACCAAGAAATGAAACTAACATCTTACAACCACCTAATCTTCGATAAACCAAACAAGAACTTACCTTGGGGGAAAGACTCCCTATTCAATAAATGGTGTTGGGAGAACTGGATGTCTACATGTAAAAGACTGAAACTGGACCCACACCTTTCCCCACTCACAAAAATTGATTCAAGATGGATAAAGGACTTAAATTTAAGGCATGAAACAATAAAAATCCTCAAAGAAAGTATAGGAAAAACACTGGAAGATATTGGCCTGGGGGATGACTTCATGAAGAAGACTGCCATGGCAATTGCAACAACAACAAAAGTAAACAAATGGGACTTCATTAAACTGAAAAGCTTCTGTACAGCTAAGGAGACAATAACCAAAGCAAAGAGACAACCCACACAATGGGAAAGGATATTTGCATATTTTCAATCAGACAAAAGCTTGATAACCAGGATCTATAGAGAACTCAAATTAATCCACATGAAAAAAGCCAACAATCCCGTATATCAATGGGCAAGAGACATGAATAGAACTTTCTCTAAAGACGACAGACGAATGGCTAACAAACACATGAAAAAATATTCATCATCTCTATGTATTAGAGAAATGCAAATCAAAACATCCCTGAGATATCATCTAACCCCAGAGAGAATGGCCCACATCACAAAATCTCAAAACTGCAGATGCTGGCGTGGATGTGGAGAGAAGGGAACACTTTTACACTGCTGGTGGGACTACACGTTCTGGAAGGAAGTATGGAGAAACCTCAAAGCACTCAACCTAGACCTCCCATTCGATCCTGCAATCCCATTACTGGGCATCTACCCAGAAGGAAAAAAATCCTTTTATCATAAGGACACTTGTACTAGACTGTTTATTGCAGCTCAATTTACAATCGCCAAAATGTGGAAACAGCCTAAATGCCCACCAACCCAGGAATGGATTAACAAGCTGTGGTATATGTATACCATGGAATACTATTCAGCCATTAAAAAAAATGGAGACTTTACATCCTTCGTATTAACCTGGATGGAAGTGGAAGACATTATTCTTAGTAAAGCATCACAAGAATGGAGAAGCATGAATCCTATGTACTCAATCTTGATATGAGGACAATTAATGACAATTAAGGTTATGGGGGGGGAAGCAGAAAGAGGGATGGAGGGAGGGGGGTGGGGCCTTGGTGTGTGTCTCACTTTATGGGGGCAAGACATGATTGCAAGAGGGACTTTACCTAACAATTGCAATCAGTGTAACCTGGCTTATTGTACCCTCAATGAATCCCCAACAATAAAAAAAAAAAAAAAAAAAAAAAAGAACTACAAATTTCCCCAACAATAACTCTATTTCCCTTTTTTGCTTTATTTTCCTCCGTTTTATTAGTATAATGAACATAACATACTTTGTTCTTCTTCTGTTTCTCCCCAGTAAAATTTAACTACCTGAAGGCAGGGATTTTCTGTGTTTTAGGGAACCGATATATCACCATTTCTTGAAATTATACTTGGCATATATTAGGTGTTCAAGTATTTTTGAATTTTTGATAACTTAATAAATTTTTGTGAATGTCCCCCCCATGCTTTTCCTTAAATGTGAGTGAAGTTTTGTCATATGTCCTCTAACATTCAATCTGCACAATCTCTGTGGGAGATACCATTCATTTTAATTGACAAGTACGAGTTCATATCTCCAGAAATTCTATCTATGATCCAGATTCCCTTCTTGAGATATATCTACTAAATATAAAATGTCTACTAAATATCTCCCTTGGCTGGAGGTCCACTCACCTCAAAGTCAATAGGTCTAAAAAGGAGCTCATCCTCTTCTTCAAATCAGCTCTGCCTTCTATGTTATTTTGCAATAAATGTCATTACATTTCCACTCAGTTGCCAAGATAGAAACCTGACATTCATCATAACCTCCTCATTCTTCAATATTCTTCACATAAAATCACACTAATGCTTGACATTTCTACCCTCTATCTGTTGAATCTGTTCATCTTAGTTAAGTTTTAAGCTATTGCTGGTAAAGCTGCTGTAAACATTCTTATACACTTTGGTGAGGAATTAAATGCATTTCCATGGGTGTTTAAATAGGAGTAGAATTTCTTAATAAGATAGTCATCTATTCTGCTTTAGTATTTACTGACAGATTTCCAAAGCGTTTGTACCAAATAACATTCCCTCCGTCAGTACGTGGCAACTCCAGTTTAGTCTCATCAATCTTTCTTGTTTTTTCCCTTTGGGTAAGTACATAATAATATAACATTGTACTTTTCTTTTTCATGTAGCAATTTAAATTTATTTTTTTAATTAATTTTTTATATATTTTTTATTTTTTATTAAATCATAAACACATAGATCATGTATACATTAAAGCATTTATGGGGTACAATGTGCTGATTTCATATAGAATTAGGAATGCTTACATCATACTGGTTAATATATACCTTATCTTGTTTACTTAGTTATTGTGTTAAGGCATTTATACTCTATACTAATAGATCCAACATGTACCCTTGCATTATGCACCATAGGTGTGATCCCACCATTCACCCTCCCTCGATCTGACCTTCCCCCTCCCCTCCCATCCCTCCTCCCTCTTTCATCTTGGGCCATAGTTGTGATCTATTCTTCATATGAAAGTGTGAGTGATTGTAAATTGGGTTCATAATAGTACTGGGTACACCAGATATTTTTCTTCCATTCTTGAGATACTTTACTAAGTAGGATATGTTCCAGCTCCATCCATGTAAATGTAAAAAAAAGTAAAGTCTCCATCTTTAAGGCTGCATAATATTCCTGGTATACATACACTACAATTTATTAATCCATTAATGGGTTGATTGGGCACTTGGGCTTCTTCCATGACTTGGCTATTATGAATTGAGAAACAATGAACAATCTGGTGCAAATATCTTTGTTATAAAGTGATTTTTGGTCTTTTGGATATACACCTAGTAGAGGAATGGCAGGATCAAATGGCAGGTCTACTTTTAGATCCCTGAGTATTCGCCATACTTCTTTCCAAAAGGGATGTATTAGCTTGCACAAACTGCAGATGTTGGCATGGATGTGGAGAAAAGGGAACACTTCTGCACTGCTGGTGGGAGCGCAAGCTAAACATTGTACTTTTATTTGTATGCCCCCAAATACTAAAGTACATTTTAATGTGTTTGGGGAACACCTGTGGATCTTCTTTTGTAAAGTGCTTATTCAAATTTTGCCCATTTTTAAGAGTGTTGTCTACATTGTTTACTAATGACATAGATATTTTTATACAGTATTTATGCTAATTCTTCATGGAATATCTGAACACAATATAGTGCCCCATTTTGTTGTTGTCTTTTGAATCTTAATGATGAGTTGTTTGTTTTTTTTGTCTGTCCACAAAGTTGTGACACTGTGACATCTTTTTAATTTTTTTCCTTTATTAAATCATAACTGTGTACATTAATACATTTATGAAGTGCTGTGTGCTGATTTGATATACACTGTGGAATGCTTACATCAAATTGATTAACATATTCAACTCTTTGCTTAATTGCTGTGGTAAGATATTTATACTCTATTTTCAATGATGGGTTTTAATGAACGGAGGTTCTTGATTCTAATGTAATCTATCATCGATTTTTCTTTTTTGGTCAGACCTTTTTGTGCATTGTGTAACAAAATTATGCTCAAAAAGTCTCAAAAATATTCTCCTATTTTGTCATCTAGAATATTTATGTTTTCCTTTCTCATATAGCTCACCTATAATTGAGATACCAATATACACATATTAGAATAGCCAAAAAACAAAAAGAAAAAGAACAAACCCTGGTAAGGGTGAAGAACAATATTTGATATTCTTGTTCATTGCAGGGAAGAGTGTTAACTTGTGTTGCCACTTTGGAAGACTGTTTTGCAGTTTATTTTATGAAGTTCAATATAGACTTACCACTCTGCCTGGCATTTATATTCCTAGGTATTTAATGTAAGTGGAATAAAAGCTTATAGTCATACAAAAACCTGCATGTAAATGTTCATAAAATCTTTATTCAAAATTGCCCAAAACTGAGTAACCAAGATGTCATTTAATGGGTAAATGGATAAACTAAGCTGTATTACATCCATACAATATAATACTAATCAGTAGATCCAGTTATTGATTCAAACAACATGAATAATCTTAAATATCTTTTGTTAAGGCAGAAGGTCAGGCCCAAAAGTTATATATTATTATAGTACAACTGGAAGAGTCAAAATTGCAGGAATAGAACACACATCAGTGGTTTCCAGGGCTTGAGGAAAAGGGAAAGGATGACTGGAAAAGGGATGCACAGAGGAATTTCTATGGTGACAGGACTGACTACATGGTTCTAGGATGCCAGACTCTATGATTTGCCAAAACCTATAGAAGTTCTTATTACAAAGAATGGACATTAATGTATGCATTAAAAATAAAATCAAACAGTATTATGGAAGGAGCCTAAATAGAACACAGAGAGTGATGAATGAAACTTACTATATTACAAATGTATGAAATAATTTCTTTTGAGAAGTAGTAAACAAATGATTCAGATAAATTTGCAAAATGGTGTTTTGACTGGAAATTGTAAGGCTAAAGACAGAAGGAATTATACATAAACACTGTATGCTAGTTGGTAAATTTGTTTCTCAAAGGGGTGTGAGTTAACAATTCCGAAACTGCCTTACATATATACTGTAGTCAGATGGATAAGCAGATAGAATATGGATGGTGGGAGCCATATTTCTTACTATTGAAAAGGGAAGTCAAAGATTATCATGGGGTGAAAAAACTGCTGGATTAGAGTCAGGGACATGAACTCATTTTTAGTTTACTATGTATACAAAGGGATAGGTACAAATGGCTCATACAGAGATGAGATATATGTGCGTTCATGGGTTCGTGTACATACATATATCTTATAAGCTCTGCTACAATGACCTAGAAGAAGTGATACCCCAGTAACTACAAGCATACTCAGTGCCCAAATCTTGGTTTCTATGTACCATTCTCCAATAACAGGAATCTGTTCTTGCTTATTTGATAAGTGGTTGATTTTAGGGCTGTAACAGGAAAAATACAAGTTGAACCTGGAGAATCTTTCAGTGCCATAAAATAAGGGCATACTCAAAAAACAAAAGGATGCAGCATAGCAAAGAACATAGAAACCAACCTGAATGCTCTCCCAGTGGCCAACACTAGAAGAACTTGAGCAAAAAAAAAATGATCATGTATATGCCAAAACTATAAATTAACTGCACATAAATTCATACTGATATTTAAAAAATGGTTGAGTAAGTTAATAATTCTTCCTTAGAGAAGAATTCCAAATAGTATTTGAAACAAACCCTATTTCCCCCTTTCCCTGAGTATATATTGGATTTGGTGGCTCATCTCCAAAGGATAGAATATATAAAGTTACATTGGAGAAATGGCAAACACTAGTTTATTATATGGAGAGCAGGTGTCTTCTGGCATGAAATGATAAGGGTACCTTACCTTGTAGTATTCTCATCCCAAATCCATAACCACTATTTAATCATGAGAAAAACATCAGGAAAACTCCTAATGAAAGACCTTCTATAAAATACCAGTACTCCTCAAAACTTTTAAGGTTAGGAAAAACAGAGAAGACTATGAAACTGTCACAGACCAGAGGCAACTAAGCAGACATGAAGATGAAATGCTGGACTGCATCCTAAAACATGAAAGAACAATAGTGGAAAACTGGTGAAATCTGAATAAGGTATGAGGTTCAGTTTATTGTAATATACCAATGTTGTTTTTTTAATTGTAACAAATACACCATGCTAATGTAAAATATTATCAATAGGGTAAACTGGATGAGGAATCCTCTTATTATCTTTATAACTACTGTAAATATAAATTTATGACAAAATAGTTTATTTTTTAAAAATCTTCAAAAATTCAATTAGTTGGCAGCACCTGTGGCTCAAAGGAGTAGGGCACTGGCCCTACATGCTGGAGGTGGCAGGTTCAAACCCAGCCCCAGCCAAAAATTGCAAAAAAAAATTCAATTAGTTTCCAAAATAAAAGTAAGCGAGATGAGGCTATGTTAACCAGTTTGATGTAAGCATTCCAAATTGTATATAAAATCATCACATTGTATCCCGTAAATGCATTAATGTATACATGATTTATGTATTTGACTTAATAAAAAAATTAAATTCACCTGCTTATAAATGATATTGATTTAACATTTTGATATTAATTAGTATAATTTGTGTTTGCCTTTTCATTTACATTTTTGGAAAAACTCAAAAACATGTCAAAATAACATTATATTTAATTTTTATTTACCCCAAATTTTATCTTTGATTAAAGTACTTGGATCTGACCACCATACATTATATGTCTCAAAACATCACTATATACCCCATGCATATGTTAAATTTTAACAAAAGAAAATACAAATTTTATGAACTTAAAATGCATTTAGCTTGTTACTTTGGATAGATGTTATATTAAAAGCTTGACTATTCAGGCAAAAATAATAAATTTTTTCTGAAAAAAATCATCAATTCAAGGGCTCACAACCTCCTACCTCCATGGGATGTTGCTCCAACAGTGAACAGAACAGTTTGAAACACAGGGAGTTTAGTATTCCCAGAGACAATCATCAGCCAAAGAAAGTCAAAGTCAATAAATAAATACCCTGGCTTCTATATCTCTGTGCAACAATCCTTAGATGTGGACTGTGTTAATAAAAATGCATTCAGGTTAATCAACTGTTATTAAAAAAAAAAGAAATAGAGGTGTGCCATATACCCCTACATTGTACCTATGAGGTGAGAGCATATTGAATCCCTTCCCTTCTTTCCTTCCTTCTCCCTACTTGAATTTAATTGTGTGTTTTTTTTTCCTCATGAGGGCCTGTCATTGCTCATCTCCTAGTTCTGAATTAGTATTGAATAGGGGGCTTGCTTTTCCATTCTTGAGATACTTCAATAAGAAGAATGTTCTTTAACTCCATCCAAGTAAATACAAAACATATAAAGTCTCCATTTTCTTTTTTTTTTTTCGTAGAGACAGAGTTTCACTTTATCAGCCTTGGTAGAGTGCTGTGGCGTCACAACTCACAGCAACCTCTAACTCCTGGGCTTAGGCGATTCTCTTGCCTCAGCCTCCCAAGCAGCTGGGACTACAGGCAGCCACCAGAACGCCCGGCTATTTTTTTTTTGCAGTTTGGCCGGGGCTGGGTTTGAACCCACCACCCCTGGTATATGGAGCCTGCACCCTACTCACTGAGCCACAGGTGCCTCCCAGGTCTCCATCCTTTTAAATGCTAAATAGTATTCCATGGTGTATCATTATACCACAGTTTATTAATCAATCCATCAGACTTCAGGTTATACTACAAGTCTATAGTGATTAAAACAGCATGGTATTGACACAAAAATAGAAGCATAGATTTGTGAAATAGGATAGAAAACCTAGCAAGGAAACCAGTCTCGTATTGCCATTGGATCTTTGATAAACCAAACAAAGCTTACATTGGGAAAAAGATTTACTATTTAATAAATGATGCTGGGAGACCTGGTTACCACATGTTAAAAGCTGAAACTGGACCCGTACCTTTCACTACTTACAAAAATTAACTCATGCTGAATGAAAGATTTAAATCTAAGACATGAAACTATAAAAACTCTAAAAGAAATTTTGGGAAAAACTCTTAATGATATTGGGCTGGGGAAAGATTTTATGAAAAAGACACAATTGGCAATATCAGCAACAACAAAAATAAATAATTGGGACTTATCAAGCTTAAAAGTTTCTGCACACCTAAGGACACAATAAACAATGCAAATATACAACCTTCAGAAAGGGAGAAGATATTCACATGTTACGAATCTGACAAAGCACTTATATCCAGAATCTACAAAGAACTTGAGCAAATCAATAAGAAAAGAGCAAATAACCCAATTAATCACTGAACAAGAGACATGAACAGAACCTTCTCCCAAGAAGATACATGAATGGCCAACAAACACATGAAAAAATATTCATCATCCCTAGTCATCAGAGAAATGTAAATCAAAACAACATTGAGATATCACCTAACCCTACTGAGAATAGTCCAGATCACAAAGTCCCCAAGCTGCAGATGCTGGCATGGGTGCAGAGAAAAGGGAACCCATATACACTGTTGGTGGGATTGCAAACTAGTACAGACTTTTTGGAAGGAAGTATGAAGAATCTTCAAAGAGCTAAAATAGACCATTTATTTGATTCCACAATCCCACTATTAGGTATCTACCCAGAAGAAAAAAACTTATTTTATCACAAAGGTGTTATATTTTTTTAAGTTTAAGTTATTCCTCCACTGGTACTGAGGTTCACTAACATATACTTTTTTAAATTTATCACTCTTTCCTGTCTCAACTTTCTTGCTCTGTCCCTTGTGCTTCTTGGGATATCCTTCTAAACAAGTTGTCTGCATCATCAAAGTCCTATTCTTGGGTTCTGAGTTAGTCAGAAAACATTACTGTACCACCAAAAGAACATTCAGATATGTGCAATACTAGTAAGGTCCAGCCAATTTTGCTCTCTTTGCACAGTTTTAGTCATACTAGAGCCATGCATTGAAACTTTTATTTGTAATTCTGACAGCTCATTTTTCAGGGTTATAGGGTAGAATATATTCAGCCAATTTACTAGCTAAATATATAACTTCTCAAAATTCGGACATGTGGTGAATGAGCTACCCACCCTCAAAATGTTAAGAGACAGATTTATCTGGAGGTAATACTAGGTCACAGCCAGGGTTCTAACTAGCAGTGAGCCTCTTACCTGTCTACAGATAAGGACACATTGTGGTTTAAATTATAGCTGAGAGTTTTATAAAACACATTAAACTGTAGCTCTCGTTGGAAGCAAAAAACTAGAAATCTTAGTCTGGTAACCAAAATAACCCTGAAAATTCTCCTGTGCCATGCTCCTAGAAACTAATGTGCGGGGGGGAAGGGGTCAGTATCCTTTTCTGCCTCATAGCAAAGACACCTCTGGAAAATGTCACATCTCTCTTTAGCAGGGACATCCTAGTCCCCTGGAATATGTTGGAGAAGTCATTTGAGGAAGTAATGAAGTTCTGGCTTACAGACTCAAGTTTTAATGATCATACACTCCCTTCAAACCAATGGCTCTTTAAAAGGAAAATGGCCATTCTGCTGTTTCTTATTTATATTCCATCTCATCAAAAAAGTTTGTACTTATAACTTTTTACTTACAATATTCATTCATTCATTCAACATCGACTCGTGGATACTTATATTATTGTTCTTATTTTATTCAATGGATTATAACCCATTATTCACATTATTTATTTTTAGCTTTTAATTGTCCAAGATTTATTGAGTAGAGCCCTTTAGGGCCAGCACTGGTGTCATTTTGACATGTTCCTATCATTCATTATACAAACTCCATGTTTTCTTGATCCACAAGATAGTTCAAGTTTATCTTACCTTTTCCCATCCCTAGCCAAGGAATCAGAGTAATTGAATACAACTCATGATTAGATTTTGGATCTTATTTTTTCTATAACATGCTAAAATGAGTCAATGACTGAAATTTTAATTAATTCTATAAACTAAATATTAGTATTTTATAAACATAATCATATTTTTTCCATAATTGTACCTTGGTTATGTAAAACAACATGTGTTTTTCTCAGCTAACACACACTAAAGCATTTAGTGGTAAAGGAGATCGTATCTGTAACTTACGCTCCAGTGGATCAGAAAAAAAGTAGTATATGTTTGTATTCAAGTGTGAATATCCACACAAGAAAGAGAAGAGGGAGAGAGAATATGACAAAGAAAATGTGGTAAAATGTTAACAATTGGGATTGCTGAGTGAATGACAGATGGGAGGTTTCTCTACTACATTTGCATCTTTTCTGTAAGTTTAAAATGACTACAAAATAAAAAGTTACAAAAAATAAGCAATACAGTTGATGTGGAGGCTGCATTCTGTGTCAAGAATCCCCAGAGAAGTCTGGAGGAGCAAGTCAGATATAATCTCAGAGGATAAGCACCATTAACTCAAATACCTCAGGGGGAGTTCTTTGGCAAAGCCCAAGTCCAGGAAATATGTCTCCACGTAAGCCACATGAAGTGCTCTTTCTGCCACACCTGGCAGATACATGGGGTAGATGGCACTTTTATTCATCTCTGATTCATGATAAATTGTATGCCTTTTCTCCTTAAACTAAATTGTGTGCTTGAAATATAGTTTTGAGATTTTTAGGTTCCTAGTCCTATAACTTTGAAATGCATCTCAATGAAATTGTCATGTAAAAATAAGATACCAAATTCTTGAATCATTTCTATTGGGTGAGCTGGGAGTCAGTAATTTATAATCAGGGTTCATAAAGTATTTTTATTCACACTGTATAAACAATTCCCTTGGTCCTAATAACTTTGTAGGAGTCTGATAAGTTTCAGGGATATTACCAGAAATCCCTCTGCTCCAAGAATTTATGCAACCACCAAGACGGGTTCTGATGAAAACACCCTGAAGTTAGGTAGCTGTCATTAGAAAGAAAAATATCTTTAGAAATGCTTTAAAGGGATCACTTGTTCTTTGCTTTTCTTTTTTTTTTTAATTAAATCATAGCTGTGTACATTGATGTGATCATGGGGCATCATTCACTAGCTTCACAGACCATTTGACACATTTTCATCACACTGGTTAACATAGCCTTCCTGGCATTCTCTCAGTTACTGTGCCAAGACACTTACATTCCACATTTACCAAGTTTCACATATAACCTTGTAAGATGCACCGCTGGTGTAATCCCAACAATCCCCTTCCCTCTACCCACCTGCCCCCTCCCTCCTCTCCCTTTCCCCCTTCCCCCTATTCTTAGGTTGTAACTGGGTTATAGCTTTCATGTGAAAGCCCTAAATTAGTTTCATAGTAGGGCTGAGTACATTGGGTACTTTTTCTTCCATTCTTGAGATACTTTACTAAGAAGAATATGTTCCAGCTCCATCCATGTAAACATGAAAGAGGTAAAGTCTCCATCTTTCCTTAAGGCTGCATAATATTCCATGGTGTACATATACCACAATTTATTAATCCATTCGTGGATCGATGGGCACTTGGGCTTTTTCCATGACTTAGCAATTATGAATTGGGCTACAATAAACATTCTGGTACAAATATCTTTGTTATGATGTGATTTTTGGTCTTCTGGGTATATGCCCAGTAGAGGAATTACAGGATTGAATGGCAGATCTATTTTTAGATCTCTAAGTATTCTCCATATCACTTTCCAAAAGGAATGTATTAATTTGCATTCCCACCAGCAGTGCAAAAGTGTTCCCTTTTCTCCACATCCGTGCCAACATCTCTGGTCTTGGGATTTTTGTGATATAGGCTAGTTTCACTGGAGTTAGATGATATCTCAAAGTAGTTTTGATTTGCATTACTCTGATGATTAAAGATGATGAGCATTTTTTCATATGTCTGAAGGCTGCGTGCCTGTCTTCTTCAGATAAGTTTCTCTTCAAGTCCTTTGCCCAGCCTGCGATGGGATCCCTTGTTCTATTCTTGCTAATGCGTTTGAGTTCTCTGTGGATTCTGGTTATTAAACCTTTGTCGGAGACATAACCTGCAAATATCTTCTTCCATTCTGAGGGCTTGTTTGCTTGCTTTACTTACTGTGTTCTTGGCTGTGCAGAAGCTTTTTAGTTTAATCAAGTCCCAGTAGTGTATTTTTGAAGCTGCTTCAATTGCCGGGGTGGGGAGGTTGGGGGGGCAAACAGCTGGTCCCGCTGATTCCACCCCATGGTTGTTTTACTCCCTTTGATTTTTATCCCTGGGGCTTTGTCGAGGGCCCATACAGTGTTGTGGCCTGAGAAACTAGGGCCCTGTCTGGTGTGGTGTGGCTAAGTGGTTCTATCTTATTTTCAGCTGGTTTCTGTTCCACCCTAGTGAAACAGATACTCTGGATTCAAGTCTCAGCTGTGGAGAAATATCAGCAATTAAGTCACCCCGCCCCCCACAGGCAAACAATTGGAAAAGGAAAATCAAACCTTCCTACCACCGTGCACCCAGGGCACCACCTGATTTGTCCTCAGGCTATTGGTTCAGTTCAAAAGGTCCAAATCAATTGTCTCAGTCTGCACCTGTCTCAGGTGAGAGAGTTTAAGAAGTCTCTGGGAACTGGATCACAGGGGTCTGGTGACTACTCTGGTGTGGCTTGCTCCAGTGCTGCCTGGAGTCAGGAGGAGCCACCCAGGCAATAGATCAGTCTGGGAAGGTTGATGCCTCCTTCCCCACCTTGCACGGCTGTCACACCCAGTCACTGATAGCCCTGCAGTTGGCTGACCCAGTTGCCTGTAGTAAACCGGTGCTCCAGGAGTTTGCACCTCCCTGACTCACAAGGAAGTCTGCCAGGCTGCTGCGCTCTGCCTCTCTCTAGCAGAAGGAGGTGAGGCCTGACAACCTCGGGCGCTTGATGAAGCTTGGGGGGTTTTCACTCAGGTCTCACCCCTGATTAATGTTACTGACAGAAAAGAACAGAACAACTTTGCGATTCCCCTGCAGAAGAGAAGCTGAATTGAGTTCCAAATCAGCTTGTCTTTGCTCTTGTATTGTCTACAGGTTGATGATCCCCTGAGGGCCAGGTGGTGCATCTTAGGTTCAGTAAAGCCGACCTCTGGGTCAGCCCCACCCTGGGAGTTTCCCTGGTTTGCAAGTTGGCATTGCCTCAGGCAAATCCTATACTCACAGTCTCTGGTTGCCCAGGGAGACAGGGGGTGTGGCTTCAGAATATTCGGTAGTGAGCCGTATTGCTAGCAAAAGATGGCTGCTGTTTTATGCCTCAGGGAACTGCTGCTCCGGTGTAGCTCCCTTCTGGCCAACCGTCCTCTCTCCGCTCCCATGCCCCAGAGTCTGCACCTACCGGCTGCAGCCCCAGCACTGTCTAAACCCCTCGAGCAATCGCCCAAGAGTCTGGACTCCTGGGGGACAGGCCTCCAGACCTTGGAGCAAGAATGGAGGGGAGCGCTGGGAGCCCAGGGTTGTGGGCAGAGAACACACACAGTTTTACACAGTTTTATGCCTGGACGTATTGTTGCCAAAAGACGGCTGTCACACTGTGCCTCAGGGAACCACCATTCTGGTGTGGTCCCCTCTCCGCCGACTGTCATCTCCTCACTCCTGTGCCTGGGAGCCAGCGCTGACCAGCTGCAGTCCAGGCACTGTCCACACCCCTCGAGAAATCACCCAAGACTCTGAACTCCTGAGGGACTGGCCTCCAGACCTCAGTGTGAGTGGAGGGGAGCGCTGGGAGCTCAGAATTCCAGGTAGAGACTATATACAGTTTTATACAGTTTTATGCCTGGCAGGAGGACACCGTGGCACCCTAGTAGGGGAGGGAGGTCCAGGTTTTAGAGGGTCTCTCCCATGGAGTGTAGTGGGAGGACCTTTGAACTCTGCCCGATTGTTTATGAGGCACTCCAAACCGTTCTCATGGGGGAGGGGACTCCCGTCCACTTGGTGATGGATTTTGTACCTTTTGTTTGTATCCTTGTGGTCGCAGCTCACCTCAGCCGGGTTGATGTGCATTCTTCAACCTTCTCTCTTAGTGCAGCTCAAATCCACCAGGTTACTTGCTGAATTTTTGTCCTTTAACTCTCCTTCTGGACAGGAGCCTCTGTGGAAAGCTGGCTTCAGTCAGCTATCTTGTCTTCTCCCCCCCACTTGTTCTTTTCTTGCTTATACGTTTGAGTTCTCTGTGGATTCTGGTTATTAAACCTTTGTCGGAGACATAACCTGCAAATATCTTCTGCCATTCTGAGGGCTGTCTGCTTGCTTTACTTACTGTGTTCTTGGCTGTGCAGAAGCTTTTTAGTTTGATCAGGTCCCAATAGTGTATTTTTGAAGCTGCTTCATTGCCTGCGAAGTCCTAGTCATAAAATACTCACCCAGACTGATTTCTTCAAGGGTTTTCCCTGCACTCTCTTCTAGTATTTTTATAGTTTCATGTCTTATTGAAATCTTTAATCCAGTGAGAGTCTATCTTAGTTAATGGTGAAAGGTGTGGGTCCAGTTTCAGTCTTCTACAGGTTGCCAGCCAGTTCACCCGGCACCATTTGTTAAATAGGGAATCTTTTCCCCACTGGATGTTTTTAATTGGTTTATCAAAGATCAAATAACGGTTAGTAGCTGGGTTCATCTCTTGGTTCTCCATTCTGTTCCAGACATCTACTTCTCTGTTTTTGTGCCAGTACCATGTTTTTTTTGATCACTATTGATTTAAAGTACAGTCTCAGGTCTGGTAGCGTGATTCCTCCTGTTTTGTTTTTATTGCTGAGTAATGTCTTGGCTATTCAAGGTTTTTTCTGATTCCATATAAAACAAAGTATTATTTTTCAAGATCTTTAAAGTATGACAGTGGAGCTTTAATAGGGATTGCATTAAAATTGTATATTGTTTGGGTAGTATGGACATTTTAACAATGTTGATTCTTCCCAGCCATGAGCATGGTATGTTTTTCCATTTGTTAATGTTTTCAGCTATTTCTTTTCTTAGAGTTTCATAGTTCTCTTTATAGATATCTTTCAGGTCCTTTGTTAGATAAACTCCCAAATATTTCATCTTCTTTGGCACTAAGACCAAGTGATCCCATCGCAGCCTGGGCAAGGGACTTGAAGAGAAATTTCTCTGAAGAAGACAGGTGCACGGCCTACAAACATATGAAAAAATGCTCATCATCTTTAATCATCAGAGAAATGCAAATCAAAACTACCTTGAGATACCATCTAACTCCAGTAAGATTAGCCCATATCACAAAATCCCAAGACCAGAGATGTTGGCACGGATGTGGAGAAAAGGGAACTCTTCTACACTGCTGGTGGGAATGAAAATTAATACATTCCTTTTGGAAAGATGTTTGGAGAACACTTAGAGATCTAAAAATAGATCTGCCATTCAATCCTATAAGTCATCTACTGGGTCTATACCCAGAAGACCAAAAATCACATTATAACAAAGATATTTGTACCAGAATGTTTATTGCAGCCCAATTCATAATTGCTAAGTCATGGAAAAAGCCCAAGTGCCCACTGATCCACGAATGGATTAATAAATTGTGGTATATGTACACCATGGAATATTATGCAGCCTTAAGGAAAGATGGAGACTTTACCTCTTTCATGTTTACATGGATGGAGCTGGAACATATTCTTCTTAGTAAAGTATCTCAAGAATAGAAGAAAAAGTATCCAATGTACTCAGCCCTACTATGAAACTAATTTATGGCTTTCATGTGAAAGCTATAAGCCAGTTATAACCTAAGAATAGGAGGAGGGGGAGAGGGAGAGGAGGAAGGGGGGAGGATGGGCAGAGGGAGGGTGATTGGTGGGATTACACCTGCCATGCATCTTACAAGGGTACATGTGTAACTTAGTAAATGTAGAATATAATTGTCTTAATACAATAACTAAGAAAATGCCAGGAAGGCTATGTCAACCAGTGTGACGAAAATGTGTCAAACTGTTTATAAAACCAGTGTATGGTGCCCCACGATCACATTAATGTACACAGCTATTATTTAATATTAGAAAAAAATAATAATAATAAAACTTAAGGGCTATGAAACAGTGAAAAAAAAAAAAAGAAAGGCTTTAAAGGAAAATAAACGCATCAACCTGTATGCTGTTGGCATACAAACTTCATTTCCTATATTAAAGAGAAGCTTTTTTTTCTTTTGACAAAGAAGGCAAAATTGTTTGGTTTTTTTTTTTTTTTAGTTAAATATGTTCCTTGTTTGTAAAAACATCAATGGTATTTCTTACTAACAATCATGAGTGGTTTGATCTCACTGGTGAAGCCAGGGTAGACTCACAGAGCTTTTGAAGATGGGGCAGGGAAAGTGATTGGTTCACTTCTTCCATTGTGAGGCATTTTCAGTTTTGTTGTTGGTGGTAGTGGTGTTATTTTTATTAAATCATAACTGTGTACAAGGATGTATTTAGGGGTTTCATTGTACTGATTTGATATACAATGTGAAATGCTTTCATTGAACTGATTAGGTGTTAATCATTTTCAATTTTATTCATTTTGGTGTTAGCCATAGAGGTTCTGGACAGAGACATCCCAGTTTCTTCTGAGATAAGGAAGCAGCTCCAGATGGTCCAGGCTTGTGGAAAGGATTACTAAATGGGGTAGCATAGGCAATGTATTTACAGATGTTCAATAAATGTCCTTCCCCTAGACAGGAAGGTTCAAACTCAAACTCAGATTTGTGAATTCCCCTGTAAAAACTGTGCACAACAGTTCTTACTTAGAGCTCTGAGAAAGGCCATTAAATAACCATTTTCTCTTGAACATACTAATTTTGGACTACTTTTCTCTTTCTTTTCCTCTGCTTGTCATCTAACTCTATTTCATATAATGATTAACTTTTTCCTACTTTTTTCCTGTCTCTGCCTATTACCTAGGTCTATTCTTGTATCTATTCAATTTGTGTTTGCCTTTTTAAAAATATGTAGTAGTATTTTATCCTATGTATCTTTTTGCATTTTTTGTAATAAAAAATGACATTCACAAATGCATCTTACTGAATAATTTTACCAATTGTAATATCTGAGTCATGAAAATATTAGTATTAACAGCATAATTAGTAGTTATCATTTAATTAAAGTGTACCTGCTCTTTCAAAAATGTTACTATCTATTCAGAAGCTGAAATCCTATTGCCTATCTCCATGAATGTGAAATAAAATATGTTCTTTCTGAAAATTGGTATCTTTCATGTTTTGCAGTTTAAAAGTGACTTTTTTTTTTTATTGTTGCAGTTTGGCCTTTTTTTTTTTTTAATTTTTTTATTGTTGCAGTTTGGCTCTAGCAAAGGCCTTTCAGGGTATTTCTAGGTACGCTAACATAATGTGAGTCATGGGTGCCTAGTAATATTCTTTAGAAGGGCCTTGAATAGGAAAGAAGACTCTCCCTCAATGGAAGTGATCCTAAATGGGAGTGGGGAGTGATTCTGTGTTTCCTCCACTCCACCCCGGCGATATATAGCAATATCTAGAGATATCTTTAGTTGTCACAATTAAAATAAGGGAGTATTGCTCCTAGCATCTAGTGGGTAGAGGACAGGGATAATGCAAAGCAGGACAGCCTCCCACAACAAAGAATTATCCAACTCAAGATGTCAATAGAATTGAGGTTGTGAATGCTTGCTCTAAGGGAACTTACATTGGGGGGATGCATAAAATTCTCTGGTAATGTGAAATCAAAATACTGCAGGTTGAGGGCCTACATTCTGAAAAGGAACAAGTACAGCTAGGTGCTACAGTGCTACCCAAGGAGTCTCACTTGAAAAACCCTTGTAAAACTGGCATATGTACAGTTGCAACCACAGGACATTTGCCTATGTTGATATACTAGGGTTTCATGCCTATGCAAAGCCCAGGTTTTCACAGAGAATCTTGGAAGCCATTATTCCTACCTTGTTCTCTAAGATTACTCTGGAAGCAACTCATTGACCCTCTGAGATAAGCCTATGGATATAATCTCAGGGTTCCATTGTTGGTAAAATGGCATTAGAAAAAACACCAAACAAGACACTTTATTAGTTAAATGGAAAATATAGGAGACGCTTTTCTTTCACAAATATAGACATCTAGCCTATACTTTACTTCTTACATCTAAAGCTGTGAAAGAATATTTCACATTTTTACAGAAACAGACTGGAGAACTGTTGGGTTTTATTCTGTGAAGCACTGCAGGTATTTGGTTGGCTGTTTCCCAGCTATTTAACAGACTGTAGCATTCAATGCAGCAGTGTGACAAGCAAGCCTGGGCATGTTTTTATTTGTGTTCATGTTATTTGAATAAGATTCAACTACTGTCACTTTCATTAATTAATGTGAAATTCATTAGTCCTAGCATTATTATTAGAAATGCTCCCTTTCCAAGGCATTCAGACAATGTGTTGTGTCATGGCAGCTGCTCATTTCCAAGTCATCATAACAGATGACATGGAGATAAAGACATTGTTGTACCAGGCTCCTGGATAGGCCTGAGCTCTCTTTAAATTATTTCTTACAAATTGATATTTCCTGAGATTTCCTCTGGCCTTTCTCAGGGACCACTAGGGATTCACAGAGAATAATCTTAGCCTAAAGGGGAAAGCACAAAAAGTTTTCACTCTACAGTAACAGTGATAACATCATTGATGGTGATATTTAATTAAGGATATGGGAGAGAGGGTGTTCAAACTTCCAAGTTACTTAGGAACTGCAATCTTAATGATTTTCATAATTAAAATAAGATGCAAAATGCAACTCTTCCTTACTTACAGAGTACATCGAGATAATAAAAAACTTCTTTCAGCTTGGCATTGAAAGTTCGTCCAGTCTAAGGCTCTTAGTCTCACTCAGGGCAATAACAAAACAAAACTCCCTTTTATTTCAGGTATCCTTCCAGGTTGGAAAATTATAAGGTTAGGATATGTTCAGCTACGTCTCTTGCCTAACCCTCACCCATCTCCTTCTTCATTCCTTAAGTCTTGTTTCTGTCTCCAGGGCACAGAATTACAAGCAGCACAGAAGCTGAGGTAGGAGATATTTGTGACCCATTGAAAGAGAAGAAATTACCAAATCCAGGGATCTTCAGTCATAAATACTGAAGTAGATAAATATCCAGCAGTAGATACTCTGGATACTCAACAAAATCTTCTAAAGGCACATTCACTTTTGGACACCTGTCATACGTAGGGGGCACCGATGGCAGATCTCAGCAATACCAGACAAGGCTCTGCCCTTTCCTTATTAATTGTCTCATCCTCACCTCCAAAGCCAAAGGAGTCAAAAAACACAACTCAGAAGGATTAATGACACAACCCTGATATTTCCCAGGACCGTAGAATTCCACAGCTGGATCAGGCCCAAAGTGGAGGAAAGAAAATTTACCTAGATACACATTGAAGTCTTGGTTAATATTCTGGACTGGACTAGAGCTATGTGATTATTGTAGCGGACTAAAGTTTTAATTCCTAAACAAGAGATCATTTGTTTATCATCTGAAAAGTAAAACCTGCCTAAAGGGTTCATCCAGGGGCAGATAAAGAACTAATCCATAGAAAGTACTTGAAGGGACTGAAGATGCACTTTGAAGGGGAAATCTCATTGCCTTGTTTTATGTTTGTACTCCACAGGGTCCACCTTATTCAATGAACCCTTTTGAACCTGTATTTCATTTTTGGTGGGGTGCCTGCCAATCCAAAATGAAAGGCCATTCGCACTCAACCATTGATACGTTCCCAAACACCTTGTCACAGAAAAGCTCTTTGTCTCTGTTTATAATAACATGAGCACATTTAAAGCTGAGAACTCCACAAACCAAGGGGGTGAACACCAGGTGAGTACAGGATTGTAATGTTAAAGGTGATCTATACATTTTTTCTGGTTTAACCATACCTTAACTATAAAAATGAGGCTAAATATAAATGAGGCTAAAAAATCACCTGTTCAAACTTGATCATATTACAATGGGTAAACTGAAGCTCAGCTAAAGAAAGACCCTTTCCAGAGCACATACAACAGGATGCTTACCAGTAGAACCCAGGCTTCCTATACTAATAATATTGCCTCTGTCTTTCTCCTTATTTGCAGCAATAACATTTTTTATTTTTGCCTTTTGCTTTTTGCTAGAAATGTTCAATCTAGACCATATTGAAAACTGGAAGAAAACTATGTACACTAGAACAATAGAATATTTGAATCTACATGCCTTGTTGCAGAAGCAAAATATGTACATGTACTTGCGTGCTTCCTTTCCCATGGTTTTGACAACTGATATTTTCAACACATTATAATGTAGATGTGTTAGAAACACATTGCCAAGGGAAAACTCTCCATGCAAAACTCACAAAGCAGTTGTGCACAGTACACTGTCGTTAGAGTAGCAGAGTTAGACTGCCATTTTAGGCACGGTACAGAATGTGCACATAATGATCATTTCTGCACTGGATACACTATAAATCTTGCCAAATTAGGCTTACTTAGTGCCAAGTTGATAGGAATCGCCAATTTCTCTCTTACCCTGGGAAATTATAAGATTCTTCTTTTTCTAATGAAAGAAAGGAATAGTAAGCAGAATTGTAAGCACCTGCATCCGTTCTTGGCCTGCCTCTTGCCTTGAGAACTGCTTTGGTTGGCCTGCAATGCCTGTGGGTGCATCAAAGACCATGGGCTCTATGGACATTATAATATCCATTCTACCTGCTGTTTTTGGAAAAATTAAAAATACAACCTGCTTAGAGGAGAAATCATTTCTTATAAATAATTGAACATCTGGGGATTTTAGTGGGGTATTTGGTACTTTTAACATCTTCAAATAGAAAGCCTTCTCCCAGTTCATTACTGAAATAATATTCACAGCAATTTATAAAGTGATAACAGAACAGCTATTATGCTTGAAGACAGACTCTCCCTGACTGGATAAATAAGTAGACCTGAGTTAAATGCAGTGTCCGTCTTTCTACTATTTAATACTGTAAGCCATTGATCTCTTGGACATCTTTAAATTTTCATGTATTTGGACTAGGGCCATCTGGTTCAGGTAGCCTTGTTAAAAAGGGATTTGCAGGTCTTTGCAGTGTTATAGCCCTGCCAAGTCAGAATAACTCAAGACAAGGTCAATGTCTAGGACTCTCTTGTATTAAATCAGCACGTAAGCTTATATGCATTGCAGATTCCTTGCCCATGAGATCTTTTGTCTAAAGCAATCTGCTGAAAGGTGATAGGGTTGAAGCATGGGCTAGACGAGATGCATATGGCAGAGAGTCTGTAATATTCTAAGTGGTATCAACTGTGTCCCCTGGGGTCAAGATAGGAACAGTATTGGTAAATCAATAGTTTAATTCATCTGAGACAACACTATTTATCAAAACTCTTTTTTATTAAACAGAACTCTGCTAAACAAAATCCTTTGCTGACTTAGTTGGCAGGAGCCATCTTGCATCATATGGCGAATCCTACTCACACTAAAACAGTAATCAACTGCTACAATCTTCTCATACTGCTGCTCTGACAGAAGGTTTGCTAAACAGACCAAGTGTTTCCCTTATGCTTAGGCACATGGCTATTAAGTAAATTCTGACAAATTGAATTGTAATTGTGGAAGATTTGGAGAATGGTGACATTACTTAAATATTAAGTCATAATTAAAATGACTCAATCACACACAACATTCAAAAAATTTACTGAAGTCTATAATGGGTAATCTATAACCTAAAAGAGAAATACCCTTATTAACAGTTGGTCAAATATGGAAAGAGATTTTTAAAACTATTTTTTTAATAAAATTTACCTGAATTTTGTCCAAAAATTTTTTTAAAAGAGAGAGAAACAAAGCCATCTGTAGGTCCTTGTCTGGTTTTAAAATATTCTATGAGCCTTCTGTAAAAAGGGTGAAAAATGTAATAAAAACATTGGTTTTAGTACATTGGAAACCGTCCCTGAACTCCCACATTCTCTAAAGGATGAAAGAGAGCTCCAGGGAGATAACAAAGAAAATTCTCTCTGGTGCCTTATAAACCAAAAGAGTGAGTTTCAGCAGTGGATACTCAGAAGAATGGTTTCCTTACAATTCAGAGTCTTCCATCCTCTATGCCCTGGGAGAAATAATAACTGCCCAGGGATGGGTTTATAAAACCTACTCTAAGGTGTCATTCTGCAGAGGGCAAAGCAACCACAGTCACCCCTACAATTCCCCTACAGGAAAGTTATACTCAGTGCATCCCACCTCATCCTTACAACTTCCACCAATGAATATTTTTCAATAAATACAAAAGAGATAAGATTTCTAGGACACTGAGAAGCTGAGTGTGTTCACGCTTGTTCAGGGAACACTGACACTGCCATCTGGGTGAGGATATGGGCTTGCTGATTATGCATTTTATTTGAGAATCAGAGGGCTTAATTTTGTAAATATTCCTTTAAGTGGAAGGCAGCGATGATTAATGTAAGTTCTTCAAAAATAGAAGTATTGAAAATACAAGCATGAACATAACAGGGTAGTAGCCTAGCAACAATTCAACTTCTCTGTCAACTCTGATGGGATTTTTACCTATTTAGAAAGTGTCAGCAGCTAAGGAATGTGGGAATAAGAGAAAACCCTTTATCTAAAGATATGTTATCTGATCCTACATGGCATAGCCTCCTAAAGAGAAGTTCTGTATCTTTGGCTAAATAAACCAAGTGTCTTTAGCATTTTGTAACAGGTGTGTGTTTGTGGTGGTGGTTGCGTCTCTTCCAACCAACCTATAAACTATGTGCCTTGCTATAGTAATAAGGAAGAAAAAGTCGAAAAGTAAAATTCTCATACATCCTTAAAAGACAAGATGGGTGTGAAAGAAGAGATTCTGTGTTTTTGATCATTTTTCACTTCTCTGAATAGTGTCATTCTCAGAATATGTTTTAGCCACATCCGAAAATATCTTTTGTCTCCAGAAACTATTGCCTAGGTCCACTGGTATGGGACCTTTTCTAGAGCAGTCCCAGGGCTTTGGCTTCATTCATAGTTCTCTAGTGTACAAGTAGAGTCAAACCGAATTTCTTGTGTGCAAACCGAATTTCTTAAGTGCAACTCCAGAGTCAAACCAAATTTCTGAGACAAGTGTAATTGGCATATGACCTTCAATATACATGTCCTGGAGCAGACCTTGACTCACAGTTTAGAGGCCATCCAGAGACTTTTGTCTTCTGAAATGCATATTAGAACAGAGCTCTGAGATTAAAGGACCCTTTAACTTAATTCATTCAGACTTAGACTATAAGCATCAGTTGTCCTACTAATTAATACCTATCCATGTCCTGTTCTCCTTGGTCTCTTTTAGATTCTTCCACAGGCTGAGTTCCAGTTGGAACACTGCAGCAGAGTCAGTGAGCAGCAATTGCTGAGCAAACCCCAGCACATTGTCAATAGCTAAGTCTCTAACAAGATTAAATAGCCAATTTCCCCTGATTTTCTGGTCCTCACTACTAAAACAAGCGGAGGAATTAGTGACCAGTCTCCAGGTTAGTAATCCAACTCATAATTATATACATTCTCCCATTCACATAATACCTCTCCATTTTCAATTGTGTTCATGAACATTCTCCAATTGATTCTTCACCAAAATTCTACAAGGTAGATATTGTTATCTCTGCATTATGAATGATGTCACTAAAGCATAGACTCAGACCCAGGACAATGTTGGAGCTCTTTCAACTCTTCTATGACTGCCTCTCACACTTCAGACATCTTTAGTTATTGATGAATAATTTAACTATGTTGTGGCTTATACTAAGCAAAAACATGATTCCTAAGTGAATGTTCTCTACTGAAACTATGGTTGCCCTGGACTGTCCAGCTTCACTCCACTCTTAGTCAGTTCAGATAATACAAGGATGTCTATTTTATCAGCACCTGAAGCAAAACTTAATTACAAAGGTAAAAATAAAATCACTTGGAAAGGAATGATCCATACAGTGGGTGAAAGCGCATCTACTTTTACATTGGTACCAAGCAGCTGTGGAAAAGGTGGAATTTTTTTCCATGAGAATTTAGACCTCTCTTCAATACCTCTACCTTTAGTTATTGTAAACAAAGTAATTGACTTATTGATCATTCATTGAGCAATTCCTTTTCTGTCAAGTACCATCTTAAGTGCCAAAGTGAACGTGAAGACTTTCTGCAATCAAGGACCTACAGTCTAAGAACTGGGCAACAGTAGTGGAGCAAGCTAACTAAGTACATACACACATACAGGTGCAGAAAGAAGGGTCCTACCCTCTTAAGACCCTGAGGGGTGATGAAGAATAGCTCCAGAAAGTGAGCGCTAAGCTGAAAAGACGAGTAGTAATTAATACGGTTTGGAAATGGGAGGGTGGGAAGCCAAACTGTTTTACAGCTTGGGGAATACTTGGTGGCCTGAATATTTCTGTTGCAACTGTGCTCTATCTTTCACCAGCTTGGTTTTTGATTCTCATTTTACAAACTAGAAAAGGCGTGTTCAGACAATTTAAGAGACTTATCCAAGGTCACATAGCTAGGACGTGTGAGTTGCAATAACTAATATCAAGTCTGTATGAATACTATGATTTTAGAGAAGAAAGAACAGCAGACTGGAAGTCAGGTAACTAGAATTCTATTTGTCACCAAATCCCTGTGCAACCTTCAACAGGTCACTGAACAGCTAGGCTCTGTTTCCCTTATCTATAAAATGAGGGGATTTAAAACAGATGACCTCCAAAGTTTCTTGAGCTCAGTCTGAAACATTTAACTCTCTCCTGCTCAAACAAATTCAAGTTTTAAAAATCCTGAAAAATAAAGAGGAATTACTAACAACTGTGTATAAGAACCATCATTTTACTATTATATTCATATATGTATGTATGTGTGTAACTGTATGTATACACAATAGTAGTTACTTCCCTATGTATATATATATAGAAGGAGCAATATATCGCAATACTATCTAAACTCCAATATAATTTTTGAAGTAATGAATATGTTATTTTGAACCAATAACTCTTTTAGATAACAGATACTATGCAATGACTACAATTTGATAGTTTTCATTGCTGTGGTTTGTTTGAGGGCAGTGAATGGAGGATCAGACCTATTCAGGAATTTTTGTGGTTACATTCCATAAAATAAAAAAGTTTTACTATGTTTTTTTATTTTCTGCTTACTGTGTAGGCTTTGGAAAAACCAATATTCTAAGTATAATGAATAAGGCACTCAAGTTTCCTTGAAAAAAATTCATGCACCCAAGGAAAGAGATTATTTAACACATAAAAATGAAAGATGGGAGAAAATGACTATTCCAGAATGTTTTTGAACTGCTGAATTTTCAGAGTTTACGAGAGATAAATTTTTAAGGTTAAAATCTTGTTTAGAAAACATTTTTAAATGATAAAAAGCATTCCTCATGTTGTTTTAAACAGAGCTTTTTTCTTAATACTATCTGCTTTAGAGAAGTTCATATTGGATATTTCTTGAAGTTAAAAAAGAAAAAGTGATCTATATATCTCTACAGTGATCCATCCTGCTATAATAGACATGTATTTTTTCAATATAATATCATATTTTAACCTCACAATACCATATGAGTTTAGTAGCTTATTAGTTTCTTATGACTGCTATAACAAATTGCTACAAACTGGGTGGCTTAAACAACATAAATGTATAGGATCTGACAATTAAGTTTGCGAACATATCCTAGAAAAAGTACTACATACCTCATTGCTGAAATCACGATGGTCACATTCAAAGTACTCCTCTTGGAAAGCTATGCACTATGAACTATGACCTAGTCCACCCTTCAAAGCAATTTTGGAACACTTTTTCTGGAATGGCCATCAAAGCTGTCATCATATTACCCTTGATGTCTTGAGTACCATCAAAATGTCTTTCTTTCAATATTTCCTTTACCTTTGAGTAAAGAAAAAAGTTACTGGGGGCCAGACCAGATGCGTAAGGAGCGTTTTCCAATACAGCTACTTTTTTACTGGCTAAAAACTCCCTCACAGTGAGTGTGAGCTGGTACATTGTTGTGCTACAAGAGCCATGAGTTGTTGGCCAAGATTTTCAGTTAAGATTTTCCTGTTTCTCTACTGATGTTTACTCAGTCTGCTGTGCTTCTCACAGTCAGCTGATGATTCTGACACACAATATGATGTATTTTTGCAACATTTTTGTCAGTTCTGCTCATGACTGGTTGCCCTGACCCAGGGGTCCTCAAACTACGGCCTGCGGCCCACATGCGGCGGTGTGATTATATTTGTTCCCATTTTGGTTTTTTACTTCAAAATAAGATATGTGCAGCGTGCATAGGAATTATCATAGATTTTTTTTTTAAACTAACGGTCTGAGGGACAGTGAACTGGCCCCCTTTTTAAAAAGTTTGAGAACTCCTGCTTCTTTCCCCTCAGGAAAACGTTTATGCCATTTGTACTCTGCTGTTATTTTCGTGTCGTTATTCTCATAAACTTAGACTGACACGTTCCTGGTTTCACTTCCACTCTTTTCTTTTCTCTTCGACTTATCTTCCTTTTAATTATTTTCTTTTTTTTTAATTTTTTAAAGTTGTTTCAGGTTCATTGATGGTACAAAGAATTAAGTCACACTGTTTGCATTTGTTAGGTAGAGTCCCTCTTATAATTGTGTCCCACAAGTTGGTGAACTTAATTGTCAGACTTATACTCTCACAATTCTGGAGGCTGGATGACCAAGATTAAGATGTCATGTCAGCAAGGCCATGCTCCTCTGAAACTCTGGGTAGAATTTTTCCTTACCTCTTGCTAGCTGCTACCAGTAGCCACCTATCTTTCCCATTCCTTAGTACCCAGCTACATCACTCCAACCTCTGCCTCTGTTGTCATATGGCATTCTCCTTGTGTGTTTCTGTGTCCAAATTTTTCTCTTCTTAAAAGGAAAGGGGGCAAACCAGATTAGGGTCTACCTTCATGACCTCATTTTAACTCGCCTTTCTGCAAAGACCCTATTTCCAAATACAGTGATATTAACAGTTTCTGGGGTTTAGAGTTTCAATATATCTTTTGGAGGAAGGGTACAATTCAATCCATAAAATTCAGCCTTGGTATAGTTATTATTTCCATTTAGTAGATAAGCATATTAAGACACAGAGCACCTAAGTGGCTTCTCTAAGGTCATACTAAATGTTACTAGCAGAAAAGAGACATTTTCTGTCTTCTAATTTTCAAATCAGGGTTATTCTTCTAGGAAGGGACTAAGGAAAGTTACCAAATCAGTTAACAATTTGCCTAGAATCAGAACTTATATTACTATTAACCATTTATCTAGATAGATGTCTTACTTCAAATCCAAATTGTTTAAGCATGGGTATATTCTAGGTTATCATTTATAAAAATCAAATCCAATTGTCTTTGGGTATAATTGTACCTACTGTATAATTTTGATAGAGAAAAATATATTTCCTTTCTAAAATACATTTGATGGTGTCAACTTTCTGTTAATTTAGATGCAGAAATAATAGGCTATTCTTTAACTGATTCTATTCATAACCCCAAACATTCTTTGGCTGCTATGAATGGTGATGAAATAAACCTGGAATATTGTGTGGTACATGGAACATGCTGGAACCTTTCTCTTCAGTGCATAAGCCAAGGAAAACTTTATTTTGGGTCACAGGATAAAAGGGACAAAATTAAAACACAGATTCTTCAAGTGCCAGTGTAGGTGTCCCAAAGAAACTGAGTTACCTCTCTTTTCTCAAATCTCTGCCCTATTTATCAATTGTGTCCTCTAGCTAGACAAGAATCTCCTTTACAGAACCAACCTTATCCACTCTGGGATTTAATTTACTGTCATGCATCACTTAACAATGGGGATGCATTCTGAGAACTGTGTCATTAGGCAATTTTGCCCTTGTGTGAACTTCACAGAGAGTACTTACACACACCTAGGTGGTTTAGCCTGCAATACTCCTGGCCTAAATTGGATAGTCTATTACTTTTAGGCTACAAAACTGTACATCATTTTACTGTACTGAATACTGAAGATAGTAATAGCACAAAGGTAAGTATTTGTGTATCTTGACTTACCTAAACACAAAAAAAGTACAGTAAAAATACAGTGTTATATTCTTATGAAACCACTGTCATATATATGGTCTACCATTGACTGAACCATCACTAAGCAATTCATGACTGTACTTATGAACATGTGGGTACAGCTGTGAGAAGTATCTATGGACCCAGGTACAAGACATAAATTTAACCATGCCATGACCTCTCCTTGGGAACTTATGTGATTGTTTTTAATAAGAATCTATAGAGAATTCCCTTGGAACCCCTTTGCATGACCAATTGCCTGTTGGTTGAATGAATGATTTCTAATTGTATGAAGCTTCCTTGTAATCCCGGCCATTCTATTCCAGAGATACAGGCAGCAGATACTCTTGGTAAAAATCAGTAAAGTCAACAAAACATTGATTTAGTATATTATTGGCAAAGCTGGGTCCACTGGCTTTTTATGATATTCTGTAAGTTGTACTTAATTATGATATAGCCCATATGTTATTCATTAAGAATTTATTAATTCTTTCACCAACATTATGTGAGTACCTACTGCATATCAGTAGCACTGCCCTTTACCACTTTTCTTTCAAAAGAACATGATGGCTACAAACTGGATGTAGCCAAAGTCATGATGGCTACAAACTGGATGACACCAGGTACATAAAGGATTTAGGGAAATATTAAATAGTGAAGAATGCATTTCTAGCCAAAACCCCAAAGGCATGTCCATAAGGGATTCAAAAACATGAAATATAATGTCAATGTATTCTTTTATTCCCACAAAGGTCCTACTGCGACTTATCTTCACCATCCCTTATCTGGTATTACAACCTTATTACACATCACAAGATGAGAAATTTATAGAGAAAGTTGTATTTAAAAGCCTATGCCTGACCATAGTAGAAATCAAGGCATCTAGACATAGTTATGCAGCACTTGTTATTCAAGAGCCTCCTCTGTAACTTTCAACATGAGTAAGTTAATGTTTAAAACTTAAAATCTGTGTTTAAAAGGCAAGACCTCATTGGCCAAAGTGCCTCTACAGGTACTTTTCATCAGGAATGGAAATTTCTTTATTTCTCAAAGCATCTGCTTTGATAGGAGTCTAACCCAAGTGACAAATAGAAACTTCCTAGCCTTCTTGTCTATACTTAAAACTCCTTGTCCACCAGAACAAATAAGAAGAAAGATGTTATCATTTGCCAATCTACCATCAAGATAGTTAATTTTTTTCTAGCAGTAAAGCAACTTGAAGAAAGAGAAAACTAAGCCTGATTTGTAGATAGCAAAAAAGAAAAAAGCACGAACTAACAAAATGATTGCTAAGGCAAAGCATCCTCAGTGTTTCATTGTGCTTTGTCCCACTAGTATGGTTCTTAATAGTATTACTTTCTGTTGTAGCTACTAGGCTGTGAGGTAATTCATTAAGAAACCAAGCTTCCACTCAAAATAATGTTGTGTAGAGCAGCTGGCATAGAGCTTTACAATAAGAAATATTCAATAGATGTTTGGGGTTAGTAGAATCTAATGATATTTGCTTCCTGAAGAGGAAATAGAGGATAAGCAGTGGAAAATAGCACTAACTTTTATTATTTGACCCTTCCAGGTAAAGACAAAATAGATCATTTTTAAAGAGACACTATTGTATGGTGGAAATCACTAAGATTTTAGTGTTATCTATGGGGGGGCATCCAACCTTTTTCTTCTCTGCTGTACATTGGATTAATATGAGTTGTCTTGAGCCATACATTAAATACACAAACACTAACAAAAACTGATGAGAAAAAAAAAAAAGTTCCTTTCATTTTTTTTGCAGATACTGCATAAGCCTTCTACAGCTCATGGCCCACAGGCTGCACACCCCTGATTCTCAGTCTTTTAGTCATTATCTCTGAACCATAAGATTAATTCTCAATTCTTACCTATTAAATGAGAAGGATATACCTGCCTTCCTGAATTGTAAGGATTAATTATAAGTAAATAGCAATATAAAGCACTCAATACACAAATGTTTGACTTTTAGATGGTGGTAAATAAAAGAGACCAATGGTTTTCATACTTTTGCATAACTAATGATGATAATAGAGGCTCATTTCATCTCAGTGAAGAAGGGATTTTGCTAAGAGTTAGAACTGCCCAAAGATCAAATCAACTGATCACTGATTATGAGGTGGTGACTTCCCCATCATCAAGAGCCTTCAAGCAAAACCTAAATGACCTTTTACCAGGCACAATGAATAAAGAATTACGTACTAAGGCTTAAATCGTATCTTTTAAATGCTAAGTTTCTATGATGCCTTAAAATTCCTGATAGATTCTGACACAATGAGCACAATTTTTCTGATTATTCTTTAAAAGCAGAGATAATGATATTAGACAGAAGGGAGCAAATTTGTCACAAGACATTGAGTTTGGCTTAAATGGTAACTTTATGTGTCTAAAAAATTAGTATTCAGATTTTGATTTTTTTCAAGCAACACACTTTAGAAAAATAGAAAGGTCTAAATGTTCCACAGCCTCTGGCTTCCAATTGTCTATTTAAATAGCTCTCACTGCACTACTTCATTTTTTTTCCCCTCTAGTTGAGAAGTAGACATGACAAAGGTAGTTAAGCAAGTGCTGTTTATCAGTCCTACAAAAACATCTATTTACTTCCAGTTCATCAGGATATACCCTGGGAATTCTCTTCTCCAAACCCCTCTCAGTTTCTCAGTTTACTGTATTTTTCTCTCACCCTGCTTCCTACTCCATCCAGGAAGAGAAGGAAAAGATATCTGCTTTCTCATTCATAGTTTTCCTCTCTTATCTGAAGACTCAGTATACTTAGCCCTATAGAGGATTGTCTGGTCTCTCAAAGAAATTTCCCAAGAAGAAGTTTTCTGTCACCAAATGGAATCCTCATACCACCCCTCAAAAGAATAATTTTCTTTCTTTCATTACAATGCACTTCCTTTTGTCAGATTGTATCTGTATGATCTTAGAGAAAAGCCAACCCTGGGGTAGAAGGGGGCAGAGACATAGATTCCTATAGTTTTTGAGGGGGGCTACAGGATATTTGGGAAATCCCTGAAGATACATTCAAAATTTCATGGAGTGTACACTTGGCTGGATGAGCGTCAATAGCTTCATCAAATTTTTAAATGCCACAGATACAAAAAAATGATTAAGAATCAATGCCTTGGACTAGGTATAGTGGCTCATGCCTATAACTCTAGCACTTTGGGAGGCCAAAGCAGGTGGATCACTTGAGCTCAGAATTTTGAGACAAGCCTTAGCAAGACCCATACTCCATCTCTAAAAAAAAAAAATAGCTGGGCATTGTGGTGAGCACCAGTAATCCCAGCTACATGGGAGGCTGCACGAACCAAGAGGATTGCTTAACCCCAAGAGTTTGAGGTTGCTGTGAGATAGGTTGATGCCACAGCCCTCTACCAAGGGCAACAAAGTGAGAATCTGCCTCAAAAAAAAAAAATAATAATAAATAATAAATGCCTTACAGGAGAAAATAGTTGCAAGTAATATATTTGATAAGGGTTTTGGACATAGAATACACAAAGAACTCTGGCAAGCTAACATTAAAAAGAAATATAACCTAACTTAAAAATGACAAAAAGATTTAAATAGATATTTCTTCAAATGAGACATACATGTGGTCAGTAAACATGCAAATATAATCAATATCATGAACCATTAAGGAAGGCCAAATCAAAACCATAAGGTAGCACATCATACCCAGTGGAATGGCTACCATAAGACAGACAGAAAATAACAAGTATTGATATAGATATGGAAAAGTTGATAACTTGCTCTTTTTGACCAACAGAAAATAGATCACAAATTGGTAACACAAATAGCATCTGAAAAATTACCAGTCTTACAGAATAGGCATCAAAGAGCACTCCAGTCTTATAGAATAAGTATCAAAGAGCACTCCCATGATGTAAATGTAAGCATCTCCAGTTACAGGAACCCAGACAATGAGTAACCATCAATGAGAAAAATCTTAAATTTCACATCATTGATACATGGTAGAAGCTTAAGATTATTTCTAAATTTCTTATCTTCTTCAAATATACAATGAAGTAATGATAATTTTCTCCATGTTGGGGGGGGCGGAGACAAGATGGCTGACCGAAGCCAGCTTTCCACAGAGGCTCCCATCCAGAAGGTGAGTTAAAGGACAGAAATTTAGCAAGTAACCTAGTGGATTAGAGCTGCACCAAGAGAGAAGGTTAAAGAACGCACATCAACCCCGCTGAGGTGAGCTGAGACCCCAAGGATACAAACAAAAGGTACAAAATCTATCACCAAGCAGACGGGAGTCTCCTCCCCCATGAGAATGGCTCAGAGTGCCCCACAAACAAACAAGCATAATTCAAAGGTCTTCCCACTACACTCCACAGGAGAGACCCTCTAAAAACTGGACCTACCTCCCTTACTAGGGTGCCATGGAGTTCTCCTGCCAGGCATAAAACTGTATAAAACTGTATATATTCTCTACCTGCAACTCTGAGATCCCAGCACTGCCCTCCACTCTCACTTTGAGATCTGGAGGCCTGTCCCCCAGGAGTCCAGATTCTTGGGTGATTTCTTGAGGGGTGTGAACAGGGCCTAAACTGCAGCTGGTCAGTGCTGACTCTGCAGCATGGGAGTGAGGAGAGGACGGTTGAGAGGGAACCACACCAGAGCGGGGGTGCCCCGAGGCACAGACGAGCAGAGCAACAATAGGGCTCACTCCCAGATTTTCCAAAGCCACATGCCCTGTGTCCCTGGGCAATCAGAGGAGGCCGGGCATCTACTCAGGTGGCAACCATCAAGGAACAGATCTGGGACGGAAACGCAGGCCCCATGAGTAAAGGGTTTGCCTGAGGCGGTACCAGACTGGTGAAGTGTGGGGACTAGAAATTCATGCACAGAGCCAGGAAGTTCCCAGGGTGGGGCTGACCCAGAGGACCACTTTACTGAGCCTAAGACGTACCCGGCCCTCAGGGGATCATCAGCCTATAGACAAAGGAAGACAGGTGGCTAGAACTGACAGCTAACTGAATACAAACCTGCAAGAGCAAAGACAGGGCCTGAGGCACAGGCTCTGGGGACTCAAAACAGCTTCTCTTCTGCAGGGGAATTTAGCAGGGACAGAAACAAATTCCCACAAAGTTGTTCTGTTCTGTCAGTAACATCAATCAGGAGCGGGGCTGGAACTGAGTGAACACCCCCCAGCCTCCATCAAGCACCCGAGGTTGTCAGGCCTCACCTCCCCCTGCTACATAGAGGCAGAGGCACAGTGGCCTGGCTGAGCAGAAATAGATTTCCTTGTGATTCAGGCAGGTGCAAACCCCTGGAGTATCTATTCACTACAGGCAACTGGGTCACACCCCTGCAGGGCTATCAGTGACTGGGTGTGACAGAGGTGCAAGGTGGGGAAGGAGGCATCAACCTTCCCAGACTGATGTATTTGCTGGGTGGGTCCTCCTGACTCCACAGAGCACCTGAACAAGCCATATCTGAGTAGTCACCAGACCCCTGCGATCCAGTTGCCAGAGACCTTTTAAACTCTCCCACCCCTCACCCAGGAGGTGTGTCATATTTAAGACATGAAATGATAAAAACTCAAGAAGAAAGTATAGGGAAAACTCCTGATGATAGCCTGGGAAAGACTTTATGAAGACTTTATTTTTGGTGTTGCACTTGAAGCAACACCAAAAATAAACAAATGGAACATGACTAAGTTAAAAAGCTTTTGCACCTCTAAGGGCACAACAACTAAAGCAAACAGACAACCTTCAGAATGGGAGAAGATATTTGCATGCTATGAAAGGGGTCTAGTTATCACCCTGACAAAGGGGTGATAACTAGAATCTACAGAGAACTCAAGCTAATCAACAAGAAAAGAGCAAACAATCCTATTTATCAATGGAGTAAGAGACATAAACAGAAAAATGTTAGCTTGAACAAGTGTTTGAATGTGTTGCTAAAAATATTGTTTTATTCCAGTAAACTTGAGATTTCATGGACAAAAAATACATTGGAAAGCCAGGTGAGCTCATGTTTCAATTATCAATTGTTGCATAACAAAATAACCCAAAGAAGCTTGAATTACTGCAGTGTTCCATTTTACTTGTGGTTTTATAGGTCACAGATTTTGGACAGGCTTGGCCAAGAACTTAGTCTCTAACAGTCACTCAAGTGGAGTGACTGGAGTTAGAGGATTCACTTTCAAGATGGCTTATTACTAATGTGACTGACATCTCAGTGCCCTTTGCGCATTCTCACTCTCTCCTTCTTTCTCTCTCTAGCCTTCCATGTGGCATTGCAGTGGCATTTCATCTTCTGAGAAGTCTCCATATGCCTGCAGCTTCTGTGGTCTTAAGGAAGACATGATCCTTTCATGATTCTGGCTACTAAAAGGAAGGAAGCAGTAACTGCCTGGCCAGTTAAGAGCTAGGCTCAGAGCTGGCACAGCATCATGTGCACTTTACTCTATGTCAAAGCACTTATATCCTACCTAGATTCAAGGGAGAAGAGAAATACACTCTACCTCCTAGTGAAAAAGTAGCAATGTTATTATAGGAGAGCATGTTGAATAGGAGATTGTTGCAGTCATCTTTGGAAACTATAATCTCCCCCTGGCAAGCAGGTCATCAATCTTATATGATTCTCCCAAGAATTGGTATCTTCACCTGGAAAATGCAGGAATTAGACTGAGGTTCTACTTAGCGTCTTTTTATTATCATTATTATTATTATTATTATTATTAAATCATAGCTGTGTACATTAATGCGATCATTGGGCACCATACACTGGTTTTATAGACCATTTGATATATTTTCATCACACTGGTTAACATAGCCTTCCTGGCATTTTCTTAGTTATTGTGTTAAGATATTTACATTCTACATTTACTAAGTTTCGCATATACCCTTGTAAGATGCACCGCAGGTGTAATCCCACCAATCACCCTCCCTCCGTACTTAGGGTCTTTTGGATGCAAGAAAGAGAGACACACAACTTATCTTAAGAAAAATAGAGTTTTTATAGGAAAACACCAGATTGCCACTAAAACAAGCAAGCCTTCAAAACATCAGCTATGTTCCCTGGCCTCTCTGTAAATAGTGGAACATGTGGTCTTCCTCTTTTGGAAGACTGGTGTCTTTATAAATCTGATTTGCTCATTGTCCTAACCCTTCCTCCTAGGTACACACTCTGTATAACTGTAGGACTGGTGAGTTTTAACTCTTAGTCAAACAAATTCTCTCCTTGGTTTCAAAATAAAATTCCACAGAAAATCAGTCCCTCCTCCCATCATTCTTTTAGTTCCTCATGTCTGTCCACTGGAGGCAATTATATAAGCCTCTTACTGCTCCAAAGAATTGACTGCTTTTTTGGTCAGTTACGCCTTTTATCAGATGCCGTTATGAGACCAGATGCAGTTAGTGGACAGGGAGTTTGGTGTTGAAGATAAAGATGACATCACTTAGTACAAAAAAAAAAAAAATGGCCATCTAGAAGGCATGATGATCCATGAGTAATACAACTAAATATTCTCCCAAGTCATTCCAGCTCCAAGTGTGTATGGATTTTATAAAGGTAATTTCCATTAGCTTGTGCAGTAACACAATAGCCTACTCATTTTGAAATGCCTCACAGTGTTCTTATAAAAAGAAAAAAAAAGGAGCTACTGTACAGTTTCCATTCGCTGGAGAGAAGAAAGAGTGCTTCAGGGATCCAGCCTAATTTCCTATAGCCATTCTATTATCCCAGCTGTATCTATGGTTTCTATTAACCCTTCTGTGCTATTGATCAGCCTGGTCACAATGAAAGAGCTTTATTGAATTCCAAGTAATGGAAACTCATTACATGGCCTAGATAATTAATTACCAATTCTTTCCTTTTAGTGAAATTGAAACTGGCTATAGAGAACATGCTGAGTGAGCCCAGTAATGCAGCCTATTTAAAGTTTTATTTAATGCCTCTGAGGAGTACTCTACATTAGCCTTAGAGATGTGTTTGATGTACTGCAGGCCCTTAATACAATCCAAGCATGTTCCTTTAAAATAAACTATCTTTTCAAACGGACTCTATTGAAAGAAGGAGGCACTTAAACCACACAAGTAAAAAGAAATCAAAACAGAAATATAAATCATATAAAGATATGGAACTAAGGCAGTGCTTCACTTGTACTTATAAGCCAGGTCATCAAAATGTTTTGCAAACCACCAAATAAGTCAGAAATAGAGGCTGGGTTCATATCTTCAATCTTGTTTTTATTTTCCTTGTCCCACACAACTGCTAGGCATGAGATGATGTAACTTTCAAAGAATGGTGAGTTACTCAATTAATACATGTAATACCTAATGTCTGTAGAGAACTGATAATATCATCACCAGGATGGCGTGAAAACCGAGGAAGATGGTACTTGGAAATTATAGTTGGCATTGATAGAATGCCTACTATGTGCTGACACTGTGCTGGATCTTTTATATATGTTATGTCACTTAATTCTCACAACTCAACAATATGGATTATATTTGTTTTAAAGATTTGTTATGTCTGTTTTAAAGATAATAATAACAAAGCTTAATCAATCTGCTCAAGGTCAGGGCAGTAATTTCAGAAATTCAAATTTAGGTCTGCATGATTATTGAACTCTACTCCATCCACTATGCCATGCTATCTCCCTCAAAACTAGTATGTTTAATTTACAGGAAACATGAGAAATATTTGCAGTTTATACAGAGAACAAAGTACAACACAGAAAAGACAATTATGCTTTGAGTTGAAGCATGAGAGGAAATAATTTGATTACCACCACATCTCTTCTTATGACTACTGGTGCCAGTACAGAAAGTAATAGTAACTTGTGTTTTGCAAAACTTGGCCCTAAAATATATGAAACCTGGGGACAGTATAAAATCTGAATTTGATAAACTTTTTGAAGCCTTATTCAATCCTCTTATGTTATAGGAAGTGGAGATTTGTATAATTCCAATTATACAAGGTCAAATTGAAGTCAATTCCTTCCAGAATAAATACAAGTTTGACTACAAGAAGCATTTTAAAAAACCTTAATGTCCTTCATTCTTTACATCAAACTGTATGATAACCATGGCCTGCCAAACAGTTGCAGCAGAAAAGCTATTCTACATCATTTATTATTACATAAACCAATGAAATGAGGAGTGTGAAAAGAAAGAGGGAAAAGAAAGAGAGTGGTTATATTCAAAAAAATATAAAACAAGGTTGAATGCTTTGGAATACTTGAATATTGTTTAAAATATTGCTTTGGAGTTGAAGTGTGTGTGAGACAACTGTTAAACATCAGAAATTGTGTGAAAAAATATAATTACTTAAATTTTCATTTAAAAGATAATTATTAAACATAAAAACATGATTATTACTTAAATTATGTACTTAAATTACTTCAAGGATACTATTAAGAACTCACTCTACATTAAAGAAAATTAAAATTAAAATTGACTTATTGTGGGTAGAGGTTATGCAAGTAAAATAATGTATATGCTTTATCAGTTGACTCAAATTAACTTTAATAGGATTTGGTCCTACCTCAAAGTGTAATGTATACTTTCAATTTAAAATAAAACTCATTTTTGAAACAATTTTAATCCCCCCCATGACCATAGATATTTAAAATTAATCAACTAGTTACCCAACCTGGTTGTATTAGCTAAAAGGATTTCTAATATACCAAAGATTTCTCCATAGAAGGCAGAGTGAGATTTTGTACACATATCACACACACTTTGACTTCCTAACATCCTTTTATTTCTCTTTTCCTAAAACTGCACTCCTTCCTGTAGATTATTTTTGTCTAAACCCTCTCCCCTCTCAAATCCTTCTTTCCTCATCCGCCACTGGCAATCCACTTCCCGTTGTCTCTTCCTCACCTTTTCTTGTAGAGAACAACTGATGCCCCTTGGCATTCTCCTGTTCTGCATCCCCACCCATTAACTATTCAAAATAAGAAAGGCCCAGGTGGGAGAGAAGGAAGGAAGGAAAGGAGGGAGGGAGGGAGGAAGGGAGGAAGGAAGGTTAAAAACTATAAAAAGTGAAGTCAAATAAAAGGTTACACTGCATATATTTTAATTTACATTTGAATAACTGGATTGAGCAGACCTCTATTCATTCCCAGAAAGTCTCCTCAATGGACCTTTTACTTAACAAAATATAAAGCAAAGACCCTATGCTGAAATGAATGTCTTTGAAGAAATTTGTCACCACTAATGAGTCAAAACTCTGCTCAAATGATAAGGTAAGCAAATTAAAAATACTCTGTGGGGTAAAAGGAATTGCTTCTAAGAAGCATGGGCCAGAAGGATGAGTTGTGTGATGGGAAAATGTATACAGTGGAATCTGTAAGACACTCAGCTTCTTAGCTGGGATCTGATTTCCAGTGGCTAGAGCAGTGAGGGCCAGAAGTTGACAGAACAGTTTTTGAGGGACTTGATTTAGTTCTCAATGTAGCAGGATTCAAGAAGAAAGGCATAGACCTCTATGCAGGGGAGAGGGGAGGGTTGTAGATGCTTTCTAGTTTATATGGAATGGATTAGAAGCCTAAAGTGAGGCTGTGATAAAGCAAGCCAAGTGGCTGTCTAGATACTTGTGGGGGAAAATATTCCAGGCAAGAGCAGCTCCAAGTGCAAGTGTCCTGAAGCAAAACTGTGCTTGGTGTATTGGGTCATAGCAGGGAGGCCAGGATGGCTGGAACTGATTGAGGAAGGAGAGAAGTAGCAGTTGGTAAAGACAGAGGATCGGGAGAGTGGCATGGTTCTTTCCGGGCCACTGTAAAGATCACTTTCACTCTGATACAATCAAGATGAGTTTGAATATGAAGAAAGCTTTAAGACTGGAAGAAAATACCTATGTAAAACTGGATATTATTGAAGTGGAGAGATATGACACATTTTTTCATTATGCAAGGATTTACTATGGCACAAAGGAAGAAGTAGCAAGATGACAGTGATGCCAAGGCATTTTCAAATAAAAATGTCATATGCATAAATTAAAGACAAAATGTTGGTCTTGGGTATCTACTAACTGATGAAATCATAAGGGTAACAAAGTGAACTTAAATTTTAACAAAGGATTTTTACAAACCACCTCAGTGGTGTCAGGTATATGAGCATGAAGTCATCTTTCTGGACTTAAGTGCCCTACTCTTACAAAATGAGATATTTAAATTGTAAGAGTCTTATGGCCTCTTACTGAAATTTGGAATTTGCTGCAGATATGAATCTCATCTTAGGACTCATGTCTGGAATGAAAGAAGTATACCTAATTTACTAGTCACAGAACTACTATAATTATTAAATAATTTATAATTATTTGTTTAAGGAGATAGAAAAAGAACAGAGACTTAAAATAATGCTAAAGATTAAAAAGTATCACAAGAATGGGAAAAATTAAAATTCTTCAAAACTATACATAAAGACCAAAGAGCCTTCATCTTTGGGGAAGGGGGATTGGAATATGTCCAGAGCAGGGCAAGCTTATCTGCATGTTGGTAATCAAACTTTATATAATCTTGGGCATGCAGTGACAAACTTGAATATTTCTTGACAAGAACAGTAGAAATAATGATGTGTTTTAGGCAAAGGCACTTAGGAAATAGGGAAAAAAAAACACTACATAAATATGTCTCAAAAGTGACCCACTTCACCAACATGGGGATATGAGAAAGTCATATCTCTTTTATATTCTAAAAAATGAAAGTATAGTATCTTTTTCTTGAAGTTCTCCCTTTCCTAGCTTCCTCTATCCCCAAAAGGACATTACAAAATACTAGTCTTACTCAGTCTACCCGAGAATATTCTATTCTGCTAAGTACCACAGGAGGAGAGAGAACTCCATCTAACCTGTTATAAAAGTTGTCATGTGCCTGCCAGAATGTGACATTGTTGAACACTGGCTCTTACACAGCTCAGTAGTCACTATCCACTGCCAGTTCAAATCCCTTAAAAAGAACCTCCCACTTATAATCTCTCCCTCTTTCTTTTTTTGCTCCCATTATTTCCTGCTGAACTCCAAATATTTGCAGATTTTTTTAAATGTGAAAAAAATCACCTTCCACATATAAATTGCTTTATAAAATCTTTTCTGAAAGATTCCTTTCCTTCTGTGATTCCGCTCACTTCAAATACTTTTTTCTCATCTTACTACTTTACAAATAATGGGTTAGAAAATTACAAGTGGACATGGAGGCTACCTTGGTAAATACTCAATTCCTAAACATTGGAAAATTTTAAGCAGACTTAAAATTTCAAGGTGACTATTGTCGAAAATAATTAAGAAAAGAGTTCAGGAAAAACAGAATAATTAAGAAAAGAGTTCAGTTCAAACACTCCATATTCCCATGAAAGATCTGTTTCTGGGAGTGGCTTTGGCCAGCTTCTGGGAACTGAGGTCTTGTGGTTCCCCATCTGCTAAGAGTGTTTTTGCATACATTAGGCTTTTGGTCACACTGTACTAATTGGTTGAAATATTTTGTGTTAACAATGTGAATTTTGTTAAACACCTGTCTTTTCTGTGCGGTGCTGAGGCTTACGCAACTGAGTTCAGACAAGTGGGCATTTTTTTGGCTGTGAAGTAAACAGGGTTGCCACCACAGGCAAGAAATTTAAAGATATATGAACTGACCAAATGGTGGCTATCATTGAAAAAAGTTACATAAATTTTGTAAAATTATGGATTGATATGATAGAAATTCTCCTAAAATACACTAACCTAACTTCCTCATGTCATTTATATTCTTTTCAAAATAGCACGTTTCATTTACTACGCAGCCAATATTATGACAATGATTGGAAATCAAAAACATCCTGAATTCCCTATTAAAGTATATAGAGCCAGGCAGACTTTATATACTATAAAGGGTTCTCTGCCATTTACTAGCAACATTATCTTGGATAAGTAACAAGTTACTTTTAATTAGTATTATTCTATTCTATAGTATTATTCTATTATATAAGGATACAAACCAGAATATGCAAAAAATTCCAAACCAATGTAGCTATATAATTTGCCCTTGGTCACTTGGCTAGGTACTGTCATGTTTAATATAAAGAAATGTTGTTGAAAAATTTTCAGGGATATAATGGTTGAATAGAAATAGATTATTTATTAGTGAAAAGAAGAAGAAGGATTCAACCACAGAACTCCAGAGAGACTAAGAGATTAGAGGCATCTGTAGCCATGGCAAACAGAGAGCTGAAAACAGAAAATTGTATGAAAGTCTGTGAAGAAACATTGGACCTATAAGTTACCATCCCCACTCACTATAGAAGTTATGCCAAAGATAGGAAAGTTTGTGATTGAGGAATGAGTGTGAAAACAAAACCCAACACAGAAAAGAATAATGCTGTATGATTCCATTTGTATAAACTTTAAGAGCAGGTAACACTAATCAGGAAGGGTAGAAGTCTAAGTTGTCAGGGAGAGGGGAACCACTGATAGGGAAAAGGATATCTAGAAACTCACAGGCATGGGAATGTCCAACATCTTGATGTGGCTGAGAGTTACACAGATCCATACAGATGTAAAAAACCTGTCAAGTTGCACACAAATGTATATGTGTTACTGAACGTACTGCAAATCCTAAATCCAAGAGTCCAGAGGGTCTCCTAGCATCAAATCTAAGCATTTTAGGCTCGGCCAAGTTTCCATGGAACATAGGAAAAGAAGTTCCCAGCAGGGAATCAATCCCTTATTTTGGTGTTGTTATTTACCCAGAATACTTGATTCTTTTTTTTTTTTTTCATTGAAAGATCTCTACTTTATTTTTTTGTTTGTTCATTTATTTATTATTTTTTTTCTTGATTCTTAACTCACAATTGGGTGAAATTTTTCCTGACCATATTAAGTCAGCTGTTCTTTTTGTCCCAAATTTTCTTCACATTTGTGTAGCTATCCCATCCCCATTTTATTCCCCCAATCCTAACCACTGCCTCTAATGATATTTGGATGTTTTGAAAGTAATATATAACACATTATTCATGATCTTCTAATAGGTCAATCATCACGAACGTCCTATCACTATTAATTTCCATCCCAAGGCTATTATCTTCTATCACCATAAATTAGTGTTCCTTGATATTGAACTTTATATAAAGTAATCACAAAATGTATACTATTTGGCATGCTACTTGTTTCATTCAACATAATGGTTTTTTGAAATAGTAGTTTGACAGGTTCAGAAGACTTAACTGCACAAAACTGATGACAGAGGGGAGTCAGTATCTGAAATAAATTCTATCCACTATGGTATAGAAGCTCCAGGAGCACCTGGTCAGTTGTCAACTATAAAGACAGGTGCAGTCAAGGAATGTATCAAGATACTTGAAGGTTTAGTCACAGGCAATAGGCAAATGGGTCACTGAGAAGGCCGAGAGGAAGAAGAACAGTCAAAAAGACAAAAAAAGGTTTTGAAAGAAAGTCATGGTAATGGACAGACAGGTGGACTATAGGAGCAAGAGAACCTCAGAAGGTATAAATTTGTCATCACATAACAGAGCACTTGTACATTATTCTGGGGCCACAGGAGAAAGACGACAAATAACCACTGGGTTCATGGAACAGAAAAATAAGAGGCGCAACCCAAACTGATAGGAAGTGTGAATTCTTTGTTTTTCAAGTGCTATGCCTTTGAATAATTTGGCCTCTGGATCAGGATTCGGCTGTCTGTCTGTTCTGTTTGATAAAGAACAGGGAGGAAGAGTGGGAAATCTTAGGTCAGATCAGAGATAAGAAGACAATTCTTTACTGAATGTGTAATCCAGTGACAAAAATTACTAGAACAATTTCTGCTTGATGAAAAGATGTCCGAAGCTAAATTGAAAAACTACAATTTCATATCATAGAAATCTCAGCTGGGAAAGAATTTGTCAACTTTTCAGAGCTCCTTACACAAAGGAATTTATCCATGTGATAGATTATCCAGAGCTGTTCATACCTACATCAAATCTTCTTCAGTGTTTTCCTAAAGCAACGATACAGCATTTCTAAGGATAGATCACTTCCTCTGCCAATTTGCATCTTCAATAAGTTCCTTAGGTTATTCTTATACACATTAAAGCTTGAAAATGTTGTTTTAAACTATTCAAGAAATAATTATAATTGTCAATCATACCCATGTGATAATGAATAATTAACTTTTTAAAAGTCAATTATGGCTCAGCATATGTAGCTCAGTGAGCAGGGTGCCAGCCATATACACCCAGACTGGCAGGTTCAAACCCAGCCCTGGCCTGCTAAACAACAACAACTGCAACCAAAAAATAGCCGGGCATTGTGGCCAGCTATGTGGGAGGAGGAGGCAAGAGAATCTCTTAAGCCCAAGAGTTTGAGGTTACTGTGAGCTGTGATGCCATGGCACTCTACCAAGGGGGACGAAGTGAGACTCTGTCTCAAAAAAATAAATAAATAAATAAATAAAAAATAAAAATAAAAAGTCAATCATATGTATTATATTTGAGGGTACTTAGATCTTGAACCAAAAATATAGTTATAAATTGATTGATGAAAAAAATAAAATTCTAGCTTTATGAATTTTTTCCCCCAGGGCTACTTCATCACTATAATTTCTGATCATCACTGTTTGTATAATATAATTTCATCCAGTAAATATATTTTTTAGCTTCAAACTTGAACTTATATGTCTTGACAAAATTCATAGATCAGTGTCCCACCTAAAATGTTCTTTGAGGACTTAAAAAACATGCAATTGTTCACTGGAGAAATATCTTTGAGAAAGCTTTATTTGAGAAAATGGAAATGAGTTTTTATCCTAAACTGAGGCAATCACATTTTATCTCATAAACCTGTCATTTTCCCATCAGTCCACACTGAAGAACTTAGCACACAAACACTGCTAGCATAGTTATTATTGTGTAGTTGACGACATACGTGGTTCTATCACACAGAGCTTCCTTTCTAAGCAATCACAAGACTTTTGAGATGAAATGCTGAGTTTCTTCATAATTACCCATTTGTTCTTATGAAAACTGGAGATATCCTAAATGAAAAAACGGTTTCTTCAGCTGAAATATTGCACAGTAACTTTGCCGATTCATAATTTTAAGGCGTGAAAATGTAATTTTCATCTTCACATTTTTTCCTAGATAAATGTTTTATTGTTAAATTTTTGCAGATATAAAATTATTTCATTGTTTCTATTGCATTTGGATGTGTTTTCATGATTTTCTTCCTTTGGCAATAAAATGACTTTTTAAATTCATAATTTTAAAAGAACATTCTGTGGTCAGAAATTCTGTCTATGTGCATTTATAACATATTTTTTCCCTTCAAAAACCAGAATATCCTTGTAAAGGTAATCTAATATTTTAGGCATTTCCACAACTATGATATTATTCCCAACTGTCGTATTTTCCAGCCTTCCAGTTACATTGTATGATCAAAATTAAGTTTTAGGTATGAAAGCAGTAACTTCGATAGGATTTCCAAAATGAACATACCACAAGGTTTCTAAACTTACCAGGCCAGTTTGCAGTTTCCTTTCTATCTCCTTTCCGTGTGTGCCAGTTTTAGACTATTGGGATTAAGCCCGGTGCAGTCCAACAGCTGCGTACGCTGTTGTCAAGTGAGTGACAACAGTGTACAAGGTGAATGCCTGATTCAGTCCACATCAGTGATCCAAATAAGTGAAGGAAATGCCTCTTATTTTAGAGTGAAAAAACAGTATGTCAACTTCTACTTAGATCATATAAAATCTCACAAACTCTCCAATATAGAAATTAATGTTTGACTCATATAAAACAAAAAGAAGGCCAGTAGCATTTTTCTTATTATGAATGTGCAGGGTACCAATACAGTCCATTTTGAATCTCTACTTTAACTTTCCTTGACCTTCTGATTGTTTTGTTCTTAAGTTCTACTAAAATACCCTTAGGAAGATTAAACATTGCTTAGATGAATTTCAATTCTAAAAAAAACTTCAATAAGCCAAGTTATGAATATTTAGCCTTCTCTTCGTATTCAAAAATATCCAAATAAAGATAAGAACATAAAAAACAGCCCCAACAGGCATGATTATCAATTCTAAAAAAATGTCAGCATCTATGGACTTGAGATATGAAATGTATTTAATATTTAAAACACTTTTTAACAAGGTATGAACTTTCCTCTTTAATTAATTATATTGATTCAGGCACTTGTCTTCCTTTCATTTAAAACTTCTAAACAAAGTATCTCAATCATTTGGATTTGTTACTGGAGGAGAAGCAGATATTGGCATAAGTTGTTCAGAGGTGTGATCAGAAAGGAATTTTAACAATGTGAAGAAAAGCACACAACCAACTTCTATTATCCTACATTTGATGTCGCTGGTGCCATCATGCAAACACTAAATAACAACAAGAAAATTCGTTGAAATGTTTAGCTAAATGGAACCAAAACAGTCACAGTTGACAATTTCATAAATACATTAATTAGAAGTGTCTCCAAATAGCATGTGATTTTGAATTATTAACATAAAACACTGCATTATAAATGACTGCAAATTACATTCCTAGTGTTCTCCATGCTTAATTTATTATGCCATAGGAAAATTTGCAAATTACTTCATTGTTTTATGCTTAATGGCTAGTTTTAAGTGTATATTATTCCTTTAAGATAAAATTAAATCACACTATACATGTGTGTCAGTTGGCAAGCCATAAGATATACTCAAAGTTGGGTCAAAAATGGCAAATCTCCCTTTCATACAGGTATTTTCTTCTCACCGTGATTTGTTGTGAAGATTCCATTTAAGCTCCTGACTACCTCCCTCTGTCTCAGTGTTCTTCTTTCTTCCTTGGGGATATATTCCATCTGTAATGATACATGACTTCTACTGAACCTCCCAGAGCCTGGCTTTTCGACAGTCTTGATATCCCATGTATATAGATAGAGAGATAAAACTCACTAAGAATGCAAGAGCCAAGAATCTAGCCAAACTTAACCCTGCTGGGTGTTATCATTCACACTATCAGGAGAAATTCTGAATGTGCTCCTTCATTTGAAAAGAATGGTCTATATGAAAATTTTAACTGCTATATTTAATAATTTTCTCATGCAGAGATCTTTCCACTTCCCTCATTTCTTATGATTTTATCTTTTGCTTCACATTTATATTGCTATTTGATCCAAGAATCTTCTAAATAAGAAGTTTTTCACTTCTTGGTTATTTGGGGTTTCTTTGGTTTGTTTGTCCTTTTTGTTGTTGTTGTTGTTGTAGAATCTCTTTGTAAAATAAAATTTAAAAAACACTAATTTTACCTAGTCTGAGTAGATAAGCCTTATCCAGATATTTGAGAATCTACTATAGTCTGAAATTTAAAATTACATACAAAAATGATTTACTTTTATGTGAAGTGTAAGCATCTAAGGGGGACATCTGCCCAGGTTCTTCCTTCTAGTAAAACTTCCTTCCCTCCTCCAGGGATGCAATGATGCTGATTTACCCACATCCTATTAAGAACAGCCACTGGCGAAAAAGTCACACACCACACTGTGATTCTCTTTTCATCTTCACATTTCACGTGTGTTTCCAGAACCACAGCTGAGCTAGTCTCCTCTCTTTGTTTTTGTATCCATGTTATAACTGGTGGTATTATTCTGCTTATAGTCATGTTATAACTAGTGGTATTATTCTGCTTGTAGTCAGGGGAAGAAAAAGGGCTCTCCGAGCTGGTCTATCACAGGCCATATGCTCCAGCTCAATTCACTGGTGTTCTGAGGCAGAGCCTCAGGTACAAACCCAGGTAGCAATGAAGCATTTTCTTTTGATATTGAGTTCCAGTCAATAGATTATTCATTATAGTAATGTTATAAATATTAAACAGGGATTTAAAAATAAATATGATTAATACATTGAAGAGTGTAGTGGAAAGTGGGTACATTATGTACATTTAAAATTTTTCATCATAAACAAATGAATTTAAGAGTAAAATAGAAAATACTAAGCAAGAAAATAATTATAAGGGATTGACAGCCTAATCATCAGACAAATAAAGAACGGATATAACTGAGGGAAAAAGGAGTAAAATTGGGGAAAGGTCAATAGAAATTATCCAAATGAAAACATGAAACCATGACAGAAATAAAATAGGGTATGTACCGAACAACCTAATATATATGTTATTGAAGTCCCAGCAGGTAAAGATAAGAAAGCAGGCAAAAATAAATACTTGAAGTGATGATGGCCAAGAATTTTTTTTTAATTAATGTAAAGAGTAATAATTTTTTTTAATCCAAGAATTTCTGAGAATCTCAAGTGTGCATATTTGTGCATGTACTCACACACATTCATATACATATATGTACAGAAATTTATAGCTACTAAAAATTTCCTCTAATCTCTTAAAAATGAAGGCAAGATAATGACTTTCAAGACAACTAATTAATTCAAGAGAATTAATTTCCAGCAAATATGCACAATAAAATATTAAAGAAAGTTGTTCATACAGAAGAAATTTGATAGTAGTGAGAAATTTAGACCTAGACGAGTAACTGAAGAGAGCTGTAAATGGTAACAATGCGGGCAAATAGGGTTCTTTTCTTACTTTTAAGGCTTTTAAAAATATTTGACCATAAAAAGTAAAAATAGTGACATATATTATCAGTTAAGAATATATATAAAAGTAAAACATATGACAAAAACAACACAAAGAATGAAAAGAAGGACCTAGAAGTGTACAGTTGTAAAAGTCCTATATTTTGAAGCAATATATTAATTGTTTAGTAAGCTAAAGGTGTACACCATGTGTAATAGAGCAACCGTATCCACCAAATAAGTATAACTATTCTAATATTATAATATTCTTCTGATAATATGGACAAATGGAGTTTATAAAAATTCAATTAATCCAAAGAAGAAAGAAAAAGAGGGAAAAGGAAACAAAAAAAACAGAAGAGATAAAAAGAAGGTAAAAGCAAGAAGGTAAGTTTAATAATTGCATTTAATGGAAATGGTCACACATCTCAATCAAAAGTCAGATATTCAGACTAGATTTTAAAAATCAAGATCCAACTTTATGTCACCTATAGGAAATCTGCTTAAAAGTTAACAACAGAGATCAAAAGAAAAGAGGTGGGAATAATACGCCATGCAAATACTCATCAAAGAAAGGATGAAGTGACTGTATTATTATCAAATCAAATACACTTCAGAACAAGAAATACTATCAGGGCTAGAGACATCAGAATGATGAAAATTACAATTCAAGAAGACCTAATGGCCTCAAATGTATACACACCTAATAACAGATTTTAAATAAAGCAAAAACTGACAGTAAAAAAAAAAACAAGAAATCCACAACTCAGTCAAAAGTTCAACACTCTTTTCTCAGTAATTGACAGAAAAAAGCATATTGAAAATTATAAAGACATAAAATATTTGAACAACACTCTCAAACAACCACCAAGATATGCCCTATTGTGGCCTCATTTTTGTGAACAAAAACAACACAACAACATATAAAAGTGGGTTGATATTATATTTTCCAAGGAAATCTCATTTCTTTCCATTATTGCAAAAATGTCCACCAGGACTTTCTTTATAAGTTTTGGACTTGACTTCGGTCTAAAAGTTATAAAATAGGAATACTTTCTCTAGGTCACTTTATTCTAAGAGAAAGATATCCACATGTAACCACACATCACATAAATTTACAGTTACACCCAAAGCACTTCATCTTGCTCTGGTTTTAAATTCATACTTTAAAATGTCATTTCCCTGGTTAGTAACTGAGAATGAATATGCCACAAAACCTCGGTTATCTACATGGAGATTACTTAAATAAGTGCCAAGTATACAAGAAGCATTATTTAAGTGACTTAAGAGATGAGGTCTTAGAAATCCCCACCCTGCTACTGCCCTCATCAAAACTAAAAGCAATATAGATTTTGAATATAAACATCACTTGCTTCTATAAACATTTTGATTTATCATAGTTCTCTACATTTCTAATTTTGGTTTTGGTTTCAAAAGCACAGGTGAAGTGTACAAAATTAAGCCATAAAAGGAACCTCTTTGAAATCACCAAAGAATTGGCAGGTTATTGAGTGTATACTCAAACAGTGTCCTGGTACCTCAAATGAACAAGGGTAAGAAGGAAATTATCTAAATCAATAATCTCTTGCCTTGTTTAGTAGCTCATGCCTGTAATCCCAGAACTCCTGAAAGCCAAAGAGGGAGGATTGGTTGAGGCCAGAAGTTTAAGACTAGCCTGGGCATTATAGTGAGACTGCATCACTACAAAAAATAAAAAGATTAGCTGGGCACACTGGCATACCTATAGTCCCAGCTACTTGGGTGGCTGAAGTGGGAGGATCACTTGACCCCTGGAGTTCAAGGTTGGAGTGAACTATGATCACACCACTGCACTCCAGCCTGAGTGACAGAGACCTTCTCTTTCAAAAAGGAAGGAAAAAAAAAAAAAAACCTTCTGGTTTGAATATTATTCTTCCAAAGGGAGAGTCTAGTTTAGTCTTCCCCTTTCAGACCCAAACAGGATGCCATTTTTGAACAACTGACATAAAACAGTATAGACATTCTTCAGGTTATAGACAACCCAACTGAATAGCATTTCTTACTGATGAACTTGTTTCCAAGGCTCCTCATAAGGATAATGTATCAGTAAATAATTACATCAGTAATTCAGAAACTAGTTCATTCTGTGCATGAAACAAACCCACATGGCCTACACCATTCTTTGGTGCAGCATCTCTACACTAGTGACTAGTTTCCCTGTTTACACAGTTGCCTGTGCACAGCATCACTTATGTCCTAACTTTTCAATTAGATTTTCTCTGTTAGTGTTTACCGTTATGACTTTGCCTCCAAAGTGAAAGTCCATTGCAAAGTACAGATGAGCCTGCAGCAGAGAGAAAGGTGGCTACGACAGAAATGAAAATAGAAATAATTAAGCATTCAGAAAAAGGCCAGATGCCATCATTCTTGGAGAAGCATTAGCCTTAAGTCACTCAACTAACAGAACAATTAGAAAGGATAAAATGAGAATGATGGGACATGTGAAAGGATAAAATGAGAATGATGGGACATGTGAAAGGCAATAAAAGCATTAATTATTATTAAGCAGAGTAGTAGATTAATTACTGAAATAGAAAAATCATTATTGATTCGGATACAAAATCAAGATAAGTATAACATTCCTATTAGCCTAACAGTGATGCAACATTAGGGAAGTGTTAACTTTAAATATTCTTTATTTAAATTTCTCCTATCTCCTATCTAAATTTTTTTGTATGAGTTTATTTTTAAGCTCTGTTTTTTTTTAATTAAAGAAAGAGCTCAATGCTCACTTCAGCAGCACATATACTAAAGAAAGAGCACAATAGTTTCTGCAAATTATTGTTACAGTAAAAGGACATTATTATTATTATAGTATTACATATTATTATTACTACATGTGAGCCTTTATAGAATATTTTTTCTTTTTTTTTTTTTTATTGCTGGGGATTTGTTGAGGGTATAAGAGACCAGGTCACACTGATTGCATTTGTTTGGTAAAGTTCCTCTTACAATTGTGTCTTGCCCCCCAAGAAGTGTGTCACACACCAAGACCCCACCCCCCTCCCACCTTCCTTCTCTTTGCTCTCCCCTTCCCCCACTTCCCTGGTGTAATAGGTGGTTAATTTTCCTTATGTCAAAATTGAATACATAGGATTCCTGCTTCTCCATTCTTGTGATGCTTTACTAAGAATAATGTCTTCCACTTCCATCCAGGTTAATACGAAGGATGTAAAGTCTCCATCTTTTTTAATGGCTAAATAGTATTCCATGGTGTACACATATCACAGCTTATTAATCCATTCCTGGGTTGGTGGACATTTAGGCTGCTTCCACATTTTGGCAATTGTAAATTGAGCTGCAATAAACAGTCTAGTGCAAGTGTCCTTATGATAAAAGGATTTTTTTTTTCCTTCTGGGTAGATGCCCAGTAATGGGATTGCCAGATCAAATAGGAGGTCTAGCTTGAGTTCATTGAGGGTTCTCCATACTTCCTTCCAAAAAGGTTGGATTAGTTTGCAGTCCCACCAGCAGTGTGCAAGTGTTCCCTTCTCTCCACATCCACGCCAGCATCTGCAGCTTTGAGATTTTGTAATGTGGGCCATTCTCACTGGGGTTAGATGGCATCTCAGGGTGGTTTTGATTTGCATTTCTCTAATAATTAGAGACAATGAGCATTTTTTCATATGTTTACTAGCCATATGTCTGTCTTTAGAGAAGGTTCTACTCATGTCTCTTGCCCATTAATATGTTGGATTGTTGGCTTTTTTCACGTGGATTAACTTGAGTTCTCTATAGATCCTAGTTATCAAGCTTTTGTCTGATTCAAAATACACAAATATGCTTTCCCATTGTGTAGGTTGTCTCTTTGCTTTTGTTGTTCTCTCCTTAGCTATACAGAAGCTTTTCAGTTTAATTAAGTGCCATTTGTTTATTTTTGTTGTTATAGTATTATTATTATTAATACTGTATATGTTCTATTCATCAGGGCTCTGTGTTACAGAAAAATCCAACGTAAAGACATTCTCAAGAACATATCTTGTCCATAACCTGAGGACTGCCTGTAACACATTTCATTATTAGAAACTGCATCCAGGGTTCACTGACATGCCTGCATAATTTGAATTAATTTTCTTATAGTTGACATTATTATCAAAATCTCTATTCTGAAATTTTAATTTTACATCAGTTCCATCATCTTAGATTATTAGCACTCTTTAAATGAAGTCATTTATCACAATCAAGTTTATCTTTCATCATGCACTTCCTGATACTAAAAAGTGAGATTAATTCTAATTAACATCAGTCAATTCAATCATTTTTATTATTGTTTTCGATCTTCCTACTTCACTGGTATTGATAAAAATGGTTATGCATTTCTCTACTAATTCTACTCCCCAAAATAACATGGTATCTACAAAAGAAATGGTTAATCTGAGTTTCCCCCACAAATAACAAATGTTTACACAGGTAAGTTACAGAATTTGATAGAGCCCTAAAATACAGTCATTTGCTTAACATGTAATGTTCTAATGTTCTGTCTACAAAATAGGCTAACAGGTTCAGTAGATGGAAGTAAAATGCACAAATTTTTCTTCCACTGTTGAAAATCAGCGGAAGAAATGTTTCCTCTTCTTGAGATCAATTCCTGCTCCTGGGCTTTTGATTCCATCCCCATCCCTCCAATCTATTTAGGACATTCCTTTATCAACCATTTCTTCTCTTCAGTAACCATTTCTTTCAGCTTTCAACTATTGCCTTTTTCCACATCTCCTTTCAATTCTGCATCTACTTTCAAATACTGCCTTTTCCTTTCATGGGATAAACTTGCTTCAGTCTCACACATCTGAAGAAAGAAATAGAGACATGAAGTCTGAACCATCATTTTCTTACTTTCTCCCTTCTCCTTTTTCAGCAGATTCTGGAAAGAGTTTTCTACATTCGTTGCTTAATTTTCTCATATATTGTTCTTATTTCAATCCACTGCATTCTGTTTTCAACTTCACCACTCCATTAAAATGGCTTTTACCAGGGTGATCCATGAACTGTTGATTGCTAAATCTAATACATTTGCTGTTACTTTTAAATTTTTCTCTTAGAATATTTCTTCGCGAATTTCATATTTAGCTATTCCTAATCTCTTTGAGATTCTCTAATAAAAACTGCCTTCTAGTAGCCCCCTTCTTTCTGGACAGTCCTACTCTAGTTTCTGTGTGGGCAGCTTTCTCTGCTGTGCCTTAAATGTCAGCAGTCACCCAAGGTCTGCCACCACACGCATTCCTTGGTTCTTCTCATCCCAGCCACTTTCATCACTTCAAATGTCAATACTGTAGGGAAAATTGTTCCATGATCTTTCGTATAAGACTTGCTTTCTCTTTGAGAGACCTAAAGAATCATGAGAATGGCATGTGAGTTGTGTATGTGCAGAGGTTAGAAAACTGACCTCCAAGAGAGAATGTTTATGTGAGGTGTGGCAATACCAAGCCTAACGGCTATGGTAAAGATTCTCTAGATGCCAAAGGTCTCTTGATGCTGCAGGCAGAGGCCTTGCTTAAGATCTGCGGTTTTGCAAAAACAAGCTGGAGACATTCTTTCTGACACTTTCCATGTTCCCCCTTTTTAGTGTTGATGTCTGATAAGTAACTTTTAACTATTTTTTTCCTGCTTTATGACAATAAATATGGACCTGAGGTTTGCTCCAGAGGACTTCTCCCGAGTTCCTCAGTACCCCATCACATACTGCATCAAGGTCTTCATTCTTTGCTCCAAAACTTACAAATTCCTGCTCCCTGAATTCTCATTTAAACTCTCAATCTGTATGTTAAATTGCTCACTATAAATCTAAATGCAAAAGCATCTATATGCTCTAAAATCAACAAATTCAGAAGTGAATGCTCTCTTTTTTGTGCCTCAAAGGTTCTGACCTGAGGCTCTATTTCTTCAGGAATATCACCTCCAACTCAGATTCTCATGCCCCTGCAGAAATCATTTCCACTCACTTTGTAATTTTCTGTAGTGTACCTTTACTCTGTCTCCTCTTCCTAATCACCACTGCCAACATCTTGGCTCAGAGACTTCAGATGCTCCATTATCTCTCACTTGGATTAATTTAACAGCCTTTTAACTACTCTCACTGCCTCCAGTCTTACAAAATAAGATTCAATCTCCATGCTTTCATCAGAGATATATAGTGACAAAATGAAAACTGATCATGTCTCTCCTCCCATTTTATAACCCTCAATGATTTCCTATTTCTTACAAGATTTCTTACTGAGGCCTGAAAAAAGCCCTTGATAATCTTCTTCCATTAAATTTTCCAGTTTGATCATTCTTGGTCATCTTGGAATATGCCCAAGGATTCTACCTACAAGTACCCCAACATAATATATTCTCTCCTAATTCTATGGCTGTCTATGTATTTCTTTTTCTGGTTGAACCATGTTCTCCCTCTTCTCTAGCTTCTTTATCTAGATAAGTTAAAATCATCCTCCAAGAATCACCTCAGATATCAGTTACCATACTGTCATGTAAGTATTGTATTACTGTCTCTTTTCCACTAACCTGAAAATCTCCTCCACTAACCTGAAAATCTCCCGTATTCAAAGATTATGTCTTATTTGTTCATGTTCTCTCAGTGTATCTGTCACATAATAGGTGCTCAGTAAATGACAGGAAAATGCATCAAAAATTCAAAAAGTTGAGAAACCACAGTCTGCTAGTATAATCAGGAAAGTAGAAGGAATGAGATTTAAGTTGTAGATATGATAAAGTAAGAGGAAATGATGAGAAATTAGAATTTTATGTAAGGAAAAGCTTGTGCAAATATCCAAGACAGGGAGAGTGAGATGCCCAATCATAATGAAAGGTCTTGGTTAAGGAGACAAATAAGCCTCAAAAATGTAATTGTTACCTAAAATGCCAGGGGAAGAATTTAAAATGTATTCTGCAAGCCACAGGGAGGAACAAGGAAATGATATGCTTTGAGACTTTTAACTACTCCTTCCTGGAGACTTTTTTTTTTTCAAACAACAGTGTCCAAAAGCCACTTCTGAAAGTTCTGGTACAGAAACACCTCACATGATTTTACATGCATAGCAAGATTTGAAAACTTCTACCCTACAGAAATAGTTTTCGAAGATTAATCTCATAGTAGGTGATGCGTTTGTTAGGAAACGTCCTCCTTATAACTTTTGTTTACCTTCATAATAGACTGGGTGATAGTGTTTAGTAATCATTAACTCACATGTTATCACTCACATTTTCCATTACTTCCTAAGGGAAAATAATGTTTAATCCATTTTATATTTTAGCATAAATAATTTTTTATCAAGTAACTGAATAAATATCTGATATGATATTAAAATTACAACTAGTAGTTTCCAGTTTAAGACAGAGGAATGAATATAGGTATTCTTTTTCTTTAACTTTTTTTTTTTTTTTTTTTTTTGAGACAGAGTCTCACTTTGTTGCCTAGGATAGAGTACCCTGGCATCAGATCTCACAGCAACCTCAAACTCTTGGGCTCAAGTGATCCTCTTGCCTCAGCTTCCCAAGAAGCTGGACCTGCAGGCACCCACCACAACACCTGGCTGTTTATTTAGAGACTTGGTCTCCCTCTTGCTCAAGCTAGTCTTGAACTCCTGAGCTCAAGCAATCCACTTGCCTCAGCCTCCCAGGGTGCTAGAATTACAAGCATGAGCTACTGTGCCCAGCTTTTCTCTAAATTTTGATTCCATAAATGCAAAAGTCATTTACAGGAGTTAAAATCCTCTTGATATGAAACCTTATCTGTCACTTACAAGAAATATTGAAAGGATCTTGTGAAGCTTCTCTCATAGTGTGAGCTAGGAAAAGAAAATAGTGCTCACAGTGGAAATGCCACCAGAGCCATCTCCTCTATCTCCCCTATGAAATAAATGTTTTACTATGCAAAAAGAAGAGTATCAAACCCACAACCATAGAGCCATGGAGATATTCCTTATATTTTTAGGAAGACAAAAGAAGAGGGGAAAGTCACTCAACTTCTGGGGGATAGCGAGAACACTTCTGAAATTCACCTCCCAGTAGCCAAGATTCTAGTGGCTGCCTAAGACCAAGACTTCATTAGGACATTAGTGAACTCACCCTCCATCACTCCCTGCCATTAACAAGCTTTTACAATAGTTAATATGACTGTAATACATCCAGGAGAGCTGCTTATGATAGATTTTCTTTAGAAAGCAAAATAAAAGGAAGACTCTAAACCGAGCAAGGAACAGACACCAAGAAAAACCCCTTACCATACTAGCCCACACCCTCATACAAACTCCCAAACTGAAGGCCTCTCAGAAGTCAAAGCATGCCCATTATTAACGATCAAACATTTGATTCAATACAAAGTGTCCCACGTTCACCAAAACTATATTAATAAGCAAAAAGGGCCATGTGGTGGCTGATGTATGTAATCCTAGCACTCTGGGAGGCCAAGGCAGGATTATTTCTTGAGGTCAAGAGTTTGAGAACAAACTGAACAAAAGTGAGATCTCATCTCTACTAAAAATAGAAAAATTAGTTAAGAGAGGTGGTATACTCTTGTAGTCCCAACTACGTGGGAGATTGAGGCAAGAAGATTGCTTTAACCCAGGGTTTTGAAATTGCTGTGAGCTAAGCTGAGGCCATGACACTCTAGCCTATGCGAAAGAACTATGAACTCACAGAATCAGGCTCAGTGCTAATGGCTGAATTATGCCATCTTGTCAATTTATATGTTATAGCTCTAACATACAATCTCTATAATCTAATGTGATTATATCTGAAGATAGTGTCTTTTGGAGGTAATTTAGCTTAAGTTCATAAGGATGGAGCTTATGAGCACCTAAGAAGAGAGAAATTTCTCTTTCCCTACCATATAAGAACATAGCAAGGAGGTCACTAACTACTAGCCAGGAAAAGAGACTTCACCAGAATCTAACAATCTGATTTCAGACTTCCAACCTCCAGAACTGTGAGAAAATAAAGTTATGTTGTTTAAGCCACCTAGCTTATAGTGTTTTATCATGACAGCCTGAGCTAACTGATATACTCAGATATAACACCAACATTAGAACCATCTGAAAGGAAAGGTTAAGTAGTTTTAACTAATATGTAAAGGTCCTAACAAAAAAGATAGAAAACATAAATATCAGTTACATAATTTCCCAGAGAGATGGGAAATACATAAAATAGCAAATAGAAATGCTAGAAATAAAAAATACAGTAACAGATAAAAAATATCAGTAGGATTATCCATAGAGGCAATACTACTAGGAAAGAATTTACAAACTTTAAGAAGTACAAAGAGAAATATAATGTGGTAGAGTGAAATATTTAAAACAACAACAAAACAAAAAACAGTGCATCTAAATGCTATGTGACAATATCAAACGGTCAGAACTTCATAACTGGAATCCTAGGAGACGAGTGAAAATAATGCCTGAAATTTTTCTAAATGTAATAATAGACACCAAAGCACAAATCAAAGAAGTTCGGAGAACACAAAGTTGAATAAAAAGAAGGAGGAGGAGGAGAAAAAGGAGAAGGCAAAGAAGGAGAAGAAGGAGAAGAAGAAGAAGAAGCAGCCACCCTGCTTTGGGAATAGCACACAGATTTTGGGGTAAAACAAAGGAAAAGAGATACCTTCAAGGTCAGCCAGAAAGAAAAATGATATGTTGCCTGTTGAGACACAAGGGTAGAAATTACAGCAGATTTCAGACCTGGCACAGTGGCTCACACCTGTAATCCTAGCACTTGGGAGGCCTAGAGGGGTAGATTGCCTGAACTCACAGTTTCAAGACCAAACTAAGCCAGACCAAGACCCCATCTCTAAAAATAGAGCATTGTGATGGGTGCCTATAGTCCCAGCTACTCAGGAGGCAGAGGCAAGGGAATCATTCAAGCCCATGAGTTTGAGGTTACTGGGAGCTATGATACCATGGCACTCTACCAAAGGCAACAAAGTAAGACTTTGTTTCCCCCACCAAAAAAAGAATTACAGCAGATTTCTCATCTCACAGATTTCTCTAAACTATGCATGCAAGGAGAAAGTAGATTGACATCTTTGAAATTGTAAATAAAAAATATTCTATACCCATGAAAGATATATTTCAAAATTAAGAGAGTAATAAAAACTTTCTCAAACAAAAACTGAGGGAATAATTACCAGCTTAGACCTCTTATTTAAGAAATAAAGGAAGTTACTCAAACAGAAGAAATATGATATAGATGAGAAACTTTGGTCTACTCTGTCAGGTCGGCAGTTGTCTGCATTCTTAGTTCTTGGTGTGCTCTTGGCCAAAGAATGATCAGACACAACAAAGCAAGTCAAACATGAAATGAAATTTATTGAGGAAGAGAAATATAGGTTTACAGAGTAAGAGCAAGATATAGGTTTATGGAACAAAAGACATCCACCACAGATGACAAACATATAATCCTCTTATCGTAACAAAAAAAGGCTCTGGTAATGGTCCAGGATCCTGTTTTATATTGTCTGGATTGGGCCCTCCTCATGACTCATACCTCACCATGGAACCACTCTTTGATGTTCTGAGATGTCATAATGACACATTGCATTTCCTAGATCTTTGTTTGTATAGAGTTATTAGGTAGAGAGCAAGGAAAGAGACTTTCCTAGGAAGAAAGTAGGTGCCTTGCCTTGGACAGTTAACAACATGATAATTACCCTTACACTATTCTAGGTCACTTTCCAAATCCTATTTTGCCTAGGCTGCCTGGCCTACATGGAGGCTAGGGATCCTTTGCATTCTTTGCAGATTGGCAGGGTTCCCTTCCCCCAGGTGTGACAGTTCCTCAGGAAAGGATTAAGGTGAGGCAGCACCAACATGGCCCACCCTTGTCTTTCTTCCCAGGTGGGGAAATTGCTCAGGACAGTACCAAGGCAAAGCACCTACTTTCTCCCTAGGAAAGTTTCAGAGTTCTCTTGCTCTCTACCTACCAACTCTATACAAAAAAAAGATCTAGGAAATGCAATGTGTCATTATGACATCTCAGAACATCAAAGAATAAGATATCCTAAATGATTCCAGGAAGCTAGTAATAGTTAGGCACATAAAAATTCAGAATCATAGGATTTTGCATGCCTCATCAGTGACAGTCAGTTCTGAAAGATAGTAGAATGAGTTTCACAAAGGAAGAAAACTTTCAATCTAGAATTCTACATCTAGCTGAACACTCAACATCCAATTAGACTAAAGGCATTTTCACTCTTTCTTAGGAAGTTTCTTTAAATTGATTCCTGTAAATTTTGTGAGAAAGTAAGGCAGAGAATGATGGGATCCAGTAAACAATGAGTACAACCAAGTGAGTAGTCAATGAAGTTCCAGAGTATACTCATTCAGGCTGGAGAAGAAAGAGAAATTTCTAAATTTGAGATAAATTGAAGAAAAGGATAAACATTACATGTACCCTGTAAAGATATACAACTATTATGTACCCATAATAATTAAAAATAAAAAGTTAAAAAATGTTAGAAATATATGTAGTAATATATTTGGAGATGATTAAATCTTGAAGTAGTAGAAAGGATATAAAATGGAAAGAAGCTTAGATGTACTTTATAATACAAACCAAGGAGTCAAGACATTGCCTGTCATTAATGGGAGAAAAATTATAGTGGTAGTCTGGGCAGACTCAGACTTGTGGGACCAGTCACCTTTCATCAGCTACAGTGTCCTCCAGTCTGAGGTGTCCACAAAGAGTGGGGAACGTACCTTACTTCTTGAGGACATGCAGTAGACCCAGGGCTACCTAGTCTGGGAAATCTCTGGCTGCTGGCATTTCCCAGAGATACCTAACAGTGAATCAGAAATGCCCCCAGGACTCAAGTAGGTTTCTGGGGGCCACAAGGAAGAGATTGGAGAGCTTAACTTGGGAGATGAGGGATCCCACGTAGACAGAACTGACAGGACAATGTAGTAGGGATCTGAGCTGCAGTGATCTGGTGGAGTGCCCATCACCCCATACGGAAGTCTCACTGTAGGACTAGGACAGGTTCCTCAGGGAAGTTCCCAGGCTATGGTGACAGCCTTTTGGGGCACCTGTTTGCAAACAGACACTTGAGGGAGACTCTTGGGGCAGGGATAGTGAGAGAAGGGCACAGCTCACTCTAAGAGCCAGTCTGTTAAGAGGGCTGTCTCCCATGAGTGATCATTCCAGTTCAGAGAGGGCACCTGCACCCTCTTGCAGTGACTTTTCCTAGGGACCTAAGAAATAACCTTTGAGCCTTGCAAAAACCTTATAAAGCCTTCCAGGCTCACCAAAGCTAACCCCAACTGGACTCCTTCCTCCACCCACCTCTGTTGTGCTGAAGATAAACAACCTCCTGGAAGTTAACAGGGCCCTTCCCATTGAGTGAGACATTCAAACACTTGAATTTAACACTAAAGGGCTAAATAGTCTATTAAAGCCACAAAGGAACATCTCTACAGTTAGCTTCTTCCTGCAAAAATTAACCACTGACAGGAAGAAAGCTGTATAGCTCATGACAGCATCTACAAAGTCTGATCATTAAGTTCATGAAGCTACCACCACATGCATATGTTAGCAGCACTGTACAAACAACTCAGTAAGGTTTCATAACCTTGGTATATCAGTGTCTCACAGTTGTGCACATGTCAACATGTGGCAGAGTCTTGCTCTCTAGTGTTATCTAAGATTGTTGTGTGTTTTTGTGTGTCATTGTGAGAAAGTCAGAGCTTGAATCAGAACAATGAACAAACATTCACAAATTTCTTATTAAACTTGGCAAGAGTGGAAGTGAAATCAGAAACATGTTAGTCCAAGTTTATGGGGATAGTGCCACAAAGAAAATGGAAGTGTACAAATGGATTAAATGCTTTTCTGAAAGGAAAGAATGAGTCACTGATGAAGACAGGTCAGGGTGGCCAGTAATGAGCAGAACTGATGAAAACAATGCAAAAATTTGTCCAATTGTGTGTCACAATTGTTGGCTGACTGTATAGCATAGCACATTAAGCAAATATCAATAGAGAAATAGGAAAATCCTAACTGAAAATCTTGGCATGAGAAAGTATAGCTTTTGCATCACTACAATGCACCAGTTCACACAGCACAGTCTGCGAGGGAATTTTTAGCTAGTAAACAAGTAATTATATTTAAACACCCTCACCTGATGTGCCCCCCTCAATTGCTTTTACTTTACCTAGTGATATAAGAAATTTTGAAAGAACAACATTTTGATTATCACATTTGAGACATCAAGGTAATGAAATGACAGCTTTGATGGCCATTCCACAAAAAGAGTTCCAAAATTGCTTTGAAGGGTGGACTAGGCATTGGCATTGGTGCATAGCTTCCCAAGGGGAGTACTTTGAAGGTTACCATAGTGATATTCAGCAATGAGGTACCTAGCATTTTTTTAAAGATGAATTCTCAAAATTGTCACATCTGTATTTAATCAGTAAAATAAGATATGGATGATTCTTACTTATAAGCGCTACCCACTATCTCCCATCATCTCAGAATTAAGCTGGGGATCTCAGTTCCTGCACTGAGAGTTCAATTATTTTCAACTTTGTCTACTTATTTAACATGATCCCAGTCAAAATTCCAGCAAAGATGTTTTGGTGGCTATCAACAAATGAATTATAAAGTTTTTACATAGAGCCAGAAGACCCAGAATAGCCACTTCAATATTGAAAAAAAAAAAAAAAGAAGTAAGAGTACTAATTGTATTCAACTTTAAGCTTACTATAAAGCTAGAAAAATCAAGACAGTGTGATGTTGGTGAAACAACAGGCGAACAGATCAATGAAATAGAATAGAGATCCTAGAAATAGAGCTATATAAACAGTCAACTGATCTTTGACAAAGAAGCAAAGATGATGCAATAGAGCAAATATAGTATTTTTACAAATGGTGTAACTAGACATCCACGTGCAAAAAAAAGGAATTAAGACACAAACCTCACACCTTTAATAAAGCTTAACTAAAAACACATCATAGACCTAACAAAAATTTAGGTGTATGTTTTAAACTAACAAAAATACAAAATGATAAAACTCCTTGAATATAACATAGGAGAAAAATAAGATAACTTGGGTGATGACTTTTAGGTACAACAGCAAAGGCATAATCCATTTAGAAAAGAATGAACAATCTGGACTTCACTGAAATTAAAATTTACTGCTCTGTGAAAGACACTGTGAAGAGAATGAAAAACAAACTACACTCTTGGGAAACATTTGCAAAAAGACATCTGATAAAGGACTATTACTCAAAATACACAAAGAACTCCCTTAAAAATCAACAATAAGAAAACAAACAATCTGACTAAAAAAACAGCCAGAGGTATTAATAGACAACTTATCAAAGAAGATACACGAGTGGTAAATAAGCATAAGAAAATATGCTCCACATCATATGTTATCAGAAAATGCAAATTAAAATGATTTGATTCTCCTACACACCTATTAGAAGGGTCAGAGTCTAGGACATTGACAGCACCATATGTGGAGCAATGGGATCTCTCATTCATTGCTAGTGGGAAGCAAAATGACACAGACACTTTGGAAAACATTTTGGCAGTTTCTTACAAAATCAAACATACTCTTACCATACAACCCAGCAATCTAGCTACTTCTTACTGACCCAAAAGAACTGAAAATGTGTGCCCACAAAAAACTTACACTTGGATGTGTATAGAACTTTTATTTATCATTGCCAAAACTTCAAAGCAACCAAGATATCTCCGGTGGGTGAAAGATAAACTGTGGTACATCCAGGCAATGAAATATTATTCAGCATTAAAAAGAAAAGAGCAATCAAGCTGTGACAAGTCATAAAAGGGCTTTAAAAGCTTATTTCTAAGTGAAAGAAGCCAGTCTGGAAAGGGTACATTTTGTATGATTGCAACCATATGACATTCTGATAAAAGCAAAAGTGTGGAGACAGTAAAAAGATCAGTAGTTGACAGGTTTGGGGGAGAGATAGACAAATAAGAACACAGAAGATTTTTAGGGCAGTGAAACTGCTCTGTATATAACAGTGAACACATGTCACTATACATTTCACTACAAATTCATAGAATGCACAACATCAAGAGTGAACCCTAAAGTAACCTATGGGTTTTTGGATATTCCTTTCTGGTAGGGGATGTTGGTAATGGAGGAGTCTGTGTATATGTGCGGGCAGGGCTTACATGAAAAACCTCTGTATTATTTGCTCCTTTTCCCTGTAAACCTAAAACTAATCTAAAACAATTAAGTCTGTAAAAAAAATTCATGGTCACACAAGTTAACAGTCAGATCTGGTGATTCAGCTGAACTTTCTGAACCTTTATCTTAGAAAATGGCACATAAATTTTCTGACGTTTGAAAAAATTGTTCTTTTGCCCTGAAACTAACAGAATAAAATTTTCTGGACTTACAGCCCTTTATTCCTCTAGTCTTCTTTTTAAAAAATCCAAAGTCAAAGAGTTTTCAGATCCAACATTTCCAATTGCACTTCTAATTCACAAGAGAGAGTGAGGGAAGGTTTTTAAAAAATTTTTAAGGAAAAAAACCAAGAATTTTTTTTAGCAAATAGATTTTACCCATAAACATTTTGATGAGTCCCATAAACATTTTGATGAGTCCAGTAGAAACAAACTAAAAATAGCCTCCCCCAAAAATGTGGTTTGCGGGGGAAAGTGCTAGAAAAACACATCTTGCTTTTCCTTATTGCAAAATATTTGAAAACGGATTTGTGACTTTGTTGAATGTGCAGAACAAATAAACATGCTTGATTTAGTAGACAATATACATAGATTCTTACACAGAAGAAAACAGAAACTATACTATATTCCTATTCACATCATGTCTCAAAGAGACTCTTCCTGGAGACAGTATCTCTTGCATGAGCCTCTCAAGAGTGCCACATTATCTCCCACATCTTCTAGAGCACTTGATCCCAGTCTTTCCTCATCTCCACTTCCATATCTACTCTGTGTCCTAAACTCCAGCTTTGAATTTTATACCACCAGGACTACACCATCCACTCCCTCCTCCTGGTTGCATTCACCGCTGTCTCGCAGGTCACTCCCATTGTCCCTAGAGCTCCCAGCTCCTTCTGACTCATCTCTTAGTCATAATCCTTCAACAGTTAGGTCCCTCCATCTCTCAAATTCCTCTACATCAATGACCTGTACTCTACCCTGCCTCAGTCACACATTCTCAGTATACCATCTTATCCTCAGCAATAGTTGCAAATACTTCTCAAATTTTTATATCATACCACTATCTTACTATGAGTTTCTATTTATAGTTTGTTCCATTTGTTCTCTGTAACACACCCAATTCCAATAACTTTAGACCACATTTGGATATTGATCATTAATCTTACCAGGGCCCTTTTTTCCCTGCCTACTCAGATTCAATTCTTTGTAGTGGTCATCCACTACAAAGTAACTCCATTGTGCATACTCTCAACCCCTCAATTCCTCTCTCATTTTAAGAAAGTATTAGGTTGACAAACCACAACCCTTAAATCTTACTGTTCTTTCCTTCTGTGCCTAACTTGATTTAGGCAAACCTTACAAGCATGACATCAGGGCTCACAAACTTCAAGTGAGCCCCGAATACAGGCAGAAATTGTACATTCCCCTAGGCTACTCTCTCCTGTTTTTGTAGCTGACTCTTCCCTTCCTGCTCTCATTCATATCTCTAATACCTCTTTGCTTATCCTTACTCTCAGCAGATGACCCAACTTTCTTTCAGAAAATTGAAGCAATGGAGGGAAATTACATCATCTCCTCCCACCACATCTACCAGCCTTCCAAAGTCCCCACCACATGCTTCACGTTCCTGCTTGTTACTACACTCCTCTCTGAAATCTGTACCACCAGTAGGGGTTATCTCACCTGCACAGGGATGCCAACACTTCAGTGATTTCTCTATCTTCATTTTATGTCACTTTTTGTTGTTTATTGGGTAATTACTATTAGCATTTAAAATAACTGCTATTTCTTCACCTTAAAAACAAAACAACAACAACTGCTACCCTGTTTCCCAGAAAATAAGACAGTGTCTTATTTTAAGGTGTGCTCCCAAAGATGCACTAGGTCTTATTTTCAGGGGACGTCTTATCTTTCCTGTAAGTAGGTCTTATTTTCGGAGGATGTCTTATTTTCAGGAAAACAGGGTACTTCCCCAACATGCCTCACCAGTTCTTCTCAAGAAATCTCCATTTCTCTGCTCCCATTAGCATTTAAACTTAAGGATTTGTCTAGGTATCCAAGCTTTTTTCTTTTTCTACCACACCTTGGAAGTATAAGTCATCTTGGGCCACATATTAAATACAAAAACACTAATGACGTTGATGAGCATAAAGAAAGGTCCACGCATAATTGCTGAGATATCCAACACCACAGATAAACAACACAGTCCTCAAATAATCTGCATGTGACCTGAAGGCTGCAGGTTGAACACCCCTGGGCATAGACCAAAAACCAATAGAAATAAAAGAAAAAAGCACAAACGAACATAATAGGAAATATAACTACTTATATTGTAACTATTTTAGAAAATATTATAAACAATTTCATATATAAGTTTGAGAATATAGATAATTTTCTAGGAAAAATATAAGTTGCAAAACTTGACTCAAGAAGGAATAGTAAATATAAATAGAATGGTAGCCTTTAAATAAATTGAGTCACTAATGTAAATCACTACCTATTTCCCTCCTTAATAAAAGACAGAAAATGCAAATGCCTTAGCAGGCCAATCTTATACACCTAAAGGAACAGATAATTCCTAACAAGTTATCACGATTACTATGAGACCAGTTTGACCTTAATAACAAAGTATGATGTGGTCAATAAGAGAAAAGAAAATTATAAAATAGTCTTATTTACAGAATTCTTTAGTCCTAAAAAAAAATAGAGTCAGAATCACACACTATGGCCAAGTAAGGAGACACCTGGTTATTTTCTTTCTTTTTCCTTTTTAAAGAGACATTTTGACTATGATGTCATCTTTGTTTATACTATAGATAAAGTTTTCATAACTAATAATTTGTATTACCTCCATTCATGTTAAGAAAATAGATTCACAATGTTTTTCAGCTTACAAAAGGATGTTAAAGTTAGCTAGTCAATATGGTGACATTGAGTCACGATGCCCAGAAGCTAGCCAACATTAGCTCCTAAATAACATATTTATCAGAATTTCCCACATTCCTGATGTCCCTGAATGAATAAACATAGTCAGCCTGATTAGCAAATTGGCTTTAGTTCACAAGTTATAAAGAAGGTTGTACCTCAAAAATAGCTACTTAATGTTATTTTGTGTTAAGCTCTGAAAGAGGTGAGCACAGAGTCTTATACATGCAAGATCAAACAAATGTTAAATTTTGTTTACTTCAGTAGGTCTCGGTCTACTTAAGGGAAATAAATAGGCAGCTAGTCTAACCCTAGAACATGGACTAATCAAATTGAGACTTCCTAGCAGTAGGCATTTGTATAAAGGGAAAAGGGCCAAATTGGCAAGAGCACAGATAGAGAAGAGTGTGACATCATGCTTTGTAACCTTCCACTTGCATGCCAAGTCTCCCCGCAGAGATTCCAAAATGACAGGAGTTTATGGAAGTGGCTCTTGAAGGAGATGAGTTCCTACCAAAACTCCTGAGAACTGAAGGGTTGGAGTTGATCTGAGAAGGAGGAAAAGTGCCAGTGTGTTAGGTAGGCCTCAAAGCTGTGGCTCAGATTCCACACATTCCCACTTCTTGCTCTTCTCCATCAAAAACAGGGTCTACCCTCACTGGTTCATCTTCCCAGTTGGCTATGTCACCTTCTTCACCTCTGAGAGCCATTGATTAGAAGAAGAAGGATGCTAACTGATTTATTAGCTAAGCAATAGAAAGTATTAAATCAGTAAAGAAGGAAACACTCTCCTAACAAAATCTTGCCAACCACTATAAAGTTATCTCCATTACAGAGCACATTCTGAGCCTGAGTCAATAGTTCCCCCATTATCTTTTTTCAAGGTGACAACGAACTTTAAGAAAATTTCAAATCCACCTTTCTCCCTTCTTAATTTTTCCCCATGACTGCCTTTCAGAAATCTATAATAAATTGAGGTGGTTCTTCTCAAACTGGGATGCAAGTATATACCTTATGCAGCTATTTTTTCAGGTACATCATTCTTTAATCATTAGAACATCAAAATATGGGGCTTCTACCTGTATTCAAAGACTGAAAACACTTAAAATTAGATAAGCATGAATAAATTGCTAGATAGAATGGAAAATTCACATTGATTGTTAAAATAAATACTAGACTTCAAAAAATGTATTTTCTCTCTGTAGCAGCTGGTATCCATCTACAATCACCCTTTAGTTTTTCTTCTCTTTCACCTGCCATTGAGGACTTTAAGATTAACTTCAGAAGAAAAGTTTGAGAAGCACTGTTTATGGAAACATCTTATGCTGAATGAGGGTATCGTAGTTTTGCCTCATAACCTAAGATGTGTGGAATAAATCTGTAAATATGAAGATTAAAGTGTTTCCTGAACATTTTATCTTATATCTTTTCACTAGTCCTAAGTTTTAAGGTGTCGTGTGGGCTTACATTTTAATTTCTACATATTGAGAAAATTCTTAATATTGAGCCACTCTACATGTACATATACACAATTTTAGATGTGCAACTCTCTCTCTCATTCTTCCTCTATCATGCTTGCATACGTACACACACACACACACACACACACACACACATAGAATTCTTGGAACAACAGTCTCAAGAGGACAAATTGGAACTTTCAGGAGCCAAGTCTCCACAAAACACTTTGCTGAAGATAGAGATGGCTTAGAGCAAAAATATAAGGCCTGTACAACTCAGCCCTATAAGCTTTTAAAAATATTTTCCTACCTGCTTTTTTCCTTCTCCCCAACCTCTAAGTATCCATAATCCCCTGAGCTTCACAGAATTTCTAATACAGCAGCTCACCAGAACACCAGTTGTCTTTTTATTTCCTACTCTTCATCCCAGTTTAAAAGTCACCCATTGGGTGACCTATTCTAGTGGGACATTGCCTTCCCCATGCCTAGTGACTATGCATGTTAACTATTGTTTTGCTTTGTTTGTTTGTTTCTAAAACATCAAACATGCCAATCTTACTGATATATGAAATAATTTGTGTCCATTCTAGAGTGCCATGGTTCTTAAAATTAAAAAAAGGACACACCTGCTGTAAGCTGTAGAAAGATGAATCAAAATCTTTGGCATGAAGTTGAAGGTCAGAGGTAAGGGTATTGATTAATTTTTAAAGCTATCCCACATCATTCTCTTGGGCCTCAAAAGATTCTGAATCACTATGGGGTATAACACCTTGCCCTACTCTCTACTTCTCTCCTCTACTGAGAAAAAAGGCATGCTTCAATTAAGGTTATCGATGAGAACATTTGCCCATATAAATGATTTAAAGGTGGTGAATAAAGCCTATAAAATATTGAATGTTTCAGACACTGATTTTCTCTTGGTTATCTCACAATTACCTATAAGTTAGACATGACAGGCATTAAGTATTTTCTCAGTAAATATTGTGTACATTAATCCTACCCAAAGTTAAATAGAATTTAAAGATGGTAATTAACTACCAAAAAACATAAAAGCAAAAATGGTATTGCCCTGTGAACAAAACTGATGAATCTAGTATAGCAAGAAATCAAACCAAAACTTAGAGCCATATCTTCTGAAAGAAATTATTGAAGTGGCTCTGGTTACAATGTAACTCAATATGCCACACAACAATGGATAAGGAAGAAAGACAAAGAGTCAAATAGAAATGGGTTTAAATTAAACTCAGATGGACTTGGGATACATCAGTGAGACACCAGGAGTGGCAGCCAAGCCAAATGCCTATGTCACCCCTGCCAATGCCAGGCAGTGTGGTCCAGGAAGTTTTCTACCACCTGGAAAAGGGAAAAGGAAAAGGAAAAACTTATTTCCAACTTGGCCACCTGCTAAGCCACAGTAAAATAAAGCACTAAGCAGGCTCCTGAGAATGCTGAGTCTAGGATTTAGTTCCTGATAGTATTACTGGACCCACCCTGGGCCAAAAAGAAACATGCTGCCCTGAAGGGAAAGACCCAGTCATGGCAGGATTCATGACTTGCTGACTCAAAAGCCCTGGGACTTTGGATAAATACTGGGGTAGTCAGGAAACAGTCACCATGAAACTGAGCTGGCTTCAAGTGTGATCTGCCACTGGTGGCCACAAAGGAGTGCCAAGATCACTCCTCCCCCAACTCTAGTAACCCAGCACAGATGGTCAGGGGAGAGAGAGAGGAGTAACTTTGCCTGGTAATATAAGGTATTATCCCAGATCTTACCCAAGTCCACCAAGGCAGTTCCCAAGGAGTCTGCAAGAGTCATAGGAAGACTGGCCTTGGGGGCATCCCTAGGGCTGATACTGATGCAGTGACCAAAGATCTAGATTACAACACTTAATTCCCTTTTAATACTTGGAAAGCCTTCTCAAGAAAGACAGGTAAAAATAAGCCCAGACTATAAAGGTTAAAATAAATAACTAATTATTTAATGCCCAGACATTGATGAATATCCACAAGCATCAGGAATATCCAGGAAAACATGACCTCAACAAAAGAACTAAATAAGGTACCAGTAAGCAAACCTGGAGCAATGGAAATATGCAACCTCTCAGACAAAGAATTCAAAATAGCTGTCCTGAAGAAGCCCAATAAACTTAACAAAACAGAGAGAAGAAATTCAGAAGCCTATCAGAGAAATTTAACAAAGAGATTAAAATCATTTTTAAAAAATCAAGCAAGACTTCTGGAGCTTAAGAATTCAATTAACATGCCAAACCCTACATCTACCCCAAGGGTTAGATGTTTGAGTGTGTCAGAGGCCTATGGGCCAGATAAGGGTACAAAAAAAGAATTCAGTTAACAGAGAAATGCACCAGAGTCTCTCAACAGTAGAACTGACAAGCAGAATAACATATTAGTGAACTTGAAGACAGGTTATTTGAAAATATACATTTAGAAAAGAAAAGAGAATACAAGGGACTGAAGCATGCCTATAAAGATCTAAATAATAGCTTCAAAAGGACAAATCTAATAGTTCTTGGTCATAAAGAAGAAGCAGAGAAAGAGAATTGAGTAAAAAGTATATTCAAAGAAATAATGACAAAGAACTGTCAAAACTAAGAGGAAGATTTCAATATTCAGGTACAAGAAGTTCATAGGACAACAGGCAGATGTAATCTAAACAAGGTTTCCTCAAAGCATTCAATAATCAAGTTCCCAAAGGTCATGGATAAAGAAAAGATCCGAAGGGAAAAAAGAAAAAAAGGGAAACATAACTTATAAAGGAGCTTCAATATTTGTGGCAGCATACTTTTCCATGGAAACCAGAAGAGAGGGTAATGACATATTCAAATTGCCAAAGGAAAAAACCTTAACCCCAGAATATTGTATCCCACAAAAATATTCTTCAAACATGAAGGAGAAATAAAGATGTTCCCAGACAAACAAAAGCTGAACGATTTTATCAACACCAGATCTGTAGTATAAGAAATGCTAAAAGAAGTTCTTCAATCTGAAAGACAAGGACATTAATGACCAATAATAAATCATTTGAATATATACAACTAACTGGTAACAGTAGAAAAATATAGAATATTCTATTGCTAATTGCTATCATTGAAATATATAAACCACTTATCTCTTGAGTAGGAAGACTAAAAGATAAACATATCAAAATACCTACAACAACTTTTTGATAGATAATATAAAAAGATATGAATGGAAACAATAAAAAGCAGAGTTAAAGGGTAGAATTTGTTAGATTTCTCTTTGCTTGTTTGTTTATGTGAAGAGTTGTTATATGTTTAAAATAATTGCTCATAAAATATTTTTGCAAGCCTCATGGTAACCTCAAATCCAAAAACCTACAACAGATACACAAAGAATAAAAAGCAAGAAATGAAAACACAATAAAGAAAGATAGGAAGGAAGAAAGAGAAGAAAATAAAAGAACCAGAAATCAAATAATAAATAACAAAGCAGCAGTAAGTCCTTACCTATCAATAATTACATTGAATGAGAATGGACTAAACTCTCCAATCAAAAGACATAGAGTAGCTAAATCAACAAAAAATAAGAGCCAACCATAAGTTGTCTCCAAGAAACACATTTCACCATGAAGACACACATAGACTGAAAATAAATATATAGAAAAAGATATTCCATGCAAATGGAAACCAGAAAAAAAACAGGAGTAGCTATAGTAAACAAAACAACATGGTATTGACATAAAGACAGACATATAGACCAATAGAACAGAATAAATAAGCCAGAAATAAACCCACACATCTATCATGCACTTATCTTCAACAAGGGTGCCAAGAACATACAGTAGAGAAAGGACAGTCTCTTCAATAAATGGGAAAACTGGGCATCCATATGCACAGGAATGAAAGTAGGCCCTTTTCTCTTATCATATAAAAATAATCAAATCAAAATTAGTGAAAGACTTAAATTTAAGATATAAACTATGAAACTACTAAAAGAAAACATGGAGGAAATTCTTCTGGACATTGGTCTGGGCAAAGACTTCTTCAATAATGCTCCCAAAGCACAGGAAACAAAAGCAATATTGGACAAATGGGATCACACCAAGCTAAAAAGCTTCTGCACAGTAAAGGAAACAAACAACAAAGAGAAAAGACAACCCACAACATGGGAGACAATTTTGCAAACTACTTATCTCACAAGAGACTAGTAACCAGAATATATAAGGAGCTCCAACAACTCAATAGGAAAAAATCAAGTAATCTGATTAAAAATGGGTAAACAACCTGAATAGACATTTCTCAAAAAAAGACATACAAATGGTCAACAGATATATGAGAAAATGCTCAATATCATAAGTCATCAGAGAAATACAAATCAGAATTACAATGAGATATCATTTCCCCCCAGCTAAAAGGGCTTTTATCAAAAATACTGGCAATAACAAATACTGATGAGGACATGAAGAAAGGGGAACCAGAAGTAGGAATGTAAATTAGTGCAACCCCTATAGAGAACAGTATGAAAAAAACTAAAAAATAGAACTACTATATGACCCAGTAATCTCACTGCTAGGTATATATGCAAAAGAGGGGAAACTAGTAACATCAAAAAGATATCTGCAATCCCATGTTTATTACAGCACTATTCACAATATTCCATCTGAAATCAACCTAAGAGTCCATCAATGGATAAATAATAAAGAAATTATGGTATATATACACAATGGAACATTACACAGAATCAAATCCTGCCATTTGCAAAAACTTGGATGAAACTAAAGTTTGTTATGTTAAATGAAATTAAGCCAAGCACAGAAAGACAAATTTTATATGTTCGCACTTATATGTGAGAGCTAAATATTAAAAATCAATTGATCTCAGGGAGAGAGAGGGTAGAATAATTGTTACAAGAAGCTGAGAAGGGAAGCAGGGAGGGGGAAATAAAGTAGGGATGGCCACTGATGCGAAAATATAGACAGATGATTAGATATAATTAACAATGTTTGGGAGGCAGAGCAAGATGGCAGCCGAGTAACAGCTTCCTTGCATCTGGGCACCGTGAGTCTGGGGAGATAGGACCCCAGGCATCTCTGGCTGGTGGGATCTGCCTATCATCACCCCTGAGAGGATACAGGGAGTCAGCGAGAGACATCTGGACCCCAAGAGGAGGACTAAAACAGTGGAAAACCGGCAAGTGGTCGCGTGTGTTCAATCCGTCTAAACCCGCCCGCAACTTCCACAGGCACGAGAACTTAAAGAGCAAGAGGAAGTGAAAGGAAAATTAGGGCAAGGAAACAGATAAAAGAAATCACCCATGAGGAAGAATCAGCAGAAAACTCCAGGCAACATGAGGAACCAGTCCAGAACAACCCCGCCAAGGGACCATGAGGTAGCTAGTGCAGAGGATTCCACCTATACAGAAATGTTAGGAATGACAGAAAGGGAATTTAGGATACACATGTTGAAAACAATGAAAGAAATGATGGAAACAATGAAGGAAACTGCTAATAAAGTGGAAAATAACCAAAAGGAAATCCAAAAACAGAATCAAATCAGACATGAACGATATGAAGAATATAAAAAGGATATAGCAGAGCTGAAGGAAATGAAACAGTCAATCAGGGAACTTAAAGATGCAATGGAAAGTATCAGCAACAGGTTAGACCATGCAGAAGAAAGAATTTCAGAGGTAGAAGACAAAGTTTTTGAGATAACTCAGATAGTAAAAGAGGCAGAAAAGAAGAGAGAGAAAGCAGAACGTTCACTGTCAGAATTATGGGACTTTATGAAGCGTTCCAACATACGAGTTATAGGAATTCCAGAAGGGGAAGAAGAATGCCCCAGAGGAATGGAAGCCATACTAGAGAATATTATAAAAGAAAATTTCCCAAATATCACCAAAGATTCTGACACACTGCTTTCAGAGGGCTATCGGACTCCAGGTCGCCTCAACTCTAACTGAGCTTCTCCAAGACACATTGTGATGAACCTGTCCAAAGTCAAGACAAAAGAAAAGATTCTGCAAGCTGCCAGGAGTAAGCACCAGTTGACCTACAGGGGCAAATCCATCAGAGTGACCACACTTCTCTAATGAAACTTTCCAAGCAAGAAGACAATGGTCATCTACCTTTAATCTACTTAAACAGAACAATTTCCAGCCCAGAATTCTGTACCCTGCTAAGCTAAGCTTCAAAATTGACGGAGAAATCAAATCATTTACGGATATACAAACATTGAGGAAATTCGCCACAACAAGACCAGCTCTACAGGAAATACTTCAACCTGTTCTGCACACTGACCACCACAATGGATCAGCAGCAAAGAAAGAACTCAGAAATTAAAGGACAGAACCTAACCTCCACACTGATGCAAAAGATAAAACTAAGCAATGGACTCTCACCAAATAAGACAAATAGAATACTACCACACTTATCAATTATCTCAATAAATGTTAATGGCTTGAATTCCCCACTGAAGAGACATAGATTGGTTGACTGCATTAAAAAACACAAGCCATCCATTTGCTGTCTGCAAGAAACACACCTGGCTTCAAAAGACAAATTAAAGCTCCGAGTCAAGGGTTGGAAGACAATTTTTCAGGCAAATGGAATTCAGAAGAAAAGAGGAGTTGCAATCTTATTTTCAGATACATGTGGACTTAAAGCAACTAAAGTCAAAAAAGACAAAGATGGTCACTTTATATTGGTCAAGGGAAAAATACAACAAGAAGACATTTCAATTCTAAATTTCTATGCACCCAATTTAAATGTTCCCAGATTCTTGAAACAGACCTTACTCAGTGTGAGCAATATGATATCTGATAATACCATCATAACAGGGGACCTTAACACTCCTCTTACAGAGCTGGATAGATCCTCTAAACAGAAATTAAACAAGGATATAAGAGACTTAAATGAGACCCTAGAACAACTGTGCTTGATAGACGCATATAGAACACTCCATCCCAAAGATAAAGAATATACATTCTTCTCATCACCCCATGGAACATTCTCCAAAATTGATCATATCCTGGGACACAAAACAAATATCAACAGAATCAAAAGAATTGAAATTTTACCTTGTATCTTCTCAGACCATAAGGCACTAAAGGTGGAACTCAACTCTAACAAAAATGCTCGACCCCACCCAAAGGCATGGAAACTAAACAATCTTCTGTTGAATAACAGATGGGTGAAGGAAGAAATAAAACAGGAAATCATTAACTTCCTTGAGCATAACAACAATGAAGACACAAGCTACCAAAACCTGTGGGATACTGCAAAAGCAGTTTTGAGAGGAAAATTCATCGCTTTAGATGCCTACATTCGAAAAACAGAAAGAGAGCACATCGACAATCTCACAAGAGATCTTACGGAATTGGAAAAAGAAGAACAATCTAAGCCTAAACTCAGTAGAAGAAAAGAAATCTCCAAAATCAAATCAGAGATCAATGAAATTGAAAACAAAAGAATCATTCAGAAAATTAATGAAACAAGGAGTTGGTTTTTTGAAAAAATAAATAAAATAGATAAACCATTGGCCAGACTAACGAGGAATAGAAAAGTAAAATCTCTAGTAACCTCAATCAGAAATGATAAAGGGGAAATAACAACTGATCCCACAGAGATACAAGAGATCATCTCTGAATACTACCAGAAACTCTATGCCCAGAAATTTGACAATGTGAAGGAAATGGATCAATATTTGGAATCACACCCTCTCCCTAGACTCAGCCAGGAAGAACTAGACCTCCTGAACAGACCAATTTCAAGCACTGAGATCAAAGAAACAATAAAAAAGCTTCCAACCAAAAAATGCCCTGATCCAGATGGCTTCACTCCAGAATTCTATCAAACCTTCAAGGAAGAGCTTATTCCTGTACTGCAGAAATTATTCCAAAAAACTGAGGAAGAAGGAATCTTCCCCAACACATTCTATGAAGCAAACATCACCCTGATACCAAAACCAGGAAAAGACCCAAACAAAAAGGAGAATTTCAGACCAATCTCACTCATGAACATAGACGCAAAAATTCTCAACAAAATCCTAGCCGATAGATTACAGCTTATCATCAAAAAAGTCATTCATCATGATCAAGTAGGCTTCATCCAGAGATGCAAGGCTGGTTTAACATACGCAAGTCTATAAACATTATCCACCATATTAACAGAGGCAAAAATAAAGATCACATGATCCTCTCAATAGATGCAGAAAAAAGCATTTGATAAAATACAGCATCCTTTTCTAATTAGAACACTGAAGAGTATAGGCATAGGTGGCACATTTCTAAAACTGAAGCTATCTATGACAACCCCACAGCCAATATTTTACTGAATGGAGTAAAACTGAAAGCTTTTCCTCTTAGAACTGGAACCAGACAAGGTTGTCCTCTGTCACCTTTACTACTCAACATAGTGCTGGAAGTTCTAGCCAATACAATTAGGCAAGACAAGGAAATAAAGGGAATCCAAATGGGAGCAGAGGAGGTCAAACTCTCCCTCTTTGCTGACGACATGATCTTACACTTAGAGAACCCCAAAGACTCAACCACAAGACTCCTAGAAGTCATCAAAAAATACAGTAATGTTTCAGGATATAAAATCAATGTCCACAAGTCAGTAGCCTTTGTGTACACCAATAACAGTCAAGATGAGAAGCTAATTAAGGACACAACTCCCTTCACCATAGTCTCAAAGAAAATGAAATACCTAGGAATATACCTAACGAAGGAGGTGAAGGACCTCTATAAAGAAAACTATGAAATCCTCAGAAAGGAAATAGCAGAGGATATTAACAAATGGAAGAACATACCATGCTCATGGATGGGAAGAATCAACATTGTTAAAATGTCTCTACTTCCCAAAGCAATCTACTTATTCAATGCCATTCCTATCAAAATACCAACATCGTACTTTCAAGATTTGGAAAAAATGATTCTGCGTTTTGTATGGAACCAGAAAAACCCCCGTATAGCTAAGGCAGTTCTCTGTAACAAAAATAAAGCTGGGGGCATCAGCATACCAGATTTTAGTCTGTACTACAAAGCCATAGTGCTCAAGACAGCATGGTACTGGCACAAAAACAGAGACATAGACACTTGGAATCAAATTGAAAACCAAGAAATGAAACTAACATTTTACAACCACCTAATCTTTGATAAACCAAACAAGAACATACCTTGGGGGAAAGACTCCCTATTCAATAAATGGTGTTGGGAGAACTGGATGTCTACATGTAAAAGACTGAAACTGGACCCACACCTTTCCCCACTCACAAAAATTGATTCAAGATGGATAAAGGACTTAAACTTAAGGCATGAAACAATAAAAATCCTCAAAGAAAGCATAGGAAAAACACTGGAAGATATTGGCCTGGGGAAAGACTTCATGAAGAAGACTGCCATGGCAATTGCAACAACAACAAAAATAAACAAATGGGACTTCGTTAAACTGAAAAGCTTCTGTACAGCTAAGGAGACAATAACCAAAGCAAAGAGACAACCTACACAATGGGAAAGGATATTTGCATATTTTCAATCAGACAAAAGCTTGATAACTAGGATCTATAGAGAACTCAAATTAATCCACATGAAAAAAGCCAACAATCCCTTATATCAATGGGCAAGAGACATGAATAGAACCTTCTCTAAAGACGACAGATGAATGGCTAACAAACACATGAAAAAATGTTCATCATCTCTATATATTAGAGAAATGCAAATCAAAACAACCCTGAGATATCATCTAACCCTAGTGAGAATGGCCCACATAACAAAACCTCAAAACTGCAGATGCTGGCGTGGATGTGGAGAGAAGGGAACACTTTGACACTGCTGGTGGGACTGCAAACTAGTACAACCTTTCTGGAAGGAAGTATGAAGAAACCTCAAAGCACTCAAGCTAGACCTCCCATTTGATCCTGCAATCCCATTACTGGGCATCTACCCAGAAGGAAAGAAATCCTTTTATCATAAGGACACTTGTACTAGACTGTTTATTGCAGCTCAATTTACAATCGCCAAAATGTGGAAACAGCCTAAATGCCCACCAACCCAGGAATGGATTAACAAGCTGTGGTATATGTATACCATGGAATACTATTCAGCCATTAAAAAAAATGGAGACTTTACATCCTTCATATTAACCTGGATGGACGTGGAAGACATTATTCTTAGTAAAGCATCACAAGAATGGAGAAGTATGAATCCTATGTACTCAATTTTGATATGAGGACGATTAATGACAATTATGGTTATGGGGGGGAACAGAAAGAGGGAAGGAGGGAGGTGGGTGGGGTCTTGGTGTGTGTCACACCTTATGGGGGCAAGACATGATTGCAAGAGGGACTTTACCTAACAATTGCAATCAGTGTAACCTGGCTTATTGTACCCTCAATGAATCCCCAACAATAAAAAAAAAAAAAAAAATTTGAGGAAAAAAAAAACAATGTTTGAAAACACAACAAAATGATTGTAATGAACAAGTAAGGGTATATTTTAAAATAACTAGAAGACTAGAATTGGAACATTTATTATACAAAGAAATAATAAATGCCTGAGGCGATGCATACCCCAGTTTCTCTGATTTGATTAATTCACATTGTATACATTGTAAATATCACATGTACCTTATAGAGATATACAACTATTATGTACCCATCAGAATTAAAAAAAAAATTTTTAATGCAAAAAACAAAACTCAGGTAGATGCCTCCTTTTTCCCCCATTGTCTTTGAGTCTGATTGATTGAGGATATAGGCTCTATTGCAGGAGGTAAACTCTAAATTATTCAGAAAATTTTCCAAATCTCTAAATCTACTGTCCACTTCCTACAGTTTAGGTATGGTGTTTGTCCCCACTAAATCTCATGTTGAAATGTGATCAGTCTTGGAGGTGAGGTCTACTGGAAGGTATTGTGTAATGGGGACATATTCCTCATGAATAGATTAATGCCCTCCCTCAGGGGTGAGTGAGTTTTCATTCCACTAGTTGCTGCGGGAGAGAGTTATTTTTAAACCCTGGCACCTACTCCTTCTCCCTTGCTTTCTCTCTCTCCCAGTGATCTCTGTACAAGTCAACTCCCTTTTCCTCTTCTACTATAATTGGAAGCCGCCTGTGCCCCTCAGCAGGTGAAGATGATCAAACATGAACTGTCTAGCCATTTGAAATCATTAGCTAAATCTACCTCTTTTCTTGATAAATTACCCAACCTCAGCCCTGGAGCCATTTAGATTAGGACAAAGAAAATCAAAAGAGAACATCTTACTGTCTATGAACCTGAGGAAGTGGGCTGTAGCAGAGCAAGAGGGGAGGGAGGACTTTAATTTGTCTCAGATTCTTGATTCAGAGGGTTGAGTCAGTGCTTAGCATCATCTGTCCCCAGTGGTTAAAACTAGGCTGAGATTGTAGTAAAGGCCTCAAGGTATAGTAGACTCGCAGAAAAAATGACCTGCCATCTCCTCCTATCATTCCAACTCTACATGAGCTCAGCCTTCAAAAAATGACTCATTTAGAAAACATCTTACAGTGGTGTTTCAATCCAGCATGAGTTGAGAGGAACAATAACCAAGTCTGAGGGGAGAATTTACGCATTGATTTTTTTGTTGTTGTTATTTGTTTTTTATTCACTATTAATGCAGATGAATATAACATTTGTTGTCTTTTTCGTTTTCAACCCCTTAAGTACAAAATTAGCATTATCTCACATCTCAACAGAGATCTTCCTGTCTGTGAGGTTAAGGTCATGTTTACTGATGCTCTTGCAAGTTCCAGTAAGACCATTATCCTTTCAAAGGAAAAAGGTTAGATTTGTGCATTGGTTTTCTAAGCTCCCTCCAAATTTTTGTTTCTCTTAAAAGCTTTGCTTCCTTGCCTATTGACTTTCCCCATAATTCTACTACTGAAATAATTATGTTTTCAAAATTTAAGGAAGCATTCCCTATAAAAATATAAAATCCCCAGGAGGAGTATGCTGCAAAATGCTTTAACCATTTTAATTTGCTTTGTTTTCTTAGAGTTGAAGAACAGGCTTTGTTTAATTAGAGAAGAGAAATGAGATATTCAGTTCTACTGAGGCAGTCAGAATGGTGGATTGTTAGTGGTGAAAATCTATCTCTTATGACCCAATCAGAATGAAAATATAAATATGTAAGATGGATGCTATACCCAAATCTCTAATATTTTAGGTAGGATACTATTCCCTGGGAAACAGACCTGCCTAGATATTGTCTCAAGGTCAAGTCGCCAATACTATTATAAGTCTTGCTTTATTTAGTTTTAAATCACTGTACACCATATACAATGCTTTGGGTTCATTAAAATATAGAATAGTATCCATAACGACCAACACTTATTGAGCTATTTTCTCCAACTAAGTCACCTCCTAGGAATACATCCACATACTCTAAGAATTCTCATGAATTCTTTTAGACCACAAGGGTCCCATTAGATGGATTACTAACTCAATACCTTAAACCCAGGTGGCTTTACAAAATATTCAAGTTCTCACACCAGGCATTTTATATCCTAAGAGAATCTGTCTTGTTAATCATTTAACTTGTAGTACGCATTATACCAAAACTGGTATCGCATAATTTTAAATGCCTATACCATGTTAAACTCTCATGAACCAATTAAAATACAGAATAGTCACACACACACACAACACACACAGCACACACAGAACCCTGCAGGAACCTATTCCTTCAAACATCTCCATATATAAATAAAGCAGGAAACTGCTTTTTTCTAGGCAATATAAAGATCCTCATGCTCACATGCTCTCATTCAGGCACACATTTAAATCAAATCACTTAAGCCTTCTGTATCAGTGTACTGGACACCACATTTTCTTGTAATTGCCCACTCAGCCCGTGCTCGTCTCCTTTTCTTTGCAATTCACACAAAGACTCTATTATTATTTCCTCGTGGTAGCACATTCACAGTAAAAGATGAATATAGCAGAGAAAATCTCTGCCCAGAGAACCTTTCTTCTCTGCAAGTGTCAGACTTACTACAAGGTGTCTTTGAATTGAACAACGCTGCATACACTGCATTCACTGCTATTAGCTTACTCTGAAATCTACCCCTTAAATCTTTTCTGTTATGCATCTTTCTCTCCATTTCCTTGCTCTCTCTTCTGCTCTCAGGTGAGTCTCCTTTTATGTAATCCCATTTTTCCATCTTCCCGCTCTCTCCCTCTTGAAAATGTAGACCATTCTTTTGCTGTGAAATATAATCACTAAATAGCATACAAATGTATGGCCATGTATGTTCTAAGGGAACAGCTGCAAAATTGCTAATATTAGGTCTAATTTAGCTACAATAAATTAGCGAATGTGTGGAAGCACGATGATGACAGCATAATTACAACAAAAGTCGATGTGTTGAAGTATATGGATGAAAATACATACTAATTTTAGAGAGATAAAAAAGAACCCTACACCTAATGAAATGCATGGGATGAACAGACGGGACTAACAGCTCAGACACATACTTAATGTGGCCAGTCACTGTAAAAACAAAAAGATAGATGAAGCTGTTCAAAAATCTAGCTAACAAGCAATGCAGTCTGAAACCATTAACTGTCAGGGGTAATAACACTCAAAGTGCTGAAGTGCAGTAAAACAGCAGCACATCCCTGGAATGGTGGCTGTTGTACCAGTGCACACCTGTGAAGAGGGCGCTAAATCTATCCTTGCATTCATTATAACAGAGAGAGGAAAAACAACACTAATAATGTAAAGTATAAACGGAAATAACAGACAGCAGAGAGTGACATTTGCATGGTCCCAGTCAGCTTGTTAGCTGAAGTGGGTTTTAATTAGCTATTTTCCAGCAAGCAAACGAGCAAATTAGTGGCAGCTATAAACAAGAAGAGAAAATCAGGCCCAAAGAAAAGGAGAAATGATCAGGGTGCCTTTGCAGGGGATGGAAAGGAGGGGGAGGGCAAGGAAATACAAAGCTTTTACTTAAAACTTTCCTCAATCATAGAATTAAAGAAGGTTTTCTCTTGAAAGTACCTTAGAGATGATCCAGTTCTCCCTTCTTTTACAGGTGAAGAAACTAGGGCCATGGAAGTTAGCTGATTTGTCCAAGGTCGCACATCTAAACGAATGTATTTGAAAGAAAAAAAAGTGGGATGTCTTCAAGTCTAGTTTTTTTATTTAAAAAAAATCTGCTTTTGAAATATTGCGAGTGGATCAATCTCTTAAGAACACAAAGACATGCAAAACCATTTGCAAAATTTGTATGGTAAATTGGGAATACAACTGGTTATAACTGAGGTTCCACTATGCACAGATATCAAACAAACTGAGAAGGAATACTGCACACAGGATAATAGCACCCTCCTGTAGCCAAAAGTACCTTCAGAGAAACTTATTCTGAACAAATCCTCATCGCATGGCCAATGCATGCCTATTATACTGTACTAAGCACTGTATTAAGTACTGAGAATGTAAGGCACATTTGGTAGGATGTGCAGACAAGTAAATAGACATCACAAAACAATAGGATGCAAAACCAATAAGGAAGGAGAGAATGCTGAGGAACCCTGCAGAGATGCTGAGCTCATGTGGAAAGTTGGAACACAATGAGCATTTGAGAGGACGTGGGAACCATCAGGACCTGAAGAATGTCTGAGAAATACCAGCTTCCTCCCAGCTCCACTACTAGAAAACACCTATGAACCTAAGCTAGTTATAACTGTAAAAAGAAAATTCAAAGAACAATTTTCCCCACTGGGTTAGATAAAACAAGGGCTTCAACATGCATAAACAACAAAGAAATGCAGTTTTCATTCTAATTTTTTTTTTTTTTTTTTAGACAAGGTCTCACTCTGTTACCCAGCCTAGAGTACAGTGACATCATCATAGCTCACAGTAACCTCAACCTCCTGGGCTCAAGCTATCCTCCCAACTTAGCCTCCAGAGTATCTGGGACTACAGATGCTTACCATCATGTCTGGCTAATCTTTTTCTTTTCTTTTTTTTTTTTTTTAAGATAGGGTCTTGCGGGCGGCACCTGTGGCTCAGTCGGTGGGGCGCCGGCCCCATGTACCGAGGGTGGTGGGTTCAGACCCCGCCCCGGCCAAACTGCAACCAAAAAAATGGCCGGGCGCTGTGGCGGGCGCTTGTGGTCCCAGCTGATCGGGGGGCTGAGGCAGGAGAATCGCTTGGGCCCGGGAGTTGGAGGTTGCTGTGAGCTGTGTGAGGCCACGGCACTCTACCGAGGGCCATAAAGTGAGACTCTGTCTCTACAAAAAAATAAAAAATAAAAAAAAATAAAAAAAATAAAAAAGATAGGGTCTTGCTATGTTGCTCAGGCTGGTCTCAAACTTCTGGTCTCAAACTCATGGTCTCAAATGATCCTCCTCCGTTGACCTCCCAAAGTGCTGGGATTATAGTGAGAGCCACCATACCTAGCCATTATCTAATCTGATTTACAACTTGAAATATGCCCTTAAAAAGAGAATAAAATAATTGGGAAATAGGGAAAATCTTGGAGTGAAGAATAACAGGAGTCCATTGACTTTTTCCCTTAATATTTTTGACCAATATATTAAGAAGATTTAACATGTCAAAGCATGAGATAACCCAAATAGAATGCAGAGGGCAATGATAACATCACAGACAGAGACTAAAGCAAATATTACCACACATGTAGTCTCTGCTACAGATAAGAAACTGAAGGACAATTCATAAGAAAGCCATCAATCTCATCCTCATTATAATTTGTATTTATAAAATCATGATTATGTAGGAGATAATGCATAGGACAGAAATTAAAGTAAACTAAGTTTACTGTTAACCAATACATCTAAAATTTTGACACATAATGGTAATATCCCACATTTCAGGAGACTCAATTACAGGATCTTAATCCATTTATGTAATTTGCTAGACTTACTCATTTCCCTACCATAAAAAATTGTGTGAATCCTGATTCTGCTATCTAACACATTCACCACCACTCCCCCAACTCCAATACTGTTTCATCACCAAATCTATTAGAAAACTCTCTATGTTTTTATTCTTACATTGATAAAATTGAGGAAAATACAGCACAAATACCCACACAGTGGGTCATTAAAGACATCCCTTCTGACTGACGTAAGCCAATTAGAATAATTGGTTTATGAAACAATCTGCTTGTCTTACAATCTAGTCCATGATTTCTCCATGTGTTAGATTGGTTTCCCTAAGAAACAGACACTAAGGGTAGGCTTTGAGGACAGGTAGTTTTTTTCCTCAGAAGGTTCTGGTAGAGGAGAATGGAAAGTGAGCAGGGGAGGGGAAGAGAGAAACCAACACATGATGCTTTGTGGAGGCATGAGGTGTGGACCCACCAACCCTCCCCTCTCACTGATTGAGTGCAGTTCACAGGGGTGTTAACTCCCTGGCCTATACATGGGCCAAGCACACTCCTGGGGACAGAGACATCCTCAGGCAGAAAGTAGCAGGTGCTTGCAATAATGAGCTATCAGAATGTTGAGTGCTGAGGGGATACGGACAGGGCACCATCATCTGCTACACTGCAGCTCACCCACTAAGACAGCACGAGACTGGCTTGTCAAAAGTCTTGTTTAAGTTCAGATGCATAATGTCAATCCCACTGCTCATATTCATTCATTCATTTAAATTTATTTGGACTCATTTTGTTGCTAAATATTATAGATAAGATGCTATTGTCTGGTGCTCTGTTAAATGAGTGAGCTTATCCAAAAACGATCTTCATCTTATAACTTATTTTGATGAGTTAACTCTAAACCCTAAGGATTCTGCTTATGTATTTTCTACTAGTCTTTTAATGTTTGTTTATAATTCTCTGTACTACTGACACAAGCTAATCTATTAGAAACTTATAACATAGTTTTTTCTTATTTTTTTCTAGATTTTTTTTTTATTTTCTCTATACATATACATGTGTTTATTTGGTATCCACATTTTGCCTTCACAGCATTAAAGAGGTTTAAAATTTAATAACAATAACAATGTTTAAGATAAGGACTAGAAACAAAAACCTCATAAAGAACAAACAAAGATAAATATATTCGGGAAAGAAATCAGATGATTTCTGCAATGAAATATTGAGCAATAATAATAATAATGCAAAAAAAGTAACGTTGTCAGATAAAAGTATGTCTATCATAGAATGCTTTGACTCTGAGTCATCAGTTAAGTGATGGGAATCATCAGAATTCTCATTATTATGTGTTTCTTTTGATCTTTAAACTTTTCAAGATCCTCAGCAGAACTTTTTATTTTCACTTTTTTAAAATTCCAGAATATTAGGGAATACACTTATTTACATATGTTATTTTTTGTACATATTGAATCAATGTTGTTAAGTGTGACCTTCACCAAGATAGTGTGCATTGTAACCAGTAGGTGTGAATTTACCCATCCCTTCCTCCTCACTCCCGGCCACTTGATCTTCAGTGACTTTTACTTTTACATGTGCACTTAAGTGTTAATCTATTAGATCCAGCTTACAGTTGAGTACACGCGTTTGTTTGTTTGTTTCTCCATTCTTGTGATGTTTCACTTAGAAGAATGGTTTCCAGTTCCCTCCAGTTGTCAGTTCCATCCAGGTTGTCACAAAAGATACTAGATTGCCATTTTTACAGCTGAGTAGTAAAATAGTACATAGTGTGTATCTATGGAGTACTACTCAGCTGTAAAAATGACAATATATTCCCCCATCCCAAACAAAGAAACTAAAATCTCTAGGACAATAAACATAACAAAGATCTTATGAATTTGCAATTTAACATATAGGAACCAACATGCTAAAGCCAGAGTGTTTAGCAGGCTATAAAACTTTGCTTCCTTGGGTGCATTTGTTAGTCTAATCCAGTTGGTCTAATCTGACTAATCATTTGTTCATCAGGAGATTTGGATTTTAATGGTACATGGTAGTAAGATTTGAGCTCACACAACCTGGTGACTTGAAACTACTACCCCCTACCATAAAAAAGCTAAAACTTCAGGAGGCTACACTCTTAGCCAAAAGTTTGGCTACAGAAAATTTCTCCTGTTAGGAAAAAAAAAATAAACTGTTCTATCTTCATCACAGTATCTATGTAAGGAAGACAAAGTAGCCTCCTCAATCATTTGAACCATGTATGTTTGAGACTAAAATATATCCTATCTTCATGAGTCTAAAACCCCTCAGGCAGGGTATTAATTGAACAGCCCTAGTTCAGTAGCACTTCAGGGTCTGGCAGAGACAAATGCACATCCTCTCTAGGAAGATTTCCCCTCCAAGCAAAGGTCAGAGAAGTCTCACAGGTAATCTACTAATAGGAGATCTCTCTTCAAAATTATAAAATATACGAACTAACATGGGCAAAAAAAAATAGTACAAACAACAGTAATATTTTATCCCCTAAAACTTCAAATATGGAATTATTATATTGATATTCTTAGTGATGATATTAAAATTAAAATTTGAATTAAAAAAGAGTGGCCAACAAGTACTTAAAAAGAGATCTGAAAATGTGTCAAGTAGAACTAGAATAAAGTATATTCTAAATAGTCTGATGGATGAGTTTGCACATTCAATCCAGCTGAAGAAATCATTTGTGAACTGAAAGAGACAGATGAAGAAATTGCTCAAATGGTAGTTTAAATGGATTTAAAAGGTGGAGAAAATAAAATAAAGGTTAAAAAACATGGCAAATAGAACAAGATGGTCCAACATACAACAAACACATGTGGAAAGAGACTGCCAAAACAATGAGACAGAGGAGACACAGAGATAATCACTGCCATTTTTGAAGAGTTGGCAACAGGCAGAAATTCTAATATTTAGAAATATGGCAGATCACAAACAAGATGCATATGAGAATAAATGCATACATGTAAATATTATAGAGAATCTGCAAAATATAAGACAAAGTAGCAATGCGAGAGAGAAGGGAAGTTAACCTTCAATGAAATGATAAAAACCCGCTAATATGCTTTTTAGGAGCAAAAAAAAAAAAACGCCAGAAGACAGTGAATAGATTACAAAATGTTAATTGCGCTCAACCTAAAATTCTCTAAAATCCAAACTCTTAACAAAGCCAACAAAAGAAAGAGAAAATAACAGATAATGTACCATCGTACGTCCTCTCGTAAGGAACTTCTAAAATTGCACATCAGAAAGATAGAAATAAAACCTAGAAGAAAGCATTGACGTCTGTGCAGCTGAGTGGGCAGCTCCAGGCACCGCTGTTCCCACAGAATACAAGATGATGCTGCCTGTGCAACCCCACAGCATTTTCATAGATGTAAGCACAGGATGGCAAAATCAGTAAATGTGTACTTAAATTTCAACAAACATCATTTGTATATATTTCTAAAAACACGCATAATAACAACCATGGTTGGAATATAATGGCAGTTAGAACTAAAATAATAAAAGATGAAAACACAAAAAAAACAGACAAGGTAACTGAGGTTCTTTTTAAGCAAATATATCAGTTAAAAAATTAAATATAAACATGAAACATTACAAATCGAACGTATTACTGGTAAGTGGCTAAAGAAGATAGATGAATGCCTAACAAACACATGAAAAAATTCTGGTGGTCCTTAATTATCAGAGAAATGCAAATCTAAACCATCCTATCACCTAACCCCAGTGAGAATGGCCCACATCACAAAGTCTCAAAGCTGCAGATGCTGGCATGGATATAGAGAGAACGAAACATTTTTACACTGCTGGTGGGACTTTAAACTAATACGACCATTTTGGAAGGAAGTATGGAGAATCCCCAAAGAACTTAAACTAGATCTTCCATTATCCTGCAATCCCATTACTAGGCACCTACCAAGAAGTAAAAAAAAAAAAAAAATCCTTTTATCATAAGGACATTTACACTAGACTGCTTATTGCAGCTCAATTTACAACCACCAAATGTGGAAACAACCTAAATGCCCACCAATCTAGGAATGGATTAACAAGCTGTGGTATATGCATGGAATATTATTCAGCCACTAAAAACGATTCATTGTACCCTCAATGAATCCCCAACCAAAAAATAATAATAATAATTTAAAAAATATAAAAATATTTGGAATCTTTTCTTTTAAAATCAGGAATAAATGTCCTGCCCAGCTCAAAATGTTAAAAAAGATTTATAACAACTACAAAGAAGTAACAAAATGCCCTTTTTACTAACTAAAATGTTACTTAGATCAAAAACTCAAAAAACATTTAAAACGTTAAAATTAAGAGCTCAGCAATGTTGTTGGATCAATATACAAAAAAAGAAAAGGAAAAAGCAATAATATTCTATACACCAACAATGAACAGAAAATGTAAACAATTATCAGCAGCCAGCATTCAGCAATACCAGTAGTAAAATTTCTCAAAACCCTGGGATAGAGTGTTTCTGAGTCAGGGATTTGAACTCATTGTGCAGTGAGGTACACTTATACCGTCTCTACCTATCCTAGGCTTTCTTTCTGCTTCACAGAGGTATTCACCCTAGAGTTAAGAACTGCTTTCTCTTATGCCTTCCTTAATGTTACACCATCAACTTCAAGCACAAAAACTATTTTTTTGCTTCTATCCCTCTTAATCAAGTTTTTTTTATTGCCCTCAGCTATTTTTTAAGTTTCGTGTGGTATTTTACCTTCTCTGAAGTATCCAGGATGCTTCCATCCTCTTATATTTGCCCTGAGTCTTTCCTTCCTTTTATAATTTATTTCTCTATCTTTTGAAATTTGGACTAGTAAGAGAGCATTTTGCTAGCTAACTTAAGTTTCTTTATCCCAGGCTGATGGGTCAGCATCTATCTAAAGCTTTGCATCTCAAGGGGAAAAGATGAGACATGTTATTATTACAGGTTCTGTTCTAAATTGACACATTTCTACCACATTTCTTGGGCCAAAACATTCATCCACATGGCCACCCCTAATTTCAACAGGGTACAGTTAGAGTATAATCCTTTAGTAGGAAGGATCATCGGTCATGAAATCCACCACAGTCTATCTCATGATCATCACATATTGAGTTCAGCACTGCTAGACTGGCAGGTTCTACTGTTGATTGATTGATTAATTGATTTTAATACTTCAAAAATAATGCTCAATTGTCTGTAGGCTTTTATAGCTTCGGATAATCAGTTGGCTGTCTTTCTTTATTTCTTTTTCTCCTTTTCTCTGGCCACTCTTAAGATTTTCTTTTTCAGCAATTTGTTTATTATGTGTGTTTTCCTTTGTTTCCTCTACTTTCAGTAAAATGAGTTTTTCCAATCAATCGGTTTCTAGTTTTTGTCAAATTTGGCACTATTTTAATGGCTATATCTTCAATTGCTTTTTCTTTCCCCCCTTTTATTTTTACCTTGGGGATACTAACTGCACATAAGTTTGACTTATATTTTTTCAAAGGTTACTTACTGATGCTCTTTTCATTTTTTCCATTCTATTTTTCTTCTCTTTATTTTGAAAATTGTAAATTGCTGTTTTCAAAGTCCCTGATTTTTTTCCTTGAAAGGTCTAAACTGCTGTTATTGCAAGCGAGTATTTTAGTTTTAATTTTTAGAAGTTTTATTTGAGCTATCTCATATCTTCTATATCACTCCTCAACATGTTCATATTTTCCTCCACCTATATGAATATGGAATATATTCATGATAATTCTTTTAACATCTTTCTCTATTGTCTTATAATTTCATTTATTTCTGTGTCTAAGTCTATTGATTGAATTTTCTCTGAGTTATGGGTTGTAATTTCCTAATTCTTTGTATAACTTCTAGTTTTCTTTTGGATACTAGACATTGTGAATTTTATGTTGATGAATATGGAAATTTGTTGCATTATTTTAAATGGTGTTGACCTTTTTGTCTGCAATGCACTCAGACTGCTTGAGGTTGCTTTGTTTCTATGTAGGCTTGCTATTGAGTGTTGTTAGGTCATGTTCAAAGCAGCCTTTATTCTAGTAATAATTTAGCCCTATGAAGATAATTTCCTTCTATTTATTCTACCAAATGCCTCATTTGCTATGAAATCTCTCCACTCTGGCTGAGGGGAAAATAAAATATTCCCATAAAATAAAATAAAATGCAGAAATTGTTCAGTCTATTCAGGTCCAGTGTCCAGCTTACTTAAATCCAGCCTCAGACAGTTTATTCTTACATGTGAGCAGATCAGTCCTCTGCCAAAGTCTGAAAGGGACACCTCAGCAAATCTTCCAAGCTCTGTCTTTGTAAAGTTCCCTTTGCTCCACCAATGTCTCACTGAACTCCAATCAACATCTCTAAAACTAAGCAAGATTCTTTGGCTTTAATTTGTTTCCTTTCTTACTGCAAAGCAAAGCAGATACCACCTCTAGGTAGTAAACTGGAATAACTGTACAGTTTGCCAAATCATCAGGGCTAATTATCCTGTGTTGTCTATCATGTAACGTCTGAATAATTGACTTACATATTCTGTCTAGTTTCCTAATTGGTTAAGATAAGAGAGTAAATTTGGTCCCTGTTACTTTTTCATGATCATATTGAAAAGTAACATTTTCAGTGTTTTACTTTTACTTTGCATTTTGAAAAATAATTATTTTTTAACAGAAAATGGGATGATTTCTTATGCTTCTAGTTGCTGTTGTATTTTATTGTGGGAGATTGACAGAAGAGTGCATTAAATATTAATATATGATGAACATATATAAAATATAGTTCATATCCAATGCCCATCTTAAATAATGGATTGCTATTTAACTTAGAAAAATATTTCTAGGCCCCCAAAAATAATAAAATATATTTGCTAAGATGTACAGATTACAAATACGAATATTCTCAAGTATAGAACTCATTGCAATATTGTGGGTTTTGAATGCCACTCAAGTTTGGGGGAGGGAGAAAAATATATAAGTATATGGAGTTGATATATAATATTTCAACCAAAATTTAACTTCTTTAGTAAGATATAATATCAAAACATGTACACAGTTTGACCATATTATCATAACTGTCCCTAGGTAAACACAAAATTTGTTGTTCATATGTGCATTGTTTAAATATTGGCCAAGGCTAAAACTTGCATAATTTTATCATAAACTTGCCCCAAATTGTTGGCTCTTCATCGGTGAAATGTTTGAAATGTTCATTATGGATGCCAGCTACTTCTCTACGTACCAGCGGTCTTAGAGAATATAAGCTTGTGCCTATGGAAGATACTTTTAGAATTTTGCCTGCATAGATATATTTTTATTGAAACTAAACATAAGTAATAGAAAGCAAAGGGAAAGTAGATTCAATATGTACTAGGACCCATTGCCAAGCATATCCTGTTTTTATTTCTTTTTTGGGTTGGTTGGTTGGTTGGCTGGCTGACTGACTGGCTGGTTTGTCTGTCACAACACATGAACTTTAATATGAAATTTTTAATGGGTATTAAATACTTAATATGTAATATTTTTACAGACTCTAGGATTTTTTAAAGAAAACATTATATTTCACAACACAAAAGCCTCTTAGAGTTTTATGAGTTTAGTCAAATCATTAGTGCTGCTTATATATTTCTCAAAAAATATTAAAGAAAAATGTTTGCACATAGACTTTGACTAAAATCCACTGTTTCTTCTCAAGAAGTACCTAGATTTTAACAGAGCCTTTATCACTTAGCATTTGACTAAAAATTTCATAGTACTTCAAGCTGTTTGCATGTTGTAGTTTCATTCTTTTTTTTTTCATTTTTACTTTGAAAACAGTGTGCTCGATTCAAACATATGAATACAAAACTTTGTGTTTTCTATCTCTGATATCTTAAGTGCAGTTTTATAGTTTTGACATTACTATACATACTTTTATAATTAATTTGATATGTTTTACCATATCTTTTTTCTTTTTCTTTCAAAAGCCATAGCCATCCTGTATCTATAATATCGTACTCTTTTTCTGCCTCATGGAGATATTTCCAATTGCTTCTATGTATTTTTTGAAAATTAAAGAAAGTTAAGAATAAAAAAAGGCAAAATGCATATAATATTTGTATCCAACATCAATACCTCCTTTGCTATTATGTGCTGTTATGTAATAACATAATGGTGGGGTTATTTTCGTAACTGATATTATATACCCTCAAGGCTACAGACTTCTCTTATGGTTCCAAAGGTATTCCTGCTACCTGTTATTCTGGTCTATTAGGCATTGTAATTATATAATTGGATGTTCTTTAAAGACTATCTTAGGTACCTCATAGATTAGAATGGTTCCTCTGAAGCAGTTACCAGATCTGTTATGTAATTACATAATTAAGTCCACGTAGTAAAAATTTTAACAAAAGTCTTTAAAAAAATAAACAGCCTGCACTGAGGCAACTGAATGACTTTGATTGCAAATTAGAAGTGGAAAGAAAGTGGTAACATATTCAATCTCAAAAGTTAAGGTCTCTAAACACTAATTTTTATATTGAGGTTGCATCCCTCAAAGGAAAGCTCAAGGGAGCTGAATCAAGTCCTTCAGTTCTCCAGAACATTGGCCTCTACTGGTGTTATTAGTCCTGTTATTTGCTTCCCATGTTCTTGCCTTTTTTCCCTTCCTCAAAGACATTCATAAAATCATTATGGTTTGGGAGCCAAGAGGAAAAATAAATAGTGACTAAGTTATTAAATAAAATGGAAGCTCTTCTTTTGCCATTTTATTTAATTTTTAAGCAAATTAAATTCTGCTATATCTTACATTGCCCAAACATATCATCTTAACTACCAGTTACAAATGGTGCATTTGCAAAGTGTAAATCAATCAAATTAAATAATAAAATAAAATTTGGAGCTGGTTCCCATCTTGAAACTCACAAAGATAACACTTTTCAAAAAATCCTTAAGCTCTAAAATATGGAGGCACTAATATCTAAGCACTAATTACCAAAAGGTAAAATTGATCATGTGAAAATTGGCCCTTCTGTTGTTTCATATGACTCAGGGGAAAAACATGCCAGTCTGTATAAATATGCATACTTCCAGGCAAAAAGTCTTTAGCCACTAATATTTCCTTTGTCAAAACATGTCTCTTATAGCCCATAAATCCCCAAGTCGCTTCAGCCCTTGACTGGCATTCTGCACTCAACTGATTCTCAGTGACCACTGCACCCCATTCTCTTTATCATCAATCCCATGTGAAACGTTATGTCTGTTTATTGCTTAATTAATCTCACTTCTCTACTCCCACTGTTAATTAACTTGGAATGGTTATCTTCTATAACTGTCTTTCTATTTTGCCCAAAGCTATGGTTAATCCCTCCAATGTTTACTTCCTGCTAATTTTCAAAGAAGGACTATTTCAAACCAAAGAATTATGTTTCCTCTGAATTAATTATACCAGTTTTCTACCACTACTTAACAAACCATCCTATAATTTATGGTATACAACAGTGATTTGTTAGCATCTCCCATGATTCTATGAGTTGACTGGACTCACTTAGTAGTCATCACTTCTGATCTTTTATGTGGTCTTGGTAGATAGTGGCTGGGACCAGAGTTACCTGGAGATCTGACTGGCTAGAAATGTCCAACATGGCAGCTGCATTTACGTTACTGTGCCCTCAGCTGAAGAGTTGGAAAAACAGAAAGCTGAACATCTTTCTCTACATGACCTCCCTACATGGCTAGCTTGGGAAACCTCAGAGAATGGCAATTTCAGAGTAAAAGCTGGCTCCTTATCAGAATGCCTGTATGTTACCAGTGACCAAGGTGAAATCCACCAGTGTTTTTATGTCTAGCTTCACTTCCACAGTATTCTATGGATTACACAGGATTACACAGGAAGTGTGCAACTATTGGCAGATGTGATTCCTCAGAGAATTGTATTTGGATAAAAGGATGGCCCACACTCATATAACATGCTATCTCACCATCAAATATATAACAACACATGTTTTATGAGCCAAGGAATATGATAAAGCAGAGTATAAGGTAGTCACAACATTACTGAAGTTGCCAGAGAAGAGGAACAGCTTCTTCTTCACTTGAGCCTACAGATTGCTCCAGCCTCATTAACGTTGGAGCAAATCAATCTAGACATGCACTCGACATTACTTAAATAAATTCCAGGTAAATCAAGTTCTTAATAAATGTATTTCCCACCCCAACTGTTTAAACTCTCCAGCAATCAAACAATGAGATACCAATTCATCTCTCAAACAATATTACAAATGTATATAAAATACACACACACACATATATATACTATCTGTGGGTAAGATATCCACTCATACTGTGGTCGTAGACATATAAAACAGCCCCATTCATACTATGCTTGTAGAAACAGTACCATTCTTACTATGCTGGTAGAAATGTAAATGGCAACAACCTCTTTAAAAAGAAATTGACATATGTTTATCTTGCTTGACACAGCCAAGTCCCCTTTTTGGAATTGACATAATTCGGAAAATAAGCTGTACTCCAGAAAAATCTTTTCACACAAAGATACTTCTCTCAGAATTATTTATATAGGCAAAAAAACTATAAGCAACCTAAATATTCAAACATAGAAGAACAGAAAACCAAACTACAGTAGGTACCAAGGATGAAATTTTATGCAGTCACATATGCTCCAGCCTCATTAACGTTGGTAAAAATCAATTCAGACATGCGCTCAACAGTTCTTAAATAAATTCCAGAATAAATCAAGGTCCTTAATAAATATATATCCCATAATTCAAAATTATGTTTCTGAATATTTATTATAATAGTAGAAACATAAAAATTAATATTGAGCATCAGACATATGTTCAGGTACCTATAGTATGTAAATGCTTAACATACATCATGTTGTTTGATTTTTTTCCAATAGCTCCCTCCTGGAAGTGTGTATTATTCTTATATTCCTTTGAGAAAAGTGAGATTTAAAGGAGCTGAATCATGTTCCCAAGTTTTAAAAAATGAGGAAATAAGAATTTGAACCAACATACTCTGTGTTCACGTTCTTATATTTATGATCAACTTGCTATATTACTTCTGATGAATAGCATGAAGTAAAAACAAACAGCCAATACGCACACAATGCACACACATACACACAACATTTTAGAGAGAATATAAATATAAAAATAAAATATTCAAGAAACAATAAGATTGGAAGGATGTAAAGTAATATACTGATTATGGTTGCCTTCAGGTGGTAGTCTGGGTTATCTTCCCTTCTCCTTTATATGTGTTTAAGAGGTTCTGTAATAAACAAGATTATTCAGTGTCATGGAGAAAAAAGAATTTTGCCTTTTTTCATAAATAACTTTAATTTTCAAAAAATATGTAGAAGTAATTGAAAGTATCTCTATGAAAAGAAAAAGTGTGTGATATTTTAGATACAACTATTCATTTTTGTGTAGATAAGGAGGCCAATTATGTGTGTATCTATCATGGATAACATGGTGATGTAGCATCTTAACACAAGCTAAAAACGTTGGAGTTAAGGGAGGAACCTGGGGAAGTCCTAACAAGTGAGAAAGACAAATATCCCCTTTAACTTTATAAACGGTAAATCAGGAAAACATTCTTGAAAACCAGAAGGAAGATGGTTTAAATAAAGTTGTCTGGCAGAAAGAAGACTCCAGAGGTTTTGTCAATCATTGAAGTGCACTGGGAGTCCCAGAGCTCCAGGGAGTCTAGCTGAGTCAGATGTACCAACATCTGGTAAAAACAAAGGAAGCAGAAGCTTTTCTGATATGAGTTGCAGATTATAGATGAGATATTTAGCCAGACTGATTTGTATTCAACAGTTGCTTGATTGGTTAACGCTTACACTATGCTATACATAAATTTCAACAACATGATTCATTAAAATATTAACATAAAGCACACTTTTTTAATTTGTATACATTTAAGGAGTACAAGAGTAGTTTTAGATATATTGCATGGATATATCGGCTATATTGCATTGGGTGAACTCTGGGCTTTTAATGTAACCATCACCCAAATAACGTACATTATACTCATTCAGTAATTTCTCATTCCTCCCTCACTCTGACTATCCCATCCTTTCAGTCTGCAGTGTCTATTATTCCATACTCTACATCCATGTGGACCCACTATTTAGCTCCCATTTATAATTGAAAACATACCTTATTTGACTCTCTGAGTAGTTTCACCTGAGATAATGGCCTCCAATTCCCTTTATGTTTCTGAAAAAGACATGATTTCATTCTTTTCCAAGGGTGAATAATATGCCATTATGTACAAGGTTAGACAATTAAATTTGCAAACACATCTTAGAAAAAGTGCTACATACCTCATGGCTGAATATCACTACTATGGTCACCTTCTAAGAACTTCCCTTGGGAAGCTATGTACTGACACCAGCTCCTAACCCACCCTTTAAAGCACTTTTTCTGGGATGAGTTTGCAAACTTCCTTTACAATGATAGCCCTGATGGCTGTTCTAGGAAAAGAGTCCCAAAATTACTTTGAAGGGTAGACTGGGAACTGGCATTGATGCATAGCTTCCCAAGGGGTGTACTTCAAAAGTGACCACAGGGATATTCAGCAATGAGGTATATAGCACTTTTGTTAGGAAGAGTTTGTGAAATTAATTATCCAACTTGATTTATATATGTACCCCATTTCCTTTATCCAGTCATCCATTAATAAGACCCTTTGGTTGATTCCATAGCTTTGCTATTGGGAATAGTGCAGTGATAAACATATGAGGGCAGGTGTCTTTTTGATAAAATGATTTCTTTCACTTTGGGTAAGTACCCAGTAGTAAGATTGCAGAATCAAATGGTAGTTCCATTTTTAGTTCTTTGGGAGATCTCCATACTATTTCCTATAGAGGTTTTTACCAATTTACATTCCCAACAACAGTGTGCAAGTGTTCCATTTTCTCCACATCCTCTCCAATTTATGTTAATTTTTGACTTTTTTATAATAGCTATTTTAACTAGTATAAGGTGATATCAAATTGTGGCTTTAATTTACATTTATGTTCCATGTACTGATGAGAAGAATATATATTCTGTGATCGTTGGATAGAACGTTATGTCCATGTGGTTTGAAGTCCAAATTAAGTCCAGTTTTTCTTGACTTAAATGTCTTGACGCTCTGTCTGGTGCTGTGAATGGGGTGTTGAAGTCTCTCACTTTTATCCATCTAAAGAAAGTCTTGTAATACTTGCTTCCTTAATCTGGGCACTCCACTGTCAGATATACATACTATCTTCAGGGTTGCTGAGTCCTCTTGGTGTACTGATCCCTTTATCCTTCTTTGGCTTGTTCTTTTCTGTTTTTGATTTAAAGGCTGTTTGATCTGATATATATAAATATAGCTACTCCTGCTTGCCTTTGGTTTCCAAATGAGAATGTTCACACTTTAATAAACATTTTAATTTTTAAAAATGACCTAAGTGATTAGAGACAAAGAGGGGTTATGGAGAAGTAGGAGAAAAGTCCTGGCTCCTAGATAAGAAAGTTAAAAAGAACCTTACAACAGACAATGAGATTCAAGAATCTTGTGACTCAGTTGAATAAGTATGACCTGTTTTCCACAAAATGCTGTTTCTAGCTTGTGATGACACAAAGCAGAGTAATGGTCATAGTTATAGAACAGTGCACATAGCAACTGTCAGAAACATCACAAGACTAATAGACACCATCATACAATTGTCAGGAAAATAGCAGGTCGTAATTATGGTTAAAAAGAGAAGGGAAATGGGCACATGTGGGAACTGAGGTAATCTGTGACCAGTGAAAAATAAATAAGATATCTAAAGACTCAGGGGAGCAATGAAAAGCTTTATCGATAATTTAGGAGAAATTAAGGTACTTATACTTGAGTACTGCCTTTGTGTGAGGTCTCCTCTCATTCACAAAAGGGACCTTTTTCCACTGTCTCTGGAAAAATCTATATCTATGCTTTACTTTAAATAAAATGTACTCTTTTTCTTTACTTTAAATAAACTATACTGTTTCTACTGCATCAGAGTCCTGGCTTCTTTATTCCCCCTCCCTCATATGATACTTTCACTTCGACTGAGCCAAACATACTAGTTCTGTTCAGTAAATTGGACCAGGTCTACTGAACAGCTCACTGAGACCCCAGACATGGAGGAAAGGTGGACTGAATGAAAAGCAGACAGGTCTTTATGTTCTCGTCCAGGAATCTGACATTTTTGGTCTCCAAAACCCCACCTTTGTGGCAGTTTACCTGAATCTGAAGAAAACTAGGAGGAAATAAGTAGGTCTATGGATATTAGCCTGGCAAATACAAATTCCAGAACTGTAAATAACATAACAAAATGAGGGTTTCCCTCCACTGTGCTTCTGTTTAAACTCCCTTGTTGGTGACTAACAGCAGGGAACAAGGTAACTTGATGACAAATGGACAAGAGTTCTTCCCAATTGTTAAATTTACTCTTCTTTATTATTATTATTTTTTTTTAATATCAACTAGAAGAGGGCAGCACCCATAGCTCAATGGATAGGGCATTGGCCACATACACCAGGGCTGGTGAGTTTGAATCCAGCCCGGGGCCTGCTAAAAACAACAGTAACAATTGCAACAACAACAACAAAAAAAAAAAAAAACATAGCCGGGCATTGTGGCGGGCACCTATAGTCCCAGCTGCTTGGGAGGCTGAGGCAAGAGAATTGCTTAAGCCCAAGAGTCTGAGGTCCCTGTGAGCTGTAATGCCATGGCACTCTACCAAGGGTGATAGCTTGAGACTGTCTCAAAAAAAAAAAAAAACTAGAAGAAAACTCTGGACTTGTAGCAGTTCAGTAATTTGCTCAACTCTAAGACAAACTGTTATAAAATAAGCTCTGCATAAACTTGATTTAAATGACTAGCCATAGGGGGAAGATGTGAGAACTTACCTGCATATCCAGAGGAGACTACATCAGGGAAACAAAAATGTCTAACAACCCATTGCCTGCATTTCCTGTGCCTTATACCTTCACTTTTGGTCTTTTTTTTTTTTTTTCTGTAAATGGCTATTTAAACTGAATTTATTTGGTTCTTTTAAGAATTTGGAAAACCAGGTCTAAAACTGATAGTCCCTATACATGTTATGCATTCTATGGTATACTATGGTATGATCCACTCACAAAATTATAGATACAATAAACAAAGCTTAGAACTTTTATCCGGACTTTGTTTCAGCTAGACCAACTTTGCTAAGTGGATGTGTCTGATAAAAGTTGGTAAGTTTAAGCATCTCTATTGAGTAAATAACATGCTAATTGTACTGATTGCTTGTGACTTACACTTTATTTTATGTAAAATTTGATTTTAGAAGTAGCCCTCAAGCTGGCTTCTAATATAATGGGCTTAGTGCATAAGGTACACAACATTTTCCTATAGTAATTTCCCAGGCTTTTAGTATCTCTGGGGCTAGTGCCAATGCCAAATTAGCACTGAGCAACCTGAACTTTCAAGATGAAAGGACCCTGGGACACCAGTAAAATCTGCCTCCTGATGACGCTGTTGCTTTTCTGAGCTCAGGAAGTCTAATTGTTGCAGCTTTTCTCAGAGTTTGCAGAATTATTATTACTATCCTTAGTAAATTACAGCAAGTATCTTCATACCTGGAAGATGAGTTTCTTCCCTAATTACTTGTTTATCATCTACTTCAAGCCCTTTTCCTCCTCTCCAACAACTGCCCACTCTTCAAAGCCCAGCTCAATTAATTCTTGACACTGCAATGGGTCTTTTTATCACACAAAATGTCCCTTGTCTGAACTATATGACATTCAATACCCATATTATGTGTTATGAGTTGAATTGTGTCCTCCAAAGAGGTATATTGAAGTCCTAATGGTTACTTTTGAACGTGACCTTGTTTGGAAACAGGGATTTTCAGATGTAATCAAGTTAAGATGAAGTCATTTGCATTTATACTAATGCAATATGACTGGTATCCTTATAAGAAGAAGAGACACAGGAAGAAAGCCATGTAAGACAAAGGCAGAGAGTGGAGTGGTACCTCAACCCATCAGCACTGCTGGCCAGTACCAGAAACCAGGAGAAAGGCCTGGTACAGAACGTCTCTTAGAGCCTTCACAATAGACCCACCCTTCCCACACCTTGACTTCAGTCTTCCAACCTCTGGAACTATGAGAAAATAAATTTCTGTTGTGCTAAGTCACCTAATTTGTGGTATTTGGTTACAGCAGTCTTAGGAAACCAGTACACCATCCACTTGTAATACTTTCTCCCCATGTATTGCCCTCTACCTAAGTCTATGCCTACATCTTTACCTTGTATAAAAATTCTCCTGGGGTAGAAACCATATTTTAATTTTTTTTCTTATGTGGAAATCGTCCCTCATCTTTATAAGTGTTTGCAAATAAAATACAAAACACTCTGTTAACTGGGCATCTGTATTTTTATTTGCTAAATCTGGCAGCCCTAATTTATGTACAAAATAGATGATCAACAAATAACTAAGGAATAATGGATAAATACCTAACATCGATTTTATGAAACTTTCCTTTTTGATATTTAATAACAATTAATCTGCAAAGACACCAACATTTTTAACCTACTGCCTATTAAACTTTGGTGGCCCGTACCTGGAATACAGAGTAAGATGCTGTAAGTGCACATTACTAGTAGAGCATGTTAAAGAAGAACACTAATAATGGTCAGAAACATGAAAGGAGATGCCATTGGGAAGGCAAAGACTAAAGATATCAGGACCCTGCTATTTGAAAGGCTTGAGCAGAAAGATTCAGGATCAAAATCTAGAATCATGACAGACACATTAGTAAAATTACCTGTTCCCCAAATCTAGAAATACTTGCCCAGAAATAGAACTAATATTAACTGATTATGCTTATATGTGTGAGATCTTTCATATATATTAATTTATTTACCTCACAGCAATTATGTTCTAAGATAGGTATCAATAGCTCCACAATTTAGAAGTGAAGAAACGGATGTTTGGAGAGGAGAGTCAGGGTTCGAACCCAAGATCCACAACCCATCTTTTGTCCATACTTCTGAATTGCCTCTCTAAACCTTTGTTTTCCTGAGCAGTGCAACTTAGGAACAAGCAATTAAAGGAAGGGCATATTCGCTAAGTAGATAATACATATTTTAAAATCCATTGATGCAAATAGCAGCCTGGCAGCAAATATTAAGTCATGTAAAATTTACGGACAAATGTATGACTAAAAATGCCATTAGTGGAAAAGGATGCCAGTAGAACTCACTTTTGAAATCAGAATCTACTAGAGCTTCCAGAACACCGGCCTGGCTAAATTGACACAGGGTCTATTTCAGGATGACCCTCTCCATATTCCTGTGGAAAGGAAGAATGTCATACAATACCCAGTTACTTCATTATCATTTAGCATTCCTTCGAGATACAAAAGTTGCATTGTGTACTATAAAGAGCACCAGGCTTGTAATCATCGTATCTGGGCCTGCCCATTATTCTGTTTCCTATTAGCTATGGGACAGAGGAATAAGTCACAAACAATCTTGACCCAGCTTCCCTTTTTTGACCGATTTCTAAATTCCTTTCCAGCACACATTTAAGAGCCTGTTATGTGCTGCTTTTATTTTCTCATTATACCAATGCCTTTTAACTGGTGTACTGTTTCCTACCTGTATTAAATAGAATGTGTCTTGCTTTTAATGTCTTTGTATTTCATTCATTTAGTCAATTAATTGATCTCCTACTCTATGTCAAGCACCGTGCAAGGCACTGGGGATATAAGTGAAAAACAAAAGAGACAAAGTCCTTACTTTTATTAAGATTACAGAAGGAAAAAAAAAATAATGAATAATTAGAATGGTCAGAAATATGAACGTAAAGGCCATTGTCAAAAGACTTTAAAATAATAAATGTATAATTACAATTTTAATAATGTTTTGAAAGAGAATGACAGAGTCCTGAGAAACTAGTTAACAGTTTAATTCAAGTCTCTGGAGTCAAAGAAAACATCCCTGAGGAAATTAACATGTAAATTTAAACTTGACGGGAGAAGAGAATTTGGCAGATGAAGAGGTTGAGAAAAAGCATTCTGATAGCGAGAACCTCAGCTGTGAAGGCTGATTCAGGAATGGGTTTGGCATGAGGAGAAAACAAAAGATGGTCATGGGGTGACACATGTTGACTGAGGCCACAGTGGCTGGAGAGGTATCTGAGCAGTCACAGAGGGAAAGCCCGGGATGCGGTAAAGGTAGAGCATGGACAAAACTGATATGCTTATTAAAATATACTCTCTATGCTGTTACTGTCATGCAAGAGCATCAGGGGGTGACAGGATAATAATAAGAAAGCTTAGCCAAAAGTTCAGGAGGGAGATTACCATGACTTAAGCCAATAACCACAGGGACAGAGAGAATTCCAGCTTATTTGGGAGCTAGAATGCCGGTCGTGAGTGAAGCTTGTGTATAAAGGAGAAGAGCTGTCAAGAATGGCTCATATCTGGGTGAGCATCTGGGGCATTAGGGGAGTCACCGTGGAGACATGGACTACTGAAGGAGAAGTGGGTAGGAACGGGAGAAGCATGAGACTTTTGCACAGATTCGGCATGAGGTTCCTATGATATATCTCCTTATGGAGCCAAACCACACCTGTATGATTCAGAGGGTCAAGACCGCCAGATGACTTTTTCCATGTACAAGGTCACACCTCATGAAACCAGTATTTGCTTGATGTGTGATTGATGATAAATGAGCAGAAAAAACAACGATCACAGAAGAAGTGATTGAAATTGGAAAACTTCTTTGTGTGGATTTGAGCAGTGCACAACGCAGTCCTATGTTGTAAGATTGCCAGGGAAATGGTTCTGAGATATGCTGAAAGTTTCCTTCAGCTCAACTTTCTCCCCTACCAATCTGATGTGGTGCTGCCTCTTATAATTTTTACCAATGGTGAAAGTCTCAACCAGCAGAGTCTCCAGAAAATCCTTGTTAGCATGTCACAAATTACTGGGAAGATACCCAAGCTTCTACCTTTGGCAAAATAGTATAAATTAATGACTTCAGCCACATAGTATGAGCACGTAAGGAGGGAAAAATAATGAGAGTGAGTGTCCACATTGAAGAAGGCTTAGCAGTTTCCACCTGTGGATAGCAGGCTAGCACAGACAAGCAAACAGTGGCCTTGGAGGCCACTAAATTAAGATACAAGGGCCTGAAAGGCAAAAGTATGGCTTACTTATTTCTGTGGTGTAAATACTCCCACCATGACCAAATGTAAACTGTCTTTAACAACTGGCTTGCAAAATTCCTGATAATTTAACAATCAGCTCCCTTAAGCATGAACAGGCAGGCTCCAGCACACCCCTGTGTGTGGGTGAAGTTGGCCCAAATAGTATGCTAAGAAATCTGCTTTATTTCTCAAGTTTGCCCAGGGCTTTTTCTGAATAGAGATTCAGACTTCCAATGTAAAAAAAAAAAAAAAAAAAAAATCAAGCTGGAGGAAAACAAAAAAGTCATACTACCACCATGTCCTGCTTTGCCTTAAAATAAAATTGGATGTGGGAATTACTTATTAATTGCATCAATTATCAGCATGTTCATTTGGCTAAACCACAATACTTGCTAAATCAAACTATTTGCCTTCTTCACCCCTACACTCATAGCTGAACGAGAACACACAGCCATAGTTTCCATGCTGCTATAAAGTTATGATGAACTTCAAGGTGGTCCTCAACACTTCTAGCAAGCCCGATGTATTTTCCTAGTCATTTGTTCTTCCTTACTCTCCTTAACAATTATTTCCTATCTTCTCCTGTCTCTTCAAGCCTCCAACACTTCTCCCAATCTCAGCCAATGTGCTTACTTCCTATTTCACCAGGAAGAACAAAGGGGCTCAAGGAAAATACTAGAAAGCTCCCAGCACCATCACATCTACTTACACACCTGAACCTCCGCCTGAGTCCTCTCTGCTCATACCCGCTGCCTTTTCTCAGGCTATGCTGGATGAACTACCCATGGCAGGGCCCCACAGAGCCTAACCTGTCTCCTGGTTCATGAGCTCCCATCCTCTCTAACCTGTGCAGGGACATTGCTCAATTTCCTCCTCTTCCTCTCCCAACATCACTTTCCCCTTTCCTACCTCTTCTTTCCCATCCACATGCCACCTTGCTATTATTTCTTTCACTAAAAAGGTCCCTCCTGATTCTGTTTCCCCTTCATTATTTATGAAGACATAATTTATATACGAGCTGCCTTTTCTTATTGTGAAGTTCTGCAAGTTTTGACAAACACATGCAGAAGTGTAACCACCACCACAACTGAACCATAGACCTGTTCTATCACTCCAAGAATATTCTCCTTTACCCCTTTGTTGTCAAACTTTCCTCCCTTTTCACCAGTCCTTGCAAGCACTGCCACTACGGTGTTTTCTGTCACTATGGTTTTGCCTTTTTCAGAACATCACATACATGTTATCACACCCTGTGCAGCCTTTTGAATCTGGCTCCTTTCACTGAGCATCCAAGTTTTTACATTAATCAGTAATTTGTTCCTTTTTATTGCTTAGCAGTATTTCAGTGAACTGATAAGCACAGTTTGTTAATTCATCCCCCAGGGGAGGGACTTCTGGGCTGTTTCCAAGTTTTCATGATTAAATATAATGCTGTTATAAATATTAATCTGCAGGTTTTTGTGCAAACATAAATTTTTATTTTACTTTGGTAAATATTTAGGAGTGAGATGACTGGTTGTACAGTAAGCATATGTTCTAGATACAGAAGAAATGACCAAATTGTTTTCCTAAGTGGTTGTGCCATTTTATATTGCCTCCAGCATTGTGCACAAGAGTTCCTTTTTTCCCACATCCTCACCAGTACTTCATATGACCAGAAAATATAAAAATCTACCCTCCCCGTGACGTGAGCCAAAATATCTGGCATCATCATTAATCCTTCTACGTCACTCAAACCCTGGACATATACAGTGAGTCAACAAAGCAGTCAGATCTGCCTTCAAGTTACATTCAAAATCTAACCTGTTATTTCATCAGCTCTTATGACCACCCTGACACAGGCTCCTATAATTTCTTTCCTATTGCAAGAATCCAAACTGGCTTCCCTGTTTAATTATTCTGAACTCAGATCCTGGCAAAGTGTAAGTCAATCATCTCATTTCTGTGTTCAAAATCCTACAGTCTTCCTGTTTGGTGCAGAGTAAAAGCCACAGTCCTTGTGGTGCTCTAGAATACACAGCACAGTGAGGCCCCACAGACAGACAAGGCTCCTTTTCCTGCCTCGCCTCGCTTTCTCTTTCCTTGGTCTCACTGTTTTGTGTTATTCTTCAAAACATGGCAGGCAAGTTCTTGCTTCAGGTCTCTTGCAATTGCTATTCCCTTTCTTGAAACGTTTTTCTACCAAAAATCTACAATTTATTCCTTTACCTCCTTGGGCTTTTTTTACTCTAATACCACTCCACTTGCTCAGAGGTCCTCCCCAGCTATCTACTCCAAAATTGCATTCCACTCTCACGCTCTGTCCTGTGCCCCCTTGTTTTCGGCTTTATTTCTCTGCCTAGCACTTATGGTCATCTTCCATACTATTGCTAAATTACATATTTGTTTGTTGCCTTGATTTATCCCACAAGGACATAAATAATGTAAAGGCAGGGACTGTTGCCAGCATTGCTTGCTGCTGCTCCAGCCCTGAAAACTACACCTAGCACACAATAAAGGCTCAACAAATATCTCTTGGATCAATGAAATTTGCCGTAGTCTAGAATTTTTTGAGTAGTCACGAATTTCACTTTGCCTTCAATATGAGATCCACTTTGTCTTTCTAGCCAAGGAATGTTTTCATCTTGTTTTGTTTTCCTTTGGGTCCTGATATGGTACTTTCACTCTCTTTAATGCAGCGGGATATTAGAAGGAAAAAGTTTTATCTTCTATTTACACCTGCAGTTTACATGGTAAGATTTAACGATCTCTGAGGTCACTTACACATCCACTGTTTATTTATTTTGGAATTATTTTATCACCAGCTCTTCATAGTTATAAGCCACTGCCAAGATGGAAAGCCCTTAGAGGACTGTTATTATGCATCCTCAGGATGCTCTCTGACCTGAACTTGAGAAATCACTGCAGCTCCCCATGGAAGATTGAGAATATAAAATCTTCATTACTTGCTCTGGGGCCAAAGAGGTTTCTTCCCAGCATCAAGAGCAGACTGCTATTAGCCATGGAGCACTGTGACACTCAGAAATGTCCCCTCCAGGCCTCATAAGAGATACATCCTTCCCACCTTAGAGAGACTACTGAGATTAGTCACAGAGAGATGTCTTTCAAGATTTTGTTTCTATGTGCATCTTCTTGTCTCCACAACAAAGAAAAAGCAAATGAAAAATCAAATAAACCTACAATTCCTACATTCATTATTTTAAAAGAAGAAAACAATCTTTTAAATTATAGGAAGAAAATGATTCTACAGAAAGTTTCAAAACTAAGACACGTTACCCACAATCACACTATCCCAAGACAACCAACATCTTCCATTTTTGTGTAGCACCTTCCTGTTTTTTCTAATAGGGATTATTTTTATGTTAGAAAATAAAATCAAATTCTTCTCACCCCTGTTCACAGTATGTCTGCTCAATAGTGGGCCAACCTCTCCCCATGAAAGAAGTTCAGAGTCATGACAATGAGGCTTTCTATCACTTTCTCTTTATTCTCATTCCTTAGAAGAGATCGTCCACAATGGGAATATGAGTCAACGTTATGCTATGAGAGACAAAAAATAAATTAACAAAAGATATATTTAGGTGGATTATTTAAACAATGTGAGCCCCCAGAGCCATTGGGCCTGCCTGTTTGGATGCAAGAGGCAGCAGGGGATGAAACAGAGAGCCAAAACAGGACAGAGGAGGAGACAGAAATCCACACAAAGTGCTGAGCTCAACTCTGAATGAAAGACCAACTGAGATGAGTGTAAAGGAAGTGTTTGTCTTGTTATCTGTCTCAAGGAACAAGAAAATCCTATGTTTGTTTTGTTTCTGGTTAGACCTAGTCTGTACACTGTTCTTGTAGTGATAGGTCAAAATAGTAGAGGCTATTAATAGTAGAAGCTCTAATAGTAGAGGCTCCGACACATGGGCTAATTAATGATATAAATATATCCCATTGGCATTTTATCTTTTCACATTTGAAAGAAGATTCAATATTTTTCAGAATTCTTTTCTGTGAATATATACTTTTTGATTTTTTATTTTGAAACAACTTTAGATTTATAAAAGAGTTGTGAAGAGAGTACAGAGATTTCCCATATACACTTCACTCAGCTTCCCTAATGTTCACATTTCATGTAAACATGGTAACTTTACCAAAACTGAGGATTTACCATGCGTGCAGTATTATGAACAAAACTGGAGCTTTATTCAGATTACAGCAGTTCTTCTATTAATGTCCTTTCTTTGTGCCACAATAACAATCAATATCCAGTGACCTTTCTTTGTTGGCTCCTTTTAATCTGTGCAATTTCTCAGTCTTTCTTTGTCATTTATGTCCTTGACACTCCCAAAGAGCATCATGTTTAGGCATTTTGTAGAATGTCCCTCACTTTGTTTTCCAATGTTTCCTCATGATTAGACTGAAATTATGATTACAGAGGTGAAGCTCCATTCTCATCGTATCCTGTCAGGGGTACCCAATATCACCACGACTTCAATGGTCTTGATTAGTTGTATTTTTCTTTAGTCTGCTCTTAGTTTATTTTATCCATGGTTTTTCTCCTTAGTTATCTCTCAAAAATCATAAACAGAGAAAAGTGATATTCGAATATAAATAACACTTTGAAGGATATTCAAGCAGTTACATTCTAAAGGTTGTTGTCTTCAAATTAATCTCCATTAAAAACTTCATTTTCCAATGAAGCTACCACCATTTAATTTTTACATTTTTCTATATCTACTTTTTAATTTTAAAAAAATTGCAAGAATTGTACAAATAACTTTAATACCCTGAACTATTTCAGAGTAAGTTGCTGATGCAAGTGTCCATCACCATCCACATTGACAACTACAAGTAATCCTTCCCAAAAGGACATCTGGCCTCATAACCACAATATAACCATGCAAATCAGAATATTGTTATATTACTGCTAACTTATTCATAGATTCCAATCAAGTTAGCCAGTGAGGCTCGTTCTACACAGAAGATCCACCCTGGTGAACACTCATTGCATTGTAGTGTCTGCTCCATAACCTGACATAGAATAGTTCCTCAGTTTTTCCTGGATTTTAAATTTTTGACACTTTTAAAGATTATAGGCCAGTTAATTTGTAGAAAGTCCTCAGTGCAAATTTCCAAGACCTTTCCTCATGATGTAGTTCAGGTAATACGTATTTGGTGAGAACAGCACAGAAGTGATTCTGGGTTCTTCTGGTTGCTGCTTATCCTGTAGCACCTGAATGTTGCTTTGTTACATAACTGTGATGCTGACTTTGACTATGCCCTTTACATGCTTTATGCCAAGTTTCTCCATTGTAAACTTTCTATTTTATCCTATAGTAAAACATATGTGAGGGGAGGTACTCTAAATCTATCAAAATCTAGTTCCTCATCAAACTTTCATCCATTAGGTTTAGCAACCATCACTGTTTCTTGGTTGAATTAATTATCACTAAGATAGCTTCCAAGTAGTCATTTTAAAACTCTATAATTTTCTCTATATTTAGTCATTGGCATTCTACCACCAAAAAGCTTTTTACTTTCCCATATATTATTCTTTTATATAGAGGGAAGGGGATTGGTGGGATTACACCAGCGGTGCATCTTACAAGGGTATATGTGAAACTTGGTAAACGGTCTCTGAAGCTAGTGAATGATGCCCCATGATCATATCAATGTACACAGCTATGATTTAATTAAAAAAATATATTATTCTTTTATTTATATCAATATGAGTTCATAGACTTTTATTTTATTCAACTGGTTATAATCTCTCATAGTATTTTTTTTTTTTATGCTCAAAATGTCCCAGCCTTAGCCCGTGGAGCCCTTTTAAGTTGGCTCCTGTCACTCTTTAATATGTCTCTTTCATTCTTTGAACAATTTCATAATCCCTGGTACAACAAAACAGTTCAGGCTCGTCTTATACTTTCCCTGTCACTACCCTGAAATCAGCCATTTATCCAGAGAGCTCTGTGTCCTTGTAGTAAAGAAAGGAATTTATAAGCCACAATGTGGGTGCTGGGTGTGCTCATTGCTATTAGGGTGACAGTGTTCCCAGGCCTTCAATGGGGCACAGAGCTTCACACACACATTCATATCTGTGTTTATTTCCGTCACTGCTTATCCACATTGACAACTACAAGTTCACACAGATACCACCAATTACAATCCAACCTTAGATCATTCACTTTTGTTTTCTCCCATGCCAAATTTTAACTCTTTGTTCTTACAGTGAACAATTTGCTTCCATTAACCTCAACATATTTATTTACTGGCTCAATCCCCTTGACATGCTTCAATCACCACCATCAATCTTCCATCACCACCACCACCAAATCATGCAGACACTGATCTTCCTTACTTGCTTAGCCTCGGACACGCTGCTCCAAGCTGATGCCCTGAAGCTGCCTTCCCTGCCCTACTCAGAAGACACAGCCCTGCACCTGGCCTCTCATGCTGCCACACCCAAACCCTGGTGCCATACTTGGGCTCTGACCCCCATGCCAGAGGGTGCTGCCCACTATCCTGAAACCTGAGTGACTACCATGCCCAGCCTCATTTACAGCTTTTGAACTGAAGCAATCAGGAAAGCAGCAAGAAAGGAGGCAAGAAAGAAACATAATTTAAAATATGTTTTAAGTCAAGAGTATATGAGTTGTATCTTAGTCTACCTGGGCTGTTGTAACAAAATACTATAGACTGAGTACCTTATACACAACAGAAATTTATTTTTCTCAGTGTTCTGGGAACTGGGAAGTCCAAGATCAAGGTGTCTGTAAACTCAATGTCTTCTGGTTTGCAAAAGCATCTGCTTGGTGATACATCCTCATATGATGGAAGATATAAGGAGCCACTGGGATCTCTTTTATAAGGGCATTATAACCAGAGCCCTTATGACTTGAGTGTTTCCCAAAAGACCCCAACTCCTAATAACATTACCTTGCCTTGGAGGTTAAGATCTCAATACATGAATTTGGGGGAACACAAACACTCGGACCATAGCAAGTAGTATTTTTTAAGAGTTTCACTACTTTATAGTCACATTTTGCCATGTTATTTAGTAAATTGACTGAAAATAATCGACTTGTAACAATCAAATCTTTTCTCAAAGGTGACTAAAGATGATCAAAAGAATATTATGCAAGATCTCTCACAACCAATGAAATAGTTACTATTTAAAGAAAAACAAAACAAAACAAAAAGAAAAACAAGTATTGGCAAGGATGTGATGAAGTTAAAACACTTGTACACTGTAAAATGGCCAATCGCTATTGAAAAGAGTAGGGAAGTTGTTCAAAATGAAAAATGGAGTTGCCATGTGATCTGTCAATTGCAATTCTGGGTATATACCCAAAAGAAGTGAAAGCAAGGACACAAAGAGATATTTGTACACTTGTGGTTGTACCAATACTATTCACAGTAACAAAAAGGTTGGAAGCAACCCAAAGCATCCTTTGATAAATGAATAAGGAGAATGTGGTGTATACATATACAATGAAATTATAATTCAGCCTCAAGAAGGAAGGAAATTCTGACACCATGGTACAATGTGAATGAGTATGTCGAGAACATGTTTAACGACCTTGAGGACGTCGTGCTAAGTGAAATGAGACAGATACAAAAGGACCAACACTATAGTTTCACTTATATGAGACACCTAGAGTATTCAAATTCATACAAACAGAAAGTGAATTTGAGGTTACACAAAGTTTTAGGAGGAAGGAATGGGGATTAGTGTTTAATGGATATAGAGTTTCAGTTTTGCAAGATGGCAAGAGTTCTGCACAGGGATTATGGTGATGGTTGCAATATAAATGCACTTAATGCCACAAGACTGTATGTTTAAAAATAGTCAAGATGGGGCGGTGCCTGTGGCTCAAGGAGTAGGGTGCCGGTCCCATATGCTGGAGGTGGTGGGTTCAAACCCAGCCCTGGCCAAAAAAAAAAAAAAAAAATAGTCAAGATGGTGAATTTTATGTTATCCATATTTTTCTACAATAAAAAATTTTAAGAATATTATACAAGTTCCAACTGTTATTTTTAAAGACATGTTTATATGAGGACAATTAATGACAATTATGGTTATGGGGGGGGAAACAGAAAGAGGGAAGGAGGGAGGTGGGTGGGGCCTTGGTGTGTGTTACACTTTATGGGGGCAAGACATGATTGCAAGAGGGACTTTACCTAACAATTGCAATCAGTGTAACCTGGCTTATTGTACCCTCAATGAATCCCCAACAATAAAAAAAAAAAAAAAAGAAATTTCTCAAGTGTGAAAACCTCAATGGAAAACGTGTATAGTTTCTGTATGATGACTATGTTGTTAGAACAATGCTCATATTCTTATACTATAAGACACTTACCATATAGCTATATATGTACATTAAATGTAATGGTTAGCTATTTTTAAATATAAGAACAGAAATCTTGAGTAAATATTCTTTATTTATTGGAAATTTTTTATTGTTAAATCATAGCTGTGTACATTAGTGCAATCAAGGGGTACAATGTGCTGGTTTCATTACAATCTGAAATATTCTCATCAAACTGTTCAATGTAGCCTTCATGGCATTTACTTAGTTATTGTATGTAGACATTTGTATTCTGCCTTTAGTAAGTTTTACCTGTACCCATTCTAAGATGCACCGTAGGTGGGGCCCCACCCATTGCCCTCCTTCTACCCTAACCTCCACCCCCTCCCCTTCCTTGGCCCTTTCCTCATAGTCTTGTGCTATAGTTGGGTTATAGCCTTCAAGTGAAAGCTATAATTTAGCTTCATAGTAGGGCTGAGTACATTGGATACTTTTTCTTCCATTCCTGAGATACTTTGCTAAGAAGACTATGTTCCAGCTCCATCCATGTAAACATGAAGGAGGTAAGGTTTTCATCTTTCTTTAAGGCTGCATAATATTCCATGGTATACATGTACCACTATTTGCTAGTCCATTCGTGGGTCAGTGGGCACTTGGGCTTCCTTCATGACTTAGCAATTATGAATTGGGATGCAATAAACATTCTGGTACAGATGTCTTTGTTATAGTGTGATTTTTGGTCTTCTAGGTATAAACCTAGTAAAGGAATTATAGGATCGAATGGCAGGTCTATTTTTAGGTCTCTAAGTATTCTCCAAACATCCTTCCAGAAGGAACATATTAGTTGGCATTCCCACCAGCAGTGTAGAAATGTGCCCTTTTCTCCACATCCATGCCAACATATCTGGTTTGGGGATTTTGTTACGTGGGCTACTCTTACGGGTTTAGGTGATATCTCAAAGTGGTTTTGATTTACATTTCTCTGATGATTAAGGATGATGAGCTTTTTTTCATGTGTTTGTAGATAATGCATCTGTCTTCTTTAGAGAAGTTTCTCTTCAAGTTCCTTGCCTACCCTGATATGGGATCACGTGTTCTTTTCTTGCTAATATGTTTGAGTTCTCTATGGATTCTGGTTATTAAACCTTTATCAGAGGTATAACCTGCAAATATTTTCTCCCATTCTGAGGGCTGTCTGCTTGCTTACTTACTATGTTCTTGGCTGTGCAGAAGCTTTTTAGTTTGATCAGGTCCCAGTAGTGTATTTTTGATACTGCTTCAATTGCCTGGTGAGTCCTCTTCATAAAATATTCACCCAGGCCGATTCCTTCAAGAGTTTTCCCTGCACTTTCTTCAAGTATTTTTATAGTTTCATGTCTTAAGTTTAAATCTTTTATCCAGTGAGAGTCTATCTTAGTTAATGGTGAAAGGTGTGGGTCCAGTTTCAGTCTTTTACAGATCCTTGATCACTTCTAAAAGTTTTATACTAGAATCCCTAGTGTTTTCCAGATATACAATCATATCATCTGCGAAGAGTGAAAGTTTGACCTCTTCTGACTCTATATGGATACCCTTGATCGCCTTTTCTTCCCTAATTGCAGTGGCTAAAACTTCCATTACAATGTTAAAGAGCAATGGAGACAATGGGCAACCTTGCCTGGTTCCTGATCTGAGTGGAAATGATTCCAGTGTAACTCCATTCAATATGATATTGGCTGTGGGTTTGCTATAGATGATCTGTATTAATTTAAGATATGTCCCTTCTATACCAATTTTCTTAAGTGTTCTGATCATGAAGGATGCTGGAAATTATCAAAAGCTTTTTCTGCATCAATTGAAAGAATCATATGGTCCTTATATTTTAGTTTGTTTATGTGCTAAATTACATTTATAGATTTATGTATATTGAACCAGCCCTGAGACACTGGGATAAATCCAACTTGGTCATGGTGTATAATTTTTTTGATGTGTTGTTGGATTCTGTTTGTTAGGATCATATTGAGTATTTTAGCATCAATATTCATTAGTGATATTGGTTTATAATTTCTTTTCTTGTTGGGTCTTTCCCTGGTTTAGGGATCAAGGTGATGTTTGCTTGTAGAATGTGTTGGGTAATATTCCTTCTTTTTCTGTATTTTGGAAGAGGTTTAGTAGTATAGGTAGTTTAGTAGTATAGTTCTTCTTTAAAGGTTTGGTAGAATTCTGATGTAAAGCCATCTGGTCCTGGGCTTTTCTTTTTAGGGAGATTTTGTATAGTTGATGCTATTTCAGAACTTGATATAGACCTGTTCAACATTTCCACTTCATTCTGGCTAAGTCTTGGTAGGTGGCATACTTCCAGGTATTGGTTGATTTCTCTCAGATTTTCATATTTCTGAGAGTAGAGTTTCCTGTAGTATTTGTTAAAGATTTTTTGAATTTCTGAGGCGTCTGTTGTTATTTCTTCGTTACCATTTCTGATTGATGAAATTAGAGATTTTACTCTTTTTTCCCTGCTTAGGTTGGCCAAAGGTCTATTTTATTGATCTTTTCAAAAAACCAACTTTTGGATTTACTGAACTGTTGTATAATTCTTTTGTTTTCAATTTTGTTTAATTCTGCTCTGATTTTGGTTATTTCTTTTCTTCTGCTAGGTTTGAGGTTGGAGTGTTCTTCCTTCTCCAGTTGCTTGAGATGTTCCATTAAGTTATTAACTTCCTCTTTTTCCATTTTCTTGAGGAAGGCTTGCAGTGCTGCAAATTTCCCTCTTAGAACTGCCTTTGCAGTATCCCAGAGGTTCTGGTAATTCGTGTTTCATTGTTGTTTTGTTCCAAAAATTTGGTGATTTCCTTCTTAATCTCATCTATAACCCATCTATCCTTCAGCATAAGGTTTTTTAGCTTTCATGTTTTTGTATGGGTATGCAGGTTCCTGTGGTTATTGAGTTCAACTTTTATTCCATGATGGTCTGAGAAGATGCAAGGAATAATTACTATTTTTTTTAATTTGCTGAGGTTAGATTTGTGGCCTAGGATGTGGTCAATTTTGGAGTATGTTCCGTGGGCTGATGAGAAGAATGTGTATTCAGTTTTGTTGGGATGAAAGGTTCTGTAGATGTCTGTTAAGTCCAGATGTTGAATGGTTAAGTTCAAATCTAAAATTTCTTTGCTTATCTTCTTTTTGGAGGATCTATCCAGCACTGCTAAAGGGGTGTTAAAATCTCCAACTACTATGTAAGTGGAGGAAATCAAGTTGCTCATGTCTGTTAGAGTTTCTCTTATAAATTGAGGTGCGTTTTGGTTGGGTACATAAATATTAATAATTGAAATCTCATCATATTGAGTATTACCTTTAACAAATCTGAAGTGTCCATCCTTATCCTTCCTTATTTTGGTTGGTTTAAAGCCTATTGCATCTGCGAATAGGATTGCAATGCCTGCTTTTTTCTGCTTTCCATTTGCCTGGAATATAGATGACCATCCCTTCACCTTGAGTCTATATTTGTCTTTTAATGTAAGATGTGATTCTTGTATGCAGCAGATATCTAGCTTGAGTTTTTGTATCCAGTCAGCCAACCTATGCCTCTTGAGAGGACAATTTAAACCATTCACATTAATTGAGAATATTGATAAGCCTTTCGAGAGTCCAGTAAACATTTTTAATCCTTTTGCGACTGTGGAAGTTGAAATTTGATCAAAATTTTCTGGGTGGGTTTACTTTTGTGGTGGAGGATTACACTGGTCTTTATGGAGGATAGGTCTGAGAATATCCTGGAGAGCTGATTTAGTTATGGCAAATTTCTTCAACATGTGAATGTCATTGAAGTATTTAATTTCTCCATCATAAATGAAACTCAGTTTAGCTGAGTACAGGATCCTGGGTTGAAAGTTATTTTGTTTTAGGAGATTAAAATTCGATGACCATCCTCTTCTAGCTTGAAAGGTTTCAGCAGAGAGATCTGCAGTTATTCTAATATTCTTGCCCTTGTAGGTGATGGTTTTCTTTCATCTGGCTGCTTTCAGAATTTTCTTCTTCAGATTAACTTTAGTGAAATTGATTATGATGTGTCTGGGGGATGTCTTATTTGGGTTGAGTCGTGCTGGAGTTCTGAAACTATCTGCTATCTGAATTTCAGAATCTCTTGGCATGTTTGGAAAGTTCTCTTTCATCATCTCATGGAGAAGAGACTCTGTACTTTGTGAAGCCACTTCATCACTTTCAGGGATCCATATTAGACAAATATTGATTTTCTTTGAATTATCCCAGAGCTCTCTGAGAGAGTAATCTGTTTTTGCCCTCCATTTCTCTTCCTCTTTGAGAGTTTGGGAGCGTTCGAAAGCTTTGTCTTCAATGTCAGAAGACATTTTTTTCTTCTTCTTGCTCCATTATGCTACTGAGGGATTCTACTGTGTTTCTGAGATCTTTGAGGGGTGCAACTTCTTGTCTCAATGTGTCAAAATCTTTGATCATTTGGTCTTTGAATTCGTTGAATTCTTGAGATATCTTTTGGATTACTGCTTGGAATTCTAATTCGATCTTTATTTGCTATCCAGATTCTGAATTTGATTTCTGACATCTCAGCTATTAGTTTGTGCATGGGATCTTGTGCTGTGTCTGCTCCATTGATCCTTGGGGGAGTTGATCTACTCTGATTATTCATATTGCCAGTGTTTTTCCCTTGATTTCACCTCATGATTGTTTTTCACCATTGCCTCTGGCCATCCTCAGAGTTGGGAAGGTGTCTCTCCAAGATTAGACCCCACCAGGATCACTCTATTGTTGCTGGATCTTTGTAGGAAGTGACCCTGTGCAGTTCCTCTGGGGCTGCCCCAGCCAGGGAGTTCTGTTTGTGGAAGCAGCTCCAGAGTGTGACACACCCAGATCCAGCAACATGTGGGAGATGGTGCGCACGGTTCTGGGAGTGCCTGGAACCCAGTGACTTTGGCACAGCAGTCTCTGGCCAGGAGAAGGGTTCCGCATACAGGCAGGGAGGGCTCCTTGGGGCACGCAGAAACCAGAGTCCCTGGCCAGAAGAGCAGGCCTGTGTGGAGGCAGGGAGGGTACAGGAGGGAGGACGCAGTGTTGTGTGGCTCCTGCAGTTCCTGGTCAGGGCATGCGGAGGCCCAGTGGGCACAGGTTGCAGGTCGGGGGTCGCAGCACAGCTCTTATGGAGGTCTGGGCGGTGCTAAGCCCAGCAGTTTGAGGTTGCTATGAGCTGTGACGCCAGGGCACTCTACCCAAGGCAACAGCCCGAAGCTCCAATGTGCCAAAACTGGTCTCACTCTGCCCCTGAGGGTTAAAGCTATAAGGCAGCTCAGTCCCCGCCTTTAGACTGTCAGTCACTAGGTTACTAGCTCCAGCCCGATCCTTGCTCTGCGACCCTGAGGGCAGAGCTTGCCCGGGGCAGTTCTCTCACAATGGCTCCCTGCAGCCCACAGCTGAACACTATTAGCTCCGTTGGGCTCAGTGGCTCAATCTGGGGCCCTAGACAATGCCCAAAGTTCTCCACACTCCTGCTCAAGCTCTCCCCAAGGCAGTTCAACTGATTGCCAAGTCCAAAAACACCAAAACAGTTTATAAGTAAGGTCTTTCCTGTTTGCAGTCTCACTGCTGCTTGTAGTTATGGCTGCCGGCGGGATTAGGTCAATCGAACACACGCAACCACTCGGCAGTTTTCCACTGCTTTTGTCCTCCTCTTGGGGTCCAGAAGTTCTTTTCTGACTCCCTGTATCCTCAAAGGGATGATTATAGGCAGATACCACCAGCCAGAGATGCCTGGAGTCTTATCTCTCCAGACTGACCATGCCCAGTTGGAATAAATATTCTATTTTGGTCTCAGATAAGTTAACATAATTTCAATTTTTTCATATTTTTTAAGAAACATTTATTTTCAAAATAAATAATTTTTAGAATTGGCTAAACACAAGTATCAAATGCCCATAAAACTGTCTACCCCACACACATAGTTAACTAAAGGGAAAAACAACAACAGGTAATGCAGAGAATGAATTCAACCAAGTCCATGGAATAAATTAGAGTCAATTTGAATAATGCAATCAGACCACAAGAATATTTTAAACAACTTGGTTTAATTCAGAAAACTTTCAATGAATACCTGTTTATGCCAGATACAGTATTGAGTAATGAGACTATAGAGATTGAGGTTATAGAGATGAGTAAGACACAATTTCTATCCTCTAGATTGTAAATATTCTAGTTGGAATAAGATGGAGGCAGAGAACAGAAAGAGTTCTTGGTATTTACCGAGAACTTGAATGTTACCTTACATAATCTTCAAAACCTTCCTAAGAGTTAGATGTTAGTATCCCCACTTTTCAGATGAGGGAACTGAGACTTGGAGTAAGTAAATCATCTTAGGATAAAACATACCCCCAAGGTAAAAATCTACTTTTCATCCCAATACATCTAATTCCAAAGTCCATGCTCTGTCTCCAATCTTACCATGATACATTGAATCACACAGTGATGTAATATATCATACCATTCAATATACACCGTGTCACACAATAAAGATGGCCATGGAAACAAATAGCAACAATCTGATTTCAACTGGGGTAATACTAAAAATACCCACTTCTATGGACAAATGTCAAAGAGGCAGCAGTGATCAACTTTGCTCTTCGGAATAGGCTTAGAGAAATTTGGACAGGGTGGTTAATTCTGCAGTGGAAATTTTATATCAGACAGAAGGTTTATAAGTGGACAAGGGAGGAAAAATTACTCAATGGCAAAGAGAAACATTCAAAATACTATTATTTCTTTTAGTATCAAGATCTTGCCATTGATAGAAATTATCATTTATTTTCCTTTTCCATATCTCTATCTTTCATTTTCTTGAAAAACTAGATCCAAACTCAGCAGTTCTCAACTTTCCCTAATGAAGATGTCTTGTTCTTTGCATCCACCCATCCGATTCACTCACAAGAAGGTATCCCCTTTGAAGGTTGCTTATAAATGTTCTGGTATCTTTGCCAAGTGAGGATGCCGTGTTTCACATTCCCTTTACATAAATAGATACTTACACGTATGTTTCTTTGAATTCATTCTTTATTTTTGTAATGTATACTTGGCACATCTTGGTGTATATCATATATAAGCTTCAGTGTGCCTCCTTCTGTCCTGGCATCCCCACATAGTGTCTGTAATCGTCTTCAGCACATGGGGGATGCTCAGGAGATATTACTAATTGATTTTAAGTCTTCTCAAAGAACATTCATTATCATTATCATTATCATTATGCCACACTGGAAAAGTGTCAGAAGTCCATGTCTACTTGGTAGAAAGAAATTGATTTGTGAATATTAATACCTTGGTGAAATATTTTCCTATAGGTGGCAATTTTTTAGAAAAATGCTCTTTCAATAAAATGACCACAAACAGACTTATTCTTTCTCTGCAGAGGACAAAAACAAAACAAAACAAAGGCACCCCTCCACCACAGACCCTTCCAGTCTGTGTTACCGACGGGGCTAATACAGATGCCCAGAGCTACATCCCCTATCCGGAGCTGACAGACTCTTTTTATCCATCACACCTCAAGCATCAGATCACTAATTCATGTACAGGATAAGACAACTGCCAAATTATTAGACTACAGAGAGACGCTCCTCAGACACCTGTCATGTTGATGAAAGCAGCACAGTCCTCTGACCTCTGCCAGTTCAAGGTCGATAATGAGACAGTCAGGCAGGAAGAGCAGCGTGTGCCGCCTCCATTAACGTGCGCTGTGCGCGCACTCGGGCACTGAATCTCCTGTCAATTAGTGTGGGGAAACCAGGGAGCGCTGATTACCAGAGACAGGGCGTAGCAAGCCGAGGTTACCTCCACTCTGTGCCCTGCTGCATTTTAATTAGCCCAATCCCTTGACTATTTCTTCAGAGCTTCATTATGGCCATCTTCAAGAAACTCAAGTAAGGCTTTTTACATTTCACATCACTAATTGGAAGAAATGTTGAACATTGTAGTGTTGTAGTTTGGTAACACTGGTTTCAGGGAAAGGGTTTTTCTTAGAACAATTCTGATAGCTGTGTGGAGAGAACCAGCCACAGAACAGCAAGGGGAGACAGTTTCCAGAAGGGAAGCCAAGGGCATACAGCTAGGAAACAGGGAAAATAAATGTGGGACGGTGGCTACACAACCCCACGTGTCTGTGCAGGAGTCTGTGCATTCTCATACAACCAGGGAAGCGATAAGCAAGCAATCTTTGAATCCACAAAGAAACAAAAAGAAGGAATTTTAAAATCTGAAAAGGGAGTCTTCATACTTGTCTTATTTCTTTCTTACAAAGAGAAAAGGTTTAAGCTTTTGCAAAATCATTCATTTAGCAGAAAAGAGATTAAAACATCAAAGTCAGCAGGCTTTGTTCTCATAAACCAATGCCATAGTTCCCCTAGAGTAGATCTCAAACTTGAGTGCCCACCAAATGGAGGGCAGTTAAAACACAGATTACTGAGCTCCCGCCTCTCCTCCTAAATTTCTGATTCATTAGGTAGGAGGCAGAACTAGAGATTTTGAATTCCTAGAAAGTTCCCAACTGACAGGGATCCTGCTAATGGCAGGGAGAGGGCCATACTCTGGCAACCACTTTCCTAGAAGCAGCTACCCAAACTGCAAGTAGTGCCTTCAAAAAATAATTAACCCTTGCCCGTTAAACAAAATGTTACAAATGATCACCTCAGTCAGTCATTGAATCTTGAGTGAGAGGCTTTACATGTATTAACTTCAGTGAACTAAAATAGCATTGTTTTCTTTTAGTGAAATTCTTTAGAGCAAGAATATCTAATGAGTTCAAAGCAAAGTAAAAAAAAAAAAAAAATGCATCTCTTCACTTGGGACATGCCTTCTTAATGCCTTTTCTTTCCCTAAGAAACTTTACCTTTATTTACATAGGATGAATGATGACTAGCCCCAGACTGAACCATAAACAGTAACCAGATAAATTGTTTGAAGTAGGCTAGTACATGTGTGTGGTTATGTTGCAAATTAGTTGGATATCTTAGATCTTGATTTATCAAAAAGGTTTTCGGGGGCTCAGCACCCATGGCACAGTGGTACAGCAGCGGCCACGTACACGGAGGCTGGTGGGTTTGAACCTGGCCCAGGCCAGCTAAACAACGACCATAACAACAACAAAAAAATGGCCAGGCAGTTGTGGCAGGGGCCTTTGGTCCCAGCTACTTGGGAGGCTGAGGCAAGAGAATCACTTAAGCCCAGGTATTTGAGGTTGCTGTGAGCTGTGATGCTACAGCACTCTACCAAGGGCGACATAATCAGACTCTGTCTCAAAAAAAAAAAAGGAAAAAAAAAAAAGGTTTCAGGGCCAAACTTTATGCATGATCACTATGATTACTGAACAACTTACTTTAATCTGTGTAGGCTTGAGTTACTTATCTGTGAGATTTGGAAATGGACTTTAAAATTTTGGTTCCTTCTAGCTTTAAAATTTCATGACATTGATCCCTATTTTCTACTTGAGTCAACATGTTTAGCGCTTGATGTGATACTCAGATTAGAAGTAAACTTTTTAAATTCTGAGCTCGGTCCCTTTAGTAAGTTTTTAAATCTGGATCAGCACCAAATTGAAAATACCTTTTAACTTGTTATCTGCTTAGTATTTTTGCAGGCAGAAGTTCATAACCACATTTCACATTCCAAAATGTTTACCAACCCAGATATTTCTCAGATAAATCATGCATTAAAAAAGGTCACATTCTGTCCCACGGAAATATCAAATCTACTAAGAAAGTATCTCTATGGCAGAAAGTGTGTGTCCACTGAAATCCTTACAAAGACTATTACGACATCTTTACATTCAAATTCAACTAAAACATTATTTTTACATTTCACAGATACTTTACCCATTTACTTTATTTAGATATAATATTGGAATGGCCAAAGTATATTGAGTTAAAGTCCTCATATTCTGAAACTAGTGAATTCTAAACCTCTTCTATAACATCAAATTTGTTGAGAGCGTTCAATCGATTTCAAAGTTCCTAATGATTGCATAAGAAAGACTGCTAGTCAAGCCCTGACCTACTGCTATCAAACCAATTTTTAGAAGCATGGAAACAATGGAAACATGCAATGTTAATAGTAAATATCTTGAATCAGGAGTAGCAAAACAGAGCATGTAGAGAAATGGCTCAACCCACTTGCTTTAGGGCTAATAAAAATGTTTACTCAGAGGTACTCGGGGGTTGCTCCAATCACATTTTTTTCCTTTAGAATCAACTAATCTATATGAAATCAATGAAAAGTAGGTTTATAAAAGTTGCAACCTTCACTCAAAGTTTTTATAATAGCTTTTTTTTTTTTGAGACATAGTCTCACTGTCGCCCTCAGTAGAGTGTGGTGGTATCATAGCTCACAGCAACTTCAAACTCTTGGGCTCAAGCAATTCTCTTGCCTCAGCCTCCCTAGGAGCTGGGACTACAGGCACCCACCACAACACCTGGCTATTTTCTAGAGACAGGGTCTCTTTCTTGCTCGGGCTGGTCTTGAACTCCTGAGCTCAAACAATCCACCAGCCTCGGCCTCCAGAGTGCTGCTTCAGGCTTCTTCTCATACCTCAGAGCCATAATTCCAAGTTGCTTATGATGCTGGCAAATGGAAAACTGAGAATGTAGTGAGTCGATAGACAAAAAGGATTGACAGACCAATAAACGTGCAAGCCCACTCACCTACACAACTTAGCCTGTTTCCTCAGGCACACAAGGTATAGTCAAGCTTTAGGTAACCGAAAGTCTAACCACGTGGCTCTTCCAACTAGCTTTCCTTCTTTAGAGATTTCATATAGCCCCTCATTCTGCCTCTCATTACTGTAGATACCGAAGAAAATTAAAACAGACTTTCTCTCACATCTTGAATCAAAAATCACCAAGCTCCTATGTAGAATATTACTTTTGTTCACCCAGGCTTCTGAGGGGATGCAGCGTGTTATTTATAGGTGACAAAGACAGGTCAGTGCAGTGAGCTGAGGAGGAAGAAAGACTCAAGCCCTTTTTTTCTTTTTGACACTGACCAACCACTACTATAGGACATATAGACACCTTAGCCAAAAGCATTTCCATTTATAGAGAAGTAAACTGAGGCTCAGAGAATTGCAGTAACTCACCTGAGAGTGGAGGCAAGACCAGAGCTTGAAGGGAAGACTTGGCCCTGGAAAATGTTGAAAATCACTTCACATTAGCCATTAAGCAGTATCTTAGGAATCATGTTTAAAAAGTGTTCTGTTAACCAGAATCCAGCTCTGTCTGTGCTCTTTACTATTCATAAGGATCATCCCACATTGGTTGTTCGAAATTGTATTGATTCCTATTACATGTTTTTGTAGCTAAAAATAGAAGAATGAAGATGTGGCTTATGCATTTTTTTAAATGAGTGTAAAATTCGTGAATGCTAGAGTGACACATGTTTAAAGAGATCCCAAAAAACCGTCTACTGACTTTTTATGTCCTATACACCTGAAATCTCACAGTCCAAGTTTTCATTTGCATCACGTGTTTGGGTAGCTTCTAAGATAGTCCCAAATAATTTCATCATTTCCTTCAGGCTGTTAGAATAAGAGTCTATTCCTTACGCACACCCAAGACAGGTCATGTCTTCACACATCAAATCATTGAGACTACATACCCACACGTGAGCTATAATGAAAGGAGTTAATAAATAAAAGGAGTTTTTAAAGCACTTACTCCCTGAACCATCATATTTCTCCAGGAAGGAAGTTTTAAAGGAAGAAATAAAGGGGAGAAAAGGCCGTACGTGTGTGTGTGTGTGTGTGTGTGTAGGGTCAGATTGCCCTCTGGTGGACACAGTATATTTCTTCATTCTTTAAAGATACAACAAAGGAGAAAGAAAAATAACAATGAAGAATAGGGAAAAGAGAAATTAGAAAATTAAGAAATTGAAGAAAAATTGGGAAAAATATTAAAAGGACAAAATTTTTTAAAAGGGAATGGAACTAGAAAATACTGGAAAAAGAACATCAGAAAAATCAGGTAAGAACAAAGAAGATTGAGGATTATAAGAAAAAACAAAGACCAAAAATTGGCTAGGGTTCTCTTACCATTATTCTGGAATTATTTATGGAGAAATAAAATAATCAAAATTATAAATGCTAACTTTATACGGCATGTTAACTTTTGTTTTCCTTTTCAATATATCTGCTGACTACATACGTCTAAACTATGCTTTAATAGCAGCTTTAGATTTATCAGAATTAGGGTGCATTTTGTGGAACTTAACTGAAAATGAAGTTTAGAAATAAAAAAATTGCTTTTCCTTGCACTTTTATAAATTGCAGATAAGTCCCAATAAATCATACAAGTCAGAAACACATAGTACTAGTCCCTTTGTATATTTACCATATATAGGAGCACAGGGGTGTCCAACCTATGGCTTGTGGGCCACATGCAGATTATTTAAGAACTCTTTTGCTTATCTGTGATGTCAGGTATTGTGAAAAGTATACAGGATTTTTTTTTTTGGCCTATCTGCTTTTATGAGTGTTTGTGTATTTAATGTGTGGTACAACACAACTCTTCTTCTTCCAGTGTACAGCAGAAAAGAAAGAAGGTTGGATCCTCCTGGAACGTTAGAAAGTGTATGTATGTGTGTGTGTGTTTTCTTTTTTGACTGATCAAGTGGTTCTCACACAGGCTTTCCCAGCTATTTAGATCTCTTGGTAGGGAAAACAGCCCAGGTTAAAATATTATAAAACTTAGGATAAACTTTGCTGGATAAGGACTACAGTAGAAGCTGAAGTCTTACTGACAATTGCCTATGTCCTCCATTCACACCATTAAAAAAAAAAATTGGAATCTGTATTATGTATGTAAGATAAGAGGAAAGGGAAATTCAAAAGAAGCTTGAGGCACCATCCTCGTGCCCCTAAACGTGCATTTACCAGAAATATCACCAGCCGGAGCCACAGTATCTCTGTCCAGGAGCACACATGACACTTCCCCAGCAAGTGCACATGTTACCAAGGCCCAAAAGAGCAGCCAGCCCCAAAGCCTGCACCAAGGTAGGGCTGTAGAGCTTGGTGCCTTCCCAGTGCAATTATCCCCTCCCACTGAAACAAACACAGTGGTCTCCCACCTTGTGGAATCCACAAACAATGGCTCCAAAACTGTATGCTCCTTTAAATGTTTATTAAATGAGTACTTTAGAGGAGTTAAAATTAATTAGGTTCATTGAAAGACTTTAGAACATGCTCGAGTGTACAACCAACTGCAGCTGAGTGATGAAGAAAGGGAGCACCTATGCTCCAGATGAGGCAGAAATCACAGGCATAGAGCCCTTCCTTACCCTGTCTGCAGGTAAGACGAGGATGTAACCTCTTGTGCCTCCTCCTCACAGGCACACCTGGGCACAGGGGCATCTCATGGGTTCAATCTTGGCTTCCCTTCCTTCTCTCCACTTATTTACTACTGTAATTTCTTTCTATACCGAAAAATAAAACCTACTTACCTTCACAAAGAACCTTTATTTTTGTTCAAGCATGAAAAAATGAGCTTTCTACTCTGCATGCAAGGATCAGACAATAGGAAAGATAGCTCTGAATGATGGGGTAGAAATTCTAAATATCATTAATGAAAAAAGCCTCCAAACTTTAGCATGATATTGATTTCCTATATAGGAAATTTAATTTCCATATTGAAAATGTTTTAATTTAGAACACCACTGTTAGAACAGTTAGGTCTTCGGGGGAAGGCGTGATTGACTACAACGTGATGGATTATAATAGAAGGTAAGTCAACTACAAAATTGGATACCAAAAATTGTTTTCAGATGTTCTCTTTTAAGAAATTACAAACTTACCAAAAATGTGGGGGTTTTCTTTTTCACTAAGCTAACAGGGTCAATTTTTCCAAATGTCTAATCAATCCATGATTGTAAGTTAGACAATATCAAAAACATTATTTATTTCAGATGATAACGATGATGCATGTTATTTCTTTTCTTCAGCAATTGGAGATGTTCACAAAAAACAGTAATGCTAACTGTTGACATTCATTATCAAGTGTGATGGGTAGAATACCTCTCTAAACATAATCCAGGTTGCTAATGTCAGCACAATCCTATGTATTTCAAACTGTGTGTAATATAAACTTTGTGCTTTCAGCAATTTGAGAAAATCAAAAATGATCTCAGTTTTTGAAAATTACATCCCATTTAACATAATTCTAGAAAAATGAAGTTTAAATCAATCAAGTTAGTTAAAAGAACATTTCTGTAACTAGAGTAACTCATGCAATTATCATTTATAAGATTAATTTTACTTGAGGCTCATAATTATATCCTTAATAATTACTAGATTTAGGCCCACAGCTATTGACTCTAAATATCTTCATTCATTCAGAAAACATTTATTGACTACTAGGTATTACAAATACACTGTTGTTTTATTTTTAATCCATATTTTTCAGGTGTCTATATTAGAGAAGAAACAGACAAGTATATGACATGGTTTGACAGGTGTCTTGACAGTCTGTTACACAAGCACAATAAAGCCTTCCTGGAGGAGGTGATATCTGAGTAGAGTTTTTAGCAATAGTAAGTCTTTAGTTTTTAGTTAATAGTAATAACAACAGCAATGCTATTCTACATTTCTCACCTTTTTTTCATTTATTATACACAGCAGCCCCATGATCAATGTATTATTATTATTATCCCAATTTACCAGTGAGATGGTAAGGGGCAAAAAGGAGTTAAGTTACTTGTTCAAAGAACAGAAAGGAAGTGGAAATGCCAGGATTTAAATCCAGACTAGCTTGAATCCACAACCCATTTTTAACCATCCACTATGATGAACTCTTTCCTATTTCAAGGAGAGAGAAGAAGGAGTTCAAAGTGCTGAGGTTTGCTAAAACACCAAGCATTCTGGGACCTGCAAACACATTAGTACGGTTAAAGCATAGTATGTCAAATGGATAATGAGTACCTAAAATCAATATAAATGCATAGTATATTTCAGACACTGTTGGCTATAGCTTTGGTTCAAGTATACTAGTCAGAATGACTAGGTTGGGCTAGTAACAATACAACTCCAAAATCTCAGTGGCTTAGAACACTAAATGTTTACTGCTTATTCATGTACCACATTAAATACAGGAAGCTCTGCTCATCAGAGCCACTCAGAAACCAAGGGTAATGTGGAATTCATCTTAACTCTTGGCTTCCAGGATTGTTCTGGTGAGAAAATAGAACGCAAGAATCAACTAGGAATTAAACATTTTGGCCCAGAAGTAATGTATGTCACCATCATTCACATTTCATTGTCCAACACTAGTTATGTCCAACACCATCACTCACATTTCATTGTCCACTTCAAGAGGGCAGGAAAGTACAGTGCCCCTTGTACTTTGAAGTTGAGTAATGCTGGATATTAGTAATTATGAGTAATGAATATCATAGTGATTTTTTTTCAGTGTTGAGAGGCAATAGCATGCAGTACATAAAAATATGATTTTTGGGCAGCAGCTGTGGCTCAACGGAGTAGGATGCCAGCCCCATATGCTGGAGGTGGCAGGTTCAAACCCAGCCCCAGCCAAAAACTGCAAAATATATATATATATGATTTTTAACCCCTCTTATTTTCCAACATAAAAACATGATTAAAATCAAACATGATAAAGTTAAAATCCCATGTCAACAACTCAGTTTGTGTGATTCTGATGAAGGTGTTTACCCCTCAAAATTGCAGTTTCTTTCTCTTAAATATAGAGACATTACACTTTCAAGATAATTGCAAGGTTTAAATGAGATCATGTATTACATGCATAATCAGTGCTTATGACATAGCAGAAGTCCAATAAATGGTGGCTTTTACTTTGAATTGATCATGAATTTGCAATTTAGGAAAAGTCAAGAACAGACATTAGGAAAGGATTGTGGCATAGTAGTTGACTGGAGTGGTTACCTCCTGTTATATACCAAAATATGCAGTGAAGCAGCAGGAAACTGGAGTTAATATGCCATAAACCAGGGGTCCTCAAACTACAGCTCTCGGGCCACATGCGGCCCACTGAGGACATTCATCTGGCCCGCCAGGTGTCCTGCTGAGCAGCCCACTTGTCCCGGGCTGAAGTGTGCATGCGTGGAATGTGCACCAACTCTCCGGACTCCACTCCTTCTCTCTGTCTCTCCCCTCCGGGTGTTTTTGCTGTCCTGCTTAGCAGCCCATTTGTCCCAGCCTGCAGTGCGCATGTGTCCCACACTCTCTTGACTCCCCTCCTTCTCTCTGTCTCTCAACTCCTCCTCTCAGTCTCTGGTGTAATCAGAGGAGTCACCAGGTTGCCTGTGCAGAGCCTGCTGCTGCCTAAGGACTGAGGTAAGAACAAGTTAGGGTTTGTTTGTTTTTTTGTTTTGTTTCATTTTGTTTTGTTTTTTGAAGTTAGGAGGTCTATTTTTTTTTTTTAATTTTGCAATTAGTGGGGCCTTTTTTTCCTGAAGTTAGGAGGTCTTTTTTTTGCAGATAGGGGGTGCCTTTTTTGAAGTTAGAAGAGCCTTTTTTTGCAGTTGGGAGAGCTTTCTTTTAAAGTTGGTTAGTTGGTTGGGGGTGGTTTCCAGGGGGGTTGCATCACAGTGATAACACATATAGTCAGTGCTCAGTGCTAATGCAAATGGTCAGAGCTCAGAGGTAATGCAAATAGTCAGTGCTCAGTGGTAATGATAATTGTAAGTGCTCAGTGTTAATGCAAATTGTTAGCGCTCAGTATTAATGCAAATTGTCAGCAGTCAGTGTTAATGCAAATGGTCAGTGCTCAGTGTTATCACAAATGGTCAGTGCTCAGTGTTATCGCATGGGGGCTCCAAACTGGTAATCTGCCTAGGGCCCCATGGGAACTTAATCCGGCTCTGCAGACAACCAAGGAGTAGGAAACCAAATTTAATTGACAGTAAGTGCATTTATGTTCTGATTGCTATTCAGTTGTGTATGATGTTGTATGTTGTGTGCTGTGTAGCCCCAGTTTACACAGTTGTGATCTCTGAGCAGTGCGAGTTCAGCCATATGCTTGTATGGCTGAACTTGCATTAGATTCAGAAGAAAAAAGGCATACGTGCCTTCTTTTTTCCTGCAGTGGAATCTGATCGCATGGGTGAGAAGACCCATGCGATCAGATTCCTGTGCGAGTTCACAGATCACAGTGCGGTTCGCACAGGGTAATGTGAACTGGAAAGGTGGTGGAGGAACTGGCTCTGTAATTGTGCCTGTTCCCACACCACACCAGTGTGAGCCTGAGGTAAAAGCGGAATTCCACCATATGGGCACTGGCGAGGCTAAAATGATGTGGACTGGCAAGGTTGCATTGATGGACACTGATCAGCTGCGTTGATAGGCACTGATCAGACTGCATTGATGGGCAGTGCAGTCTATATGTCTCTGTGTGGGCAAAGTTATTGCTGGTATATTGTTTTTTGGAGTGCTGTACATATATGTATATATTGATATTTTACTAATAGCAATTTGGAATCCCTAGGAAACAATGATGTTAAGAAAGAGAAAAATTGACTCAGAGTGTAGGATATTCAAAGAACATGGACTTACGATGACTTTTTCATGCAGTACAAGGAAAGAGCTGTGTTTGATATGCCAGAATATAGTGTCTGTGTTCAAAGAATACAATTTGCGTCGACACTATCAAACTCAACATTAAGATAAATATGATTGTTTGGTTAGAGAAGTGAGAAAAGATAAAATATTAAAACTGAAATATACATTGACAACTCAGCAAAATACTTTTGTGAAGCAGAAACAGCTAAATACTTCATCACTGCAAGCAAGTTTTCAAGTCGCCAAGCTAATAGCGTGTACTGGCAGACTATTCATGGAGGGAGAATTTGTTAAAGAATGAATTCTTTCTGTTGCCAAAGAGATGTGTCCAGAGAAGGCTGATTTATTTAGTACAGTGAGTCTTTTAGGACCCTCAATTACACGAAGGATTGAAGAAATGGGAGACAATTTGCATCAGCATTTGCAAAACTCCGCAAAAAAAAACTTTCCTATTTTTCCTTGGCACTCGACGAAAGTAATGATATTTGTGATTCTGCACAACTTCTAATTTTTATTTGTGGGACGAATGACTACCCTGTTTCCCTGAAAATAAGACATCCTCCGAAAATAAGACCTACTTACAGGAGATAAGATGTCCCCTGAAAATAAGACCTAGTGCATCTTTGGGAGCACACCTTAAAATAAGATACTGTCTTATTTTCTGGGAAACAGGGTATTTCGAAGTCACGGAAGAGCTTACTGCACTGCAAAACATCAAAGGAATAACTACAGGAGAGGATTTTTTGAAAAGTTTTGCCAAACTGTGAATAGTTTGGAGCTGGACTGGGCAAAACTAGCCAGTGTGAAAATTGATAGTGCTCCTAGCATGGTGGGGTCTAAGAAAGGAGTAATTGCTCACATTAACCAAGAGATGGACAAAACATAACCATTCTCATCCAGTAGCCATACACTGCCTCATCCACCAACAAAGGCTGTGTAGTAAATCACTGAAGTGGGACTCTTATGAAAACTGTGGTATCTTGTGTTAACTTCATCAGAGGTAATGCACTAAACCACAGACAATTTCAGGAATTTCTGTCTGAGCTAAATGTTGCCTGTGAAGATGTTCTGTACCACACAGAAGTCCATTGGCTGAGTCAAGGGAGAGTTTTTGAAACATTTCTATGACTTACTTCCACAGATTACACCTTTTCTGCTTTCAAAAAACAAAGAAGTACCAGAGCTCAATGATGCAGAATGGAAATGGCACCTTGCCTTTCTGACAGATGTAACAGAGCTACTCCACAGTTTCAAAGTGCAACTTCAAGGAAAGGGGAAGCTCTTCTGTGATACACAATCACATGTGAAAGCATTTGAAGTAAAATTAGGCCTCCTCATCAAACAAGTGAAGGAGGAAAATTTCTGCCATCTCCCCACAACTCAAAATCTGTTAGTGGAAAATTCACTGGTTGCATTCCCAAATAAAACATGTGTGGATTCACTGGAAAAGTTGCAAAAGGAGTTCCAATTTAGATTTAAAGAGCTTTATCTCCATGAACAGGATATACAGCTTTTCCATAACCCATTATCTATTGACATTGAAAATGTGGATATGATTTACCAAATGGAACTGGCTGAACTGCAGAATTGTGACTCTCTGAAAGACACATTCAAGTCAAGCAGCCTTCCTAATTTCTATGCATCTCTCCCTTCTGAGACATACCCTAATCTCAGGAACCATGCACTCAAAATGGCAACCATCTTTGGCAGCACTTATGTCTGTGAACAGACTTTTTCCAGAATGAAACATCTGAAATCTCCAACCAGATCTAGACTAACTGATGCACAGTTGCATCACTTGTTACGACTAGCAGTGACAAATATGGAACCGGACATTGACCATCTCATTAGCCAAAAGCAGGCCCATAGTTCCCATTGAAATTCTGGTAAGTTTGTTGATTTAACTTTACTTGTTCTTCATTTTAAATATTGTATTTGTTCCCATTTTGTTCTTTTACTTCAAAATAAGTTATGTGCAGTGTGCATAGGAATTTGTTCATAGTTTTGTTTTTTTTTAACTATAGTCTGGCCCTCCAATGGTCTAAGGGACAGGGGGAACTGGCCCCCTGTTTAAAAAGTTTGAGGACCCCTGCCATAAACCAAGGATTCTCTTCCTAATTTGTCACTTCTATTAAGTTTTTTATTGCTGCATAACAAATTATCGCAAACTTAGTGGCTTAAAAACAGTTCCTATGTATTAGCTCTCAGTTCCACAAATCAGAAGTCCAAGCAGGGCTCAGTTTCTCACAAGGCTGAAATCAGGGTGTTGTTGAGAGTGAATTCTCATCGAGAGCTTAATTTAGGGTCCTCCAGCCATATGTGGTCATGGCAGAATTCATTTCCTACCAGCTATGAGACTGAGGTCCCTGTTCTTCACTGACTTTCGGCCAGGACCTGCTCCCTTACTGTGTGGCCCCCATAGGCAGTCACAGGATGTATGTTTGCTTTCTTCCAGGCCAGGAGGAATATATCTCTGCTCTCTGACTATATCCTCTATAAACAGCCCCAGAAAACTCTAAGCCTGTTTAGTCAGGCTTTCTCTTTTGCAATATAACATAATACATAATCATTGGAGTGAAATCTCATAGTAGTCAGAGGTCCTACCCACTCTCAGTTGGAGGATTATACAGAAGTGAAAGTCTTTGGCAATCACCTTAAAAATATACCTACCACCTCTCTTCATAGGCTTCCATACTGAAGGCAACAGAAGAGACAGAACATGGGAAGAATCTGTGGCATTTAACACACAGTGCCAACTAGCCTTAGATTCCTAAAATAAACGATGTGCTTCTTTCATTGGGAAACTCATTCCTAAGGGAAATTTTTACGTGTTTGTTGGAAGGCAGTTCTCCACGTGTCTCTCATTTCCACCCATTTCACCAGCAGATCTCCCTACCATCCCTTAGTCTAGACTGCCTCTTAAAGGATAATTATAGAGCTAACAACTTTGGAGGAATGAATTTCTGTCTTTCTCTAAAGAGCAGAGCAGATTTGCTTACTAGGCTGTGTAATAAAGATAATATCTCCTTTCAAAGCAAAGGGCAGGCATACTTGATGCTCATTATAAAAGATTCAAATTCCCCAAGTCAGAATTCCTCTCCTGGAATATAGCTTGCTGTGTACTGTGTATGAGATGGAATCTGGATTCATACATCCACTTCATTTATGGAATATGAAGGCAATAGGAAACTAACCAAACATGATAACAGTTTGACTACTGTTAGTGCTGTTAAATAAAGAATTGTGCTTTGTCTCTGACCCAGGAGTTTCATGTCTTCTGCCAGCATCCATAAAACTGGCACACAACCTTATTTATCCTCCTTGCTTAGCTTGCAAATAGAATAAAATATTAGACCTTTCATAGTTCCTAACAATATTCAATCCATTGAAAGGGAGAATATAAGGAAAAGATGGTGGGGGGAAAAATGTACTCAGAAGGAAAAACCTAACTGCATTTATTTATAAAGAATGGTAATTATTTATAATTTTTTTCCTTGAGTTATAAACATTCTGGTGGGATATGCTGTAAGATATCTAGATTGATAGACAACTTGAGTGGTTCAGATGATCTTATTTTGGTTATTAAAGCATAAAATCATATAAAACTTAAATTAATATTTTAATATGTGTCATTTTTAATACTATTAATATAGAGCATATTTATATTTACCTAAAATAATTTTTTAAATAGCTTTTCCTTTAATCTCTATGGATAATGGGTTTGTAATTCTGTGAATGTTGTACTGCCAAATTATTTCTAATTTTTAACAAATATGGAACACCAGCAATCACAAATCTTGCTTTTTAAGAAAATGTACAATTTTATGTATATTAAAAAAAATTCCACTATGCCCAAAGTTTACAGATTACCCAAGGGAAACATTCTTTTCCATAAACAAATAATATGAGAGAAATTTTTGAAAAACTTTAAGTCATCCTCAAAGGGTTTTTTCCCTCATTTTTATTCAATAGTTCTATTACTGGATGTTGCAATACATACACAACCCCCTCCATCAATTCTTATATAAAAAAGGAAAATGTAGCAAGAAATATGGATATATTTTGGGAATTCACTGAAATAAACTGTTGCATTCAGACTAACATTAACATGTGTTTAGTATTTTCACATGCATTTATTTCTCATTAACTAGCATTTGATGATTTTTTTTTTTTTTTTTTTCAGAGACAGGATCTTACTCTATCATCCTGGCTACAGTGCAGTGGCACAATTACAGCTCACTTCAACCTCAAACTCCTGATCTGAAGCTATCCTCCTGCCTCAGCCTCCTGAGTAACTACAGGCATGGACCACTGCACCAAGGTTTTTGGGGTTTGGGGGGGGTTGGCTCTTTTTTAGAGACAAAGTCTCACTCTGTTGCCCAAGCTGATCTCAAACTCCTGACCTCAAGCAAACCTCCCGTATTGGCTTCCCAAAATGCTTGGATTACAGGTATGAGCCACCATGCTCAGCCAGATAGAAATTTTAAATGGTATAAGAAATGCCCTAGCCTCTGATTTAGAAAGAATTAGTTCCTACAACCAGGGATACTACATACAATGACATCCCCTACATACCCCCCAATACACCTTTTCTCAGATTCTTTAGTATAGCACAATTTGTTAACTCATCTTTTTTTTTTTAATTTCCATTTCAGTTATGAATGTAGCATCAAATTTTTTATGTTCAGTTTGGGCGTGAGAGATCAAACAGCTTGAGTATCAATTAAAGTTTCTATTTAATTTGGTTGCAATTAAAGTGATAAACCCCTTTTCCATAGCAGGCATACACTCTCCACTGGACATTGCCTCATCATAAACTAGGTAATTACTTTGAGTCAAAATTAAATCAGAAGTCATATGAATATTTTCCCTGAATACCTAAACATTTCATGTGCAGTATTTTACAGAGTTCTTTCTGTAGGCAGGGCAAAGCCTGAGTCATAATCTCTTACCTCATTTAATGTTTTCTTCTGTTATTCAGTTTCATTTTGTATCATTTTGTTTTTGGAACTGAGACGTCAGCCATACTCACAATAGCATCTTTTCTGCATTGAAAAGTCCCAGAGATGTGTGTCATTCTTTGCCCTTTTATTTATTTGGGAGGTCAGAATCACGATACCAAAAACAAACAAACAGAAAAAAAGGGCAGCACCTGTGGCTCAAAGGAGTAGGGCTCTGGCCCCATATGCTGGAGGTGGCAGGTTCAAACCTAGCCCTGGCCAAAACTACAAAAAAAAAAAAAAAAAAATCAGATTAAAAGGGATAAGAGGAAGGTATGGTATAGGAGCCATTCTAAAAGTCTTAGCTGTGAAAATGTGTTACATGAATTATGTTCTAGAGCTTACAAAGCTGGTTTTAATTCAGCTTTGTGAATGTAAAATAAAAAGTAGACTCAGAGACACATATATATGGATGTGTTGACATTTACAATGAAACTTTTTGAAATGTTGGAAAAATAGGTAAAAATGCAAAGAAAAACATTGAAATCGTCCAGCAATAACTCCAACTCATGATTATCTCAATTAATATTTTGCTGTAATTCCATCTAATATTTTTTCTAAATTATGAAACACCTATGTTTTAGAAATCGTAACTTGCTTTCTTTCTATAGTTTTGTATCATTTTCCTGCAACATACATGTCACCGAAAGGTATTCTAAGAATATAAGCATTGGATAAGGTATGATAAAGTCAGAGTGTCCACGGGAGGAAACGAGAGGGAGACTTGGAAGGAAGAAGTTGGTTATACTCACTACAATACCCCAAATGTACTTATGATATATAGGAAGTCATAAAGAACAGTTGCTCTTGCCACAGAAACCAGAAAACAAGTCAGAAGGGAGAAACAAATTATCCAAGAACAGTACAAATAGCAAAATGGTAGACATACAATTCAACAATATTTGCATTAAATGCAAGTGAACTAAACAGTCCCTGTAAAGGTACAGATTGTCAGACTCGATATGAAACATATACTTTTTCAGTAAGAGAATAGAAAAATTTACACATAGCAAACAACAATCATAAAGTGTTTCTATACTATTATTGAGAAAAGGAGACTTAAGGCAAGGACCATTACTAAAAGTGAGATCAGGAGAACACGACAATCCAATGTATAAATACACCTAGTAACAGAAGTTCAAGATACAGCTGAACAGATACGCAAAAGCTAGCTTTCTGACACTTGATTTTCTGTTAGGGAGTATTAAATGTTCAATCGTCTTTCACTCCTGCAAGTTTTTAATTGATATTAATGTAATTTTTAATATGAAATATTCCTTGGAAGAGGCCTCACCCATCTTTAATAAGAATGACAATAATACTAACAACAACTGCTACTGTTGTTTGCATGATTCCTATCTTCCAAGCATTGTACCAAGAAGGATATCAACATTTTCCATAAAGTATTTTCCTATTTTAAAGATAAGGAAGCTAATTATGATGAGGTTAAATGATTTTCAAATGATCCTATAACAAATAGATGACTAGGTCAACATCTGAATTTTTTAACTGCTCCTGTTGACATTTTAAACTGAATGATTCTAATGCCCCAACAAGCTTTCTCATTCTAATAACTACTTAAATAATTCAGCCATTTGGTTTGAAGTAGGAAAGAAGAGGGAAAGAATGAAGATGAGAACTTTAGAAAAGAACAGGCCAAGTGAAGGGACTTTTATGGGATGTTTTATGTGTATAAAGTTCCTGGATTTCTAGGAGTAAGGGGAATCTGTTGATGATAGTAGTACAAACATAGGTAGGAATCACAAAAAATAAATTCACCCACGTCATAATCTTGCCTCAGCCAGTGTTCCCAACACTTCTTAGAAACCAATATTGGCACAGTAGCAGTACATTAGGTTGCTGATTACTGCCTACAACTTCCTTTGAGATAAATGTACCCTTTTATGATATTTTAAAAGATGAAACCCTTTCTTAATGCTGAACCTTGGGGAGAATGTGGTTAGTTGGGTTCATTGAACATAGGCTTTTATCACCACCTTCTCCTAAGCCACACTAAAGTGACAGAAGTGGGATTTAAAAAATTAAAATCCTAAAGGACAAAGAAAATGAGAAGGACATGACAGCAAACTAGAAATTTCAACCAATTTTTGACAGATAGAAAGAGTGTACAGAAGTGATCATCACCCTGCATCAGAGCAGAGGAAGCAAAAACCCATGGGCCCTAAAAGGGTAATGTCAAGGAGAAGCAAGTTGGTTCATCCCCAAAGAAACTTTAAAAGGTTTGGGAATTGGAAAATAAGATTATAGAAGTTGAAGGTTAAGTCTGAAGGTGAGAAATGGAAACTGACTTTATAAATATGCATAAGGAGCAGTTAAACCTCCAGGTACCCTCTTCTGCCTTACATTTCAAGGTTATCATTTCCCATCCTCGTAGGAAAATAAGGGTCTATTTTCTTACAGAAACTGAACCAGAAATGCTCTACCTTGAAGATATCAGACACAATTAACAGTAAAGATAAGGTTCTAGATGAAAGAAAAAAAAAATCCATTTGCTGAAAAAGTGAAACCAGCCCTACTACCTATTCTTCTTCCATCCGGTTGCCAGGATGTCTGCAGACTAGATAATTTCTCGTGGGCACTGCAGTAGGCAGCCTTCCAAAATGGTGCCAAATAATCCCTGTCTCCTGTCATTTACATGCTTGGGTAATAGCCTTCCCACATATGTGGGCTGGACCTAGTGACTCACTTCTAACGAACTATGGCAAAAGTGATGGGAAGACAAGGTTACCAAAGATCATGAATCCCATCTTGCTGGCACTCTCTTGTCTTCTTGGCTTGCTTGTTTTGATGAAGTAACTTACCATGTTGGAGAGACCCATGTGGTAAAACATTGAGGGAAGCCAACAGACAACAAGAAACTGAAGCACTCAGTCCAACAACACTCCAGGGAATGAATTTTGCCAACAATCTTGTAACCGAGCTTAGAAGCAAATCCGTCCCCAGTCAAGTTACATAGGTCCTAAGGGGTAATGGAGCATGAGCTAACATACTGATGGGATTCATCATCTTCTGTAACCTTGTTTTCCCATCACTTTTGCCTATAAGAAACCCCGAAACAGAGAAGCCAGCTAAATTATGCCCAGATTCTTGACACGCAGAAGACCAATCTGTCAAGTAAATGGAAGAACAGGATAAACCTGTGTGCAATGTCTGCAAAAATTGTACACTGAGGACTCCCACACTGAAAGCTGTTGAAAGTTGTACACCGATAAAAATCAGAGTATAAAACAATAAAGAGGAGGCTAGGGCCCAGGTGAGAACAGATTCAATATGAGAGAAAAGATAAGAGAATCTCTAAAATAAAGGTAAAAAGAAGTCCCAGAACAACTATGTGGCAAGTCTAGAACGAGAGCAGTCCATATTGGAGCAGACTAAATTAAGAACCCCAAAAAAGGGGGGGAAATGAGGATCTAAAAGATTATCGGAAAATTTCATTGAGAAGTTGTTGAAAGTAAGAACAGGATTAGAATTAGTTTCTCATAAGCTAAGCAAATAAAAATTTTGAGACAATTTTTAGCTTCAGGGAAAACAAAAGTTTTAGAAGAAAACACTCTGAACAACAGGTTTTAATATGTGACTTAACAGTGAGCAATATTTCAAGAAATGTGCTATTTCGTAATCATAAAATTTAAGCTTAAAGTATTTTTAAACAAAAATTCTGAATATAAGTATATTGGAAAAAAAGGGCAGGGAAGGGGATGAAGAACAGAGATATAAGGGAGAGAAATTCTCATGTACCAATAAAGGAAGTGGATAAAATACCTTTAAAAATGATGATTCAAGTAATGGTAGTATAAGAATATCATTTATAACCTAGAACAGAATAATTCATAAAACAGGTAAAATAATTGAAAGTGGTTTTCTATAAGAAATGAGACTAGGTAAAGAAAGATATTAATGTTCTTTATTATAAGCCTTTTACATGTAATGACATTTATCTTTAATAAAATGCATATATTTCTTCAATTAACAAGAGATTTAAAATAAACAAAACAAAATTATATAGATCTTTCAAAATATGTCCCTAATCTACAATTAAATGAAAAGGCTCTGACACATCTTAACTTGTGGTCAATTTCCAATTGTTCACAATTTCTAAAAGGGACAAATATACTTTATATGTATGTAAGTGTATGACTATAGACAATGTTTAAAAATCCACATATGTTGACTCTATTTTATTTGGGAGAATAAAGAGAAAAAATGTCGTTAATTTCCACACAAACCTTTTTACCCTTTCACTTGTAATTGTTGAAGTTGAAAACTCCTTCATTTGAATATGCAACAGGATTTTATTCTCCTTTCACTATAAAGGACATTAGTGGGATAACTGATGAAATTTGAATAAGTTCAGTATGTTATACGATTTTACTACATCAAGGTTGATTTTCATAATTATACCATTGTTATTTAAGGGAATGCCCTTATTTTTAAAAAATACACACAGAAATGTTTAGGGATTAAAAGGAGATTTGGGCCCCCAACTTTCTCTAAATCAACATATATATATGTTGATATATAGATAGATATTCATATATATATGAATTTTCTGAATATGTATATATAGAGAGATACAGATAGATAGAGGATGCATGCACAACAAAGAAATAGAAAAATGAATCAAATATGGTAAAAATGTGATAATACTGGTAACCCTCTGAATGAAGGGTTTAAGGGAACCCTTTGTACTATATTTGCAGCTTTTTGTACATCTAAAGTTATAGCAAAATGAAAAGTAAAACAATAACCAGGTACAAACATACTCTCAAAGTATTCCCAAGAATACATCCTTAAGATTGGGATGAAAAGACTTTTTTTTATCATAGTGTTATTAGCAAGTCCCCACTATCAGATACTCATTTTCAGATATCATTTAGTAGCCAAGAGATATTTCCTCTATTTTCTTCCTAAGACACAAGAAAGTTAAAATGACAAACCTGACTCACCACCCTGAGGTGGTTTTAAGAAAATAAACCATAATAGTTTTAGAAAGAATTCTTTGAAAAGGGAAATATTTTTTTGCTCTGCCTCCCATATTGTACCTATATCAGACAAGTTGATCTTATTAAAGATAATTGAAATGGGATTCTAAGGCATATTTTTTAAAACTGCTTCAAGAACCCTAAATAAATTGAAATTAAGACATTTCCCTTAGGTACACAGTTGGAGTAATTGTTTTTTTAAACTTTATTGAAGGCATTTCTGAACTAGGTCAAAGTTTAGTGCAGGTTAATTTTTTTTTAATTTTTTACTTTTCTTTAAGGACAACCACAGATTACTGTGCTAAATTTAATGGTGGATAAACAAACAGCCCTGAACGTAAGCTGTATTTGCTCATCAAATTTACCCATTGACTGCAATCTTCTCTTTTTTTCAGATATTTTTTAGCATGAAAAAAGAGATCACAACAAATATTTAAGACCTGAAAAATATCATAAATGGCACAGAATCCATTAAGATAACATAATATTTTTATTAATGAACTGCCTGACACACTGTATAATATTTTTTCCTACATTTTTGAAGGGCTGCATACTCTGCCTCTTCACACAACAGTTTTATTGATAAGCTGATGGCAATTTTCATATTAAAATGTTTATACAATCACCTATAGTCATATATTCATCTTACTTGAGTATTGCTTTGTTTATTATATACAATAAAAATATGCAATAAACATGATATATGGGAAACACAACCCCTTAGCTGGGTAATTTAGGCAAATCAATTTGTTTCTTTGAATTTCACTTTTCCTCATCATTAAAAAGAAGAATATTAGACTACATGACTTCAAGTTCCTTTTCTACTCTGAAAATACTTACTTGTAAAAGTCAGGGTTCTCCAGAGAAATAGAACAGTATTTATGTGTGTTTGTATGTGTGTCTGAATACATATAGAGTACATGCACATATATGGAGGGAGGCTATTTTTGTTTTTAAAAACTGGCTTACACATTGTAGAGATCAAGTCCAACATCTGCAGAACAGGTCAGTAGGCTAGATAGACAGGGAAGAGGTGCAGTCCAAGTCTGAAGGTAGTCTGTTTGCAGAATTCCTACCACTTCCAGGAAAGTAATTGTTTTTATAATTAGGCTGTCAACTGATTGGATGAGGCTCACTCACATTAGGAGAGCAATTTACTACCCTCAGTTGGGTTCCTAGGGGGCACAAAGGGGAAATTTGAGAGCTAGACATCAGAGGCAAGGGAGCCGAGCCTATGTTGGGAGAACTGATGGGAGAGTGCAGTGTGTGTCTGAGCCACAGCAATCTGGTGGAGCACCCATAACCCCTCAGGAAAACCATGGTTTCTGGCTGGGATAAATCCTGAGGCAGGGAAGTTCCTAGCCTGTGGTGCCATTGCTGCTGGTAGCTGCCGATCTCATTTCTGCAACCAACACCATTCTAATCACTCTGGTACATGCCATGAGGTCTGCTAGGAATGCAGGCTCCCAGCATTGGTCTTTGCATCACCCACACCACACTGGGAAGAAAGTAGACAGGAAAGATAATTCCCTGTGTTGTACCCTATGACTGGGAGCCTAGTACACCTCTCTTCCTGTTTGGGATCTAAAGAGAGGATTAGCCTGAGATGCCATAGGCTCCACCTTGGAAGCCTTGGGCAACTGCCTCCATGAGTCCTAGGTGGTGATGGGTGGGGGGAAACCTTGGCAGATCCAGAGTTCTGGCCTGCCTACCTGGTCTCTGGGCTGCTGAGACAAAGTCCTGCCTGCATGACTGGGCATCAGCAGTCTCCATGCTGGTGGAACAGCCCTCCATCTCTGCAGCTCTGCCCCATATAGCTGCAGGAACCCCTCCGGGCCTGCACCACTACACCTAAGATTTCAGAGTTGTGCCTAAGCTCTGAGACCTCACCACTGAGTTTTTATCACTGCCACAGGGCTGGAAAAACCTCCCTGAGGTCCAATACTTCCGTCAGGAGCCCACAGCCCTGGGTGACCATTATTCCTGGACCTAATTTGTACAGATGCCCACAAAGATGCCAAGTCATCCATGACCACTGCCTAAATAGACTCACCCTGCTACCACTTTCATCTCCACCGGGTGACCCCACTAAGAACAATCCCCCACATCAGCCACTAAGAAGAGGGTTATATCCAGTCCTGAACTTGAACTTCCAACAATGAACTAGGGAATGACCCTCTACCCACACAAACACTAGCTCAAACACTAGCTCAAGCTATGGCAATTCATAGGGTAATAGTTCAAAACAGAACAGCTGTCCTGAAGTCTCTAAGTTCAACTGCCTGTCCCCTGATGGGCCAGCATTCCTGAGTAGGACACAAAAGGTCTATCTAGGGTTCTTTGTTTTCCCTAAAAGGAAAGTTCCCAGCAAAGAAGAATAGATGCCCTGAACCTTCAGAATGAGAAAATATATTTGTATATTATGAATTGGACAAAAGCTTGATAACTAATTAGTTCTCTCTAGTTCTATAGAGAACTCAAATTAATCAACAACAACAAAAAAAAAAACTACTCCAAACAATCCCTTATATCACTGGGCAAGAGACATGAATAGAACCTCTCTAAAGAAGACAGATGAATGGCTAACAAACATTTGAAAAAGTGTTTATCATCCCTAATCATCAGAAAAATGCAAATCAAAACTACCTTGAGATATCACGTAACACCAGTGAGAATGGCCCACATCATGAAGTTCCAAAGCTGCAGATGCTGGTGTGAATGTGGAGAAAAGGGAAAACTTTTATTCTGCTGGTGGGACTGCAAACTAATACAACCTTTTGGAAGAAAGTATGGAGAATCCTCAAAGATTTCAAATTAGTCCTCTCATTTGATCCTGCAATCTCATTACTAGGCATCTATCAAGAAAAAAAAAACTTTTTATCATAAGAACATTTTTATAAAAGAGTAACATTTTTGCAACTCAATTTACAATTGTCAAAATTTGGAAACAACCTAAGTGCCCGCCAACTCAGGAATGGACTAACAAACTGTGGTATATGTATACCATGGAATACTACTTAGCTATTAAAAAAGACAGAGACTTTACATCTTTTGTACTAAACTGGATGGAGGTGGAATACATTATTCTTAGTAAAGAATCACAAGAATGGAAAAGCAAGAATCTGATGTACTCAATTCTAATATGAAGGCAGTAAATGAGCTAATAAAAGGGTGGGGTAGGGGAATGAGGTAGCAGAGATAGGGGTCATGGTGTGTGGGATACCTCTTGGAGGTGGGACACAAGTATAAGAGGGTCTTTATCTAACAAATACAATCAGTAATTCTTTGTACTCTCAATGAATCCCAAACAATTAAAAAAAAAAAGATATGTCATTGAACACTGGGAAGTTTTATAGCAAATAGGATGTCTGTAGGACACATAGTAATAAACCTGACCAAAGTCAAACAAAGGAGAAAATTCTGCCACAGCAAGACAAAACCCCATCAGACTAACTTCAGATTTCTCAGTAGAAACTTTACAAGCAACTGAGAGAATGCCAGGAAGGCTATGTTAACTAGTGTGATGAAAGTGTGTCAAACGGTCTGTGAAGCTAGTGCATGATGCCCCATGATCATATCAATGTACACAGCTATGATTTAATAAAAAAAAAAAAAACTTTACAAGCCAGAAGTGATTGGGGCCCCATTTTCAAACTTCTTAAAGAGAACAACTTCCAGTTTTGTACCCCAAAAAACTAAGTATCAGAAATGATGGGGAAATTATGTCTTTCCAGACAACCAAACACTGAGGAACTTTGTTATGACCAGACCTGCACTGCAGGAAATACTTAGACTGTATTATACAATAATCAGCATAACAGATAACAGATACCCACAGATGTAAAATCACCCCTCAGAAAAACTCCATAAAACTCAGAATTCTTATAAAACAATATCACAAGAGGGAAAACAAAGCAACAAGGTCCTATCCAACATGATGAACAGATCAAAATTCTACATATTTGCTATTACTCAATGTTAGCAATTTGGATGATGCTATCAAAGGACACAGTTTGGCTGAACAGATGAAAAAACACAACCCAATTGTGTGTCTCCAGGAAATACATCTGAACCACAAGGATGCACACAGAAAGGATGAAAAATATATTCCATGTAAATGAAAATAAAAAGAGAAGTGATGTAGCTATTTTCATATCAGACAAAACTGACTTTAAACCAACAAAGGTAAAGAAAGATAAAGAGGGGCGTTATATAATGGCAAAAGGAACAATTCAATAAGAAGACATAACAGGGTGGCGCCTGTGGCTCAGTGAGTAGGGCGCCGGCCCCATATGCCAAGGGTGGCGGGTTCAAACCCAGCCCCGGCCAAACTGCAACCAAAAAATAGCCGGGCGTTGTGGCGGGCGCCTGTAGTCCCAGCTACTTGGGAGGCTGAGGCAAGAGAATCGCTTAAGCCCAGGAGTTAGAGGTTGCTGTGAGCCGTGTGACACCACGGCACTCTACCCAAGGGCGGTACAGTGAGACTCTGTCTCTACAAAAAAAAAAAAAAAAATAGAAGACATAACAAACCTAAAAATTTATGTGCCAGAACTCTCAGCAAATTTTAGAAGAGCTAAGCCAGAAAATAAATAGAACTATCAGAATTTCCAGGGACTTAAAGGCACCATCATGAGAGCTGAACAAATCATCAAAAAAGAAAATAAAGAAAGAAACATTGGACCTAAACCAGACACTAAGTAAAATGGATTTTTTTTTTTTTTTTTAGAGACAGAGTCTCACTGTACCGCCCTCGGGTAGAGTGCCGTGGCGTCACACGGCTCACAGCAACCTTGGGCTTGTGTGACACAGTAAGTCTTGGGCTTACGCGATTCTCTTGCCTCAGCCTCCCGAACAGCTGGGACTACAGGTGCGCGCCACAATGCCTGGCTATTTTTCTGTTGCAGTTTGGCCGGGGCTGGGTCCGAACCCGCCACCCTCAGTATATGGGGCCGGCGCCCTACTCACTGAGCCACAGGCGCTGCCCAGTAAAACGGATTTAATAGACATTTACAAAACATTCTACTCCCCAACTACTGAATATATATTCTTTGTAGCAGTACATAGGACAGTCTCCAGCACTGATCACATTTTAGGACACAAAATAGGTCTTAAAAAATTAAAAAAAAAAACAATCAAAATTATAACACGTGTCTTCTCAGATCACCATGGAATAAGACTAGAAATCAGTCACAAGAGAAACACTCAAACCTGCCAAAGTTGTGTAATTTAAACAATCTGCTGCTGAATGAATATTGGGTCAAGAGTGAAATTAAGATGGAAATCAAAATATTCTATGAACTGAATGAAAAAGGGGACACAAGCTACCAAAATCTTCTGGAATCAGTGAAAGCATTCCTCAGGGGAAAATTCATAACCTTTGATGTCTACTTCAAAAAGACAAAAAGATCACAAATTAAGCCTAATGTCATATATTAAGGAACTAGAAAAGGTAGAGGAAACCAAAACCAAACCCACTAGAAGAGATAGATAATGAAGGTCAGAGAAGAACTAAATGAACTAGAAAACAACAACAACAATAATAACAATAAGTACAAAGGATCAACTAAACAAAAAGTTGATTCTTTAAAAAAGATAAACAACTACCTTGTTACTGCCTCTTACTAGATAAACCAGGAATAGACGAGGACCCAAATAAGTTCTATCCGAAATGAAAAAGGAGACATTACACTTGATACCACAGAAATACAAAACATTATCATGAATATCAAGAAAATCTCCATGCACAAAACTACAAAACAGAGAAGAAAAGGGAAAATTCCTGGAAACACAAAACCTCCCAATACAATCAATAAGAAACAGAACTCCTACACAGACCAATAATAAGCAAGAAGATTGAAGTAGTAATAAAAAGTCTTCCAACAAAACAAAGCTCCTCACTAGATGGATTCACAGCCAAATTCTACCAAACCTACAAAGACCTGGTACCCATACTATAGAAATTATTCATTCTATAGTATTGAAAAGGAGGAAATTCTCTCCAACTCATTCTAAAAATCCAACTATCACCTTGACACCCATGCCAGGAAAAAACACAACAAAAAATTAACACTACAGACTGATATCCCTTAAGAACATAGATACAAAAATCGTCAATAAAATATCAGCAAACTGAATTCAGCAGCACATCAAAAAAAAAATAATAATAATAATGCATCTTGATAAAGTGGGCTTCTACCGAGGTATGCAAGGTATATATACCTTGTATATCGATAAACGTGATTCACCACATAAACAAAAGCAAAACTAAAGAACACGATCATCTCAATAGATACAGAAGAAGCATTTGACAAAATCCAGCATCCTCTCATGATAAACACCTTCAATAAAGTAAGCATAGAAGGATCATATCTCAAAATTATAAAAGCTATATGTGACATACCTACAACCAACATCATGCTGAATGGGAGAAAGTTGAAAACTTTGAAAAGCTGACTGTAACAAGAGAAGAAAGAGTTCCCACTATCACTTTTATTTAGCATAATGTTAAAAGTCTTAGCCAGAACAATCAGACAAGAGAAAGAAAGGAAGGGTAACCAAATTAGGAAACAGGAGGCCAAGCTATAACTTTTTGCTGACAATATGATCTTGTATGTAGAAAACCCAAAAGACTCCACCAAGACATTCCTGGAACTGATAAATAATTTCAGTAAAGTCTAAGGTTAAAAAGTCAATTGACATAAATTAGAAGCACTTCTACACACCATATCAAGTTAGGGTCAAGGTGAGAGTCAGATAGACTCAATACCATTTGCAATAGCTACAAAGAAAATAAAATACCTAGGAATATACTTAAGCAAAAGAATAAAACATATTACAGGGAAAACTATGAAACACTCAGGAAAGACTTTCAGAGACCACAAATAAATGGAAAAACATACCATAATCAAGGAATGGTAGAATCAACATTGTTAAAATGTCCATACTACTCAAACTGATTTGAGATTCAATGCAATCCCCACCAAAATACCAACATCATACATTTCAGGTCTAGAAAAAATAATTCTAAACTTTGTTTGGAGAGAGAATAGACCCAAAATAGCCAAAGCAATCTTAAACAAAAAGAAAAAATCTGGGGACATCACATTAACAAACTTAAAATCATACTTCAAGGCTATAGTACCCAAAACAGTATGGGTTGGCACAAAAATAGAGACATAGACCAATGGAACAGAATAGAAAGCCTGGATATAAAAACATCTGCCTGAAACCAACTTATGTTTGATAAAGCAGGCAGCAACTCATTCTGGAGAAAAGAAGCCCTATTCAATAAATGGTGCTGGGAAAATTGGATAGTCACATGCAGAAGAATGAAACAGGATCATTATATCTCACCACTCACAAAAATTAATTCAAGAATGATAAGATAGTTAAATGTCAGATATAAAATCATAAGAATCCTAGAAGAAAGTATAGGAAAAAACTCTTCTAGATATCAGACTAGCCAAATAATTTATGACTAAGACCCCAGTGACAATTACAGCAACAACAAAAATAAATTAATGGGATTTGATTAAAGTAAAAACCTTCTGCACAACTAAGGAAATAACCAACAGAGCTTATAGCCTACAGAATTGAAGAAAATATTCATAAACTATACATCCAATAAAAAGTTAATACCCAGTCTCTACAAAGAACTCAAGCATAACAGAAAAAAAAAATACATAAAATGTGAGCAAAAGACATGAACTGAAGCCTTTCAAAAAAAAAAAAGGCAAATGGCCAATAAAAATGAGAAAATGGTCAACATTATTAATTATCAGGAAAATGCAAGTAAAAAACACAATGAGATCTCACCTTACCCCTATTAGAATGGCCATTATTCGAAAATCCAAAAACAGTAGTTGCTGGTGTGAATGCAGAAAGAACATTTACACACTGTTTGTGGAACTCCAAAACAACTTCTATGGAAAACAGTATGGAGATTCTTTAAAGAACTAAAAATAGACCTACTGTTTGATCCAGTGATCCCACTAGGGTGTATCTAACCAAAGGAAAATAAGTCTTTTTATCACACAGACATCTGTACTTGAATGCTTTTTGTAGCATAATTCACAATTGCACAGATGTGGAATCAATCTAAGTGTCCATCAATTCATGAATGGATAAACAAAATGTGGTATATGTTTATCCATATATACCATGGAGTACTACTCATTCATAAAAAGGATGTATTAATGCAATAATGTGGAAAGAATTGGAGACCATTATGCTAAATGAAGTATCTAAAGAATGGAAAAAACAAATACCACACATACTCACTATTAAATTGGAACTAACACACATGTGCACAGAGAGAATTAAACCTCTTTGGAAATCAAGGAGGGGAAGGGAGGAAGAGAAGAGAGGCAAAAACCCAACTAACAAGTACAGTGAACACTATTTGGGTGATAGGCACACTTATAGCTGTGACGCAAGTATTACAAAAATCATTTGTACCCCCTTAATATTTTGAAATTAAAAAATAAAAATAAACATAGTTTGATGGGGTTCTCTGTGACCTCAGCCTGAGACAGTGGCTAACATGAAGACAGCATTAGGAAAAAACATGAGACTTTGACACAAACTTAGTGCATAAAAGCCTGAGAGCCTGAGGAGGAATATACAGTCCTTTGTGCCTGCTGCCAGCTCAAGACAGTGCAGTACTGGTCCTGCTTCTCAGGGGTCTTTTATTGAGTACAGCAACAGAGTAAATGTGCAAGAATACATAGCAGTTGAAGATAAAGGGGGAGGTCAAGGGCCCCAGGAAGGCTGAGTGAAGGGAAGCACTTGGGTAAACGGGAACATAAAGAGTAATGGAACATCTGAAACAGACATATAACATACACAGGGAGAAGAAAAAGGAGAAAATAAGTTTCATTTCTTGGCGCTATCTTAACTTCCCTAATTTAAACTACAGATCAAGAATCTAAAGGCCTTACCCTGCCTGAACTGCTGAATCCCCACACCGGGATAGTCATGTAGACATTCTCTTGACTGGGCACTTTACCCTGAGTTAGAAGATCCATGAGGAATTTAGCCTGCCTCCCACAATACTTTTGAGAAGTAAAGGGGTAATAAGAATTTTAGATTCATACTACTAAAGTGAAATATAAATCCCTTTTATTTCTTCTACTTTCCTTCTAAGGATTCTAATGTCTTGGGATCCAGGACCAACTATAAATGAAAGTGACAGTTACTTCCCTAGTATTCCCTCATTACTGCAGAGTAAATCTGACCAAATCCCATTTTAATCAACTTTGGTGCTCAACTAGAAAATATGAAAACAAAAAGCCACAATTTGAAAATATAGTACACCCCAGTCTGTATATTTCTTAGTCTTTCATTCACACATGAACCTGAGGACTAAAGGCAAGGAAGAACCCATGTTCCAGAATTCTCAGCAGGATTAGTTTTCTTTTAGTTAAAATGAGTGAAAAGTGATCTTCAGAAGGTTTCTGAGATTATCTGTACATGCTCAGAGAAGTCTGAATAAAGACAATGAAAGTTAGTCTGAGCTGCACCCCCAGCCCCCCATGTGTTATTAGGACTCACTCTAGCAGTTAAAAGTGGAGTGAAAGTTTGAGGAAGGAAAAACCTTCTGGGCCTTATGCATGAATGTCTCCAAACCCCCTCAGATAGAGTGAAAAAAAGTACCTCTTGTGAGCTTGAAGATTCTCCTGAGTGCTTTGGTAAATGCTTTGTACTTCCCCAGAGTCCAGCTGTTCTGTGATCTTAGCCTTTCCAACGGGATTTTGCATGAGGAGGCATAACTTAGATGCCCTAAACTAATTTTTTTTTTTTTTTGGCTTTGGCCTCTACCCTCCACAAGTTATATTTTATGACAAACCGTCAAGTTCAACAACATGACAACCATGTTCTCACTAACACACTAAGAAAGATTATTCAGCTTCAATGGTAAAAAAGGTCATTATGGTGAATAATAAAGGGGAATGATTTAATAAAAGAAGGCACAATGAAGTTCTTTGAACTAATAAGAGTATACAATGACAAACTACACTTGTAAGCAAACCTTAGGGGACCCGGAAAAAAATGGTGTCCCCCAATTCCTTTCATGAGGTGTTAACTAGAAGAACGAGACAGAGAGAATAAATCATCACATCTATGGTTGTGGAATGAAAAGGAGAGTGTCAACTAAATGGTGCCTAGTCAAGAATACCCCTTGGAGCAGGTCTTACACCACTGTCCCAAGCAGGAACACACTCAGAAGGTGTCCTAAGCCTGCAGAGCCCAAGGATTGTCCCAATCCCCCTCAAAACATCTGTGACATCCAATGGTATCCTTACTCCCCACTTGAGTCCCTTGATATGAACCATGCAGTGAAAAAGGAGGTTCAAATTCTCTCAATTAATATAAGAGAGATTTTATTTTAATCATTTTACAGGAATATTATGAAGGAGTTTGGGCTGGTGCACGTATGCATTGTGATAGAGGCACAAGAGACACTGCCTTGTCCCTGGACTACTCCCAGTCTTTTAAAAAAAAAAAAAAAGTACTTTCTTGGGAAGAGGAGACCCTTTAGTTTCATGATACACACCCCCATCTACTCTGTTTGGGTTGGTACCAGAGGCACTACCTGGCAATTTTTATTTAAAAATTAATTTCAGATAAGCAGTTTTTGGGCTTCAAAGAGTGTATGAATTCCATTTAGATGAGTTAGAAGTATTCAGATGGTAAGGACTTCATATAACCAACCTGGTTCTTCATAAACAAAAACAGCCATTAAAAATCTCAGTTCCTTTAAAATAAAATCACCAGTGGTTGCTTGATGTCAGAGAAAACAAATGGTCATATATTATATTTAATTCCTGCTTGCATGGAAAATAAAACCATGGCACATAAAAATCAAAACCTTGAAGAATTGCTGATTGAAGGTAATGCAGTGTCACAACACTGTTGTTCAAAGTACACAGATTTTTCTCAGTGGTTTTTTTAAAACTATAATTACTATTAATTATATGGTACTTGACAAGGTACCCAGCAGTGTATTAAAATGCTCTCCCTGACGGGTTTACAATCTATAAAAATATGTTAATCTAACTTGCCCAACATGGTCTTTACCAGAACCTCCCCTCTTCACCTTTACTCTTGCCCTTTTTCTTTTTGTATATATTCATTCATAAAGCAAATCCATCAAGTCACCCACAAAGGGAGCGCATCTCTCGCTGTTTTTCACTTCCTCAAATAGCTTTGCCCTTTCCTCTTCTCTTGACATTTCCCTTCTTTTTTTCCCTTTTCCATTTTCCATCTTTTCCCCCTTTGTCATCATGTTTTCCCTTCCTCTTCTCTGGAGAAAATTCCTACTGCCCACATCTATCTTTGTTTAATTATCTAATATTTCATACAAACACTTCAAAAACTTTCCAGAGCATTCACTAGGCAAAAAAGAGAAAGCAGAGGAGAGAGGAGAAGGGGGAGAGAGGGAAAGAGGGTAGGAGGGAGTGAGGGAGGGAGGGAGGGAGGGGAATTTCAAAAGTGAAAAGATAGCATTAGAGGAAAAAAACACTAAATGCTTGTTATGGAGAATAACTGCAAATAGAACTTGAAGTCCTCCCTTCCTCTGGTGCTTAATTCAGTGTCCTGTTGTCATGAGCTGCAGATTTATGCAATCGAATCACCCTCTGCTGAGCTCTGACAGCTAATTTGAGGGACTGAAAAGTTACAGGAAAAGTTCTTCTGTGTGCAGTCAGAAATATTTTGAAAGTCAGAAACTCAAAGGACAGCAGTGACATCCCAGAATAACAAAGGTCAACCCATTCAAATAAAGAAATAAGTAAATAAGTACAGTGAGGGGAAAATATGGTTTCATTAGAAAAGTCTTTCTGAGTAATAGAAAACTAAGGAAATACTACAAGAAATCAACCAAAGGAAAATTAGGAGCCACAAAACTGAAGATAAAGTAGAATTAGAGGTAAAAGAAGCAAAGGCAGGCTACAATCTGGAAGGTCAATTGATAAAATGTATAGCAAGCACTGAACCAACACCAATCAATACAGCTCAGTATGAACCGAATCACATCCTAATAAGCACATCACATTCATTTTATGGTACCATCTATCACAGGAACAGCAGGAAGCAGTGGCAATTCAACTTACTATACACTCCAGTGGCCTGGCTTCCAAGCATCGTTTTAACCAAATAGTGTGGCAGTAGTTGCTATGATAATGGAGTGAGACAGCTGACAGAACAGCCTATGAGCTACTATAAATACAAATCTGGGTGATATTAAAGAAGCAGCAAAGGATAAAAGAGAGGGACTAGGTAGAATATGAGACACATATAGGGACGTTCTTCAAGCAATGCATACTTGGATTTCATATCAAATTGGAAAGTCTTATTGGATACTGGCCCAAGGTATTAAGGAATCAGTAGAAATCAGAAGAGGAGGTGAGAGAGAGAGAAGGGCTAGAGGGAACTTGAATCATTAATAGAATTACAAAGAAGCAGAGGCTTGTAAGCTAGTCAAGTGTCTAACGCCAAGATGAATGGGCAATGGCCTCCCCCAGAATTCAGGGGCTTTTATTCAGACAGAGTTTTTCTTTTATCTTCATATTGCCATAGGACTTTTGCTATTCTTAAAAAAAAAAAAAAAAAAAAAATCTCCGAGAAAAATCCATATCCAAGAGACTGTAATAGGCTGGTCAACATACAGAGGTGGTCAACACAGGGAACTGGTCCTATTGTGCTGATACATACAGGTAGTGCATGTCTAGTCTATGAAAATTAGGTCAACTTAAGGAGGTGGTCAGTGTAGGGATGTGGTCAACTATGGAAGTTCTACTGTAATACATATGTCCTCCAAAAAACACTCAGAGGGCATGCTGGGTGTACATCCTGCTACACAGGCTGTTTGCTGGCTCTAGGGCTGTCTGCACAGGCATTCTCCATGACCTTTAATCTTAGAAAAGGCTGTACTCTGCACTGGGGTTAAGGGAGCCAAAGATATCAACTGAACCTTCAAGGATTGTATCATGGGCATTCTCCAAATGGGTTTTATAAGAACAAGTTGTTTTTATTGGAGCTCAAAGTGTGGCTTCTTTCTCTTCACTATTATTATTCTTTATCATTTGTTTCTAATTTGCTGCATTTGACTTCTTTCATTAATAGAGATGTCAGGTTTGTTGGAAGCTCTAAGTGGAGATGCATGACACAAATACTTCGGGGAATTAAACCCGGCACAGTTTTAGAATGCAGTCTCCTTATTTGTGAAAAAGAGCACGGATTGCAGCTCTGCCCCAACATTTGCTGCAATTACTCTAGGAAACAGGTTAAACATTTATGTTGGTTAATTGAGTGACCTACCTTGTAAAACACATAGCCAAGTATATTTATAATAAAAATAATTTGCAGTGGCATATACTCTGATTTTAAGACCTTTTTAGCATTTTTACAGACAAATTAAGCAAGAAACTACTCAGATTAATCTGAAAGGAATTCAGTATTCCACTTTAGAACTTGGTCAAGTTTTTATGTAACCATAGGTCTTGAGCATTGGTATGAAGACAATTGCCTACATAAAGTTTAGTGTCATTAATATTTGACAGAGATGTGTATACAATAGTCTCCCTTAACTTAAATGCATTGTTTCCTTAGAAATTTCTATTTCTCCCAAAATTATTTGGCAGGCTAGGTAAGAAGATAAAAGTCTCCTCTCCTCTTGTAATAGACATGGAAGTTAGGAAAAGATAACAATAAAACCATAGACTTGGAAAAATTGAACATTTCTAGAGCCAAAACCAAACTTTAAAGGCTTCAGGTTTGCCCCAAATTTAGAATCCAGAGTTTAAATCTAAAAACCTGAAACTACATCCTTTTGTTCTGTCAGATCTACCACAAATACACGTAGATATTTTTCCTACAAATGAACTTTCGAAAGTGTCATTTAATCTTCTTGGATCACTCTTTTGTGTTCAAGTTTTTTCAAATTACATTAATAAGTTATGTTGTAAATGAGACATACCATAAAACATACCATTAACTTCTCTTATGTTTCATCTAATAACATAAATGTGTATTCCTATAATAATCACCCTTAAAACTGTGGCTTTTCCAAGTGAGCATATGTTTTCTATCATAATGTACCTTGCATGTTGTCATTATCATGTTTGGATATAGTTAAATATGATAAATTGTATGTTTTACGGGAAGAAGATCTATGCATGTGTTAAAATACATAAATTTAAGGGGGGAAACACGGTGAGGAGAATGGGAATGAGGGTGGAAGAGAGAAGCAAGTGTGACACACTCAGTGGTTGTACAAAGCTCTGTAAGAGGAGAATCATGGCTGATATCTTTTAATGCAGATTACAGCATTAAACTCAGAAAAATAGAGCAATCCAGAGTAAGAAGAAATGAAAATGTAAGAAAAGGAAAATGAAATTAATACATCAATTATTTAAATGAGTTCACAAGCTTAGATTTTTTTTTTTATTGTTGGGATAGATATATTTTTTTAAAAAGGAAGGGATGAATCTATGTAGTACAGTAACTTTGTGGCAATCTTGGGAAACAGTATAAAAATGAAGATTGGAAATAGACAAAATTGTTTCTCTTAAGTAAATTTTAAGATGCATTCTGGAAAACATATATGTGTTTCTTGGATGTTGTTTATTTACAAAATTGTTGTCATTAAAACCTAACAAGAAAAATTCATTCCAGAAAATCAACTACACAAGTATGAGGCGGGAAGACCTAACCTGGAAAAACAGTTTCCCAAAATAGATTCATGATCAAAAATAAGACAAAGATTTAAAAAGAGTGTTTTCTTTGAGCACTGGAAATACTGTTGATACATATTACACTGGTCAGCTAAGTTCTCTGATTCTTAATTTCCATACATGAAATATCATCTGCATCACTCACTTTAGATTTATTATTGATATCGAATGAGATATGTGAAAATACTTTGCAAACTATAAAGCATCATGTAAAAGCCAGAAGACATTATTATCAATATGCCTGAAAGAAGACATTTAAGGCTTCAGTAAACTATTTAATTCAAGATGGATACAACACTAAAACAAAAATCTGTGCTGCCTGATTGAACAGCAATGAGAGAAGTGATCCTTTCTTTTTGAGACTTTTTTTGAGACAGAGTTTCATTATGTCGCCCTTAGTAGAGTGCCGTGGCGTCACAGCTCATAGTAACCTCAAACTCTTGGCTTAAGCAATTCTCTTGCCTCAGTCTCCCAAGGAGCTGGGACTACAGGCACCCTCCACAATGCCCATCTATTTTTTGGTTGCAGCTGTCACTGTTGTTTAGCAGGCCAAGGCCAGGCTCAAACCTGCCAGCTTCAGTGTATGTGGCTGGCACCTTTCTCACTGAGCTATGGGCACTGAGCCAAAAGTGATCCTTTCTTAACCTCACTGCTTAGACAACACCCATGGAGGACCTTAAAAAAGATGATTTATATGTTTCTATGCCTGAAAGACTAGCACTGAAGAAGAACTATGTTATAAAATTAATATTTGTGTTCTCAAAAATTCATATATTGAAATCCTAATCCCCAAGGGGATGGTATTAGGAGGTGGAGTCTTTAGAAGGTCATTAAGTCAGGGAAGTTGTGCCTTCATGAATGGGATTAGCATTTTTATAAAAGAGGTACAGGAGATCTCCCTTGTCCCTTTGGCCATGTGAAGACACAATGAAAAGATGGCAAGATGGCCTTTTATTAATCTGGAAGTAAGCCCTTACCAGAAGTGGAAATTGTCAATGCCTTGATCTTGAATTTTCCAGCCTAGACCTGGGATAAATAAATCTCCGTTATTTATAAGCTACCCAGTCTGTGGGAGTTTGTTACAGCAGCCCTAAATAGGCTTAGAACATTTGCCTTACATTATGCTGAGAGCAGCACCGAGACAACCATATAGAAATTACATGGTGAGAGATTCCAACTGGTTAAGGAAGTGAGTTTAAGTAACTGACTGACCATAGCTTTCAAATCTAATATCTCATAGTTTTAAGTATGAGAAAAGGAGAGAGAAGTTGGTATTCTTGGGAGGAATCCCCTGACATCAATCTCTTTGTGAAAGCCACATCCAAGAGATGCAATGAGCACTGCACTCACAGTCCTACCCAAGAGGATCCCCTTCCACCCACTAAAGTTGAGGGGTTTTTCATCTATATAAATCTGTAGAAAGGGTCAAGAGTTACAACATCTACCCTTTAAATGTCCATCCAATATCCTGTGAAGAATAATTGCTTCCCCTTCCTAGCCTTCAACAAACAGTTTACTAGAGTGGGCACTTTCTACCTCCCACAACTTTTTCCTTTGGTCCTATGAAAATTGCCATCAACCAAGCTGTCCCTAACATTTAGGGTGTCAAATGTGATGAATAAATGTATGTCCCTCAACTATTCACAACCATCTCAGCTTGGCTAATTGAGCAATGAATTCATTTAAGCATTTACATGTATTAAAAGACCAGTGACTCTCTGTAGTCCAATTTCTAATCCTTTTGAGGAGAATATCTAAAATTGAGAAAAGAGGGATACACAGCCAACCAAAAATGCACCTATGATATCTAATACCTAAGGAGAAAATTATATCATGGAAAGAGTCTGTCAAAAATAGAAAGGAATCCTCACACCAAACCTATTACCAGGTTTCTCTTTACTTTTGAAATCCCATGCTGAAGCCTATGTGCAGTAAGCTGACTTCTCTGCACCCAAAATGTGACCAAACAGGATGACAAAAGGGCATTCCTCACTCCCTGTGTTTTCTTTGGAGGACTTGCCAGAGTTGTTCCAACTATAGCCTCCCTGTCTCACCAGAGGTTATTGAGAACTCTTTGCAAACTCACATCTTGCCATAGTGGGAAGAGTCCTACATTCACAGATTGAGTTAGTCTTCCTTTTTTTTTTTTTTATTGTTGGGGATTCATTGAGGGTACAATAAGCCAGGTTACACTGATTGCAATTGTTAGGTAAAGTCCCTCTAGCAATCATGTCTTGCCCCCATAAAGTGTGATACACACCAAGGCCCCACCCCCCGTCCCTCTTTCTGCTTTTCCTCCCCACCATAACCTTGTCATTAATTGTCCTCATATCAAAATTGAGTACATAGGATTCATGCTTCTCCATTCTTGTGATGCTTTACTAAGAATAATGTCTTCCACTTCCATACAGGTTAATACGAAGGACGTAAAGTCTCCATTTTTTTTAATAGCTGAATAGTATTCCATGGTATACATATACCACAGCTTGTTAATCCATTCCTGGGTTGGTGGGCATTTAGGCTGTTTCCACATTTTGGCGATTGTAAATTGAGCTGCAATAAACAGTCTAGTACAAGTGTCCTTATGATAAAAGGATTTTTTTCCTTCTGGGTAGATGCCCAGTAATGGGATTGCAGGATCAAATGGGAGGTCTAGCTTGAATGCTTTGAGGTTTCTCCATACTTCCTTCCAGAAAGGTTGTACTAGTTTGCAGTCCCACCAGCAGTGTAAAAGTGTTCCCTTCTCTCCACATCCACGCCAGCGAGTTAGTCTTTTATCTAGAAATTCTACAACTATATAGAAGCATTTAAATACAAAAGCAAATAGTTAAGACTTAAGAGTGAGCAAGACTCCAATACAATAATAGTAGACTTTCATAATCCCCTTTCAGCAATGGACAGATCATCAAGATAAAATAACAATGAAGAAATAGGAGAATTATGTGGTACTTTGGGCCAAATCAACCTAACAGTTATCTACAGAACATTCTGCCCAAAAGCTGCAGAATACACATTCTTCCCAGTAGCATATGGAACACTCTCCAGAATATATTACATTGTAGGCCACAAAGCAAGACCAAACAAACTTTAAAAAGTTTAAATCATATCAAGTATCCTTTATGACCACAGTGCAGTAAAACTAGAACTCAATAATAAGAACTTAGGAAACTATACAAGCCCATAGAAATTAAACAACATGCTCCTGAACAACCAATGAATTAATGAAGAAATTAGGAAATAAATTTTAAAATTTCTCAAGACAAATAATAATGGAAGTACTAACATACAAAAACCTATGGGATACAGTAAAAGCAGTATGAAGAGGAAAATTTATAGAATTTAACTCATGCAAGCAAAAAATAGACCTTAAATAAGTAACTTAAAATTACAACTCAAAAAACTAGAGAAGCAAGGATAAGCCAAATCCAAAATAAGTAGAAGGAAAGAAACAATTAAGATCACAGCAGAAATAAATGAAACAGAGATTTATATATATATATAGAGAGAATATCAATGAAACAAAGAGTAAGTTTTTCGAAAAGATAAATAAAATTGACAAACCTTTAGCTAGACTAAGAAAAACTGAATTAAAACAAAAGGGTCCATTAAAATGGACACCACAGAAATACAAAGGATCATTAGAGACTATTATGAATAACATATGCCAACAAAGTGGAAATCCTAGAATTAATGAATAAATTCTTGGGCACATACAACTAACCCAAATTGAATCATGAAGATATAGAAAATCTAAGCAAATAATGAGTAACAAAACTGAATCAGAAATAAAAGGTATCCCATCAAAGATAAATCCAGAACCTGATGGTTTCACTGCTGAATTCTACTAAACATTTAAAGAAGAACTAATACCAATTCTGCTCAGATTATTCTGAAAACAATTGAAAGGGAAAGAATTGTTCTAAATTCTTTCTATAAGGCCAGAGTTACTATAATACCAAAATCAGACAAGGATAAAACAACAACAAAAAAGAAAACTTTAGACCAATATCCCTGATGAACATAGATGCAAAGATCCACAACAAAATACACGCAAAAAAAATCCAACAGCACATCAAAAAGATTATTTCATCATGATCAAGTGAGATTTACCTTAGGGATGCAAAGTTGGTTCATCATACGTAAATTAAACACGGCACATCACATTAACAGAATGAAGGACAAAAGTCATATGATCCTCTCAAGAGATATAGAAAAAGCATTTGATAAAATTCACATTCCTTCATAAAAATTTTCAAGAAATTAGAAAGGAACATAGAAGGAACATACATCAATATAATAAAGTCTATGTATAACAAATCCACAGCTAACATCCTACTGACTAGAGAAAAGCTGAAAGCTTTCTCTCTAACACTTAGACTAAGAAAAGCATGCCCACTTTTACCAGATTTATTCAGAATAGTGTTGAAGGTCTAGTCAGAGAAATCAAGCAAGAGAAATAAATAAATGATATTCAAGTTGGAAAGGAGAGAGCCAAATTGTCCTATTTTCAGATTATGTACTCGTATATATGCATACATATATGTAACCCCAAACATTCTACCATAAAGCTATTATAACTCATAAACAAAGCCAGTAAATTTGTAGGACACAAAATCAATGTACAAAGGTCAGTAGTGTGTCTATATGCCAATGGAAAATTATCTGAAAAAGAAATTAAGAAAACAATCCCTTTCCCAATAGCTATAAGAAAAATATAGAATAAATTTAACCAAGGAAGCAAAAGATATCTACAGTGGAAATTATAAAAAATTGATGAAATAAATTAAAGAATACATAAATAAATGGAAAAAGTATCTTTGTTTACTTTTGGATATTTGGAATATTTGGAAAATTAATGTATTTAAAATATCCATACTACCCACAGAAATCTATAAATTTTATTCAATTTCTATCAAAAGACCAATGGCATTCTTTACAGAAATAGAAAAAAAATAGGCCTAAAATTGTATGAGTAGATCAAGCTAAAAAGCTTCTGTACAGCAAAGGAAACAATATACAGAGCCAAAAGATAACCTACACAATGTAGGAATATATTTGCAAACTATATGTCTGATAAGGGACCAATATCAAAACTATTATATATAAGGAAATCAAACAATGCAACAACAAAAAACAATAACCTTATTAAAATATAGGCAAACTATGTGTATAGATATTTTTCAAAAGAAGACACAAAATGGCAATAAATATATTTTTTAAATGTTCAACGTCACTAATTATCAAGGAAATACAAATCAAAACTACAATGAGATATCACCTCCAATCAGAGTGGTTACTATCAAAAAATCAAAAGGTAATAAGTGGTGGAGAAAAAGATACTCTTATACACTGCTGGTGAGAATGTAAATTAATAAATCCATTACGAAAAATGGTATGGAGATTCCACAAAAAATTAAAAGTAGAACTACCAAAGGATCTAATGATGCCACTACATTGTGTGTTTCTAAAGGAAATGAAATCAGTATGTTAACGCGATATTGGCTCTCCTACAGTAATTGCAGCATTACTTTTAATGCAATAACTAAAGCATGTAATCAAACTGAGTCTGTCACCAGATGAATGGGTAAAGAAAATGTGGTGTATATACACACAATGGAATACTATTCCACCATAGAAATGAATGGAGTCCTGTCATTTGAAGCAATACAGAGGAACCTACAGGAGATGAAGTTAAGTGAAATAAGCCACGCATAAAAAGACAAATACCATATGATCTCATTCATATGTGGAATCTAGAAAGTTTTTCTCCTAATAGTAGAGAGTAGAATAGTGGTTAACAGAGGATGGGGAGCAAAGAGGAGAGGGATAGTGAAAGATTAGTCAATGCATACAAAGGTAAGTTTTGGTGGTCTAATGCAGACACCAAAGCATGACTAGAACTAACAATACTGTATTATATACAGAGGGTGCTAAAAAATGTATACACATTTTAAGAAAAGAAAAAATCTATATTAAAATTATAATACTCAAGTCACATTTGTCTTCTGCAATGACAAGAGGTATTCAAACATGACCTGTATTCATCTTTTGTTATTGGTATATATTAAGCATTATGATTTTAATAGTTTTATCCTTCTTATAATGTGTGTACTCTTTTAGTCCCCCTCTGTATTTCAAAATAACTAGCTAGAGAAGAAGTTTTTGAATTTTCTCATCACAAAGAAATGAGATAAATGTTTAAGGTGATGAATAAGCTACTTACTCTGATGGAGGATCGCACAATTTATATGTGTATCAAAACATCACATTGTAAATATGTACAATTACTATGTGTCAATCATAAATTAAAATAAATAAAAAATAAAAATTCTGTAAGTACTTGCAACAAATATTAAACCTATCCATTATTTGAATTCCATTACATTACTTGCACTCAATTCTGTGAGCTTTTTCTTATAAAAAGAGTATTACTTTAAAAGCATATTAGAATAGGTAAATTCATAGCATTCCAGGAATTGGTAGGGTGGAGATAAAAACCAGGAGCAACTGTTTATGGGGCACAGAGCTTCCTTTTGCGGTAACAAAAATGTTTGGAATTGGATAGAGATGATGTTGCACAGCATTATGAACATACTAAATGCTGCTGAATTGTTCACTTTAAAATGGTTAATTTTATGTTAGTGAATTTCACTCATTTAAAAACAAAATTATATTAGGTTGACATTGATAAGTCTGAGAGGGAAGGGCCTATGTTTATCAGAAAATCCACTTTCCCACTCATAAGAAAACATGACATTTCTTTTCTGTATTTCTTATAAGGAAACTGTCATAGCCACACTCAGAGTCATGTGAAATCATCTTTACCAACACAAAGAAGCTTTGGCCCTGCAATCATTTAGTCAACAGTGACTATTCCTCTGGGGCCCGGCTTTTGGCATTTAACATCTTCCTTCCTTTTGAAGCTCAGAAAACAATGGAAATACTGTCTTATATTTTCAGATCTATCACAATTCTCACATAAATATCTCTATGGTTTTTTTGTCCAATGTACTGATTTAAGTATGTCCAATTATTACTGATACTGTACTTTTCCCCAGACTGACTTATTACATGATTTATACCTCTAAGACTCATTAAAACCTATTTAGATTTATCTAATCTATCTTAAATAAGTTAGCTTCCAAGCATGGACATTTTTCATAGGAAAGGATGTGTTTGGAGACTGTGTTTGGCATCATCTAGGGTGTTATCCAGGGTTCTCCAGAGAAAAAGAATCAACAGGAAATGTACAGATATATATAAAAGGAAATGCATTATAGGAATTGGTTCACATTACTATGGAGTCTAAGAAGTCCCACTATATGTCTTCTAAAAGTTGGAGAACAAGGAAAGCCAGTGGTATGATTTAGTCTAAGTTCAAAGGTCTGAAAACCAGATGAGCTGATTGTAACTACAAGTCCAAGGCCAAAGACCTGCATATTAGAGGGGCTACTGGTATAAGTCCTGGAGTCCAAAAGCCCATGAACCAGAAGCTGTGATGTCTGAAGGCAGAAGAAAATGGATGCCCCAGCTCAAGAACAGAGAGAGAATTCTCCCTTGCTCAGCCTTTTTGCTCTATTTGGATTCTGAGTGAATTGGATGGTGCCTGCCCATATCCATATCAGTGAAGACAGATTGTCTTTACCTACTCTACTGACTCAAATGCTAATCTCTTCCAGAAACACTGTCACAGACACATCTGTAAATAATGTGTTACCTGCTATCTAGGCATCCCTTAAGCCAGTCAAGTTGGCATATAAATTTAACCATCCAATATATAAAGATTTAATATAAGAAATTGTCTCATGAAATTATGGAAGCTAAGAAGTCTGAAGATCTGCAGTGGACAAGCTGGAGACACAGGACAGCCAATAGTGTGGATAAAGTCAGAAAGTCTATAGACTCAAGACCCACCAAGACCTAAAGTTTCAGTTACAGTCTGAAGGTAGGAAAAGACCAATGTCCACACTCAGAACAGTTGAGCATCAAGAGTTCCATCTTCCTCAGCCTGTTCATTCTACTCAGGTCTTCAATTGACTAGATGAGAACCACACATATCAGGGAGAGAAATCTGTTTTACTAATTTATTGCTGCAATGTAATCTCATTCAGAAATAGTTTCAGAGACAAACCCAGAATAATACTGGATCAAATGTCTGGGCACCCTGTGGTCTAATCAAGTTGACACATAAAATTTACTATCACACCTGGTCACAGAACTTTGAACTGAATATTGCCTTCCCTATAGATCCTAACTAGAATTTTACCAAAATTTAAAAAAAGTAAAAATTTAAATATTTATTGAATGAAGAATGACATATCTTTCTTCTGTAATTTTTTCATTACGAAGGTATCCAGTAAAAATATTCAAGTGATTTTCAAGCCAAATGAACCACTTAAATAAATTACATTATTTTCATTAATCTTAGATGAAAGATGTAACTGCTTACAAAGATAAGAGAAAGGAGAGGATTCCTGACAACATAAGTCACCTTCTTGGTAAACTTTAAGACATTGAAATGCCCAGAACTGATCCTAGACTGAACTGAAATAATGAGGGCTCAGAAATTTTACTGTATTCTGTTAATATAACCAGTAAAATAAGAAGAAAAGTTCTACATCAAATGAGGAAAGTATATACTGAATCAATCTCTCATTCAAGTGGCATAGAGGTTTAAGGCATAGACTTCAGAGTGAAGCAATCTCACTATGCCTGATGACTCCAGGCAAGTTGTTAAATCTCTACCATTTTCTTTAGTTATAAAATGGGAAAAATAGTACTCACCTCATGATGGCTGTTCTTAATAATTTAGGTATTAATCAATGAGGTAAATGCTCAATACATTCCAGCTATCTTTTAACTATATGGACATTTTTTGAAATTTATCACACATATAGCTAAACAATTCTCTTCCAAGACTGGAGATTTCAGGTGGGCCCTAGGATGTCAGACAGAAGCCACAGACATGGCTCTACTGCAAGATGAGATTAAGATTCCATTTTATCTTATCACGGTTTAAAACTTAATTGGGGCAACATAACCAAAGGAAGCAGGGACTGATATACCCTGTCTCCATAGAACCCAGAGTCCTTAGACTGAACTGGTGCATGTCAATGCACTGCCCAAGTAAAGGAAGCCAGATCTCAGATGCCTTTTCCTGCTGAGGACTAAAGAAGAAAATATACATGAACATACACAAACTAGGATTTTAATGGGAAAAAATAAATGCTCGTCTACCTCCTGGAGCTCAAGCCCAGCCGAGCATCAGTCAAAGATGGAGAAATTCCATTCCCAGAGACCCAGAACCATTTCTCAGCCTATAGATCACCACCATCCTAGGAGGTCAAGTTCCCAAGGTTCTCCTCCTGACTCTGCTCAATGACCTTTTATCTTACTGTTCTGATACAAAGAGTGGTCTTAGACACAAATCCATCATTCTACAGTGACCACCTTTAATGTCAACTTATTTTCCTCAGACTCCTAAGACAGTGTACCTGTCAGGAAGCCAGCTTCCCACCCTCTAAGTGGTTAACTCAGACCCTCAGACCAAGAACTAAGAGGGTGACATCCAGGCAAGGGGATTGAGATGCCTGAGGAACAGGCTACTTCCCTTCTTCCTTCCTGGTCTCTCCTCCATTCATCCGTATGGATTCACCTGGCTCTGAAGGACTCAACAAATTACTTGAAGAAAGGCAGGATTTTTGTGTTGTTGCTGTTGTTCAAATTCAGATATTCCAAAAAAATTAAAAAGAGACACTCAAGCTTTGCAACTCACTTAACAAGTCACAGTTGGAGAGAAAATGGAGAGTGCATTTCAAGGTTGGAGTAATAATGAGGAATGAGAGAGAGAACTAGCACCAGACCCCCGACTGGTGAGTCCCTGCTCGGGAGCATCCAGAGAGGCTGCATATCTGACAAAGCAGTGACAAAAGTGAGGGCAGAGGGAGGAGAAAAATCTGCAACTACAGCGGGGAGGGTACCAAAAAAAGGACCCATCGTGCTAATGGGCAGCTTTCCTGTGGTTCTTTCCTCATTTAGCAAAGGAGACAGAACACACCCTATGAATCACAGGAGCGAACATTGTCTCTGTATAGAGCCATGGCCACAAAAATTAAGGGAGTGTAATAATGCCCTACAAGGTTAGTTGATAAACAAGGAAACATTTTATGACATGGGGGAGGGGTGATAATGGCTTTTAATTGCCACATAAATTTCAAAAGGTTCTTCAGCTCTAATCTCAGCTGCAGAGCATCCAATCATGTTATTGCCCACCCACCCCCACCCCCCATCATGCACACAATTTCTCTCCTGGATATGCCTCTCTGTGTGCAAACTTGAGGAGGTTAAGTCACAACCCAGTGAAACCCAAGTTCTCCTGTGGGCCTGTGCCAGCTTGAGAAGCCATCATCCTAATATCTGTTGACAACAATACTACACTCTTCTCCCCTAACACACACACACACACACACACACACACACACACACTTTTAGTGATGGAATTAAGCTCAAGATCTGACTTTCTAGTATACCAACAAGTTTTGATTCAGGCAGCACCACATTAAACACAGTGAGATTTTAAGAGAGGGGGCTTTTTCACAATGTTAGTGATCTAGAGCAGCACATTTCCAACATTAATGTGTGTACACATCACCTGGGGATCTTGTTAAAATTCAGTTTTCAGTTCAGTAGTTCTGCCTTGCTAACATGCTCCCAGGTGATGCTGATGCTGTTGGTCTGTGATGAGACTCTGAGTAACAACAATTTGGGGAAGAAACAGGTGAAGGCAGACAGTGTCAATCTGTGGGTGGAGTCAGAGTAATGTTAATACCGTTTCAAAGAAGCATAAAATTGAAAGGATCTTGAGCGACCAGAAGCACACACACATTCAGAGGAAGGAATCTTTCAATAACTAATTCTATAACTGATTCTCAGGTCAATTCATAGATGCTATGGCACTCTACCCAGGACAACAGAGTAAAACTCCATCTCAAAAAAATGAAATAAAATGTAAAATATAAAATGTAAATGTGTACATGTGAAACCAATTGACAGCTTCCTAACAGTTCCAACATTTGTCATTGTTCAACCACAGGCTTTTCTTCTTCACTCACCAAAGGAACAGATCAAAGTTGTACTTCCTACTAAAATTTCCATAGTTGTATTTCTTTCAAGGTGTTTGGTGGAAAGTGGTCGTGATCAGGGTACAAAGTAGTAGGGAGTTTTTATAGAGACTAGACTAAAAGAAAAAAATTGAAAAGGTGCTAATTTCACTCTGTAGTTTTACTAAAAAGGAAACATATCCCATTTTGATTGCTCAAGGTAATCTTTCTAGCCAGATAGTTAATCACTGGCAAATCTGGGACTAAACAAACTCTGAACTCCAAATTCATTGTTTTATCTCTCTTCTATGGTAATAATCAAGACTTTTTGTTTTTAAATTTACTTTTCAATGAATATCTTACGGTTACAAAACTTAAACGAAAAATGAAAGAAACAGGTTCTATTGGAAGTTTGGCATCTCAAACAGCTTACCCAAAAAGGGTCCTGCCCTTGTAGAATCATTCAGCTACAATGGGTAGGTCGATGTCATTTGATACCAAAAGCACAGAATTAGGTGTTTTGGAAAATGTATTATCCATTATGGGTCTCTTGAGCTTATAGTAAATGTTTGAAAGAAAGAAGTAAAGATGTACATATTGGACAAAGCCATGCTCTAAGGTTACTAGATAGACATTTTCATTTCAAAAATAAGGACTCTGTTATCCAACAAAAAAGAAAACTGCTAACAATGGTTCAACCTGCACAGAAACAATTTGCTTATAATTTGTGTTATAAAAAAATAGAAAATTCAGTGGAGTCAGTTTAAGACCAGGCCAAAAACTTTGCATAAATCCTGGTCCTGTGGGAAAATGTGTTAGAAATTGACATGCCATAGTGGATAATTAACTTGATGCTGAATTTGCTGCATTTGAAATTTAAAACAAATATCTTAATTATTTTGATCTGCACCATTATCAAACATTCTAGTAATTATTCTTATCAAATCCTTAAAATATCTGCTTTGTGTAATCTTGCTGAATACCTACTACAGAAAAGTTCAGTTCTAGATGGGAAGGTCAATATAAAGATTAAAAACCTCAACTTTACCTTTAATAAACTGACAATCCATTTGAGGAGATAGACAGGTACACAAATAGCACCTGAAGGGGGTAGGGAGGTTGACCTTGGCTTAGGCTCTAAAATGAGGTAGTCTCAAAGCTTCAAAATGAAATGCTATACAGCCAAATGGTGAACGGCACAGATGCTGACATTAGATTCCCCATGTTCAAATCCTGGCTCCTCCACTTTATTATCTGTGTGACTTTGGGCAAGTTATTTTGTGCCTCAGTTTCCCCATTTGTAGTATTACACCAATAGTACTTTCTCTCATAGCATTGGTATGAGGGTTTAAACAATATTTGTGAAGACTCTGGAATAGCCTCCAGAACAGAGAACTGCAATTTAAGCACAAGCTGCTTTCCTTATAATTTTGCAGAGGGATCTGTTTGACAACTTTATTTAGAATACAATCTTCCCAGAACCCACAGGGTAAGAGAGAAAACCAGAAAAGCGATGGACACATGGTCGATGTGTACCTGCTACTTGCCATGATCTTGGGAATAGTGAAACAGTTCGACTCCAAATACTACAAAAGCCTAAGAAAACTTTGTTCTGTGTGGTTAATATTTTCTCACTCAGTCATGTGTGCTATACCAACTGCAGAAAACTTCCTGTGTGTTTCCAACCACTAAAAACAGGCTCAGTCCAGTAGGCTTAATCTGTTACCCAAAACCTTGGCAAGGACTTTACGCTCAGAACAGAGTTGATTTACAGTAGGGGAAAAAATGGAAGGGAGAAATATTAAAATAAAGTGCAATCATGTTTCTATTTAAAAATGGTTACTGCCAGCAGTATTGCAAAATAATGCTGGCCTGCAACCAGAAGGCCGCACCTGCACAGACTCCAGCTGTAGAACTCTGGAGCCCTCGCTGTGATTGCTCAATAACTCTCCTATTTAGCACCAGTGGCAAAAATTTGGCAAAGCTTATATATACACAAACACACACATATATTCATTCACACACACAGACGATTAGCTTACCCCTTGTGTCCTTAAGACACGAACTCATTCTATTTAGAATAGTCAAGATGATATTCTTCTTTTGTAACTGCTTTTAGAAAATATTTTTTCTATCACTCTCTGAATTGAAATTATACATGCGTTTCTATCCAGCCCCGTGAGTGCCTCCTAAACCAAGTGGCATCTGTGTTTTAATGTGCCTTGTCGTCTCCTTTTTAACATCTGTACTTTTTGTCAACTTTTGGGAATAGCCACTAAAAAGTCAAAGCTGAAAATACATTTACATAGTAATGTAGGACCCTTTTCTGAGGAATTCCTTATGCAAAATGTCACGATAACAATATTGCCATAATACTTAGTAAACTTTGTGCAAATAGAAGAGTTCATTTTGGTGTCTACATGGGACCAATAGACTACTAGAGGAGGAAGACTAGTATGTCAAGTATCAAGTATCTACCCACCGATTAGTAAGTGCTTGCATGCTTGTCCAGAGACAGAACACTCTCTGTACCTCAGTTTACCCCTCTGCGCAATAGGAACTTATACATTCTACCCTGCTTACCTCATAGGATTGTTGTGAACAATCTAATGAGAATATCCAAGAAGAAAGTTGTAAATTACACAGCACCTCACATCTGCCACCCAAGTTGCTCAACTAAAACAGAAACTTACATTAAACCCCATGACAGCAACTAAGAAGAGAGGAAATGTGTAGGTCTCCATTTTTCCTTCCTTTTGGGGACCTACTTTGGTCATGTCTGAAATCAAGTATTTTCTCTTGCTAATATATGTTCTCAAAATATTTTCCTGGGATGGCTGTGAAACTCAAGATATTAATGAAGGATTAAATTTTGTTCCTACAAACCCATTTTCCCCTTGGTAACTTTAGTTATCACTTAAAGGTCAGTGACAGATGGGTAGGGGATGGTATGTTGGGTCTCTAAGACTTTCTGTGAATGAAACCACCAGAGGGAACTTGGGGAAAGGGAGGAAAGTTTAAAAATATGAAAATTGAGAAAAATAAAGTGGAAAGATTGAGATCCACTCAGATTTAAAACTATGCTGGCATTTTAAATAGGCATTGTGCCTATTTATTTTCTTACTATTGTGTCCTCAAAAAGAAGAGTACAGTCATATAAACAAATAGTTATAATAAAATGGATAAAGTGAAATAACAGAAAAGCACAAGGAGAGACACTTAACGTGGCTCATAGGAAACTGGAAAGTCTTCTGAAGGAAGAAATCCCGAAACTAAGCCCTCAGGGAAATGGCATTCCCCCAAGAAACAGTCCAGTTGGAACCAGCTATTATTTTCTCCAATAAACTGTATAAAAATATCTTCAGTGCTTCATGTAGAACTTTCTCTACAGCCAGCCTCAGTAACACATATGGCTCAATTCCAGGTGCTAACTCTATTAACGTAACCAAAACGTTTGAGTATTTGCACATCACTCTGTTGGCAAACAGGAAAATAATTCTTCTTTTGCTGCATTTTCTGGAAGTCAGAGATTAAGCTTTCTGTCATCAGGTGAACAACAGTTGACTTTTAAGGTGTGTGGAATCAGGGAGTAAAGTATTGCTAATGGTGTTGGTGACAGAGAATTTAGATTTCAGGGTCAGCTGACACTCCTGAGTTGTTAGAACAAGGAACTTTCAAAATGAAGGTAATTTGTTCCATTCCATTTCACTCTATGGACCTAGTCAATCTACAGCCTCCTACCTGAAGATGGATAAAAACACAGAGCCCTAGATTTGTGCCAATAACAAGGTGCACAGCCTTGGAGACAGTGCACAGTAGTGTTAAACAAATGGAAGTAAAACCCCTAGTTTCCTCTCTTTCATTCCCCATTACTTTTTCAAGGCTTCTAGTTCTTTCTGGGCCCATATTCCAAAGGAGAGGGCTGGTGTAAACTGCCATGTCTGCATTTACACAAGAACAGAATTATCTTATCAGTTTCTACTGTATAGAATTGGTCTGAGAATTAATTAGTGTTCTGATGTGTTCTGAATCTCCAGAATGAAAGTGTTAAAAAATAGAAATACCTTTTTATGAATCATCCTTCTTGCCCCCAAGATTGTCTTCAGGTGGGAATTTTCATCTCTATTCTTTTTCAATCCCTCTACAGGTAACTGAACAAACAAACAAAAAAATCCAATCCACCTTTGTACACAGCAAGCCCAGGCACATGCACACTGTGAGTTCAGGGATATTTGCATCAGGGGATGCCAGATGACAAACCCTAAAAAAAAAGCAAAAGAATTCAGGTCCCTATTCTAGGTGCAGCCTCTGTGCTTTACAAGGAACTGGGCTACCCACTTTCAAATCTATAAACTAAATGTCTTATTTCTGAAAAGAATTCATCAGAAACTCATTAGCAAAGTGGCTGGTCTGACTCTAGTACCTAATTAGTAATCTGTTCCTAGGTACTATGCCATAATCAGAATTTAATGTTTCAAGGACCCCAAGAAAATCATCTAAAAAAGAATTGAAATTGAGTTCTGATTTTCCCACTAGCATTCAATCTTTTAAAAATATGTGAGGCTTCGCTATGTGCTCAGCCTACTAACATATAACTAAGAGCCCAGGGACTGAAATCCTGACAATTCCTATTAAGGTAAAAATGGGGTTTCAGAATTCATTTTCAAAGTTTCTTCTCAGTTTATTTTTTTACAAAAAAAAAAAAAAAATTAAATTGGCACTCCCAATTTTAATGACAAGGCTACCCTGCTGAGTTCAGAGCCCAGAAAGCTATTGTGTCTCTGGTCTACGGATCCTACTCTGCTCTAATGTTGCTTATAATGCCACTAATAACCAACCATCAGCCATAAATGCCTTGTCATCTCATTGCTGCACACAGCAATAGCCGGAGCAGTGATACTGACAAATGAACCTGCGTAATCACTTTGGATTTCTTTGTTCCATCTCACAGTGTGAAGATGGCTTCCGCTCAGCATGCCACCAAAAAACAAACAAGCACTATTGCTGTCCTCTCCATCAATCTCTCCTTATTGTTGTCATGCAAACCCTATCCTCTCAGAAAAGTGAAACATCCTGGATCTTTGGGTTCAGATCTTTGATATCCCTCTCCCACTGTTCCTTTGCCAACTGTATCTCCAAGAAAGAAGTGGAAATCCAGGGAGCAAAGGATAAAACACAAAACTTTCTCTACTTTCTGGTGCCATTTTTGCCAGAAAAAAAAATAATAATAAGCTCATTAAAATCCAGTTGAGTCTGACATTTTCCCTTTTACCTTTTCAATCTTTTTATAGTTTCAAATCATTAACTATCAGCATGAAGCTCAAAGGTAGCTCTAGCCATCTATGAAACAGTGACACATTTGACAATAATACTTTTGAAGAGCCTGTCACATTCTCTCCCCAAACAAGTCTCATTAATGCTCAAACTGTCTTCCTTCTCTCTCTGCTTCTTTTCTCCTGATTTCTCTCTAATTAGCTTGTGTTTTTTATGCTCCCTTGTTCCACAGTGTGAGCTTAAAAAAAAAAAAAAAAAAAAAAAAAGGAGGTGGATGTCATTTCCATGAACCCCAAGGCCAAGTTAATCAGCAGAATTAATGACTCTATTACCCATTAGACTGGGGGCGGTGGCACCCAGTGTTCACCATCTACCACACTTCTTCATTTTGCTCTGACATTTGTAAACTTTTGCTCTTTCAGAGCAAACTCTGAGGTTCAACCGATTTGTACTTTTCTTTTTCCCCTTCAGCTCATGAATCAGGAGAAAAGGTTTGAAATGTAGCCACCTCTGTCTGCAGTGTCCATGCTGAGACAGTATCATCCCTTAAATGAGGATAGATAAAAGGGAAGTCTCGGGGAAGGCTGGAAAAGAGTCGTAACCTTCAGTCCCTGTAGGACTCACCAGGATCAATAATTACTTACTGCAGAACATTTCATAGTTGCAGCAACACACAAAAGAAATGCCTTTATACTTTTTAAAAATTATGCTGTGGAAGTAAAAAGACATACAGAGATTTAAGCCAGCAGACAAGTTGATTGGATAAATTTTTAACAAACAAGCATGATTGGAGGTTGAATAGTTTTTAAAAATACATTTTTTTTTTTTTTTGCATTTTTTGGCCAGGGTTGGGTTTGAACCCGCCACCTCCAGTATATGGGGCCGGTGCCCCACTCCTTTGAGCCACAGGTGCCATCCAAAAATACATTTTTAATGGGTGGAGGAACAAAAATTTCTAATGGTTGCTTCCTCTTTAACAAGGTTCAAGAAATATTATCCTCTTATCCTAAATGTCAATACTAACACAAAACTAAGAATTTCGAACTACATATGTGTTTTAAGACTTTATTTTAGAAGCAACTACCTTGAAGCCATTAGAATAGGAGAATTTTTATATTTCTTAACACAACAAAAACATCCCCCAAAGAAATTGTCAGTTTAATTTTTTAAGGACATCCATATCAATAAAAAGATAAAGGAAGTTAATAAAGATTTATTTGATAATTCAAATAGACTTCCAAACAGTATAAAGACCAAAAGAAAATATTTCATTTTTCTTTGGTAAAATTCTACTCTCTTCTACTATAAAAAGCTTTTTGGTGGCATTTGGTAGATTAACTTTGCCCAAAAAAATTATCAGAAAAACTTTTATTTTAGGTAAAAATTGTGCTCTACTTGGGTTTGAAATATCTTGAGCCAAAAAAAGAATACATGTGTTCCTGCCTTCCAGGCTTTGCTTGTCCTTCATTCTCAATATATTCTTCAAAATATACCTGAAAGGTCAGTGGCAAGAACGATAATTTTAGCATGACTTTATTCATTTGCCACATGTATTCACAGAGACAATACCATTCTTGTTAAGTGGTCCTTTTTCTTTTTATAAGTTATGAAAGGAAATCCTCGGGGCATTTAAAAAAAAAATTAAGCCAATAGCCAAACTCAAACTTTCATGAAAAAAAGGTTAGGGAAAAAATGACATTTCAATAGTTACTGAGAGTTTTGTGTTACAAAAGAGCATTTGCAATACTTGGAAAGGAAAAGAAGGATCTTTGCAATGCTGAAAAATATCATTTAGCATAGCTGTCATCAAATATCACTTAAAATACAAGCCCACAGGACTTATGTTTGATGTGTAGATAGTAACAGGGGTGAAATAAAAGGGAACACATCATCAAAGTAAACAATAAAATGTATTCACACATTAAAGGGGCCCCTACAGTTCGTTCTGAGAATCAATGACACATAGTGAGCTTTGTCCCAAATTTAAAACTCAAGGAGTAAGAAGTCTAGTCCTAACATGCCAACCATCAGAACGATTAAGAAGCAGAGAAGGAAGAGGGAAGTGCAGCTGCAAGTGACTCATTTGAGGTGTCTGTATACAAGAAATAATAATAATAGTGTCGTGTTAAACCATTATAAGTAAATGAAAATAGTTTATAAAAATCATTACAAAGATTCCTACCACCCCAAAGAGAAATTAATTCCCAATACATCATTCAAGAATTTACACACACGTACATTTAGAGTTGTATTTGTGTCTTAATCCTTTGTCACAGTAAAACACTCATTGTATTTCATATCGTCTTTCTCTTTTCATAGAAGATACAAGATAATAGATTTGGGCCTTTCTGAAATGCCTTTGTGTTAGGTTCTCCTAAGTTTTCTCATAGCATTCTCTGGTCATCTTACTGCATTGATCTTATTTACCTCCGCCTGCTCCCTTAAAAGCAATGACAGCAGAATTGTGATGGATTTTTAGTCATATCCCAAGTACCCAGTACAGAATCTGAATCATAGATGGTATGAACTACAGTAGAACCTCTGTAAGTTGACCACCTAAGGGACTGTCACAAACTGGTCAAGATACAGAGGTGGTCAACATAAGGAACTAGCCTACTGTACTGATTCATACTTGTGTGGATGTCCTGTCTACGAAAATTGGGACAACTTAAGGAGGTGGTCAATGCAGGCAGGGGATCAACAATAGAGGTTCTGTATTTGTTGAAACTGTAAGTAGGGGGAAACTATGTCAATCAATTGAAGTCTAAATTAGCAGTTATAAACTTCATTTTCTTTATAGAGCCATCCATAATTACCTCTAGATTACCTACCATCTGCCTTTTAAAAAGCCCAAGACATTTCAGGAAGTATAAGAGTGTGGGGGTGGTTTTATGTTAGTTACAGATGAATGAGGTTGATGGAATAAATGCTCAGGTCAGACATATTACTTCACTGGTCATCCTTGCCTTATTTTTAATATTTAACATTTTGATAATATCAATATTCAACATTTTTTTAATTAGTATTTTTCTCAATTTTCTGAAAATAATTTTTAAAAATTTGTGACTCAAACTCACTTTACCCTATTTCAAATGAGTGTTCTCAACTCTGACTATACATTAGAATCATTTGGAGTGCTTCAAAAAGTATTGCTGTTGAACCTCACGGCAAAGATTTCAAATTAATTGGCCTGAGTTTTGGCCCAGGGATTATTTTTGTTTTATTTTGTTTGAGATAGAGTCTCACTCTGTGCCCTGGGTAGAATGCCGTGGAGTCATCATAGCTCACAGCAGCCTCAAATTCTTGGGCTCAAGAGAGCCTCTTGCCTCAGCATGTGTGACCAGAGTTGACAGCACTGTCCTTCGAAGATGGTGAACAGGACTCTCAGCTGTGAAATAACATCTTTCCATTGGGTTCTTCCACAAAGACCTCCAGATGCCATGGAGATTCTGCATCTTCTTTCATAGGGACATTTACCTTCCCTCTGTCAGTGCTTACGACATGAAAGGAATCCTTAGATAATTCCCAGAGCAGCAATCATGCTGAAAGGTACTAACAAATTATAATCTACAATGTAATTCCTACCAAAGGAAGACAGTGGCATAAATTTCTAAAACGGACTGGATATCAGAATCAGCTGAGAAACTTCTTAGAAATGCAGATTCCAGGCTACCATACATGACTAACTGTATCAGAATCTCTGGAGATAAAGTCCTATAATATGCATTTTTATCAAACTCTTTAAGTGAGAGAATTTTTTACTTGCATAAGTATGACATAAATACACTGAAACAGTATTTCAGTCTGAAAAGAATTCTTTCTGTGGTATGGTAGGAAGATGGTAGCCTTTGGACTCTAACTCATCTACATTAGAATTCCAGCCCCACCATAGCTATGTGAACATGGGTAAGTTACAAAACCGCTGTGCAGGTGAGAAAATGAAGATAAGAATTTGTCCCTCAGAGAGTTGCTGTGACCTGCCCAGCAGGGTGGAGCACAATATAAATGTCAATACATGTTCATTTCTTTCACTTCCTCCCTACCCTGTGAAATGTGACCAGTGGAAAGATAAGTATAAAGAAAATAGATAAAAAAGGGAAAAAGGCATTTTTTCATGAGGACATTTACGCTCATATATTTATAGCAGCCTAATTCACAATTGCAAAGATGTGGAAATAACCCAAATGCCCTTCAACACATCAGTGGATCAATAAACTATGGTATAATATATATAGCATGGAATACTATTCAGTCACAAAAAAGAGGTGGAGATTTTGTATCTTTTATAACAACTGTGATGGATTTGGAGAATACCCTCTTAAGTATCACAGGATTGAAAACCAAACTTCATATGTGATCAATACTAAGTTGAAACTAGTGGATTAACAACTACGTGCTCACTGGAGAGAAAAACTCAAAGTCAAGAAAAGGGGAGGGAAGAGGAGGATTTGGCAAGTTCACACCCAAAGGGAACAAGGCAGGAGTGTATGGCATACTTGCTGGGTGAAGGAAACAACAACAACTTGTACTTTACCTTACAAATGCAAACAGCACAACCTAATCATGTATACCCTCATATTAATCTGAAATAAAATTAACAAAAACAACAAAGAAAACAGGTAAAATAGAAAGGCTGACATCCTAAAAACTGTCAACATAGGATATTAAGAACATGTAAATAAATCATCTCCTGTCAATCTAAATAATTTCCAATAATTTCCAATTGCCAATAATTTCCAATAATATGTAAGCATCATAATGTTAAATTTCTCTGGGACTCAAACTATTTACAGATTAAATAATTTTCTGAAATATTTTTCTGAATTTATGGCATAACCATGTTTAGTTGATTTGGGTAGAGGGTTTAGAAATAATTTAGATACTGATTACAACTCATGACAAATTCATGAAGGCAAAAAAAAGTCAGATTCTATTTCAAATTGTAGGTGTTGATAATTAAAAAAAAACAGTGAAATCAGATCTCTCTACATTCTAAGTATTAACAGTTTACTCTTCTCAAAGGAGATAACTTGACTTCTATTTCTTTTTTAATCAATAACATTAAAAGTCAACATGTCTGTGAAACCTCTCCTAAACAAAGTGAGTTCAGACCAAAAAATATTTATTGACCAACTTCTATGCCAAAATCATCCTTCTCTGTGCTCCAGATTACCTGGAGAATGCCTTTATTATTGCATTTTCACACTGTTTTGTAAATGTCTGTTTCCTTTTTTTCTCTCCCTTACTAGACTGTGTGTTCGCCCAAGACAGAAACCAGGGCATATTTATTTTTGAATGTCTCTTGCTCAACACAGTGCCTAACATTCAGTGGTTTAAGGTGAAAAGTTGGAATGAAGAGTACTAACAATAAAGTACTGTGTATTCAAATTGTATGTGGGTATACATCAAGTATTTAACAAAGACCAGTCCTATTCATGGATTGATGCAAAAGAAATCTAAATAAAATATTAGCAAGTTGAATCTAGCAGTACACTAAAAGAATAACTAATGAATCATTACAAAATGATGATCATGCTGTGAATATAACAATGGTTCATTATTTTTAAAAGTATCAACAGGATTTACTATAATAAAAAGTGAATGAAGAAACACAATATTATTATCTCAGTAAGAAGAAGTAAGAAGGTATTTGATAGAAAGATACTCTCATAACATGACAAAAATTTAAACTCAAAATAAATGCCAGCATCAAGATTAACAGGAAATCTCCAAAACCATTCATATGAAAGCCAAGAACAATGATAATTTCTGCTACTTACTCTATTACTTAGCATTTTAACATACATATACAAGCAAACACTTCATAAAGACACAATGGTGGGACAGGAGAAGGGAAAAATTAACATTATTTTAAAATATATTTGTATGCTTAAAAGAACAAAAAGATTCAATAATATTCAATGAAATTCCAGGTGGGAAGGAGTATAAATTTAAAACAGGGTTGCACTGGCTTTGGTGGGATAGCAGGTAGATTTGACCTGGGCAGGAGTCTGCTACGCTTGGCTGTGGGAGACAGAATTGAAAAGGAACCCTGACATCCTGCTCTTGATTTCTCTATGACAGTGGTTCTCAAAGGGCTGTCCTAGGACCAACATCAGTAGCATCACTTAAGAATCTTTTAGAAAACAAATACTTAAGTCCAGCAGCCACTGGCATGCTAAATCAGAATTTGTGGGAATGAGGCCCAGTGATCTATGTTTTTAAAAGCCCTCCAATTGGTTCTGATGAATGCTGATATCTGAGAACCACCGTCCTCCTATACTGCTTCTCCCTGGCAGGCAAACAGTAAAGCACTGAGCTGAGGACTTATTTTATGGTACAAAGAATTATTCTCATGTTCTCCATTTGGGGGCCCATCTACACTCCATCCTTGAGTTTATTTGGTACAGTACAACTGTGTTCTGCCCTTCCTCCATGTACTTCCTTTGACAGAGTAGCAAATACAACGGGAAAAGATGAGTTACAAGCTGAAGTAACGAAGCATTTGAGAATCTCAGTTATTTCTAAAAGCCAAAAATATCCTGGATAATAAATTTCATCATGTGCAAAAATAATAGACGGACCGAAAAATCTAGGCAGACCAAGAACTAAAAGTTAGTTATTTAATTCTAATAAATAAAAGAAAACATTAGCAATATGAAACAAGAACAAGAAAATATAGAAAAATGCTACACATAAACATTAGTTATAAAAATGTAACAGTTAAAATAGTAAAAATAAGTAAATAGTAGAATGAACTACTACATACTAAGGAATAAGTTAATGAATTGAAATAAGTTCTAGAAAATGGAAAAAAGAGAACAAAAAGTGAAAATACAAAAGAAAAAGTAAGAGCTATGGAGGACACAGGCAGAAGTCATAATAGTGATATCATCAGATACCCAGGAAGAAAGAGAAACAAAACTGAAGAGAGGGGGCAGCGCCTGTAGCTCAAAGGAGTAGGGTGCCAGCCCCATATGCCAGAGATGGCAGGTTCAAACCCAGCCTCAGCCAAAAACTGCAAAAAAAAAAAAAACTGGAGAGAGGGTTATATTGGCAATAAGAAGAAAGATAAATTTCTTGGAAAGAATTCATATTTAAAACCCCATAAAAAGAAAAAGAAAAATAATAAAAGAAAATAAATTAAAAAGTAAAAAAACATAGACCTCTGCTTCCACCCAAAAATACAGTAACAAAGATCACATTGATCCTACAACTTTGAACAACTAAACAGGCAAAATATATGAAACAATTTCCAGACATTAGAAAACAAACAGGGAAAGAGTAGCTCCTAAGAGAAGAGAAATAAATGCAATGAGCCCTATGATTGCTTCAACCCACAGTCTACCCTGTTTCCCCGAAAATAAGACAGTGTCTTATTTTAAGGTGTGCTCCCAAAGATGTGCTAGGTCTTATTTTCAGGGAACGTCTTATCTTTCCTGTAAGTAGATCTTATTTTCGGAAGATGTCTTATTTTCGGGGAAACAGGGTAGAAAGAATATCTAGGGTACAGCACAGGGAGGGAGGAACTAAATAGATCCTGGCAATCTCCCTGAATTGAGGAGATGGTATAAACATTTCAGGGACATCAAAACAATTTGTAAGGCAGAGAAGAGGAGACGCACAGAGAACTAGCCCTGGAGATTCACAGGGGGTTCCCTGTGAGTCTTTACATGAGTACTGATGAAAGTACCAGAGCAAAGAAAGTACCTGAGACTAGGGAAGAAATTGAAGGGAAAAAAATCAAAGAAAACAATTATACACACATGCGCACACACACACATATGTACTTATATATACATACATACGTACACATTTGTTTTTTGTTCTGATTTGCTAGCACAGAGCTTCAAAAACTGTTGCAATTTCCTGAGTGATAGTCTTATGACAATGAAGTGATTCACAGGGTGGAAGTCTAAATAGATTCAGGATGGGGGCAGGCCAACAGAAAAACCAGTCATGTGATTAGAGGGTTGGAATTTTAAGTTGTCTAATCTCAGTAGAAGAAAGAGGACTAAAGATTGAGTTCAATCACATGGTCAATGATTTGATCAACCATACCACTATAGGCTGAATGTTTGTGTCCCCCCAAAATTCACAGGTTCAGGCCATATCCTCCATTGTGATGGTAATCTGAGGTGGAACCTTTGGGAGGTAATAAGGTTGAGATTACCTCATGAGGGTGGTATAGAAATTTCTCCCTCTTCCAAGGCACACACTGTGAGGAAGGGTCACATGTGCACAAAGTAAGGAGTCAACTGTTTGAAAGCCAAGAAGAGTGCCTTCACAAGAAGCAAAATCTGCTGGCACCCTGGTCTTGAACTTCTCATCCTTTGTAACCATGAAAAAGTAATGTCTGTTGTTTAAGTCAACTAATCCATGGTACTTTGTTACAGCAGCCCTATCTAAGACACACACCTGATAAAACCGTAATAAAAATGACTGGACATTGAGGCTCGAAAGAGTTTTTGCCTAACAAGCTGATGTGCTGGAAAGAAGATGCACCTACTGCATGAGGAAAGGATATGGAACCTCTGCACCCCCACCCACCCAACCTTGCTCTATGACTACTATTTGCCTGTTTCTGAGTGGTTACCTTTATAATATAACTGTAATCATAAGTATAGCAATTTCCTGAGTTCTAGGAATTTTTTTAGTGAATTATCAGACCTGGGGACAAAAGGGAGTTTGGGGTGTTGGAATGCTTAAATTTGTAGCCAAGTCCTGAAGAATTAAAGGTAGCTTGGGGACTCCACTTGTGGCCACAATGTGACACTATCCCCACTTACTGTCAGATTTAAATTGCACCCATTTGGTGATGGAGAATTGATGTCAGAATGCACATTCTGATTAACAAAGCTTAAATGTAAACCTCAAAAAGATCAAATTCTTTCCAGGTAACTAAATGACTCCTAGAACTCAAAAATATTTAAAGAAATATGAGGAATCAGAACTGACATCAGAAAATTCACCATATCTGGCATCCAATTAAAATTTATCAGGCATGCAAAGAAGCAAAAAAATACCACACACAATGATGAGAAAAGCCAACAGTTAAAGCAAAGCTAGAAATGATGAAGATAGCAGAATGAATAGAAAAGATAATGAATTGCAATTATAAATATACTCCATATGCTCACGAAGATAGAGAAAAGGACAAGTGTTTTAAGCAGAAATGTGGAAAATATAAAAAAGAAACAAAGCAAACTTCTAAAGATGAAAAAATATAATGTCTGAGATAAAAATACTTCAAATGGGATAAACAGCAAATTACATATTACAGAAGAAAACATTAGTGAATTTAAATGTGCGGTAACACAAACTACCCAAAATGAAACAAAGATGGGAAAAGATCGAAAAAAATCATGAGACCACGAGAAAAGTGTAAGATTACCTCATGTCGGGGCCTCGACCCAGGGCCTCATCAGAGCCTGGACGCTAGATCTCTCAACCGTCTGGATGCAGGCCACTGCTCCAGCTTACTTAGGGTACGTCTCGTTCAGATCGCAGGTGCACCTTAGAAGTCACCATCAAGGTTAGCAGGAGCGAACATCTCAGCAGCAATCTCTCAGCAACAGTCTTAGTAGGGGAGCGCTGATCACGCATCCTCCGACCAAGAAGCGGAGCCAAAGGAGGAGCCCTGGCTAACTTCTCCCAAGCTGTTTATGGAAGTAATCCCATTGGATGGCCCATGGCCGCCTCGGCCACAGGTGTGGAGACTGCTAACCAATGATGTACATACTTTCGTGATTTCGTGGGTCTCATTAACAAGAGCCAATGATGTTAAATCCCTTCCCCAATCCCTCATTACCAAAGTATTTCTCACAGGTGCCTCCTACAACCTCAATTATTTCAATATCCATTAAAATTGAGTCCCATAGAGAGAAGGAAACAAAAAAATAGAAAAAATAATGGCAAAATGGTCTTCAAATTTGATGAAAATTACAAACTTCTAGTTTTAAGAGTCTCATCAAACCCAAGCACAAGGAAAATGAAGAAAATGGTACCAGAGTTCATTATAATTAATTGTTTCAAAACAGTGGGCAAAGAGAAAATCTTAAAAGCATAGAGAAAGAACATGTATTATTTATGGAGGAAAAATAATAGCATCTGATATCAGAAACAATGCAAGACAGAAGAATAACAATGTCAATAACAGAAAACAGCTGTCAATCTGTAATCCTATACCCAGAGAAAATAGTTTTCCTAAATCAAAGGCAAGATGAAGACACTTTCACATACACAAAGTTGAAATAATGCATGTATAGCAGATCACTACTTGAAAAAATTTTAAAGGATGTTCTTCAGCAAAATGATGATAGCCAAGAAAATCTTAACTTAAGGGGAAAAAAGGAGAACGCCAGAAATAGTAAATGCAAAAGATATTTTTCTTATTTTTCCAAATCTCTTTAAAAATAATTGTTTAAAACAAAAATAGTAAAATGTGTTGTGAGCTAATTACATATGCAGAAGTAAAATGTGTAACAAAAATAGCAAAAAGGCCAGAAGAAGTATACAGAAGTATATGGTTGTAAGATTATTTTATAACATGTGAGTTGGTATAATTCCAGCAAGTTTTTGTAGAAACTGACATACTGATTCTAAAATTTATGTGGAATCACAAAGGGTCTTAAACTAATTTTTTTTATTTGGTAGAGACAGAGTCTTACTTTACCCCCCTCGGTAGAGTGCCATGACGTCACACGGCTCACAGCAACCTCCAGCTCTTGGGCTTACGCGATTCTCTTGTCTCAGCCTCCCAAGCAGCTGGGACTACAGGCGCCCACCACAACACCCGGCTATTTTTTGGTTGCAATTTGGCAGAGGCCAGGTTTGAACCCGCTGCCCTCGGTATATGGGGCCGGCGCCCTACTCACTGAGCCACAGGCGCCACCCCTAAACTAATTTTTTAAAAAAAGAATGGAGTACGGTGGTACCTGTGCTCAGTGGGTAGGGCGCCAGCCACATATACCAAGGGTGGCAGGTTCGAACCCGGCCCCAGCCAGATAAAACAGCAGTGGCAACTGCAACAAAAATAGCTAGGCATTGTGGCAGGTGCCTGTAATCCCAGCTACTCGGGAAGCTGAGGCAAGAGAATCACTTAAGCCCAAGAGTTGGAGGTTACTGTAAGCTGTGATGCCATGGCACTCTACTGAGGGCTACAGAGTGAGACTCTGTCTCAAAGAAAAAAAAAAAAAAAAAAAGAATGGAGTTAGTGGACTTACCCTACCTGGTTTTGAGATCCATTATAAAGCTACAGGAATCAAGACAGAATGGTGTTGGCATAAAGACCAATGGGAGAGAATAGAACCCAGAAAGAGACACCCACACATATGGTCAATTGATTCATGACAAAGTGTCAAGGCTATTTAATGAATAGAAGGATAATCTTTTCAGCACATTGTCCAAAACAATTATAGATAACTATGAGGAAAAAAGAAACAAAATTCTGTTTTTAACTCACAAAATAGGTAAAATTAACTTGGATAAGAACACAGAACCCAATGTAAGAAATAAAACTATAAAACTTATAGAAAAAAACATACAGGGACTGACAATTAAGTTCACGAACTTACCACTGTGGGCCTCCATTGGCAGCACTATACAAACAGTTTGGTAAGGCTTCATAACCTTGTATATAACTATCTCACAGCTGTGTTCATGTCAACATGTGGTGGTGTCTTGCTGAGTGGCATTCATTATTGTTACATGGTTTTATTTGCCATTGTAAAAATGTTGGAGATTGAATTCTAGTAAAGGACAAACATTAAATTTCTTGTTAAACTTGGCAAGAGTGGAAGTGAAATCAGTGACATGTCAGTCCAAATTTATGAGGGTAAAGCCATGAAGAAAATGGCAGTGTGCAAATGGGTTAACTTTTTTTCTTAGGGAAGAGAAAGTGTCACCAATGCAAAAATTCATTGAATTGTACTTTAAAATTGTTGGCTAACTGTGAGAGGCAGCAGACCAAGGAAACATCAATAGAGAAACAGAAAAACCATAACTGAAAATCTTGACATGGGAAAGGTGACTCTTGCATCCCAGCTCACATGGCACTGTTTGTGAAGGAGTTTTAGCCAGTAAACAAGTTACCTGTATTGGAACACCTTCCCTACTCATCCGATCTGGCCCCCACTGATTTTTTTCTTTACCCATAGATAAAGGAAATATTGAAAGGAAGATATGTGATCACATTCAGGACATCAAAGGTAATAGGACAACAGCTCTGATGGCAATTCCAGAAAAGAGTTCCAAAATTGCTTTGAAGGGTGGACTAGGTTTTAGCCTCAGTGAACAGCTTCCCAAGAAGAGTATTTCGAAAATGACCATTGTGATATCCGGCAATGAGGTATGCAGCACTTTTTCTACGATGAGTTTGCAAATTTTTTCAGACCTTGTAGACAATGTTAGAGACCTTCTGGTTGACAGTGTTTTGTTTTTTTTTTTTTTTTTTTGATAGAGCACCAAAAACCACAATCCATGAAATTAAAAAATATACAAATTATATTTAAAAATTCAAGTCTTTTTTTCTTCAAAGAAAAATGCAATGAAAATGAAAGGTAAGACATAGACTAAGAGAAAAATATTTGCAAAATATACTCAATAAAGATCTTGTACCTAGAATATATAGCAATACTGTACGATTCAATCATAAGACAAACAACCTGATAAAAAATGAGGAAAATATTTGAAGACACTTTTCACCAAAGACATACAGATGGGAAATGAACACATACATAGATGTTTAGCATCATTATTCATAAAAAACATGCTAATTAAAGCCACCATGAGCTACCATTGCATGCCCACTAGAATAGCTGAAACTGAAAGTTCTGACCATACAGAATAAACTTAATTTTTTTGTCATAAAAATCCAGAAACACTAAACAAATAGATTGACAAATTGAGAACATAAAATCAAACACTTCTCTATAATATGGAAATAAGAGCAGTATAAACATTTAAAAAACAAAAATCAAATGAGGAAATAATATTTATAAAACATGACGGGATTGCTAGACTTAATATGCAAAGAATTCTTACAAATTATTTTTTTAATTCAAAAGGCATAAACTAGAAAATTCCCAAAGAGAAAGAGTGATCAAAAATAATATGAAAAGATGCTCTTTCTATTATCAAATAAATTTAAAAATCATCTTAATAAATTGGTAAAATTATTAGCCAGCCTGTACCATCTACTAAAGAACACAATGGGAATAAATAATGAATAAGTAAGTGAATAAACATTTTCTTGAATAGATATTACACTGTAAAAAATAAATCTTTCTGAATTAATTTGTATATTGAATTCAATTAATACCTTTACAAATGTATTCAAATGACCATTCAAATTTCCAAACAAATAATTTTGAAAACTTGCAAAAAAGAGTTTAAAAATATTTTCAATTACTGCTCAGAGTCATTGGGACAATTAGCTGGTCATTTAGTGGAAAACTATTGCCAAATGTTTAGAAAAATAAACTATTCATTTGGAGGGAAAAATGATAATGGTGGGATACCACTTTATTTAAAGAGTAAGATATAAAATTATTGACTGGAATTTGGATGGAGTTTTTTGGTTTTAAATAATTATACAGTGAGAAATACCTTTTATCATATCATAAAAATTCAAAACATAAAGCAAAAACACTTATAAGTTGACCATACAATACTTCATTATAAGAATAAAATAATGCATATTAAAAATATTTTTGAAATAAAATACAAACTGTGAAATAATATTTGAAAGGTATATGACAAAGGATTATTACCTTTAATATTTGAAGAATATAAATTATTTATGATGAAAAAGTAATACATTTTTGAGTACCTTAGATACATGTTTTTCTGTTCTTGTGATACTTTAATAAGGAGAATGTTTTCACCCTCAAATTAATCTGACATTTAAAAATGTAGACCTGCTGTTTGATCCTGAATTCCTCTACTAGGTATATACCCAAAAGACCAGAAATCACTTTGCAACAAAGATATTTGCACCAGATGGTTCATTGCAGCTCAATTCATAATAGCCAAGTTATGGAAAAAGCCCAAGTGCCCACTGACCCAGGAATGGATTAATAAATTGTGGTATATGTATACCATCTTTAAAAAGATGGAGACTTTAACTCTTTTATGTTTACATGGATGGAGCTGGAAAATATTCTTTTTTTTTTTTTTTTTTAAATATTCTTCTTAGTAAAGTATCTCAGGAATGGAAAAAATATATATCCAATGTACTCAATACTACTATGAAACCAATTTATAATCATTCACACTTTCATATGAAAGATGAATCACAACTATAGCCCAGGATTAAGGAGGGAAGGGAAGGATAATGGGAGGGGTGGGGGATGTTTTGATAGAGCGGGTAAATGGTGGGACCACACCTATGGAGCATATTGCAAGGGTACAAGTCAAGTCTATCAAGTGTAGAACACAAATGTCTTAACACAGTGATTAAGTAAATGAGGTGAAAGCTATGTTAATTAGTTGGATGTAAGCACTCCAATTTCTACAAAAAATCAACACATTGAATCGCACAAAGGCGTAAATGTATTCATAATCTATGTATATATGACTTAATAAAAGGAAAAAATAAACAAATAAAATCTGTGAAGCTTTGCTCATAAAAAAAAAAGTAATATAATAAGAACAGGAAATTACTCCAAAGGAAAAATTTCAAAATGGTCAGCAATCCTAAAAATATGTGATTACTTACTTATAATCAAGAAATGCAATTAAAAGCATCCAGATATCATACTAGTAGATTGGCGAAGGTGAATAACATCAAAATCTATATTGAAAAGGGAATAGAAAATCAGACATATGATTTGTTGATAAGAATTTCAATTCATATGCCCTTTCTAGAGATCATTTTTGTAAGCCCCTAGGCAGAAAGGACTAGAGAAAGGATAGAAGGAAGTGAGGGAAGGAGGCAAGAAGGGAAAAAAAGGAGAAAGGAAATAAAGAAAAAAATGAATGTTCTCTCAAATGTTAACTAAATTGTGAAATAAACAAGGTGAAATAAACAATATACCCTGCAGCCATTAAAAATAACATGGAATCTATGTTGATTGGTTTGATGTAAGCATGTCAGATTGTATAAAAAAATTAATACATTGTACCCCACACAGGCATAAATGTATTCATGATCTATGTGCATATGACTTAATAAAAAAAAAACATAGAATCTTTTTGTCATGGATGAAAATCATAAATCTGTATAAATATATACAATATTATTCTTTCAAAGTATATATGTAAAGAACAGTTTGTATGGCGTGATCCCAAATACACAATATCGGTTGTGTAGGCTTGTGTGTGTATGAATCTAGGCATAGAGAAATATATAAAAGAGCTCTCATCGATACATTCACAGTGGTTATCTCTTGGGAGAATTCCATGTGATTATTTTCACATTAACCTTTATATGTTTCTAATAATCTGAGTTTTAAAAATAATGAGCACGTCTCAGTTTTAAAGTAATAAAGCTGCTTTTCCAATGTGAGTCATCTAATGAGATGAGAGTTTACTACTAATGTGGTAATCGATTCCAGTTAAAGTCACATGCATAAAGTTACTAAAAAAGATGTCTTCTTTGAATAACCTTTTTATTAATTTTGTTTTCTTTTCTTCTTCCCCTCTTCACCTTGGAAAGCAGAGAGGGAAGGCAGAACACAGGAAGCACTTGATTTATACACCAAAACTAAAACCATTATTTCATTTGTTTTTTAGTGATTTTAGTAACTGAATTTTATTTTAGGTCAGTATTTTTTTAGTTACTTAGAGATAGAATAGAAGGTAGTATTAATGTGTCATCAGCATGTTTTAAGAACCCAAACAAGACATTAGTGTGGCTCTGGGTGGGTAGGTGGAAGAGAAAACCATGAGAAATTCTAAAAGTGGGGTTAAAAACAGAAAACAATTAAAAATTCACAAAAAAGACTACAGTATAGAATGGATTCAGAGGAGTAGTCCAAAACAACGGTTTATATAAGTCAGTGTTCATAGCCAGCATTCATTGATTCATCCTTTGGTCCAAATCCAGTCAGATATTATCTCCAGGTGCAATATTTGGCACTGAGATGAACACTAAATTAAATATTTATTGGTGCCTTAGCACTGTCAGAGCCCTGTTCCAGCCCTGACCCAGGTTTGTTTGCAGCAGGAAGTGCTACATGATACTTAATCCCGACCTCCCTAAGATTCAACAATTGTCATCTTATTTCAAATGGGATCTTATTTCATTTCTAGTGTGAGTTAAAAGAGGCCAGCTGTCTTTTACAAAGTGAGTGTCTGGCCATAATTACACCCTTAAATATTGAGAATCATATGAATTGTTTGCACTTTTAATGAAGGAAGGTTAACCAATATGGCAGGTAATGACTATCCTAAAAATCTCAGATACTTCACAACTATATACTCCATGTAACAGTGCATTTCAAATGCCTCACACTTTAACCTAGCCATTCCAATTCCAGAATTTTCCACTAATGGTATCTTCTGTAGATATAAAAACTTATTTACAAATTTGAGCACAACATTGTTTTTAACAGAAAAGAAAAAATAACCATGAAAACATGCTAAACATCCAAACAATAAGAAACCAGATAAATAAATTTGAATATATATGGACAATATTCATACTCATTAAAACCCACTAAAGTTAATTTTCTTTAAAATGACAATTTTTAGAACCAAACTGTGAAATACTACTGGCATCACTAGAGTGAAGAAGTTTCACAGCTCCCTTTGTGAATATGCTTTCAAAATGTTTGATAATCACAAGCCAATGCCTCTTCTATGTTGCATACTGGGAAGGCTGAATTGTGTGGCTAATATTTATAACTGCCACTTGAGTGCTATCTTCATGTCTCCTGCACACGGTGGCTCGAGTTATCTTTACTTCTCAAGTACCATTTCCTTGTGCCTCCTTCTTTTATAGTTTTGATCTAAGAATACTTCCCTGGCCCATCTTTTCTAGATTGACTGAATTGTATAATTAACGAGGAAGCATCTCAGATTTGTCCACGTATTAAAGTGGTTTAGAAGATGTTTCATGTTGGTGAAACTCAACGCAAAATAATAACACCCACTCAGGCCATTTTGTGTTGAACTGAGGGACCCCAGGAGGGAGAGACAAGGGTATGGCCCCCTCCAATGTTCCTCACTGGCTTTTATTGAAATGTCAGATGTAAGAAAATACAGCACAGTAGAAAGCTTCAAAGAGAGAGTAAAGATTAAAAAAACAAAGAGTTCATCTTTAACTGTATGATTGACTCCCCCAACACATTCTGTTTACTGCATTTCTGTCTTGCATTTTTCTTATCACTGCTAAATATAACTTAGGGCTGAGACAGTATGCTGTGTCTAGTTAGTATTGTTTTTCATACTCATGGCCAGCAGTGATGCTTGGCTTTTTCCCATATCACTCTGTCCCTGATGCGTAGCATTTTTAACCCTATCCTCTATCCTACAATTTGGGTATATAGTAATACAGGAAAAACTGAGTATGTAATTTAATCTGTCATTTTGAGAAGACTGCTCCTAAAGGGCACATGTATGGAGCAGTCTTGATGTTGTTCCAAAGGGCTGTCATCACATTATCTAGGTCACACTACAAGCAAAGTACTTAGAAATCGTTCATTCCAAGGTTTTAGATATGAGAGATATTTTGATCTGAAATAGATCATAATACAAAAAAAGTAGAATTGCACATGTCACATAATTGGGCATGATCCAGAAAAGATATATTTTTCTCTAACATGGAAAGTGACTAAAAAGCCTAAGTTAAGAATTTATAATTACTTTGCAAGGTCAAAAGATAATCTTGCTGGTTATTATTGGCTTCTTTTTAAAGAGATAATTTCATTATAAACCTCTGCTACAAATTTTTTGAGCCAGTTATTTTGAACTCAAATTTCCAGCAATCTAGATACTGGCAATAGTTTTGTGTTTATTTAGTTCGGTTCAAGGATTCAATTTTACCTTTGCCACTTCTCTTTCAAACAAATGGTCACATCACAAAGGCACAGATTTTGGATGTGGTTTAATGAAGTATGCAGAGAGATTTTCCTAGCTCCTGTCAGTCCACTTTCAACAACTGTTAAATTACTAAATGGAAATATTTCACAATTTGCCTTTACTGATTCCAAACTTACATAGGAAGTAGCAATATATAAGCAGAACATGAGGTATGACAATTAAGTTCACAAACTCATATCCTAGAAAATGTGCTACATACCTCTTTGCTGAATATCACTACATTACCTTCAAAGTACTCCCCTTGGGAAGCTATGCACGATGCCAGTGTCTAGTTCATACTTCAAAGCAATTTTGGAACTCTTTCTGGAATGGCCAACAGAGTGATCATTTTATTACTCTCAATGTCTTGAATGTCATCAAAACGTCTTCCTTTCAATATTTACTTTATATTAAGATAAAGAAAATAGTCACTAGGGGGCATATCAGGTGAATAGGGAGGGTGTTCCAACACAGTTTTTGTTTCCTGGCTCAAAACTCCCTCATAGGCAGTGGTGTGTGGGCTGGTGCATTGTCATGATGAAGAGCCACACCTTCCCATGCCAAGATTTTCAGTTAAGATTTTCCTGTTTCTCTATTGATATTTACTTAGTCTGCTATGCTACTTACAGTCAGCCAATGATTATGACACACAATTGGACACATTTTTGCAGTGTTTTCCTCAGTTCTGCTCATTCCTGGCCACCCTGACCTGTCTTCATCAGTGACACTTTCTCTCTCCTCAGAAAATGTTTAATATATTTGTACACTGCTATTTTCTTCGTGGAATCATCCCCATTAACTTGGACTAACATGTCCCCAATTTCATTTCCACTCTTGCCAAGTTTAACGAGAAATTTATGAATATTTCTTCATTGTTCTAATCCAAATACCAACATTTTCAAGACAGCACACAAAAACATGCATCAACAATAATGAACACCACTCAGCAAGACACTGCCACACGTCAACACAAACACAACTGTTACTGATATACAAGGTTATGAAACCTCACTGAGTTGTTTGTACAGTGCTGCCAATGTGCACATGTGGTGGCAAGTTCTTGAATTTAATTGTCAGACCTCTGTACGTGGACTTCAATACAGTTTACTGTTATATGTCCCTCTAGAATTAGTTTCCCCATCTGTGAAATTAAGAGGTCTACCTCGGAGAATTTTCATAAGAATTAAGTAAACCATAGAAATTACATTAAAATTTATTATTGTTTCCACGTTGTCACATAACTTCTTAACACCCTGATTCATTTCTCCTAGTATCAATTCCAAGTTGTCCCAAATTCAGCCTGTTTAATCTTTCTCCCTGCCTCATCTCTCAGCTACATATAGTATAGAATCACTTAGCATCTCTGACATCTTAACACGTTGTTGACTGACAATTTTATGCAGACTATCCAACCTACTGCAATGTGTTAGTATCGGGATGATGGTTTAGACTACAATTTACTCTTTTGTTGTTGTTCTTAAGAGTTTATTTTTTTAGAGCAGTTTTAGGTTCACAACACAGTTGAGAAGATACAGAGATTTCTCATGCACCTGCTACTCCCACACATGCATAGCCTTTCTCATTAATAACATCCCCCCACCAGCGTGATAGATTGGTTATAATTGGTTAACCAACACTGACAATCACTCAAAGTCAATAGTTCATTTTAGGTTTCACTCTTAGTGTCTTCTCATTTTCTTGATATTGTCTTTTGCAGAGGAGAAATATTTTATTGGTATTAATTTTAATAAAGTCCAACTTATCAATTGGACTTATCAATCCACTTTTTTCATGGATCCTGCTTTGGTGTTATATTCAAAGTCACTATCTAGGTTTTCTCCTTTATTTTCTTATAGGGGTTTTATTAGTTTGTGTCTTACATTTAGATCTACTTTTTTTTTTTTTTTTTTTTGAGGCAGAGTCTCATTATGTCACCCTTGGTAGAGTGCCTTGGTGTCACAGCTCACAGCAACCTCAAACTCTTGGGCTTGATTCTCTTGCCTCAGCCTCCCAAGTAGCTGGGACTACAGGTGCCCACCACAATGCCCAGCTATTTTTTGTTATTGTTGCTGTTGTTGTTGTCATTGTTGTTTAGCAGACCCAGGTAACGTTCAAACCCAGCAGCCCCAGTGTATGTGGGCGGCAGCCTAACCACTGAGCTATGGGCACTGAGTCAGATATACAATACATTTTTAGTTAATTGTTGTGAAAAGGTATTAAATCTGTCTAACTCCTTTTTTATTTTGTATGTGAATGTCCAGTTGTTCCAGCACCATTTGTCAAAATGACTGTCTTTGCTCCATTATATTGCCTTTGCTTCTTTGTTAAAGACCAGTTGATTATAATTATGCAGGTTTATTTCTGGGCTCTCTATTCCATTCCATTGATCTATTTGTCTTTTATTCACCAATACCACACTTTAATGTTTACTATAGCTTTATAGCAAGTCTCGATACAATTACATTTCACTCTTTTTTATCATAAGAGTTAATTTTTGCTAAAAGTTGGAATCATGAAAGAATAAATGTAGTTTGCATCATGTAAATTCAGCACCTTTGGGTAGGTATAGCATTGATAGCCAAATATTAGTAGAAGTATTAAAAACATGTCTTCTAAAATCATATCATCTAGTCCTTTTACTTTCATATATCTTTATAAAATGTACCACAAAATTTAATGACTTAACCAACAAATATTTTATTTGCTCATAATTCTAAAGGTCAATATTTTGAACAAGGCCCAGCTGGGTGGTTCTTCTGCTTCAGGTAGTGTCAACTGAGATCATTCACATGGCTGAATTCAGTTGGTGAATGGACTAGGCTAAAAGTCCAAGAAGTTTTCATGCACATGTTTTGTCTTCCAAGGCACCTCTGTATGCCCTTCTCTCTTTCTCTTTCTGTCTCTCTCTCTCTCTCTCTCTCCTGCCTCAAATAACTAATTTGAGATTACTTGCACATTATGATATCAGAGACATCAGAAGGCTACAGTAGGGAGCAGTAGTAACTCAGGTAGCTACTGAATCCCAAGAGGAAATAGTCTAAGAGGGAGCTGCCAATCTCTCAAAGCTAAGCTGCTGATGTTTCACAACAACCCTACTTCCATGTTCTATTGTTTAAAACCAGTTATAGAGCCAGTGTTGATTCAAGAAAAAGGAACAAGATATCACCTCTTGATGACAGGGACAAAAATGAATTTATGGTTGTATTTAACCCACCATACTAATGTCTTCCAGAGATGTTGTAGTGCAATCATGGTGCTCCTTCTGATTCAACCTCATCTTTAGTAGCGATGCAGCAAAGTGATTTGCAGTGGAAATATCCCACAGTGGGTTATGATCCCACCTTAAAAGAATTCCTGCTAATTCCTGTTTATAGAGTCTCTGAATTTTCTACTTGACCTTTCTGACTTCCAAAATCCAAAGATGAGAGGTAATTCAGAAAGAGGAGCTAAACCTCATAACACAAAGATTAAATATGGAGGATGAGTAAGATAAGGGAAGTGGGGGATGTCAAAGTCAAAGGTATGTGTCTTGCTTTATACGGCAGACATAGCTGATAGCTAAGATGATAGCTGGGTACCTACACTGCTACAGATATGAAGGAAATTGCCTTGAACCTCCATTTCCACAGTCCATATGAGTTCCATGTCCTGACAAAGATTGCTGGGGCCTTCCATCTCTGGCCTCCTTCATTTCCCCTCTCTGATCCTGCTGTCTCTGCTGTGCCCCACATCAACCTGGACATGCAACTCTTGGTGTATACACACACACATGCAAACACACATGCAAACACACATGTGTTCACATCCTGTACAAGCTTTCAGAATACAGATAGAGAAGGGTTTGCACTTTAAAACAAACAGCTTTATGAGAACCTCAAACATCTCTTTTCTTAAAACATCCAATGGTCCCTTCACTGATCACTATAAAATTTTTCTATCCCCTCAGTTCACCTCAGTTTCTATCTTCCTGACTCTTCCTTCCTTCTTTCTTTTTGCTTTCATTTCCTGTTCTGTCTTCTCTCTCTCCTTTTCAGGGGAGAGATAAAACAACAGCTTTCTGCATTGGAAACAAATCATATTTCTTCTCTCTGAGGCCTTGGTTGAAGAAGGGCAGCTAAGGCTTTCATGTAAACAAAAATGGTATAGTTCCAATAAAAAAAATTACAGTACAGAAAACTGCTTCTCCTTTGAAACTCTGAAACAGAGAGGAAGGATTCAGGGAAAGGGGAAGGTATCATAAATTCATTTGTGGCTATACTGAGTTTCACATGCCTTCTAGCCATCTAAGTGGAGAGGCCAAATATGGAGATCTGGAGTTCTAGGCTTGAGCACTAGAAATATTTGTAGGTTTATAACATCAAATCAAGTAAAGACCACCATCTGAAACCAGTTTGGAGTTACTGCTGGCCCTTTCTTCTGATTTAGAAAGAGACATTGGATCCAAATCACAAATACCAATAACTCAAGTGCAGAAGTAGGTGGGTTTGCAAAGGATATGATCTCATTTATTGTTTTCAGTCTTATGAAAGTTGAAAAGCTTGAAGAAGAAATGATGCAGTAGGACATTCTGTCCCCAAGTTCTGAGTTCAGTTTCTGTATCAGGAGTCAGGGGCTTTCTTCTCTCCTACTTAACCACATTCTCACCATGGATGTCATTAACACTCTTAAGTTTCCATGTGGCTCCACAGAAAGTGGCACAGCCAGTGGCAGACTTGGTGAATTGTCCTTTCCTTGGCATCATATTTCAGGAAGAAGATCATCATTGTCTTACTGATGTTCTGTTCAGAGGGTGAACTTGATGAAACTGCATTATGTCAAACATTAGTTTGGAGGAGAGTCAAGCTGTAGGGAAAGGAAATGAGTCCATTTTATTAGTCAGAAAGTCGATAGCCCTTGTCTTAGAAAAGATCCTTTTTGAAAAGGCTAAAGTTCATATTTATACAGAAAACCACCATCACTTCTCCATATACCAGTCAAAGTAGATCCATCTATACCTGCCTCCAAACCACACTGGGCAAGTCTTGGGGCCTCACACAGCTTTTGTAAATAAGAAGATTTGGAGAGGATATTTCAATCTCATGCTTAGAGTCTGCCAATCAAAGATGTTATTCTCTTAAATATCATTTTCAAACTTTCAAACTTTTTTTTTTAGAAACTAAGCAGAATGTTTAAATAATAGCACTTCTTGCTTGTCAAGACCCAAGATGCTGGTGGGCTCTTACTTTAAGACAATAGTGAAGGAACACCAGAACACCAAACCATGATTTCTGAACCTTGGTACAAGAAGCTGCTGGTAATGATATTTGTGCTTCCCCTCATCCACCCCACCTTGCCACCAATGCTTTGCCTTAATGTAGAATCCAATTCTTTCCAGAGAACTTCTGTGGCACCCCCAGGTGAGCTGCCCATCCTGTGTACTTTTACATCACCCTGTACTTGTGTCCATCAAAGCCTTTACACTACTCTACTATAATTACCCATTTACATATCTTTCTCCCCCACTAAACGTCCTCCTTGAAAATAAGGACCACACTTTGTCCACCATTGAACTCCCCACACTTGGCACAGTGTCTAGCACAGGTCAGTTGTGCAATATTTGTTAGGTGAATAAGCCTCTTTCAGTGGCATATTCCCATTAGATCTTGAGTGTCCTTGGGAAGGAAGTGGAGAAGCTGACACAAAGTGACTTGGGGGCCTCCTTCATGGCTGAATCATCGGCTGATCTTGTGACTGGGACCCACTGATCTTTCCTCTGTGCTACATCAATACCAGTAGCATGTGGTGCAATCTGCTGTTAGCCCTGCATTCTACTTGCTTTGTCCTCTGTGCCATTAAATTACAAAGCTCAGTATTTTCAGGATACAGGATACAGTATTTTCAGGAGCTAAAAAGAGCCCTAGAGTCTGTTTTTTCATAGTCCAACCTCAGAACTTTATACAAAGGACCCAATCCAGGGAGAAGTGACTTGCTGTAGATCCTGGCCCAGGACTCAGACCTATTGGTGCCTCTCCATTTTCTTCCCATTGGTAAAAAGGTACAACAGCATGGGACTGGATTGGTAAAAGCATGTTTTTTGCCAGAATTAAACCTCCATCCCATCCCTATTAATGGTATGCAAACAAGTGAATTTGAAAAAAGAACATAATTTTCCATTCATCTTTCCATTCTGGTTCCACATGCCACAAATGGAGACCATTTGGTGGGGGCTGAAGAGGTGAGAATAGATCCACGGCATGCAGTTCTGCATCGCCGCTCAGCAGGGCTGTCAGTAATATCTTACTTAACATACTGTCACAGAATTTTCCTTCTGTGTCACCTCGGTCGCTACTGTAACACTCCATAAGAAATAATGCCATCTGTTAAAATACACAAGGCAGGGAAACGCAGCTGCTGTCATCGCACAAAGATGGAATTAGCCAACACTAAGCAATTACTTTCCTTTTAAATTTCACAATTAAAATTTTAGTCTTGCTTTATTTGTATCACAAAAGTCACCACAACACTGTGCCTGTTGAAGTAACAACACCGCTCTCTTGATGAAAACACAGAGGAGGAGGAGCTTAGTTGGGGATAATGGTAATTGTTACTCTGTTGCCTTTTTTATAAATATTTTTGAAATTCCAATGGGCGGTGTTAATTATAGGTAGCAGCACTAAGAATCATGGATTTGCTTTAGCATTCACATTTAGGCTCTCCTAGTACTCAAAGAAGGAAAAACTCATGAAGTGAGATTTCTAGCTGATGAAATGATCATTATGCTACGTATCCAAGATCTTTTTCTTAATTCTCTCCTTGGTAGTGGAAGATTTAATGGAGAAGGAAAGGACCCAGCTCACAAGGAGACAGGTTTCTGATTTGAACAGAAATGAAATTCTGCATCTCAGCTTTTATTCCATTCATTGGAAGGAAGCAGATTGCTGGCTAAATAACAGAAGGGTGGACCTATTCAGAGCTTAACTGCTTCAAAAAGCTGTAAGAGATCAACAATTGCCTTGGCCATACTCCATTATGAGGGTGTCAGCAAGCTGGTGTTTCTCTCTTTGATGCATATTTTAGCATGGGAATCGTATACTATATTTTCTGGCAACAGAGGCAAAACCTGTCTTAACTGTTTTCTGGTGGGCAAATTCTCTTGCAGCATAGAATAAAATCAATGACTTCAATAAAAGGTTAAATTTCCAGGTTTTTTTCCATCTTTTGACCTGTTTATAAATATGAATCATTCGATGAGATTACATACCAGGGATGCCATGAGTGTGGAAATATATAAATGCTTTTTACTTCACCTTTTTTAGATAAGAAGACTCACATATCCACCCTTCTCATAATGTCTTTAATTACTCTTTAACTTGTGGTAGAATTTCTATCTGGAAGATGATATTGGCTTTTTCTTTCTTTTTTTTTTTTTTTTTTGTGGAGACAGACTCTCACTATGTCTCCTTCAGTAGAGTGCCACAGCATCACAGCTCACAGCAATCTCAAACTCTTGGGCTTAAGTGATTCTCTTGCCTCAGCCTCCCAAGTAGCTGGGACTATAGGCCACAATGCCCACCTGGCTATTTTTTGTTGCACTTGTCATTGTTTAGCTGTTCCAGGCCAGGCTCAAACCCACCGGCCTCGGTGTATGCGTCTGACACTGTAACCACTGTGCTACAGGCGCCAAGCCTATATTTGCTTTTAATGACCTTTCCTAGTTGTCTGGTTCATAGAATAGTCCGTATACTAGTCTGCAGATAGAATGATTCTCAAACTATGTGGTAAAAGCACTTGGATCCGCCCCAGAATAAGGCCATTCTAAATTCTGCAGTCAAGACATAAACCTTTAGAAAAACAGCTTATTAAATACCAGATACTTTATAAGATATCTTATAAAATTAGTTATGTTTAAAATCTATATAGAGGTTGAGTTCCCAAACACAGAAAACTCCTTCAGGAGGAAGACCATTCTTTCTTTATTTGGATGCCTTGTGAGATATAGAACAGTGTCATCAGAAAAGCAGGCTCAACTTTTATGGACTAATGAGCTTCAGATCTTAAAACCTGGAATGTTTCCATTTTAGAATTAAATGTGTTGGTGTGTTATTGTGATTATATATCTCTACACACATGTAGATTTTTATCCACAGCTCCTGGCTCTTAACTCCCATACCTCTTATTAGAGTCTTTGGTTATAATGTTGGGGCACTTTAGTCTGAGAAGGGGGGCCTCAGGAAACAAAATCAATATCTATCTCTCTCTCTCTCCTCTCATCTTCTCCTGCTCTCCTTTCACCTGTCCAAGACAGGACTCTAATCTGATCGTGAGTCCGAGTCTGAACAGACAGGTCTTTCTGGGTTTCCCCACTTGGTCTATTAGTAGGAGACCATACCCTTTTCATCCAATCACATTTCTGCATAGTTGTCAATCACACCTATGTAATGAAGCCTTCATTAAAATCCTGAAAGGTATGGGTTTGCAAAGTTTCCAGACAGCTGAATAGGTGGGGGTTCCTGCAGCCTGGCATTTAGGTAGGGGATGGGAGCTCTGCACCCCTTCCCCCATCCCTTGCCCTCTGCATCTCTTCATCTATGTCCTTTGTGACATCTTCTACAATACATGGGCAAATATGCTTCCCTGAGTTCTGAGAGCTGCTCTAACAAATTAAGTGTACTCAAAGAGGGGATCATGAGAACACTAATGGGAAGCCGGTTGGTCAGAAGTTTTGAAGGCCTAGACTTATGACTGGTGACTGAAGCAGGGTCTGTCTTGGGTACTGAACCCTCAAAGTGTGGGATCTAATGCTATCTCCAGGAAGGCCATGTTAGAATTGAATTGTGGTACACTCTGCTGGTGTCTGCTGCAGAATTGATAGCTCGCTTGGTCACAGGTAGAAACACACACTCACATATACATTTGGCCACAGAAATCTGTGTTGGTAAGTGTTTTGGTGTGAGAGCGCATGGAGGGGGGTGGATTTTTCTTAAACAGTTAGTCATTAGATACCCCAAGTGGGGTAGGGAAGGGGAAGGCTACCTAACAAAATTATTCTCACAAACAAAACCTGGACAAATTCATTATTCATATACATGGATTTTTCCTGGCTCTACTGACCAAAATCTTGACAAATACAATGATGTCTGATGCATTATTATGTGGAGAAAACTCAGTTTTATCACAGACTGTAAGACTTGAGGTCCTTAATACAAAGGGTCCTATTTAGAAAGAAATTGCAATCTGTAAATATAATTCACAATCAAGGCTCTCAAAGTCACAAAATAGTCATAACTACATCTCTGATTACTAATTGAATCAGGCATTACCAGCACTTAAGTGAAGACCAACCAACACTGGAAGCCCCTGGGCCATGCTTGTCTGCATTTTACATCATAAGACACATGTCTGGACAGCTTTTGGTTCTAAAAGATGCTGGGTTATTGTAGATTTATTTATAAAAGAGTAAAGATGATTTGCTAGGCATTGTACCAATCGTTTCTTTCAACTGCAGTAACACGTATAGTCTAACATGAATAACATGCATTAATAATGCTCTCCTTTGTGTCTGACCTGGCCGGGGAGACACCTAAAGTCAGTTTTCAGTTACCATGCTGAGCTCCTGTTTTATATTATCCCTTCTTTTTTCTGAGCTAATCTTAAAAGAATGCCTATCAATTATGAAAGTACATAGTTAAGAAGCCAAAAAGAAAGTAAGGATGATTTTTCCCCATGCAATGTATAAGAAAGGATCTTAATGGTCTCAGAGAGGAAAACATACTTGCATATATAATCTGCTCAAACCACCCAATTTCTCATTACATTCCTTAGTTTTCCATCTTTTTCTAGTCCTTCATCTTTTAAATAATCCCTTGACTTTCCTACCTTCATCCTGTTGTTCTCTTTTGGGTCACATAGACTGACTACGTATCCACACCAAGACTCAAGTTCTTACAGACATTTGGCATAATCTTTTCACATAACATACAAACATTGCTCAAAGTAGCACTTGGTGGGGAAACATATGCAAATCTTTCCCCCTTGATCAAAATCGGTAAATGGGGGAAAAAAATCTCTTAAGCATGAAAGAAATTAAATAAAATCTTCCTCACTTTGGAATTTAGATTTTTCTCAACTACAATTGCTGGCTTTTTTTCCATGCCAACTATTTCCCCTGAGAATGGACAGTTTCATCTAAGTTAAAAAGTAGAAAAGAATGAGCTTAAAGATGGGTGAAAGGGACCCAACACTATTAGTTCTGCCTCTGTACCCAGATGTGATATGAAGTAGTAAATAGGCTAGCTAAAGACCTTAGTGTTAGCTAGCATCTCACCTACTCCTACACGTGCACACATACCAGATGGCTCCATGACTGCCAGGAGGTTTTAAATGAAGCAATCATTTTATCTGCAGCTGGAATACTCAGTATTTACCAGTTAAATAAGATGTACGTTTATTCAAATGGATCTCGTATAAAAGAATTAGATCTCAAAAAATGTGTGTTTTCTTTCTTCAAGTTCCTAAAAATTTGAAAACCTGGTGAACAAGATTCCCTCTCTACCCTAGCCAAATCACATTCAGTACCCAATTTAGTTAGATTCCACTTGAATAAGCATATGACAATTTCTCTTTACTCAATATTTATGCAACTTCTTAAATCAGATTTGAAAATCAACATGCCATCAAGTGTTTGTCCCACATTGTCTTATTTAGACCAGAACAACCAGTTCATCAGAGTCTATGTGAATGTTTTCAAAAATTCCAATCTATGGTCACTTGCTCTGGTAGCTCCTCAGTATTTAAGCAATCCCCACTCCCACTATATCTCAATCTGACTTGTTCTAAAAACATGCTAGGTTTTATCCTGTGCAATAAAATCCTAACCATATTTCTGTAATGTTTTAAATTTCTCATTGAGTGATTCAGCCATTAAAAACTATTATCCACATAGGCTCTTTTATTTTACCTAAGATTCTTGAAATAACAGAAAACATGACAATAACTTAATTCACATATGATTCTGCCCAACTAATTTTCCCATTTGTATAAGATATTGGGAGCCCTGAAACTAGGGTAAACAAATAAGACCTTCAGCTCAGAAATAGAGTATAAAAATGGAGTATGGGTGGTGGCAAGCATCCATATCTTCTGGTCCCACCAATATGCTATATTCATTTAACAGTATGCAATGAATTAACAAGAATGAATGCATGGTTCCTGGGGTAAACCATGAGCATTTCTGTCTGCCTAGAAAGTACCCTTAAGTACCTCCTAAATAGTCATGCATACAGAAGTTAATCAGTACAATGAAATTAGGGAATCACCTCTCTCCCAAGAATCCTTCTAATCTTATGTTGCTGCAAAGAAATACCTGAGCCTGGGTAACGTATAAAGAAAATAGGTTTATTTGGCTCTCAGCTCTATAAGCTGCACAAGAAGCATGGCACCAACACCTGCTCATGGTGAGGGCCCCAGGCTGCTCCTACTCATGGCAAAAGGAAAAGTGGAGCCAGCATGTGCAGAGATCACATGATGAAAGAGGAAAAAAGAGAGGGAGGTAGGTGTCAGGTTTTTTGAAACAACCAGCTTTCGTAGGAACTAATAGAAGGAGAACTTACTTATTGCCTAAAGGACACCAGGACAGCACCAAGCCATTCAGGAGGGATCCACCCCCATAACACAAACACCTCCCATTAGGTCCTTCCTCCAACACTGGGGATCAAATTTTAACATGGAATTTGGAGTGCTCAAATGTCCAAACTATATCTCCTAAAGAAGAAAGAGTGAGGAGAATGAGAGAAAGAAAAGTATGAGAAAAGAAAAAGAAAAAAATTTTTTCACAATTTAATTTTTATCTTTTTTGTGAAGCTTTCTATTTGGACTTTATGGAGTAAGCTCAGCTAATGGCAATGTTGCGGACGTCACAGTATCAATGCTCATTGAAAGCACAAAGCTTCAGGAAAATTTGAAAGGCAAACTCCTGAGAAGAATATGAAGAATAGCTCCATATAATTAACACTGCACATTACCTGCCAACCCATTATGCTACAAAAGTAAAACCTAATCACAATTTAAATTATCAGTACGTTTTTGCCCCATTTTGCATCTCAACAAGAGAAGCTCAAGAAAATATCCTATTAAAATATATAATTTGTTCCATAACATGTATTGACATATACTATAAGTCAAGCAATACCTTGGCCAAAATATATATGCCAAATTCTTAAATTGCTCCTGTATAGCATTGCACAAATCCATTATAGTTTAGACAACCAAAATAAAAGTGCTTTTCTCCTCACTCTTCATTATGCACTGAATTGTGTCCTCCTCAAATTTATATGTTGAAGCCCTAATCCCCAATGTGACTGTTTAGAGATAGGGCTTTAGGAGGTAAATACAGTTGGATTAAGTCATAAGGGTATAGCTTTAAATCAATGAACAAGTGTCCTTTACGAAGAAAGAGTCTCCCTTTTTCCCTTTCTCTCTCCCTTCCCTTCCTCACATACCCTCCACCAAGTATGCACAAGGAGAAAGGCCATGTGAGGACAAATGAAGAAGGTGGATGTCTATGAGCCACAAAGAGGAGCCTTTAGTAGAAAGCAACCCTGATGGCACCTTGATCTTGTACTTCTGGCCTCCAGACTGTGAGAAACAAATTTTGGTTAAGTCACCCACCTTTGGGCTGACATTTTGTTATGACAGCCCAAGCAGACTGATACGCCTTTGTTATATTAGCCATGATTTTTATAAAAGTACTGATATAAATTTCTTAAATAGAAGCCATCAGCCTTCATCAGACTTATATTTAAAAAAAAAAAAACAAAAAAAAAGGAGAAGGTAGCCACTAAGGTGGAAAATCCTCAGGGGCAGATCTTATTAATACAAAGGAAAGTTATTGAGTGTGTTTGGGACATGCTAAACCCTCATCTCTGCACTGGGAGAGAGCCATGAATGAGGACACAGTCACGAACAAAACAGAGGAGAACGTGCTAACACAGAGACTGCATTCTGGTGTGAGAGGTAAATAATAAATGTGAAAACAAATAAAATAATAAAATAATTTTGATTAGCAATAGTACCATAAGAAAAATAAAACAGGTCAAGGTAGTGCAGATGACTGAGGGCAGGTCAGGCATTCAAGGTAAGGCGTGAATGAAGCAATGTAACCAGCCTTGACGATGAGGACAAAGATCAACATGAGCAAGGGGCACATCAAGGGCTATGACTCTGAGACAGGTACAAGCTTTCTGAAGATGGAAAGTGCATGGATGTCACCGGAGAGTGGTGGCAAGAGGAAGTTACCAACAAGGGAGCAGGGAAGTAGGAAGGGGCCACTGCATATAAGTCCAAAGGAAAGAATTAGGCACCCATCATCCAATACAAAGCATTGGAAGCTACTTCAGAGTTACAAAAACAGGGAAAAATGACATGGTCTGATTTATATATATATATATATTTTTTTTTTTTTATTGTTGGGGATTCATTGAGGGTACAATAAGCCAGTTACACTGATTACAGTTGTTAGGTAAAGTCCCTCTTGCAATCATGTCTTGCCCCCATAAAGTGTGACACACACTAAGGCCCCACCCCCCTCCCTCCATCCCTCTTTCTGCTTCCCCCCCATGACCTTAATTGTCATTAATTGTCCTCATATCAAGATTGAGTACATAGGATTTATATTTTTAAACATCACTTTGGCTGCTAGAAGATGAATGATAAGAAAGACAATAGTACACGTTGGGAAACCAGTCAGGTGGCAATTGCAATAACTTAGGTGAAAGTGGTGGTGGCTTGGCCCCAAGGCAGGCGGGGGCAGCAGTTGATTTAGTGTATATCATATATTTTGTAGGTAAAGTGTCAATACACACTCTGATGGCTGTATAGGATCAGGGGAAAAGGGAATCAAGAATGACTTTTTAGGTTTAAGAAGCAAAGCAGATAATAATTTACTTACATGTCTTATTCAGTTGAGTAATTTCACTATACCCTGCCTGGTCCAGAGAAGGCGTCCAGTCAATGTTTATAAAAAAGAACAGAGAAGAGAAGAGGGGAAGAGAAGGGAAGAAGAAGAGAGAAATAGAGGAAGAAGACAGGCCCTCGCTATAACTTTACCCAAAAGAAAATATTGCTGCCTTTTATAAATACACAACTATTTAAATAGAATAATACCTGAGTTTCCCAAAATTAATTCCATAGATATTCAGCATATATTACACATCATTAAATATAGTAATTATTGTGCCTAATAACCACTAAGCATTGCAAAATTCCAAAAAGCTTTTTCAATAAAAAGAAATTTAAATTATCTGAAATATAGATTTAGAATTAAGTACATATTATATCTTTCTATACAAAATGATACCGTTATGCTACTTGGCCATTTACAAAGCCAAATATTTTTAACTCAAATATCCATTTCCTGACCATGTCTCAGAATAGCTAGTTTACTGTATTATAAATTTTGATGCATTATTTTGAAGACCAAGTCTTAAATATGTCACTTTAAAATTCAGGGAATAGGGACAGGGAGACAAGATGGCGGACTGAAGCCAGCTTTCAACAAAGGCTCCTGTCCAGAAGGAGAGTTAAGGGACAGGAATTCAGTAAGTATCCTGGTGGACTTGAGCCTCACCAAGAGAGAAGGCTGAAGAACGCACATCAACACCGCTGAGGCAAGTTGTGATCACAAGGACGCAAACAAAAGGTACAAAATCCACCACCAAGCGGACGGGAGTCCCCCTTCCCTATGAGACCGGCTCATGAGCCCCACAATTGAACAAGCGGGCAGAAATTAAAGCCCCTCCCACTACACTCCACGGGAGAGACCTTCTAAAAACTGGACCTACCTCCCCTACTGGGGTGCCGTGGCGTTCTCCTGCCGGACATAGGGCTGAATAAAACTTTGGGAATCCTCTGCCGGCAACCCTGAATCCCCGGCGCTCCCCTCCCGCCCACTGAGGTCTGGAGGCCTGTCCCCCAGGACTTCGGATCCTTGGGTGATTTCTCAAGGGGAGTGGACAGTCCCCGAGTTGCGACTGGTCAGCATTGACTCTGAGGCGCGCCGAGTGAGGAGAGGGCACCGGGCTGAGGGGGAGTCACGCCTCGCGGCACTTCCCTGCGGTGCAGTGCAGCAACCCTCCCCGGGCATACGGGGCCCAAGACTGAATAAGACTCTGGCCTCCCTGCTGAGAGCTGAGAACCCCTACTCTCACTCGGGGTCTGAGGGCCTATCCCCCAGGAGTTCGGCTCCTTGGGTGATTTCTCGAGGGGAGTGCACAGTGCCTGAGCTGCGTCAGGTCAGCGCTGACTCTGGGACACGTGAGCCAGGAGAGGGCACTCCGCTGAGGGGAAATCAAGCCTTGGCGGCACTTCCCTGCGGTGCAGTGCAGGAGCCCTCCCCGGACCGTAGTATTGCGTGAAACTGAATGAAACTCTAGCTTCCCCCCGCCCCACTCCCAATCCGGGTCTGGGGGCCCATCCCCCAAGAGTTCTGATTCTTGGGGGATCTCTTAAGGGGTGTGGACCCAGCACAAACTGCGGCCGCTCAGTGCTGACTCTGGGGCGCGGGACAGAGGAGAAAAGGGTCGCCTGAGTGCCCACACCAGAGCAGCAGTTCCCTGGAGGTAGATCAACAGCCGTTTTTTCTTTAACGGCAGAACGCTCACTTCTGGATATTCTGAGGCCACACCCCCTGTCTCCCTGGGCAACCAGAGGAGGCCACCGGTGACACGGCTCACAAACCCAGAAGCCTCCAGGGCGGGGCCGACCCAGAGAGGTGTTCAGACGCAATTCTCCAGCAGCAAAGACGTTTGAACTCAAAACAGCCCGTCTCCTGTAGGCGACGACAGGAACAGAGACAGAACCTCACAAAGTTGTCTGTTCTGTTCTGTTCTGTTAGCAGCATCCATCAGGGACGGGGCTAAGCCTGAGTGAACACCTCCTTCCCATCACCTGCATCAAACACTCAAAGATTTCAGGCCCCATCTCCTCCTGCTAGATAGCGGCAGTCTGCGGGGGCCTGGCAGACTTCCTTGCGATTCAGGCAGGTGCAAACCCCTGGAGTGTCTGTTCACTGCAGGCAACTGGGTTAGCCATCTGCAGAGATACCAGTGACTGGGTCTGACGGAGGGGCAAAGTGGGGAAGGAGACGTCAACCTTCCCAGACTGCTCTGTTTGCGGGGTGGCTCCTCCTGACTCCACGCTGCACTGGGGTGAGCTGTCTCAGAGGAGTCACCAGGCCCCTGTGATCCAGTTCCCAGAGACCTCTTGAACCCTTCCACCTGAGACAAGTGCCGATTGAGACAGTTGATTCGGACCTTTTGAACTGGGCTAATAGACTGAGGACTTTTCAGGTGGTGCCCTGTGTGTGCGATTGTAGGAAGGTTTGATTCTCCTTTTCCAACTGGGGCCAGAGGTGGGCAGGCGGGGTGACTTAATTGCTGATTTTTCCACACAGCTGAGACTTCAAGCCAGAGTAGAAGTTGCAATAGGATCGAACAGAAACCAGCTGAAAACAAGACAGAACCACTTTGCTCCACCACACCAGACAGGGCCCCAGTTTCTCAGGCCACAGCACTGTACGGGCCCTCGATAAAACCCCAGGGGAAAAACCAAAGGGAGTAAACCATGGGGCGGAATCAGCGGAAAAACTCTGGTAACATGAATAACCAGAATAGATCAACCCCCCCAAGAAAAGATACGGCAGATGTGATTGAAGATCCCATTCATGAACAACTGGCTGAGATGTCAGAAGTCGAATTCAGAATTTGGTTTGCAGACAAGATTAATAAAATGGAATTAGGAATTCGAGGAGAAATTCAAAAACTGTCTCAAGAATTTAACGAATTTAAAGACAAAACCACCAAAGACTTAGACACACTGAAACAAGAACTTACAGCCCTCAAAGATATGAAAAATACAGTAGAATCCCTCAGTAACAGAATGGAGCAAGCAGAAGAAAGGATTTCTGACATTGAAGATAAAGTCTTCGAACGCTCCCAATCTCTCAAAGAGGAAGAGAAATGGAGAGCAAAAACGGATCACTCACTCAGAGAGCTCTCAGATAATTCAAAAAAAAATAACGTAAGGGTTATAGGAATTTCGGAGACTGATGAAGTGGCAGCCAAGGGCACAGAGGCCCTTCTACATGAAATTATGAAAGAAAATTTTCCAGACATGCCTAGAGAATCTGAAATTCAGATAGCAGACAGCTTCAGAACCCCAGCACGATTCAACCCCAATAAGCCATCTCCCAGACATATCATAATTAGCTTCACTAAAGTTAACATGAAAGAGAAGATTCTCAAAGCAGCCCGGCGAAAGAAAACTATAACGTACAAAGGTAAGAATATTAGAATAACTGCAGATCTCTCTGCTGAAACTTTTCAAGCAAGAAGAGGCTGGTCATCAACTTTTAATCTCCTAAAGCAAAAAAACTTTCAACCCAGGATCTTGTATCCAGCTAAACTGAGTTTCATCTATGATGGAGAAATTAAATACTTCAGTGACATTCATATGTTGAAAAAATTTGCCATAAGTAAACCAGCTCTTCAGGATGTTCTCAGACCTATCCTCCACAATGACCAACCCAATCCTATACCACAAAAGTAAACTCACTCAGAAACTTCGGATCAAACTCCAACTTCCACACTGGCGAAAGGATTAAAAATGTCCACTGGACCTTTGAAAAACTCGATACCCAAAATTCCACCAGACTTATCCTTACTCTCCATCAATGTGAATGGCTTAAACTGTCCTCTAAAGAGGCATAGGTTAGCTGACTGGATACAAAAACTTAAGCCAGATATTTGTTGCATACAAGAGTCACATCTCAACTTAAAAGACAAATACAGACTCAGGGTGAAAGGATGGTCATCCATATTTCAGGCAAATGGTAATCAGAAAAAAGCAGGTGTTGCAATTTTATTTGCAGATACAGTAGGCTTTAAACCATCAAAAGTAAGGAAGGACAAGAATGGTCACTTCATATTTGTTAAGGGTAATACTCAGTATGACGAGATCTCAATTATTAATATCTATGCACCCAACCAGAATGCACCTCAATTTATAAGAGAAACTCTAACAGACATGAGTAACTTGATTTCCTCCAGCTCCATAATCGTTGGAGATTTCAACACTCCCTTGGCAGTGTTGGATCGATCCTCCAGAAAGAAGCTGAGCAAAGAAATCTTAGATTTAAACCTAACCATCCAATATTTAGATTTAGCAGACATCTACAGAACATTTCATCCCAACAAAACTGAATACACATACTTCTCATCAGCCCACGGAACTTACTCCAAAATTGATCACATTTTAGGTCACAAGTCTAACCTCAGTAAATTTAAAGGAATAGAAATTATTCCATGCATCTTCTCGGACCATCATGGAATAAAACTTGAATTGAGTAACAACAGGAATCTGCATACCCATACAAAAACATGGAAGTTAAATAACCTTATGCTGAATGATAGCTGGGTCAGAGATGAGATTAAGAAAGAAATCACCAATTTTTTGGAACAAAATGACAATGAAGACACAAGCTATCAGAACCTCTGGGACACTGCAAAGGCAGTTCTAAGAGGGAAATTTATAGCACTGCAAGCCTTCCTCAAGAGAACGGAAAGAGAGGAAGTTAACAACTTAATGGGACATCTCACGCAACTGGAAAAGGAAGAACATTCCAACCCCAAACCCAGTAGAAGAAAAGAAATAACCAAAATTAGAGCAGAATTAAATGAAATTGAAAACAAAAGAATAATACAACAGATCAATAAATCAAAAAGCTGGTTTTTTGAAAAGGTCAATAAAATAGATAAACCTTTGGCCAACCTAATCAGGAAAAAAAGAGTAAAATCTCTAATATCATCAATCAGAAACAACAAAGACGAAATAACCACAGACTCATCAGAAATCCAAAAAATCCTTAATGAATATTACAAGAAACTTTATTCTCAGAAATATGAAAATCTGAAGGAAATAGACCGATACTTGGAAGCACGCCACCTTCCAAGACTTAACCAGAATCAAGTGGAAATGTTGAACAGACCCATATCAAGTTCAGAAATAGCATCAACTATACAAAACCTCCCTAAAAAGAAAAGCCCGGGACCAGATGGTTTCACGTCAGAATTCTACCAAACCTTTAAAGAGGAATTAGTACCTATATTACTCAACCTGTTCCAAAATGTAGAAAAAGAAGGAAGACTACCCAACACGTTCTATGAAGCAAATATCACCCTGATCCCCAAACCAGGAAAAGACCCAACAAGAAAAGAAAATTATAGACCAGTATCACTAATGAATATAGATGCAAAAATATTCAACAAGATCCTAACAAACAGAATCCAGCAACACATCAAACAAATTATACATCATGACCAAGTTGGTTTTATCCCAGGGTCTCAAGGCTGGTTCAATATACGTAAATCTATAAATGTAATTCAGCACATAAACAAATTAAAAAACAAAGACCATATGATTCTCTCAATTGATGCAGAAAAAGCTTTTGATAATATCCAGCATCCCTTCATGATCAGAACACTCAAGAAAATTGGTCTAGAAGGGACTTTTCTTAAACTGATAGAGGCTATCTACAGCAAACCCACAGCCAATATCATAGTGAATGGAGTTAAATTGGAATCATTTCCACTCAGATCAGGAACCAGACAAGGCTGCCCATTGTCTCCATTGCTTTTCAACATTGTAATGGAAGTTTTAGCCACCGCAATTAGGGAAGAAAAGGCGACCAAGGGTCATATAGGGTCAGAAGAGATCAAACTCTCGCTCTTTGCAGATGATATGATTGTGTATCTGGAAAACACTAGGGACTCTACTACAAAACTCCTAGAAGTGATCAAGGAATACAGCAGCGTCTCAGGTTACAAAATCAACATTCATAAATCGGTAGCCTTTATATACACCAACAACAGTCAAATTGAAAAAGCAGTTAAGGACTCTATCCCATTCACAGTAGTGCCAAAGAAGATGAAATATTTGGGAATTTACCTAACAAAAGACGTGAAAGATCTCTATAAAGAGAACTATGAAACTCTAAGAAAAGAAATAGCTGAAAATGTTAACAAATGGAAAAACATACCATGCTCATGGCTAGGAAGAATCAACATTATCAAAATGTCCATACTACCCAAAGCAATATATAATTTCAACGCACTCCCTATTAAAGCTCCACTGTCATATTTTAAAGATCTTGAAAAAACATTACTTCGTTTTATATGGAATCAGAAAAAACCTCGAATAGCCAAGACATTACTCAGAAATAAAAACAAAACAGGAGGAATCACACTACCAGACCTCAGACTTTACTACAAATCGATAGTGATCAAAACAGCATGGTATTGGCACAAAAACAGAGAAGTAGATATCTGGAATAGAATAGAGAACCAAGAGATGAATCCAGCTACTTACCGCTATTTGATTTTTGACAAGCCAATTAAAAACATTCAGTGGGGAAAAGATTCCCTATTTAACAAATGGTGCTGGGTGAACTGGCTGGCAACCTGCAGAAGACTGAAATTGGACCCACACCTTTCACCATTAACTAAGATAGACTCTCATTGGATTAAAGATTTAAACTTAAGACATGAAACTATAAAAATACTAGAGGAGAATGCAGGGAAAACCCTTGAAGAAATTGGTCTGGGTGAGTATTTCATGAGGAGAACCCCCCGGGCAATTGAAGCAGCTTCAAAAATACACTACTGGGACTTGATCAAACTAAAAAGCTTCTGCACAGCTAAGAACACAGTAAGCAGAGCAAGCAGACAGCCCTCAGAATGGGAGAAGATATTTGCAGGGTATAACTCTGACAAAGGTTTAATAACCAGAATCCACAGAGAACTCAAACGCATCAGCAAGAAAAAAACAAGGGATCCCATCGCAGGCTGGGCAAGGGATTTGAAGAGAAACTTCTCTGAAGAAGACAGGCGCACGGCCTTCAGACATATGAAAAAATGCTCATCATCTTTAATCATCAGAGAAATGCAAATCAAAACTACTTTGAGATATCATCTAACTCCAATGAGACTAGCCTATATCACAAAATCTCAAGACCAGAGATGTTGGCGTGGATGCGGAGAAAAGGGAACACTTCTGCACTGCTGGTGGGAATGCAAATTAATACATTCCTTTTGGAAAGATATATGGAGAACACTCAGAGATCTAAAAATAGATCTGCCGTTCAATCCTGTAATTCCTCTGCTGGGCATATACCCAGAAGACCAAAAATCACAACATAACAAAGATATTTGTACCAGAATGTTTATTGCAGCCCAATTCATAATTGCTAAGTCATGGAAAAAGCCCAAGTGCCCATCGATCCACGAATGGATTAATAAATTGTGGTATATGTATACCATGGAATACTATGCAGCCTTAAAGAAAGATGGAGACTTTACCTCTTTCATGTTTACATGGATGGAGCTGGAACATATTCTTCTTAGTAAAGTATCCCAAGAATGGAAGAAAAAATACCCAATGTACACAGCCCTACTATGAAACTAATTTGGGACTCTCACATGAAAGCTATAACCCAGCTACAACTTAACAATAGGGGGAAGTGGGAAAGGGGGGGGTGGGTAGAGGGAGGGGAATCGGTGGGATCACACCTGTGGTGCATATTACAGGGGTATTTGCGAAACTTGGTAAATGTAGAATATAAATGTTTTGGCACAGTAACTGAGATAACGCCGGAAAGGCTATGTTAACCACTGTGATAAAAATGTGTCAAATGGTTTATGAAGTGAGTGTATGATGCCCCATAATCATATCATTGTATACAGTTATGATTTAATAAAAAAATAAATAAATAAATAAAAAAAAATTCAGGGAATAGGTAGAAAGCTTCACTTTAAAAGGAACTTTTTCCAGCCTGTGATGTGTATAACCATATCCATTATTTTCCTTACTAGAAATCACTGGAATGGCCATTAACTCAAAACTGTGTGGTTTTTTTCTTTCATTTATGCATAAAAGTATTACTGTGAAAATTTGAGGGAGCTGCATGAATAAAAGATACTGTCTCTACAGAGAAGTTGAGATTAACATTAGGACTCAACTGTGATCTGTTTCTATGGCTACATTTTAAATGCAAAATAAATAATTAGTTCATATTGCAAGTAATGAAGAGGATCAAATAACATATAGGGTGAATCTGGAAACTCAAAAAAGTCATCTTGATCATTCAACTCAACAGACAAAACAGTGTCAAAGAGGCAGGGGCTGGGTGAGCTACACCAGAAAGGGCAGTTTGAACACCCTTGGGGGGGTAGCACAAGTCTTGATTCACATTAAATGTAACTGTGCTGAAGAAGGCTAGTCAAAGAGGGTGGCGCCTCTGGCTCAAAGAAGTAGGGCACCAGCCCCATATGACAGAAGTGGCGGGTTCAAACCCAGCCCTGGCCAAAAACTGGAAAAAAAAAAAAAAAGAAAGAAAGCTAGTCAAAGACACATAAGCACTTATTCAATATGGAAGTCCGTGAAAGTTTGTCACATCTGGTATTAGATATTTAACTTCTTAGTTTCTGGGTGGCAAATTTATTTTTTAATTTGGCCAAGTCCTAAGAACTATTTAAATGTTAGTACCCAGTTCAGTGCAGTTTTGGAAAAACAAAATTAGGAAGTGGGCTGCAGAGATAAATGATCCTGGTATCCCAGGGCCTGCAGTATATCATACCTGGACACAGCACGTCTGCAGGTCCATCTCGAGATCTCTCTACCAAGCAGAGAGCAATCCAACCTGAGGAGACACAGCTGCCTGCACATCCCTCAGAGAATCTCTGGGGAAAACCAACAAATTTCCTTCTTTTCTTCAGCCGCCATTTACTCTACAAAACTATCATTCAAAACCAAATCCTTTAAACATTCAGATTATTGGGGGTATTAAGGGAAAACCTCAGATACATCATTGACTTCAAGACTCCATCAGAAGCACCTCTTGTTCACCTGTCACTTTGTCAACTGGAAAGCCATGCTGTGATGTGGGGCTTGGTTCAGTTCCCATAGTAAGCTGCCTTGTAACTCAGGATGGATTCATGCTGAGCCCTCAGATTCCTGATCTTCCACATCCCCTTCCCCTGTGGGCAGGGCTGGCAGCTCTGAAAGAGTGCTCAGGTTCTGCTTTCTTCTGAACGACTGAGGATAGCTCTATGCAGAAGTCCTAATGAGAAGATACGAGAGAAGGCCATGCCAGCAAGAACACTGCACAGCTTCTCTATAAAACGCAAAGGAACCTTGGAAGCCTTCATCACACACCAAAGAGTAAAACAAACAAACAAACAAAAAAATCAGATTGTTAGCTATCTTTGCACATTGACTGTCTTCACTTGCCCCTACTTTTTACCAGCATTGTCAAGGTACCCGATGTCACCCTGGTGGCAGTTGATTTTGTGACTGATTTTCTCCAGGTTCACTTTTTGAATTTCTCTGGATAGAATGAAGCAGGTATTTCACAGAATACTGTCTAATATTAGTAGGTATCTAGAACTCCATTAAAAATGTAACAAACAGAGTACATTCTATAAAATGACTTTCCTTCCTACCATGAAGACAGAGTTTATTCCAAATTGACTGATAATATGCCCACTTTAAGTACCTTTTTTCAAAATGATATAAACAGAAAAATTACAAAGTCTGTGACATTGACAAATCCATGTTCTGTTCATGGTTACTGATTACTGGGAGGAACAGGGGAATCTGTTGAGATTGGTGGCATATTTGGTTCTCCAAAGTACGGGAGTGGGAATAGCCAAAAAGTTTACAGCAAAGAATCCCCCAAGGTATGACTTTCTTTAATAGCATAACAAGATTGACCTGCTTCACAGAATAACGTTGGCTATCACGCTAAGGAGAGAAACATGATTCTTGCTTGCCCTTAGAAAAACAGATGAAAAATATACGGCTTATAAAACAAAGTGGTCTGGAAATGTGGGGTTACTTATAAGAAATGTTTTGTATTCTTAATTCAGCAACAGAAGCAACATGATTTGTGGTTCAGTTTTAGGCCCCAGAATAAATGGTAGAAAGAAGGGTAAGAAAAGCAGTTTCAATAAAGTGGGAAAGAGGGAGAAGGAATCGAGAAGGGCAGCTTCCTCTCAGCCTTGCCTTCTATCACTTTGCAGTGACAGAGGAAGTCAATTATGTAGCACAGCGTCATCTCACACAGTTCGATCCCCTGGCTGACCTTCTTTGAACATACTTCCCTGCAGGACATCTTGACAAGTTGCCCTGCAAACTAGCCAAGAATACTTTCACTACCTGTAGATCTAGAGAAGCTCATTAAAAATACACTGAATGTGGCATTGGACTGTAAATTACTTTAAAATGCTCAGATTTTTTCTCTTCTCTCTCAAATTGTACAGAACAATTATTAAGCTTTGCCACAGAAAGGTAGGTCCACAATATCTGTTAGCATGACAGAGCTTTACCAAGCTGCCAGTCATCATACACCACAAAGAAAATTAATTTTATGACCATGTTAAATCAAATCTTATCACAAAAGGAAGGGAGGGAGTGAAAGAGGGAAGGATGAGAGGGAGAAAAGGAGGGAGGGAGGGAGAGAGGGAGGGAGGAAGGCAGGAAGGAGGACTTTACAGAACGAAGAAAATTGTAATAGCAATTAATAAATTAAAATTCTTTACTAATTAACATCTCCTAAAGGGCCTGAATACGTTCTTCTATCAATTAAAGACTCTCTGATATGACCAAAAAAAAAATGTATCTTACATCGAACACATTTCTTTCCTGTTTCTCTTTCTCCCTTCTGTAGTGAACAAATGAGAGCACATGAAGGAAACTACAATAATTCATTACTTTGTCTCCTACTGCTTTGCATGTTCGACACTTTTTGAATAAATACAAAGTCATAAATTAGCTTGTAGCAAAACAGAATTAATTGAATGTCTTAAGTAGGATCATCAAACCAAGGTTTGAGTCAATTTATCTGCCTAAGATTTCACTAATGTAATTTCAGCTCATTAGGACAAGAGTTGATGCTAGAGATGGGACATTATTAAAATAGAAAAGGAAAGTATAAGATCAGAAAAATGTGATTTCATCTGTTTCTGCAAAAGAATATCTTGAAGGGTATCTAATGGGTGCTATAATCATAAAACAACTGCCCTCAGAACAATAATCTATAGTTGAAAAAAATGAAGATTTTTCATAGAATCTAAAGATATTTACATATACTTACAGTGAGAAGGCCCTGCCCTTCATTCTCTCTAAGATTCTTGCCAGAAAACATCCAGAAATGCTGCAGGGAAGAACAATCTTGTGTGTGAGTGTGCAATGTGTAGAACAGCACTGTATTCTGTATGTATGTTATACATGAATATAGAGAGACATTATTCTGATTGTTTTCTTGGAGTGAATTTTTCATGCATCAATGTGAAACAAAAATAATTATACACAGCAAGAAAGAAACAGCGGCAAGATTATGGGGAAAGAAGATTTTCCCGGCATTTCCAGTAGCAGAATCAATAATAATCTGTATTCTTCCAGCAAAAAGTCATCCCCACAGGAGAATTTATGGCAGTCACTAAGTATTCTGTCTGAACCAGGTCATGCAACAGTTACACAAATGCCCATTTCTGATCTGTCCCCATTAGGGGGCTTTTTCCTCATAGACATGATATTAAGATCTTGGAACTCCTTATTCAACTGCTGGTAATAAGCAACAAAAAATTAAGGAAAAACTAAATGTTAGACTAAGGCATATATACTAATTGGGCCCATAGACACTATGTCTTTGAGGGGCTATTTCATTTGTTCAATTCAAATATGAAAGAATGAACAAATCATGAAAGCTGTATAGCTGCAATCAAATAACCAGAAGTAGAAAAATGATGTAAGCACTTACTAGATGTAAGCATGATCAAGTCATGCAAACTCTAAGTTTTAATATCTTTCTCTGGAAAATCTGGAAAATATTATTAATAGCATCCCTAATATAGATTTGCCATGAAGGCTAAAGTAGATTGCATTCAAAGTACTTAGCACAATGTCTGGAACATAGTAAGCATTTGATACATATCAGCTGCACTACTTTTACTATTCATGAGATAATTTCTCAATTCTCAATTAATTTCTCAACTCTCATTTCACATAGCTTTATACCATGTACCCTATGGTGGTATATTAGAATAGATGTTAAATATTCCCAGTAACTTTGCATACACACACACACACACATATTCTTCATTTTTAAAAAAAAAAAAAAAACTAAACCAGTTTTTTTTTAAATAAGGTGTATAAAACCAAACTAGATACTCTTTATTTCTCTTCTGCTGATAGTAGAAACCAGTTGCTAAAGCAACTCCATATATAAGAGATTTGTGGCATATCTGGCTTCATACCACATGTGATGTACACAGCCTCAGATATTTACAAGGTTAGCATGTTTAATTTTGTGATGGCATTCAAAAAGAAATACACATGTATAAATTCCTATATTTTGAAAGGCATCATATCATCCATAAGTGTGGAATATTATATAAAACTATCCCTTTATATTTTTACTGCGGCACCCCTTTAAAACTATGTTTTCACAATTTTCATATTACTAGTTGAGTTGAAATTATAATTAGTGTGCATTTCTAAAGTTTATGCTCTTTTAAGGGAAAGAGTGTTGTTATTTGCCAGAATTAGAGACGACCTCGCCCAAATGAGAGAAACAAAAGGTTGTTTATTTGGGATGAATTTACATTTATGGCCAGCTAAATATTTCTCTGGTGCCTCTGATCCTCCTCTCTGGTACTATGAGAAGGGAACTTGGGTTAGTTGCTCCCACTCACATCTGAGCAGAGCTGTAATAACAGCAAATGGTCCTTGGAAATCACAATCACATTAGGCTGCTGTTCAAATAGCTTTTAGGGTTGTGATAATAGGAGGCATTCCTAATAACTGGTGACTCTGTGAGACCCTGCCCAGAAGGCCTCCAAATGGCAGCACACAATTTAAATTTTAATCTGGAAACAGTGGAAATGATGAAATTCCAGCTGGGGACATTCTGGTCTGAGGGCCAGTGTTCAGGCTCCCCATTAGATGCCCCAGAGCTTGGTTGAGTTGATGAGTGAATGGCTGTACTCTTTTCACTCTTTCCTGCAACAAACCCATCTCCCACCTGATTCCCTGGAACCTCAGGTCATGTTCCTCTGCTCCCACAGAGGCTGTATTGGAGCTGATCAAACATTCTCACATTGCTGTGATCCAACTAAACACATTTGCACTTGACGTAGTGGAATGATATGTTTATCATTCTGACAAGTGATAACTTTCTGAACTTTTTTCCTTCTATGTTCTGAGTGGGCTTTGGGACATACTTACCCCTGTTAAGCTTCAAATGAGGGCGGAGACAAGATGGCGGACTGAAGCCAGTATTCCACAAAGGCTGCAGTCCAGAAGGAGAGTTAAAGGACAGAAATTTAATAAGCAGCCAGGTGGATTTGAGCTGCACCAAGAGAGAAGTTTGAAGAACGCATATCAACCCTGCTGAGGCGAGCTACAACCCCAAGGATACAAACAAAAGGTACAAAATCCATCACCAAGTGCATGGGAGTCCCCTCTCCCATGAGAACAGCTCAGAGTACCCCACAAACAAATGATTAGAGTTCAAAGGTCCTCCCACTCCACTCCACAGGAGAGAACCTCTAAAAACTGGACCTACCTCCCAGACGAGGGTGCCATGGTGTTCTCCTACCAGGCATAAAACTGTAAAAAACTGTATATATTCTCTACCTGCAACTCTGAGCTCCCAGCACTTCCCTCCACTCTCACTCTGAGGTATGGAGGCCTGTCCCCCAGGAGTCCAGATTCTTGGGTGATTTCTCGAGGTGTGTAGACAAGGACTAAACTGCAGCTGGTCAGTGCTGACTCTGGGGCACGGGAGTGAGAAGAGGACGGTCGGCTAAGAGGGAACCACACCAGAGCAGCGGTGCCCCGAGGCACAGAGCAGCAGCCATCTTTTAGCAAAAATAAGGTTCACTCCCAGATATTCTGAAGCCACAACCCCTGTCTCCCTGGGCAACCAGAGTAGGCCGGGCATCTACTCAGGCGGCAACCACCACACAACAGATCTGGAACAGAAATGCAAGCCCAGTGATTAAAGGGTTTGCCTGAGGCGGTACCTAACTGGATGGAGCGAGGGCACTAGAAATGCATGTGCAGAGCTGGGAAGTTCCCAAGGGCAAGGATGACCCAGAGGACCGCTTTACTGAGCCTAAGACACACCCAGCCCTCAGGGGATCATCAGCCTATAGACAAAGGAAGACAGGTGGCTAGAACTAATAGGCAACTGAATGCAAACCTGCAGGAGCAAAGACAGGGCCTGAGGAGTAGGGTCAGGGAACTCGAAACAGCTTTTGTTCTGCAGGGAAATTTAGCAGGGACAGAAACAAATTCCTGCAAAGTTGTTCTCTTCTGTTCTGTCAGTAACATCAATCAGGGGTGGGGCTGGAACTGAGTAAACACCCCCCAGCCTCCATAAAGTGCCTGAGGATGTCAGGCCTCACCTCCCCCTGCTAGACAGAGGCAGAGAGCAGTGGCCTGCCTCACCAGAAATACATTTCCATGTGATTCAGGAAGGTGCAAATCCCTGGAGTATCTATTCACTACAGGCAACTGGGTCAAAGCCCTGCAGGGCTATCAGTGACTGGGTGTGCCAGAGGTGCAAGATGGGGAAGGAGGCATCAACCTTCCCAGACTGATCTATTTGCTGGGTGGGTCCTCCTGTCTCCATGGAGCACCAGAGCAAACCATGTCTGAGTAGTCACCAGAACCTGCAATCCAGTTGCCAGACACCTTTTAAACTCTCCCACCTGAGACAGGTGCTGACTGAGACAATTGATTTGGACCATTTGAACTGAGCCAATCACCCGAGGACTATTCAGGTGGTGCCCTGGGTATGTGGTTGTAGGAAGGTTTGATTTTCCTTTTCTAATTGTTGCCTGTAAGGGGCGGGGTGTTAATTGCTGGTATTTATCCACAGCTGAGACTTCAACCCAGAGTAACTGTTTCACTAGGGTCAAACAGAGACCAGCTGAAAAGAAGACAGAGCAACAAGGCTCCACCACACCACACAGGTCCCCAGTTTCTCAGGCCATAACACTATACGGGTCCTTGACAAAGCTCCAGGGGAAAAATCAAATGGTGTAAAACAATCACGGGGCAGAATCAGTGGAAAAACTCTGGTAACATGAATAACCAGAATCAACCCCACCCCCCACCCTCAGGAAAGATATGGCAGATGTAACAGAAGATCCCATTCATAAACAGCTGGCCAAGATGCCAGAAATCGAATTCAGAATTTCAATTACAAGCAAGATTAATAGAATGGAGGAAAATTTGGAATTAGAAATTCGAGGAACAATTCAAAAGTTGGAATTAGAAATTCGAGGAGAAATTCAACAGTTGTCTCAAGAATTTAACGAATTTAAAGACAAAACCACCAAAGATTTTGATGCACTGAAGCAAGAATTCGCAGCCCTCAAAGATCTGAAAAATACAGTAGAATACCTCAGTTAACAGAATGGAGCAAGCAGAAGGAAGGATTTCTGACATTGAAAACAAAGCCTTTGAACACTCCCAAACTCTCAAAGGGGAAGAGAAATGGAGAGCAAACCTGGATTATTCTCTCAGAGAGCTCAGGGATAATTCGAAGAAGACTGATATCTGTCTCACTGGAATCCCTGAAAGTGATGAAGTGACCTCACAAGGCACAGAGGCCCATCTCCATGAAATTATGAAAGAGAATTTTCCAGACATGACAAGAGATTCTGAAATTCAGATAGCAGACCGTTTCAGAACCCCAGCACGACTCAATCTGAATAAGACATCCCCCAGGCATATCATAATGAACTTCACTAAAATTATTATGAAGGAGAAAATTCTGAAAGCATCCAGACATAAGAAATCCATTACCTAAAAAGTGAAGAATATTAGAATGACTGCAGATCTCTCTGCTGAAACTTTTCAAGCCAGAAGAGGGTGGTCATCCACTTTCAATCCCCTAAAGCAAAATAATGTTCAACCCCAGATCCTGTATCCAGCTAAACTGAGTTTCATTTATGATGGAGAAATTAAAAACTTTAATGACATTCATATGTTGAAGAAATTTGCCATAACCAAACCAGCTCTTCAGGATATTCTCAGACCTATCCTCCATAATGACCACTCCAAACCTCTACCACAAAAGTAAACTCACTCAGAAACTTTTGATCAAACTCCAACTTCCACAGTGGCAAAAGGATTAAAAATGTCCACTGGACTTTTGAAAAACTCGATACCCAAAATTTTACCAGACTTATCAATATTCTCCATTAAGGTGAATGGCTTAAACTGTCTTCTAAAGAGGCACAGGTTAGCTGACTGGATACAAAAACTCAGGCCAGATACTTGCTGCATATGAGAGTCACATCTTACCTTAAAAGATAAATATAGACTCAGGGTGAAAGGATGGTCCTCCATATTTCAGGCAAATGCTAACCAGAAAAAAGAAGGTGTTGTAATTCTATTTGCAGATACAATAGGCTTTAAGCCAACAAAAGTAAGGAAGGATAAGAATGGTCACTTCAGGGTGGCGCCTGTGGCTCAAGGAGTAGGGTGCCGGTCCCATATGGCAGAGGTGGCAGGTTCAAACCTAGCCCCAGCCAAAAACCACAAAAAAAAAAAGAATGGTCACTTCATATTTGTTAAGAGTAATACTCAATATGATGAGATTTCAATTATTAATATTTATGCACCCAACCAGAATGAGCCTCAATTTATAAGAGAATCTCTAACAGAAATGAGTAACTTGATTTCCTCCAGCTCCAAAATAGTCAGAGACTTCAACACTCCTTTGGCAGTGGTGGATAGATCCTCCAAGAAGAAGCTGAGCAAAGAAATTTTAGATTTAAACCTAACCATCCAACATTTGGATTTAGTGGACATCTACAGAACATTTCATCCCAACAAAAATGAATACACATACTTCTCATCAGCCCACGTAACATACTCCAAAATCGATCACATCTTAGGTCACAAGTCTAACTGCAGTAATTTAAAGAAATAGAAATTATTCCTTGCATCTTCTAAGACCACCATGGAATAAAAGTTGAACTCAGTAACAACAGGAATCTGCATATTCATACAAAAACATGGAAGTTAAATAACCTTATGCTGAATGATAGCTGGGTCAGAGAGGAGATTAAGAAGGAAATTGACAAATTTTTGGAACAAAATGACAATGAAGACACGAATTATCAGAACCTATGGGATACCGCAAAGGCAGTCTTAAGAGGGAAATTTATAGCACTGCAATCCTTCCTCAGGAGAAGAGAAAGAGAGGAAGTTAACAACTTAATAGGACATCTCAAGCAACTGGAAAAGGAAGAACATTCCAACCCCAAACCCAGTAGAAGAAAAGAAATAACCTAATTAGAGAAGAAATAAATGAAATTGAAACTAAAGAATTATACAACAGATCAATAAATCAAAAAGTTGGTTTTTTGAAAAGGTCAATAAAATAGACAAACCTTGGGCTAACCTAACCAGAAAAAAAAAAGAGTAAAATCTCTAATTTCATCAATCAGAAATGACAAAGACAAAATAACAACAGACTCCTCAGAAATTCAGAAAATCCTTAATGAATATTACAAGAAACTTTATTCTCAGAAATATGAAAATCTGAAGGAAATAGACCGATACTTGGAAGCACATCACCTTCCAAGATTTAGCCAGAATCAACTGGAAATGTTGAACAGGCCCATATCAAGTTCTGAAATAGCATCAACCATAAAAAATCTCCCTAAAAAGAAAAGCCCAGGACCAGATGGCTTCATGTTAGAATTCTACCAAACCTTTAAAGAGGAATTAGTACCTGTATTACTCAACCTGTTCCAAAATATAGAAAAAGAAGGAAGACTACCCAACACGTTCTAGGAAGCAAACATCACCCTGATCCCCAACCAGGAAAAGACCCAACATGAAAAGAAAATTATACACCAATATCACTAATCAATATACATGCAAAAATATTCAACAAGATCCTAACAAACAGAATCCAGCAACACATCAAACAAATTATACATCATGACCAAGTCGGTTTTATCCCAAGGTCTCAAGGCTGGTTCAATATACGTAAATCTAAAAGTATAATTCAGCACATAAACAAATTAAAAAACAAAGACCATATGATTCTCTCAATTGATGGAGAAAAAACTTTTCATAATATCCAGCATCCCTTCATGATCAGAACACTTAAGAAAATTGGTACAGAAGGGAAATTTCTTAAACTGATAGAGGCCATCTACAGCAAACCCACAGCCAATATCGCATTGAATAGAGTTAAATCGAAATCATTTCCACTCAGATCAGGAACCAGACAAGGCTGCCCATGTCTCCACTGCTCTTTAACATTGTAATGTAAGTTTTAGCCATCGCAATTAGGGAAGAAAAGGCGATCAAGGGTATCCATATAGGGTCAGAAGAGATCAAACTTTCGCTCTTCACAGATGATATGATCGTATATCTGGAAAACACCAAGGATTCTACTACAAAACTCTTAGAAGTGATCAAGAAATACAGCAGCGTCTCAGGTTACAAAATCAGCATTCATAAATCAGTAGCCTTTATATATACCAACAATAGTCAAGCTGAAAAAACAGTTAAGGACCCTATCCCATTCACAGTAGTGCCAAAGAAGATGAAATATTTGGGAGTTTAATCTAACAAAGGACATGAAAGATCTCTATAAAGAGAACTATGAAACTCTAAGAAAAGAAATAGCTGAAAATGTTAACAAATGGAAAAACATACCATGCTCATGGCTGAGAAGAATCAACATCGTTAAAATGTCCATACTACCCAAAGCAATATACAATTTTAATGCAATCCCTAGTAAAGCTCCACTGTCATACTTTAAGGATCTTGAAAAAATAATACTTCATTTTATATGGAATCAGAAAAAACCTCGAATGGCCAAGACATTACTCAGAAATAAAAACAAAGCAGGAGGAATCATGCTACCAGACCTCAGACTATACTATAAGTTGATAGTGATCAAAACAGCATGGTACTGGCACAAAAACAGAGAGGTAGATGTCTGGAACAAAATAGAGAACCAAGAGATGAATCCAGCTACTTACTGTTATTTGATCTTTGACAAGCTAATTAAAAACATTCAGTAGGGAAAGATTCCCTATTTAACAAATGGTGCTGGGTGAACTGGCTGGCAACCTGTAGAAGACTGAAATTGGACCCACACCTTTCACCATTAACTAAGATAGACTGTCACTGGATTAAAGATTTAAACTTAACACATGAAACTATAAAAATACTACAAGAGAGTCCAGGGAAAATCGTTGAAGAAATTGGTCTGGGCAAGTATTTTATGAGGAGGACCCCCCAGGCAATTGAAGCAGCTTCAAAAATACAGTACTGGAACCTGATCAAACTAAAAAGCTTCTGCACAGCCAAGAACACAGTAAGTAAAGCAAGCAGACATCCCTCAGAATGGGAGAAGATATTTGCAGGTTATGTCTCTGACAAAGGTTTTATAACCAGAATTCACAGAGAACTCAAACGTATAAGCAAGAAAAGAACAAGTCATCCCATCGCAGTATGGGCAAGGGGCTTGAAGAGAAACTTCTCTGAAGAAGACAGGTGCACGGCCTACAGACATATGAAAAAATGCTCAGCATCTTTAATCATCAGAGAAATGCAAATCAAAACTATTTTGAGATATCATCTAACTCCAGTAAGATTAGCCCATAACACAAAATCCCATGACCAGAGATGTTGGCGGGGATGTGGAGAAAAGGGAACACTTCTACACTGCTGGTGGGAATGCAAATTAATACATTCCTTTTGGAAAGGTGTTTGGAGAACACTTAAAGATCTAAAAATAGATCTGCCATTCAATCCTATAATTCCTCTACTAGGCATATACCCAGAAGACCAAAAATCACATCATAACAAAGATAATTGTACCAGAATGTTTTTTGCAGCCCAGTTCATAATTGCTAAGTCATGGAAAAAGCCCAAGTGCCCATCGATCCACGAATGGATTAATAAATTGTGGTATATGTACACCATGGAATATTATGCAGCCTTAAAGAAATATGGAGACTTTACCTCTTTCATGTTTACATGGATGGAGCTGGAACATATCCTTCTTAGTAAAGTATCTCAAGAATGGAAGAAAAAGTATCCAGTGTATTCAGCCCTACTATGAAACTAATTTATGGCTTTCACATGAAATCTATAACCCAGTTATAACCTAAAAATAGGGGAAAGGGCGGGAAGGGAGGGGGGAGGGGGTGAAGGGAGGGTAATCAGTGGGATTACACCTGTGGTGCATCTTACAAGGGTATATGTGAAACTTAGTAAATGTAGAATGTAAATGTTAACACAATAACTAAGAAAATGCCAGGAAGGCTATGTTAACCAGTGTGATGAAAATGTGTCAAATGGTCTATAAAACCAGTGTACGGTGCCCCATGATCACAGTAATGTACACAGCTATGATTTAATAAAAAAAAAAAAAGCTTCAAATGAAAGCTGGCAGTTGCATATCAGGAGCAGGAGTAAAACACTTTTCCCCCCCTACAGTAAGCAATAACTCTTAGGATAATAACTCAACACAAGTTAAATAGCTGAAGGCGACATTAGTGGGACCCTGTCAGCAAGGAAGAGAACAGCTGGCCATGTGAGTAATCATCACATGTCATTACTTTGGAAGTCCACTCCCAGTTCTACTACCAACTTGTATTTCCTGAGTGTTCAGGCAGTAACACAGATGAGAAAGTATCATAACAGGACATCAGAGGCAGAACTCTAGATTTCAGTCTTTGGCAATTCCAGATTTGGTTTCTGATAAGCAGGGAGGAAAAAAACTTACTAACTGAAATATAATAAAGTTGGGAACAGAAACTTGAAATATTCAATACCTCTCTCACATCTCCAATTAACTTATTTTTAATAGCAAACTTTCTATTCCCAATGTATATCAATGACTTCCAAGAATGGCAATTTGTCTCTCAGACTCAGAGTATGAATCTAACAAGAGAATGAACATTAATACCTAGATGCCTAGAGTAGTCGGAGTGCAAACTCAGCTACTTCCATTGGGCTCCATTAGGAAACCTATTTCAGTACCCCAATACACTCAGCAGCAGAATTAGAGAGTCGTTGTTTTTTTTTTTTTTTTAAACCACACACAGGAGCAAATTTCTTCAAGGTGGAAATGGGAATAAAAACTAGTGTTTTGGAATTTTTTCCTTGCAGATAGTCATCAAATGAGGTACAATATTTGCTAACAGAGGGTAATTTGAATTATCCACGGATAGTTCAAAAACACAAAGAGTTCATTACCAGATATCTCTATTTAAAATAGATTTGCTTTTGTTCATCAGTGCAGTGCACATGGCTGGGAAATGGCAAAGTGCCAGAATGAAACTGCTCCTAATTTTCAGAGGAGGCCACCAGCTAATTACACAGTCTGCAGGTGTGAAGAGAGAAGCTCAAAGTAATCAATAGCAGTAATTAATCTGCTAGACTGGAGCTAAAGAGCTAACAGCTGGACATCAGAAATGGACACATGCAACAAGATCAGCAATAATTACCTCTTTAAATATTGAATTTCCATAGCAACAATTAGGCATATAAATAAAGGCTGGAAACCAAGGCTTTGAGGCATGACATTGCATGGCAAACACAACATCCCCCAAATCAACCCTTTTAATAAAACACCAACAATATGCTTGGGCTGGGTTGACTAATTTCCAGGGTTGGAAGAAACCAAATATAGCTCCTTCAACCTCAGACTTCTTGGCAGGTTGTCATTGGCTAGCTGGGCTCTGAGCAACAAAGATGGCCCCAAAAGTTTGCATTAAGCAAAACAGCAATGCCCTCCCTAGTACCCTAACAGATATAAGACATATTTCCTCTCAACTGTGAAATATGTTTCTTTGTTAAGAATCATGAAATCTCTAAGCAAAATTCTCATTTAAGGTGCTAAAGACATTGGTCTTCAAGACAGCATTTGGGCAGTATTTTGAGTCTTCTCAAAAACAATATGACAAAGGAAAGACCCAGACATTGAGCCTTCTCTAATACTTTTTGCCTTGTGGAAAGAATAAAGAAAACTTTTCTTTAGTGCATTTTGTATTATTTTTTAGGTGACGGGAAAGAGGAAGATTATTGTTACTGAATGTAAACAAAGTGCCTGGCACTATGCTAACATATTTAATGTTCTTCAACCATTTGAATCTAACAATATCGTTGTTTGACAAAGCAAAATAGTGTAGGTAGACAAAACACTTGCCAGGAGTCCATAGTCAATAGATGGGAAATGGAGGGCCATAATTTGAACTTAGTTTTTAGGGGTGTGGTTAAGATTTTACTAATGAACTCAGAAGTCTTACAGTAAGGTCTCTTTTCTCTAAAATATATCAAATTAATGCTATTATTTGAAATGCTATTTAAATTATGCTATTTATGTTCTATCATTGCTACAAAAAATCAGTGATAGGTTAGATGACTCAATGATTATTTATTCAATTTTCTTCCCTTTTAGGTGTATTGGTTTTGCTTTTAGTTCACAATTTCCATGATCCTTATTCAAACAAATAATTATTCTATAGAAAAAGAAGTAATAAACAATGATTACTGGTAATTTACCCAGATGTATTTCATCTAAAATCGAGAAGTCATTTTTGAGATTCTATTCTTTCTGCCAAGTACTAAGCAAGGCACTTTTTGTGCATTACCTCATTTAATTTTCATGACAATATTATCAACTATATAATATAATATCCCCAGTGACACTTGAGAAAAATGAGGTTAAGCAATGAGAAAAATGAGGGGTCTAAGCAATATTCCCATGGACCCATATGTTAGCACAAGTTTCCTTGAATTAGGACTTAGAGTTAATATATGCTTTGTCTCTACTCCCATGCTAGACCCCCTTACATTGTCACTTCTTGTTGTTATTGTTTTTTTTGTTGTTGCAGTTTGGCCAGGGCAGGGTTTGAACCTGCCAACCTCGGTACATGGGGCCAGCACCCTATGCACTGAGCCACAGGCACCGCCCTACATTGTCATTTTTTTAAAGCATTAACTCCTACAACCCCAGGGTTGGCATTTTTCTGTCCATCCAAGGTCTCTAATGACAGTGGCATCATTTTGCTAAAGAACACATGGGTGAGAGCTTATAATTGCTGGGTTTGAATTTCAGTTCTACCAATAATCATGGTTTCCAAGCTCCCTATAAAATTATAGAACCTGCATAGTGTCATTAAGGGCAAAAAGAGTGTGTGACTGTTCAGTAGTGAGCACAGGCCAGGTGTATAGCAGAAACCCTTACCTGTGAGGTCACTGCTGTCTCTCTAACCCTCCTGTCTCATCCCTGCACCTTTTATTCTTATCGCTCCTTTTTATTTCCTCCACCTCCCATCCAGGTCAGGGCCCTTACTCTTGCAGTGACGACTTCCCCATCTCCCCATCCTTGGCAGCTCTAGCACCTTGCCTACATGGATGAGGGAAGTGCTGATTCTTGCTGTGGCATAAATGTGTGAATGAATAAAGCACATCACTGCCTGCCCATATGCACACAGATTTGTGTAGACCTTGGTTCACGCAGATGGCCTGGTTACCACTGGAGATATGTCCTTCAGGAAGACAAATTGAAAAACAAGTCAACTCTCAAAGGACTGTCTGAGAGTTGTATAATAGTATGCCACTTCACTGAAGTCTGCTTTTTGCTCCTAAATGGTGCCTTCTTGCTATGTCTTCACATGGTGAAAGGGAAGACTTCTGGTCTCATCAACCTCTTGTAAGAGCACTTATCTCATTAGGGCTTCACTTCCATAACCTAATTATTTCTTGAAAGCCCTACCTCCTAATACCATCAAGTTTCGAATTAGGTTTCAACATATAAATTTGGTGGAGTCTCAAGAATGGAAGAAAAAGTACCTTTCATGTGAAGGTCCTACATTAGTTTGAAACTAATGTAGGACCTTCACATGAAAGCTATAACCCAGTTACAACCTAAGAATAGGGAGAAGGGGGAAAGGGAGGGGGGCAGAGAGAGGGGGATTAATGGGATTACACCTGCGGTGCATCTTACAAGGGTATATGTGAATCCTAGTAAATGTGGAATGTAAAGGTCTTAGCACAATAACTAAGAAAATGCTACAAAAGCTATGTTAACTAGTGTGATGAAAATGTGTCAAACGATCTATGAACCAAGTGTATAGTGTCCCATGATCATACTAATGTACGCAGCTATGATTTAATAAAAATAAATAAAAAAAGGAAAGAAAATAAATAAATAAATTTGGTGGAGACAAAGCATTGAGACCATAGCAATACATAAACTTACTTCAAGTAATACATGGAAAGATATGTAAACTTCCACCACTCTCATGAACTGCCATGTCCAGCACACGTGCACACACACACTCCCTTCAGTTAATTCCTTACTCTCATCATAAATTGCTATTTTATACTTTTCTAAAGGAATTTTCTTATCCCTTAGGTTGTAAGATAAGTAATTAGATGTGTTTAATTAATTTAACAGATTAATTTAAGTAATTAGATGATTTGGGGAAAAAGAAACTATACTTAGACAAATGAAATAAAGATAAGAACTTACCAATTGAGTCTTACTCCCTCTTGTTTTCAGTAGATTTTATTTTGTTTTACAGCAGTTTCAGGTTCACTGTGAGGTTTTGCTGTGAATCTAAAAAGAATAGTTATTTAAGTATTAATTTATCCCCTAGCTAATAAGTTCATTATTTTACCAAGCTGATTGGACATGCCATTATATGACTTCTCCAAGACGATTGATCAGAAAAAAACAAAAGGAAACAAAAGATACTGTGCCAGAACAGTGAGCCGTACCATCTGCAGCACACAGCAGCTTCTGGAGGTTACTCCTGACAGTTCTCATTACACTGGTTTGAGTGAGTGCATGTGTTTGTGGGTGTGTGTGTGTGTTGGGGGTATGGGAGTGCTTGCTTTCACGTGAAGGAATACGTGAGTGTCTGTTTCGGTGCACATATTTGTGTGAGGACTAAAGCAGGTATATCATACAGTAGGCAGTTTCAACAGCGTGACAATATTCCCTGGGCACTTGGGCTCACAGTCCGGAGACCCCCTGCCTTTTGCCACCACCTCCTCCCCCTACTCCCCTGTCTCCTTTGCCCTTGATGAGTTCTTGGCTTACTTTTTGGCGGAGTGTCTTGGACACTTTTTCGCTGTAAGATCAGATAAACAGAACCTTTGAAAACTGATTATTTTCCTCCTATGTGACTTTAAAAAAAAAATTTAAAAAGAAGACAAGAAAATAGAGTAGTGCATGCCAAGCTAGAGGATTTTAAATTTCCCTTCGCAAACTTTGAGGATCCACAGAGAAGGGTTCAAAATTCTCTTGAATGAAGCATCTGAGATCCTATGTCCTTGCAACATTGATGGAGATCAGAGAAACCAAATGAAGTGTTTACTGTCATTATCCATATTTGATGAAGAGGTTACTGAGGCTCACAGAGAATTAATAATTTGTCCACGGTCATCTAATGTCAAGTAATCAAGAGTGAATGCCATGAAAATACACACAACAGAGACAGAGTAGCAGTGGGTAACTTACAGAGGGCAAAGACAAGATGGCTGACTGAAGCCAGCATTCCACAGAGGCTCCCATCCAGAAGGAGAGATAAAAGACAGAAATTTAGCAAGTAACCTGGTGGACTGGAGCTGCACCAAGAGAGAAGTTTGAAGAATGCATATCAACCCCGCTGAGGTGAGCTGCGACGCCAAGGATACAAACAAAAGGGCCTGGACTGCACCTGGTCAGTGCTGATTCTGTGGCATGGGAATGAGAAGAGGATGGTCAGCTGAGAGGGAACCACTCTAGAGCAGCAGTGCCCTGAGGTGCAGCAGCCATTTTTGGCAACAATAGGGCTTACCCTGGAAATTTCGAAGCCACATCCCCTGTCTCCCTGGGCAACCAGAGGAAGCCAGGTATCTTCTCAAGTGGTAACCACCGTGGAACAGATCTGGGAATGAAAGGCAGGCCCCATGAATAAAGGACTTGCCTGAGGCAGTACTGGCCTGGGTGGAGCACGGGGACTAGAAAATGCATGTGCAGAGCTAGGAAATTCCCAGGGCAAGGGCTGACCCAGAGGACTGCTTTACTGAGCCTAAGATGCACACAGCCCTCAGGGGATCATCAGCCTACAGACAAAGGAAGGCAGGAGGCAGGACTGACACCTAACCATGCTGCGAATACAAACCTGCAGGAGCAAAGACAGGGAACTCAAAACAGCTTCTCTTCTGCAGGGGAATTTAGCAGGGACAGAAACAAATTCCTGCAAAGTTGTTCTGTTCTATCAGTAACATCAATCAGGGGCAGGGCTGGAACTGAGTGAACACACCCTAGCCTCCTTCAAGCACCCGAGGCCTTGTCAGGCCTCACCTCCTCCTCCTGGATAGAGGCATACACCAATGGCCTGGCAGAGCAGACATAGATTTCCTTGTGATTCAGGCAGGTGCAAACCCCTGGAGTATCTGCTCACTGGAGGCAACTGGGTCACAGCCCTGCAGGACTATCAGTGACTGGGTGTGACAGAGGTACAAGGTGGGGAAGGAGGCATCAACCTTCCCAGACTAATCTATTTGCTGGGTGGGTCCTCCTGCCTTCACAGAGCACTGGAGCAAGTCATATTTGAGTTGTCACCAGACTCCTGCGATCCAGTTGCCAGAGAACTTTTAAACTATCCCACCTGAGACAGGTGCTGACCGAGACAATTGATTTGGATCTTTTGAACTGAGACAATCACCCAAGGACTATTCAAGTGCTGCCCTGGGTGTGTCATTGTAAGAAGCTCTGATTTTCCTTTTCCAATTGTTGCCTGTGGGGGACAGAATGACTTAATAGCTGGTATTTCTCCACAGCTGAGACTTCAACCCTAGTAACTGTTTCACTAGGGTCAGACAGAGACCAGCTGAAAACAAGACAGAACCACTTAACCCCACCACACAAAACAGGTCCCCAGTTTCTCAAGCCATAGCACTGTACAGGACCTCAACAAAGCTCCAGGGGAAAAGTCAAACGGTGTAAAATAATCATGGGGTGGAATCAGCAGAAAAACTCTGGTAACATGAATAACCAGAATAGATCAACCCCCCAAGGAAAGATATGGTAAATGCAACTGAAGATCCCATTCATAAACACCTGGCTGACATGTGAGAAATCAAATTCAGAATTTGGATTGCAAACAAGATTAATAGAATGAAGGAAAATTTCGAATTAGAAATTCGAGGAGCAATTCAAAACTCAGAATTAGAAATTCCAGGAGAAATTCAACAGTTGTCTCAAGAATTTAATGAATTCAAAAACAAAATGACCAAAGATTTTGACAAACTGAAGCAAGAATTTTCAGCCCTCAAACATCTGAAAAATACAGTAGAAGCCCTCAGTAACAGAGTGGAGCAAGCAGAAGAAAGGATTTCTGACATTGAAGACAAAGCCTTTGAACACTTCCAAACTCTCAAAGAGGAAGAGAAACGGAGAGCAAAAGTGGACCATTCTCTCAGAGAGCTCTGGGATAATTTGAAGAAGGCTAATATCCACCTCATTGGAATCCCTGAAAGTGATGAAGTGACCTCGTAAGGTACAGAGGCCCTTCTCCATGAAATTATGAAAGAGAATTTTCCAGACATGCCAAGAGATTCTGAAATTCAGATAGCAGACAGTTTCAGAACCCCAGCACGACTCAATCCAAATAAGATATCCCCAGGCATATCATAATTAACTTCACTAAAGTTAACATGCAAGAGAAAATTCTGAAAGCTGCCAGACGTAGGAAATCCAGTACCTACGAAGGGAAGAATATTAGAATGACTGCAGATCTCTCTGCTGAAACTTTTCAAGCCAGAAGAGGGTGGTCATCAACTTTTAATCACCTAAAGCAAAATAAGTTTCAACCCCAGATCCTGTATCCAGCTAAACTGAGTTTCATTTATGATGGAGAAATTAAATACTTTAATGACATTCATATGTTGAAGAAATTTGCCATAACCAAACCAGCTCTTCAGGATATTCTCAGACCTATCCTCCATAATGACAAGCCCAATCCTCTACCACAAAAGTAAACTCACTCAGAAACTTTTGATCAAACTCCAACTTCCACAGTGGCGAAAGGATTAAAAATGTCGAAAATCTCAATACCCAAAATTTTACCAGACTTATCAATATTCTCCATTAATGTGAACAGCTTAAACTGTCTTCTAAACAGGCAAAGGTTAGCTGACTGGATAAAAAAACTCAGGCCAGATATTTGCTGCATACAAGAGCCACATCTTATCTTAAAACATAAATATAGACTCAGGGTGAAAGGATGGTCGTCCATATTTCAGGCAAATGGTAACCAGAAAAAAGAAGGTGTTGCAATTCTATTTGCAGATACAATAGGCTTTAAACCAACAAAAGTAAGGAAGGATAAGAATGGTCACTTCATATTTGTTAAGGGAAATACCCAATATGATGAGATTTCAGTTATTAATATTTATGTACCCAACCAGAATGCACCTCAATTAATAGGAGAAACTCTAACAGACATGAGCAACTTGATTTCCTTCAGCTCCAAAACAGTCAGAGACTTCAACACTCCTTTGGCAGTGGTGGATAGATCCTCCAAGAAGAAGCTGAGCAAAGAAATTTTAGATTTAAACCTAACCATCCAACATTTGGATTTAGCAGACATCTACACAACATTTCATCCCAACAAAAATGAATACACATACTTCTCATCAGTCCCAGGAACATACTCCAAAATCGTTCACATCTTAGGTCACAAGTCTAACTGCAGAAAATTTAAAGAAATAGAAATTATTCCATGCATTTTCTCGGACCACCATGGAATAAAAGTTGAACTCAGTAACAACAGGAATCTGCATACTCATACAAAAACACGGAAGTTAAATAACCTTATGCTGAATGATAGCTGGGTCAGAGAGGAGATTAAGAAGGAAATTGACAAATTTTTGGAACAAAATGACAATGAAGACATGAATTATCAGAACCTCTGGGATACCGCAAAGGCAGTCCTAAAAGGGAAATTTATAGCACTGTAAGCCTTCCTCAGGAGAACAGAAAGAGAGGAAGTTAACAACTTAATGGGACATCTCAAGCAACTGGAAAAGGAAGAACATTCCAAACGCCAAACCCAGTAGAAGAAAAGAAATAACCTAATTAGAGAAGAATTAAATGAAATTGAAAAAAAAAGAATTATACAACAGGTCAATAAATCAAAAAGTTGGTTTTTTGAAAAGGTCAATAAAATAGACAAACCTTTGGCTAACCTAACCAGAAAAAAAAAGAGTAAAATCTCTAATTTCATCAATCAGAAATGACAAAGACGAAATAACAACAGACTCCTCAGAAATTCAAAAAATCCTTAATGACTATTACAAGAAACTTTATTCTCAGAAATATGAAAATATGAAGGAAATTGACCAATACTTGGGAGCACATCACCTTCTAAGACTTAGCCAGAATCAACTGGAAATGTTGAACAGGCCCATGTGAAGTTCTGAAATAGCATCAACCATAAAAAAATCTCCCTAAAAAGAAAAGCGCGGGACCAGACAGCTTTATGTCAGAATTCTACCAAACCTTTAAAGAGGAATTGGTACCTATATTACTCAACCTGTTCCAATATGTAGAAAAAGAAGGAAGACTACCAAACACGTTCTAGGAAGCAAATATCACCCTGATCCCCAAACCAGGAAAAGACCCAACAAGAAAAGAAAACTATAGACCAATATCACTAATCAATATACATGCAAAAATATTCAACAAGATCCTAACAAACAGAATCCAGCAACATCAAACAAATTATACATCATGACCAAGTCGGTTTTATCCCAGAGTCTCAAGGCTGGTTCGATATACGTAAATCTAAAAGTATAATTCAGCACATAAACAAATTAAAAAACAAAGACCATATGATTCTCTCAATTGATGCAGAAAAAGCTTTTGATAATATCCAGCATCCATGATCAGAACACTTAAGAAAATTGGTATAGAAGGGACATTTCTTAAACTGATAGAGGCCATCTATAGCAAACCCACAGCCAATATCACATTGAATAGAGTTAAATCGAAATCATTTCCACTCAGATCAGGAACCAGACAAGGCTGCCCATTGTCTCCACTGCTCTTTAACATTGTAATGGAAGTTTTAGCCACCACAATTAGGGAAGAAAAGACGATCAAGGCTATCCATATAGGGTCAGAAGAGATCAAACTTTCGCTCTTCACAGATGATATGATCGTATATCTGGAAAACACTAGGGATTCTACTACAAAACTCTTAGAAGTGATCAAGGAATATGGCAGCATCTCATCCTATTTAACAAATGGTGCTGGGTGAACTGGCTGGCAACCTGTAGAAGACTGAAACTGGACACACACCTTTCACCATTAACTAAGATAGACTCTCACTGGATTAAAGATTTAAACTTAAGACATGAAACTATAAAAATACTACAAGTGAGTGCAGGGAAAATCATTGAAAAAATCCATCTAGGTGAGTATTTTATGAGGAGGACCCCCGGGCAATTGAAACAGCTTCAAAAATACAGTACTGGAACCTGATCAAACTAAAAAGCTTCTGCACAGCCAAGAACACAGTTAGTAAAGCAAGCAAACAGTCATCAGAATGGGAGAAGATATTTGCAGATTATGTCTCCGACAAAGGTTTAATAACCAGAATCCACAGAGAACTCAAACGTATAAGCAAGAAAAGAACAAGTCATCCCATCGCAGGCTGGGCAAAGGGCTTGAAAAGAAACTTCTCTGAAGAAGACAGGCACATGGGTATAGACATATGAAAAAATGCTAAGCATTTTTAATCATCAGAGAAATGCAAATCAAAACTACTTTGAGATACCATCTAACTCCAGTAAGATTAGCCATATCACGAAATCCCAAGACCAGAGATGTTGTCGTGGATGTGGAGAAAAGGGAACACTTCTACACTGCTGGTGGAAATGCAAGTTAGTACATTCCTTTTGGAAAGATGTTTGGAGAACATTTAGAGATCTAAAAATAGATCTGCCATTCAATTCTATAATTCCTCTACTAGGTATATACCCAGAAGACCAAAAATCACAGTATAACAAAGATATTTGTACCAGAATGTTTATTGTAGCCCAATTCATAATTGCTAAGTCATGGAAAAAGCCTAAGTGCCCATCGATCCACGAATGGATTAATAAATTGTGGTATAGGGCGGCGCCTGTGGCTCAGTCGGTAAGGTGCCGGCCCCATATACCGAGGGTGGCGGGTTCAAACCCGGCCCCAGCTGAACTGCAAACCAAAAAATAGCTGGGCGTTGTGGCGGGCACCTGTAGTCCCAGCTACTTGGGAGGCTGAGGCAAGAGAATCGCTTAAGCCCAGGAGTTGGAGGTTGCTGTGAGCTGTGTGATGCCACGGCACTCTACCGAGGGCCATAAAGTGAGACTCTGTCTCTACAAAAATAAATAAATAAATAAATTGTGGTATATGTACACCATGGAATATTATGCAGCCTTAAAGAAAGATGGAGACTTTACCTCTTTCATGTTTACATGGATGGAGCTGGAACATATTCTTCTTAGTAAAGTATCTCAGGAATGGAAGAAAAAGTATCCAATGTACTCAGCCCTATTATGAAACTAATTTATGGCTTTCATATGAAAGCTATAAGCCAGTTATAACCTAAGAATATAGGGAAGGGGGAGACAGAGGGGATGGAGGGGGGAAGATGGGTGGAGGGAGGGTGATTGGTGGGATTACACCTGCAGTGCATCTTACAAGGATACATGTGAAACTTAGTAAATGTAGAATATAAATGTCTTAACACAATAACTAAGAAAATGCCAGGAAGGCTATGTTAACCAGTGTGATGAAAATGTGTCAAATGGTCTATACAACCAGTGTATGTTTCCCCATGATCCCATTAATGTACACAGCTATGATTTAATAATAATTAAAAAACGATACTATGCCAAATAAGGAGACCAGTTTTGCATTATCTCCCTCATAATTCAGTCTTTAAAGTACACAATTTTGCTGCATTGAGGAAACTTCTATAGACAAAATACCTACAAAGGCCTTATTTTAAATATTAGTTTTATATATAAAAATAATAGGTCATTCTTTAGAAAGAATAAAGTCTCATTAATTTGTACTGATTTCACTAAGTCCAAATTTGTAACTGAATAGGCTCTTTGTTAAAGTTTAAACTATCACTGGGAAAAGATATGTACATCAATAGCATTTGGAAAGAGAATGCTTATCCCCACACCCCCATGCATCCACCTATGAGAGAGAACTTCTACCCTACTGTCCAACTGGAAGTGCGTTTAGAGGAACCTATTAGATATATCTGTCCTCACTTGTTCTTCTATATGAAAGAAGCAATTTAACTGGGAAAAGAATCAAGGCAGAGAAAAGAAACAGAGGCAGAAGTAGGCAGGAATAAAAAACATTTGAAAGCAAATAATGCACTTGGAATATCTCCTATGGGTAACTCTATCTGTTTTTTACTGGCAGACTTTGGAGGACTAGAGCAGATCATAATAATACAGAGCGCCATTTGATCTGAATATGACACTAAGAGGACCTTGTTTTCCATGGAAGTTGGCAAAGATTGCATGTTGTTAAACACCAGGGATTTCCATTTCTGAAAATAATTCTCAATCAAAGGAAAGCTGGTTTGGCTGCCACTCTAACTCCAGAAAGAATGAACTATTGATGGGGATTCCACACCCTTGCTGCACATTAGACCAGAGGTTATTCAACTACAACTGTGGGCCAAATCCATGCCTTCTTCCATCTGCTTTTTGTTTGGGGGTTTTCTGCTACTTAATTATGATTTTTTAAATTTATTTTTATTGTGGTAAAATATACACACATGCACAAAATCTCACTCTTTAGCCTTCCTCAAGTGCAGACTCCAGTGGCATTAAGCACATTCACAGTGCTTTGCAAACATCACCACTGTCCATCTCCAGAACTTTTCAACATCCTAGGTTGAAATTCTGTGCCCATTAAATAATAACTCTCCATTCTCAGATATGGAATATGGAGTCAGGAACATTTCATCTTAATTATCATCAAAATAGGGCAGTTTTTAATTGAGGTCCTATTATTTCTGCCAACTACTGAGTAAAGCACTTTTCATGTATTATCTCATTTAATTCTTATGACAATACTATCTACTATGTAATATAATTAACATCTATTCACACTTGAGATAAGTAAAGTTAAGCAATGAGAACAATGAGGGCTTAAACAATATTTCCATGGACTCATATTTTAGCACAAGCTTCGTGTGTCAGGACTGAGAGTCAGTTTACTCTCTCTCTATTCCCATGTTAGACCCCTTATGTTATCACAGGCATTAACTCCTAACACCAGTGGTGGCCAGCTACCAGGAATCATCATCCTACTTCTTCTCATTATGAATTTGACTATTCTAGGAATCTCATATCAGTGGAATTATACAATATTTGTCCTTTTATGTGGCTTATTTTGTTTAGCAATTATCTTCAAGGTTTATCCATGTTGTGGTCAAAGTCAGAATCTCCTTTTTACAACTGAATAATATTTCATTGCATTGCTTACCACATTTTGTTTGTCATTCCTGTTTATGATACTTTTGTTGCTTCCACCTTTTGGTTATTGTGGTAATGGTGCTGTGAGTGTTGTACAAATATCTGCTCAAGTACCTGCTTTCAGTTATTCTGAGGTACATGCTAAGTAGCAGGATTTGTAAGTTGTATGGTAATTCTTTGCTTAATTTTTTAAAGAACCTGCACCTCTTTTTGTAAATAATGTTTTATCGGGACACAGCCATGCACATTTGTTTATGTGTTGTCTGTGGTTCCTTTCACACTGCAATAGCAGAGTTAGTGATTGTAACAAAGACCAGATGGCTTACAAAGTTTGAAACACTGTATAACCTCTGTAAGTTGACCATCCAAGGGACTGCAACAAACTGGCCAACATATAGAGGTGGTCAACATAAGGAACTAGGCCTAGTGTACTGACATGTACGTGTGATGCATGTCCGGTCTATGAACATTAGGACAACTTAAGGAGGTGGTCAATGCAGGCAAATGGTCAAATAAGGAGCATCTGCTATACTTACTGCCTCCCCCAATAGGATTCCCTGAGGCACTTTATAAAATTACAGATTCCCCCAGACACAGTGAATCAGAATCTCTAGGGGCAGGAATCAGAAAGCTTTCATTTACACACTCTTTCAAGGTGGTTCTGACACTGCTAATCATTGAGTTAGCATTTGGAGACAACTGAACAAAGTGGCTTTCAGAAACTAGTACAATATATTCAACTTCCCTAAATGTAAACAATTATAATATCCAATTAATCTCAGCATTTAATAAACCCCTACTGCATACAAAACACTTGAAGGCATGTACACCAGGAATACAATAACACTTTAAAAGCGTGTACACCAGAAATACAACAAAAGCTAAGAAACAAGTGTTACTATGTGTCTTAAGGATGAACAGCCTAGGACCTACCGGAGCCCCTTTCTGAACATACAAAAACATTATCCAGGAAGAGTTATTTTGGCAGCCTCCCTCATATTGATCCATACAATCAGTGAGCAGAATTTCTCTAGCTCAGTAGTTGTCACATCTCTTTAGCTCAGCATCTCTCAACCTCTGACCTATTGATGGCTCCTCTATTTTTCCATCTGTGCTGTTTTGTTTTGTTCTGCTCTGCACTTTCTAAGTCTGCCTATCGATTTCACGCTCCTCCTATCATTCTAGGGATCTTGTGTCTCTCCATTCATCTTAACATTGGTGTGTGTTCAATTTCGAGACCACAGTGGCGACGTCCTATCTGCTCTTTTCTCCCTTTTCAGATGTTCTTTTCTCACTCTTTATATGACCCCATAGAAAACATCTGTGGTCATAGGAACCAAACCATGTTCAACCCAAATACCACAGTAATAACATACAGTATATCCCACAGGAACAATCATGTAATGAAAATCTCTTTGGATTATAAAAGAAAATATTCTGATCTATCCTAATCAAAGACACTCTTACTTCATATAGCACATATTATGAATTAACAGTACAATCTAAGAATTTGGATTTTACTTAGATATTATTAATAAATGGACTGGAGTGATAACAGATTAGGGCTAAGATCATGGCACCAGCATATAACCAAAACCAGTAACCATTTTAGAATACTTCATTTAATCAAGTCAACAAATATCAACATGACCCCCTAGTAGGCAAAAAGGAAACAGACAAACAAACAAAGCACAGTTTACTAATTCTCAGCCTGTTTGATCTTGATGGGCACTTTTGAAAGTTTGAATTTTTGATGATACCCTAAAGAAGCTGAATGATACATTTGGTCATCCTTCATAACTATGTAGATATTTTAGGAGAGCTGTGAACTTCCCTGGTTGTGATTTCTTTCAGTATCCTGCAGAAAGTTCTTACATGTTCCCAGAAAGCATGCCACCTTTCTTGATTTGGATTGGCTGTAATAATATTCCTATTACCTATTATTACAGCCAATTGCACCCTGATCTACACTGATTATAACAGTTCTAAACAGGCTCGGCGCCCATGCTCAGTGGTTAGGGAGCTAGCCACATGCACCAGAGCTGGTGGGTTTGAACCAAGCCCGGGCCTGCTAAAAAAAAAAAAAAAAATAGCCAGGCATTGTGGTGGGAGCCTATAGTCCCAGCTACTTGGGAGGCTGAGACAAGAGAATCGCTTAAGGCCAAGAGTCTGAGCTTGCTGTAAGCTGTAATGCTGGGGCACTCTATGCAGGGTGACATAATGAGACTCTGTGTCAAAAAAAAAAAAAAAAAAACAGTTCTAAACAAATAGAGAACAGTGAACAGTATAGATACACAACCGCAGCAAATATTTTATGCCTTCATTAAAAATTGTTGGCCCAACCTGTGGCTCAAAGGAGTGGGGCGCTGGCCCCATATGCCGGAGGTGGCGGATTCAAACCCAACCCTGGCCAAAAACTGCCAAAAAAAAAAAAAAATTTTGTTGGCCCAGGGCTGGTGCCGTAGCTCATGACTGTAATCCTGACCAGCCTGAGCAAGCGCAAAACCTCCTCTCTAAAAATAGCTGGGCATTGTAGTGGGCACCTGTAATCCCAGCTACTCGGGAGACTGAGGCAAGAGAATTGCTTGAGCTCAGGACTATGAGGTTGCTGTGAGCTATGACACCATGGCACTCTACCAAGGGTGACAAAGTGAGACTCTGTCTCAAAAAAAAAAAAAAAATTCGTTGCCACAGTTGTAAAAGGTTTGAGAATTTAATAGAAAAAGAAACAATGTCAATGTTAATCCTCTTTTCCCTTGTGACTTAAGTTCATTTTCTTAAACTTCAATCATTATTCTGAAACTATCAACTGTTTCTGTTGTATGGAAGACCATTTCCAGTGGCCCTGATTTCCTACATATATTACAGTCTTTTCATTCATCCCCTGGTGGGCTGCTATACGTCCTCCCTTTCAGGGAGCAGGGAGGTCAACAGACCTGGTTCCGAGGCCAGCTCATCACTAATTACCTGCATAATCTTAAGCAACTTCATGAAATTCTCCAAGCCTCAGTCACCTCACCTATAAAATGTGGGTATTAATACTTCCTTTGAGAATTTTTTAAGAATAAAAGATTAACATGTAAGCTGTGAAACACAGAGTTACGCATAAACTCTCAACAAAAAGTACTCATTATCATTCTTTTTATGATTCACCTTAACTCAAATTACTACATTAGTCTCCTCTCTAATCTCCCTATCTCATATCCTGCCCTATGCTGCCCCATTCTGCAGTGGACCCTATTTATTTCAAATTATTGGCAGCATTGCCCCAAGTGTGCCTTTTCTACAATGTGATCCTGCTTCATTTCTTCCTCTGCCCAAAGTTGTTCTATAGCTCACTAACACTTTATCCCAAATATATTCTCACTTTCAGTTCCCTGGGAGGAACTGTATTAGCATACTACTGCCACTATGACAAACTACCCTGAACTTAATGACTTTAAAATACCACAACTATATTATCCCACAGTTCTGGAGGTCAGAAGTCTATAATTAAGGCATCTTCAGGGCTGTGTTCCTTGAGGAGGCTTGCTCTTCCTTGCCCCTGTGTCTATGCATGCCGTCTGCTCAGCCTATACTTCACTTCTGCACTTCTCCATTAGAGTCGGTCTCCAATCTTCTGAGACTCAAATTAAAAATTCTACATGGTGAGGGCCTGGGTAATTGTTCTGACTACCAGCTCTTAGCAGGGCATATAAATTAAAGTAAATGTCAGATGAGAGAAAAAAATGCACCTTTGAGGAGGGAAAAAAATGAAGCTTATAGTTTTTGCTGTTGCTTTGTTATTGTGATTCTTTTGGTTTGTTGTTCTCAATTATTTTCTGATTTTTACCTGAGTTATCTTTTAGTTTAAATTATCCGAGGTGTGACCACAGGTAAAGTGTTAACATAAAATACAAATTAAAGTCCCTGTAGTTCTCAACACTGGCATCACTTAGAAATCACCTAGGGAGCTTTAAAAAATTGTGATGACTTCAAGTCAGAGCCCAAGATTCTAAAGTAATTCTGTGGTATGACTTGGCATTGACACTTTTAAAGCTCTCCGGAGACTCCAATATGCAGCTAACGCTGAGAATCACTGGATTATACATAAGACACAAAGATTTCCTATAGCAATGCTAAGAACAGTATCCCGTAACATTAACAAGACTTGAGTATCAATACCAATATTTGTTACTAAGAAAACATACTATGGCTACTAGCAGATGATTATTCACTGATACACTGTTTAAAAAAAAAAAAACACTTTGTGAGCTTGAGTGCAGATTCCCTTTTCTAATAAATACTGTACACTCTCCTAAGGAAAAGTTTTCCACACTCTCACTAAGTGACTTTGTGCTATGAAGTAGAAATTGTCTCAGCCTCTGAGGAGCTAGTTCTCCTTACTGCTGCATGACTGGCTCATTAAACTTTAGTGCTTGAGCCCCAGTTTTCTTTCTCTGGAGCTTAGCCTAGGAGGTTATTGTGGATCACCAAAAAGAGAGGCAAGTTCCTGCCTGGTGAAGCTCTTTGAGGCTTTATGAGGCCAATGCCTAATTCATGAGTCCTCCAGAGCCCAGATTTTGGCTGAACCATCTGTTTTCCACCAATCTGTCTGTCACCAAACTAAAAGCCTCAATAATAAGAAAAAAATATTAAATAAAGCTCAAATGGTTGATGCACTATATTTTGCTGAAAGTTGTCCCAGGCAATCAATGGAATACTGATCTATGAATATTTAATATCATCTTCTTTCCTAACTCCAAAGATCAATATATCACATGGGGAAGAAAACATGTTTTTCAAAGTTGACCATTGTCTTACACCCTTAAGAGGTTAGAACAAATTTAAGAGCATAGTACTCTTAAAGATAGTACTTGCCAAGATACTATTATTTTCCTCTTTTGGTTCTTATACTAAAAAGAAAGTACTTTAAAATATTGAAAAAATTGACTCCAAATGTTTTTCTGATTAGAAAAATAGAGAGAGATAGTAAATTGCATAACTACTTCCTGCTATTACTTATCTATTACTGGGTAACAAATTATCATAAATTTAGTACACTTAGAGGCTTAAGGCAATGTATATTTATTGTCTCCTAGTTTCTTTGGGTCAGGAGTTCTGGTAGGCTTGTCTGAGCAGGTCCTCTACTGTGGGCCTCATGAGGCTGCAATCAAGGTGTTAACTGGGGCTGTGTTCTCATCTGAAGCTCTTCTGGAAAAAAAAATCACTTCTAAGCTTATTTGGGTTGTTGACAGAATTTTTTTCCTTGCTGTAAGACTAAGGGCTCTGGCTTCTTGCTAATTGCTAGCTGGAGGGTTCTTGCCATGTATATATCCCAACACAGCTGGCTATTTTCTCAAACCCAGCTAAGGGAGAAAGTTCTAGAGAGAGACTACTAGCAAGATAGTTATATAATCACAAGAGTAACATCTATTACCTTTGTCATCTTCTACTGGTCACAAATCACAGCTTCTACCCTCACTCAAGAGGAGGAAATAATATAAGGATATGAACATCAGCAGGGAAAGATCCTTGAGTTTGTTTGCTGCCTTCCTTCTGCCATAGCATGACTTGAGGTCACAGGAGGAGGGGGACTGAACTAACCATTCCACTTATCCAAGATAATTGACTGTGAATGGAGCTTCTTATGCCATGGCTTCCTGATATTGGGAATATGTCTATGACTTTATGGGAACTAAAGAAATCTAACTAAAAAACATCAGAGCTCCTTCTACCCTCTGCTAAAAAAAGTAAAGCATGTAAATTAGAACATATCTGGATATGCTTAAGTAAGTATTCTTGCACAGTCCCAGTCTCAGTAAAAGCATCTGCATAGAGTTCAGGATGACTAATTAACTCAACAGACCACCTGGTAGGATAAAGCGTTGACACAAGATAGAACTCCTATTCCAGCTAAGTAACTTAAGCAAGTCAGGCGCTAAGTGACTATACATTGAAATCAAATGAATCAAGTCTCTGCATTAGGGCCCCACAGGGGGTGAGTGACTTGCCCACAGTCACACCAGCTTAGGATTTCATCTTCATATACCATAGGGCAGGAACCTTGTCATTCAGTCATAGTCAGCTGTCCCCTTCCTCAGTTCCTTACATGGCCATGTGTGTGTGTGTGTGTGTGTGATCCAAAAAAGCTTCAAAATCTGAAACTTTCTGAGCAGCAATATGATGCTCCAAGGACATACAAATTGGAGTATGTCAGACTTTTTATTGTTAGATTAGATTCTAAACCAGCATAATTCAAAGATACCAAAATCTGAAACATTTCTGTTCCTAAGCATTTTGTATAAAAGATACTCAATTGGTACATGTGTGTATCTGTGTCTGTGTGTGTATATATACAGGGATACTCAACATGTATGTATATGCATGTATATATGTACAGTGATACTAAACATGTGTGTGTTTATGTGCATAAGTACGGGGATATGTAACATGCATATCTTCAAAATAAACTTCCAAGCCAGGCCCAGTGGCTTATGCCTGTAATCCCAGCACTTTGGAAGGCAAAAGTAGGAGGATCACTTGAGGCCAGGAGTTCAAGACAAGTCTGGGAAACACAGCAATATTTCCTCTCTACAAATAATCTAAGAAGTAGCTAGTTGTGATGGTACATGTCTGTATTCCAACTACTAAGGGGATTGAGGAGGAAGGCTTATTAGAGCCTAGGTGGCTATAGTGAGCTATGATCTGAATTTTGATCTGCCTGAGTGACAAAGAAAAACCATCTCTAAAATAAATAAATAAATAAAATGTTTAAGAAATCTTTACTCCCGAAGAGAGGAGAGCAAGATGGCGGCTGAGTAACAGTTTCCTTGCATCTGGGCACCGTGAGTCCGGGGAGATAGGACTCAGGCATCTCTGGCTGGTGGGATCTGCCTATCATCACCCCTACGAGGATACAGAGAGTCAGTAAGAGACTTCTGGACCCCAAGAGGAGGACGAAAACAGTGGAAAACCAGCAAGTGGTCGCGTGTGTTCAATCGGTCTAAACCCGCCCGCAACTGTAAGTTCAGTAGCAGTGAGACTGCAAACCAGAAAGGCCTTACCTGTGAACTGTTTTGGTGTCTTTGGACTTGGCACTCAGTTGAGCTGCCTTGGGGACAGCCTGAGTGGGAATGCGGAGAACTTTAGCTGTGGTCTAGGGCCCCAGTCTGAGCTGCTGAGCCAGACGGAGCTAATAGTGTTTGGCTGTGGGCCACAGGGAGCCATGGTGAGCGATCTGCCCCAGCAAGCTCCACCCTCAGGGTCACAGAGCTAGAATCAGGTGGGAGCTGGTAACCCAGCACTGAGTAGCCTAAGGGTGGGGTCTGAGCTGCCTTGCAGCCCTAACCTTCAAGGACAGAGTGAGACCAGTTTTGGCACACTGGATAACTGGATAGCCACTTCAGCAGTGATTCCAGTGACAAGCACTTTCCTGGGAAGGCTTATGCTCAGCAAGTTTACAAGTTCAAAGTGCCTTTTATGTGGGCTGAAGAGAGATTTAGGGTGTCTACCTGCTGGGGTCTGAGAAATCAGCAGCCTCCAGTCATATCAGAACTGTGAATAACATCTCATACCCCATAAGACCACATGTTGCCCAGACAATATTCAACAACATATACATACTGTTTTTTGGTTGTTGTTTGTTTGTTTTGTTGGGGGTTTTTTTGGTTTTGCTTTTTTTTTGTTTATTTTGATGTTGCTAATGTTGTTTTGTTCTTTAATTTCAACCTTTTCCGTACAGATCTTCTTTCTTTCTCAATTTTTCTAGTTTAATTATAATTTCCCATTGCTGCCTTTTTAAATAACTAGAACTTCATTTTTGCTACTGTTTCTACTGCAATTATTTGGTTTTTCACCCAATTTGATCCCATAAAGTTTTCTGTTTGCTTCTTTTGGTTTGATTTATAGCATTTTTGTCTTTCCTCTCTACTTGGTGGAGGTGGGGTACTGTGTCTGATCAGGTTAGCAAAGAGCTGCCGACCTCAAGGGAACCACCCAACTGGGCACCCCCAGAAGGTGTTTTTTTTTTTTAAGGTTATGTCAAAGTACCCTACTGTACACCTATATTGCTCTGTCTCCCTCTTTCTGTGCCTCTCTTCTTTCTGTCAATATTCCTTTTACCCATCCCCTCTCCTTTCTCTATTATTTTTTTCTTTTCACTCAGTCCTCCTTTCTTTCATCCCTATCTTGCTCTTCAACCTTCTCACCCTTCTGGTCCTGTACCAAAAGGACTCATCTAACCCTTAGTCCACAGGCATGAGAACTTAAAGAGCAAGAGGAAGTGAAAGGAAAATTAGGGCAAGGAAACAGATAAAAGAAATCACCCATGAGGAAGAATCAGCAGAAAACACCAGGCAACATGAAGAACCAGTCCAGAACAACCCCGCCAAGGGACCATGAGGTACCTACTGCAGAGGATTCCACCTATAAAGAAATGTTAGGAATGACAGAAAGGGAATTTAGAATACACATGTTGCAAACAATGAAAGAAATGATGGAAACAATGAAGGAAACTGCTAATAAAGTGGAAAATAACCAAAAGGAAATTCAAAAACAGAATCAAATAAGAGATGAACGACATGAAGAATATAGAAAGGATATAGCAGAGCTGAAGGAACTGAAACAGTCAATTAGGGAACTTAAAGATGCAATAGAAAGTATCAGCAACAGGTTACACCATGCAGAAGAAAGAATTTCAGAGGTAGAAGACAAAGTTCTTGAGATAACTCAGATAGTAAAAGAGGCAGAAAAGAAGAGAGAGAAAGCAGAATGTTCACTGTCAGAATTATGGGACTTTATGAAGTGTTCCAACATACGAGTTATAGGAATTCCAGAAGGGGAAGAAGAATGCCCCAGAGGAATGGAAGCCATACTAGAGAATATTATAAAAGAAAATTTCCCAAATATCACCAAAGATTCTGACACACTGCTTTCAGAGGGATATCGGACCTCAGGCTGCCTCAACTCTAACTGAGCTTCTCCAAGACACATTGTGATGAACCTGTCCAAAGTCCAGACAAAAGAAAAGATTCTGCAAGCTGCCAGGAGTAAGCGCCAGTTGACCTACAGGGGCAAATCCATCAGAGTGACCGCAGACTTCTCTAATGAAACTTTCCAAGCAAGAAGACAATGGTCATCTACCTTTAATCTACATAAACAGAACAATTTCCAGCCCAGAATTCTGTACCCTGCTAAGCTAAGCTTAAAAATTGATGGAGAAATCAAATCATTTACGGATATACAAACATTGAGAAAATTTGCCACAACAAGACCAGCTCTACAGGAAATACTTCAACCTGTTCTGTACACTGACCACCACAATGGATCAGCAGCAAAGTAAGAACTCAGAAATTAAAGGACAGAACCTAACCTCCACACTGATGCAAAAGATAAAACTAAGCAATGGACTCTCACAAAATAAGACGAATAGAATACTATCACACTTATCAATTATCTCAATAAACATTAATGGCTTGAATTCCCCACTGAAGAGACATAGATTGGCTGACTGGATTAAAAAACACAAGCCATCCATTTGCTGTCTGCAAGAAACACACCTGGCTTCAAAAGACAATTTAAAGCTCTGAGTCAAGGGTTGGAAGACAATTTTTCAGGCAAATGGCATTCAGAAGAAAAGAGGAGTTGCAATCTTATTTTCAGATTCATGTGGATTTAAAGCAACTAAAGTCAAAAAAGACAAAGATGGTCACTTTATATTGGTCAAGGGAAAAATACAACAAGAAGATGTTTCAATTCTAATATTTACGCACCCAATTTAAATGCTCCCAGATTCTTGAAACAGACCTTACTCAGTCTGAGCAATATGATATCTGATAATACCATCATAACAGGGGACTTTAACACTCCTATTATGGAGCTGGACAGATCCTCTAAACAGAAATTAAACAAAGATATAATAGATTTAAATGAGACCCGAACAACTGTGCTTGATAGACACATATAGAACACTCCATCCCAAGGATAAAGAATATACATTCTTCTCATCACCCCATGGAACATTCTCCAAAATTGATCATATTCTGGGACAAAAAACAAATATCAACAGAATCAAAAGAATTGAAATTTTACCTTGTATCTTCTCAGACCATAAGGCACTAAAGGTGAAACTCAACTCTAACAAAAACACTCAACCCCACACAAAGGCATGGAAATTAAACAATCTTCGGTTGAATAACCGATGGGTGCAGGAAGAAATAAAACAGGAAATCATTAACTTCCTTGAGCATAACAACAATGAAGACACAAGCTACAAAAACCACTGGGATACTGCAAAAGCAGTTTTGAGAGGAAAATTCATCGCTTTAAATGCCTACTTTCGAAAAACAGAAGGAGAGCACATCAACAATCTCACAAGCCATCTTATGGAATTAGAAAAAGGAGAACAATCGAAGCCTAAACTCAGTAGAAGAAAAGAAATATCCAAAATCAAATCAGAGATCAATGAAATTGAAAACAAAAGAATCATTCAGAAAATTAATGAAACAAGGAGTTGGCTTTTTGAAAAAATAAATAAAATAGATAAACCATTGGCCAGACTAACGAGGAATAGAAAAGTAAAATCTCTAGTAACCTCAATCAGAAATGATAAAGGGGAAATAACAACTGATCCCACAGAGATACAAGAGATCATCTCTGAATACTACCAGAAACTCTATGCCCAGAAATTTGACAATGTGAAGGAAATGGATCAATATTTGGAATCACACCCCCTTCCTAGACTTAGCCAGGAAGAAATAGAGCTCCTGAACAGACCAATTTCAAGCACTGAGATAAAAGAAACAATAAAAAATCTTCCAACCAAAAAATGCCCTGGTCCAGATGGCTTCACACCAGAATTCTATCAAACCTTCAAGGAAGAGCTTATTCCTGTACTGCAGAAATTATTCCAAAAAATTGAGGAAGAAGGAATCTTCCCCAACACATTCTATGAAGCAAACATCACCCTGATACCAAAACCAGGAAAAGACCCAAACAAAAAGGAGAATTTCAGACTAATATGACTCATGAATATAGATGCAAAAATTCTCAACAAAATCCTAGCCAATAGATTACAGCTTATCATAAAAAAAGTCATTCATCATGATCAAGTAGGTTTTATCCCAGGGATGCAAGGCTGGTTTAACATACGCAAGTCCATAAACGTTATCCACCATATTAATAGAGGCAAAAATAAAGATCACATGATCCTCTCAATAGATGCAGAAAAAGCATTGGATAAAATCCAGCATCCTTTTCTAATTAGAACACTGAAGAGTATAGGCATAGCTGGCACATTTCTAAAACTGATTGAAGCTATCCATGACAAACCCACAGCTAGTATTTTACTGAATGGAGTAAAACTGAAAGCTTTTCCTCTTAGAACTGGAACCAGACAAGGTTGTCCTCTGTCACCTTTACTATTCAACATGGTGCTGGAAGTTCTAGCCAATACAATTAGGCAAGACAAGGAAATAAAGGGAATCCAAATGGGAGCAGAGGAGGTCAAACTCTCCCTCTTTGCTGACGACATGGTCTTATGGGGGGAGAACCCCAAATACTCAACCACAAGACTCCTAGAAGTCATCAAAAAATACAGTAATGTTTCAGGATATAAAATCAATGTCCACAAGTCAGTAGCCTTTGTATGCACAAATAACAGTCAAGATGAGAAGCTAATAAAGGACACAACTCCCTTCACCATAGTCTCAAAGAAAATGAAATACCTAGGAATATACCTAACGAAGGAGGTGAAGGACCTCTATAAAGAAAACTATGAAATCCTCAGAAAGGAAATAGCAGAGGATATTAACAAATGGAAGAACATACCATGCTCATGGATGGGAAAAATCAACATTGTTAAAATGTCTATACTACCCAAAGCAATCTACCTATTCAATGCCATTCCTATCAAAATACCAACATCGTACTTTCAAGATTTGGAGAAAATGATTCTGCATTTTGTATGAAACCGGAGAAAACCCCGTATAGCTAAGGCAGTTCTTAGTAATAAAAATAAAGCTGGGGGCATCAGCATACCAGATTTTAGTCTGTACTACAAAGCCATAATGCTCAAGACAGCATGGTACTGGCACAAAAACAGAGACATAGACACTTGGAATCAAATTGAAAACCAAGAAATGAAACTAACATCTTACAACCACCTAATCTTTGATAAACCAAACAAGAACATACCTTGGGGGAAAGACTCCCTATTCAATAAATGGTGTTGGGAGAAATGGATGTCTACATGTAAAAGACTGAAACTAGACCCACACCTTTCCCCACTCACAAAAATTGATTCAAGATGGATAAAGGACTTAAATTTAAGGCATGAAACAATAAAAATCCTCAAAGAAAGCATAGGAAAAACATTGGAAGATATTGGCCTGGGGAAAGACTTCATGAAGAAGACTGTCATGGCAATTGCAACAACAAAAATAAACAAATGGGACTTCATTAAACTGAAAAGCTTCTGTACAGCTAAGGAGACAAGAACCAAAGCAAAGAGACAACCTACACAATGGGAAAGGATATTTGCATATTTTCAATCAGACAAAAGCTTGATAACTAGGATCTATAGAGAACTCAAATTAATCCACATGAAAAAAGCCAACAATCCCATATATCAATGGGCAAGAGACATGAATAGAACCTTCTCTAAAGATGACAGACGAATGCCTAACAAACACATGAAAAAGTGTTCATCATCTCTATATATTAGAGAAATGCAAATCAAAACAACCCTGAGATATCATCTAATCCCAGTAAGACTGGCCCACATCACAAAATCTCAAAACTGCAGATGCTGGCGTGGATGTGGAGAGAAGGGAACACTTTTACACTGCTGGTGGGACTGCAAACTAGTACAACCTTTCTGGAAGGAAGTATGGAGAAACCTCAAAGCACTCCAGCTAGACCTCCCATTTGATCCTGTAATCCCATTACTGGGCATCTACCCAGAAGGAAAAAAATCCTTTTATCATAAGGACACTTGTACTAGACTGTTTATTGCAGCTCAATTTACAATCGCCAAAATGTGGAAACAGCCTAAATGCCCACCAACCCAGGAATAGATTAACAAACTGTGGTATATGTATACCATGGAATACTATTCAGCTATTAAAAAAAATGGAGACTTTACATCCTTCGTATTAACCTGGATGGACGTGGAAGACATTATTCTTAGTAAAGCATCACAAGAATGGAGAAGCATGAATGCTATGTACTCAATTTTGATATGAGGACAATTAATGATAATTAAGGTTATGGTGGGGAGGAAAAGCAGAAAGAGGGATGGAGGGAGGGGGGTGGGGTCTTGGTGTGTGTCACACTTTATGGAGGCAAGACATGATTGCAAGAGGGACTTTGCCTAACAATTGCAATCAATGTAACCCGGCTTATTGTACCCTCAATGAATACCCAACAATAAAAAAAAAAAGGAAAAAATAAATAAATAAACTGAAAATTCAAATTGTGAAAAAGAAAAAGAAATCTTTACTCCCATCATTTGAGATCTAGGGACAGTGAACTGCATGAAGATGAAGTAATTTTACAAGAGTTACAAAATGTACATAATGAAGCCTAAATACAGATTCATATTTAAGCCAGGTTTAAGCCCTATGTCTTAAAAGCACTCTCCCCAGTATACAAAGCTAACTTCCCATTTCTAATGATTCTAAACAGGGAAGAGGTATTATGAAGCCATGTAAAAACTGCCTCTCTGAAAATTCCTATGAAGCTCAGTTATATATAATCATTGCCCTCTTTGAGATTCACCCTAACACAGTGAAAGGGGACATTTGGCACACACAAGCCCATGGATATTATGGGTGTCACATCCATACAGTCACATATCAGACACCAGCAACCAACCACTCTACAAAGAACTTGACCCAACACAATGCCCCACACAAGACACCTGAGAAATTTCAGCGGCAAATTGCATGAGCCGAAAGAGGAAGTGAGAAGGAAACACGTATTGTCAGCCATTCCATTGGCCAGTTCCCTTAGGGACATTGAGTATAATAGTCTTAAGAAGTAGATGGTTCGTCTCCCTTTATCAGTAAGGAAATTGAAGCCCAAAAGAGTTACATCTTTTAAATAACAGGCCGTGAAAATGAATTCCAACCCAAGTCTATAAGATGCCAAAGTCTACGTACATTCCGTCCTGCCATGTCTGCACTAGGAGAGAAGTGTAGATCTCTGGACCTCAATCCTGCTTTACTATCAACAGCATGACTAGTCAAAGTCACTTGCCTGCCACTGATAACTCTAGTTAGAGTTTAGTTCCTTTGATTCTTACCCACAGTAATGAGTTAAAAGGGTCATAATATTTGAAGCAAGAACAAAGAACTTTCTTTTTCCCTCCTCTTTAAATGATAAAAAAGTTCAAGATTATACTTGTTTCTACTTTGTGTTCCAGAACTGCAAAGCATCTCATACAATAAATATCACATGCAATGTATTCCACAACTACAAAAATAAGATAATTTGACTTTGCACATGGTGAGACTTCACTTTTTTCAGTTAATTTCTCCTAACACATATAGCATGTGCAAGACATTGTAGAGGCCTAGTGGGCAGGGTGTAGAAAAAGAGCATTTTAAATTAGACAATATATACTGTCTCTATTCTTGAGGCACTTAAAATATAATTACAGATTTGGGCAGGTTAGAAGTAAAAATATATAAGTACGCAAATATCTCAAAAGAAAGTGTACCCATTCAAAATTTCCTAGAAATAGAAAGCCTTTATGGGAAGCCTTTGAAGAGGAAAAAAAGTGGTTTTTAACTAGAATTTCAAAGAAGAGGAAAAAAATAGTTTAGAAAAGAGAACATCTAACTATGGGGATGGCTGGACCAAGGGTTTAGCAGGTGTGCAGGAAAATGATACTCATCTGAAGCTTATCAGATGAGGTTTTAATGAAGAGATTACTTGCAGCATTATGGACAGGATTAGAGGAACCACTGAGAAACTATTTCCATACCTAGACAGAATGAGTAAAAGGAAGAAATCGTGCGATGGGGACCAACTGAGAGCTGGATCCTTACCAGTATCTGGGGGCACAGAGGGTGTAGCTGCTGCCACAGCCATGCCACCAAAGTAGAGATCAGCACTTCTCTCTCCTTTGCCATTCAAATGTCAGCACCTCCCATCCCACTGGTCAACCCCAGGGGGAATCCAGTTCAGACAGAGCAGCCTCCTCAGGAATAGAGCTGGGAGGGGATGGCAGAGACTTGGTCTGCAGAGTGAAATGAAGAAAATCCAGCACATGGGATGGATTACCATTTTTCTCTAGGTGCTGAAGAAGGTTAGGAGACTTTGATATTTAAAAGTAAATATCAAAAAGGAACATAATTTTCTCCAACCAGACAAATTACAAGAACATCTAAGTAAGGGCTTAATCACACAGGGTAAAAAAAAAAAATTAGCAAAGCAACATTATTTGGATGCTAACCAGTGGTACTTAACACCCATTTTCAAGGCAAGGGAGAGTCCCCTTTAAACATGCTGCTTGCAGCCTTCAAATTCCTAATACATCAATATCAAGATAACTAGATAATTATTATTATTATTATTTATACTTGGGTTCAAAAAGATCAGGAAGACTCTCTCCTTGTCCAAACATTAGGCTCCTCTGAACTCTCATCTCAACCAGGCATTAACCTTGGCCTATTGAGCCAAATTTTAACAAAGCTTCCTGCTAATGTCAGGTTAGCCAGAATCCTTCCACTCTTTGATAACTGATAAAGTTCCTCTTAGTAATTTTCCATCCACTGACCCTCCTTGCTCCACTGTTGGCTATAAATCCCCAGCTGTCATCACTGTGTTTGGTGTTGACTTCAGTTCTATATTGAAGTACGTCTTCTCCCCCCTTCTACAATAGCTCAAATAAAATCTGCTTCCTTGCCATTTTTAATAAACATCCACTGCAAAAATTTTTTTACACAGATGCTAAGACAAGTTCAGACAAGAGTCAGCAAAAAGCACTGCTTCCTCCCCCTGGAGCCCCAGGAGATATACTATGCCCCTATCTCCTCATAGATAAGGCACAGGCCCATGACCTCCAGGGGTGGGGAACCTGCAGCCTTGGGGCCACATATGGCCTTCTGGATCCCTGAGGGCAACTTTTGACTGAATCTAAATTTTACAGAGCCAATCCTTTAAATAGCTTAGACTCATCTTGGCATACTGCCCCTGATAGTGAACCTTTAAAGGATCAACTAAAGTCCACAGGCAGCAAAATTACAGAGAATTCACTGAGATTAAGGAGTCCAGCCTCCAAGGTAGGGTGCAAACAGTAGCCATGCTGTTCAAAAACTGATGCAGTGGTATGAACATAGCTATTACTTCTGTATCCCAGTGTCCAGCCCTCTTCTCCAGCTTTCTGGTTGACACTGTGAGCAGTTTCTGTCATTCCAAAACACACGATTTCTTTTCTTTTCTTTTTTCTTTTAACATAGCCTTCCTGGCATTTTCTTAGTGATTGTGTTAAGACATTTATATTCTACATTTACTAAGTTTCACATATACCCTCATAAGATGCACCGCAGGTGTAATCCCACCAATGACCCTCCCTCCGCCCACCTCCCCTCTCTTTCTCCCTTCCCCCTATTCTTAGGTTATAACTGGGTTATAGATTTCATGTGAAAGTCATAAATTAGTTTCATAGTAGGGCTGAGTACATTGGATACTTTTTCTTCCATTCTTGAGATACCTTACTAAGAAGACAATGTTCTAGCTCCATCCATGTAAACATGAAAGAGGTAAAGTCTCCATCTTTCTTTAAGGCTGCATAATATTCCATGGTGTACATATACCACAATTTATTAATCCATTCGTGGATCAATGGGCACTTGGGCTTTTTCCATGACTTATCAATTATGAATTAGGCTGTAATAAACATTCTGGTACAAATATCTTTGTTATGATGTGAATTTTGGTCTTTGGGGTATATACCTAGTAGAGGACTTATAGGATTGAATGGCAGATCTATTTTTAAATCTCTAAGTATTCTCCAAAAATCCTTCCAAAAGGAACGTATTAGTGTGCATTCCCAACAGCAGTGTAGAAGTGTTCCCTTTTCTCCACATCCACGCCAACATCTCTGGTCTTGGGATTTTGTGATATGGGCTAATCTTAATGGAGTTAGATAATATCTTAAAGTAGTTTTGATTTGCATTACTCTGATGATTAAAGATGATGAGCATTTTTTCATATGTCTGTAGGCCATGTGCCTGTCTTCTTCAGAGAAGTTTCTCTTCAAGTCCCTTGCCCAGCCTGCGATAGGATCATTTGTTCTTTACTTGCTTATACGTTTGAGTTCTCTGTGGATTCTGGTTATTAAACCTTTGTCGGAGACATAACCTGCAAATATCTTCTCCCATTCTGAGGGCTGTTTGCTTGCTTTACTTACTGTGTTCTTGGCTGTGCAGAAGCTTTTTAGTTTGATCAGGTTCCAGTAGTGTATTTTTGAAGCTGCTATGATTGCCTGGGAGGTCCTCCTGATAAAATACTCGCCCTGAATGATTTTGTCAAGGGTTTTCCCTATACTCTCTTCTACTATTTTTATAGTTTCATGTCTTAAGTTTAAATCATTAATCCAGTGAGAGTCTATTTTAGTTAATGGTGAAAGGTGTGGGTCCAGTTTCAGTCTTCCACAGGTTGCCAGCCAGTTAACCTAACACTATTTGTTAAATAGGGAATCTTTTCCCCACTGAATGTTTTTAATTGGCTTGTCAAAGATCAAATAACAGTAAGTAGCTGGATTCATCTCTTGGTTCTCTATTCTGTTCCAGACATCTACTTCGCTGTTTTTGTGCCAGTACCATGTGGTTTTGATCACTATTGATTTATAGTATAGTCCAAGGTCTGGTAGCATGATTCCTCCTGCTCTGTTTTTATTTCTGAGTAATGTCTTGGCTATTCGAGGTTTCTTCTGATTCCATATAAAACTAAGTATTACTTTTTCAAGATCTTTAAAGTATGACAGCAGAGCTTTACTAGGGATGGCATCAAAATTGTATATTGCTTTGAGGAGTATGGACATTTTAACAATGTTGATTCTTCCCAACCATGAGCATGGTATGTTTTTCCATTTGTTAACATTTTCAGCTATTTCTTTTCTTAGAGTTTCATAGTTGTCTTTATAGAGATCTTTCATGTCCTTTGTTAGATAAACTCCCAAATATTTCTTCTTCTTTGGCACTACTGTGAATGGAATAGATTCCTTAACTGTTTTTAAAGTTTGACTATTATTGGTATATATAAAGGCTACAGATTTATGGGTGTTGATTGTGTAATCTGAGTTGCTGATGTATTCCTTGATCACTTCTAAGAGTGTTGTAGTAGAATCCCTGGTGTTTCCCAGATATACAATCGTATCGTCTGCAAAGAGCGAAAGTTTGATCTCTTCTGACCCTAAATGAATACCCATAGCCTTTTCTTGCATAATTGTAGTGCCTAAAACTTCCATTACAATGTTAAAGAGCAGTGGAGACAAGGGCAGCCTTGTCTGGTTCCTGATCTAAATTGAAATGTTTTCAATTTAACTCCATTCAATATGATATTGGCTGTGGGTTTGCTGTAGATAGCCTCTATCAGTTTAAGAAATGTCCCTTCTATACCAATTTTCTTAAGTGTTCTGATCATGAAGGGATGCTGGATATTAGCAAAAGCTTTTTCTGCATCAATTGAGAGAATCATATGGTCGTTGGTTTTTAATTTGTTTATGTGCTGAATTATACTTACAGATTTATGTATATTGAACCAGACTTGAGACCTGGAGATAGAACCGACTTGGTCATGATGTATAATTTGTTCGATGTGTTGTTGGATTCTGTTTGTTAGGATCTTGTTGAATATTTTTGCATCTATATTCATTAGTGATATTAGTCTATAATTTTCTTTACTTCTTGGGTCTTTTCCTGGTTTGGGGATCAGGGTGATGTTTGCTTCATAGAACGTGTTGGGTAGTCTTCCTTCTTTTTCTACATTTTGGAACAGATTGAGTAATATAAGTGCTAATTCCTCTTTAAAGGTTTGGGAGAATTCTGACATGAAGCCATCTGGTCCCGGGATTTTCTTTTTACAGAGGTTTTGTATGGTTGATGCTATTTCAGAACTTGATATGGGCCTGTTCAATATTTCCACTTGATTCTGGCTAAGTCTTGGAAGGTGATGTGCTCCCAAGTATTGGTCAATTTCCTTCATATTTTCATATTTCTGAGAATAAAGTTTCCTGTAATATTCATTAAGGATTTTTTGAATTTCTGAGGAGTCTGTTGTTATTTCGTCTTTGTCATTTCTAATTGATGAAATGAGAGATTTTACTCTTTTTTTCCTGGTTAGGTTAGCCAAAGGTTTATCTATTTTATTGACCTTTTCAAAAAACCAACTTTTTGATTTATTGACCTGTTGTATAATTCTTTTGTTTTCAATTTCATTTAATTCTGCTCTAATATTGGTTATTTCTTTTCTTCTACTGGGTTTGGGTTGGAATGTTCTTCCTTTTCCAGTAGCTTGAAATGTCCCATTAAGTTGTTAACTTCCTCTTTTCAGTTCTCTTGAGGAAGGCTTGCAGTGCTATAAATTTCCCTCTTAGGACTGCCTTTTGGTATCCCAGAGGTTCTGATAATTCGTGTCTTCATTGTCGTTTTGTTCCAAAAGTTTGGCAATTTCCTTCTTAATCTCCTCTCTGACCCAGCTATCATTCAGCATAAGGTTATTTAACTTCCATGTTTTTGTATGAGTATGCAGATTCCTGTTGTTACTGAGTTCAACTTTTATTCCATGATGGTCCAAGAAGATGCAAGGAATAATTTCTATTCCTTTAAATTTACTGAGGTTAGACTTGTGACCTAAGATGTGATTGATTTTGGAGTATGTTCCGTGGGCTGATGAGAAGTATGTGTATTCATTTTTGTTGGGATGAAATGTTGTGTAGATGTCTGCTAAATCCAAATGTTGGATGGTTAGGTTTAAATCTAAAATTTCTTTGCTCAGCTTCTTCTTGGAGGATCTATCCACCACTGCCAAAGGAGTATTGAAATCTCTATTAGGGAGCTGGAGGAAATCAAGTTGCTCATGTCTGTTAGAGTTTCTCTTATAAATTGAGGTGCATTCTGGTTGGGTGCATAAATATTAATAATTGAAATCTCATCATGTTGAGTATTACCCTTAACAAATATGACCATTCTTATCCTTCCTTACCTTTGTTGGTTTAAAGCCTATTGTATATGCAAATAGAATCTCAACACCTGCTTTTTTCTAGTTACACTTTGCCTGAAATATGGACGACCATCCTTTCACCCTGAGTCTATATTTATCTTTTAAGGTAAGATGTGGCTCTTGTATGCAGCAAATATCTGGCCTGAGTTTTTGTATCCAGTCAGCTAACCTGTGCCTCTTTAGAAGGCATTTAAATTAAGCCATTCACATTAATGGAGAATATTGATAAGTCTGGTAAAATTTTGGGTATTGAATTTTTCGACATTTTTAATCTTTTTGCCACTGTGGAAGTAGGAGTTTGATCAAAAGTTTCTGAGTGAGTTTACTTTTGTGGTAGAGGATTGGGCTTGTCATTATGGAGGATAGGTCTGAGAATATCCTGAAGAGTTGGTTTGGTTATGGCAAATTTCTTCAAAATATGAATGTCATTAAAGTATTTAATTTCTCCATGATAAATGAAACTCAGTTTAGCTGGATACAGGATCTGGGGTTGAAACTTATTTTGCTTTAGGTGATTAAAAGTCGATGACCACCCTCTTCTGGCTTGGAAAGTTTCAGCAGAGAGATCTGCAGTCATTCTAACATTCTTCCCTTCATAGGTACTGGATTTCTTACATCTGGCTGCTTTCAGAATTTTCTCCTGCATATTAACTTTAGTGAAGTTAATTATAATATGCCTGGGGATATCTTATTTGGATTGAGTCGTGCTGGGGTTCTGAAACTGTCTGCTATCTGAATTTCAGAATCTCTTGGCATGTCTGGAAAATTCTCTTTCATAATTTCATGGAGAAGGGCCTCTGTGCTTTACGAGGTCACTTCATCACTTTCAGGGATTCCAATGAGGCAGATATTAGCCTTCTTCAAACTATCCCAGAACTCTCTGAGAGTATGGTCCGCTTTTGCTCTCCATTTCTCTTCCTCTTTGAGAGTTTGGGAGTATTCAAAGGCTTTGTCTTCAATGTCAGAAATCCTTTCTTCTGCTTGCTCCACTCTATTACTGAGGGCTTCTACTGTATTTTTCAGATCTTTGAGGGCTGCAAATTCTTACTTCAGTGTATCAAAATCTTTGGTGGTTTTTGTCTTTAAATTCATTAAATTCTTGAGACAACTGTTGAATTTCTCCTCGAATTTCTAATTCTGACTTTTGAATTGCTCCTTGAATTTCTAATTCCAAATTTTCCTCCATTCTATTAATCTTGTTTGCAATCCAAATTCTGAATTCGATTTCTGACATCTCAGCCAGCTGTTTATGAGTGGGATCTTCAGTTACATCTTCGATATCTTTCCTTGCAGGTGTTGATCTATTCCGGTTATTCATGTTAGCAGAGTTTTTCCACTGATCCTGCCCCATGATTATTTTACACTGTTTGATTTTTTTCCCCTAGAGCTTTGTCGAGGACCCATACAGTGCTATGGCCTGAGAAACCGGGGACCTGTTTGGTGTGGTGGGGCTAAGTGGTTCTGTCTTGTTTTCAGCTCGTCTCTGTTCAACCCTAGTGAAACAGTTACTCTGGGTTGAAGTCTCAGCTGTGGAGAAATACCAGCAATTAATTCACCCCGCCCCCCACAAGCAACAATTGGAAAAGGAAAATCAAACCTTCCTACAACCACACACCCAGGGCACCATCTGAATAGTCCTCGGGTGATTGGCTCGGTTCAAAAAGTCCAAATCAATTGTCTCAGTCAGCACCTGTCTCAGGTGGGAGAATTTAAAAGGTCTCTGGCAACTGGATCACAGTAGTCTGGTGTCTACTCAGATATGGCTAGCTCCAGTGCTCCATGGAGTCAGGAGGACCCATCCAGCAAATAGATCAGTCTGGGAATGTTGATGCCTCCTTCCCCACCTTGCACCTCTGTCACTGATACCCCGCAGGGCTGTGACCCAGTTGCCTGTAGTGAATAGATACTCCAGGGGTTTGTACCTGACTGAATCACAAGGAAATCTATTTCTGCTCAGCCAGGCTGCTGCGCTCTGCCTCTATCTAGCAGGCGGAGGCAAAGCCTGACAACCTCGGGTGCTTGATGGAGTCTGGGGGGTGATCACTCAGTTCCAGCCCCGCCCCTGATTGATGTTACTGACAGAACAAAACAGAACAACTTTGTGGGAATTTGTTTCTGTCCCTGCTAAATTCTCCTGCAGAAGAGAAGCTTGTTTTGAGTTCCCAGAGGCTGTGCTTCAGGCCCTGTCTTTGCTCCTGCAGGTTTGTATTCAGTTAGCTGTCAGTTCTAGCCACCTGTCTTCCTTTGTTTATAGGCTCACAATATCCTGAGGGCTGGGTGCATCTTAGGCTCAGTAAAGCGGTCCTCTGGGTCAGCCCAGCCCTGTGAACTCCCCAGCTCTGCGGATGCGTTTCTGGTCTCTGCACTCGACCCAGGCCAGTACTGCCTCAGGCAAACCCTTTACTCATGGGGCCTGCGTTTCTGTCCCAGATCTGTTCTGTGGTGGTTGCCACCTGAGTAAGATGCCCTGCCTCCTCTGGTTGCCCAGGGAGACAGGGGGTGTGGCTTCGGAATATCTGGGAGTGAGCCCTATAGTTGCCAAAAGACGGCTGCTGCTCTCTCCTCAGGGCACCGCCACACCAGTGTGGTTCCCTCTCAGCCGACTGTACTCTCCTCACTCCCATGTTGCAGAGTCAGCACTGACCAGCTTCAGTTTAGGCCCTGTCCACACTCCTTGAGAAATCATCCAGGAATCTGTACTCCTGGGGGACAGAACTCCAGACCTCAGAGTGAGAGTGGAGGGGAGTGATGGGAGCTCAGAGTTATAACTAGAGAATATATACAGTTTTATACAGTTTTATGCCTGGCAGGAGAACTCTGTGGCACCCTAGTAGGGGAGGTAAGTCTAGTTTTTAAAGGGCCTCTTCCGTGGAGTGTAATAGGAGGACCTTTGAACTCTGCTCGTTTGTTTGTGGGGCACTCCAAGCCGTTCTCATGGGGGAGGGTACTCCCGTGTGCTTGGTGATGGATTTTGTACCTTTTGTTTGTATCCTTGGGGTCGCAGCTCACCTCAGCAGGGTTGATGCGCATTCTTCAACCTTCTCTCTTGCTGCAGCTCTCATCCACCAGGTTACTTGCTAAATTTCTGTCCTTTAACTCTCCTTCTGGACAGGAGCCTCTGTGGAATGCTGGCTTCAGTCAGCCATCTTGTCTCCACCGCACCCCCCCAACTATAATAGCCAACATCAGTTTTTATTAGTTGCAATATGCTTCATCATTATCTAGTTTAGATTTATTTTTGGTAAAATTAAATAATTTCTATAAATATATAAAAGGAAGGTATACTAGTTTCCTCTGGCTATTGTAACAAATTATTATAAATCAGGTCATGTAACAGAAATTTATTCTGTCACAGTTCTGGAAGATAGAAGTCTAAAACCACGGTGCTAGCTGGGTTGGTTCCTTCTAGAGATTCCAGAAAAATGATTTATGCAATTATGTCCCATATTATTATCTGTCCCATGCCTCTCCTAGTGTTTGCTAGTAATTCTTGGCATTCCTTGGCTTGTACATGCATCAATATAATCTCTGCTTCTGTTTTAACATAGTGTTCTCCATGAGTGTCTGTGTCCAAATTCCCTTGTATCAAAAGGATGTGTCTTAAAAGGATGTCACTGGGCTCACCATAGTCTGGTATGATCTCTTCTTAACTTGCTTACATCTGCAAAGACCATATCTCCAAGTTTATAGATACTAGGAATTAGGACTTGCACAGATCTTTTGAGGGGACATGATTCAGCTCACAAAAGAGAAAATACTCATTATGTACCATGTACTCCCAGAACCTAATGCAAAATGAATCAAAGTCAGAAGTGGAAGATTAACCTAGGAAGACAGTAGAGATATAGGGTTGCACAGAGGCCACATGAGAGTATAAGTCAGCACAGGGACTTAAGAGTGGTCACACCAACCATGCTTTGCAAGGCAGCCTTTAATTTTAGACAAATTGGGGTTCCCAAAGGAGGCATTTAGCTTCCTAAGAGGAGGGTATGGAACTAGACCTAATAGAACAGTGGTTCTCAACCTTCCTAATGCTGCAATGTATTTTCATTGTTAAAAAGGAGTCACGACCCACAGGTTGAGAACCACTGTAATAGAAGAAGAGAAGTAAGGAAGGGATTTATACTAAGGTAACAAAAAGTAAGACTGACAATTTAAAGGAAATAGTGTCCAAAGCTTCCTATGAATTAAATATAATATTCCAAAGATATATATGTGTGTGTGTATAGCTATGCCAAACATTTCAAATAGAAAATAAAAACTGTATAGCTTAGTAAAACTGTGAATGTAGTTTTAATGAGTTACTGAATAAATGCATTCTCATGAATTACTCTCATTTTTGAGCATACCATTTGCCAGAAAATCAGTCTCAAGATAATTGTATACAAACAGAAGGGGCCTAGGAAAGTCCTGAGGCACTAACTTTCTAAAATTGTGGAAACTATAAATGAGCAAAACTTTGTTCTTGGGATTACTTCTACTGGAAATGACTGCTTTACTCAGCCTTTGGTCTCCCTTCATTGCCTTTTGATGTCTCCACAAATCAGTAACAGCTACAATATTTCTGCTGAGGCATCACTTTTTCCCCCCAGTGATCTCATAATGTCTGAGAGAATATTGGGAACTTTGTACACTCCTTGGTATATAATAGAGGACCTTATTTTTAAGTGTTTGAAATCAAGGCCATAATTGCATAAATCATGTAGCACAGAATAGGGATAAGAAATAAAATGCTCCAAAGGGTTAAAGTAAAAACTTAGTCCCAGAAAGTATTTCCACTTATCTTTGAAGCCTTGGGAATAAGGATTTAACAATACATTTATTTGTACTTTCTAGACTAAGTGAAGCAGCATTCGAGACAAACATCATCCACAGAGGGCTAAAATGAAAGGAAAGGGGCCAATGGACATTTGCCCCATGTGTGATGAAAATAGAAAGTGAAGGTTTGTCAAATAAATTTGGAATGTGTACTTGTTCTGTTTCATTTAATTATTTTCTTTATTATCGTTCTATCTCTTTCCCTCCTACTCCTCTGACCAAAATATTACTCAAATTTCATATGCTTTCGGAACTAGTACCAATGAGAGAAGGAATCTGAGGGCGCAGGGTAGACAGGTGTGGAGCCCCATTGAATGGAATGGAAACTCTTGAAAAAGACTCCAGGAAGAGTGGCAGTAGTCCTTGGATAACTGGCACTTTATCTTATGTGGCAGTTAAATGCACTCCTATTAAATCCCATGCACGTGTGAGCCACCATATTCCAGAATAGCCACCTTCAACTTTATCAATGGTCACAGACATTCTTTCATTCCTCAGGAACAAGGCAAGGAGACAACATGTCAATGTGGAAAGGAAAAAGCCCTTAAGTATAAGAGAAGTGGTCATGATCAGTTTATGAGGAGAGGTTTCCCATTGAGAAATGACCTCCCAATTCCAGACAACCCTAGCAAACAATGAGGAATCAATGGTGGGATAGGGTCATGCTCAAAGGAACAGGCAATATCAGTGAAAAATGGGCTGGAAGTTTATCAGAGAAGCTCAAAGATCTATATCTAATTTTCTCAAAAGATCCCCTTTTCTGGATTGATCTTAAAATTCTTTATTTACTTTGAAAGAGGAGCACCCTGCAGCCATTGCTCACCTTCCTCACCCCAATCTGTTCCTTAGCAGCTCACTTTCTATTTACTGTCCTGTCATTACATTGAAGAGACCATGACCTTCAGAATACAAAGTTCAATAGTCCTGCATTTGTCCTCCTCCTAGTAGGCCACCGTTTTACACCTCATACTTCTTTTTTTTTTTTTTTTTTTTTGCAGTTTTTGGCTATGGCTGAGGTTGAACCCACCACTTCAGGCATATGGGGCTGGCGCTCTACTCCTTTGAGCCACAGGTGCCTCCCACACCTCATACTTCTTGAAAATCTCTCTTCCTTACTCTTCACTGAACTTACATCATCCTCATGGACCCTTAAGTCTCCGATTACTCCTCTGTATCTCTCTATTTATTCTTTCTGCCCTGAATGAAGAAATCTCCTTCCAACGTCATTACATTTTGTTTTTCTCTCACTCTACTTTTTCTCCATGAACAATGCCATCTACTCCCAGGGCTTCAATCATTACATCTTTGAACTTCCAAAGTGTCCCTCTAGGCTCAAGTTCTCAAAGTAGCTCTAACCAGAATTTCCAATTGGCTCCTGCATATCTTGCGCTAAATGCTTCACAAGCACCCCACAAAGTATATGTGTCAACTGAATTTACCTCCCCACTACAATCTTCATTTCCTTTAGATTTCTCTCAAAGAATCACCATCTTTCTTATCCTCCTTTACCTCCTCCAACATCCAAATAGTCACACTATACATCTCTCTTCCACTGTCTCCCTGTTATCATCCCCAGTTGACATCTTTCTAGCTTAATTGATGCTTGGGTGGGTAGTGACCATAATCTCTGAATGACCTCCTAGCCTCCAAGTATCCCTGTTTTCATCAACCCCTTATGTCACTGATAGCACCCATCTGCTCACAAACTTTCAATGTCTCTTCCTTGCCTCCAAGTCAAATAAAAATGACTCATCCCAGCCTTTGAAATCCTCACAATGTTATCCCAATCTGCCTTTCTAGAATTACCTCTTGTGATTGCCCACACAGGATTCTGCATTCCAACCCCTTGACTCCTCACCTCTCTCCATCCTAAATTTCTATGTCCTCTCTGCCTATCATAGACCACACCTTCCTTGAGATCAACAATAGAAGTCATCCTCCCTCAATCTGACCTGCCTCCTCCCCTCCTACCCCACTCCCTCCTTCATCCTGGGCCATAGTTGTGATCTATTCTTCATATGAAAGTGTGAGTGATTGTAAATTGGTTTCATAATAGTACTGAGTACAGTGGATATTTTTTCTTCCATTCTTGAGATACTTTACTAAGTAGGATATGTTTGAATGGTGGGATCACACCTATGGTGCATAATGCAAGGGTACTTGTTGTATTTATTAAGTATAGAGTATAAATGTCTTAACAGAATAATTAAGTAAATGAGATGAAGTTTATATTAACCAATGTGATGTAAACGCTCCTAATTCTATATGACATCAACACATTGTACCCCATACATGCATTAATGTATACATGATCTATGCGTTTATGATTTAATAAAAAAAGGTAAAAAAGTAATATATATATAATAGAAGTCATTTTCTTCATGAAGCCTGTCCTCACTACACCCCCATTGGGTTTTAAATAATTCTCTTTGAATCTCTGTACTATAGTTTGAACCATCTCCAAGTTGTGTCAGAATTTTATCAATGGTTGGCACATGTCTTTATTTTTTCTTTCAATATTAGATTCAAGCAGTCAAAAGGGTAGAATCCATGTCCTATCTATCTACGCATCACCAAAATTTAGGCTAGTAAAAGTTTTTCTAATTGAATTGAATCTTCTTTTCTTTCACAGAAATGAAAGTTTAAGTAAATTATTTGATTAATTCACTTGTGTGCCTGTGCCAAAACATCACCTGTACCCTATAAAGGTATACAACCCCTGGCAGAATGGGAAAAATATGTACCCACAGTAGTTAAAAATAAGATTAAAAAAAAAAGATAGAGGCTTTTGGGGATGCCTGCCTTCAAATGGTATTTAGATTCAAAACTAGTCTCATTTCTACAAATGGAAATATAATCATCCTTCTGTTACTAAAAATAAACTATTTTTCCACTTATCACAAAATCAAAATTAGTTACCACTTTCAAACACCTGGAAATAGGCTGAAATAAGGTAGAAAGGAATGAATGGGGTAGCATTTTCGAAGAAAATGTACATACATCGCTAGGAAATGTACATATATTATTGCTGCACTACTATGTGTCATAGTGACACATATTTCCTTAATTAAAAAGAACAGCCTTTTTTTTTAGAGACAGTCTCCCTTTATTGCCCTCCGTAGAGAGTGCCATGGCATCACAGCTCACAGTAACCTCCGACTCAACTCCTTAGGATATTCTCTTGCCTCAGCCTCCCAAGTAGCTGGGACTACAGGCGCCCACCCCAACACCCAGCTATTTTTTAATTGCAGTTTGGCCAAGGATGGGTTCGAACCCGCCATCCTCTGTATATGGGGCCAGTGCTCCACCCAGTGAGCCACGGGCACCACCCATAACAGCCGATTTTTTTTTTTTTTTGTCTACTTGAAACAATACATGTACACACTTCAGTTGTAAGGTGTTCAAGCCCATAAAAATATCACTGACTAAAGTGCACAATATTTTTCCCATTATGCCAGGGGGAAAGGCTCTCCTCAGTAGAAAAGCTGTTGTGTTCTTTTACCAGGATATTTAAATAATCCTAAGCAAAAGCATCTATCATACTGGTGATTGTTCTTCTTCCCAGAAAATTAGCTGTAAAGAAGATGTTTTAGAGCTTCCATCAGGACATTCTTAGTTTCACTCTTAAAATGGACAGATTTTTGCAATAACAAGAATAATCTTTGCAGAAAAGAGGGGCAGGGAAGCCTGGGAAGATGGGTGAACCACTACCGGCTAGTTGTTCAGCCACAATCTCATTCTCCATCACACTTTAACTTTTCTTTACTTATATCATATAAATTAACTCAGCAGCAATGCAGAATAATTTTGCTTCATTCAGATCCAAATTAATGGGCATGATCATAGAGCCATGTGTACAATATCAATGAAGATACACTATAATTATTCTATTGTGTGGGTTAGCATTTCAGCCATGTGTTAATGTATTTTGAATGCGTAATATATGATGCTTTTGTGGTCTTCTGCCATTACACCCTACTGAAAAATGCCCTCCAGTGTAAAAAAAAAAAAAAGCTAAAATAAATTATTAAACACAAAATAAGGAAAAAAGAAAGAAGAAAATCAGGAATAGAAAAGAAACGACAAAGGGCGAAGTGTGCTCCCAGGAACCGATTTCCTCACATAAATTTTATTTCCAAATCACTTCATTAAGTAACGCATTAAGTAGTACAACAATGGATCATTTTTTTTCTCAGTATTTAAGTGAGGCGGTTCGCAGATAGGTAACTCTGGGCCTTTGAGCATAAGTAAGAAATGGAGAAGAGAAATCACAAAAGAACACAGGCACTAACGTCTGCAGTCAATCATGGGTTTTTGCTGGCAAGTATCAGCTTGAGACCATGAATGATTTCAGCCCAAGCCATATAGTTCATGGATCCCTGCTCAGGGAACATTACACTCTTAGGGCAAGCAATTATATGTCTTTAGGATTAATCCCAAACAAGACAATGATTTAGAAATTGACACATTCTCTTTTGAAGAGCTTTTAGTCATAAAAGTAATTTTTTTTCTTCCTTACACTTAAGGCCTTCCAACTCCTCCCTCCCCCTATCAAAGGTATAAAGCTGTGCTTCCACCTGCTAGCACTCACAGACCAATAACTTTAATTTGGGGCACTTATTTATAGTCTGAATAGACCCATCCACACCTGCTTTCCCCTTAATTAGCTGGTTATCTAAAGGCTGCAGATTGGAAACTGCCAGCTCCCCAAACTAAGGAAAGATCATTCTGTTGCTGATGTAAGAGAACTGGGGGAGTGCAGGAGAAAGAAAAAGAATTTTTCTTTTAGAGAAACTGGAGAGGGAAATGTTCACACAAAAGGAAGGATCGTTCATGAAGATTAAGGGAGCAAAAAAAAATTTTTTTTAATGCAACTTGAAGCCAGAAAAATGAACAGCAGCCCTGTCAATGACACTGAAGTCCCTTTGACTTCAGAGCATCTGAAGTCTTCCACGGTACCCAGATTTCTCCCTGGCTCATCACCTACATCATGCTGGCAGAGCTGAGGAACTCCTGGAATTTGGATACCTCACGTTATTTCCCGGGTGTCCTCATCAGTCATATGTGGCAATAAACAAACCTCTATATTTCTTGTTAGCTTGAATATCCTGTGGTCATGTCATCCCTTTTGCCACCACTGAAGCCACCCAGAAGCAGGAGGGAAAAATAGAACAATGTGTTGCAAAAATTAGTCCCTTCCCACATGACTGGAACATTTGAAAAGTTTCAACCCACTGTAGGTGAGTTTTAGAGTTAGAGGAAACTTAGTCATCCACTTCAACTTTCTCACGTTACAAATAAGAAAACTAAGGCCTAAGGTGGTTAACTGATTTGTCCCCACACCACAGAGCACAGCCAAGATCAGAAATCAAGTTCAGCTGCCTCTCTGGACAAATAGCTCGTGGTTTTATACTGAAACAATCAGACTGTACACATTTTTCCTTCAGTTTGCACCAGAATGAAAATACATTGATTATAAAATGAAGACAAGCCACACACTAAGATTTAGGTGCAGCTTTCTCTTTCCTTCATGGAGTTTTACAAACTCTTTGTAGATGCTAAGGGTGCTCAGTAAGTTTGGTACAAATAATAATGTACTCCTGAAAGTCCTTCAAGATTAGCACCAGACCAGGGTATCTGTGTGCTTCAGATATATTGCAACCATGCTACTGGACCATAGCACTCCTCTACTTCAATCACATTAATAGCTTCCCCTGGTCTCCAGATAGATAGCAAACCCCTCACTGTGTCCTAGGAGGCCTTCAAGATTCAGTTGCGGCTGACTTTTCCAACTTTATCTGATGTTCAACCCCAGCAAATTGTATCGTTCAGCTGCATTAAACTATTTACCATTTCACAAGCACAGCATAGCCTGTTCTCTCTGCACTTCCCTTCTCATTTCGTCTGCACTGATGTCCTAGTCATCCTTCATGTTCCAGCTTTGACATCACTCCTTCCAGAAAACCTTTCCTTTGCCCCTCCTAAGACCGAGTTAGTTGAGGAGGTGTAATGGTGATCATAACTCCCTTACTGAATATTTCTGAGGCTTAAATGAGACATAAGCCTCACCTGTTCATTATGTCCCTCTATCATCCTTGCCTTTCATTAATCTGCCTCTCCCCCTACACGGAGAGCTGGTTAAAGAGAAGGGATTTTCTTCCCCACTATCAAATACCCCAGAGTGTTTACTGCTGTGATAAGGGTTCCAAAAACATTTCTTAAATAACGTGACAGCAAGAGAGCTAAAGTTATACCTACATTACTATAAGCCCTTTTCTTCATGGAGATGTTAAAGAATTGACTATTTGTTTTTATAAACGTGTATAACAAGTGCTAAGGCCTTTTCCTTTATGTTCAGAACCACCCCCCACCCCACCCCCCGCCCCAGACTGTCTCTGGATCTTTTGGGCATCCTGAAATTCAAGTTTTATTCACTGAAATAAGGATGTAGGGATACTGGCTAGGAGCACTCTAGAACTGAAAATTTGCTACTACAAATACTCTGTAGAATTATCAGTTTGAATCGTGTCCAGGTGTCAATTAGAGAGTGACGAGGAGCCCAATTCTGGGGTCTAACACCCTGAATTGAGTCCAAGTTCTGCTCCTTAATGTGACCTCATGCAGGTTGCTTCACCTCCTACCAGGTCTCAATCTCCTCCTCTGTGCAGTGAGACACCATCAATACCTATGTCACACAGCTGTTGGAGAACTACATTAATTATTACATATAAAATTCCTAAAAGCAATATCTAGCACACAATAGTTGTTCAATACTGCCTTAACATTTTTGTTCCAATGATGATCACAATCATTACCTCTAAGCACTTTATACATGTTATATATGAGGTCACACACTTAAGTTTGAGAACTCATCCTAGAAAAAGTGCTACATACCTCATTGCTGAATATCACTATCGTCACCAGATGGCCAAGGGCAGTATTTTGAAGGTGACCATAGCAATATTCAGCAATGAGATATGCAGCACTTTTTCTAGGATGAGTTTGTGAACTTGTCAGACCTCATACATATCTATGTCTCATTTAATCCTCAGAAATATTCAATAAGGAAGTTATGATCACCATTACAAATTCATACATCATGAAATGTCATCATGTCATTATGGAATGCCTGATGTTGTAAAAGTTACATCTATAAATGCCAAGATTCTACTGTCTATCCCTTCCTCTCCTTACTTCCAACTTCTAGAAACAAATTGTCCTCAAACATCCTTGTTCTATTGATGTTAATGGTATTATCTCAGTACCATAAACACAAAGCCCTGTATTTATCTTTGATTTGCCACTCCACCAGGACACCCAGCCAATCTTATTCCATAATATACCTCACTTCCCTCCCACACCTTTTCCTGTTCTCAAAATAAACCCTCTTTATTCCAGTCTCATCTTCTCAAAATTAGATGGCTGCACACATAATAATTCTTTACTTTTTAATTTTAAAGACACATAAATTTCTTAGAGTTCTGCCTTCAGGTATGAAACTCAAAAAAGCTTAAACCACAAACTTCTCCTAGTTTCTGCATCTTCTCCCCAAAACCAGTTAAAAAATAAAAAAAGGAAAACAAACCAGAAAAACAATTTCATTCCAATGATGCCATGTCAACCACATCACATAGCAAAAGGTTTTAGAGAAACCCAACTGGTCTTATTAGGAATATAAATTCCACTGCAACCCAATGTCACTCTATCCTAGTGACTTATTTGTGCTTGTTTTTTTAAGGATGGTTAAGCAAGGGGGGTTACTAACTTCTCAAAATGAATTAACTTCCTCCTACAACTTGTTTTTCATTGTGCTGATAGCTTTTGTAAGACCATTATGCTTTGAGTTATCAATAAAACTTTTTGTCTCTGCAGTTCTTAGGGAAAAGAAAAACAAATGAAGAGAAAATTGATGTCAATTCTTCTTATGGGTTTATTAGTTTCTATTTGGATAAAACTAATTTCCAGTTATGTTTTTCTGGTTCTTGGTCATCACAAAATGAGAACAGTCACAGTTCCATAGCTCAAAAGCTGAGGAGCAATCAAGGAACAAATCTATGAACTTTAAAGTTCAGGGTAGCCTCAAAGTTTAAATCATGAGCATAACCTAACTGGATATCCAATCTAGTAGACCAAACCCTGTTTTATCTTCTTAGAAAGTATCTCAGAGCCAAAGATGTATTTTTACACTGTCCTCATGTCAAACAATGCATCACACCTAAGATGGCTCTAATGTCTGCAGGCACCAAGCCTACAGAAGGTACCCATTCACTTTGTTAACTCTACAATGAATAACAGGGGCTGCACCAGGACCCGTGATTGGCACCCTCCCGAACCTCCGGAAGACCTGCGTGAGACCCATGATCAGCACCCTCCCACCTCCAGAAGAGCTGCATGGGGACACGCGATGGGCACCATCCCACCTCCAGAAGAGCTGCACAAGAACCCATAATCTGCACCCTCCCGGACCTCCAGAATAGCTGAGCCAGGACCCACAATTGGCACCCTCCCGGACCTCCAGAAGCGCTGCACCAAGAACCATGATCTGCATCCTCCCAGACCCTGGTAAGAGCTGTGCTGAGAACCTCCCAGACCTCCAAAAGAGCTGCACTGAGACCCCCCGGACCTCCAGAAGAGCTGCGCCGGACCCGTGATCAGCACCCTCCCAACCCCAGTAAGAGATGTGCAGAAACCTGCTACCCCACCTGCCGAGCTTCCCCATGCCCTGACCAGGAAGTCCAGGAGCCAGTCAACCCCAAGTCCACCCTCCTGCACCATCCCTGCCTCCACACCGCCGGCTCCCCTGGCCAAGGATCTGATAGCCGCGTGCCCTCCGGAGCCCTCCCCACTTCTGTGTGGAGACCTTCTCCTGGCCAGAGACTGCTGGAGCCTTGGGCCCTCTGTGCCAAAGTCACTGAGCAACAGGCACTCCCAGAACCGTGTGCACCGCCCCCCACGCTGTTGCTAAATCCAGGGGTGTAACACTTGGGAACTGCTCCCACAACCAGAACTCCCTGGCTGGGGCAGCCCCAGAAGACCTACACAGGGTCACTCCCTACAAAGATCCAGCAACAATAGAGTGATCCCCCGGGTCTAATCCACCCCAACTCTGACTATGGTCAGAGGCAATGGTGAAAAACAATCATGAGATGAAATCAAAGGAAATACTCTGGAAATATGAATAATCAGAGTAGATGAACTCCCCCAAGGATCAATGGGGCAGACACAGCACAAGATCCCATGCACAAGCAAATAACTGAGATGTCAGAAATCGAATTCAGAATCTGGATAGAAAATAAGATTGAATTAGGATTCCAAGCAGCAACTGAAAAGATATCTCAAGAATTCAACGAATTCAAAGACCAAATGACCAAAGATTTTGACACATTGAGACAAGAAGTTTCAGCTCTCAAAGATCTAAGAAACACAGTAGACTCCCTCAGTAACAGAATGGAGCAAGCAGAAGAAAGGATTTCTGACATTGAAGACAAAGATTTTGAATGCACACAAACTCTCAGAGAGGAAGATAAATGGGGGCAAAAACAGATCACTCTCTCAGAGAACTCTGGGATAATTTGAAGAAAACCAATGTTCGTCTTATAGGGATCCCCAAAAGTGATGAAGTGGTTTTACAAGGCACAGAGTCTCTTCTCCATGAGATTGTGAATGAGAACTTTCCAGACATGCAAAGACATTCTGAAATTCAGATAGCAGACAGTTTCAGAACTCCAGCAGGACTCAACCTGAATAAGACATCTCCCAGACACATCATAATCAATTTCACAAAAGTTAATATGAAGGAGAAAATTCTAAAAGCAGCCAGATGAAAGAAAAGCATAACCTACAAGGGGAAGAATATTAGAATAACTGCAGATCTCTCTGCTGAAAACTTCAAGCTAGAAGACAATAGTCATCAACTTTTAATCTCCTAAAACAAAGTAACTTTCAACCCAGGATCCTGTACCCAGCTAAACTGAGTTTCATTTATGATGGAGAAATTAAATACTTTAATGACATTCACATGTTGAAGAAATCTGCCATAACTAAACTGGCTCTTCAGGATATTCTCAGACCTATCCTCCATAAAGACCAGTGTAATCCTCCACTACAAAAGTAAACCCATCCAGAAATTTTTGATCAAATTCCAACTTCCATAGTCGCAAAAGGATTAAAAATGTCCACCGAACTCTCGAAACGCTTTTCAATATTCTTGATTAATGTGAATGGTTTAAATTGTCCTCTAAAGAGGCATAGGTTGGCTGACTGAATACAAAAACTCAAGCCAGATATCTGCTGCATACAAGAACCCCATCTTATATTAAAAGACAAACATAAAGAAAAAAGGAGAAAAGAGCAAGATGGTGGCCGAGTAACAGCTTCCTTGCATCTGGGCACCATGAGTCTGGGGAGATAGGACTCCAGGCATCTCTGGCTGGTGGGATCTGCCTATAATCATCCCTGTGAGGATACAGGGAGTCAGCGAGAGACTTCTGGACCCCAAGAGGAGGACTAAAATAGTGGAAAAACAGTAAGTGGCCACGTGTGTTCAATCGGTCGAAACCCGCCTGCAACTGTAAGTTCAGTAGCAGCAAGACTGCAAACCAGAAAGGCCATACCTGTGAACTGTTTTGATGTCTTTGGACTTGGCACTCAGTTGAACTGCCTTGGTGAGAGCCTGAGCGGGAGGGCAGAGAATTTTGGCCACTGTCTAGGGCCCCAGTCTGAGCCGCTGAGCCAGATGGAGCTAATTGTGTTTGGCTGTGGGCCGCAGGGAGCCATGGTGAGTGATCTGCCCCAGCAAACTCCGCTCTCCGGGTCGCAGAGCAAGAATCGGGTGGGAGCTGGGAACCTAGCAACTGAGTAGCCTAAGAGCGGGGTCTGAGCCGCCTTACAGCCCTAATCCTCAAGGACAGAGTGAGACCAGTTTTGGCACACTGGGTAAGTGGATAGCCACTTCAGCAGTGATTCCAGCGACAAGCACTTTCCTGGGAAAGCTTACAACTTCAAAGTGCTTTTTAAGAGGGCTGAAGAGAGATTTAGGTTGTGCACCTGCTGGGGTTTGAGAAATCAGCAGCCTCCAGTCGTATCAGCATTAGGATTAACATCTCATACCCCAGAAGACCACGTGTTGCCCAGACTATATTCAACAAAATATACATACTGCTTTGTTTTTGGTTGTGTGTGGTTTTTTTTTTTTTTTTGGTTGTTTTTTTGTTTATTTTGATGTTGTTTTATTTTTTAATTTCAACCTTTTCCGTACAGATTTTTTCTTTCCCAACTTTCCTAGTTTAATTATAATTTCCCATTGCTGCCTTTATCAATAACCAGAACTTCATTTTTGCTAGTGTTTCTACAGCTATTATTTGGCTTTTCACCCAATTTTATCCCGTAAAGTTTTCTGTTTGCTTGCTTAGGTTTGATTTATAGCACTTTTGTCTTTCCTCTCTACTTGGTGGAGGTGGGGTACTGTGTCTGATCAGGTTAGAAAAGAGCTGCCGACCTCAAGGGAATCACCCAACTGGGCACCCCCAGAAGGTGGAGTTTTTTTAAGGTTGTGTCAAAGTACCCTACTGTATACCTATGTTGCTCTGTCTCCCTCTTTCTGTGCCCCTCTTCCTTTTGTCAATATTCCTTTTACCCACCCCCTCTCCTTTCTCTATTTTTTTTTCTTTTCACTTGTTCCTCCTTTCTTTCATCCCTTTCTTCCTCTTCAACCTTCTCATCCTTCTGGTCCTGTACCAAAAGGACACATACAAACCCCAGTCCACAGGCATGAGAACTTAAAGAGCAAGAGGAAGTGAAAGGAAAATTAGGGCAAGGAAACAGATAAAAGAAATCATGTATGAGGAAGAATCAGCAGAAAACTACAGGCAACATGAAGAACCACACCACAACAACCCCGCCAAGGTACCATGAGGTAGCTACTGCAGAGGATTCCACCTATAAAGAAATGTTAGGAATTACAGATATGGAATCTAGAATACACATGTTGAAAACAATGAAAGAAATGATGGAAACAATGAAGGAAACTGCTAATGAAGGGGAAAATAACCAAAAGGAAATCCAAAAACAGAATCAAATAAGAGATGAACGATATGAAGAATACAGAAAGGATATAGCAGAGCTGAAGGAACTGAAACAGTCAATTAGGGAACTTAAAGATGCAATAGAAAGTATCAGCAACAGGTTAGACCATGCAGAAGAAAGAATTTCAGAGGTAGAAGACAAAGTTCTTGAGATAACTCAGATAGTAAAAGAGGCAGAAAAGAAGAGAGAGAAAGCAGAACGTTCACTGTCAGAATTATGGGACTTTATGAAGCATTCCAACATACGAGTTATAGGAATTCCAGGAGGGGAAGAATAATGCCCCAGAGGAATGGAAGACATACTAGAGAATATTATAAAAGAAAATTTCCCAAATATCACCAAAGATTCTGACACACTGCTTCAGACGGATATCAGACCCCAGGTCACCTCAACTCTAACTGAGCTTCTCCAAGACACATTGTGATGAACCTGTCCAAAGTCAAGACAAAAGAAAAGATTCTGCAAACTGCCAGGAGTAAGCACCAGTTGACCTACAGGGCCAAATCCATCAGAGTGACCGCAGACTTCTCTAATGAAACTTTCCAAGCAAGAAGACAATGGTCATCTACCTTTAATCTACTTAAACAGAACAATTTCCAGCCCAGAATTCTGTACCCTGCTAAGCTAAGCTTAAAAATTGACGGAGAAATCAAATCATTTACGGATATACAAACATTGAGGAAATTCGCCACATCAAGACCAGCTCCACAGGAAGTATTACAACCTGTTCTGCACACCGACCACCACAATGGATCAGCAGCAAAGTAAGAACTCAGAAATTAAAGGACAGAACCTAACCTCCACACTGATGCAAAAGATAAAACTAAGCAATGGACTCTCACAAAATAAGACGAATAGAATACTACCACACTTATCAAGTATCTCAATAAATGTTAATGGCTTGAATTCCCCACTGAAGAGACATAGATTGGCTGACTGGATTAAAAAACACAAGCCATCCATTTGCTGTCTGCAAGAAACACACCTGGCTTCAAAAGACAAATTAAAGCCCCGAGTCAAGGGTTGGAAGACAATTTTTCAGGCAAATGGAATTCACAAGAAAAGAGGAGTTGTGATCTTATTTTCAGATACATGTGGATTTAAAGCAACTAAAGTCAAAAAAGACAAAGATGGTCACTTTATATTGGTCAGGGGAAAAACACAATGAGAAGACGTTTCAATTCTAAATATTTATGCACCCAATTTAAATGCTCCCAGATTCTTGAAACGGAACTTATTCAGTCTGAGCAATATGATATCTGATAATACCATCATAACAGGGGACTTTAACACTCCTCTTACAGAGCTGGACAGATCCTCTAAACAGAAATTAAACAAAGATATAAGAGATTTAAATGAGACCCTGGAACAACTGTGCTTGATAGACACATATAGAACACTCAATCCCAAAGATAAAGAATATACATTCTTCTCATCACTCCATGGAACATTCCCCAAAATTGATCATATCCTGGGACACAAAACAAATATCAACAGAATCAAAAGAATTGAAATTTTACCTTGTATCTTCTCAGACCATAAGGCACTAAAGGTGAAACTCAACTCTAACAAAAACGCTCAACCCCACACAAAGGCATCGAAATTAAACAATCTTCTGTTGAACAACAGATGGGTGCAGGAAGAAATAAAACAGGAAATCATTAACTTCCTTGAGCATAACAACAATGAAGACACAAGCTACCAAAACCTGTGGGATACTGCAAAAGCAGTTTTGAGAGGAAAATTCATTGCTTTAGATGCCTACATTCGAAAAACAGAAAGAGAGCACATCAACAATCTCACAAGCCATCTTATGGAATTGGAAAAAGAAGAACAATCTAAGCCTAAACTCAGTATAAGAAAAGAAATATCCAAAATCAAATCAGAGATCAATGAAATTGAAAACAAAAGAATCGTTCAGAAAATTGATGACAAAGGAGTTGGGTTTTTGAAAAAATTAATAAAATAGGTAAACCATTGGCCAGACTAATGAGAAATAGAAAAGTAAAATCTCTAGTAACCTCAATCACAAATGATAAAGGGGAAATAACAACTGATCCCACAGAGATACAAGAGATCATCTCTGAATACTACCAGAAACTCTATGCCCAGAAATTTGACAATGTGAAGGAAATGGATCAATATTTGGAATCACAGCCTCTCCCTAGACTTAGCCAGGAGGAAATAGAGCTCCTGAACAGACCAATTTCAAGCACTGAGATAAAAGAAAGAATAAAAAATCTTCCAACCAAAAATGCCCTGGTCCAGATGGCTTCACACCAGAATTCTATCAAACCTTCAGGAAAGAGCTTATTCCTGTACTGCAGAAATTATTCCAAAAAATTGAGGAAGAAGGAATCTTCCCCAACACATTCTATGAAGCAAACATCACCCTGATACCAAAACCAGGAAAAGACCCAAACAAAAAGGAGAATTTCAGACCAAGTTCAATCATGAATATAAATGCAAAATTTCTCAACAAATTCCTACCCAACAGATTATAGCTTATCATCAAAAAAGTCATTAATCATGATCAACTGGGCTTCATCCCAGGCATGCAAGGCTGGTTTAACATATGCAAGTCCATAAACGTTATCCACCATATTAACAGAGGCAAAAATAACGATCATATGATCCTCTCAATAGACGCAGAAAAAGCATGTGATAAAATCCAGCGTCCTTTTCTAATTAGAACACTGAAGAGTATAGGCATAGGTGGCACATTTCTAAAACTGATTGAAGCTATCTATGACAAACCCACAGCTAATATTTTACTGAACGGAGTAAAACTGAAAGCTTTTCCTCTTAAAACTAGAACCAGACAAGGTTGTCCTCTGTCACCTTTACTATTCAACATAGTGCTGGAAGTTCTAGCCACCACAATTAGGCAAGACAAGGAAATAAAGGGAATCCAAATGGGAGCAGAGGAGGTCAAACTCTCCCTCTTTGCTGACGACATAATCTTATACTTAGAGAACCCCAAAGACTCAACCACAAGACTCCTAGAAGTCATCAAAAAATACAGTAATGTTTCAGGATATAAAATCAATGTCCACAAGTCAGTAGCCTTTGTATACACCAATAACAGTCAAGATGAGAAGCTAATTAAGGACACAACTCCCTTCACCATAGTTTCAAAGAAAATGAAATGCCTAGGAATATACCTAACGAAGGAGGTGAAGGACCTCTATAAAGAAAATTATGAAATCCTCAGAAAGGAAATAGCAGAGGATATTAACAAATGGAAGAACATACCATACTCATGGATGGGAAGAATCAACATTATTAAAATGTCTATACTTCCCAAAGCAATCTACCTATTCAATGCCATTCCTATCAAATACCAACATTGTGCTTTCAAGATTTGGAAAAAATGATTCTGCGTTTTGTATGGAACCAGAAAACAACCCATATAGCTAAGGCATTTCTTAGTAATAAAAATAAAGCTGGGGGCATCAGCATACCAGATTTTAGTCTGTACTACAAAGTCAAGACAGCATGGTTCTGTCACAAAAATAGAGACATAGACACTTGGAATCAAATTGAAAACCAAGAAATGAAACTAACATCTTACAACCACCTAATCTTCGATAAACCAAACAAGAACATAACTTGGGGGAAAGACTCCCTATTCAATAAATGGTGTTCGGAGAAATGGATGTCTACATGTAAAAGACTGAAACTGGACCCACACCTTTCCCCACTCACAAAAATTGCTTCAAGATGGATAAAGGACGTAAATTTAAGGCATGAAACAATAAAAATCCTCAAAGAAAGCATAGGAAAAACATTGGAAGATATTGGCCTGGGGAAAGACTTCATGAAGAAGACTGCCATGGCAATTGCAACAACAAAAATAAACAAATGGGACTTCGTTAAACTGAAAAGCTTCTGTACAGCTAAGGAGACAAAAATGAAAGCAAAGAGACAACCTACTCAATGGGAAAAGATATTTGTATATTTTCAATCAGACAAAAGCTTGATAACTAGGATCTATAGAGAACTCAAATTAATCCACATGAAAAAAGCCAACAATCCCATATATCAATGGGCAAGAGACATGAATAGAAACTTCTCTAAAGATGACAGATGAATGGCTAACAAACATATGAAAAAATGTTCATCATCTCTATATATTAGAGAAATGCAAATCAAAACAACCCTGAGATATCATCTAACCCCAGTGAGAACAGCCCACATCACAAAATCTCAAAACTCCAGATGCTGGCGTGGATGTGGAGAGAAGGGAACACTTTTACACTGCTGGTGGGACTGCAAACTAGTACAACCTTTCTGGAAGGAAGTATGGAGAAACCTCAAAGCACTCAAGCTAGACCTCCCATTTGATCCTGCAATCCCATTACTGGGCATCTACCCAAAAGGAAAAAAAATCCTTTAATCATAAGGACACTTGTACTAGACTGTTTATTGCAGCTCAATTTGCAATCACCAAAATGTGGAAACAGCCTAAATGCCCACCAACCCAGGAATAGATTAACAAGCTGTGGTATATGTATACCAAGCTACTAAAAAAAATGGAGACTTTACATCCTTCGTATTAACCTGCATGGAAGTGGAAGACATTATTCTTAGTAAAGCATCACAAGAATGGAGAAGCATGAATCCTATGTACTCAATTTTGATATGAGGACAATTAATGACAATTAAGGTTATGAGGGGGAGGAAAATCTGAAGGAGGGATGGAGGGAGGGGGGTGTGTGTCACACTTTATGGGGGCAAGACATGATTGCAAGAGGGACTTTGCCTAACAATTGCAATCAATGTAACCTGGATCATTGTACCCTCAATGAATCCCCAACAATAAAAGTACTTGGAATGCTAAAAATAAATAAATAAATAAAAGACAAATATAGACTCAAGGTAGAGGGATGGTCATCTATACTCCAGGCAAATGGAAAGCAGAAAAAAACTGGTGTTGCAATCCTATTGGCAGATGCAATAGGCTTTAAACCATCCAAAATAAGGAAGGATAAGGATGAACACTTCATATTTGTTAAAGGTAATACTCAATGTGATGAAATTTCAATTATTGATATTTATGCACCCAACCAGAATGCACCTCAATTTATAAGAGAAACTCTAATGGAGATGAGCAACTTGATTTTCTCCAGTTCCATAGTAGTGGGAGATTTTAACACCCCTTTAGCAGTGCTGGATAGATCCTCCAAAAAGAAGCTAAGCAAAGAAATTTTAGATTTAAACTTAATCATTCAACATCTGGATATAATAGACATCTACAGAACATTTCATCCCAACAAAACTGAATACACATTCTTCTCATCAGCCCATGGAACATACTCCAAAATCGACCACTTCCTGGGCTACAAATATAACCTCAACAAATTTAAAAAAAAATAGAAATTATTCCTTGCATCTTATCAGACCATCATGGAATAAAAGTTGAACTCAATAACAACAGGAATCTGCGTACCCATACAAGAACATGGAAGTTAAATAACCTTATGCTGAAGGACAGATGGGTTATAGACGAGATTAAAAAGGAAATCACCAAATTTTTGGAACAAAACAACAATGAAGACATGAATTATCAGAACCTCTGGGATACTGCAAAGGCAGTCCTAACAGGGAAATTTATAGCAATGCAAGCCTTCCTCAAGAAAATGGAAAGAGAGGAAGTCAATAACTTAATGGGACATCTCAAGCAACTAGAGAAGGAAGAACTTTCCAACCCCAAACCCAGCAGAAGAAAAGAAATAACCAAAATCAGAGCAGAATTGAATGAAATTGAAAACAAAAGAATTATACAACAGATCAATAAATCCAAAAGTTGGTTTTTTGAAAAGATCAATAAAATAGATAAACCTTTGGCCAAACTAACCAGGAAAAATAGAGTAAAATCTCTAATTTCATCAATCAGAAATGGTAAATATGAAATAACAACAGACCTCTCAGAAATTCAAAAAATCCTTAACGAATATTACAAGAAACTTTACTCTCAGAAATATCAAAATCTGAAAGAAATTGACCAATACTTGGAAGTATGCCACTTACCAAGACTTAGGCAGAACGAAGTAGAAATGTTGAACAGGCCTATATCAAGTTCTGAAATAGCATCAACTATACAAAATCTCCCTAAAAAGAAAAGCCCAGGACCACATGAATTCAGAATTCTACCAAACCTTTAAAGAAGAACTAGTACCTATATTACTGAACCTCTTCCAAAATAGAGAAAAACAAGGAATACTACCCAACACATTCTATGAAGCAAACATCATCTTGATCCCTAAACTAGGGAAAGACACAACAAGAAAAGAAAATTATAGACAAATATCACTAATGAATATTGATGCAAAAATACTCAATAAGATCCTAACAAACAGAATCCAACAACACATCAAAAAAAATTATACACCATGACCAAGTCGGATTTATCCCAGGCTCTCAAGGCTGGTTCAATATAGGTAAACCTATAAATATAATTCAGCACATAAACAACCTAAAAAATAAAGACCATATGATTCTCTCAATTGATGCAGAAAAAGCTTTTGATAATATCCAGCATCCTTCATGATCAGAACACTTAAGAAAATTGGTATAGAAGGGACAATTCTTAAACCTATAGAGGCCATCTACAGCAAACACACAGCCAACATTGTGTTGAATGGAGTTAAATTGAAATCATTTCCACTTAGATCAGGAACCAGGCAAGGTTGCCCATTGTCTCCATTGCTCTTTAACATTGTAATGGAAGTTTTAGCCATTGCAATTAGGGAAGAAAAGGCGATCAAGGGTATCCACATAGTGTCAGAAGAGATCAAACTTTCACTCTTCGCAGATCACATGATCGTGTATCTGGAAAACACTAGAGATTCTACTACAAAAGTTCTAGAAGTGATCATGGAATACAGCAATGTCTCAGGCTACAAAATCAACACCCATAAATCTGTAGCCTTTATATATACCAACAATAGCCAAGCCAAAAAAAAAAAACAGTCAAGGACTCTATTCCTTTCACAGTAGTGCCAAAGAAGATGAAATATTTGGGAGTTTATCGAACAAAGGATGTGAAAGATCTCTATAAAGAGAACTATGAAACTTTAAGAGAAGAAATAGATGAAGATGTTAACAAATGGAAAAACATACCATGCTCATGGCTGGGAAGAATCAACATCATTAAAATGTCTATACTACCTAAAGCAATATATAATTTAATGCAATTCCTATCAAAGCTCCATTGTCATATTTTAAAGATCTTGAAAAAATAATACTTCGTTTTATATGGAATCAGAAAAAACCTCGAATAGCCAAAACATTACTCAGAAATAAAAACAAAGCAGGAGGAATCACACTACCAGACCTGAGACTGTACTATAAATCAATAGTGATCAAAACTGCATGGTACTGGCACAAAAACAGAGAAGTAGATGTCTGGAACAGAATAGAGAACCAAGAGATGAATCCAGCTATTTATCATTATTTGATCTTTGACAAGCCAATGAAAAACATTCAGTGGGGAAAAGAGTCCCTAATTAACAAATGGTACTGGGTGATCTGGCTGGCAATCTGTAAAAGACTGAAACTGGACCCACACTTTTCACCATTAACTAAGATAGACTCTCACTGGATTAAAGATTTAAACTTAAGACATGAAACTATAAAAATACTTGAAGAAAGTGAAAGGAAAACTCTTGAAGGAATCGGCCTGGGTGAATATTTTATGAGGAGGACTCCCCCAGGCAATCGAAGCAGTATCAAAAATACATTACTGGGACCTGATCAAACTAAAAAGCTTCTGCACAGCCAAGAACATAGCAAGTAAAGCAAGCAAACAGCCCTCAGAATGGAAGAAAATATTTGCAGGTTATACCTCTGATAAAGGTTTAATAACCAGAATCCACAGAGAACACAAACGTATTAGCAAGAAAAGAACAAGTGATCCCATCTCAGGATGGGCAAAGGGCTTGAGGAGAAACTTCTCTAAAGAAGACAGGCGCACAATCTACAGACACATGAAAAAAAGATTGTCATCCTTAATCATCAGAGAAATGCAAATCAAAACTACTTTGAGATATCGCCTAAGCCCAGTAAGAGTAGCTAACATAACAAAATCCCAAAACCAGCGATGTTGGCATGGATGTGGAGAAAAGGGAACACTTCTACACTGCTGGTGGGAATGCACACTAATACATTCCTTTTGGAAGGATGTTTGGAGAATACTTAGAGACCTAAAGATAGACCTGCCATTCAATCCTATAATTCCTTTACTAGGTATATACCCAGAAGACCAAAAATCACAATATAACAAAGACATCTGTACCAGAATGTTTATTGCAACCTAATTCATAATTGCTAAGTCATGGAAGAAGCCCAAGTGCCCATTGACCCATGAGTGGACTATCAAATTGGGTACATGTATACCATGGAATATTATGCAGCCTTAAAGAAAGATGGAGACTTTACCTCTTTCATGCTTACATAGATGGAGCTGGAACATATTCTTCTTAGCAAAGTATCTCAAGAATGGAAGAAAAAGTATCCAATGTACTCAGCCCTACTATGAAGCTATATTATAGCTTTCATATGAAGGCTATAATCCAACTATAGCACAAGAATATGGGGAAAGGGCCAAAGGAGGGGAAGGGAGGAGGGAAGTCAGGGTAATTGGTAGGGGCATACGTACGGTGCATCTTAGAATGGGTACAGGCAAAACCTACTAAATGCAGAATACAAATGTTTACATACAATAACTAAGAAAATGCCATAAAGGCTACATTGAACAGTTTGATGATAATATTTTAGATTGTATATGAAACCAGCACATTGTACCCCTTGATTGCACAAATGTTCACAGCTATGATTTAACAATAAAAAATAAATAAATAAATAAAATGAATTGCAGGGTTTGAAAGATGGCCCTTAACATCTTTCGTTAATAATGCCACCTTGAATCCATATAACTCCCCTCCACTCTTGACTCAAAATACTTTTACAGGTATGATTTTATTTGTTCTTGAAACATATCTGTGACTTAAGAGTTAATTGTGAAAACCTTGGAGCTATACGGTGAATCAAAACTATCTCCTCCAGCTTTGAGATTTAAGGTAATTGATTAAAAAAGAAAGAAAAATTTGGGAGGAAACAAAAATTGGTCTCAAAACAACAGATGCTGGTGTGAGTACAGAGAGAAAGGAGCACATATACACTGCTGGTGGGACTGCAAACTAGTACAATCTTTATGAAAAATAGTAGGGAGATACCTCAAAGAACTAAAAGTAGATCTACCACCCACCAGCAATACCACTATTAGGTATCTACCCAAAAGGGGGGGGAAATCACTTCATCAAAAAGACACAAGCACTGGAATGTTTATTGCAGCACAATTCACAAGGGCAAAGATGTTTAATCAACTCAAGTTTCCATCAATAAATGAGTGAATTAATAAAATGCAGTATATGTACACTATGGAATACTACTCGGCCATAAAAAAATGGTGACTTAATACATTTTGTAACAACTTAGATGGAAATAGAGACCATTATTCTCAGTGAACATCACAAAAATGGAGAAACAAACGCCATATGTACTAGCTATTAAATTGTAACTAATTGATCAACACCCATGTACACATGTGGCAGTAAAAACTCAATAAAAACCAAGCAGGTAGGAGGGGGTAATAGGGAATGCGTAAATTCACACATAAAGAGTGCAATGCATGCTCTGTGGTAGATGGGCACACTTACAACTTGACTCAAACGCACAAAAACAAGTCATAAAAATAAAATCATTGTACCCTTTGAATAATATTCTGAAATTTATAATATTCTAAAATTTTTTAAAAACTAGATACATATTTGCATTTAAGGAGACCCTTTAAAATAGATAATCATATTTAACAATATGTTACCTATAAAATTATCATAACTGGTATATTCAAATTTTAAGATAATATAATCAGATAATAACTACAAAATGATTATTGACATTACTTGTCCTTTCTGAGTTACATCAATATTTAAGTAAAGAAAATTCTGCTAACAGAAGAAATGAATCGCCTAATTTTAAAGAGAAGAAAGAATAAGATGGTTGGTTTTGAGGCTTTGTGTTAACCTCTTAAAAATATTTCATCTTGATAGAATTTTCTGGGCTGTGGAGAGGGAAGACCAGGAAATTTCTCTGGATGTGCCATATCACCGTATGTAACTTTAAAACCATCTCATATTCTGGGCTGCTGTCTTCAGTAGTCTCTGCATCTTCTAACGTTCTGCTCCCTTCTATCCTCTCCAGAGTCTTTTGAAAACTGGTTGACCCAGTTTTGATAGGTGACTCAGACTTAGAAAAGTGTCTTTCAAAACTTTCTAAACTATAGTATTCCTAAGTCCAGACATAATTTCTTTCATGTTGCCAAAGGTGAGAATAAGAACCAGAAGCAATCAACCAAGGGGACTCAAGACTGGGTCATACTGGAGGCTTATTGCAGCAAGCCGTGGCTTAATAAACTCTCAGGCTACATCCCTGGACCAAAAGCTTCAATGTATTTCATTTGGTATTGGAGTAATGGAATAATAGAACTTTCCTACAGCCACCTCTGAGGTTTCATTTCAAACCTAGTCAAATATGGAGACAGCCTTTTATCCCATTTCTATTTCTGAAATGTAGAGATTACTATAGACTGTTCTGGGTCTTTCTTGCTAGCCCCGTCCAAATCCAAAGTGCCTGCTTCCCTACTGTGTCCCCTGGGAGGCTGGTCTGTTAGCAAGCTTCTTACCCTCTGGCTGGCAGTTAGATTCTCCAGGAAGAGAGCCCCTGTGACAACTCTAGTGACAACAGGAAATCAGAAAGAGGAAATCAGAAAGAGGAAAGCATGGAAATCAAGTGTGCATTCACCCAGTTCCCTCGCTACGGTGCCACCACAGGCTGACTTTGTCCCTAGAACAAAGGTCACAGCTCTCATCAAGCAGCCCTCTCCCTGTACTTCTCTCTTTCAGGACCCTGGGAACACCTCCTCTCAATCATTCCAGATTTTACCTTGCCATTTCTCTATAATCTGAACACACTCTAAATCATCCCTTTGTGAAAATCCATTCGAATTACCCAGTTTCCCTCGAGGGACTTAGCTAACACATAGACGGTATTCAATTAGCATTCTGAGAACAGATCAAGAAGCAGAGGACATAGCTACATAAACGAAGTCAACTAAACAGAATCAACACAGAAAGCACAGATTTCTGCCTTGAGAAAATAGCAATGATTTCTGGAAGCCAGAAAGTATCCAACTCAGTTTTCAAATTTGGGACTGCATTGTTTACCTTTAGTGTAGAAGGAATGTTATGATATATTTTAACAAATGTTATATAAAATAATTCTAAGTAAATGTCCTTAAAATAGTTTAGTAGAAATAAATTTCAGTTGAAAAATGTAAGAGAGTTGTCCTAATAATGATTTGTATAATTCTAGAATATTTTCATCAACCACTACCATAGTACTTTAAAATATTTCAGGGAGGAACATAGAATAAATTCTGGAATTTTCTCTCCACTCCTTGTCTTTTACATTTTTTTTTTTTACACCTTCATATTTCTAAATAGGCAGAGATATTTTTACCCCCATTTGTGAACTGGGAAAGCTGAGGAATGGAGAGATGGCACAGTTAACCTATCCTGGGGATATATTTTCACCAAGTAATCCAGCACCTCCTAGAATTGATAACTCTCCACTCACCTGCTGCAAATGCAAACATAAACATCATGACTCAAAGAGAGCATCACCCGATTCCTAAGGAAAGTGTTCTCCTGACCTAGAACACTGATACACTTAGTTTACACTAACATTTTAATAGTCCGTCGGTCCTAATCCTAGACACAGCCCTGCACTGAAGCCCTGAAAGAAATCCCCTACATTTCTTCTGGGAAGTAGGACTAATCATAGTGACTACTTTGGAGAGAGCAATGGTTTGAAAATATTGCCTAAGGGATACAAAAGTTGTTTTATTTCATAATTAGGATTTCTCTTCTGGGGACATTTTATAGTCACGGTTTGAAATAAAGCCATTATTTTGTTACAATTTTCTATTTTTTGCACATAAAAATATTTAGAACATGTTTTTAGCTAAGTTTTATTAGTCATAATGGCAGGAAGCGCCTAGTGTTATGCATGATGGAATTATCTTTGAGGGCTTCCCTTTAGTGTTATTTCTTCCTTACAGTCTCCATTCTCTCTGTGTTTTCTACTAGAACTGAAATAAAAGTGGAAATTGAATATTCTATTCTTTTGCAGAAGTGACCTGTACACATGGATAAAGTGACCCCCACCCGTATACCTTTCTGCACCTTTTCTCCTAATCAACATTAAATTCACATATCACAGGTGAAGCCACTTGGGTAATTCTATGTTAATAAGAACTGGAAATGTGGAAACAATTAAGCAAGCATGGAAGTAACAATTCAAAAACTATTGACATTAAATAATGCCTTTATTGAGATATTGTATTAAATTTCCCTCCTAGGGGATCTAATAACCACAAAGCTGTGTGCATGCGCTGGCACACATGTGCATGGACAGAACAAAATAACAATGTCATGGAAACAGGAGGGATTGGCTAATGCATTTCTTGAATTCAAAACAGAAATACCCTCTATAATATCCCCCAAGTTTCTGCTTAAATTCATCTAGGGCCAGGTCACTGGTTACCTTATACCACACACCTGTGAGAATATTATTCCTGTGTAGAGACTAAAAATCCATTTCCCCTTAACTCCTGCCAGTTCTTCTCTTTTGGGGTACATAAAAAATATCCTAATCCTTCCCATGCATTATCACCCTACAAATGTTGGAAAAATAGTCATCAAGACCTTTGTAGTAAACAATGTTGTTTTTTGCTAGCCAAAACTCATCCATACGCTTTCTTCTGGTAATAACTTTTAATTTTCCTTTAGTGCCACACTCTCCTCACTCTTAATCCCTAAAGATGTTTGTAGGGATTAGGGATGCATGTGGCTGGAATGGCTATGTGACACAGCCTATCAAAAAATACATACATCTGGTCCTGGACTCTTCTTTTTTGGGAGATTTTGTATAGTTGATGCTATTTCAGTACTTGATATAGGTTTTTTCAACATTTCCAATTCTTTCTGGCTAAGACTAGGAAGGTGGCATACTTCCAAGTATTGGTCAATTTCTTTCAGATTTTCACATTTCTGAGAATAGAGTTTTTTGTAATATTCACTAAGAATCTTTGAGTTTCTAAGGTGTCTGTTGCTATTTCACCTTTGTCATTTCTGATTGATGATATTAGGGATTTTGACTTTTTTTTTTTTTTATGAGACAAAGTCTCACTATATGCCCTCGGTAGAGTGCCATGGCGTCACAGCTCACAGCAACCTCAGACTCTTGGGAGCTTAAGCAATTCTCTTGCCTCAGCCTCCCAAGTAGCTGGGACTACAGGCACCTGCCACAATGCTGGCTAGATAATAGGAATTTTAATTTTCTATTTCTGGTTAGGCTAGCCAAAGGATTATCAATTTTGCTAAACTTCTCAAAAAACCAACTTTTTGATTCATTGATCTTTTGAACAATTCTTTTGTTTTCGATTTCATTTAACTCTCCTCTAATTTGGTTATTTCTTTTCTTCTGCTGGGTTTAGAGTTGGAATGTTCTTCCTTTTCCAGTTGCTTGAAATATCCCAGTTGTTGACTTCCTCTCTTTCTGTTCTCTTGAGGAAGACTTGCAATGCTAAAATTTCCCTCTTAGGACTGCCTTTGCATTATCCCACAGGTTCTGATAATTCATGTCTTCACTACCATTTTGTTCCAAAAATTTGGTAATTTCCTTCTTAATCTCATCTATTACCCCAGCTATCATTCAGCATATGGTTATTTAGTTTCCATGTCTTTGTATAAGTATGCAGATTCCTGTTATTGGTGAGTTCAAATTTTATTCCATGATGATCTGAGAAAATACAAGAAATAATTTCTATTCTTTTAAATTAGCTAGGTTAACCTTGTGACCTAAAATGTGATCAATTTTGGAGGATGTTTCATGGGCTAATGAGAAGAATGTGTATTCAGTTTTGTTAAGATGAAATGTTCTGTAGATGTCGATTAAATTCAATTGTTATATGGTGAAGTTTAAGTCCAAAATTTCTTTGTTTAGCTTCTTGTTGGAGGATCTGTCCAACACTGCCAAAGGGGTGTTAAAATCTCTGACTATTATGGTACTGGAAGATATCAAATTGTTCATGTCTATTAGCGTCTCCCTTATAAATTGAGGAGCATTCTGGTTGGGTGCATTGTCGGAAGCCATATAAGGCACAGCTTGGCCTTACTTCCTCTTTAAGTAAAAAACAGTTTCACCTTTACCCGGTAACTTTACCCGGCAACTAGCCAACCAATCACCTTATGCCCCATCTTGCTTATTTTAGCCAATCCCCAGTGGACAACTCCCCTGAACCTCCCAACAAGACACACCCTCCTTCCCCATAATGCTTATAAGGCACAAGTTTTTCAATAAAGTTTGAGACTTGATCAGAAAACTGTCTTGTCTCCCTTTCTCACGCCCCTTGTTTGTTTTTCTCCCTTAGGTGGTTCCTGCATCCCCCGTTGCTGTCCCGCGGGTCAGGACAGTGCATAAATGTTAATAATTGAAATCTCATCATGTTGTTTCCCTTAACAAATATGAAGTGACCATCCTTATCTTTCCTTACTTTTGTTGTCCTTACTAATGTATCTGCAAATAAAATTGCAATCCCTGCTTTTATCTGATTTCTGTTTGCCTGGATTACAGATGTCCATCCCTCCACCCTGAGTCTATATTTATCCTTTAAGATAAGATGAGATTCATGTATGCAGCAGATACCCGGCCTGAGTTTTTGTATCCAGTCAATGAACCTGCACCTCTTTAGAGGATAATCTAAGCCATTTGCATTGAGTTTTGATAAGCCTGTAGTATTTTGGGTGTCAAGTTGTTCGAAAGACCAGTGGATGTTTTTAATCCTTTCACCACTGTGAAAGTTGGGTTTTGATCAAAAATTTCTGAGTGAGTTTACTTTGGTGGTACAGCATTATGCTGGTCATTGTGGAGGATGGGTCTGAGAATATGCAGATCTGGTTCAGTTATGACAAATTTCTTCAACATGTGTATGTCATTAAAGTATTTGACTTTTCCATCATAAAGGAAACTCAGTTTAGCTGGATACAGGATTCTAGGCTGAAAGTTGTTTTGTTTTAGGAGATTGAAGGTTGATGATCATCCTCTTCTGCCTTGAAAAGTTTCAGCAGAGAGACCTGCAGTCATTCTAATAGTCTTCCCTTTGTAGGTTATGATTTTCTTATGTCTGGCTGCTTGTAGGATTTTCTCCATCATATTAACTTTGGCTAAGTTAATTACAATGTGTCAAGGAGATGCTTTATTTGGATTGAGTCATGCTGGGGTTCTGAAACTGTCTGCTATCTGAATTTCAGTATCCAGTCTGGGAACAGATGGCTTCACATCAGAATTCTACCAAACCTTTAAAGAGGAACTAGTACCTATATTACTTAACCTTTTCAAAAGCATAGAAAAAATAGGAATACTTCCCAACACATTCTATGAAGTAAATATCACCTTGATCCCCAAACCAGGAAAAGACCCAACAAGAAAAGAAAATTATAGAATATCTTTAATGAATATAGATGCAAAAATATTCAATAAGATCCTCGCAAACAGAATCCAGCAACACATCAAACAAATTATACACCATGACCAAATGGGTTTAATCCCAGGGTTTCAAGGATGGTTCAATATACATAAATCTATAAATATAATACATCACATAAACAAAATAAAAAACAAAGACCATACGATTCTCTCAATTGATGCAGAAAAGCTTTTGATAATATCCAGCATCCTTTTATGATCAGAACACTTAAGAAAATAGATATAGAAGGGGCATTTCTTAAACCTATAGAGGCCATCTACAGCAAACAAACAGCCAATATTGTAGTGAATGGAGCAAAATTGAAGACATTCCCACTCAGATCAGGAACCAGGCACGGTTGCCAATTGTCTCACTGCTATTTAACATTGTAATGGAAGTCTTAGCCATCACAATCAGGCAAGGGAAGGCAATCAAGGTATACGAATAGGGTCAGAGGAGATCAAACTTTCACTCTTCTCAGATGATATAATTGTATATCTGGAAAACACCAGAGACTCAACTACAAAACTCTTACATGTGATCAACCAGCATCTCAGGTTACAAATTCAATACTCACAAATCAGTAGCCTTTATATATACCAACAATAGTCAAGCTAAAAAAAAAAAAAAAAAAAAAAAAAAAAAAAAACAGCCAAGGACTCTATTCCTTTTACAGTAGTGCCAAAGAAGATGAAATATTTGGGAGTTTACCTAACAAAGGATGTGAAAGATCTCTATATAGAGAACTATGAAACTCTAACAAAATAAATAGCTGAAGATGTTAACAAATGGAAAAACGTACCAGGCTCATGGCTAAGAAGAATCAACATTGTTAAAATGTCCATCCTACCCAAAGAAATATACAATTTTAATGTAATCCCTATTAAAGCACCACTGTCATATTTTAAAGACCTGGAAAAAATAATACTTCATTTTATATGTCATAAAAAAACCTCAATAAGCCAAGACATTACTCAGAAATAAAAACAAATCAGGAGGAATTACACTACCAGACTTCAGACTATACTATAAATCTATAGTGATCAAAACAGCATGGTACTGGCACAAAAACAGAGAGGTAGATTTATGGAATAGAATAGAGAAACAAGAGATGAACCCAGCTATTTATTATCATTTGATCTTTGATGAGCCTATCAAAAACATTCAGTGGGGAAAAGACTCCCTATTTAACAAATGGTGCTAGGTGAACTGACTGGCAACCTGTAGAAGAATGAAACTGGACCCACACCTTTCACCATTAACAAAAATAGATCTCACTGGATGAAAGATTTAAACATAAGACATGAAACTATAAAAATACTAGAAGAGAGTGCAGGGAAAACCCTTGAAGAAATTGGCCTGGGAGAATATTTTATGAGGACCTACCAGGCAATTGAAACAACACTAAAAATACATTACTGGGACCTGATCAAACTAAAAGCTTCTGCACAGCCAAGAACACAGTAAGTAAAGCAAGCAGACAGCCCTCAGAATGGGAGAAGATATTTGCAGGTTATGTCTCCAATAAAGGTTTAAAACCAGAATCCACAGAGAACTCAAACATATTAGCAAGAAAAGAACAGGTGATCTCATCTCAGGGTAGGCAAGAGATTTGAATAGAAACTTCTCTGAAGAAGACAGGTATATGGCCTACAGACACATAAAAAAATGCTCATCATCCTTAATCATCAGAGAAATGCAAATCAAAACCACTTTGAGCTATCATATAACTCCAGAAAGTTTAGCCCACATCAAAAAATCCCAAAACTATAGATGTTGGAGTGAATGTGGAGAAAAGGGAACAATTCCGCACTGCTGGTGGGAAAGTAAAACTAATACATAACTTTTGGAAAGAAGTTTGGAGATCACTTAGGGATCTAAAAATAGTCCTACCATTCGATCCTGCAATTCCTCTACTAGGTATATATCCAGAAGACCAAAAATCACATTATAACAAAGATATTTGCACCAGAAAATTTATTGCAGCCCAATTCGTAAGCTAAGTCATGGAAGAAGCCCAAATGCCCATCGACCCACAAATAGATTAATAAATTGTGGTATATGTACACTATGGAATAGTATGTAGCCTTAAAAGAAGATGGAGAGTTTACCTCTTTTATGTTTACATAGATGGAGCTGGAACATATTCTTTTCAGTAAAGTATCTCAAGAATGGAAGAAAAAGTATCCAGTGTACTCAGCTCTACTATAAAACCAATGTATAATCACCCATACTTCCATATGAAAGCTATAACCCAACTACAGCCCAAAATGAAGAGGAAAGAGGAGGGGGAGACATTAATGTACACAGCTATGATGTAATAAAAAAAATACATACAAATTTCCTGTCCCAAGATCAGTTAACTGTAGGTGTGTGGATTTATCTTGAGCCCTGAGTTCTGTCCCATTGGTCTGTAAGTCTGTGTGTGAGCCAGTACCCTACTGTTTAGATTACTATAGCTTTCTAGTAGATTTTGAGGGTAGGTATTGTGATGCTCCCAGCTTTCTTCTTTTTGCTCAAGTTTTTTTTTTTTTTTTTTTTTTTTTTTGGCTATTCAGGGTATTTTGTGGTTCCATATAAATGTAAGAATTTTTTTTCTATTTCTGTGGGAAATGTCATCAGAATTTTGATAGGAATTGCAATGAATCTGTAGATTGCTTTGAGTGATGTGAGCATTTTAACAATATTAAGTCTTCCAAACAATGACCACAACATACCTTTCCATTTATTTGAACCTTATTCAAATTCTTTTATCAATGTTTTGTAAGTTTTATAGTTTTCATTGTATAGATCTTTTACATACTTGGTTAAATTTGTTCCTAATGAGCTTTGTGCTATTGTAAATGATATTGGTTCCTTAACTTCTTTCTTGGATAGTTTATTGTTACTGTATGGAAATGATACTAACATACTAACTGTATGTTAATTTTGTATCCTGCAATTTTACTTAATTTGATAATTAGTTCAAACAGCTTTTTGGTGGCATTTTAAGGGCTTTATTTATTTATTTAAGATCATGTCATCTGCAAACAGAGAAAATTTAACTTCTAGATCACTGGTTTTTCTTCCTTGCCTACAAAGGTCTGACAATTACAGACTCATCCTAGAAAAAGTGCTACATACCTCATTGTTAAATGTCACTATTTTGAAAGTGTCACTGTAGTGATATCCAGCAATGAGGTACACTGCACTTTTTCTAGAATGAGTTTGTGAACTTAATTGTCAGACCTTTGTATGACAACAGCTGTGATAACCATTCCAGAAAACAGTTCCAAAATTTCTCTGAAGGGTGGCCTAGGCACTGGCATCAGTATATAGCTTCCCAAGGGGAGAACTTTGAAGGTGATTGTAGTGATATTCAGCAATGAAGTATATACAGTTTTTCTAGGATGACTTTGGAAACCTTATTGCCTGACCTCATATGTTCACCATCTCAGTCAACTCACCTCTCAACTTGCTTCAGTGAAAATGAACTTCATAGACTGTGTTACCCAGAACTAAACCCAAAATACAGGGTTTGCTTAAGCAGTGCAGTAAATGTCAGCCGTTATTGACTTGGATATGATAATTTTATCACTACAGCTAAATATTTCATGAATAATATAGTGATGATTAACCATATGTGTCATTTTGGCTAACTACAGTACCCAGTTGTTTGATCAAATTCCAGTGTAGATGTGGCTGTGAAGGGCACACTTTGAGTGAAACAAATTACTCTGCATATTGTGGGTGGATTTTATCTAATCAAGTGAAAGCCTTAAGAGAAAAGAGTAAGGTCACCATAAGAGGAAGGCTGTCTGCCTCCAGGGTGCCTTCAAACTTAAAATTGTGAAATTGAGTGCCATAGAAATTTCAGCCTCCCTGATTTTAGGCCCCGTGATCACATGAGTCAATGTGTGTATGCATGGGGATGTTTCCTATTGGTTCTGTTTTTCTCTGGAGATCCCTGACTCATACAAATAAAAATATGTGATACGTTTTCCTTGTTTAGAGCTGTCACTCAATGGAGGCAGTTAGTTCTTCTATAACACTAACATGAAGACTCGCCATCTTATAATTGCTCAAATCACAGTTTTAAACTAAGTTCATTATAATTTACATGGACGCCTACTACCATGATTTCCATCAACAGACATGTTTTTGCAGAAGATTGCTTCATCTAACATATTCTTTAAGGTTCCTAGGTTGGGACTTAGGCACACTTGATTAGGAGGCTTTGATCTCTTTATCCTAGTAATTAGAAAAGTGTTCATTAAACTATAGCTTATATTGGAACCCTGTTGAACACACTTGACTTAACCAGTCGTTAATCCACTTAACAGGATTATCAGCCAGTTCATACTTCTCCATCTTGTCTGCAAGAATATTATACAAGTTTCCAATGAAAGCCCTGAAGAAATAAAATAGTTTATGTTCACAGAATTCCTCCCACTTTTCAATATAATAATCCATGCAAAAATAGTTACTTTGGCATAAATTATTGTTTATAAATGCATTTTGGCTCTCTTCTGTGAAGAATTCTCATAAACAATCCACCTAGAAATTTGCCAGAGTGCCATCCAATTACTGGCATAGTAAGATTAGGTCTCATGTTTTTACTCATTTTTAAAAAATACTTTCTTCCTCAAAGATTAGAAATATTAGTTCCATGATCACATCTCCAAATTATTTTCTAATATTTATTTATTTGCTTATTTAAAATTGACAGATAAAATTTATATTTGTACAAATACATTGTACATGTATTTGTCGGGTACAATAATATGTTTTGAAGTATATGTATACTTTGTGGAAGGGTTAAATCTAGCTATTAACATATGCATTTCAACATAGCTATTATTTTTGTGGTTACAACTCTTATCCACTGTTTTAGCATTTTTCAAGAATACTAGAGCCACTTTGCTATACAGTCGACCTCTTGAACTTAATTCCTTCTATCCAACTGTAATTTTGTATCCTTTGGCCCACAGTGCCCCAACTCCCTCCCAACGGCTTCAGCCTCTGGTAACCACCATTCTACTGTCTACTCCTGTGAAATAAATGTTTTTATATTCTACACATTAGTGATGTCATGGATTTGTTTTTCTCTGCATGGTTTATTTCACTTAACATAATATTTTTCATGTTCATCCATATTGTAGCAAACCACAGGATTTCCTTTTCTTTTATGGCTGAATAATATTTTATATTGCATATGTGCCAAATTTTCTTTATCCATTCATGGACACTTAAGTTGATTCCATACCTTGGCTATTATTTTGAATAGTGCTACAATAAATATGGGAGTGCCAATATCTCTTCAACATATCAATTTCATTTCTTTGCAAATTATTTCATTATTTTGCAAAATATTTGGTCAAAAAATGAATAGTTTCACTTGTTTAAAGAAACAAAGTGTTTCTCACCTTCTTGTGCTTCAGCTCACTTCTACTCATGTTGGTTTTACTCTTTCCAGATAATTATTTTTCTCCTTGATAAAGAAGGCTGAGAGATAAAACTGAATTAAGTAAGAGGCAAATAACCAGGAAAAAATACTATAACAAAGTAGACAAATGACTGTTATTTTTGTACTATTAAAAACCCAACAAAATGATTTTTGGTCCTTTGGATATACACCAAGAAGAGGACATGGATGGAGCTGGAAAATATTCTTAGTAAAGTATCTCAGGAATGGAAAAAAAAGTATCCAATGTACTCAGTACTACTGTGAAACAATTTATAATCACTTACACTTGCATATGAAAAATTAAACACAACTATAGCCTAGGATGAAGGAGGGAAGGGGAGGATGAGAGGAACAGAGGGGGGTGGGTTTATAGAGGGAGGGTTAGTAGGGGGACCACACCTATGGAGCACATTGCAAGTACAAGTTGGATCTATTAGGTGTAGAACACAAATGTCTTAATGCTGTAATTGGGTAAATGAGGTGAAATCTATGTTGATTAGTAGGATGTAAGCACTCCAATTAGTACAAATAATCAACACATCAAATCCCATAATGGAATAAATGTATTTATGATCTATGTACAAATGACTTAATAAAAAAATAAAGAAAGAAATAAAAACCAACAAAACTTCAAAAGATAAAAGAGCAAAGGACATGAATAGATAATTCATGAAAGAGGTAATATACCTGAATCACAGAACACAGGAAAGGTTATAGCTTCATAATCTTCCAATAAATATGTTAATATAAATACTTTGTTTTTTATTTCAAAATATTAAGAGGGCACAAATGTTTTGAGTTATATGGATCACTTTTATAATGCTAGAGTCATGGCTATTGGTGTGCCTATCATCCAAATAACTTTCATAATACCCAGTAGTAAGTCTTTTCCTCTTTCCTCTTTTTCCCTCCCCACTGGTTGATTTCCACTGAGTGCTACTTCCCCTCTGTGCTCATGTGTGCTCATCAGTTAGTTCCAATATAATAGTGAGTACACATGGTGTTCATTTTGCCATTACTGAGAGACTTCACTTAGGAGAATAGTCTCTAGCTCCATCCAGATTGTTACGAAAGTTATTGATTCATTTTTTGACAGTTGAGTGATACTCCATGATATACATATACCACATTTTATTAATCTAATTGCTCATGAATTGACAGGCACTTAGGTTGACTCCATATCTTTGCAATTCGCAATTATGCTGCAATAAACATTTGAGTACAGGTATCATTTTTATGAAAAGTTTTCTTTTCCTTTGGGTAAATATTCAGTAGTGAGGTTAGTAGATCAAATGGTAGTCCTGCTTTTAGTTTTTTGAGGAATCTCCATACTGTTTTCCATATAGATTGTACTAATTTGCAGGCCCACCAATAGTATAGAAATGTTCCTTTCTCTTTGCATCCATGCCAGTTATTTCTGAACTTTGAATCTTTATATATCAGATTAGTAAAGTCTTATAAGAAATATAATACACAAAGTGGCCAGGCCCAGTAGCTCACGCCTATAATTCCTGTATTCTGGGTGACCGAGGGGGTAGATTTCTTCAGTTCAGGAGTTCAAGACCAGCGTAAGCAAAATTTAGCAAAATTTAGCAAAATATACCTGCTAAAAATAGAAAAAAACTAGCTGACTTGGAAGTCTGAGGCAAGAGGATTGCTTAAGCCTAGGAATTTGAGGTTTCTGTGAGCTATGATGATGCCATGGCACTCTACCCAAAGCAATAGAGTAAAAACTGTCTCAAAAATTAAAAAAGAAGGGCGGTGCCTGTGGCTCAAGGAGTAAGGGCACTGGCCCCATATGCCAGGTGTGGTGGGTTCGAGCCTGGCCCCAGCCAAAACTGCAAAGAAAACAAAAAAGAAGAAGAAGAAGAAGAGGAAGAAATATAATACACAAAGGTAACAAAGTCATCACTTCTATATTTATATATGCATGCCTATATTACATAACAATATATATTGATAACAGCAATATAACCTGCTCTTACTTTTTTGCAATGCTATGCATCCAAATTCAAAACATCCCAAGGAAATATTTCAAAATAAGAATGATTTTTATTGCATACTTACTCAATACTAAGGATAGGTACCAGCTATATAATCAAGAACAAGAAATATTAAATAAATTCTGGCTCATTGTTATTATAGAATACTATGTAGTCATTAAAATCATAATTTAAGAATTTTCTATAAAACATTATTATTTTACAATTTTCAATTAAAAATGTATATATTCTGCACAGTAACAACTATGTGATAAAGTCACCAAAACTCTTCACTAAAAAAAAAAAAAGGCCTATGAAAATACACCAAGACTTTTATTGTTACAACACATTAGATGATCATTTTCCTGCCTCCTACTTTTTCATGTTCTCTAAATTTCCTATAAAGAGTATAAATAGCTTTTGCAAGTAAAAGAATAGCAATAGGTTTTATTTTTGAAAATAGGTTGAGCAAAACCAATGGACCCTGGGCATGCTTTTTATAATAGCATTTAGATAGTCATGAAAAATAATTTTCAGATATCCCATCCTAAATATGAGAGAGATAGTAAATCATGCAATCATGGCATGATCTGTAAGACCTAAGAAAAACCCTCTTCCCTCCTCCCCCCAAAAAACTTTCCTAATTGTCTTCTGTCACAGATTCTTTACAGCTGTAAAGATGTTGTAATTACTCCTCAGAAGGTTAGCATTCAGATGTTCAGTTATGAAATAATGATTAAATCTTAGGTAGCTGATACCACAGCCTTCAGCATGTTAAGACCAATCAAGTTTGCTGGGGGGTAGAAGGAGAAGATAGGTAGCCTCATGTAGCTCAATTCAACCTCTTCACTTCTAGAATGCATCTCTGTGAATTCTGAACATGAAATCATGTGAGTGTAGTATGTGTCAATACACACTCGACACTTAGTATTCTTTCAATAAAAAATCATGCTAATACCATTCTAGGTTTCGCAAAAATGGCAAAGCCATTAGAGGTATCCTTGAGCTTTCCTCCAGTTATCTAGCTATAAAGTGACATGAGATATTCCATATTTCAAAACATAAAAATGCATGATATGAGGTAAAAAAACAAATTTCTGTATGTAAGGAAGAGAGAAACTCAGATTGTACTGTGATCCCAACATCCGATGTTTATTAATAAAATTACATTGACAGTGAGAACCCTAAAAGCCAAGATACTGCATTTTAAGAAACTGGGGCAATTTTCCAGATCCTATCTCTAGAGCTAGGATAATGGCTATAAAAGGCAAAGGCATATGAAAAGAAGAGGCAAGTTAACTCAGAGTGGTTTTTCCCAAGAGTTGTCTGAGAGCTAAGGAAGTAAAATCTCTTCAGGGCAGAAGAGATAGGGCCTGCATGGAACTGGCCAGTGAGTCAGAGACAAAATGAGTGATGGGCAATATGGTCCAGAGAGCAAAGAGCCATAAAGCCCAGAAGAGACGAGGTAAAAGAACCCAGGAAAAGACATTCATTAGTTCAAGTTTCTCTATAACATAGAAAGATTTCCTTTTTATTCTTTAAAGTCATTATAGTGACTTAGGAAATAACTAAAATTTTTTGCTCAGGTGCTAAAAAAAACCTATTCATTATATTTCATTTCTCAATAGAGTCAAAAATGACATCTGACTTTTTTTAATAAGAGAAATAAAAGATGAACTACAAACCTGTGAATTGTCTGAGCCAATGTAAATATTTCCAATACCTTCTCTTCTCCAATGCTTCCTGAGCTCTCCCCTACAGAATCCCTCCTTCTGACTCCACTCTGCTGCGCACTATGGATGACACTGACCTCTAATTAAGAGTTTAGCTAACACAAGAATTAATAAAGCTGAGAGTACAGTTTTTGTGCAGTTACAAAATCGTTCCTAATTCAGAGAATGTTGAATAAATCAGTATCTCTAAACACAGTTGTCATAGTCTGCTCAAGCTGCTACAGTAAAATACCAGAGGCTGAACACCTTGTAAACAACAGAAAATTATTTCTCACAGTTCTGGGAAACAAAAAGTTCAAGATCAAGGGGCCAACAGACTTAGTGTCTGGTTAGGGCCCATTTCTGATTCATAGATGGCATCTTCTTGCTGTGTTCTCATGGTGGAAGGAGAGAGAAAAGTTTCCTTTGGCCTCTTTACAAGAGGACTAATCCCATTCATGAAGCCTCTGCCCTCATGATCTAATCATCCTACCTCCTAATAGCATCACCTTGGGGGTTACGATTTCAACAAATAAATTTGGACATACAACAAACATTTAGACCATACCAACAATCATCAGATTTAAATGCTCCAGATATAAGACATACTGCTTTGAGTAAATTAACTCAAAACTGGTTCCTAAGTCTATTTTGATTGCATAACTTTTTGTATCACAAATATATAGTATTTTCAGGGTGAGATGACTTTCTTCTCATAGTGTTTCTTGTGCCTTTATATACCTCCGTTCATATAGACTTGTTAGAAAGTACTACAAATGTTAGCCTCACCAATCCTGGGGCAATCTGACAATTACATGCTTGTTGGTGTAGTGTGATGGGAAGTACATATCATCACCTATGGGGTGTTCTTGCCTTAAAAATGTTTTCTTGAATCTAATCATAAGCAAATAATAAGACAAACCCAAATTTAACCAGACAAGTGAACTTGACTATTCAAAAATGTATTATAAAAGACCCTAAAAAGCTGGTAGGAAAATCATTCCGGATTAAAGAAAACTAAACAAATAGTACAACGAAATGCAATGTGTTATCCTTACTGAGATCACTAAATTGAAAAAGAAAAACTAAAGGACCTTATAAGAAGAGGACTTGTAATTCATAAGAAATCTGAATATAAATTGATTATTACATAATAATTATATTGTATCAATGTTACATTTTTTTGTTTTGGTAATTTATAGTACATATGCAGAAGAATGACTGCTCTTAGCAGACATTCTGAGCTATTTAAGGGTGATGTTTATAAGCTGATTTCAAATAGTTTAGAAAAAAGGAAAAAGAAAGTGTAAAAAATAAACATATACACATGCACATATATACATGATAGCTGGAGAGAGAAGGTATATATATATAGAGAGAGAGAGAAACAAATGTGACACAATATCAACTGTTAATAAGGAGTATATTGGTATATTGGTGAACATCGTATTCATCATTCTTTCCATTTTTATATATGTTTTCAATTTTCAAAATTAGGTTGGGAAAAGACATGTGAACAAATGTATAAGCCTGTGCTATAGTGAGGAAGTTTAGGATATCTGTAGACCGAGCTTTGCACTCAACCCTAACAAACATATTTTGATGACCCTGGGCAGGTAACCTAACTTCTTGGGGGTTTTGTTTCTACTTCTTTAGAGTGAAGTGGATAAACCAATAATCTCTAAGGCCACAATATGAGTATATGTTTGGGAATAAAAAGTGACATGTCACATGCTCGTGCATGTGAATATATGTTGATATAGGCAGATTGCATAATAAAACTGCTATTTCTCTTCATTCAATTACTCCCTGGTAATTTCAAAATATATAAATTATTCCCCCATAGCATCTTAGCTGACTTAGTCCATTTAGGTGGCTATAAAAGAATGCCTCAGGGTAGGTAATTTATAAAGAAAAGAGCTTTATTTAGCTCACAGTCTGTAAGCTGTACAAGAAGCATGGCACCCGCATATGCTTCTGGTGAGGGCTTCCAGATGCTTCTGCTCATGGCAGAAGAAAAAGGGGAGCAGGTGTGTGCAGATCACGTGGTGAAAATGGAAGCAGGGGGAGGCAGGCTCTTTTTAACAACCAGAGTGAGCACTGACTCACCATCACAGAGAGGGCATTAATCTATTCGTGAGAGATCCACCTCTATGACCTACACACCTTCCATTAGGCCCCACTTCCAAAATTGGGAATCAGATTTTAACATGAGATTCGGAGGGGACAAACATCCAAATTATAGCATTCTGCACCTGACTGCCCACCCCCAATCTCACGTTTTTCTCATATTGCAAAATAGAATCACTTCTTCCCAATGGTCCCCCAAAGTCTTAACTTGTTCCAGCATCAACTCAAATGTTCAAAGTCCAGAGTCTCATCCAAGACTCAGGGCAATTTCCTTCCAGCTGTAAGCATGTAAAATCAAAAACAAATCTACTTCCTACATGTAATGCTTGTACAGTCATTAGGTAAAAATTCCCAAACAGGCCCCACACAATTTCAAAACCTAGCAGAGCAGACAGTAAACTCTAAGCTCACATCCTGAGCTCACTGGTGCAAGGGGTGAGCACCCAAGCCTTGGCCACATCTACCCCATAGCTTGGCTAGGTGTGGCACATGTGGGTACTCTCACAGGTGGGCATTGAATGCCTATGTCTTTTTCAGGCTGAGGTTACTTACACACTGCTGGTGGCTCTATAATTCTGGAGTCTCTGTTGTAGCCCTCTTCCCATAGTCCCACTCAGCAGTGCCCTGGTGGCAGCTCCCTAGGGGGACTCCAACCTCACATTTACTTTTAGAAACTTAGTAGAGACTTTCTATGGTAACTCCATCCCTATAACAGGTTTCTGCCTACCCACCCAGGCTTTCTGATATATTCTCTAAAAGGAAGGAGGAAACCACGAAGCCTCTACCACTCTTCCATTCTGGGCTCCTGCAGACATAGCCCCATGTGAATGCTGCTAAGGCTTATGGCTTGAGCTGTCTGCAGCAGGAACCCAAACAACACCCAGGGCCACCTGATCCAGGGCTGCTCCAACCTAAGAAGTTGCAATTCAGGGAACAGTGTGGCAAGGTAGTGTTGGGTTGCAGCACTCTGGGCCTGTCCCTCAAAACCATCTGTCCTCTTAGGCCTCTAGGCCTGGAATGGGAGGGGTATCCTCAAAGATTTCTGAAATGCTTTGGGGTTTTTTTTCCCATTGCCCTGGCCATTAGCACCTGGTCCCTTTTTATTTATACTAATCTCTAAAGATTAGTATGAATCTTTAGAGCTCCAGCAGCATCCTTGAAGTCTTGTCCTGAGAATTCTCTTTTCATCTCTACCACATGGCCAGGTTTCAAATTTTCTAAATTTTTGTCCTCTAGTTCCATTTTAATTAAAAATTTTACCTTTAGGTCATTCCTTTGCTGCCAGATCCGATTGCATACTGCTAAAAGTAGCCACACTACCTCTTGAAGGCTCTTGCTGCTTAGAAATTTCTTCTGCCAGATACCCTCACTCATCACTCACATGCTGGGCCTTCCACAAAGCCCTAAGACATAGATACAGTGCAGCCAAGTTCTTTGCTCCAGTTCCCTTATGGAAGGACTTATTGTTCCTCACTTCCATCTTCGGCCTCACCAGCATGGCCTTTCCTATTGATATTTCTATCAGCATTTTGGTCACAACCACTTAGTCAATCTCTAAGAAGGTCCAAATTTTCGTCTGTCTTTTCATTTTCTTCTGAGTCTTCCAAACTCTATCAATTTCTGCCCATTACCTACCATTACCAATTTCAAAGTCACTTTCACAATTTTAGTTATCTTTATAACAACACCCCACTCCTCAGTACCAATCTTAGTTGGTTTGCATTGCTATAAAGGAATGCCTGAGGCTGAGTATTTTATAAAGAAAAGAGGTTTACTTGGCCACAGTCGTTACACAGACTGTACAAGAAACATGGTGCTAGCATCTGCTTCTGGGGAGGGCACAGGGAGCTTCCACTCATGGGAGAAGGTAACAGGGAGCTGGCATGTGCAGAGAATACATAGTGAGAGAGGAAGCCAGAAAGAGAGGAAGGAAGTGCCAAGCTTCTTTTAACAACCAGCTCTCAGGGGAACTAATAGAGTGAAAACTCACTCATGTTCCCATAGAATACCAATCTTCTCATGAGGAATCCACCCATATGATCCAAACACCACTCATGAGGGTCCACCTCCAACATTGAGGATGAAATTTCAACATGAGATTTGGAGGGGACAAACATTGAAACTATAGCATTGGCTAATTGTGTATGTTTGGTGACATTAACCTACTTGGCACTGAAATTATATTTCTTGTTGCAGGAATCAGACCTCATATTTACCTTTTGAAAAAGGAATCTTACACAAAATAGCCAGAAAGGAAGAAAGGAGCCAAGAAAACATGGAGGAAGGCAGAGAATAAAGGAGGAGGGGAGGAGGAAAGAAGTGAGAAGAAAGAGGTAAAAGGGAAGGATAGAGGGAAGAAAAAGGGAGAATTCCAAACTGAGAGCTGCTTCAAAGAAATGTGTATTTTAACCTCAGGGCCAGATTGTCAAAAAGAAACTGACATTTCCACTTAGTTGAATCTTCCAGTTGGTTATCTGTAATTAGGAGATGAAAATTAGACCAGCAGCCACTCCATTAACCCATGAACACCCATATCTAACAAATATGTGTAATGCTCTGAGGTATCCACCAAGAACCAAAGCAGGGAGTGGAAGCAAGAATGGAGAAAGAGAGACCAGCCTTCAAAAATTGTATACAGCACTCTCCCAAAACTGATGGGCAGTTCCCAAAATTACAAAAAAGTTTCTAAGATTTTTAAGAAGTAATCCAATTTGACCAATACTCTTAAGATTTAAACCAAAAATACAACAGAGCCAAAGAAGCAGCCTCCAAATTAAAAACATATATTTGAGAGTTCTACTTATTTAGAAAAGGCAGGAGAGCAACACATCTCTCCACTAAAAAAAGGGTAAAATTTAAAAAGAAATCCTAACTTAATATTTATTTGTATATAACTATACACTTTTATATATTCTGACTGTTTGCCATGGCCATAAATTGTCTTCAAAAATAAATTTATAATCTTAAAAAGAAATTAAATCTTCTATGTTCAAGAGCCTTATCATTTATTTCTGTTATTAAAAATGTTCCAGGACTCTCATAAACTAAGATGATAAATGTACTGACATGCATAAAATAATTCTATACCTGAAATTTTTAAAAACATAAGAAACTATGATAAATTCTATGAAAGTATGCTCATTCCTCATTATTAAGTTGATTCTCTGTTTACTACTCACTATTCTTAATGATGTGCATTGAAGTTACTATGAACCCACTAAAGAACTGGGAGAAACATGTTTGAATTCCAAGATATGAACACTTGACCTTATAAGAGAAATGAGTGTGACAAAAGGAAGTCTTACTCTACCTTGCTCTCCATCCAGGGGAAGGAAACCCACCTTCTTTCCCAATATCACCCTCTTATCCACCCCCACACACACACTTTCTTCACCTATACAGTGGCCAGATAGCAAAGAAGATTCTTACCCACTCACATTGACCACGTGTCCCTGGCAATATCTCAAACACAGTATGAGTTTGTGTTATGTACTCAAATGAGTTATGTAGTCATTAACTTTACACATGTGACTGTCCATTTATGCTGGCGCTGAGTACACCCACTCAGAAGCAAAGCTTATCAAGACAGCTTCTGTTGAGTTTCTACTTCTCCATTTGGACCAGTGTAGGACCCAGAATTTTGCCTGGAATGGTCAAAAAGAGGCCACCCAACCAGGAAGTCAAAAATACTTAGAGTTTTAGTAAGGCAATGAGAAAATACATTAAAATTCGCACACTGAAATAAAACCCATGTGCCACTCTAGTATAAAGCTAGTAATAACAATTATACAGTTTCCTACCTTCCTTATGTAATTCCTGCTCCTCCAGCAAATGATCTCTCTTCTTCCTCCTCTGGAATTCTTCCTCAGTATGCCCTCTTCCACATGTCCTTTCCTTTCTGGAATAGCTTTAGCGTGCATGTCCCTAAGAGCTGTCCCAAAAGCTTCTGCTTTTCAAGAAAGGGAAGGAAGGAGGGAGATGGGAGGGTCACAGTGTGACACACCTTTTGGGGGAGGGACACAATTATAAGAGGGACTTTACCTAACAAATGCAATCCTCCAATAATAAAAAATAAATAAAATAAAATAAAATTTTAAAAAGCTTCTCTTTTTCACCTCCAAAGGCTAAACACTCATTTTAAATCCTGAGTCATTGGCTCAGCGCCTATAGCTCAGTGCCTAGGGCACCAGCCACATACACAGGAGCTGGCAGGTTCAAATCCAGCCCAGGCCTGCCAAACAACAACGACAACTACAACAACAAAATAGCTGGGTGTTGTGGTGAGAACCTGTAGTCCCAGCTACTTGGGAGGCTGAGGCAAGGGAATCGCTCAAGCCCAAGAGGTTCAGGTTGCTGTGAGCTGTGACGCCATATACTCTACCCAGGGTGACAGCTTGAGACTCTGTCTCAAAAAAATAAATAAATAAATAAATAAATAATCCTGAGTCATTATTAATTGATTTCTCCAGGATTTTGTTTCTCACCAATATACTGCCCAAATATACAAAGTGTATCAATGGTAACTGTTACCTTCACTTATCAGTAGGAATGACTGCTTGATGCTTCAGCTCACTCACTCACCTTTTTGCATGTACGATCCCAGTTAATTTCTCCACCATGATCAGTATTCTGTGTGGGGTGACAGTGAGAAGAGCATCTCTAAACCCCTTCTATTGGGAAACACAATTTCTCATTTGAGCTTCAAATGACTATCATACTGGGTCGTATTTCCCCAAGAGTACCAGTAGTCTAGAAATACTTCTTGTGAGCACCTAATGTATATGGGCTACACTGTGGACCCCACCCAAAGTTGCTGCATAACCCATTTCTTGTGGCTTGCAAGCCGATTGACACTTCAGCCCAACCATCCTCTTACTCTCATGAGCATTCCTCCTTTCATCAGTTTGAGTACTGGAATGTTGGAGTCTTGGTAGGGAAATGTGCATGATGCCTGCTTTAGGACATGACTAAGACACTGATGTGACCCTAAGATCACCAGAACACCCAGCCCAAATTCTTCCCCACTCCTTAAAATTTTCCATACAACATATCACTCTCTATTCTATGCAGAGGAATACTTGGATACATCTTAAGTTACCATTCTCATATGACTTCTAAATAAAAGGCAAAGAAATTACACAATGTCTCCCCAGTACCCACCAAATATGGTGGACTCAAATATAAGCAGAATATAGTGCCAAATATGCAGACATTATTCAAGAAATAACACGCCTAGTGACCTATCCTCTGGTAAGCAGCCAGTTGTAACAGTGGAGCCAACATAAAATGTATGGCTCCATGGACAGCGAAGGAGTCACAATTCAAAAAAGAAATCTCTTCAACCAGATCAGTGATACTAGCAGTTGAAAATTATAATCATTCATGTAAACACAAAATTGGAGCGGTTTAGGTAACTAAGCAGCAGCTACAATCAACTGTTAAAGTAACAGACATGGGATTCTACAAAACTGCCTGAGTTAGACCCCTAGTCATAGCCAAGGGGCAGTTCAAAGAGAAGCCAGAGAAGAGGCCACCACTGGGTGGCAAACAGCATTCTACAAGCAACTACAGGATTTTTATATGAAGCAGTATGTATGAACTTTTTATTTTAAATATACATGGGTCATCACAAAAGTTTTCGGATAGACTGTATATGATCCAGTATGTCCCCTTCAAAAAACACAGTCAACAGCGTCCTTTCTGATTCACCAGTGCAAGTTTCAACTTGCCTGACTTAACAGTGCTGCTGGGAGGGCTTCATTTGTTTCTGTCCATGTGGATTTTACGTTTCTTGATTTTTGTGTATTTCAAAATTTTCATAATGACCCACGTGTGTGTATATGTGGGGGGGGGTGTCTGTGTGTGTATATATATATATACTTGAAAGAAACAAGCTATATATTTTATTCAATATTTTAATCAATATTTTGATAGGCTATATTAAATAATCAATCTTACTTTAAGGCTATGGCCAAGTCCCATTAACTTCTAGGTTGTTTTTCCTTCAATTTTTGTTGGCTTGCTCGAATTTTTGGCAATTTTCACTAAACTTAGATTAAGGAAAGAGAAACAGTCTGGAACTTTTGGAATCAGATGAAAACCTTCTGCCCTTTTTCCTGAAGGTCTTTCTGGTAAATTGTGTTTTCCAACTTAAAATAAAAGCCCAAATGAATATGTCGTTATTTAGAAAATAATACTAATTGTTTCTTAAGGAATAAAAGGCACAAAGAAAGTATATTTATCTCTCTACCTTTCCGCTCAACTCAATGGCTATTAAAGGGCAATGATAGTCCCACAGAAACAGGAGTTCTTTTAACTGCACCAGAAAATGCATTTAAAAACCTAAACAAGCCAGCTGAAGCATATATTTGTTTGGCAACCTGAGTATTCTCTTCACTTAGCCCTGTTCATAGCCACACACAAAGGACTACTCTGCAGCCAGGGATAATAGCTGATCCCATAATCTGGCACTAACACTTAGAAAGATTAATTACCCTATTAAAATCTGAGACATTACTAAAAAAATCTTTGTATAAACCTTTTAACTCACAACAAATGTAGCCTCGTTGGTGCCTTCAGTTTGCCACACAATAAAGGTCCTCGCCCTCCCACACTCATCCACCATCGTTCCCAGCATCTTCAGGAATATCCAGATACACACACACAATGTGCGCACATGTTGGCACACCCACACCAAGCAACAGAGAGCCGAAGCTGCTTCCCCATACAAAGGCATAAAGTAGAAGTGTGGTTGGAACAGATAAAGTAGAAACTTCTCCTGTCTGTAAATTCACTGCTCCAGAGATTAAGCGCCAGGGAAAAAACACTCAGAGATTCAAAGGCAGCTGCTGCGTCAGAAACCAGAGGTACCTAAGAAGATTCAGGCTGTAATACCCACACAAATTATATGCCCGATATATAAAATGATGAAGACAGTCAAATTCTTTACACTTGGCATCAAAGTTTCCCTCTGGAGTATAATACTAGTGATTAGATGTTAGAGATAACCTTGACGTATTTTTATTTGCAAACCCACTGTCAATCTATCATAGTTCCGGTTTCTTCCCCACGGTGGCTTCTGTCTCAGATTCCTTATCACATTTTCAAGAAGAATCCGTTGGTTTCAAGATATAAACATTAACCATTTGGAAGAGGAAGTAGAGGACCAAGCATGTGGGTTATAATTTATAGTCCAAACAAAAGAAATATCTAGCCGCCTCCATTTTCTCCTTGTCAATTATAATATTTCACTGACTATGTCATCAAACAATGTTGATCAAATAGTATCCTGGGAAAAATGCTGGAATTTCTGTGGATCATACATTGGTTAAGAACATGGCCTATAAAGTCAAAATCCCAGCTTCAGAGCATATTCTCAGCAATAGCCCAGGCAAATTAAGCCAGGACGGCCTTCATGTGCCCTATCAGTCAGATAAGAACAAGAGTTATAGCAGATGCATAAGGGTGGGGACAACATGAGGGAAGGCACCAAAAGTTCCCAGCATAGCCACTAGCACACAAGCAGTTCTCAGATGATACCCATCATGATATGATCATCAAGGAATAATCACTCACAAAGTGCTTTCAAAATAACTGAGAGGCCGTTGGCCATGCTAGGAGGCACCTGGAGACTCTCAATTCTCTTGCATTTTAGAGCTACCCTGTTTCCCCGAAAATAAGACAGTGTCTTATTTTAAGATGTGCTCCCAAAGATGCACTAGGTCTTATTTTCAGGGGATGTCTTATCTTTCCTGTAAGTAGGTCTTATTTTCGGAGGATGTCTTATTTTGGGGAAACAGGGTAATATGCAGATCAGATTCCTTCTTAAGCAAAGTTTTGATGAAGTTAGTGACAGGGACATTCAAGGATGCTAACATTCAGTTTTGTTCACAGAACTAGAGGAAGCAGAAGACCCCCCAAACATACTTCACTTATCTTATTCTGTCATTCCCACCCCCCCAAGAGCTGGTATCATTTTTGGCTCTACTTTCCTCTACTATCTAAAAAAAACAAAAACAGAAAATATTTTTGTATTTTAAGAAATGCAAACACAAGAGGCCTATACAAATCTAAATTTCAGGAAAGCCCAAAACCTCTCCAGCAGTACCAGGACTTCCAATGAAAAGCTTATTTGCATTTCCAGGTTACTACTGGGAAAGATGGTTTTTTACAGAATTGGCAGAGTCTTAATTATTATAAGTAACACAAGCATGAGGTCTTCTTTTCAGTCAATGAAGTTACACTGAAACTTCAAACCAAAAAAGAACATCTTCACTCTCCTCCAGTCTCCTCCATTGCCCTCACAAGAAGGAGGCAAGAGCTATATATTTGAGCATTTGATTCCTGATTAATGTGGAACCACAAGAGCACAAGTTCCCATAACGTCTAAGTGATTAAAATAATATCCAGTAAGGAGGTAGTCTGGATGATCACATTCTTCCTTCACAACATTTTTTTAAACTGTGTCTACGGTCTAAAAGTTTGTGTCTCTCCAAAATTCATATGTTGAAATCTGATGCCCAGGGGGTTGATATTAAGAGGTCAGGTCCTTGGGAGATGGGTAGCTCATGAGGAGTCCTCACGAATGGGGTCAGTGTCCTCATAAAAGAAGTCTGAGGGAGCTGGTTTGCCTCTTCCACCACAGCCAGAAGGCACAATTTACACAGCAGAGAGTGGGTCCTCATTAGACACCTCATCCACTGACACCTTGATCTTAGGCGTCCTAGCTTCCAAAACTGTGAGCAATAAGTTTATAGTGTTTATAATACCCAATCTGAAGTATTTTATTATAGCCACCCAAATGGACTATGACAATGACTTTCTCCAATTCTACAATGTCTGATTTCTCAGATGTTGCTTTCTGCCAATCTCAGATAGACAGAAACTGTTAGGTCAGAAATTACGGGAGCAGAAACAAGCACTCCAGATTTCTCCAAATCAGAGGGAAAATGGAATCACAGTGGTCAGGACAGAACTCAGCAATGTACATTCTGAAATGTACACCCCTTTCCAAAGACATCGCATCACCACTTTTTTGAAATATATTTATACAAATAGATTTGAGTTCCAAACTTTAATTCTAAACTTTAGAGAGAACCTTGTCACAAAGCCAGAATAACCAAGGTGATCAGTTTCTGATCAAAATTACTTGATTAAAACATCTACAGACAGCACAAATAGAAGACAGATACAGATTGTTGGCATCCAATTACTCCCCTGTGTAGATATATTTTCAACTCGCAGATCAGAAACCAGACCCATTCTCGGGAAGTTCTCCATTTTAAATGCCTCAAAATCTATTAGTCCCTTTAAACAACCTCAATCACAAGGGCCAAATGCCTACACCTGGCCTATTTGAGACCAGAGGCAATCCTTTCCAAAAAGCAACTTTAGCCATATTGAGCATTTTGAAAATCCAGAGTTCCTCCTCACTGGGTCTTCCTTTACCTCTCAAGACTTCACTTTTAAACACAGAATCATGGAGCGGGTGGGTGCCAGATAGGCAAGCTGTTGGTGGAGCTGGTCAAGCAGGCAGCATAGCACACCAACGCCACGCAGACCCAGAGCTGGACCTCCAGGGTGTAAAATTCCTGTCATCACAAATGGAGGTGCTACCTTAGACCAGTTTGATGCTATTATTTTTCTGGCAATGAGATCGGGAAACTAGATGGTTTTCCCTTGTTGAGAAGACCGAAAACATTATTAGTGAAGTACAACAGAATATGCCGCATAGGTAAGGGCCTGAATCAGGCTCTGCCCTGTCTGTCAGAACTCATCCTCACCAAGTCTTGTTGAACTAAGTGATCTGGACCCTTTGGCATCTCTCAAGTCACTGACTTCCCTAAATATTCTACGAAATCCTGTAACAAATAAGAAGCATTACAGACTACATGTGATTTATAAAGTTCCGCAAGTTAGAGGACTGGATTCCAGAAAGTGAAACTAAAAAAGCATCAGGAAGCAGAGAAAATGTTCAAGGGCCATCCGGGGTGCACAGCTTGCAAAGCATATTGCCAAGAGAAGCAAAACTTTTAATCCAGATCTTGGTTTGTCAACTGACAAAAAGAAAGGTGGGCCATCTCCAGGGGATGCAGAAGCAATCAAGAATGCGATAGCAAGTTTATCAACTCTGGCTGAAGTGGAGAGGCTGGAGGGGTTGCTGCAGTCTGGTCAGATCCTTGGCAGAGAAGGGAGATCAGGGCCCACTGCCGATGGTGAAGAAGCGATGGAAGAAGACAGTCACCAACGGGTCCTGAGCAGAGTGGTGGATATAAATAGGCTCTCTTGGAACACGTCTTCTTTTTCGAACATGGGATAATGGTCTTCTTCATGTCAGCAAAGTGAAATCTGTCAGCATTGTAGAAATGCTTAAAAGTGCAGCTGATAATTTTGTAATATAAATTTTGAAATTAAACGTCAGTTTTCTACAAATATTAAAAATAAAGGCCATTCCCTGGGCTGCCAAAAATAAATACATACATACATACATAAACAAACAGAGAATTGTGATAAGCAAGTAGGGGAAATTTTTCTTCTCACAAAAGACTTCCAACTGTCCTGCATTTTTAGCCTTCTGGAAAATTCCCTATAACAGCCATATTAAACCTATAAAAATCAACCTCTAACACACTTGTGCATTTCTGGGTCATTAAATCATAAGTATAGATCAAAAAGGGACCGTTGAAAGCATGGCATTGAGGCTATGACAATCAACCATTCGGGGCTCCCGCAGCCTGCAGTGTTGACTCAAATTACAAGCAGCAAGAAAGTGTGTTGCTCTCCGCTCGCCAGGCCTTCCATGGTCATAGGAGGCTAGACAAGCAGCTGGCTTGCACTCACTTACCATCTTAGATCCAAGTCAAAACTCCATTTTAAAGAAAAGAAAATTGAGAACAAAAGATAAAGGGACTTTTTCTATCATCATGCTCCTATGATGGGGGACTTTCTTTTTTTTTTTATTGTTGGGGATTCATTGAGGGTACAATAAACCGGGTTACACTGATTGCATTTCTTAGGTAAAGTCCTTCTTGCAATCGTGTCTTGCCCCCAAAAGGTATGGCACACACCAAGGCCCCACCCGCCTCCCTCCTTCTTTCTCTCTCTGCTCTCCCCTTCCCCCGCCCCACTGTGACCTTAATTGTCATTAATTGTCCTCATATCAAAACTGAGTACATAGGATTCATGCTTCTCCATTCTTATGATGCTTTACTAGAATAATGTCTTCCAGTTCCATCCAGGTTAATACAAAGGATGTAAAGTCTCCGTTTTCTTAATGGCTGCATAGTATTCCATGGTGTATGTATACCACAGCTTGTTAATCCATTCCTGGGTTGGTGGGCATTTAGGCTGTTTCCACATTTTGGCGATTGTAAATTGAGCTGCAATAAATAGTCTAGTGCAAGTGTCCTTATGATAAAAGGATTTTTTTCCCTTCTGGGTAGATGCCCAGTAATGGAATTGCAGGATCAAATGGGAGGTCTAGCTTGAGTGCTTTGAGGTTTCTCCATACTTCCTTCTAGAAAGGTTGTACTAGTTTGCAGTCCCACCAGCAGTGTAAAAGTGTTCGATGGGGGACTTTCAAATCTAATTCTAGTAGCTATTATTCCACTGCACTTAGTTGTTTTTTTGTCTTTTTCTTCTTCAATGCTTTAGTGCTGGGATCTGTAGTGTACAATGAGCATCAATACACACGGTCTAGGTTGACAGGTAGATTCCTCAAAGTTTTGATGTCTGCATTCCAATACTGCTGTGAAGCTCTAAAGACCCTACTATGATAATAAATAAAGCACTCAATAATGCTGCCAAAGTGCCATGTGTGCGCCTAAGTGTGTCATATATAATAACACATATAATCCTCTGAACATGGCCATTTTATAGATGAGAAAACTAAAGCACAATGTTTAGGTAAATTTATCAAGATCAATAAAATCCAGTAAGTATTGGAGTCAGGTTTGAATGCAGACAAGATCTCAAATCAATTCTCCTAACTACTCCACTAACCAGCCTCTGTAATCTAAGTTTCAAGGCAGAAGTTTACAGTGCACATGTAAAACTTGCTAGTTGTCAATTGGAATGTGACATTTGACAAAGACAGCTAAGTGACCTCCATGTCTATCTGTTTCCTTCCCCTGAATACTGAATGTGGCTTCTTACATACTTTATATCCCTCAAATCTGTGGCTTCTGTGCTATCTCCCCACTCTGACAAACCATTCCTAATCAATGTGTGACCTCTTGGCCTTGCCAAAGTAGGCAAATCACACACAGAACAGCCCTGAACCCAACACCTCCAGCAGCTTCTTTCCACAGTTCCCAGCAGAGAATAGTGACCTTACTTTGGAACCACTGTTGCCAATTTTACTCCTGTCTACAGGCAAGAAGGGTAGAAATCAAGAAGGAAGAAGGTCATAGAACCAAGGATATCAAAACAAATCATCCTAAGAGGAAGCAAAGCCACTGATATTTTTAAGACCAACTCCAACTATGACTCTCATCTACTCACCCCACTCACCTCTTCAGTAACTATGAGCACCAACTATGGGACAGACCATGTTGGGTAGTAAAGGTAAAATGGTTAATGAGCTATGTATGCCCCCTAGGCTCAAGGAGGTCACATACTGAAACATAAAACAGACACACAAAAAGGTAGTTAGAAAATGTGTCCAGTACAGACTGAGTACATCCACAGAGCACTCTACAGGATCATACAGGAAGGCCACCTAAATCAGCATCACCTGGGAAGGATGGGCCAGGACAAGCCAGGGAGGCTTCCCTTGTTCTCCAAACTTTGCTTCTCCACAAGCCTGTGAGTTTTTGCCTTGTAGCTCTGTCCAGTTCAGATGCTAAGCTGGAAATAAACACATGAGAGCTACTTGGTGCAATGTCCCCTCTGCTGATAATGCTCCATATGTGTTTCTTAGATTTAAGTGCAGACTCCATCTGTACCCTGAGCCTCTCCACGGAGCTCAGACCACTGTTATATATTGAAATAGCATAATCTTGAGAGTCAGAGAGGCCTAAATTCAAACTTCTGTACTGTCCCTTACTTGTTATTGACCCTGCATGAGTTATTTATTCTTCCTCAGGCTCAGGTCTTTAATTAATAAATAACCACAAGATGTAGTTCAATGGTTATTATTAATACTAGATAAGGTAACTTTTTAAAATGATTAACAGTGCCTGACAAATAGTGGATCCTAAGAAATGTTCGTTTTCAGCCTTTCTTATTCTTCACCCCTAATCTCCTTTAGCTGTTGGAATTTCCATAGATCTAACACAGCAGAGGGATAAGTTTCTATATAAGCATCAGCACAACTTTGTCCTGCTAGTCCCACATAAGGGGACTATGACTTAGGGCCACGTGACTTAGTCCTCTTCCCTTACCAGCCTGTAGCCCCAGAAACACCACCACCTTCACTGCAGCCTGGGTAGAAATTCCATATGGGCTCCTCACAGGCCATGGCCTTCAAAATCATTTATCTTGAATGTGGCTCTCTGCTGTCCTGATTGCCATTTTATCCACACTCTAAGACAATAAGATACTGACAAGAGGTCATCTTGTCAAAGAATCTTCATTCAGCCTATATTCCTCCTGCCCGAAAAGTGCAAACACAGCCGAACATAACTACACCTTAAAACCAGGACATCCAGGCTAGCGACCTATAGAAGACTGAAACTGGACCCACACCTTTCACCATTAACTAAGATAGACTCTCACTGGATTAAAGATTTAAACTTAAGACATGAAACTATAAAAATACTAGAAGAAAGTGCAGGGAAAACTCTTGAAGAAATCGAACTGAACTATTTTATGAGGAGGACCCCCTGGGCAATTGAAGCAGCATCAAAAATACACTACTGGGACCTGATCAAACTAAAAAGCTTCTGCACAGCCAAGAACACAATAAGTAAAGCAAGCAGACAGCCCTCAGAATGGGAGAAGATATTTGCAGGTTATGTCTCCAACAAAGGTTTAATAACCAGAATCCACAGAGAACTCAAACGTATTAGCAAGAAAAGAACAAATGGTCCCATCTCAGGCTGGGCAAGAGACTTGAAGAGAAACTTCTCTGAAGAAGACAGGCACACGGCCTACAGACATATGAAAAAAAGCTCATCATCCTTAATCATCAGAGAAATGCAAATCAAAACTACTTTGAGATATCACCTAACTCCATTAAGATTAGCCCATATCACAAAATCCCAAGACCAGAGATGTTGGGGTGGATTTGGAGAAAAGGAAACTCTTCTACACTGCTGGTGGGAATGAAAATTAATACATTCCTTTGGAAAGATGTTTGGAGAACACTTAGAGATCTAAAAACAGATCTGCCATTCAATCCTATAATTCCTCTACTCAGTATATACCCAGAAGACCAAAAATCACATCATAACAAAGATATTTGTACCAGAATGTTTATTGTAGCCCAATTCATAATTACTAAGTTATGGAAAAAGCCCAAGTGCCCATTGACCCACAAATGGATTAATAAATTGTGGTATATGTACATCATGGAATATTATGCAGCCTTAAAGAAAGAGGGAGACTTTACCTCTTTCATGTTTACATGGATGGAGCTGGAACATATTCTTCTTAGTAAAGTATCTCAAGAATGGAAGAAAAAGTATCCAATGTACTCAGCCCTACTATGAAACTAATTTATAGCTTTATTATGAAACCTATAACCCAATTATAACGTAAGAATATGGGGAAAGGGGAAAAGGAGGGCAGGGAAGAGGGGAGGGAGGGTAATTGGTGGGACCACACCTACAGTGCATCTTACAAGGGTACATGTGAAACTTTTAAATGTAGAATATAAATGTCTTAACACAATAAGAAAATGCCAGGAAGGATATGTTAACCAGTGTGATGAAAATATGTCAAATGGTCTATAAAACCAGTGTATGGTGCCCCATGATCGCATTAATGTACATAGCATGTACATGTACATGATTTAATAATAAATAAATTTTTTTTAAAAAAGAAAGAAATACACTTAAGAAATTGCAACAACAACAAAAATAAACAAATGGGACTTCATTAAACTGAAAAGCTTCTGTACAGCTAAGGAGACAATAACCAAAGCAAAGAGACAACCTACACAATGGGAAAGGATATTTGCATATTTTCAATCAGACAAAAGCTTGATAACTAGGATCTATAGAGAACTCAAATTAATCCACATGAAAAAAGTCAACAATCCCTTATATCAATGGGCAAGAGACATGAATAGAACTTTCTCTAAAGACGACAGACGAATGGCTAACAAACACATGAAAAAATGTTCATCATCTCTATATATTAGAGAAATGCAAATCAAGACAACCCTGAGATATCATCTAACCCCAGTGAGAATGGCCCACATCACAAAATCTCAAAACTGCAGATGCTGGCGTGGATGTGGAGAGAAGGGAACACTTTGACACTGCTGGTGGGACTGCAAACTAGTACAACCTTTCTGGAAGGAAGTATGGAGAAACCTCAAAGCACTCAAGCTAGACCTCCCATTTGATCCTGCAATCCCATTACTGGGCATCTACCCAGAAGGAAAGAAATCCTTTTATCATAAGGACACTTGTACTAGACTATTTATTGCAGCTCAATTTACAATCACCAAAATGTGGAAACAGCCTAAATGCCCACCAACCCAGGAATGGATTAACAAGCTGTGCTATATGTATACCATGGAATACTATTCAGCCATTAAAAAAATGGAGACTTTACATCCTTCGTATTAACCTGGATGGACATGGAAGACATTATTCTTAGTAAAGCATCACAAGAATGGAGAAGCATGAATCCTATGTACTCAATCTTGATATGAGGACAATTAATGACAATTAAGTTTATGGGGGGGGGAGCAGAAAGAGGGATGGAGGGAGGGGGTGGGGCCTTAGTGTGTGTCACACTTTATGGGGGCAAGACATGATTGCAGGAGGGACTTTGCCTAACAATTGCAATCAGTGTAACTGGCTTATTGTACCCTCAATGAATCCCCAACAATAAAAAAAAAAAAGAAAGAAATGTTATAGGAATGAGGGAGTTGGGGGGAGAGGGAGATTGGGGGGGTCATGGTGTAGGGCACACCTCTTGGGGGTGGGACACAATTATAAAAGAGATTGTAACAAATTCAATCAGTGCAACCTAATCCTTTTACCCTCAATCAGTATCAACAATAAAAAAAGAAAGAGATGTTACACACACACACACAAAAAAAAAAAGGACATCTAGGACTTAGCATTCACTAGGCAACCACAACAAACCTTATCATTGTAAATCTTTATTGTGACAACACTGAATTTTTTTTCATCCTCACTTGGATAAGGTGAGTCCATGCTTTATGCAACCATAAAATCATAGCAACAACTGACAATGAATTCAGACCGTGTGCTGATGACTCCACATGAAGTTTTTTATTTATTCTTGTAACAACTTTGAGTTAGGTACCATTATTAGGACCATTTTACCAATGACCAAAGATAAAATTGAAACCCTAAATGGCTAATTAACTGATCCAAGGCCACACAACCAGAAATAATGAAGCTGAGGTTTGAAACATGGCATCTTGACAACAGAGCTTAACTACCAACCTACACCAGATTCTATTTCCAGTTTTATAATCCCAGGTCTTATAGCTGGAATTTGTCTTTCCAGCAAATATTTATTGATCATACACTATGTGCCAGTCACCACCCTAGCACTTCCAATAACATGGAGAGAGCTCTGTTTTCATGGGGCTTACATTCTATCTGGGGCAACAGATAATAAAAAAGCAAACATATATATAGTAAAATGTCAGGGAATGATAAAAAAAAGTAGGGTAAGGTACTTCAGAATGAGATGTGATCTACGTAGGGCAGGGAAGTGATCATTCAGTTCACTCTTGTGTCTTCAAGGGGGACATGTATCACTATCTCCATCCAGTAGATTAAATAAATGAGGAATTGAAAAACGTAATGACTTGCCCACCATCCCAGAGCTGGCAAGAAATGAAGTATAAAACTAAAGCCAAACCTCCTACTCTCTAGTCCTTTTTTAGTAAGCCATATTGAGTCTATCTAATAATACTTCAACCTGAAATTGCACTTCCATAAATGTTCATTTTTAAGCACAGATAATTCCTATGTACTCATTTTTCTTTGTTGGTCCCAATAAAATGAGATCATCTAATAAAAAAATAGAGTAGATAGGAAAAAAAGACATCTGAAAAAGAAAGCCCTGTGAACATATGAATGAGAAACTGGGCTGTCCAAAATGAGGTCTCTCATCCTCACTTTTAAATACTCTAATTAATATCTGATAGTCAGGATGTGCTCCATTGCCACACTCATGGATTTGGCTTTACTAAGGGAAAATAAGAGCCAAAAAAATTACTACTAATAGCATTGACATAATCTCCTATCCTGCACTTGTGTTTGTTTGGGTAATAAACAAATGGAATTTTAGTGATAAATTGTTTGCTCTGCCCTGTGCCTAAAGTCTACAGTCATTCTATGAGGCTGAATTTGACATGACAAATAGTATTAATCAGCACAAAGTCTCTGAAGACTTTTTGGAAAACATCACCCAGTGGGGAGAAATAAGCCCCATTCTTGTAACAGATTAAATGTCTTTATGGTTATTTTCTTCTAATGCCTATTTTTTTTAATATTGGCAGGAGAACAGATAACTGACAATTTCAAGTCTCAACTACAAATTATAGTGCATAAAGCAAGCAGGGAGAGGCTAAACCTGTTTGGACCTGATAAAGGTCCAGACTTTGGACCTAGTTTCTCCTGGGACTGGGCATTTGATTAGCTAAAAATCAATTAATCTGGAAGTATTAACTATTAAATATCTGCCTTTGCAAAAGTGTAAATGTAATACAAATGCCTAGCAGAGTGATCTTGCTGTTGAGATCCTGATCAAATTGGTTCAAATCTCGTTCTAATGACGGTGGGTAGCCCAGCATGCCTCTCAGTGTTTCTGGGGATTCTTGGAAGGCTTATGTTTTACATGAACATCTTACCTCTAATTCCCTTCCAAAATCCTAATGTCTTCTTATGATCATTCCCTTCTCTCCTTTTTATGTGAGCTTATCCATGAAATATAGCTCCTTCTTTTGACTTACCAAAAGGACTACTGACACATGGCCATGGTACATATAAGATATTTTACTGAAAATTCTAGGTAACATCAGCTAATAAGGTGAGATAGTTATTTACAATGTAACACACACCAGCAGAAGAGAGCTTCCTGTTCCTCTTCTTAAAAGTTCTACAGGGCCAGGTGCAGTGGCTCATGCCTGTAATCCCAACACTTAGGGAGGCCAAGACAGGGGAATTGCTTGAGCCCAGGAGTTTGAAACAAGCCTGGGCAACATGGCAAGACTTCATCTCTATGAAAAACAAGAGGAATTATCCATGCATAGCAATAGGCACACGTCTCAGCTACTTTGGAGGCTGAGGCAGGAGGATCACTTGAGCACAGGAGCTCAAGGCTGCAGTGAATTATGCAGCTCACTCTGCACCTAAGCTGCACTCCAGCTTAGGTGACAGAGTGAGACCCTGTCTCAAAAAAAAAAAAAAAGGAAAAGAAAAGAAAAAGTCCTGCAGCTGTTACTCATCACCATCACTCCACCATGACTACAGAATTTGTCTTGTCTTATTAAGACTCTCTCCATTGCCACACACATGGACATGCACATTTAACCTCTTCCTCTCTACTCTACTTTTCACTAATACTACAAATATCTGATGAATTCTCATGCAGAGTCATTCAGCTAAGAATCCCCTCACTCAGACCACCCTTGCTATGACAGCTTTCTTTCCCCAACCAAAGAGGTCAAGCCAAACAATGGTACCTTGCCAAAAATAAATTCCATGATCAGATCTTAAAGCCGGAAGTTTTTCTGCTCTCCACATATGACCTAGCTAATATTTTCTATCTTCTCAGAAGATGAAGGAAAGACCATCACCTGCCTGTGACCCGCTGTCATACCCCAGGATGGTTCTACTGACTTCTTTTTTGTCCCCAGACATAGTTTCAAGTGCTAATGGCTCTGCTTTACCATTTGTGATAGTTATATCTCAGTAAGGAAACACTACCAATATAGACTAAATAAAGGCTTATAAATCCCATGCATCAAACTGTATTGCCCCCCTGGCAGGCTTCCACTTTGAGGCAGATTATGTGCTCATAGAAGGCAATGGAAATAAAAATATTATAAAACAAATCTTACTTTCCTTTAGAAGCTATTCTTTTTTTTTTTTTTTTTTTTTTTTTTTTTATTGTTGGGGATTCATTGAGGGTACAATAAGTCAGTTACACTGATTGCAATTGTTAGGTAAAGTCCCTCTTGCAATCATGTCTTGCCCCCATAAAGTGTGACACACACTAAGGCCCCACCCTCCTCCCTCCATCCCTCTTTCTGCTTCCCCCCCCCATAAACTTAATTGTCATTAATTGTCCTCATATCAAGATTGAGTACATAGGATTCATGCTTCTCCATTCTTGTGATGCTTTACTAAGAATAATGTCTTCCACTTCCATCCAGGTTAATACGAAGGATGTAAAGTCTCCATTTTTTTTAATAGCTGAATAGTATTCCATGGTATACATATACCACAGCTTGTTAATCCATTCCTGGGTTGGTGGGCATTTAGGCTGTTTCCACATTTTGGCAATGGTAAATTGAGCTGCCATAAACAGTCTAGTACAAGTGTCCTTATGATAAAAGGATTTTTTTCCTTCTGGGTAGATGCCCAGTAATGGGATTGCAGGATCGAATGGGAGGTCTAGGTTGAGTGCTTTGAGGTTTCTCCATACTTCCTTCCAGAAAGGTTGTACTAGTTTGCAGTCCCACCAGCAGTGTAAAAGTGTTCCCTTCTCTCCACATCCACGCCAGCATCTGCAGTTTTGAGATTTTGTGATGTGGGCCATTCTCACTGGGGTTAGATGATATCTGAGGGTTGTTTTGATTTGCATTTCTCTAATATATAGAGATGATGAACATTTTTTCATATGTTTGTTAGCCATTCGTCTGTCATCTTTAGAGAAAGTTCTATTCATGTCTCTTGCCCATTGATATAAGGGATTGTTGGCTTTTTTCATGTGGATTAATTTGAGTTCTCTATAGATCCTGGTTATCAAGCTTTTGTCTGATTGAAAATATGCAAATATCCTTTCCCATTGTGTAGGTTGTCTCTTTGCTTTGGTTATTGTGTCCTTAGCTGTACAGAAGCTTTTCAGTTTAATGAAGTCCCATTTGTTTATTTTTGATGTTGTTGCAATTGCCATGGCAGTCTTCTTCATGAAGTCTTCCCCCAGGCCAATATCTTCCAGTGTTTTTCCTATGCTTTCTTTGAGGATTTTTATTGTTTCATGCCTTAAATTTAAGTCCTTTATCCATCTTGAATCAATTTTTGTGAGTGGGGAAAGGTGTGGGTCCAGTTTCAGTCTTTTACATGTAGACATCCAGTTCTCCCAACACCATTTATTGAATAGGGAGTCTTTCCCCCAAGGTAAGTTCTTGTTTGGTTTATCAAAGATTAGGTGGTTGTAAGATGTTAGTTTCATTTCTTGGTGTTCAATTCGATTCCAAGTGTCTATGTCTCTGTTTTTGTGCCAGTACCATGCTGTCTTGAGCACTATGGCTTTGTAGTACAGACTAAAATCTGGTATGCTGACGCCCCCAGCTTTATTTTTGTTACTAAGAACTGCCTTAGCTATACGGGGTTTTTTCCGGTTCCATACAAAACGCAGAATCATTTTTTCCAAATCTTGAAAGTACGATGTAGGTACTTTGATAGGAATGGCATTGAATAGGTAGATAGCTTTGGGAAGTATAGACATTTTAACAATGTTGATTCTTCCCATCCATGAGCATGGTATGTTCTTCCATTTGTTAATATCCTCTGCTATTTCCTTTCTGAGGATTTCATAGTTTTCTTTATAGAGGTCCTTCACCTCCTTCGTTAGGTATATTCCTAGGTATTTCATTTTCTTTGAAACTATGGTGAAGGGAGTTGTGTCCTTAATTAGCTTCTCATCTTGACTGTTATTGGTGTATACAAAGGCTACTGACTTGTGGACATTGATTTTATATCCTGAAACATTACTGTATTTTTTGATGACTTCTAGGAGTCTTGTGGTTGAGTCTTTGGGGTTCTCTAAGTATAAGATCATGTCGTCAGCAAAGAGGGAGAGTTTGACCTCCTCTGCTCCCATTTGGATTCCCTTTATTTCCTTGTCTTGCCTAATTGTATTGGCTAGAACTTCCAGCACTACGTTGAATAGTAAAGGTGACAGAGGACAACCTTGTCTGGTTCCAGTTCTAAGAGGAAAAGCTTTGAGTTTTACTCCATTCAGTAAAATATTGGCTGTGGGTTTGTCATAGATAGCTTCAATCAGTTTTAGAAATGTGCCACCTATGCCTATACTCTTCAGAGTTCTAATTAGAAAAGGATGCTGGATTTTATCAAATGCTTTTTCTGCATCTATTGAGAGGATCATGTGATCTTTATTTTTGCCTCTGTTAATATGGTGGATAACGTTTATAGACTTGCGTATGTTAAACCAGCCTTGCATCCCTGGGATGAAGCCTACTTGATCATGATGAATGACTTTTTTGATGATAAGCTGTAATCTATTGGCTAGGATTTTGTTGAGAATTTTTGCGTCTATGTTCATGAGTGAGATTGGTCTGAAATTCTCCTTTTTGTTTGGGTCTTTTCCTGGTTTTGGTATCAGGGTGATGTTTGCTTCATAGAATGTGTTGGGGAAGATTCCTTCTTCCTCAGTTTTTTGGAATAATTTCTGCAGTACAGGAATAAGCTCTTCCTTGAAGGTTTGATAGAATTCTGGAGTGAAGCCATCTGGACCAGGGCATTTTTTAGTTGGAAGCTTTTTTATTGTTTCTTTGATCTCAGTGCTTGAAATTGGTCTGTTCAGGAGGTCTATTTCTTCCTGGCTAAGTCTAGGGAGAGGGTGTGATTCCAGATATTGATCCATTTCCTTCACATTGTCAAATTTCTGGGCATAGAGTTTCTGGTAGTATTCAGAGATGATCTCTTGTATCTCTGTGGGATCAGTTGTTATTTCCCCTTTATCGTTTCTGATTGAGGTTATTAGAGATTTTACTTTTCTATTTCTAGTTAGTCTGGCTAATGGTTTATCTATTTTATTTATTTTTTCAAAAAACCAACTCCTTGTTTCATTAATTTTCTGAATGATTCTTTTGTTTTCAATTTCATTGATCTCTGATTTGATTTTGGATATTTCTTTTCTTCTACTGAGTTTAGGCTTAGATTGTTCTTCTTTTTCCAATTCCATAAGATCTCTTGTGAGATTGTTGATGTGCTCTCTTTCTGTTTTTCGAATGTAGGCATCTAAAGCGATGAATTTTCCTCTCAAAACTGCTTTTGCAGTATCCCACAGGTTTTGGTAGCTTGTGTCTTCATTGTTGTTATGCTCAAGGAAGTTAATGATTTCCTGTTTTATTTCTTCCTTCACCCATCTGTTATTCAACAGAAGATTGTTTAATTTCCATGCCTTTGGGTGGGCTTGAGCATTTTTGTTAGAGTTGAGTTCCACCTTTAGTGCCTTATGGTCTGAAAAGATACAAGGTAAAATTTCAATTCTTCTGATTCTGTTGATATTTGTTTTGTGTCCCAGGATATGATCAATTTTGGAGAATGTTCCATGGGGTGATGAGAAGAATGTATATTCTTTATCTTTGGGGTGGAGTGTTCTATATGCATCTATCAAGCATAGTTGTTCTAGGGTCTCATTTAAATCTCTTACATCTTTGTTTAATTTCTGTTTAGAGGATCTGTCCAGCTCTGTAAGAGGTGTGTTAAAGTCCCCTGTTATGATGGTATTATCAGATATCATATTGCTCAGACTGAGTAAGGTCTGCTTCAGGAATCTGGGAGCATTTAAATTGGGTGCATAAATATTTAGAATTGAAATGTCTTCTTGTTGTAGTTTTCCCTTGACCAATATAAAGTGACCATCTTTGTCTTTTTTGACTTTAGTTGCTTTAAATCCACATGTATCTGAAAATAAGATTGCAACTCCTCTTTTCTTCTGAATTCCGTTTGCCTGAAAAATTGTCTTCCAACCCTTGACTCGGAGCTTTAATTTGTCTTTTGAGGCCAGGTGTGTTTCTTGCAGACAGCAAATGGATGGCTTGTGTTTTTTAATCCAGTCAGCCAATCTATGTCTCTTCAGTGGGGAATTCAAGCCATTAACCTTTATTGAGATAATTGATAAGTGTGGTAGTATTCTATTCGTCTTATTTGGTGAGAGTCCATTGCTTAATTTTATCTTTTGCATCAGTGTGGAGGTTAGGTTTTGTCCTTTGATTTCTGAGTTCTTACTTTGCTGCTGATCCATTGTGGTGGTCAGTGTGCAGAACAGGTTGAAGTATTTCCTGTAGAGCTGGTCTTGTTGTGGCGAATTTCCTCAATGTTTGTATATCCGTAAATGATTTGATTTCTCCGTCAATTCTGAAGCTTAGCTTAGCAGGGTACAGAATTCTGGGCTGAAAATTGTTCTGTTTAAGTAGATTAAAGGTAGATGACCATTGTCTTCTTGCTTGGAAAGTTTCATTAGAGAAGTCTGCGGTAACTCTGATGGATTTGCCCCTGTAGGTCAACTGGCGCTTACTCCTGGCAGCTTGCAGAATCTTTTCTTTTGTCTTGACTTTGGACAGGTTCATCACAATGTGTCTTGGAGAAGCTCGGTTAGAGTTGAGGCGACCTGGGGTCCGATATCCCTCTGAAAGCAGTGTGTCAGACTCTTTGGTGATGTTTGGGAAATTTTCTTTTATAATATTCTCTAGTATGGCTTCCATTCCTCTGGGGCGTTCTTCTTCCCCTTCTGGAATTCCTATAACTCGTATGTTGGAACGCTTCATAAAGTCCCATAATTCTGACAGTGAACGTTCTGCTTTCTCTCTCTTCTTTTCTGCCTCTTTTACTGTCTGAGTTATCTCAAGAACTTTGTCTTCTACCTCTGAAATTCTTTCTTCTGCATGGTCTAACCTGTTGCTGATACTTTCCATTGTATCTTTAAGTTCCCTAATTGACTGTTTCAGTTCCTTCAGGTCTGCTATATCCTTTTTATATTCTTCATATCGTTCATCTCTTATTTGATTCTGTTTTTGGATTTCCTTTTGGTTATTTTCCACTTTATTAGCAATTTCCTTCATTGTTTCCATCATTTCTTTCATTGTTTTCAACATGTGTATTCTAAATTCCCTTTCTGTCATTCCTAACATTTCTATACTGGTGGAATCATCTGCAGTAGCTACCTCATGGTCCCTTGGTGGGGTTGTTCTAGACTGGTTCTTCATGTTGCCTGGAGTTTTCTGCTGATTCTTCCTCATGAGTGATTTCTTTTATCTGTTTCCTTGCCCTAATTTTCCTTTCACTTCCTCTTGCTCTTTAAGTTCTTATGCCTGTGGACTAAGGGTTATAGGACCAGAAGGGTGAGAAGGTTGAAGAGCAAAAAAAGGGGATGAAAGAAAGGAGGACCGAGTGATAAGAAAAAAAGAAAGATAGAGAAAGGAGAGGGGGTGGGTATAAGGAATATTGACAAAAAGAAGAGAGGCACAGAAAGAGGGAGACAGGGCAATATAGGTGTACAGTAGGGTACTTTGACACAACCTTAAAAAAACCCCACCTTCTGGGGGTGCCCAGTTGCGTGGTTCCCTTGAGGTCAGCAGCTCTTGGCTAACCTGATCAGACACAGTACCCCACCTCCACCAAGTAGAGAGGAAAGACAAAAATGCTATAAATCAAACCAAAAGAAGCAAACAGAAAACTTTACGGGGATAAAATTGGGTGAAAAACCAAATTATATCGGTAGAAACACTAGCAAAAATGAAGTTGAAGTTATTAAAAAAGGCAGCAATGGGAAATTATAATTAAACTAGGAAAATTGAGAAAGAAAAAGGGATCTGTGTGGAAAAGATTGAAATTAAAAAAACAAAAGAACATCAGCAACGTCAAAATAAACAAACAAAAAAAACAACCAAACCAAAAAAAAAAAAGAAGAAAAAAATACACAACCAAAAACAAAGCAGTTTGTATATGTTATTGAATATTGTCTGGGCAACACGTGGTCTTCTGGGGTATGAGATGTTAGTCACAGTTCTGATACGACTGGAGGCTGCTGATTTCTCAAACCCCAGCAGGTAGACACCCTAAATCTCTCTTCAGCCTACTTAAAAGGCACTTTGAACTTGTAAACTTGCTGAGCAGAAGCTTTCCCAGCTTTCTCGCTGGAATCGCTGCTGAAGTGGCTATGCACTTACTCAGTGTGCCAAAACCGATCTCACTCTGCCCCTGAGGGTTAGGGCTGCAAGGCGGCTCAGACCCCACCCTTAGGCTACTTGGTTGCTGGGTTACCAGCTCCCACCCGTTTCTAGCTCTGCGACCCTGAGGGCAGAGCTTGCCGGGGCAGATCACTGACAATGGATCCGTGTGACCCACCACCAAACACTATCAGCTCCGTCTGGCTCAGCGGCTCAGACTGGGGCCCTAGACAACGGCCAAAGTTCTCCGCACTCCCGCTCAGGCCTTCCCCAAGGCAGTTCAACTCAGTGCCAAGTCCAAGGACATCAAAACAGTTCACAGGTAAGGCCTTTCTGGTTTGCAGTCTCGCTGCTACTGAACTTACAGTTGTGGGCGGGTTTAGACGGATTGAACACACGCGACCACTTGCCGGCTTTCCACTGTTTTAGTCCTCCTCTTGGGGTCCAGAAGTCTCTCGCTGACTCCCTGTATTTTCATAGGAGTGATGATAGGCAGTTCCCACCAGCCAGAGATGCCTGGAGTCCTATCTCCCCAGACTCACGGTGCCCAGATGCAAGGAAGCTGTTACTCGGCTGCCATCTTGCTCCGCCTCCAGAAGCTATTCTATAATACTGGTATGTTCCTGACCAAGAACCTGATTCTCAAATTTTATTTAGGTATATTCAATCAACTCATTGAGCAGGTATAAAGGAGATACTTACATATAATGATACATAAATAAAAAATATTTATTTTATGATTATTCTTCCTATAAAAATATTTTTCTAAGTATTTTCCAAGTATAAAAATTGTGTGTGTTCATTGTAATACACGTTTTTCAGAAAAAAAAAATCTGCACTCTCACTACCAACAGGTAACCACTATTTACATTTTGGCCTATTTCCCACAAGCTTTTTCTTTCTCTGCCTATTTTTACAAACATGAGACTACCATACTACATTGTTTTGTGTTCTCACTTTTGTACTTAATAGCCTTGATTGAGCATTTCCCATTCACAAACGCTATAGGTAATGTCCATACGTGGATTCATGTGTATATGCGGTATTTTACATAACTTCACCAGTGGTTTAGCTCTCAGATTTTGTGTATCTCAAGTTAACACCATATTAAATCAACTGTTTGATCAACTATGATAAAAATGTGTGTATACACATTTAAAACGTATGCACAAAGCCAATTAAAGCCCAATAGGGATACATAGTAAGTAATGGCATAACTTTTATGTCATTTATTTGGCCTAGATAGAAAATAGAGTGTTGAAGTTAAGGAAAACTGAACTAGTCTAAAAGCAGCCTATATGTGAAACTGAGGCCTAAGGGAACTGTCCACCTCTGCCCTCGACCCCATTCCTACTACCCAACGCTAAAGCCACACAAAGCAAGGGTGGGTAATACCTAGAGGAAGAAACAGCATATTTTCCACGGTGTATGTCAACTGCAGACTGTCCAGGCTGCCTGGTTTCCATTCTGCCTACTCTAAGTGCCATAAGTGATTCCATGTGTGGACATATAGTAACTGATTCATGATGCATTGGGGCCAGCCACAAGCTATATATGCGTATATGGTGTCATTTACTCCACTAATTAATCTTTGGCTCCCAAATAGAAGATTCTAATTATTGTTTCCAAAACTAGACTCATTAAAATGCCAACACCCATTGTATTCTTGTCTTCTGGAAGCTTTTTGTTTGGATTATCATTTAAGAGAAAAAGCCAACTGCCATGTGACTTAACATGTGCCAGTTAAACTATGCCCAATGCGTCTCATATAGCACCATTCTAATGATTCTGTGATTTTTAAAGCTGGAACATATATGAAATGTCATAGTGGTAACCGTATCTTAAAATGGTAGTGCTAACCCTTTTTAAATCCCAATTCCACCGCCCTATCCAAATCCCAAATTCTCTCTTAGGATTACTAGGATAAATACCAGGACCTTCAAGACTCACAGAACTATGGGAAAAAACTCAAATTCTATTTTGCTGCAAATGTATTCCAAAGTCTCAACTGAAAGTCCATGGTGAAATTGCACTCTCAGAAAACAGGTCAGAAATACTGTCACTGACCCCTTTTTAAGGGGAATGGTTATTAGAATCACATTTGATCTTATAAGCCAAGTGAAAAGAATTTGCAAGGAATAAACAGAAGAGCCTAGGGGGCAAAAGTTTGTTCCCCCAAAATATAAAGTGGCTCTTTGTACAAAGAACTAGGATGGGAGGCGGAGACAAGATGGCTGACTGAAGCCAGCACTCCACAGAGGCTCCCATCCAGAAGGAGAGTTAAAGTACAGAAATTTAGCAAGTAACCTGGTGGATTAGAGCTGCACCAAGAGATAAGGTTGAAGAATGCATATCAACCCCGCTGAGGTGAGCTGAGACCCCAAGGATACAAGCAAAAGGTACAAAATCCATCACCAAGCAGACAGGAATCCCCTCCTCCATGAGAACGGCTCGGAGTGCCCCACAAACAAACGAGCAGAGTTAAAAGGTCCTCCCACTACACTCCACGAGAGAGACCCTCTAAAAACTGGGCCTACCTCCCCTACTAGGGTGCCAGGGCATTCTCCTGCCAGGCATAAAACTGGATAAAACTGTATATATTCTCTATCTGCAACTCTGGGCTCCTAGCACTCCCCTCCACTCTCACTCTGAGGTCTGAAGTCCTGTCCCTCAGAAGTCCAGATTCTTGGGTGATTTCTCAAGGGGTGTGGACAGGGCCTAAACTGCAGGTGGTCAGTGCTGACTCTACAACATGGGAGTAAGGAGAGGCTGGTCAGCTGAGAGGGAAACACACCGGAGTGGCAGTGCCTCGAGGCGCATAGCAGCACCCGTTATTAGCAATAATAGCACTTACTCCCAGATATTCCAAAGCCACACCCCCTGTCTCCCTGGGCAACCAGAGGAGGCCAGGCATCTACTCAGGTGGCAACCACCACGCAACAGATCTGGGACAGAAACGCAGGCCCTGTGAGTACCTGCCTGGGTGCAGCGCAGGAACTAGAAACACACACGCAGAGCCGGGAAGTTCCCAGGACGGGGCTAACCCAGAGGACCTCTTTACTGACCCTAAGACACACTCGACCCTCAGGGGATCATCAGCCTATAGACAAAGGAAGACAGGAGGCTAGAACTGACAGGTAACTGAATACAAACCTGCAGGAGCGAAGACAGGGCCTGAGGCGCAGCCTCTGGGAACTCAAAACAGCTTATCTTCTGCAGGGGAATTTAGCAGGGACAGAAACAAATTCCCACAAAGTTGTTCTGTTCTGTTCTGTTCTGTTCCATCAGTAACAGCAATCAGGGTTGGGGCTGGAACTGAGTGAACACCCCCCCAGCCTCCATCAAGCACCCGAGGTTGTCAGGCCTCACCTTCCACTGCTAGATTGCTAGATAGAAGCAGAGCGCAGCATCCTGGCTGAGCAGAAATAGATATCCTTGTGATTCAGGCAGGTGCAAACCCCTGGAGTATCTGTTCACTACAGGCAACTAAGTCACAGGCCTGCCAGGCTACCAATGACTGGGTGTGACAGAGGTGCAAGGTGGGGAAGGAGGCATCAATCTTCCCAGACTGATCTATTTGCTGGGTGGGTCCTCCTGTCTCCATGGAGCACCAGAGCAAGCCATATCTGAGTAGACACCAGACACCTGCGATCCAGTTGCCAGAGACCTTTTAAACTCTCCCACCTGAGACAAGTGCTGACTGAGACAATTGATTTGGACCTTTTAAAATGAGCCAATCACCTGAGGACTATTCAGGGGGTGCCTTGGGTGTGTGGTTGTAGGAAGGTTTGATTTTCCTTTTCCAATTGTTTCCTATGGGGGGGGGGTGAATTAATTGCTGGTATTTCTCCACAGCTGAGACTTCAACCCAGAGTAGCTGTTTCACTAGGGTTGAACAGAGACCAGCTGAAAACAAGACAGAACCACTTAGCCCCACCACACCAAATAGGTCCCCAGTTTCTCAGGCCATAGCACTGTATGGGTCCTCAACAAAGCTCCAGGGTGAAAATCAAACAGTGTAAAACAATCATGGGCAGAATCAGTGGAAAAACTCTGCTAACATAAATAACCAGAACAGATCAACACCCCCAAAGATCCCATTCATAAACAACTGGCCAAGATGTCAGAAATCGAATTCAGAATTTGGATTGCAAACAAGATTAATATAATAGAGGAAAATTTGGAATTAGAAATTCAAGCAGCAATTCAAAAGTCAGAATTAGAAATTCGAGGAGAAATTCAAAAGTTGTCTGAAGAATTTAACAAACTTAAAGAAAAAACCCACCAGAGATTTTAATACACTGAAGCAAGAATTTGCAGCCCTCAAAGATCTGAACAATACAGTAGAATCCCTCAATAACAGAGTGGAGCAAGCTGAAGAAAGGATTTCTGACATTGAAGACAAAGCCTTTGAACACTCCCAAACTCTCAAAGAGGAAGAGAAATGGAGAGCAAAAAAGAATCATTCTCCTAGAGAGCTCTGGGATAATTTGAAGAAGACTAATATCTGCCTCATTGGAATCCCTGAAACAGCAAAGTGGCCTCGCTAGGCACAGAGGCCCTTCTCCATGAAATTATGAAAGAGAATTTTCCAGACATGCCAAGAGATTCTGAAATTCAGATAGCAGACAGTTTCAGAACTCCAGAATGACTCAATCCCAATAAGACAACCCCCAGGCATATCATAATTAACTTCACTAAAGTTAATATGAAGGAGAAAATTCTCAAAGCAGCCAGATGTAAGAAATCCATTACCAAAAAGGGGAAGAATATTAGAATGACTACAGATCTCTCTGCTGAAACTTTTCAAGCCAGAAGAGGGTGGTCATCGACTTTTAATCTCCTAAAGCAAAATAACTTTCAACCCTGGATCTTGTATCCAGCTAAACTGAGTGTCATTTATGATGGAGAAATTAAATACTTTAATGACATTCATATGTTGAAGAAATTTGCCATAACCAAACCAGCTCTTCAGGATATTCTCAGAGCTATTCTCCATAATGACCAGCCCAATCCTCTACCACAAAAGTAAACTCACTCAGAAACTTTTGATCAAACTCCAACTTCCACAGTGGTGAAGGGATTAAAAATGTCCACTGGACTTTCAAAAAACTTGATATCCAAAATTTTACTAGAATTATCAATATTCTCCACTAATGTGAATAGCTTAAACTGTTCTCTAAAGAGAAACGGGTTGGATACAAAAACTCAGGCCAGATATTTGCTGCATACAAGAGTCAGATCTTAACTTAAATGATAAATATAGGCTCAGGGTGGAAGGATGGCTATCCATATTTCAGGCAAATGGTAACCAGAAAAAAGCAGATGTTGCAATTCTATTTGCAGATACAGTAGGCTTTAAACCAACAACACTAAGGAAGGATAAGAATGGTCCCTTCATATTTTCTAAGGGTAATACTCAATATGATGAGATTTCAATTATTAATATCATGCACCCAACCAGAATGCATCTCAATTTACAAGGAAAAGTCTAACAGACATGACAAACTTGATTTCTTCCAACTCCATAATAGTTGGAGATTTCAACACTCCTTTGGCAGTGTTGGATTAATCCTCCAATAAGAAGCTTAGCAAAGAAATTTTAGATTTAAACCTAACCATCCAACATTTGGATTTAGCAGACATCTACAGAACATTTCATTCCAACAAAACTGAATACAAATACTTCTCATCAGCCCACGTAACATACACCAAAATTGATCACATCTTAGGTCACAAGTCTAACCTCAGTAAATTTAAAGGAATAGAAATTATTCCATGCATCTTCTCGGACCACCATGGAATAAAAGTTGAACTCAGTAACAACAGGAATCTGCATACCCATACAAAAACATGGAAGTTAAATAACCTTATGCTGAATGATAGCTGGGTCAGAGAGGAGATTAAGAAGGAAATTGACAAATTTTTGGAACAAAATGACAATGAAGACACGAATTATCAGAACCTCTGGGATACCACAAAGGCAGTCCTAAGAGGGATATTTATAGCACTACAAACCTTCCTCAAGAGAACTGAAAGAGAGGAAGTTAACAACTTAATGGGACATCTCAAGCAACTGGAAAAGGAAGAACATTCCAACCCCAAACAGTAGAAGAAAAGAAATTAGAGCAGAATTAAATGAAATTGAAAACAAAAGAATTATACAACAGATCAATAAATCAAAAATTTGGTTTTTTGAAAAGGTCAATAAAATAGATAAACCTTTGGCTAACCTAACCAGGAAAAAAAGAGTAAAATCTCTGATCTCATCAATCAGAAATGACAAAGATGAAATAACAGACTCCTCAGAAATTCAAAAAATCCTTAATGAATATTACAAGAAGCTTTATTCTCTCAGAATATGAAAATCTGAAGGAAATCGACCAATACTTGGAAGCACGCCACCTTCCAAGACTTAGCCAGAATCAAGTGGAAATGTTGAACAAGCCCATATCAAGTTCTGAAATAGCATCAACCATACAAAATCTCTCTAAAAAGAAAAGCCCAGGACCAGATGGCTTTACATGAGAATTCCACCAAAACTTTAAAGAAGAACTAGTACCTGTATTACTAAACCTCTTCCAAAATATAGAAAAAGAAGGAAGACTACCCAACACATTCTATGAAGCAAAAATCACCCTGATCCCCAAACCAGGAAAAGACCCAACAAGAAAAGAAAATTATAGACCAATATCACTAATCAATATACATGCAAAAATATTCACCAAGATCCTAACAAACAGAATCCAGCAACACATCAAACAAATTATACATCATGACCAACTCGGTTTTATCCCAGGGTCTCAAGGCTGGCTCAGTATACATAAATCTATAAGTCTAATTCAGCACATAAACAAATTAAAAAACAAAGACCATATGATTCTCTCAATTGATGCAGAAAAAACTTTTCATAATATCCAGCATCCTTTCATGATCAGAACACATAAGAAAATTGGTATAGAAGGGACATTTCTTAAACTGATACAGGGCATCTATAGCAAACCCACAGCCAATATCGCATTGAATAGAGTTAAATCGAAATCATTTCCACTCAGATCAGGAACCAGACAAGGCTGCCCATTGTCTCCACTGCTCTTTAACATTGTAATGGAAGTTTTAGCCACCACAATTAGGGAAGAAAAGGCGATCAAGGGTATCCATATAGGGTCAGACGTGATCAAACTTTTGCTCTTCGCAGATGATATGATCGTATATCTGGAAAACACCAGGGATTCTACTACAAAACTCTTAGAAGTGATCAAGGAATACAGCAGTGTCTCATGTTACAAAATCAACATTCATAAATCGGTAGCATTTATATATACCAACAATAGTCAAGCTGAAAAAACAGTCAAGGACTATATTCCATTCACAGTAGTGCCAAAGAAGATGAAATATTTGGGAGTTTATCTAACAAAGGATGTGAAAGATCTCTACACAGAGAACTATGAAACTCTAAGACAAGAAATAGCTGAAAATGTTAACAAATGGAAAAACATACCATGTTCATGGCTGGGAGGAATCAACATTGTTAAAATGTCCATACTACCCAAAGCAATATACAATTTTAATGCAATCCCTAGTAAAGCTCCACTGTCATACTTTAAAGATCTTGAAAAAATAATACTTCATTTTATACGGTCAGAAAAAAAACTCAAATAGCCAAGACATTACTCAGAAATAAAAACAAAGCAGGAGGAATCACGCTACCAGACTTCGGACTATACTATAAATCGATAGTGATCAAAACAGCATGGTACTGGCACAAAAACAGAGAAGTAGATGTCTGGAACAGAATAGAGAACCAAGAGATGAATCCAGCTACTTACTATTATTTGATCTTTGACAAGCCAATTAAAAACATTCAGTGGGGAAAAGATTCCCTATTTAACAAATGGTGCTAGGTGAACTGGCTGGCAACCTATAGCAGACTGAAACTGGACCCACACTTTTCACCATTAACTAAGATAGACTCTCACTGGATTAAACATTTAAACTTAAGACATGAAACTATAAAAAAATACTAGAAGAGAGTGCAGGGAAAACCCTTGAAGAAATCGGTCTGGGCGAGTATTTTATGAGGAGGACCCCTGGGCAATCAAAGCAGCTTCAAAAATACACTACTGGGACCTGATCAAACTAAAAAGCTTCTGCACAGCGAAGAACACAGTAAGTAAAGCAAGCAAACAGCCCTCAGAATGGGAAAAGATATTTGCAGGTTATGTCTCCGACAAAGGTTTAATAACCAGAATCCACAGAGAACTCAAACGTATAAGCAAGAAAAGAACAAGTGATCCCATCGCAGGCTGAGCAAGGGACTTAAAGAGAAACTTCTCTGAAGAAGACAGGCACACATACAGACATATGAAAAAATGCTCATCATTTTTAATTATCAGAGAAATGCAAATCAAAACTACTTTGAGATATCATCTAACTCCAGTAAGATTAGCCCAAATCACAAAATCCCAAGACCAGAGATGTTGGCATGGATGTGGAGAAAAGGGAACACTTCTGCACTGCTGGTGGGAATGCAAATTAATACATTCCTTTTAAAAAGATGTTTGGAGAACACTTAGAGATCTAAAAATAGACCTGCCATTGAATCCTATAATTCCTCTACTAGGTATATACCCAGAAGACCAAAAATCACATCCTAACAAAGATATTTGTACCAGAATGTTTACTGTAACCCAATTCATAATTGCTAAGTCACAGAAAAAGCCCAAGTGCCCATCGATCCACGAATGGATTAATAAATTGTGGTATATGTACACCATGGAATATTATGCAGCCTTAAAGAAAGATGGAGACTTTACCTCTTTCATGTTTACATGAATGGAGCTGGAACATATTCTTCTTAGTAAAGTATCTCAGGAATGGAAGAAAAAGTATCCAATGTACTCAGCCCTACTATGAAACTAATTTATGGCTTTCACATGAAAGCTATAACCCAGTTATAACCTAAGCTTATGGGAAAGGGCGTGAGGGAGGGGAGGGAGGGGGAGGTGGGCAGAGGGAGGGTGATTGGTGGGATTACACCTGTGGTGCATCTTACAAGGTTATATGTGAAACTTAGTAAATGTGGAATGTAAATGTCTTAACACAACAACTAAGAAAATGCCAGAAGGCTATGTTAACCAATGTGATGAAAATGTGTCAAACGGTCTATAAAACCAGTGTATGGTGCCCCACGATCACATTAATGTACACAGCTATGATTTAATTAAAAAAAAAAATAGAGCTAGGATGTTGGCATCTCAGCATCCCAGCTTCAACACTCGCAGGGTTGTCCTACTGCTGTCTGGTGAGGCAACGGAAAAAGAGCCATAATCTAGAGATAAATCTTAGGTTCTAAAAACACTATATGAGAATGACTGGCTTGACACATGGGAGCCTGAAGCCACAACATATTGTAATAGGAAATATTATGATTGTGTAAGGCATTGGAGCCAGAGGCTTAATAAAACAGACACTGTGCTGAATAAAGTGAAATAAAAGACATTAAATTCTGGGACACCACATGGTTACTGCCCCAGACAGCCCATTCCAAGCATCAGCGTGGCAAGTCAACTTTCCAGAAGTCTGTGCCATTGTAACCAATCACCTGGCTCCCAAGGGAAACATGACCAACCACCAAATTCCTTATGCCTTTTCCTCTTCCAGAAATCTCCTTGGTATCAAAAGTCAGAAAACCTGGCAAAACACTTGCAGAGAACACCAGTGCCCCATTAGAAGTCCCTGTAAATGACAAGTCATGGTATTTTTCTGAGAGCCAGGCAAGAAATAAGGTAAATCAAGCAGGGCCTAGAATTCTCTCCACAGCAGCCTCCTTCATCACCCCCTCACACCCGTTTCGTCCCAGCTATAACACCTCTGTTATACTTCTGAAGCACCCAGCTAATTCTCACACTCTGTTGGAAAGTTGGCTTCAACAGTACCATTTGTGTTACTATCCAAGGACTGTTCACCCTTAAACCTGGGACTTTGTCCAAACAAAAATCTCTCTTTCTTTCTCTTTCTCTCTCTCTCCTCCCCCGTCCCCCACCACCAGGCACTGTGGTGTGTGCCTATAATCTCAGCTACTCTGGAGGCTTAGGCCAAAGGATTGCTTGAGCCCAGGAACTCGAATCCATCCTGGGCAACATAGAAAGACCCTGCATGGAGCATGAGGGCTGAGAAAGGAATTTATTTTTCCTTTATTATGTGAATCGAATAGATAACCTAACCAATAGCCTCAAGTGATAAATTGCATAGTTGTTTTCTTTGATTTGGGATAATTCCGCAGAAGTGTCTTTTTTTATTGTTTATAAATCTAGGAACATCTCCCAGACCAGCGCTCTCTGAACCCCCCACCATACTTCTGAATTCTCCCTCTGGCCTCCCGTAAAGAGAACCTCCTCAAAGCCCTACCTGGAAGCCTGCCGCACCTTCCAGCCAGAGGGCCCAGAGTCAGACCTACAGGCTGGGGCTGCTGCCTCCTCTGGAGATGAAGCAAGAAGGGCTGGCCCCTTTTCTGGTGGCAGCTGTTCCAACCTTAGCAGGCAGCTGGCAAAGCCTCCTATGGAGCCGGGGCAAAGAACAATGATTCCAACATCCTTTTCAGCAGCACCAGCTCCATCTCAACATGTCCTACAGCCCACACTGCTCCTGTCACAGTGATTATGGAGGCAGCAGTTGTACAGTAATTAGGATCCTCATGGGCCAGCCAATCACTGAGAGCATGGTGCCAGCTGCTCCATCGCCAGAAACATCTCCTTGGCATCCTGTCCGCCTCGGCTCTCTCCCTCCTCCCAGACGCCGTCCTGACCTCTTGGCTACTGGAATCACCCGGATCAGGCTGAGACCGAGGAGACAACCTCCTCTGCCCCAGATCCAAGGTCTTGCCCTTTCCCGGCTCACTTGGAGCAATTCCAACACAAGGCGAGGGAGAAAGCAATGAGTTGTCAGTCATCCCAAGGGACCATTTTGTTGAAGGTGGGCTTCAGGGATGGTTGGAGCAGTTTTTCCTTTAATTCTCTATTTCTTGACTTGGTGGCACACATAGTGTCCTAAGTTCCTCAGGCCCACTGCACTTTCAATGTTCACATTTTTCCCAGCAATACTGATCCTGGGATCGTTTCAACTCTGGGACCTGTCTATTCAGGCTGCAGAGAAGACCATCTCCATGATGGCACTCCCCATGGGACAGGCTTCCGTGGCAGAAACAGTCCCCTCCTCTCTGGTTTCATATTCCTCCCCTTTCTCTTTCTGGGACTGTGAAAGAACAATAGCTGGGAGAAGCCAAAATTGCTCCTGCATCTGTTTCCTGGTGAAAACAGGGAGCACATCTCACATGTGAGAAATTCTCCCTCTCCTTTCTCTGATTCCAAGGGCCAGAATAGAAATTCAGTGATAAAAATCTGACTGCTCTAGTGGAAACCAGGAGAAATCCCACAGTCCCCGGGCTGACCTAACTGCACTGCTCAAGACCTAGGCAATCTGTTCTCATGCTACCCCCCTACTTCCATTTTCTCTTCTCATCATTAGTCAAACTTGCCCAAATGTGACATTTCTATACTACAAGGGATAGCAGGTATTTTAAAACTTTAGTCTCCTTCCTATTACTCAAAAGAAGGACATTGTAAGAAAGTGGTTGCACTCCCCAGGATAGTTTTCCTAACTCCCTCGGGCCAACCCCCCAGCTCCATGACTACCCTTCTCCAGGAAGAAAGCCAGACATGATGGAAGTGAAAGCACAGCGACCTGGGTGAGGTCTGTGTGACCCACAGCACTGGGCAGAGTGGAAGGTTGAGCAGCAGGAGTTTCCAGGGCCCCCAGCTTTTCCCTTAGATTGTCTCTGAAGTGCCCAATGCACCACTTTCATCCTGGTTAGATACAGCAACAGAGTCTTTGGAAAGCAAGAAAACAGCAAAGGGCCACAAAGAAAGGACTTGATTGTATTTAGGCAATGATCATTGGAACAGCTTTCTGCCTGCAGGCTCTACTGTCCCTTTTCTAAGCATGGGAGGAAACTCGCAGCCCTTCCCAGTGTGCTGAGGAGCAGCTCCCAGAACTCTCAGATCAAAACAGTCCAGTCATACACCAGCAGAGCAGACAAGGGACTACGGGGCTCTGAGCCTTGGTGAACTGGTACGTGGCAAGCTGGCTATATCGAATCCAGAAAAAAACGTGGCCAGTGACTATGTCAGTATGTGGCAAATCAGCCAGGGTGCAGGCACACTTGAGGCCTGTCCATGGGACCAGGGGGTTGATGAAATAACTCACACTGGATATGAGAGCAGAGCAAGAGGGAACCCATCCCAGCCTGGGGTGATATGACACACACACATCCACCAAAGCTAAGAGAAGGAAATGTGACAATATGAGTTGCAAAAGGTATTTTCATAGCAAAGATAAGAACAACCCTTACACCCACCACGTAATAAGTCACTGGAAAAAATGTTGGCCCTGGTCATTTCTTGTGAAATGCGAGGATCATTCGATCCAGGCATAAAAACCTAGAATTTTTTTTTAAATAAAACAAAACTATAAACACTCAAGCTAAGAATGAGTTTTGCCTCTGGCCATCCATAGTTTAAAGTCTGGATTGAACCCTAAGTGGGAGTATTCTGCCCATGATAACTGTAATACTTAGATCCAAAGTAATCATTTAACAAACCAGTAGAGACTTAGCTGCTACTTTCTTTGAAGAACTTTCTCAAATAATTTATTTATTTATTTATTTTTATTTTTATTTTTTTTTTTAGTGCCTGATTACAGGATGAGCCTTCACTGCTGGCATCAGGGCTGCCACCACGTCAGCCAGTTAGGCACATTTGGCCGGGGCCGCGCTAGGAGACTAAGTCAGTTTATTTACAGTTGCACAATGAACCCAAAAAACGCTCCAGTCTCTTTCAGTCTTGTCACATATCCCAGTCTTACAAAATGTATCCTAAACAGAACTTATCCTTTTAGGGTCAGCCTGAAGGAAAAATAAAAAGGAAACTGACATTGGCACCGGGCTCAGACTTGCACTTGGCAGATGAATAAGAATGAGGCATGTGATTCCGTCCTCTCCCTTTTATCCCTCATCCCTTTGCTCCCTCTTTTCCCAGCTTGTTCCTTCTACTGCATTAGGTTGATAGATGATTATTTCCATAAAAGCAAACCTGCTCAAAGCTTCAAAAATCGTGCAAGAAATTGTTACTGTGATTCAGTTTTTCAAACTTTGCATTGTTAATAATCCCTTTAAACTCATAAAGAGCTTATTGGATCCACCATTGGAATTAATTGAATTTGTAGTCTCACCAAACAGAGACGGCAATTCTATTATTAGTATTCAGATTACTATGGTAGGTTTTGATATTTTCACGTTCTTTATATTAAAGGGGCAGTATCAATTTAAAGACACAGAAGCCTCAAGTCTCTCCTACGTCTTTGTTCATGCATAGTTCTTCCCGTGACTCAACCAAGAGCAAGATATAAACCATGTATTTATTTAATGTCTATAGCTTTGTTATCAATGGCTCTAAATTAGTAACAGCAAAGTCCTCTCATTCCATAGTGTATTTTTAGGCAATTTTGTTTCCTATTAGAATTCCTCTTTTACAAAAGACTTATTTTTTTGTATCCTAATTCATTTTTCATTTACCAATATTTTCCAACTGAACTTCCCTTCCAGATTCTCAACACTTATACAGAGTTTGACTTTCAGAACCTGATAGAAAGATCAGCAGAATGGACTTGCAACAAAGAGATCTGAGCTATGATCCCAACACACCCATAACCACTGTGTACCTGTTCAGCAATAGTTTTTCCTTTGTTTAAAAAAAAATCAACAAAGGAAGGCTGATTTCTAACATCACTATCATCTCTAAATTATTTCTATGTCTCTACCTTTTGTTATTATTAGTATATGATGCTATAAAAGATTAAGAAATCCCTGTCAGTAGTGAATCACAAATAGTTGTTTTTTATTTTTATTTGTATTGCTTTAGGAGGATAAGAAAGTCTTTTTTCCCCACAGTTGCTTGTTTTCTAGCACACAGTCTTTCGGTAAAGACTTTTGTCTTAGAAGCTGGATATGTTTGTGTGTGTGTGTGTGTTTAATGTGTGCTTATAATGTGTGTATGAGTTTGTGAACTCATCCTAGAAAAAGTGCTATATATCTCATTGCTGAATATCACTATATCCAGATAGCACTATCACTATCAATATCAATATCAGTATCACTATCACCAGATAGCAAAAGGAAGCACTCTGAATGTGACCATAGTGACATTTAGCAATGAGGGAAGTAGCACTTTTTCTAGGATAAGATCATGAACTTATTTGTCAGAACTTGTACGATGACAGCTCTGTTGGCCACTCCAGAAAGAGTTCCAAAATTGCCCTGAAGGTTGGACTCATGCTGGTGCACACCTTCCAGGGGAAGAGTATCTCGAAGGCAACCATAGTGATACTCAGTAATGAGGTATGTGGCACTTTTCTAGGACGATCGTGACGTTTCCTTGTATATTTGAATGTATGTTGGTTACAGTGAGGAGGAAAGGAGCACTGTTTTGAGCAGATTAAAAAAACTATTGAGGAAATACAGTTATATGTCTTGAGCACTGAAACTATGTCCCATTCTTTATGGGTGTTCTATAATAGATAGTAAATAAGCGTATCAGACAGGCAGTCTTTTAATCACTGGCTCTTCAGAGAGCAATCGCTAGGGGACTGGAAGTAGGTATTATCACTAAGTCACACTTCCTTGTCCTGGAGGAGTTCATACCCCATTTCAGGAGATACAGAATCACAGAATTTTGGGGTTGAAAGAGTTATCAAAGTTCTTCCTTCCGCTCCAACCTCTAACTCATGAAATCATTATAAAGATTCAATGACTTAACTCCAAAGAGACAATTTTGTGGTGGAAAATCCAGGCACGCTGCACCAGGCAGGGCAGGTTAGAAGAATGATCATTTATTCCCTCATTCAATCAAATCTGTACTCTGCTTAAAAGGACTTGTAAAGATGGGGAAATAATAGGCACACCATTACCCCAATGTGAAAGATGGGGCAAATAGACACTGATGAAAAACATTCCCTACAGTCCCATCTCAAAAAGCTAAAGAACGTCCGTCTCTACCACCCACAGATGTGCGTGCCCTGGGATAACCACCTCCTGGAAGAGCAATTCCACGTAGTTGCCCTCCCTCTAGTGGTCAAAGTAGAGATGGCAGCTCTCTAGCTCTGCACTGAGAGTCTGGGTGAAAGAAGGAATAAAGGGTTACCCAGCCGCCAACGTTTTGCCTGTCTGTTTCAGAACCTCAACGCTAAGTTATAGAACAAGTTGCCTTACAAAGACTTCCCCTTAATTAGAACATCTTGCTTGTTTATAATGATCATGGCACTTACAAAAGACCATATGTCTTTGAGACACTGCTTGGCAAGACTTTTCCAATGTTTACCAAATCTATTTTGTATCCCATGCTAATAATAGTCCAGTGGGTCCCCAGGCAGAGCGATGGAGACTGAGGACTTCTTGTTTCTTCTATTACTCAGTATTCCGCCCTTAGAATGTGAAAGACCTCTTAGTTCCCGTGAAAGGACTAAAACAGAGCTCAAAGTTTCCCGGCTGCTGCTATTTTGGGAAACGTTTATTTCAAGGGCTAAATTGTAATCTTTTGACAAATCAACATTGAGCAATGCTCTGCACTTTGTTATACACACATTTTAAACTATTCCTTTTAAAAAGAAACTTTCTAATGAGGGCCAAACCATTTTACTGCAGTGTCCAGAATCTAATACCGTCTTAGAAGATCGTAGCTTTTTAGTTCAGGAAGAGACCGTTAGAGGTACCCTCCAATTTTAGAGGGGGAAATTGAAGCCCACCCTTGGGCTTCAGGGGTCCAAGATCACACAGCTCGATTTTCCCATGTACCAGCCTGACTCTATTGTGTGATTAAAAATAAATAGCGAGTGGGTATTCCTACAATATCTATTGACAACATAACCCCCAAAATGAAGCAATCATTTTGTTTTATTTTGTTGATGTAGCAGTAAAGAATGTGCTCAGTTTATTTTTCGCTCCCTCAGTCTGATTTTGGTCATCCAGAAGACACAGCAACTGTCATTCGTTTTGGCACAGAGTTATGTGGCAATTTATATAGAGATGTGGGAATCAACTGATTAGATTTGGTATTATGCAGCATCCAAGAGCTGTTTAATTGATGTGAGTCTCTGAAAGCCAATCAGGCATTGTGTGTGAAGACTACATATTTGATACAATATGTCTCTTCTTTTAGTTGAGTTGTAATGGGGGGAAACCTTAAAAATTTTGTCTTATTAATGATAACGCTACCGTTCTAGGCCACAAAACCCTTCATTGCAACGTATTTAATACCCTTAGAATGATTACCAGATCCTTCCCCCTGCTTAGGAAATGGTGGCAATAGCAACTGTTTATAAATAGTTTGAAATAGCTCATAGCAGCAAGAAATGACCATCAAAATATTGAGAGTTTCACATGTACCAGCCAGTATTCTAAATTCCTTACCTCTATTAATTATCCCCTTCACTTTCATCAAGGTATCTCCAAGTTATTTAAACACATTATCTCAATAATTATAACAATAGTCCAAGGAGACTATGGAATCATTTAAAAAATCAATTTTTTATTTTCTTTATTAATAATACTTAACATTATACCACTTACGACCCTAGACTATGTTTCTTTATTTTCATATCTGTCCTTCGTGCTGTCTTGAGTTCCTTGAGGAAAGGATTTGTGTCTTATTTCTCTGGATTTTCTTGTTGTAAATAACTTTAGCATTTGTGTAGTGAATGGCTTTTCTGAATGGAATTTGTTTCTTTTATACCTAAATTTACTACTGTAATTTTACTAATCAATAGGAAAGGTTTGTGCTTTAAAGATTTCTTATTTCCAAAGAGGAAAGCAGAATTTTATTGAAATCTTATAAAACAGCCATTAAACTTAACTCTGAGGGTGTAGCACTATTTCCTTTGGAATTAGTGAGCACCAAGGGGAAAGAAGTTGGAGAACATTTTCTGATGTGACTGTGTACTCTTTAAAGACCAAAAAAGTTAAGCACATGTGTCAGTGCCAGAAAATTTAATAAGAGCCAACAGCAGTGGTAAGTCGGCTCTTTAGGGGAAAGATCTGTAGCTCTAGGAAATTTGAATTAAAGCCAAACTTAAATGGGTGATACATCTCTCAGGTTTTGTTGAACACCAAGACACCCATTCCCAGGACACAAAAGACTTTGCAGGAAATAATTGGCTGCACCCACCCTGGGATTACTGTTAATTTTTAATCAGTTCCCTGAAACTTCAACTTATGCCTCCCCCAAAGCACAAGCATGGACCCACAAATACTCATGTATTTCTTTATTCTTATCATTTGATGGTTTACATAGCTTGTCTTCAAAATGAGGGGAATTATTTTGCATTACACAATTGACTGTGTCTATGTACTTTCAAAATCCAGGTGAAGGTGGGGAAATAATAATCTAGTAAACATAATTTTATTCCTACACACATTTATGTCCTCATTCAATAAAAGTGTGTGAGCAGCTTCTCAAAGAGAGTTCTTGGTTGGAAACCATTATGAAGGAAGAAAAATCCTGCTTAAAAAATTTACAGGCAAGGTGTACTAAGCGATAAACACTACAGGCTCATACTGTACAGGTAACACTGCAGACTGTGGTGGTGGTCATGAGACAGTCAAAGATTTGCCATAGGAAGACAGGAGAGCATGTCTGCAGCTGCATCTGGAAGGATCTCATGGAGAAGGCAAAATGCTACTTAATCACTGAAGAATGTTTAGAAACTTAGGAGATGACCTTCTAGACAGAGTTAACCATAAGGGCAAAGGCACATGGGGAAAAACGTGAGGGACATAGACGAGAAAAATAGTCCTGCTTGGAAGGGAGGAAGGGGAAGTGAGAATGGAAAAGTAAATTTAGAGTCAGGCTGAGCGTTTCAATCTGTTTATACAAGTGTTCTGTAGCCACAGCTTAAAACTAAGACCAAAGTCAGACTGAAAAGTCCAGAAGGAAGCCCCTACCCTCCATGTAATAGATGTTCAAATCATTCTGGAAGCTGGGGGTGGAACAAAGGAAAGGGAACTGTTCCAACAAGTGAAATGAAAGTTCTGGGACGCTAACACAAACAAGATAATGAGGACAACTGCTGCTTAAGAGCTTGGCTCTGTCTCTTGAGAGGTGGCAGGAGGACTCAGCTAATGATATCAAGGCTGAACTCTAAAGAATTGGATGTGGGCATTTTAAATGGGGAATCTTTGACTCTGGATCTGTCTGTAAATGATTGCAACTTCATTGGTCCTTGGGGCACAAGGTCAAGACCTAATTTTTCTATCTAGCCCTCTACACTTATAATGAGGATGCTTGTTAGTTAGTAATGGTGTAGACTAATTTTGAGTGAACACACCCAGTGGTTGGCAAGATAGTGATAGCATCTTCCACTAGCTGAACAAAGAAACAACTTTGGCATGAGAGAGTCATTCCTTTCCCAAACAAAGAAAAAAATTGTTTTTTTCTTGATTTTTAAATCTTTTAATACACAGAAAAATAAAATCCTAGATGCAGTGTATGAGCACTGTGAGACAACGGGAAAGTTGAGGGGATTCTTGATTAATGCTTTAGTTCTAATGCTCTTTTTCCTGAAAAATTTTACTTTCCCAAACTTCAATGGCATAAACATTTAATACAGAGAAGAATAAAAGTGTCGTGAAAACAAATGAACAAGGCTTTGTGTCTAATGTGTCATTTGAATGACTTCATTTGTAAGTTACTTTAATTAAGTAATTGCTTACTTATAGCCCGTATCAAGTCCATTTAGCTCTGTTGTATTCTGGAAGGTTCCCTTGGAGATTCAGAAGGACAGAATGTATCAATTTGGAATTTCTTCCTACGCATGGCATTTTGTTCACATCCCTTCATGTCACGAAGGCACTTGAATTAGGTCTGCACATGATTCCTACCTGCTCCCTTTGTTTTGTTTTTGTATTTTCAGCATCAGTATTCATTTATAAAGCTCGTGGCTGTTGTGCACCTACCATGTGCCAGGTGTCAGTGTACTTGTTCATTGTTTCTCTATTACTCTTACAATCAAAATTCTGCAGATATTTCTATTTATGTAATTTACAATTTAAAATTCATCCCAGAATGTGACAGCTTGTTTCCTGTTTTACTTAAAGGAGTTTTTAATTGGGGCAGGGTTGGGAGAGAAAGTGGAAAAGGGAGAGACATATATTAAAAAGTAAGAAGTGCGGCTCTACCAACAGTTTAAAGATATTATCTTTCAACAGAATTGCCCAAAAGCTCTGAATTTTACTCCCTCTAACTTCAGGCAAATCATTAATTCTTGGAAATGTCAGTTAAAGTGCTCTTATATTCAAGTTATCATTATGTTTTCAAGGACACCACTGAGTTAGCTGGGATTATCTGGCATCAAAATAAGAAAGAAAACACCACCTCCCTGTGTCTATGCAACATGAAGTAAAACAGACATTGGTCAGTGAGCTGTTTGATTTGCTGATCAGTGTAAAGGACCACATCATTTTCCGGGTAAAATGGTTCCATGCACAGATACAGTAAACTGATGATTTTCCAGCTCTCTTTACCCTAACCGAGTGTATTAGTAATACACACACAATGTGGCATGGAGTCTAGCCTTACAATCCAATTCTCACAAGCTCTGCTTAAAAACATAAATAATCTTGATTATTTTATAATTTTTTCTGATAAATAAAATCAAGAATTAGGTATAATCAGGGAATAATGGACAGGTTTCACATGGACCAAAATGTGGGTGTATATAAATGGCCAGTGGCTTTTACATACATTGCAGGTAGCCATCATAAACACTTATGGAATGCCTACTAAAGATGGGGACAAAAAACACCTTTTGGTTCAGCAAATAAAATATTTATGGTCCACTGTGTCCCAGACTGTATTGTGCTCAATGCTGAGAGACAGGACAGAGTCTGCCCCTTTGCAAGGACATCAAGCTGACTGGAGAGTGAAATAAAGACAACGTTCCAATTAACAGAGGGGAGAGATAAATGATAAATGTGGCAGGAAGCCAATGGGGGTATCCCAAAGCCCAAAAAGCTAAAAACAATTTTGTGTACAGCATTAATTCACACAAAATCATTCACATAAGTGAGCAAAAGAAACCCCCTCTGCGCTGCCTCCCTTTACCCACTCCCCATTCACCACCCAGATGAAATATACTCTTCCTGGAATTTCATTTTTACTATATGACACATTTCAAGATTCTTCTGTAATTATTCCCAAACTCTCTGGAAGGGGGAGTAGAACCGAGCCAAACTATATGGGCAAAAGAATAAGAAACTGAACAGTGAGTCTGAAATAAGAGAAAAAGGCTTTGGGAGGACTGTCATCTGCTTACCCGCCTTACCCAATGAATTCTCTGATGAAAACAGAGATGAATTGGGTCAATAAGCAAATCTAAATGATTTATAAGCCCCAATCCCAAGGACTGGAATAGGCATTTATGCAATTTGGGATTGCAACAAAATTCAAAATACAAGTTGCAAAACAATACAATAATACGACTTGCAAAACATCAGGATAAAGGTTGGAAATCCCAGGGCAAACTTTCCAACCATAGCAAAGCAAAAATAAATAAAAGAATTGTGAAAGAGACTGAAAAAAAAAAAAAGACATGGGCAATGTAATGTTAAGTGGTAAATGAAATTTGAAATGAAAATTGTAGCGGAAACAGTGAAATCTGTGAGTAGATCTCTTCTTCTCTTTCCTTTTCTTTTTCTTTTCCTTTCTTTTTCTCTTTTTCTCTTTCCTAAACACACACACTCACTCTCAAATACACTCTGCTTCTCTGTTTCTCTGTTCCTTTGAGTAAATTTACTTGTCTTGCTCATTCCCACTTCCATGCCAAATGACATAATGACATTATGTTCTAATTAGCCATAATGTTCTTGCAAAATTAATTGATTAGTTCCTTAACAAACAGTTAGGCCCAGGGAATATGGTACATGTGACAGATACGATTTGATAAAGTGAGGGAAGAAAAAAGGGAAAATGTGCAGTGTTACCAACACCTACAGTATTGGTCCTGCTTTTCTTAGTCCCATTGAGCTGAATTCCCAAAGGTCTGCTATCCCTGAGTTTGACCCTGTTTGGGTCCTCAGCCAATCCTGACCAGGACAGAAAGCACATTAGGTGTTAGGGTAACCACTGGAGTCAATTAATTTGCTGTAGAGTATCAACCCAAACAAGCATCTGATCCAAGATTTGATCCTCTTCAATGTTACCTTCCCACCTGTTCTGAGCCTAACCCAAAATGGCAATGCAGAAAATCTTCCCAGGCACAAAACCCTGGCTGACACTACAGCTTCCCACATTAGACTTTGAACCTGTGCCTCTCCACCTTTCCGAGAGGATCTTCCTAACACCCTCTCACTCCAAGCTCCCACACCCTTTGTTAGCTTTTTCCTTTTTCTCCGCGGCACACAGTGAGTTTGGTATCTGCCTCCTTTCCTCGGCCTCTGGCCTGGTGCCCGCTGAGCTCAGGTGCAGCACCTTCTCTGTAGCTACCTTGCCCTGTTATACCGATCCACAGACAGTGGCCATGTAATTATATTTTCACTACTGTGAACTCAACTAGCTCTGGAGCATATCCAGCTTTTGAGCAATAATTTGCTTGTGCTGGTTTCCTTCTTTGGGGTTTGTCTCCTGACTCATTGGTCTTGCCCATAATGTGTGCCCAGTGGAGGGAGATGCCCCTTATTTGTCTGGCATTGACAATACTGAATATGTCCTTACAGATTTGGAGATACCCTCGTCCTTGCCCCAAGAAGACTTTATCCTTATGTGGACATACTCTCTTTACCCTTCCCTATTTATCCCTTCCTTCCCCACCCACTTCATGAAGCCTCAAATCCCTTCCACAACATTCTGCACTTCTCAATGAAAAATGAGAGGAAGGAATAGATACCCATTGGCTGAAATTCACATGACACCCCAGATTAAATCATCCTCTGAGAATAGGTTCTGGGGAAAGGAAAGTGAGATGATGGAAGTCCTGTGGCTTAAGAGTTGGATGCATGATTTACATGGAATCTCAGTCACTCTTGCATTTGACAGGGCACCATGACGCCAAGTTGCAGGCCACAGACTGGCTTGACCTCTTTACTCTGAATTACCCTGTGACTTCACTTTGGTGAGCCTCCATTTCCCCCTCTGTGAAACCAAGGCTTGGATGAGACAATTTCTAAAGTCTCTTGCATCATAAAATGCTTGCAATTCTGCTGATTTTTTCAGAGAAAAACACTACATATTTTCACTGAAACTTGGAGATCACTGTGGAGGGGGAAGGCACAATTTAGTACAGAAAGGTAGTCATATATCTTATTTTATATACTTATAAATGTATTTATTTATGTTAATTTATGTATTTTTTTATTTAGGAAAAGATGCCCTATGAACATTTTCTGGAAGACATGAGTGGTGTTTACATGGAGGGCTCTCACGTGAACACCTTCTTCCTCAAGTTCAACTCTCCCTCATAACTCCCTAAGGCAAAACTGGAACCAACAGGTAGAAGACAGATTTAAGTTTAATAGAGAAGAAATATTTCATTCATTTGGGGAATGACTCAACTATATAATCAATTGATTGATGGACTAAAATAATTACTGGGTTCTATGTTTACCAAAAGAATTCCAGCATGGGCTAGGGAACTAGAGTATATTGGTGTGATGGTAACAGGTGGTGAGGTGGGGATGGAGGTTTGGACTTCATCTGCCAGTCATGGGGTTTCATCTGTGGTTTCATGAATATTTTGCTCCCATGACACACTTTCATCTATGGTTTCATGAATATTTTGCTCCCATGACACACTTCTTTCTCCCAAGGAGATTCCTGAGAATGAGAGCGTTTGACTCTGCCAGCATTGTTTGATGATAGCTCTCGCCCTGACCTACTTGGATAAAAAGGATCCCTCCCAGTGCTTCTCACTGCTGCCTGCCTCAGCCAAGAGCCTGTCCAACAGAGGGCTTTTCAGTGCCCAGATCAAAGCCTCCTGTGTGCAAGGTGCCCATTGTTCATTAGTGAAATGAGACTTGCACCTGCTCCATGGAGGTGTAATGCTCTCACTGTGTCCTTCTCCGTTTCATCAGGCTATAACAAGATCACAGGGCCAGTCACTTTAGTGACGAAGGAAGCCATGCTCTGCCAATCAAAAACTGGACCAGCTGTGCTGGTCTATGTGAACCAGGTGCCTACTGCCTCCCCACAAACTTGCTGCCAAGCCTTGGCAGCGGGCAGACCAGCAGCTGCTCCTCCGGCCTCAGTCTTGTCAGTGTCACTCCTCCTTGGCCTAAGAACCCAAGAGCAGTCCCCTGGAAGGCCTGTTCCAAAGAGGAAAAAGGAGACTTTGAGAGAGGGAGATACAAGGGCTATGATTACAGAAGCCTGACCAATGGCATGAAAAAGCAGACAACATATTTAATGTGAGAACTAAGACAAATTTCAACCAGTCTAAGCTTCCCATGTTGTGAATGGCGTCATCTTCAAGCGAGGAGAAATTCATAACAGAAAGAGATCACAGCAAGAAATCAAGTGTCTATTAATTTTAAATCTATACCATATTTAATCAAATAGAAGCATCATGCTAACAACTGCCATTTGCCCTGCAAGATGCTCACACACATCCCTTGTGAATGAATATGGACAACAGCTACAGGAAGTAAGACTAGCATTGGTTTCTATGAGCATTCCAGGCTATAGGTTCACTCCATGTGATGACTCAAGAAATATGAGCAGGCTTAATTTGTACATTGTATGTCCTTTTTTCAGAAAATATTTAAACACATTCGACTACTTAGCCGCTAGTCTATGCCCCCTAAGTCCTACCATCTCTTCAGCAGATGTTAATGATGTCAGTCAACTAGGTGGACTAAAAATTAAGTGAACTACTTCCTCCCCCAAAGACTTGTCCTTGTACATTATCCTTGGAGATAATGGTGAAGAGCTACTTCTAGAGCAATAAATCCAAAGTGAGGGGCAGGTGGGGGAGGGGAAGCGAATATAAATGACACTGTTGTGTGGTGATTCATCCCTTCACTGACTTCCTTCACTTCTGTGTTGTCAGCCAGTTGGACAGCTGTGTTGGCCATGTGAAGTCAGAGAATTTTTTTGTTCCAAAGACAGGAAGATGCAGGGGGGAGGAGATGGGGGACAGATAAAACAGTAGACGTGTGTGTGTGGAGCCATAATTACCGCATGACTTCAGCTTCTCTGACCAGCTTACAGTCACCGCATTAGTCACCAGTCCTGAGGATGAGATGGGCTGAGATGGGCCTGGGTGGACTCGACATGCAGTGAGACAGGCCTGGCAGTTGCGGCTCAGACTTAGGAAGTGGCTCTTACTTTTTTGGCAAGGAGGCAAGGGGCAAATGGCTACTGCTACAGAGAGTGATCTTTAGCTGAAAACTTAGGAAAATCAGGGTATTACAAAAACAACTAAGGAATTTGCTGTCAAAATGTCCAACAGTCTGGGGGGAGACTCGGCTCTGATTAGCCAGAAACATAAACAATGCTCTGGGATCACGGAGGAGTAACTGAGAATCTGCAGACTCACAAAACGATGTAAGTGGAGCCACAGCCCACACATTCTAAGGTCAGTTAGCGCCTTAGCTCCACCTTCATCCTCCTCCCTTCTTGCTGCTGATCAACACTCACCCTCTCCCATTTCCCCTCAAAGATGAATCCAAACCTCCAACACTCAATTCAAACCTTCAGCCCAAGCCAGAACCCTCTAATGCAGAAATCAGCACACTATGGCTTGCAGGGTAAATTCAGCCTACCACCTATTTTAAATAAAGTTTTATTGGAATATAGCATCTTTTAAGGTACCTCTAAGGTTACTTTTGTGCTAAGAGTGAAGTGGAGTCAAGAGTGGAGTCATTCTGACAGAGACCATAGGGCACACAAAGCCTGAACTATTGGTTATGTGGCCTTTTAGAAAAATAGTTTGCTGACCTCTGCTCTAGTGCACAGTAGAAAACAATACCTCTTACTTACATAAAAAAAAATTTTCTCAATATTTTTGCCCAAAACTTATGAAACAATCTGTTTCTATTACCGTCTGGGCCTGGCTGGACTTAGTGGATGAAGGTGCCTCCTCTCTGCTAACATCAGTCCATCCTCTCTGGCCCTTGAGGTCATCCTCTCTTCCCTTCCAGGTGTTTTTTCTCTTGTCTTTAACCTGAAAACAAGGGCTCTAGACCTTCAGACAATGTTTTACTGTCTTCTCTCTGTGTGGGAGCCTCCCTTCTTTGATAGCATCAGCAGTCTCTCTATGCTCTCTCCTGCATAGCTGTTGAGGGTACTTCCAATGGACTACCAATGTCTGCATCTAGCTGGCCTATGGGAACCATGAAAGCAGCATGTCTAAAACTCAACTCACATCTTTCCAAGAAAACTTGTCTCCCTTGGACCTCTCTCTATGTCGACTGCAGACACCACCAACTACCTAGAAGTCTGAAAATCAACTTTTCCCTCATACCATACATAACATAAGACAAATATGAATCTACCTTTCAACTTATCCATCTTCAAATAAATGTTCAACGCTCACTATCCTACCACCTGCCCTAGATTGGCTCCCTCTTCCCTGACTGGAGAATTTTCCTCCCTCCTGCCTCATTCTCCTCAGTCCAACCTCTCCACTCTTGCTTGCAGGCTACCATTGGTGTAAATCTCATTCCTATCTAATCCCTATTGACCACACCTGGCCTATAAAACAAGTTGTAAATCTGTCAGCCAAAAATTATCCATGTTGTGATCTTTAGCTCTCTGACAAATCTTATCTCCTAGGTTTGCCCTGCCCTAGACCAATAACACAGCCTGATTCCATCATGGTCCCTTTTGGAACCCACCAGTCCATGAAGGCAAGCCACAAATACCCACTAAGTTTCAGAGCCCACTTAAGTGATCCACTCGGCTTTAAGTTCATTCCCCTGGCTCTACATTTTTGGCTGAAAGACTTAAACCTGGGTCCCACTTCAAGCCTTCTGAGTTTGACATTTAAAGTCAATCTTTGTGTTGAATCTACACTTTCTTCTAAAAGACTTGGCCTAGATTGATCCTCAAGATCTTGGAATTTGTGTCTGCTTTGGGCATGAACATTCTACAACAACTCTAGAAACCCTTAGAATCTAATTCTAGAGTTTGACTCAACCAGCACCTGAGGAGACCAGCTCCAGCACCAGGAATGAGACTTTAAGGCTCAATTGATGCCCCCATATCAAATTACCTATAGCTCCCTTAATGCCCCCATGATGTCTCATGCCCATCCTCTGTCTGGAATGATATTTTAACTTTTGTTCACATGACTAAGTAATAGCCATATTCACCCCAGCTGTCCTCTCACCCATCTAACCTATTGCTTAAAGGAAAGTATTGATTAGAGGAGAAGAAATCTAACATATGGAAAAAGGGGAAGGCATCAAGAGTTTCATTAATAAATTTAGGAAAAACTATAGGACAGCCACACCTTGAGAAGACGAAAAGAGAATGAGAACAAACAGAAAAAAATCATTAACTATGCACTGGCTCACATGCTTTTAACTTTAAAAACTGAAGTAAACATAATGGCAGAAGCACTCTGGCCAAGTAGAGGTAAAGAACTAATTAAGCTGGGGCTAAGCTAAATTAACATTTTCCCTGGCAATATGATCTAAACCTTATATTAATGGCATTATAATAAGTAAAAAAGTCAAATGTAAATGAATACTAAATAACTAAAGGCAGCACATTTTCCAATTAGCTCTACCTAAGGGGAAAATTTCAGAGAGAAATTTATGAGGTGTTGGGAACATAGACAAAAAAATGCAGAAATAAGTGAAAAGAATAAGACATATGTAAGAGAGTTCATTTGAGACTATACTTACGAGGGACTTCAAACACAGCGAGATGTTGCTTCTCTGGCTGACTTTTTGGTCTGAGCAGTGTTAAGTAAAAAAAATCATGAAGTTGCATATCCTCAGTGTCTCATCTGGTCTTTTTTTCTTATTCTTTTTTTTTTTTTTTTTTGAGAGACAGAGTCTCACTGTGTCACCCTCAGTAGAGTGCTATGGCATCACAGCTCACAGCAATCTCCAGCTCTTGGGCTTATGTAATTCTCTTGCCTCACCCTCCCAAGTATCTAGGACTAAGGTGGCCACCCCAACACCTGGCTATCTTTTGTTTTCAGTTTGGCCGGGGGTGGGTTTGAACCCACTACCCTCGGTATATGGGGCCAGCTCCTACTCACTGAGCCACAGGCACTGCCCTCATCTGGCCTTTTCGATCATCATTGCTTCAAAGAAAATTCCAGGTATCAGCAATTTGCAGTGAAAAAAGTGGGTGCTCAGTCTCTGGTTTCTTGCTCATAGTAGTCTAGTTGTACATTTTCCCACACTGTTCCTGTCTCCCTTGACAGCTGCCCTAAGTGGGGTCCAGGGATATAGAGAAAAAGTGGGAAGAAATGAGGTGGAACCAACAAGTCACACCTTCCCCAAATACTCCCTTCTCAGAATGAGTTCCTTGCCCCTTCTATGCTTCAAAAATACCCTGTGATTATTCTGTCACAGGCTTTCAGACAATTTCTTGGTAGTATCTATTCATTTCCAGATATATACTTCCTTAAAGTGTATTGTACTATAGCAGTTCAGGAGCAGGTAGGACAAAACAGGTGCGGAAACAAACTGAAATCTCAAGCAGCTTATCACAACAGGCTTATTTCTCAATCACGCAAAATCTGATGCAAGTCACTAGAAATTCCCTTCATCTGGTAATCATGGCCCCAAGCTCCCTCAATCTGTGGCACTCCCAGCTCAGCACATCATATCCTGGGTCGTGATATCCTGGGTCGTGATATCCAGGGAAGAAAGAGCAAGAAAGTAGCACACTGGCTGCCCACGATTTGCATTCACATCATTTATGTTCATATTTCACAGCTAGAACTGGTTACATGGTCTCATCTCACACAAGAGGCTGCGAGGCATGGCCTTCTCATGTATTCAGGAAGAAGAGAGGAATTTAATACGGCTAAGCACAGGAAGTCTCCACCACAGCAATGCCATTTGTCATTGTTACTCCAACTCTTGGAAGAAAGACAGGTACATACTAGCAACTGAATAAAGGTTTGCTGAACTGTGTTGATTTTGCCTGCCAAACTTAAAGGAAGTCCTCACAGAAAATGAGATCAGGAAATGGGGAAAAGTCCACTTCAAAACCTTAGCCACAGGAGAGGAATCTGAAATAAGAAAAGGACCAGGAGAGAACATTGTGGAGGAATCCAAATGTATGAATGAAGAATAGTCAATAGCACCACAAGCCACAGAGGGGATAAATAAAAAGATGACTGAAAACAGGCCATCAGATTTGACAATTAGGTCATTAATGGCTTTTCTCTGGTGTAGGCCAAATCTCATTATGGTGAGTTTTAAGAGGGTGTTTAAATCATTTCAGTGAGTTAGAGTTTCATAGCATGAATGTTGCTCAAAACAGATGGCTGTTTGAGATTTGTGGATGTTTTGTTACTCTCAGATTTTTTTTACCTCTAATAAAATTCCTTGCCATGAAATAGTAATAATAAGAGTAGCTACCATTCATCATGTACTTGCTCTGTGCCTCACACTCTGCTAAGTACTTTTCTCATATTTTTGGTAATATTTTAATAACAATCCTATAAAGAAGGTACTGTCATATTCTGGTCTCACAGTTAGCACATACCGCAGTGAGGACTGGGACCCAGCTCTGCTTGGTTCCAAAGTCTGTGCTCTTTCAGCTACATCAGTCTTGTTCCCTAAACATGGGGATAGTAAATACAGGGTACTCTGAAATAGCAAAATGATAAGGTGTCAAGATGGAAGGGCTGTCTCGTGTCCAATTAGATTATCCTTTTATCATTAGCCTCAGAATTATTTCATACCAAGCCATAGCTATTTAACAGATACTCTGAATTATATACAATACTGAAATTTTCCTCACTGAAGGATAAATTACACAACATATATACAGTATTCAGATTTTCTTTAATTCTTCACTTTTTTGCTTACTTTCCATCATTTCAGCCTTCGTTTGGTGACTACAAATTATCTTTGATGTTGGTTAATCCTCAGGTGTTTTTCTCTTTGACACAAAGTTGTGACCAGTGTGTTTGTATGACATTTTCCAAGTAAATTAAGAATAAAATGAAATATATGATTTTCAAATTTTTGTAGGGAAAATGGTATCTAGTGTATGTTAGTTTAATTGCATTTGGATTGAGAGAATATATCTTTGGAAAATTCACTTTGGGCCAGTGGGAAACTTGTAAGGAAATTTAGAAATGCTTGGAACATACCAGTAAGTGCACAGTTCAATCGTAGTTCTTTTAAACTCCCAGATAAAATAATTCTCATTCTCACCCTTGGTTAGTATAGTCCTACAGTTCTGTGGTGCTTGATTGTTTAATGATCCTGAAAGGACTAAACAAGTGGCCTTTTTCAATTCATACCTGGTATTAAATCCTTGCCTAGTAAGCTCACCTTGAATATAACTTGTGAACACAGAATTCCATGTGCTCATCCATACCTGGCTTTTCATCATATAAAAAAGAATTCACTGGACTTTCTTGATGAGGGATATTGAGACCCATACCTATCAAGTCAGAAATATATGCAATTTAATATTTATAAATTTCACTGCAATTTCTATTCAAAGCTTCACCAAGAATTTCAGGTTTGTATATTACTTTCTCAGAACCTGAAAAGTAAATGGTTATTAAAAATAAAAGTCACTTCAAAAAAGTAAAATAAAAAATAAAAGTCACTTCATGTGGATCTTTAGGGATGAGTGTTAGAATATAAAAATCGAGTTGAATAGACTATTATAGGTGTGTTTCCTATGACATTATAGGTGAGCTAGTTTACCAGATTTTTACTGAATGAACACCTGAAGTGACCAGAGTCCTAGATTAGACACAATAGGGAAGACACCCCTGTGTTACTCTCATAATATAGTAGAAAAATGAAAGCTGACTAAATAGATTTGCATTAAAAATGCGAAGAAATAGACCCACAGATACAAAATAATGTAACAGTCTACCTTAAATTTCTGCACACTCTTCAATATCCCATTTATGTGATAAATTCAAATACTTCATAATAAATAGTCCCTCATAACTAAGACTTTCTTTTGAACAACAAAGTCTTCTTATACATATTAATTCCCTAGAAGCTTGATCTCCCTCCCTATTCCATACATTATTTTTCCTTCTACTGCTGACCTTCACTCTAGCCCTGGTTGCCAACTTTCAATGAATGGACTTGACCTTGGCTTCACAAAGAAAATAGATACCGTCTTCCCACATCTAACCATCTTTCTTTGTGCAGTGAAGGAAGCCTCTCATCTCCAAATCAAGGTTCGGCCCTTTCAGGTACCTCCTACCCCTCCACTGCTCTCAGACTCTGCTCCTGGGGTTTTCCCCTCCTTCGTCTGGGCTTGAATCTGAAGTCTTGGTGCTCATTACCACTTCTTTCTCCACTTTCCCCAGCTATTGCTTGGCGGGCAGGAGTTCATCCTCTAATTGTTTCCTCAAAACAGACTTATATGAGTAATGTTTTCTGTGTTCTTGCACATTCAAAACTGTTTTTCTGGAATTTTCAGACATGAAAGATATTTTAACCCTATGTAAAATCTTGGCTCATTTTTCTTTTCTCAAATATCTTGTAAGGATTGTTTCACTGCCTTCTGGGGCTCATCTTTATGTTTAGAGAAATCTGGCTTTCGCCCAGCTTCATTCCATTATGAGAGACTAAATATTTTTACCTGCTCACCCAAAATACTTTCTTTAATCATTTGGGGGAACATCTTTTTGTTAACTTTACCACGTCAGCTTTTTCTTGGTTCATCATAAGCCCTTTAAATATGTAGATGTGTGCCTTATTTTATTTTTAGAAAAGTTTCCTTGAATCCTATTTTAAAAGATTTATTCTGTTCTTTTCTTTTTATTTTCTTCTTAGGAGTCTCCATGTATATATATGTGATATTTCTTGCTTATGTTTCATTCCCACAATTTTGTCTCTTACCCTTTACATTTCTGTGTTGCTCTTTCAGGGACAGGGTCCCACTATGTTGCAAAGGATCACCTCAAAATTCTGGACTCAAGTTCATCCTCTCACTTGAGCAGCCCCACACCTACCCCCAGTAGCTGGGACTATGGGCCCACACCACTGTGCTCAATTTATCTCTGTATTTCTTGTTCATTTCATTCACTTTCCTCATGTCTATCTCCTTTGTCCCTTACTGTGCTGTCAATGGTGTCTACTGCTCCTCGTGCTCCATCTAAGTTAGTCTTTACTTCTGATATGATTTTGATTTTTTCTTTTACTTCTTTCACAATTTCTGCCAAATCTGCTTTCACCTCCTCCTTTAATTTGTACCTCATCTCCTGTTGTCCACTCTTGAGTACTTGTGTTTCTATTCTGTATACTTTCATTAATAGCCATTATCACTTCATTAAGTTTTTGTTTGTTTGGTTTTTTTAATTCATGGAAGGTTGAGTTACAAGTTTTATCTGCTTTTTGGCAATAGTTTTCTGGTACATTTCATTCTTCTATAGGAAAATTTTTCTGATTCTTTCCCACAGTTTAATAGATCTCTGTGCAGACACTGTGCCAGCTTTTTTGTTACTTATACTTGAATGAGTTTGATTTTCCTGGACCAGCTATACAGAGGATACCAGGGGACAGAGGGAAGGCCTAAGGACACCGAGTCTTCCAAGCTTCACAGCTAGCTCATGATCTTGTTCCTCTGTTGCAACAGACCATTTCTTTTAAAAATAGTACCTCTGTACAGCCACATTCCCTTTCCCTATGAGGTTCAGAATGGCGTCTCCCCATGTGGGCACCCAGTTTCTTCACTAGCTGCTGCCACATAGGACACATCTCTAGCTTCCAAGGTAGCATCCTCTGTTCCTATTGGTACATTTTAGTTTCTACTTTTGGTAGTCTGCCACCCGAGTGGCCCTCCCCAGGCCCTTCCATCTCCTCTCAATGCCACTCTCAGTTCCAGCTCACCTAGGGTGAGCAACATCCCAGTTTGCCCAGGATTGGGGACGTTCCTAGGAAACAGGACTTTCAGTGCTAAAATTGGGAGAGGTCTGGGCAAACTGAGACGAGTCGGTCATCCTGATTTGATCTCTGCTTACTGCAGTTGCCACTCTGGATGGGGCCCTCCCCTTCTAGAACTGAGAAAGACTGTGTTTTCTGAGACTCACCACAGATGTTGCCTCCCCACTCCCCGCCTTCTTCCTGATCATCACCAGTGCTCATGCAGCGTCCTGCTTCCATTGGCCTCAGGTGCTTCTGGCAACATGTGTACATGATTTAGAGTTCAAGAATTTTCTCCATCTCCTATTTTCACTGAAAATGGAAATGTGTAAATTATTTTTTTCATTTAACTGATTGATTTATCTAATTTCCAAGCGGAGAAGTGGAAAAATTCAGGCAAAGCTGCTACCATGTTTCCTTGGAGCTTAATAGATGTGTTCTGTTGTCTTCATAGAGTTCTGGGTTGAAGGGCTGCACTTCTGTGATAATTGAATTTCTTGACAAAGTAAACTCTGCAGTTATGATCATGTTGCTCAGAATAAGCTGCCCATGTAAGCAATGCCCCATACAGAATGATGAATCAACAAGATGAATTTCAAGCTGTGTATGCTACACAGGACAAACACACATTAAAATACGTGAAAACACAACACCATATTATGAGCATCAAATGCCATTTGGATAAAAAGTAATAATATAAATAACTTAGGAAACATCTATAGCTAAGAAGTAAGAATGGAAATTAAATAACAGCCTATAGAGAATGTGAGTATAGAATAACCCCTCCTTGAATTAAAAATTGTTGTTTCTTGATTATGACCAAATTCATGAAAATAAGTGTAAAAAATAAAGTGCTCCTATACGCTAATTATTGTGGCAGATGCTGTTGCATGGGTTATTTTATTTGATCCTAACAACTCTTTGAAGTAAACGTAAGGAGATCAAGTGTGAGATGGGTTAAAATATCCAAAATCACTCACTGAACAGATGCCAGAGCTAGGATGCAAACCCAAGAGTCTCTGGGACCGACACCCACACTTCTTGCTACACCACTCTGTCTCTTTTCAATCAAAGAAGAGAACTACAAGAAGTTCAATGCATGGAAGAGAAACCCTGAGGGAGATAATAAAATAGGGGGAGTGGGGAGGGAAGTCATAGCATTCTAACCAGATGTGGCAAAAGCTCAAGTGTAAATAGTATAACAGCAGCAGGAACACAGAGGGAGTGAGGAAGTCGGCAACCATATTTATTAAGATTTTTAATGCAATTGCTTCAACAAGCTGGAGAGACAGTTAAGACTTGAACAACTCGGTGCATCTGGTTTCATCTCCCGACAGAAGCCCATTTTGACGAAGTGGGAATTAAATTCACAAATGTAAGAAACTAGAATAGTTTATCAAATTTCTTCCTGCTGTTATGAAAAATAATGTTGTGATAGGGAATGCAATTAAATCCATCAAAAATCAAATTTAGGTTAAAAGAAAGAGAGTGGCAGACTAACTGGTCTGCCAGAGGGAACAGAAGTATCAGGTCTAATTCTTGGAAAGTGATTTGCAGAAAGAAAGTCTGTTTCTTCATGTCACTGAAAAGCTATTAAAATTAGAGGCGCTCTAAGCATTTGAAAAGTGTTAGCCTGTGGGCCTCTTCCCCAATTACAGACAAAGGCATGCAAAGACTCAGGTGGTCAGGACAGCATCATTGGAGTCATCTTTGTCTTTAGTTAGCCCTCATGAAGACCCCACAGTGGATGCTTGAACTTGGCTTCTGCACAGTGTCCCCATAAATAGGAAGAAATTGGGAGTTGTGCGCCATTGGTTTATAGAAGGAAATTGTGCTATTTAAGAACCCAAATGATTTGAGGGGCATATGTAGCTTTGACCAAAAATACTTTCTTGCAATGCATAAATATTCATTTCACTAATTTCTGACTATTCCAGTAAGTTATTCAATTGGGAACTAAAACATTAACACTTTATCTCCAGATACTGGTGCATTTGGATTCCATTAATCTTTCTCTAACTACTGTAGCCCATATTGACCTCTTCTTGTTATGATAGGTGATGTAATTTAACCCTTAATTGATGAGGTAAACTATGATTCAAACTAAAGAATAAGTTCTTTAAGTATTCGGGCCAAACTGTCGATAACCCAAAGCAGGTATTTAACATGTATCAATCCACTGATCACAAGAAAAGAGAAATTTTAATGGCAGGTGTGGAAGGGAAGGAGATAAGGAAAACGCAAAGAATGAAGCATGTTGGAAAAGGGAATGTCTCAGTGAAGCATCCCAGCATTGGACTTTCAGCAGCCAAAGGTTTACAAAGGAACCTGGAAACCTGGGAGAAAAGAGGGCAGAAGTACCAATAGATAGAGGATAGCATGAGAAATGTCGACTGCTTCGTCTAGCTATTCATAAGCTCTTGACTAAACATCAAATTGAAGTCCATTCTCTTCAATAGAATATGTGCAGCTTCAGGAGGTACATGGATATCAGAGAAAGACAAGCACACCCCCCTGTCCAGAAAGGAGGGGGGTGTCAACATGGAGGCAGTTATCAAAGCCATTTTGCTTCCTAGGAAGGAGTATGAGAATACATCAAAGACAAACACAATTTGTCCAAGAAAATAAAAATCAATCCCTGGTTGTATATTTAGGCCACATTGAATTGAATGTGTTACCTTTTCCTCATTCTATTTATTCCATCCTCATCTTTCCTATTACTTCTAGTTTCCTAGTTTTCTAAGAAAGAAACTTAGCATTCACAAATAGTGTAATATGATTGATATGGGTGTGTGTCATTCTCCATTTTCATGCTTTTCTTAAGTACAAAGCATTAGTAACACTTATAGTAAGTGAGCAAAAATGCTAAGGAAAAGACCAGTCAGACAATTGGAAAACAATTTTCATTCTTAAGAAGCTTAAGCATTACAAGGACAAATTTTGAAGATGGATACACTGTAAGAGATTCAGATGAGAGCAGACTTTAATTTTTCCCTGTATTGATTTTGTTCTCTCTTAGTCACCTGATGACTTTCGGGGGCGAAAGTGAATTCAAGGTAAAACATTTAAAATCTGAATCATCCTAAATCCTTTTTGTCAGGTTTATACTTCATACCAAGAAACTGAGTTTCAATGCTGAAAGGTGGAACAAATAATCAAAGGCAAATAATAGGAATGGCTTTTTTCTTTTTTGCAGTATTTGGCCAGGACAGGGTTTGAACCTGCCACCTCCCGTATATGGGGCCGGCGCCCTACTCCTTTGAGCCACAGGCGCCGCCCACTAATGCCTTTTTTCTTTTATCCAGTTTCATCAATGTCTCTAGATGTTGTTCTAACTTTTAAAAAATATGTGTGTAACTGGTTACACTGGAGTTGAGAAGAAGAGGAGAACAAGAACTGTCTTAGTCTACAACTACAATCAGGGGTGTAAGATAAGCCTCTCTACTCTCCAAAATGGTATCTACTTTTTCTTTAATTTCCTTCTATTCATTAAACTAACATAAAATGTATTGTATATCTAACATAAAGTAATCTGAGTTATACAGTGATAGTTAAGATGCTACTTTTAAACCTAACTAATGGAGTTTGTAGTCAGTTAAAGGAGAGATTCTAAAAAAAATCACTGTAATACAAGTGAAGGTGGTAAACATAGGAAGATTCAGGTAAGAATAGAACTGAGTGTAGTTTCAGAAAATATAATACAGGTCGTTGGACTCAAATTTCAATATTTGTTTCACTGCCTTGGCTACATTCTTTGAATTCTTCAGCCATAGAATTCTTCATCCTAAATTCTGCCACCATCCTGAGTGACTTGATTATCCTCAGAGCCAGTCCTTCATGACTTCAGAAGGTTCCTATTCCTCTCTGCTTTGGCTTCCCACTCTGTCTCGTTTGGGTTGCTGTCACAAAATACCATGAAGTGAGTGGCTTGTAAACAAGAGAAATGTGTTTGTCACAGTTTGAGAGGGTGGGAAGTCCAAGATCAAAGAGCCAGCAAATGTGGTGTCATGAAGGCCCATTTCCTAAGTCACAGACACTCATCTTCTCACCATGTCTTCACAGGGCAGATGAGGCAAAGGAGTTCTCTGCGGCCCTTTAAATGGGCACCAATCCCATTCATGTGAGATCCACCTTCAAGGCCTAATCACCTACCAAAAGTATCTCCTCCTAAGACCATCACAGTAAGGGTTAGGATTTCAGCACATAAATTTGGGGGTGGAGGGGACACGAACATTTGCTCTGCAGCAGCCTCCCATGCTTGACATTACTCAGAACTATTATTCCATTATTATAAGCTGTTTGTTAATATAAATCACCCTTGACCCTGAACTCTGCATGCTGCACACTAAGTTACTCGGTCCTCTGCAGCACTTACTGTGTCACTTTCTCCTGTTCTGTACCCTGTAGGCTTCATTTTTATTTCTTCCCCTTTTTATCTACAATTCTCAAGCTAATAATCTCAACAACTCTCTTGCTGGTTTTTAAGAACTCTCTTGCCCTTTCTTTTTTTTTTTTTCATAGTCTTAAACCAGAGACAGAACCACCTTCTTCTAATGGTCAATAACTTCACCTGGCCCTGGAAATCTTACCATCCTTATTACCAAACTCTCCCATTCTCCATTTCAATTTCAAAGTTTCTCAAGTATCCATAACATTCCACTGTAATCACTCTTTCCTCTATCACCTATCAGATGACCTCTTGGAGAAATAGAAACCATGTACTCCTTCAGTTTTAAAAAAAACACATGCATATCTGTCTTTCATCTCCCTATCTAAGGTGCATTTCTGCATTCTACATTCCAGGTTCTGTCTCTCTGATTTGGTCAAGGATATATTGAGTATATCTCTCCTTTGGTCAAGGATATATTGAGTATATCTCTCCTACATAGTCAAGCCCTTCTTTTTATTAGATTTAACATGTTCAAATGTCTCCAGATTTTTTAGCTCTCCCATGTACCTCTCCTGCACTCAGATCAAACACTATCACTCTCTCCTCTCTTGATGGCAAATTTCTCCAAGAATTGTCAAGAACCAAAGTTTCTATTTCTTCATATTCTAATATTCTAATGCACTCCAAACTGGCATCTCTTGGCATGTGCCATTCCACTCTACCTGAACAATTCCATAAAGTGATCAATGATTTCCATCAAATCCAATGGACTTTTAATTTTTATTTCATTCAACATCTCAAAACATGCAGCATTGTTACTCTGTCTTACCAAAAGATCCTCTTTGCTTCCTTGACTTAACATTCTTCTAACTTACAAGGGTCTGACAATTAAATTCACAAACTTGCCACGATGTGCTTCCTTTGGCAGCACTGTACAAACAGCTTGGTCAGGTTTCATAACCTTGGTATATCAGTATCTCACAGCTGTGTTCATGTCCAAGTGTGGTGATATCTTGCTGAGCAGTTTTCATTATTATGGTTGCATGTTTTTGAATGTTATCATGAGAATGTCAGAGCTTGAATTAGAGCAACAAACAAACATTAAATTTCTTGTTCAACTTGGTAAGAACAGAAATGAAATCAGGGACATGTTATTCCAAGTTTATGGAGATCATTCCATGAAGAAAATGGCAGTGTAGAAATTGTTTAAACATTTTTCTGAAGGGAGAGAAATTTTCACTGATGAACAGAGGCAAAAGTGGCCAGTAACAAGAAGAAATGATAAAAAACATGCCAAAAAAATGTTGAATTATATATCAAAATCATTAGCTGACTGTGAGAAGCATAGCAGACCAAGTAAACATCTATAGAGAAACAAGAAAATCTTAACTGAAAATCTTGGCCAACAACTCATGGCTCTTGCATCACAACAATGTAACTCATCAGTGCCAACTCACATGGCACTGTCTATGAGGGAGTTTTTAGCCAATAAACAAATAACTGTATCAGAACACCCTCACTACTCACCTGATCTGACCCCAAATAACTTTTTTCTTTTACCCAAATAAACAGGAAATATTGAAAGGAAGACATTTTGATGATATCCAAGACATCAAGGTTAATTTAACAACAGCTCTGGTGGCCATTCTAGAAAAAGAGTTCCAAAATTGCTGTGAAGGGTGGACTAGGTGCTAGCATCAATGTATAGCCGCCCAGAGGAAGTTCTTTGAAGGTGACCATAGTGACATTCAGTAATGAGTTATGTAACACTTTTTCCAGGATGAGTTCACGAACTTAATTGTCTGACCTCATAGTTTTCTAGGCAATACACCTCTCCTTTACTGGTACTCCTCCTCTGATGGAGTTCCTTAATCAAAGTTCTGTGCCTGATTAAATCAAAGGTTGTCTATTACTATTAGCTTTATTTTTCACAGTACCAAGCTTGCCTCCAACATAATACTTTTGCCCATGCTCTTTTCTCTGCCTGGGATACTCTTCTCCCACTTGACTTTTTGGATTATTGTTCATCAAATATTCACCTCTTTATGTCTCCTACTCTGGGTAGAATAAACCTATCCATTTGATATTGGTCTTGTCCATGTGACTTGAGTTGGGCAATGACATGTTAGCAAACATGAAAGACAGATTGCAATCTGCTCATGTGGTAGGATGTACCCTCTTGTGCCTCTGTCATCACTATGAGAGGAACATGCCCCAGGTCACCTGCTGGTCTGGGAAAGGTGAGACTCACATGTTGGAGGCATGGACACAATTTGCAACTAGGTGCCAAGCCATGCCCAGGCCAAATCAACTATATCCTGTCTACTCTGCTCAGAAAGAATAAGTTATTTTAAATTAAATTTTAATAAGTTAATAAGTTATTTTAAATTACCTTAAACTACTGAATTTGGGGGTAGTTTGTATATATATATATATACACACACACACATACACACACACACATACACACACTCTAGAATACTATTCAGGGATGTGAAAGAAAATTTCCTTTCCTCTTAAAAGAAAAGGAAATTATGTCATTTGTGACAACATAGAGGACACTATGCTAACTGAAATAAACCAGAAACAGAAAGACAAATACTGCATGTTCTCACTTATATGCAGAATCTAAAAAAGTGGAACTCACACAAGTAGAGAATAGAATGGTAGGGCTGGAAGGAAGGGGATCAGTTTTTAAAAATTTAAATTATATTTTCTCTATTATTCCTATTTCCATACAGTAGACATTTAGTTTGCTTCTTAGTTTTGCTGCTATAAATAACATTATGATAAATATTTCTAATGTAAGGGTTTGGGGCTGGGTAGTTACAGTAAGGAACTCACTAAACATTTGCCCAAACTAAGTTTTATAATTTTTTAATCAGTAGGATACTTGAAAATGATAGTTGTTTTCATTTGAGTTTTTGTATTGTTGGTAAGGTTAAGCATTCTTCACACGTGTGAGGCATTATTAGTAATTCTTCAGAAACATTTTCTTACCCAGGTGCAGTGGCTCACACCTATAATCCTAGTACTCTAGGAGGATTCCTTGAGCCCAGGAGTTTAAGACCAGCCTGAGGAAGAGTGAGACCCTGTCTCCACTAAAAATAGAAAAATTAGTTGGGCATTGTGGTGGGCGCCTGTAGTCCCATCTCACTATTTGATCCTCAGGAGGCTGAGGAAGATCACTTGAACCCAGGAATTTGAGGTTGCTGTGAGCTAGGCTGATACCACAGCGCTATAGCCTAAGCAACAGAGAGACTCTGTCTAACAAAAAAAAAAGAGAGAGCAAGAGAGAGAGAAAAGGAAAGGAAAGAAACAGATATTCATGTCGTTTTGGCAAAAATAGTAGCCATTCATAATACTATGCAACACTTTTCACTGGCTTTTATAACACATTTAGAAAGAAGAGATTCCATTGAAGTCAGAATCTTAAATCAATTTCTCATGGTAAGTTATCTTTTGCTTTTATTGAACTCATTTCCAGGAGAGTCAGTCCGTGAATCAGGCTGAAGATTTCTCAGCATTGTAAGGGTTTGGGGCTGGGCAGTTACGGTAAGGAAGCAGTACAGCTCTTCAGTTGTCTCTGCTTCATTAGGACATACCATACATACTTAACTGTATTCTAGAATAGAATGGAATGCTGAAATAGGTAAGTATTAGAAGATAACTTTGAGAAAATCTGATATTTCAAAGCCAAAATAGAAATTCTGGCACACCAAGTTTTCAAATTTATAGGTGAAAATTCTTTATATAATATAGAAACGATGGAGAATCATCCAAAGATACTGATACTTCAAAGGGACTTATCCCTTCTAAGCCTTAATTTCCTATCTTTAAAATAGATTTAATGGTATCTACCTCTCATGGTTACTGCGAAGAGTAAAATAAAATGAAAATAAGATTATAATCTTATGAAACACCTTATAATGGAAGTCCACATCCCCCATATCTTTTTCCTTAAAGCCAACTAAAAGCACTATAAAAACTGCCTTTGACTGACGTATCTATAAACTTTTACATATGTATATCTATATACATTTTTATATAAAATGTATACATATTTATATAATGTATTTATAAATATATATTTAGATGTAATGTTTATATATGTATAAATATACATGTAATATATATAAAATTAGTCAAGGGAAGTATTATATATGTGTATATGTACATTATGTATATATGGGAAGCTTTTACATATACAAAAGATGCCCAAAAAAGTCAACACATTTTAAGAAGGAAAAAACCGCATTAAAATTGTCATACTCAAGTATTTGACTTCTGCAATTACAAGAGATATTAGACAATCTATAATATAAAAAAGTGATCATACATGTTGAGTATTACAATTTTAACAGTGTCTTCCTTTCCAAAAATATGTGTACATCTTTTGACATCCTCTGTATACTAAGTCTCAAGACTCTGCTCAACCTTAGCATTTCCAGAAATTGTGTCTTAGTTATGAAAGAGAAATTAATGACCTCTGCCTCTGAAGTTGCAGAAAAACCAATTCTAAGATGGCATTTACTTTTTCTGACAAACTCATATCCCAAGTTCACTTTCCACTGGGATGACCAAATATCCCAGTTTGACTAGAACTGAGGGGGTTTATGAGATGCATGACTTTTAGTGGTAAAACCAGAAGCATCCCAGATAAATGAGGACAAGTTGGCCACATTACCTATATCCATCATCTAAATCCCTTGAAAAGAGGTGAATCAAAGAGATGTCATTGCCACAAAGTCTTAACTCAAGAATTTGTCTGTTTTAGATAAATTGTGGGTAAGCTTGCAGGGACCAATTCTCAGGTTAAAGAATCCCCAAAACTACATGTTCCTTTCCTACCTGGAAACAAGTTGATCATTTAATTAACAAATGCAATTCAATCCAATATATATTAAGCATCTTGTATAAGTGAAACACTAGGTCAGTCATTGAAGATATCAAAGGCCTTACACACAATGAAATATTCTGGAATTCCCTAATAGACTAGGGAGAATGGTCTGAGTTAGAATTATACCAAGCAATGCTATATATTTAGCTATATCAAATAACTATATCATAGTATACACTTATGTAATGATACCAACTGTGATAAATATTTTCATCATATTTTCTGAGTCAAAAATTAGCATGTAAATCTGATACATAATTTTATTTTTTCTATTTACATGCCTACTTATTACACACTTAAATTTTAGATAATATTTTCAACAAGATGACATTATAAAAAAATTTCAACTAAAATGGAGGCTGTTGGGGCAGTGCCTATGGCTCAGTAAGTAGGGCACTGGCCCATATACAGAGGGTGGCGGGTTCAAACCCAGCCCCAGCCGAACTGCAACAACAACAAAAAAATAGCTGGGCATTGTGATGGGTGCCTCTAGTCCCAGCTACTCAGGAGGCTGAAGCAAGAGAATCGCCTAAGCCCAGGAGTTGGAGGTTGCTGTGAGCTGTGTGATGCCATGGCACTCTACCATGGCCGATAAAGTGAGACTCTGTCTCTACAACAAAAAATAAATAAATAAATAATAAATAAAAATAAAATGGAGGCTGTTGAAGAGAATCCAGAATAGAGATTCCAAATAGGGAGATATTTGCAATTGTGGGAGACTAATAATAAATACCATATGAAAAGTATAGCCAGGCACTGCATAATGACATTTTGGTCAACAATAAACAACAAAACAATATTTTTACCATACCTTACCTATATTTAGACAGGTTTAGATACATAAATACTTATCATTGTATCCTAATAGTCTACGGTATTCAGCACAGTAATATGCAGCAATAAATGGTGCTGGGAAAACAGGATAGCCACATGCAAAAGAATGAAACAGGACCCCTATATCTTACCATATAATTAATTCAAGATGAATTGAAGATTTAAATGTAAGGCACAAAAAATTCTATGTAAGGCACCACAAAAATTCTAGAAGAAAATGAAGAAAGAACTCTTTCAGACACTGGCCAAGGGAAACAATGTATGACTGAGATGCCAAAGGCAAATATAGCAACAATAAAAATTAAATGCAACTTAATTAATTAAACAGCTTCTTCTGCATGGCAAAGGAAATAATCAACAGAGTAAACAGACAAAATATAGAATGGGAGAAAATATTCACAAACTATACATCCGACAAAGGCCTGATACTTAAAAACTAAAGAATTCAAACAAATTAGCAAGGAAATAAAACCTGCCATAATGGGGGAAAATCACATGAACAGAAGAATTTTAAAACATAGAGAAATAGCCAATAAACATATGAAAAAATGCTCAACATCACTAATCATCAGGGAAATGCAAATTAAAACTATGATGAGATAACACCTTACCCCCATTATAATGGTCATTATTTAAAAAGTCCAAAAACAATAAATGCTGTCATGGACACAGAGAGAAAGGAATGCTTACACACTGTTTTAGGCACTACAAATTAGTAAAACCTCTATGGAAAACAGTATTGAGAGTCCTTAAAGAAATAAATGTAGACCTACCATTTGATCCAGCAATCTCACTGCTGGGTATCTACCCAGAGGAAATGAAGTCATTTAATCAAAAAGACATCTGCACTCAAATGTTTATTGCAGCACAATTCACAATTGCAACTATGTGGAATTAACCTAAGCATCCTTCAATTCATAAGCAGATAAATAAAATGTGAGATACACACACACACCATGGAGTTCTACTTGTTCATAAAAAGAAATGAAATAATGTCATTTGCAATAACATGGAGTAAACTGAAGACACCATCCTCAGTGAAATATCATAGGAAAAACTAAACACTACATTTTCTAACAAGTAGGAGCTAACAGACAGGGACTTATGGGCACAAAGCCCATGTCTGAAGGACATGAGAAACTAAGAAATGAGGAAGGAGGGCAGGAGGTTGGCCATGGGATAAAAACTTACCTGTTGGGTACACTAAAAAGTATTCTGGTGAAGGGCACACCAAAATCTCTGACTGAAGCATTATGCCTGATGTCCATGTAACAAAAACACAAGTACCTTCTTAATTAATATTTTGAAATAAAAATAATAATTAAAAAAAGCACACACAGCTGTCCAGATTTCCAGTAGGATGCTATTCCTCACCAAAATCTTGCAAGTTCCATTTTACAAAGGATAAAGGTAAAGCTCAGAAAGGTTCAGTAAGGGTCAATATTACAGTTCAAACCTAGCCCTGACTCTAAAGCTCATGCCACACTGCCTTCCAGGAAGATAAGGTGCTCCCCAAAGTAATCATTACAGAAACCAACAATAGAGTCATTAGTAGCTCAAGCCAGTGCTCTGATTTGCTCAGCCAGTGCTCTGAAAGGACATGAAGAAAACGAGTTATTGATGTATCTGACCTCAGCACCTGGTATGGCTCATAGGAGATGTTCATCACTGATGTCTGGGATGAATTATGTCCGCAGTTTTAGGAGGACATGTCACAGGATCCCAGATACTATCAAATGCTTCTAGAAATGGATTTGAGAAAATTATCAAATTTCAGGGTGGTACAATTCTTTCACTCCACCCCTTTCTCAGATTGTTATTTTTGTTGTTGAAGAAGAAAAAGGGAAAGAAGAAAGAGTAAGAGAAAGAGAAAAATGAGGAAGAAAATAAGGAGGAAGAGGGGGAGAAGAAAAAGAGGGGAGGTAGAAGAAAGAAGAGACCTACCCATCTCTACAAGTCCATTCTGGGTAGTTTTCATTATGGATGTCCTTTGAGCTTTGATTTTTTTTTTCTCTGATGGTTCATAGTATTCAAAGTCAACATTTCAGGATCATTCATTCATTACAGCCTCATGCCTGTAACCCTAGCATTCTGGGAGGCTGAGGTGAAAAGATTGCTTGAGCTCAAGAGTTTGAGATCAGCCTGAGCAGGAGCAAGACCCTGTCTCTATAAAAAGAAAAAACAAAAGATAAAAACAAAGTCAACATTTCAGAGGCCCTAGCATTTCCAAGACAAAATGGAAACTCCAGGATGCCAATGGCAAGTTTTAAAATATTGTAGACACCTACGTATTTGTATGATACAACCATACTGAAAAATATTCCAAAGATACTGAATATAAAATATCCTTGATTACTATAAAATCATAGCTCTAAAAGACATTTTCAAATTCTCTGTATTGAAGTGGAAGTCTATCTTACACAGATGTAACTTTTTTTTTAATTATTCAGAGATGAATTTTTTTCAACTGAGGTTAGAAAATGGAATCAATCAGATTTTTACAGGAAACATCAAGAGGGCTTCAAAACGTACATAGCAACTCTCCTCCCCTTCCAAGGCACACCATCCAGCAAGCTTGTGAATGAGGCAGTGCTCCAATGGGATTGGCATCAACCCCACCCATCCCTGGAGGAGTCTAGTTATTAAATTATTTTTTAAAGATTCATCTTCCCCAAGTCTTTGGAGGCAGTACAGCTGGGAGTCATTAGCTATAATCAGGGGGCAGTCAACAAAAGGAGGAAGCAGTGGGTGAACGCTCTGTCTTTCTGTAGCAGCCATCTGGGCAGAGGGAATTGGGTTTAAAACCCTAGCGGGTGGGGGAAGTTATTGGGCTCCTGTTATATTTGGACTTGACTTCAGACCCTATACAAAAGAGCGCTCTCTCGCTCTCTCTCTCTCTCTCTCTTTTTTAATGAGGTTTCCTTTCTGGAAATGGGAGAAAAAGATCACAGGAATAAGCTGGAGGACATCTCACAGGACATTATGGTCAGAGCAGACAGACTGACTGAACACAAAAGCCAGACTCTAGCTGATTGGGGGCCTTGTCTATTTCTGGCTTACAGTTTTTGAAAGAAAATAGGAGCTCATCCGACCACAGGACATCTCCTCTTCCTACCCCTTCCTCTCCTTTTCCCAGAGATGAGGACATCTCTCCCATTCCAGAAAGGAAGACAATGCTTATCTTCTAAGTTCTCCATAAAGAGAAATTACCTCTAATTTGTTTCAAAAGAGGGAAAATATCACATTTTTCATTTTACCCTTTCCCTCTCTCTTCCCTGAGAATATTGGCAATGTGGTGTAATAAACAAAAAGCACATAGAAAACACAAATTGAAGCCAAAACCCTGGATTTACTGACTGTGTACTCTTAGCAAATTAAGTCAGCTCTGGGCCTCAGCTCCCTTGCCTATAACATAAAGATAATAATAGATTTCTCATAAAATTGCTAGAAGAATTCTGGGCAAAACCACCTAGCATACTCCCTGAAACACAGCAAGCATTCAACAATTACTAGCTATTCTTACTTGTCATTGTTTATATCAAACTTTTAATAAAAGTAGCAAAGCTCACCAAATCACTTCATAGCTTACGGAGTTACGTTAAACGTGGCTCCTACTTCCAATGCAGCAGTCCCCAAATTGTGGATCTATAGCACCAAACGCCACCTACAGATGCATGCGTTTTGGGCCTCGCAGGGTTTTTAATCTTTTTCTAAAATTATTTAACATTTTTAAATGAACATTTCATATTAAGACATGCATTTCCAGCTTTCCTGAAACGCTGAAAATTTGGCAACCTTGGGCCAGCATTCCTGAGTGACAACAGAGAACAGAGCTGAACAGGGATGATCCCTTTCAGATCAGACCTGTGCTCCTCAGTTTGCCACAGTCCCCTGCCTCCTGACCTAGTTTTACTAACGTCTCCTGCATGGGCCCTTTAGGCATTTGAATCTGCCATACTTTCTCTTGCCCCTTCCCCCAAGAATAAGAGCAATAAAAAGGTGCTTCGCTAAGTTCATAGGTATAGAGCGTGCAATGAACAGAAAATCATATGGCATCTTAATTAAACAAGGCACACCAGACCCAGAACCTTCTCTAGGATCTTGGGCTTGTCATTTGACTTCAACAAGTCTCAAGTTCCTAACAGGAAAAAGAAGCTAGTGTTTACTCTGTCATTTCACAAGCTGGGTACACAGATCAAATAATGTAATGCATGTGGACAAATTGGAAAATGATAATTATATTGTCAAAAAGAACAGACTTATTACATAAAGGATAAACATTTTTTGCTATGTCTTTGCTAATACTGTATTGTCCTTGGAAATCACACAACTAAAAGGGATCTTTAAGATAATTTAATCAATCCCTCAATTTTAAAGACAAACAATCTGAAACTCAAGAAGAAGTTCTCAAAAAGCTTCCAGTATAGCGGAATATGACAAAATATATGAAAAGGATGCTCACTGAGGAGCATGTGAGCCTCTATTAAGTCTAAGAGTAGAAACAGCAAGTTTCTTGGACAGTTTTTTCATTAGTTGGTTGGTTGGTTAGTTGGTTAGTTAATTGATTGTTCATTTTTAGAAAAAAATAACTTAAATTGCTCCTGCCTTGGATTTCAAAATGTAAGAGTGATAGGCACACTCTCTGAGGAAAGGACAGAATAAGACATATATACTGTAAAAGGACACAAAAAATGTCTCTCTCCCCTTGATTGCTGGGTTCCATGGATAGGATAAGGCACTTTGCAGAAAGAAACTGAGAGTCTTCTAAGGAGTCTTTGGAAAACTCAACCCACACTCTCTGAGATTCACAATTAGGGTATCTGTCAGGAAAGACCAAAATGGCCCTTTTCAAGGTCCACTGGCAAGAAAGGGGAGGCTCAGAGGAGGGTTTGCCAGGAAAGAAGGAGTCTAGGGTCAAAACAAGGGTTTAAGAGTTTCAATGAGTATGGGGTGAGGCGGAGATCCTTCTATGTTGTTTCAGATCTTCCTAAAAATAGATACCAAAGCAGGATTAGATGTGAAATGGGTTTCTCAGAGGAAATTCTCCTACAGAATAGTAAGAGAAGGAAAAAGAAGGTAAGAAGAGTCTTCACACCATGATTCAGGACAGGCACTGGGAAAAGAGAAAGAAACAAGTCAGGTTAAATTAAAAGGATCCACAGAGCAGTTCCAGGGACATCTCGGCCAGGCAGATGTTGAGTGTTTGTGCCAAAGCTGTCTGTTAGAAGCATCTGTATTAAGCAGAATGTCCTGATTCTAGTATACTCCCCAACCCAATGAGAAGGTGAGACAGTGGAGACTATTAGTGGGCTGTGCTCCTGGAAGCATGTTCTCTTTCAGGGAGATATGAGCTGCCACTTCTGAGGCTGCCACAGACACTGGCAGGACATCATTCTGCCATACATGTGGATCCACAGCATCCACCACCTGTGTAGACATCTGGGCCTATCAAAGCATTATTCCTAAAGACAGAAATATCCACCAAACTGGGGGAAACCAATAACCAACTGTAGACAAACTAGAATTTCCCATCCTCTTTCTCTGCCTTTCTTTGAAGAACAAGACTTGCCTTGAAAGAACCAAATAAAGAAACAATAAAGTAAACTCTTTGGTTCTTAAACAATTAGAGAATGGGGGTGTTGGGAAATCCCAAGAGGGGTTATTACTGCTAATAATGGTAGGCATGGAGGTGGTAGTAGGTCAAGGCATGAGTTGGAAAACTAATGCACGTTATCATTGCATTTGTAGGCCTGCTGGCAAAGTGAGTTCTACTGATTAGACATAAATATATGAAGCATTAAATAACAAGGGTAGGTTTTGATAGTGAGTCAATTCAATAACAGATCTCTAACAGCAGGTATAATAACACACACTTGTGTAAGACTCTTCAGACCACAAGGACTTTTACATATATATTACATTTATTAATCCTCATGATAACCAGGAAAAGTAGAAAGAATGATTTGTCTCCATTTTAGGAATAAAAAAAATAAGACTCAATGAAGATTAATAAACTTATCAGAACTCCTCATACTTACATGTAGCAGAATTTTTTTTCCCAAAAAATCTCCTTTTTGTTCTATTCAGTTCCTTAGCTTGACTCTTTAGATCACCAAATCAACGCCCTTGACAATAAAGTCTTTGATGTTAAAGGAAGGAGAGATCTCATCAGACTGGGATAGTCAGAGCAAGTATCCCAGAACAGGAAAATGCAACCTGCTTCTTGGCGGGTGTCAGGATTCAGAGAGACAAAGAGAAAAACAGAGCGGGGGAGGAGAGAGAATTGGAAATGTGTTCTCACTGGGTAAAATGCAAGACAATGGAGAAAGGTCAAATGAAACAGCTTGACTGGTGCCGAAGAATAATAGAAAGTGAGAACAATAAATTGGGACCAGGGTAAAGAACTTTATCCAGAAGTAAGTGGAAAACATCAGGATTTTGAAGGAGGGATGATGTTCCCACAGCCCTGTTTCTGATGATTCAAAGGGAGAAAGATGAACCTAAAGGTTATGGAATTAGTTTAGACAAGATAACAAAAGGCCTGGGAAATGATTTTATCAATATCAGATACACAAGAGTTGGGTGCTAGGGAAGTAGAAATTGAGCAAATTCCCAGCACAAAAATCTCAGAAATAGTTTCCAAAAAGAGGGACTTCAAGAGACAGGATCAACATACAGATAAGAAACTGCTTTAAATGGCTTTTATCTTAAGGATTCTATATTTGGGCCAATCTTGAAGCAAATGAGGTTAAGAAATGTTTATGTTAGAAGATTTGCATGTAGAACACTGTTTTCCTCTTCTTGGTTTCAGGGCAGCCAGAGAGAAGAAATTAAATGTAATTAAATATAAAAAGTATCAATTAGCACTGATTCTTCCATCCACAGAGAGAAATGACCAGTTGGAAATGAGTGATCTAATCCTCTCTCAGGCCTCAGAAGGAACTGGAAACCCAGACATCAGCCTAATCAAGTGGGAAGACATAGTAAAGCAAATGGTCCCCTACACACAAATGGACAATTCTTTTCTCCAAAGTAGCCCTTTTTCAGCAGATTTACTAATCTCTAAAGTAAGGATCCCTGATGTCCTGTTAAGTGATGCTCACATGAAGATGACAGCCTTGGGTGACATGGACTCTCAGCCTTATGTGGTATTTCGCCCCTACCTGTTATTAGATACGTAAAACCTTTATATCTGACAAGAATAAGTACAGTATTTGGGGGGCAGACTAAACACACTTAGCACCAATTCCCACTTTAATTATTACCAAGTAGATTCAAACCAACCACTATTCTACTCTTAAAATGAGTTCAGGTTACAAATGCCAAATGGGGTATTCCTAGGTTACAATTTTGCTTTCCTTCTGCAATCATTTTCAGTGGATTCCACTGAACCCGGCCCACTGTCATTCTGCCTGTCCCATTTCTCTCTGCTCCTTATTCAAATCACATTTCTGCATCACCCATAGAAGTGTTCTGCACAGTTTTCCACAGGGCACTGGTGTCAGGACATTTTCTAGTTGGCATAGTTTCCTTAGACTTGTCACAGCCACACACCAAACACATGAATGCGCAACCTTGTGATAATATTGGGAATATAGGATAGATGCTTTTCCGAAGAGTTATATGTATTAGTTTAACAATATAAAGCAATGAATTTGGTGGTTTGTATAAATAGCCTGACAAATCTCCCTCTGTGAAGCACATTCAAATCCCGCCCATATCCCTCCACCACTTCCGAGCATAGTTGACTTTACCCAAGAGCCCAGATATACTTGGTCTGAATGACCCCATTTTTCTGGGACAAACCTTCCCTTTTGTATCTGAATAAAGCTCCCAGGCCACACAAGGCAGGAGGGATAGACCCTCCCTCAAGATCTGCCTCTGTCTCCCCAGAATCAGCTCCACAGCCTGCATCTCTCCCATTGCCTGCTCTTCTGTCCCAGTCTCTGTGGCAGATGTCCTCTTGGCAACCACTTCCATACCACTTGATACTATGTTTTTTCTACATTTTCTGAGGCATTTCTAACACAAGACTGTGTATGGAGTTTTATTGAGGACTTGAGGGTAATAGAGAATAATTACAGCTTCAGTATGAGTTAAAGGTAGACACGGATTGGCCATTCTTGATTATAAAAAAATTCCCAGGGGCCAAAAATATGGTTACACATATTCTCCATGTTCCTAGGAGGACCTCTCGCTCTCTCTGCCCTCCTCACATCCCCTGCCCTTTCCATTTACAGCCCCCTGCGTCTATTTTACCTTATTATACAGAGCAGCGAAGCATTATCTTTGTCTCATTCTGACTCATCCTCAACATGCCCAGGAAATCTTGTTGTTCCCAATCAGAATTCCCATGGGAGCTACTCCAAAACAATAGAATCATTCCCTTGGGAATGTTGTGCCATTTTCCTAAATGGAAGAAATGGTAGCACATTTTTCATTTGTTAGCAACTATTTTCTACTTCATTTGCAATGGCTGAATAGACAGGAAGTGTTTTCATTGGGACACATCTTCCCAAAATTCACACTGCACCATCCAGGGAGTGCTTTACAGTCCTGAAAGATATGGGACCCAGCAATATCAGGACCATGCTGCCTGTGCACTAACCTCCCTTTGAAACCCGTTTGTGAACCAGAAATACCACTGATTTCACCAAGACAAGGGAGGTTTATTGTATTTCCTTGCAGTGGGTACTCACTCAAAGGTACTCTGTTCTAACTCTTCACCAGGCAGTGGAGCATCCTTCCTACCTCTGTGGAGGACTTGTCCTCCAAACAATCCACATGCACTTTCCTTCATCCTTCCACTACACAGACCAAGCTCCCTCTAAAGCTGCAGTCCCCAACTGGTCAGCAGCCTGCTAAGAATCTCTGCATAGCATCACCATTTGAGCTCCGCTTTCTGTCCCATCCCTCATGCCCCAACCCACCACCACCACCACTTTAACCACCACCACCACTACCTCCCCACCACCATCCATGGCAAAATTGTCTTCCATGAAACTGGTCCCTGGTGCCAAAAAGATTCCAGATTCGTGTCTTGTTAGGAACCAGGCTGCACAGCAGGAGGTAAGCAGCTTGGTCAGCAAGCCAAGCTCCACCTGTATTTACAGCTGTGTCCCATCACTCCCATCACTGCCTAAGTTCTGCCTCCTGCCTCTCCACCTGCCTGTGGAAAAACTGTCTCCCATAAAGCCAGACCGTAGTGCCAAAAAGGATGGGGACCACTGTTCTAAAGGCTCTAGAGAAGCATCCCTGTCTTGCCTCTTCCAGCTTCTGATGGCTCCAGGAGTTCCCAGGCTTGTGGCCACACACTTGCAATCTCTGCCTCTGTCTTTACGTGTCTTCTCTCTGTATCGCAAGTCTCCTTCTGCCTTTTCTGCTATGAAGATGCTTATCCCCAAAATTAGTGCCCACCCAGATAACCCAAGATGATCTCATCCAGAGATTCTTAATTACATCTGCAAAGACTCTATTTCCAAATCAGGTGGCACTCAAAGGTTCTGGTTAAACATATATTTCAAAGTGGAGGGAGACTACTATTCAACCCTTTATATAAGCCCTCCACTGCTAAGACCCCTTGCTTGACCATTGGCTGTAAAGAAAATCTTCTCTGCAGCCTCCACAGGACCCCATAGGTTCAAGGAGATTCAGCGGGTCTGCACACTGTACACTGCATGGGCTTGAGTGAACTCTGCTTCCTTAACCCTGGGCAGGTGAACACTGTCTCTTCACAAAGAGAATTGCTGCTGGAGAGCTTGTTTCATGTGCTACAATTCTGTAGTAGTGTAAGGTAAAGAATATCACCCAATCTCACTTGACTTTTAATTTTAACTTTCTCCTCTCTCATCTTCCCAGGAATTTTGTCCATAATATTGCACAACATTTTCCAAACCATGATCTTTGGAACGAATGATGTTGCTGGGTGTTTCACAATTACATGCTCTGAGAGACTGACCACACACGCAAGCTTATTAGCAGCTCTAAGGTGTCTACAGTAAAGAAAATGGTCATTTTGGTCAATGTTTCCCAAAATCTCTTGACCTTGAAGACCTTCTGTTACAGAATATCTTTTAAGAGCTCATGCAATACTGTTGTCTTACAAAACACAATCTGGGGGGAAATATTTTTAAATATTGAGAATGTCATAAAATTAATATTACATAAGGGACAATTATTGCCTTCCCATTTTGAACATTTAGGGTATACAGGTATATTTTGCCATGTTGGTATTATAGATCTGAAATTAAAGTACTGCATGGTGACTATCATTAAGACTGGAGGGAAGGGAACACTTTTAAACTTCTGGTAAGAATGCAAGCTAATATGGCCTTTTTGGAAAGAAGTTTGTAGAACACCCAAGGAGCTAAAAATAGACCTACCATTCAATCCTGCAATTTCTCTACTAGGTTTATACCCAGATGATCAAAAATCATTTTACAGCAAAGACATTTGCACCAGAATGTTTATTGCAGCCCAATTCATAATTGCCAAGTCATGGAAGCAGCTCAGTGCCCATCAACTCATGAATGGATTAACAAATTGTGGTATATGTATACTATGGAATACTATACAGCCATTAAAAATTGAGATGTCACATTTTCATGTTTACCTGGATGAAGCTGGAACATATTCTTCTTAGTAAAGTATCTCAAGAATGGAAAAAAAATAGTATCCAATGTACTCAATACTACTATGAAACCAATATACAATCACCTACCCATTCATATGAATGGTAAAACATAACTATACTACAGAAAGAAGGAGGGAAGAAGCAGGAAAGAGGAGGGAAGGTTGAGGCCAGGAGGAGGGAAGGTATTTGATGGGACCTCACCTAATGCACATAATGCAATGGTACATTTCAAAACCATTAAGAATAGAGTATAAATGTCTTACCAAAACAAATAAGTAATCAAGGTGATGGTTATGTTAATCAGTTCAATGTAATCATTCCACACTGTATATAAAATCAGTACCTTGTACCCCTTAAATGCATCAATGTACACAGTTATGACTTAATAAAGGGGGAAAAGACTGTATTATATCATAGAATCCCCCTCCACTTCCAAAGAAAGCAGAGTGGGGTATTGGAAGACATTGATTCAGCAGCAAGAAGACGTAGGTTTTAATTCTACTTGTATGACCTCAGACAAATCTTTCTGATCTTGAAAATTTTTTCTTTCTGGATTTTCCCAAATACACAAAAAGGACATATTAGTACAGTCAATCCTCATCACTTACAAATCCCATACATGTCTTCCAATTCACCTGCTCACTAATAACTATTTGTAACCCCCACCCCCACCCCACTCCACACTTTCCTGGTCATTCTCAGACATGCACAGCAAAGCAACAATTCCAAGTAAAAATTGAAGTCACCAACACAAATATTCCCAGCTGAGGTAGAAAAAGGCAACACTTTACTTTCTGGTTTTAGCCTGGATACTGAGAACAAGTGTCTTCTTTCTGTAGCCTATTTAGTGCCACATGTTTTACATTTTTATACTTGTTTTGGTGAATTTCTATTTAAAATGGCCCTCAAGCATAGCACTGACAAGCTGTGTAGTGTTCTAAGCACAAGAAGGCTATGATGTGTCCTGAGGCTCAGATAAGCTTCACTTAGGCATGAGTTATAGGTTGTTGGCTGTGAGTTCAATGTCACTGAATCAACAATATATTCTAAATAAGTTGTCCTTTAATAGAAATACACAAGGTTCTTTTATTGATTAGTTGATAAAATGTGTGACTAGAGGCTTGAAGGAACCTTATGCTATATTTACCTAGGAGCAATGTTTCAGTATTCACTATTCACTGATTCAGTGTTCCTGGTAGCGCTATAGACCATAGAACTAGTTATGTTTGATAAGTTCTCATAAAGTAGTTGTGATGCTGAAATAAGACAATATATTCATTCATCAATATTTAATAACAATTTTTAAAGTGTCTATTACACACCTGGCTCTATGTAGACACCATGGACACATCTCTGAGATACACCACCCAAAGACCCTGCCTTCACAGAGGGCAGAGATAAGGAAGCCCTTGGAAAATGTTAAAGCTTTGAATATGTTACCATGTTAGCATTTTATTCCAATGTTTTCTTATGATAAAATATATAGAAAATTTATTAGCTTAACCATTTTTTTTTTTTTTGTACAGACAGAGTCTCACTTTACCACCCTCGGTAGAGTGCCATGATGTCACAGGACTCACAGCAACCTCCAGCTCTTGGGCTTTCGCGATTCTCCTGCCTCAGCCTCCCGAGCAGCTGGGACTACAGGCACCCGCCACAATGCCCAGCTATTTTTTGGTTGCAGTTCACCCGGGGCTGGGTTTGAACCCACCACCCTCGGTATATGGGGCCGGCGCCCTATTAGCATACAATACAGTGGTATTAGTTCATTCATACTACTGTACAACCATCATCATCACCCATTTCCAGAATGTTTTTATTTGCAAAACTGAAACTCTATACCATTCAAACACTAACTCCCCATTCCTCCCTTCCCCCAGCCTTGGGAAACCACCATTCATTCTACTTTCAGTCTATGATTCTGACTACTCTAAATACCTCATATTAATTAAATCATATAAAATTTGTCCCTTTTTTTTTTTTGATTGTCTTGTTTCACTGAGCATAATGTCCTCAGGGTTCATCCATGTTATAGCATAGGTCAGAGATTCCTTCCTGTTAAGGCTGACTGATAAGGAGGGACTTATTTGTGTCAATTTGCTATTTATTCTCTATATACCCTATAACTTTGTTGTCCCTCATTCTTTGCATTACTGTCATCTTTTGTGTTTAGTTGATTTTTATAGTAAAATGTTTAAACTCTTTTTTTATTTCCCTCCATATATATTCTATTTTCTTTGTAGTTACCATAGGGATTGTATTTATGTCTGAAGTTATACACTCTAATTTGGATTTATACTAACTTAACTTCAATAACATATAAATATGTACTTCTTTATATCTCTGTCCCCTCTCCTTTCAGTTGCTGACCTCACACAATTACATCTCTATACCTTGTGTGTCAAAAACATAAACTAATATTTTTAAATGCACTAGCTTCTTAAATTATGTAGGAAAAAGAATATGGGGTTATAAACCAAAGTTATAATTACACTATCTTTTAGACTAATAATTGCTTTTTTAGTGCATTAGTCTCTTACATCATGTAGAAACAAAAAGTAGAGTTACAAATCATTTTTATAACAACACTAGCTGGTATATTTGCCCATGTATTTACCTTTCCTGTGACCTTTATTTCTTCATACAGCTTCAAGTTATTGTCTAATGTCCTTTCATTTCAATCTGCAGGACTCTCTTTAGTATTTCTTGCAGGGCAGGTGTAGGGGTAATGAGCTCCCTCAGCTTTTGTTTATCTGGAAATATCTTAATTTCTCCTTCACTTTTGAAAGACAATTTTTCCAGACAAAATACTCTTGGTTGACAAGTTTTTTCTTTCAGCACTTTGAATACATCAGCCCACTGCCTTCTGGCCTTCAAAGTTTCTGTTAAAGAGAAATATGCTAATAATCCTGTTGATGTTTCCTTGCATATTATGGGTCACTTTTCTTGCTACTTTCAAGATTCTTGTTTTGTCTTTGGCTTTCAAAAGTTTAGTTTAAACATGTCTCAAGGTAGGTCTCTTTAAATTCATCCTGTTTGGAGATTGTTGAGTTTCTTAGACATTTATGTTAGTATCTTTTATCAAATTTGGCAAGTCTTGGGCCATTATTTCTTCAAATATTATCTTTTCCATTTCTCTTTCTTCTTTCTGAGGCTTCCATAATGTGTATGTTGGTCTGTTTAAGGGAGTCCCAGAACTGCCATTGCTCTGATCACTTTTCTATTCTTGAGACTCGACAATAATTTCCAGCCTCTTAAGTGCTGATTCTTTCTTCTGCATGCTCAAATCTGCCTTTAAATCCATCTAGTGAATTGTTCATTTCAGTTATTGTTCCTTTCAGCTCCAGAATTTCATTTTGGTTTCTTTTTAGGTTTTCTAAATCTTTACTGATATTTCCATTTGGTTCACACATTTTTTTTCATTTCCCCGTGTCTTCCTTTAGTTCTCTGAGCATCTTTAAGAGTTATTTTAAAGTCTTTCTCTAGTAGATCCACAATCAAGTCTATTTCAGAAACAGCTTCTGTTGGTGTATTTTTTTCTTTTGAATGAAAATACACATACTTTCCTGTTTCTGTGTATGCCTTGTGATTTTGTTGCTGTTGTTGCTGAAAACTCGACATTTGAATCTAATAATGTTGAAAACTGGACATCTGAATATCTAAAAATCAGATTCTCTTTCTTCCCTGGGGTTTACTGGGTTTTGTAATTTTTGTTTTTGCCTGTGTTTTTATAGGCTGTCTTTGTACCAAGAATCAGCCTGAGGTATAAACTTAAGATTTTCTCAGGTCTTCTCTGAGCCTCTGCCTTTTCCTAGGAATGCACGGTCACTTTCTAATTTCTCCTATATATATGGTTGCTTGTAAATGTCTGATTTCTTAATATCTGGTTCTCAAAGGGGGGGAGGGGAGAATGAAATGATAAGAAAAGAGTTCTGGCCCTTAAAATCTTCTGGAAGTCACTTCAGCCGGAGGGAAAGAGGCTTGCAACAATGGGGACAGGTGCAGTTAACAGTGGTCACTGCCCCCTTCCCTGCCCCTCTGTGATCAGAAGCAGCAATCAGTAGTCAGAGACAAGTCCTGATTTTTGTAGGACAATGTCCTTTTTGCCCATCCTGGCTCCCATAAACTGCATGCAATTGTTTCAGGAAAAAATGAGTAACTTCATGCCATGGGGCTGGGAAAGAAAGGTGGTAAGGAGCTGCTACTATGGTAAGAGCTAAAATTGACTCAGTAACAACAATTTACCATCTAAAACCTCCCTTACTAGCTGCAAGACCTCAACAGACTCTAGAGTTACAACATATTTACATCAGACAGATTCTGCCAGTTCAATTCTGGTCCAGTTGGGGAAACTGATTCCTGGTACTTCCTACTCTACCATCTTCCCATAATCTTCTCTGGGAAATTAACTTTTATGTTAATAATAATAAGTTTTCTTGATATTAAGACTATTTAAAAATCATTTTCCATCGACATGCAGGTTTTATTCTTATAGGACCAGAAATGGATCTGGAAAATTAGTATTTTTACAAAATTTTCCTAATTCAAGACATAAGGATAAAGAAGAAAGTAAACATAAAATATTTCAAGAAAACTTCAGTATTATATTGGGACTTATAAAAATTTATATTACAGTAGTTATTAAGCACAATAAATACAGAAAATTTTATTTAAAAAAAAAAAGAAGATCAAAATTTTTTCCTAGTCCTTAGAAAATTGAATTTACACCAGGGAGAAATTAGATACATTACAATGGTATCTTGCATAACTGAAGAGTCACTTGGTCCTGGGTGTTTTTACCTAAAGTAAAAAGAATTTTTATCAGGGTAAAGAGTGATAAGTAAAATCAAGAAGGTACACAAGTAAAATGAAGAAGTTAACCTAGATATTCATGCCCTTCTCCACACTATTTAAATTAAATCCACCAGAGTACTAGAAAAATAGTTGTGGTCAAGATAGGCCAAAAAAGATGCAGGGGAAAATGCCAGCAAGGGTGTCTTAATCATCACTTCATTTCATCAACTCAAGTTTAAGTTGAGACTGCTGAGACTGTCCGTTCTACTTTGAAGAATTTGGCTAAAGTGTTTCAGGTGTTGAAGTACTGTGTTGAATAACCATGCAGCTCTCCTAGGCTAGTTCCCCCAACTCTATTACGAACTGATTAAAAGGACTTAAGGTTTTGGAAATCTAATGTGTCTTCCTTGCTGGGGACAGTGGAGATGGGGACAGTGGAGATAGCGACATCAACATTGCTGTCCAAAGAACTTGCCAAGTTCATCTTCCCCTAGCACTTGGCACAGCTGGAAGGAAAGAAAAGGAAACCCATTTTAAAGCATTTTAAAGCTGCTCTCTATTCTAGGCTATGAGGCTGCTCTGTTTAGGATCTAAAATATGCTTACTTTAACCCATCTTTGTTGACACAGCCACAAACTTCAGCGAATACTGAAACCACACTCAACTAGATTTCTTATAAACTTTCATATGTGAGCAAAATCCCCCCTTGATTTTGCCTAATGTTCATCTGCTATAATTTTTACCAAGTTCTAAAAAGGAAATCTTCTAACATTTCCTATTCTATATTTTTCAGTTTAAAAAAAAATTGCCAGTTGGACAGCACTTATCCATTTCAAACTATAGTAAATTTTGCCACTTTATTCTCTCAAAAGGTTTCTTTCTATTAGTCATCATCATGTGTATTTCTAATTTATATGCAGTCTTTCTAACACATGGAGTTCTCCCTCTGACTCCCAAAGTAATAAGGATAATTGAACCTTCACTTGCAGAAGGAAAAATAAGAAAATAAAAATTAAATTAAATTAAAAAGCATAAGCCAAAGCATTAAGTTAGATGGATGTGGCGGGGCAGGGGGGATCCATTTCAAAGAGCCCTAAATGTATTCACCCTTAGCTGACTTCCATGGACAGCAGTGTGCTGTCCTTGCACAAAGCTGAAGGCTCAAATCCTCTGTGCTTTATCCTCAGACTTTCACTCTGACCTGGCATCATTAAGTCATGCCTTAGAGGTATTTGAGCCTCTTCTTCTTCATGTAGTAACTGGCCATATAACTTTGGGCCTATCTCTCATAACTTCTCTGAGCTTTAAGGTCCTTGTCAATAAAATCTAGATGATACCGTCTCTGCCTGAAAACCTGTAAGTAGACACTTCCCATTTTAGATTCAAGCTCCCTAACTACGTATCAAGACCCTGGATGGTCTGGTCCCAATGTGAACATTCCTGACACCTTCCCCTCTCCTCCCCTACATATGCAGCCTTGACTCTGACCCCCAAACATGCCCTCTTATACCCCTATTCATCTCCACATCTCAGTCCTGGCATCTCTTTCTAGACTCACCTCCTTCCACCTACAAAATTCAGACCCATTTCCCAGGACACCTATTCCATTATGCCTTCCCTAATGTTATCCAGTAACAAATTTTTTCTCCCTCTCGTTCATTCTTCCTTTTGAAACCTTTCACATTCTTTGTGGTGTCAGGGTTATTTATATACATCCATACCATCTCTATTAGATGTAGGCAAAAATCTCAGTTTACTCATATTTCTATCTCCTTCTCTACCACCACCCCAAGTCCCAGATGGAGTCTCAATCATTAATAGACATTCACTAAATATTTCTTAGTTTAATAAATAATACATACAAAGTCACTTCACTATGCTAGTCTATCCTCACATAAAAGTAGGTATAGGAAGGATGATCATATTTGCTAACAAGTTTCAGTCCATCTAAGGAAAAAGAAAAAGGAAAGCAAATATTTATTTTGAAATTAACAAAGCTACAGATGAGCATAAGCCAGGATACAGGGGCATCACAACCCTATGATTTCTTCTGGCCCCCTGATTCTAGGTACTAAAACTTTTGGGGAAAGCAATGTGTGTACCTTACTGCTGGCCTCACATTCATCTTCTAAGGAAGATGCTCTTGGAACATCTCCTAGGTCGGGCTTACAAAGAACGGTGCAAGGCATTCTCCATGCTGAAACAACCCCAGCCTCTTTTGGCATCTGGAACTTTGATCTCTCTCTGACATTATAAGAAAGCACATTTGCTATTACAAGGCTTAGAGAAAAGGAGAGGAGCCTCAGACATGTGATGAAATATTAACCTTGGAGTCAGATGGGCGAATTGATACATATTTTTTATTTCAAATTAGTATGAGGGTACAAATTTTTAGGGTATGTTGTTTTCACTTCTAAGGTAAAGTTCAAGTTGTAGTTGAGCCCTTCACCCATGGGGTCTGCTGAACACCCTCAATTGTGCACATTAGGTGAGATCCCACCAATTGTCCTCCCTCCTTCCCCCTCACCTCCCCTTCCTTTCCCCTCCCCCTAGAATTGATACATTTTAATGGGCCTCTTTTGTAAGATGACACATTCTTGTCCAATAAATAACATGGCTGCCAAGGATATGTTTTTCTTCCTTAGAAAGCAAGCACCTCCCATGTTAAAAAGTCACGTATGACTTCTGAAGTTTTGCAAATCAGTTTCCTTGGTCCATATGTAATGAGACAGCCAAGAAAGGAGTGGGATCAGAAGACCCGTGTTTGAAGCCTCAAACTCACGCACACACTCACATTCCTACTCTACTTCCTCTTGCCCAAAGCACAGCTTCTCTGCTTTGCGTCAACAGCCTCTCCTCTGAATCTGTCTCTGGGTGAATTATTTGTTCCTGTGTCCATGCTCATATATGACTCTTTTAGAACTTGGATATTCTGCCTGGTCAGCTGAGTACCTACAAGGTTCTTGCCATCCTATAGGATGATGGTTTATTCATCTTCTATCTTCAGAAATTAGCATAGAATCTGATGCATAACTATGTTTATTCCAATCTGTCCTCCTGCTTGCTTCCATGATACAGAATTGTCACCTCAACGTATCTATTCAGCACAAGACTAAGAATTTCTGAAGCCCCCTTTCATCTAGGAAGGGCCATGTAGGCAGTTCTCCCATGATATATGAACAGAAGTGGTATTTGCCTCTTTCAGGCCAAGTTGGCTAAGAAATGGCTGTGCTTTTCCCACCCTCTGTTTCCCTTTGCACCAGCTGGAAGTAGAGGATTCCTAGGCCTAGAAAGGTAACAAGCTGGATCTTGGGACCAGGAGGAAACACTCTCCTCTGGTTGCATGAGCAAGAAATAAACTTCTGCTTTGGTAAGCCACTGAAATTTGGAGTTTTATTTGTTGCAGCCACTTTGTTCTAATACAGATTAATATTCAAAAATGTATACCTTATGTCATTAAACAATCTTCTATAACCAACAATGCTTGTCCTTATCCCTCTAAGGTCTATGAGGCATGTCCAACCTGCAGCCCACAGACCACAGGTGGATTATGTGAGGACCTTTTTGCTTATCTGTGGTGGCAGATTTCACAAATAGTGTGCAGAAAACTTTTTTGCTTATCAACTTTTGTTAGTGTTTGTGTATTTAATGTGTGGCCCAAGACAACTCTTCTTCTCCACATTGTGGTGCGGAGAAGACAAAGGGTTGGACGCTTCTGAAGGAGAGAATGGGACATGGGAAAATAGAAAGGAAGGAAAGAAAGAAAGAAGAAAAGGAAGAAGTAAGGGAGAGAGGGAAAGAGAGTAGAAGGGAGGGAGGGAGAGAGGGAGGGAAAGAGGGAGGGAGGAGGAAGGCAGGAAGGAAGGAAGCATTATAGTCAAACTGCCACCTCAGATGTAAGCTTCTCATGTCCTCACCATGAGTACGTTATAACCATGTCATTTGTTAATGTTGCTGCACTAATATTTTAGTGCCTAAAATATTATCTGAGATAGCAAAGACAGTCCCTAAATTTGAGCTGACTTAATTAGCAAATTAAATTATGAATTAATTAATACTATATGTCTTTTACTGTTATAAAATGACCCCAAGAAATCAAATCTTCCTAAAGCTAGAGATTATGGTACTTGAAATCAAGTACAAAATAATCTGTCTACACAGAAAGTTGGAAAAAACACCATATATGACTATTATAGCATGCATCTGAATGCCTGTGGTATGCCAGGTGCCCCATGGAATCCAAATTCTCTAGAAGCTGACTTCTAAAATAATAGGGTATCACTTATTATTAAAGAGCTGATATTTAACAGTTGGCTCTGCCTTAAATAAAAGGCAGCATTCTCCCCCCTTCTTATCCTAATTTTCAAGACAAGTTACTTATAAGAATTTTTAGAAAATTCGTGTGAAGATATTTTTGAGGAGATAGAGCAGGGAACAGGAGAAATTTCTAAAACAGAAAAAGAAATCTAACCTTAATATCAAGTAAAGGAAGAAAAGATCACATGTGGAGATGAGAACAACTTAATCTACATCTTGTGGTCCAGTGGCCCTACTATTGTGGCATATATCTAACACTAAATTCTGCCCAGCCCTGCTAATCAGACAGCAGCTCACTGCGTCTGTTTATCTCGGAGCCATTACCCAGTTGTACAGTAAATCTGCATTTCTAGAGATGGTCTAAAATAGAAGCCTGTGCTGGCTAAATTTGTGTTGGGACATATCAGGCAACAGCTAGAAATTTTTAAATGACCAACTTGTATTCCACTGAGGCACTGAATGAATTGATTAGGGAAAAGCTAAAAATTGAATAGTATTTTTTGGAGTAGGCTAAGGTTAGTGCTGCCAATGAAAATATGTAACTACCAAGGGAACAGCTATCAATCACAGCTGATTTTCAAATAGAAATGTGGAAAACATGAGCTTAAATGGGAAAGGGGGATGTCTTCTTTTCTCCTCTATATGCCCCTTTCCAACTGGGTCAATAATATAATTAAGTCATCAGAAATACACATAAACTCCCACCACAAAAATCATGGTAGGCAACAGCAAGGCTTTCCACTGGCTAAGGGTTTTCTCAGTTCAAGAACCTTTGGTCAGAAGATCAGATTAGCACATGTACTCTGCAAAGGGCTAACATTCAATGGACCAATATCATGTGATTGATTGGTTTATAACATGGTGTGTGTGTGTATGTGTGTGTGTGTGTGTGTGTGTGTGTGTGTGGTGCCGCCTTTGGGAAGAGGGCTCTCTTGAGAGACAAGCCGAGCTATTGTTTGGCTGCTCTCATGTTAGCGAGTGCCCTGCGGTAACCCTTATGCTCTGAAATACTCATATTGGTTATTTCAAAGTTGGGTGCAGAATTGTGCTTTCCCGTGTCTGTCACTAATGACTTGCAGCTGTTGCTAATCTGTGCCTCTGATTTCCTTTGATTACTATGTGTATTGATGCCTGTGGTAAATAGGCATCTGCCAGGTGCCAGCACAATCAGGGGAAAAATATAAAAAGTTCCCTGTTTCAAATTCAATGTGACATTGTGCAAGTTGAGAGGCAGCCATTTAACTATTCAGAGGAAACAGCTTCCTGGGGCACCTCCGGCCTCCTGGCCAGGGACATTCCCCCCAGTCTCCCCTACCCCCTTCTCCACCCCCCTCCCCAGATGATGGTGACTTCTTTAGGATTGTTTTCAGCCATAAGAAGAGAGTTTCCACACACATGACATCAGCAGAGGGAAGTAGCTAAGGTGGATATGATGACCCATGTTTCTAGAGAGCTAATGTCTCCCCTCTTGGCTGACTTAAGCTGTGAAGGAACTCACCTGCCCTGCCAGGTCCCCCCAAAGATTCTCCACAACAGCTGTCCTGTGGGGGCTTTTTTTGTTATTTATTTATTTATTTATTTATTTTATCTCTAAGGAGTATAGCTTACTCAAGAAGGACCCTGGACAATGATCCCCTTCTCCTTCAGGAGAGGATAATCTGGAAAAAAACAGCAAAATAGAGGCTTTCCCAGGAAAGATGCAAAAGTGGCTTCCCTGGAGCACCTTTGTTGTTATTCTTAAGAAAGCTAGAAACAGACTTAGAGTTTACCTGTCTCTCACTTGTACAGCCATGCTGGAGCCTGACATGGAAGAAATGAGCCTCTGGCGTCCCCCGCTGGGTGACCTAGAATACTGGAGAAAAGTAGATGAGATCTCAAGACATGTTCACGATTAATAGACCAGGTGAACCTCACAAACAGCTGAAATGAAAATGAGAACCTGATGGATTTTTTTTTTAATCTCTACTTAGGCAATTTTAAAACCCAGACTGTGGCAGGGTCATTGATCTACAAACAGAGCTCAGAAATGTTTGGTCATTTTCTATCAAAGTGGAACAATGTTTTCACTCAAGACATTTAACCTGTATGGCTTCAAAAATCAGTCAGTAAGACAGTGGGTCTCGATAGTACATAAAAGCAGTTAAAACATACATGAAAGATTTCATGTCTAAATCAGAAGAAATAATTATAATACTTTGGTAAATGCTCCTTAGCCCAGTGATTAAGGGAAACAGATATGCCATAGTAGTCATCTGGACATTAACTGTAGGATTCAGGGAAATAAACCTCTGTGTTGAACAAAGTACAAAATTAGCAGTAAGGAAAAATAAGACAATAAATTAGCAAAATTATAAGCCCTCATTTTTGAAAAGAGATATTATATCCTTCCTGGGTATTCAGACAACAAGTAGTCTTATTGTATTAAAAATGATTTGACTACACTACATTTTATCCAAAGACAATAAGCAAGTCAACATCAAAGAAGATCTTGATATAAGTTGAGCACCACTAATTTGAAAATCTAAAATCAAAATACTCTAAAATCTGAATATTTTTGAGCACTACCATTGACACCGTAACTAGAACATTCCATACCTGACCTCATGTGATGAGTCACAGTCAAAATGCAGTTGAAACAAATTCATGCACAAAATCATTTAAAATATTGTATAAAATTACCCTCAGACCATCTGTATAATGTGTATGAAACATAAATGAATTTTGTGTTTAGACTTGAGTCTCGTCCCCAGGATATCTCATTATGTATATGCAAGTATTTCGAAATCTGAAAAAGCACAGAAGTCTAAAATACAGGGTGTCTGTAAAGTTTGTGTGCAACTTTAAATAGTTTTAAATTTTTAATTGCACATGAACTTTATGGACACCTTGTACTTCTGGTCCCAAGCATTTCAGATAAGAAATATTTAATCTGCAGATTAAAGAAGGGAAAAGACCTTCCTGAAATGCAGAAAATCCTGCAAAACGGACTGGGTGAAGGTAAAGACATCAAAGAGATTGGACTTTACTGCTGCCCTTTAAATCAAATGTTCACAAAGTAACCAAAAGCATCTCTCTTCTCACTGCAGCCAGAAAATAGATAGAATGAGATGAGATGCAGTGTTGATAATCATCTAGAAAACTAGTAGAATAAGGCGTGCTAGGGATACATAATACTCTATCAATACCAATCGTCACAAGGACCGCTCCTATAATCCCACCTCACAAAGGAATGAAAAGAATGGCCTAAGGAAACACATACTCTCAACTTCACAAACAAATTGCATAGCAAAGGAATTCTTGGTGTCCCAGGTCCTTGAGTAATTTTAGTATTTGGCTTTAAATTGCTATCAACACATCTGAACACAGTGTCATCCAGAGAGATTTATAAAAGGAGATGTCCTTGAACAGAAGCCTCTCAAAAGGAGATAGACAAATGGCCAACAAACATGAAAGGAATGTTCAACATCATTCATTGTGAGGGAAATGCAAATTAAAACCACAATGAGCTATTACCTTATCTCAGAATGGCTTTTATTAGAATGGCTTTTATTAAAAAGTAAAAAAAAAAAACAAATGCTGGCATGGACGCAAAGAAAAAGGAACACTTCTACACTGGTGATGGAACTACCAATTAGTACAACCTCTATAAAAAACAGCATGGAGAGTCCTCAAAGAACTAAAAGTAGGCCTACTGTTTGATCTTGCAAACCCCCTACTGGGAGAAAAGAAAAAGAAGTCATTTTGCCGAGAGGACACCTGTACTTGAATGTTTACTGCAGCAAAATTCATATTTGCCAAGAGGTGAAATCGACCCAAGTACCCATTCAATTCATGAGTGGATCAACAAAATATGGTATGTATACTGTGGATTACTACTCAGCCATGATAAAGGATGATTTAATGCCTTTTACAACAATTTGGATGAAACTAGAGACCATTATCCTAAGTGAAGTCTCTAAAGACTGGAAAAACAAACACTACATGTAGTCATTATTAAATTGGAACTAACTGAGGAACATACACGTACTTAGAGGGAAGTAAAAGTTACAAATCAAACAGGGGACAGGGAGAGGAAGGGATGGGCAAAAACCTACCTAACAGGTATAGGGAACACTACCCGGGTGACAGGCACACTTAAAACCATTATTCAACCATTATAAAAGTGATCCATGTAACCAAAAATATTTGTACCCCTGTAATACTTTGAAATGAAAAAAAATACATAAATAATGAGAAGAATGGAGAAAAGATACATCAAGGTATTATTAACTCTTACTAATATGTAGTAGGAATAGAGGTGGTTTTCATATTCTCCCTTATCACACTTTGTACTTTGCATATTATCTGTAAATAAGTGTATATTACTTTTTAAATTAGAAGAAATAAAAAGCTAACTTATCACTAAAAAATTACTTTTATTTCTTTTTCAGATGAATATGAGGATATATACAATTGGGTTATGTCGTTTGCATTTGTAAGGTGAAGTCCAAGTTGCAGAGTTGAGTCCTTCACCCAGGTAGTGTGCTCTGTACCCCTACATCCTACATTTGGTGGGAACTTACCAAATACCCTCCCCTTCCCCTCTTCTTGAATTGAATTGTGTTTTTCTCTTGTGTGGGCCTGTAGTTGTTGATCTACTCATTTCAAGATAGTATTACGTACATGGGATGCTTGCTTTTAATTAAAAAAAATTAAAGGAAATGCTTGCCTGGAGCTCTGTCAAGGGTCCGCATCAGGCCCAGGCAATGACATGCTAAATGTATTGAATAGAATCCTGTGCTGGCAGCAAGAGCCAATTGCAGCCGAATGAAGTAACCAGCTGGGTCTTTGGTCCAGCAACCTCCCTGATCTATTCTCAACAAAACTCAAATCTAATGCTTAGTGTTAGCAGTTGCAATGGTAATTGACTCTTTTCCCCACACACATGCACAGGAATTTTGCACCTAGGTTCTCTAAGTGTGATGCAAGGGCAGTTATCACTCTGCCCTCTGCACTACTTGCAGAGTTCAAATAAAATAAAACAATTAAAACACAAAAAGAACTTTGAAAAATGCTAAATATTATATGTCCCCTTTTAAATATTCCTAAAGCACATCAGCACAGACTCTAAGAAGTCTTATACTTCCATAAGATTTAACATAATTTAATTTAAAATTTTCTAAATGTATTTGATAGAAACTCCTTATACATGTAGCATCTATTAATCAGTATTCTGGGTCCAGACTATTTTTAATATAATTATTCATTTTTATATATACAATAGAACAGTTTAGCACTCTGAAATTGGTAAATGTAGGGTATACTTCTATGACAGATTGCCATGTATATAATTGGGTCCATAAACAGGTTATAATATTTAATTAATAAACCTTAGCAATAATCAAGATGAGACAAAAATTGCCGTTCAGTTGAAATCCCATGCTGAAATAATTTGGGATACGTATGTCTTATTTGATTATTTTATGTTTTGTGAAATACTTCATTTATATTACTGAAAAGGCAATGCTATGGTTTTGCCACAATGAATGTAATCTAAGGAAAATTCTGTAAGTGTTTCATAGTAACATTCATCTTCGATGCCCACACCCCCAAATCTCTATATAGTAGACGATTTATATAGCAGACAATTTAACAAAGATCTTCCATGGGAAAGGCATGCAATAGAGCCTGAGATCCTTGCTCTTTTTTGTAGAGTTTGCTAAGTTCAGTATAAATGACAAGATAAGTTTAATTATTAGTGTAGTTATCAGTTTATAAACACTATGAGAACAAAGGAGGGCCATTTCTCAGTTCTGGGAATATCAGGCAAGGCTCCGTGGGGTGGATGTTGACGGACTTAAGCCCTAGAGAACAAGCTGATCATTCAAAAGCAGGGATGAGGAAAGAAAGAGAAAAGTCCTCCATTACTGGGAGGAAATATCACCAAATAAAAGAGACAAATTGCATTTAGATTATTTAGGGTCTTGAATAGTATACAGGACATTTGAAATATGAGAACAAATTCAATAAATAATGAAGGGCCAAGGAAGAATTCTGAGAAAAGAAAAGAAGCACCTCTTGAAAGAAATATCCCTATGATCAGGGTACAGAATAGAAGAGGGGTTGTTGAAGTGTGATCGGCAAGCCAGCCCCAGCACCTGGGAACATGCCGGAATGCACATCCTCAGGACTCAGTCCAGGCGTACTCAGTCAGAAACTCTGGATATGGGGCCCAGATATCTGTACCTTAACAAGTCCTCCAGGGAATTCTGATATATGCTTGAGTTTTCAAATCTCGGGGCTAAAGACAAGGCAACCAATTATATGGCAATTTTAATCATCCATAAGACTGGTAACAAAGAATAAATCCAGGTAAAATAATACAGAAAGACCACAAAGGAGAGAACAGATGGAGGGGGGAAAGCAGCTGATTTTACCAAAAGATCAGTAATCTGAGGGACTCAGATCTTCATGTCTCTTGAAATTCTGTCCCCAAATTTTCCAGATGACCACCTTCCCCACTTTTTCTTCCAGTTTATAACCAATGTTATGGAAACACAACTGAACAACATCTGAGAACTAAGTAGATACAGGGAATGAGGGATAGAGAGGAGTTAAAACAGCTCTATGTTTTTTTGTTTGTTTGTTTTGTTTTGTTTTATTTTATTTTATTTTTATGGTTAAATCATAGCTGTGTACATTAGTGCAATCAAGGGGTACAATGTGCAGGATTCATATACATTCTGAAATATTCTCATCAAACTGTTCAACGTAGCCTTCATGGCATTTTCTTAGTTATTGTATGTAGACATTTGTATTCTGCCTTTAGTAAGTTTTGCCTGTACCCATTCTAAGGTGCACCGTAGATGTGGTCCCACCCATTACCCTCCCTCCAACAAAACCTCCCCCCTCCCTTCCCCTTCCTTGGCCCTTTCCCCATAGTCTTGTGCTATAGTTGGGTTATAGCCTTCATGTGAAAGCTATAATTTAGCTTCATAGTAGGGCTGAGTACATTGGATACTTTTTCTTCCATTCCTGAGATACTTTGCTAAGAAGAATATGTTCCAGCTCATCCATGTAAATATGAAAGAGGTAAAGTCTCCATCTTTCTTTAAGGCTGCATAATATTCCATGGTATACATGTACCACTATTTGCTAGTCCATTCGTGGGTCGAGGGGCACTTGGGCTTCTTCCATGACTTAGCAATTATGAATTAGGCTGCAATAAACATTCTGGTACAGATGTCTTTGTTATATTGTGACTTTTGGTCTTCTGGGTATAAACCTAGTAAAGGAATTATAGGATTGAATGGTAGGTCTGTTTTTAGGTCTCTAAGTATTCTCCAAACATCCTTTCAGAAGGAACGTATTAGTGGGCATTCCCACCAGCAGTGTAGAAGTGTGCCCTTTTCTCCACATCTACGCCAACATCTCTGGTTTTGAGATTTTGTTATGTGGGCTACTCTTACTGGGGTTAGGTGGTATCTCAAAGTAGTTTTGATTTGCATTTCTCTGATGATTAAGGATGATGAGCTTTTTTTCATGTGTTTGTAGATCGTGCATCTGTCTTCTTTTTTTTTTTTTTTTTTTTTTTATTGTTGGGGATTCATTGAGGGTACAATAAGCCAGTTACACTGATTGCAATTGTTAGGTAAAGTCCCTCTTGCAATCATGTCTTGCCCCCATAAAGTGTGACACATACTAAGGCCCCGTGCATCTGTCTTCTTTAGAGAAGTTTCTCTTCAAGTCCCTTGCCCACCCTGAGATGGGGTCTCGTTTTCTTTTCTTGCTAATACGTTTGAGTTCTCTGTGGATTCTGGTTATTAGACCTTTATCGGAGGTAAAGAGGATGGTCATCGACTTTCAAAACAGCTCTATGTTTTAAGCCTCAGAGGCAGGCAGTTTAAAGATGCCTCCCACAAAGAGATGAGCCATCAAAGTCCCAGGAGACAGGTGGAAGAAAGGGACGGACTCGGTGCATAGTTTATACACTAACCAGTGAAAAAGGAATTTACAGGAGCTTCCAAAAATGCATATGCTATGGTAAGGTAAAATAACAAGACATCATTCTTAAAAGAAAGAAAACAATGAGGGTAGAGGAAATTAAGGGTAGAAAAGAACAATAAAGCCGAGAGTTGGGCCAGAAAGGCCACCATTTGACTTTAAGCTCCTTCATAATCACAATCACAAAAGAGTCACAGGGTCCACAAGAGCAGAGCAAGTCAGTGACTTAGGAAAAGTATGGAAATGAGGGAGAAATTTCCACTGTGGACCATCAAAGAAGAGATCTTTAATGTAGTGAACAATATTCTCAATACTGCCCTGCGAGGTCAATTGTTTAGTTTGATATTGTCATATCAAATTGTAACATATACACCCTTCAAACTCAGAGAATATTTCCTACATAAGGTTGAGAATGTGAATCTGAAACACAGAAGGTCAGAAAACTATCAATAAATTTGGATTATTCCAAATCTCATGTGTAGATGAGAACATGGTAAGAAACACAGAAATGAAAAGGTCCTATTGCTGCGAGGATTCATGCCGGCAGCAGAGAAGTCACTGCCTAAAAAGAGATACGGCATCACCACCATGATTCCATATTAATAGGTTTCAAACATGAATTACTATTTAATTAAAAACATAAAAACCTTTCTCAGAAAAAAACTAGTCAAATTTCAAACTTAATACAATTAATAAATAATAGCATTCTAAATGACTTAACGTTGGATGTCAACATTGATTTTTTTGACTGACAATTGCCCTCGGTAAATCAATTGTAAAACTTCACTTATCACCAGTTTTTTAAAATACATCTATTGCATTAAATGTATCAGACATATTTTTAAAACTATAATCCCAAAAATGTTTTAGAAAGGTTTCTACAATAAATGCGATGTTAAACTAATAAATGCTGTTGGATAGATGAGCTAGAACTTCCTGATATGGTGAAAGTAAATATTATCTAAGTGTCTAAGTGAGGATTGTTTTGGTTACAGTTATCAGAAATTGATTCTGACTTTTAAAATAATGTATATATTTATACACATATCAATTGTTGGAATGATATATTAAGTGACTCACAGATCAAAGGAAATGTTGGAAAGTCATGTCACAAGATCAGGACAGCAAGGTCTAAAAGAAGCCTGTCCAGCAGCACTGGTATCATGAGGATGACTCAGCCTCCACCACTTCCTGTCCTTTATTACTCGAATCGAGATTCTCAGCCCTAGAACAAAAACATTGCTTCACAATTCCTAGCTCTTTCTCAGCTAGAAAAGGACAGGGTCCCTTGATCAACAGCTCCTTTTGGGTTGTGTATGGCCTTCCTTAAAGCAATGTCAAGGTGGCGCTATGACCAAAGATAACAAGCAGGAGGAGAACAACAATTGTCCACCACATGCAGGAAGTGTACTTTCCTGATAGGAAAGCAAAACAAACATGGATCTTAACGTCTAACGTGAATTCAGTCATCATCCCAGAACCCCAAGTGTTTTCATATTCACACTCCTTGAATATCTTAAGAACCAAGGAATTTGTTTTAGGTCATCATCAATTCAGAAGGACTCTTCATCCAATCAGGAGGATTTTCTTCTCTCAGTAAGAATACAAGATCACTTTGTCTTGTTCTAACATTTCCTACTAATTAAAATAAAACCTGCCCGCACAAAAGGAAAACACAAGTGTAGTCTAGTAAGGGTGAGGGGAGGAGAAGGAGAGAGGAGGCGGCGGCAGGAGGTGTGATTGATTGGCGGATCTCACCAATGTTTGCCGTGTGAGGGTGTTCAGCACGGCCCCCGGGCGAAGGGCTCAATTACAACTTGAACTTCGCCTTAGAAATGTAAACAGTGTAACCTAAACATTTGTACCGTCCTATTAATCTGAAATTAAAAATAAAATAAAACTAAAAAGCACAAAGGGTATTGTTGACCTTGTGCTTGAAATAAGCCAACATTATATTCGAATATTAATGCAACCTCAGAGAATGTTAATGAAAAATTAAGTCCAAATGGCAGGAAATACAGTCTCAGTGACTGTGTCCTGTTCAGACAGAGCACTGTTTTGAATTTGGAGTTTTATAATTTAGAAAGGATGTACAAATTATGAGTATGCTCTGAAGACAATGACAGGATAGCAAGGAAATCACTGGAATAATAGTAAAGGGAACAGGAACATTTAACATGTAGAAAAGGGTGACAATGGTGCTGAGTATGCTGTGTTGAAGGGCAGAAGATCTAAAATCTAGAGCGTACTCTTTTCCTATTGAGCTGTGTGATCTCAAGCTAGTTGCTTACCCTCTCTGGGTTTTAAGGGGTCATGTCTATGAAAGGAGGTGTGCTGTGAACAATGGCAGGAGGTTTTAATCAAACAGACCTCAGTTCAAATCCCACCTTCACTGCTTACTGGTTATGCAGTTGTCGTCTGAGTTTCAGTAAAATACACATAAATAAAGATCAAATCTCCTTCAGAACTCATTGTGAGGATTAAATCAAATAATGTCAAGAAGATGCCTGGCACAGAGTCAATAATAAATTTAGAGTATGCAATTCCAATTACCAACAAATGGTAAGTATAATTATTCAGGAATGCAATTCTATAAAACATGTGGAATGCCATTCAGAGAAAAAGACAATAGTTTCCTACTGCTACGGGACCAGTGTGTGAAAGTTACAGGTAAGCAGTTTATTCTTAATTGAACAAAGAACTTTCTAACAACTAGAACTTACAAGAGAAAAAGCTGCCTTATGAAGTACCAAGGTTCCCAACACCAGGAATATACAAAAGAGACATAAAAATAGATCAGTTGGAGATTGTACAGAACTTCTTCCTATAATTTGAATTAGGACTCTACAAGGTACCTTCCGAATCCAAACATCTCTGACTTTAAGTCAAGTGCAGTACCAAGCCCATTTGTCGTTTGAAATATTAATGTACCACTGCCCTCTAGTGTATAACCTAAGAAGATAAAATATCCCCAATACCAAAAAAAGAAAAAGAAATTTCACAAGCACTGTGCACAATGATTTTTATTGGCAAAAAGTTATCTCACCAATTATTGAGGAGTGCCCTCTCATTTTCAGATGAGGGAACTGAGGAAACAGAAAGGGAAACGATTATCCCCACGTCACACAGCTGCACAGTTAACAGAGCTGAGGCTGGAGTCTGGCCCTCGAACTCCAGGTCAGGGTTCCGACTGACACACACATGCCTGATATGGCAGCACCGATCCAGATTATCCCTGGATCTCATCACTTAGCTTGGCCACAAGTCCTTCGTTCTAGCAACATAGCTGTGCCAGTAAAGTTTCCCTTAGCCCTGTGAGTCCAGCACACCCTCAATCACAAGTTCAAACCCTTACAACCATTTTGCTGACAAAAAAAAAAAAAAAAAAAAAAAAACAATGGTTAATGAGGCCTTGTTGACAAGAATAGTCCATTATCAGCTAGCTAATGACCACTCAGGCCGCAGCAGGGATGCCAGCCTACAATTAGGTCTGCAGTGATGTACAAACAGAAAGGGACTCTCGTTATAATTAAACCTGATCTTTTAATCCAGTTGCTCATTAGGAAAGAAAATAAAACAAACCACAGATCCCACACAAGAAGGCCTGAAACCAATACTTTGGTCCAGGGATGAAAAGCGAGGACATTCATCTATTAGTCCACATCTAAGTACCTGTCTCGGAGGGAGTCTTTAAGCTCATATTCTTACTAACATACTTTGTGGTGAATGGGGATTGGTTTTCATCCTGGTGATTTTTAAAGTCATGGTTCACAGGACAGTGGATAATCCTATTTTCTTCATTTTGCTTAGCACTACTTTCGCATGGTTTTTCCTATGAATGAGTATTACTTGTGTAATAAAACATGTTAAAAAGAACAAATCTTGACAAAATCTCTTCAAGTATCAAAAAATATCTAGGGCAGGGAAAAAAGTCATTTTGTAGAAAGGACCACAGCCCTTGAATGTTTATAGCAGCACAATTCACAACCACAAAGACATAGGAACAACCCAAGCGCCCACCAATATAGGAACGGGTTAGTAAAATGTAGTATAAGCATACGATGGAGTACTACTGTGCCGTTCAAAAAGGAGCGATCTAGTATTTTTTATGACAACCTGAAGAGAACTAGAAACCATTCTTCTAAGTGCAACATCACAGGAATGGAGAAACAAACACAGGCACTCAATACCAATCGATCAGAACGTAAGTACACCTGTGGAAGTAAATCTCAATGAAATCAAGCTGGCATGAGAGGAGAAGAGAGGAAGGGGACCTATGGGTACAGGGCACACTATCTGGGTGAAGGGCACACTTGTAACTTTGACTCAATCTGTACAAAAAACAAAGTACGTAAACAAAACGTGTGCCTCTTAATATTCTAAAAAAAATTTAAATTAAAAACTATGTATCTAGGTATTAAATATAGGAATACATACAGACACAAACTTTTTATAGGGAAGAAGGGGCCTGGTGTGGTGGCTCACACCCGTGATCCTAGCACTTGGGAGGCCAAGGCTGGAGGAGCGTTGGAACACCAGCCTGAGCAAGAGTGGGCCTCATCCCTATAAAAAAAATATAGAGAAAAATAAGCCAAGGAAACATGATGTTGTCAAAAGTCAGCCTGAGTTTGGGTTCTGAAACAGAGAAGACCAGAGTTTTCATGAAAGCTTTGCTAGTTAATGCTTTTAAGACCTTAGACAAGTACCTGAAATCTTTAAGGAGTGTGATTGTGATTCCATGGAAAGTCTTACATGAAGATCACAGCAGATGCACTAAAAGTGACCCATAAATTATAGGCTTCTTCCTCCTCCCCCTAGTCCCATTACCAATTCTCTTTTCTCATAATTCCCAGAATATGTAGAAATCTAGAAAGAGATGTCTTCCTAAGGAAGACCTGCCTATAGGAAGCCTTGGACAGATGAGGAAGTAAGATGGGGACAGGGTTTAAGAGGTAAAGCAGTAAGAAGAGGGTGTTGACTGGACAGCAGAGGGAGCAGGCCTCATCTGGAGATGAATGCTCGGGAGTGTTAAAAAGAAGACGGGGCCTAAGAATATGGGGAAAGGGAGGGGAGGGGGGAGGATGAGTGGAGGGAGGGTAATTGGTGGGACCACACCTATGGTGCATCTTACAAGGGTACATGTGAAACTTACTAAATGTAGAATATAGATGTCTTAACACAATAAGTAAGAAAATGCCAGGAAGGCATCAACCAGTGTGATGAAAATATTCAAATTGTATATAAAACCAGTGCATGGTGCCCCATGATTGCATTTATGTACACAGCTATGTTTTAATAAAAATAAATAAATAAAACAACAATGATTGAAAAAAAATAAAAAATAAAATAAATTCCAAAAAAAAAAGAAGAAGATGGGGGTAAAACTGGAAGAGAGAATGAAGCTAATGAGATTAGAAGAGGCTTGTTTTGAGGCGGAGCAAGATGGCAGCCGAGTAACAGCTTCCTTGCATCTGGGCACCATGAGTCTGGGGATATAGGACTCCAGGCATCTCTGGCTGGTGGGATCTGCCTATCATCACCCCTGAGAGGATACAGGGAGTCAGCGAGAGACTTCTGGACCCCAAGAGGAGGACTAAAACAGTGGAAAACCGGCAAGTGGTCGCGTGTGTTCAATCCTTCTAAACCCTCCCGCAACTGTAAGTTCAGTAGCAGTGAGACTGCAAACCAGAAAGGCCTTACCTGTGAACTGTTTTGGTGTCTTTGGACTTGGCACTCAGCTGAACTGCCTTGGGGAGAGCCTGAGCGGGAGTGCGGAGAACTTTGGCCTTTGTCTAGGGCCCCAGTCTGAGCTGCTGAGCCAGACGGAGCTAATAGTGTTTGGCTCTGGGTCACAGGCAGACATTGTGAGCGATCTGCCCCGGCAAGCTCCGCCCTCAGGGTCACAGAGCTAGAATTGGGTGGGAGCTGGTAACCCAGGGACCAAGTAGCCTAAGGGCGGGGTTTGAGCCGCCTTGCAGTCCTAACCCTCCGGGGCAGAGGGAGACCAGTTTTGACACACAGGGTAAGTGGATAGCCACTTCAGCAGTGATTCCAGCGACAACCACTTCCCTGAGAAAGCTTCTACTCAATAAGTGAACAAGTTCAAAGTTCCTTTTAAGTGGGCTGAAGAGAGATTTAGGGTGTCTACCTGCTGGGGTTTGAGAAACTAGCAGCCTCCAGTAGTATCAGAACTGTGATTAACATCTCATACCCCAGAAGACCACGTGTTGCCGAGACAATATTTAATAACATATACATACTGCTTTGTTTTTGGTTGTGTTTTTTTTTTTTTTTTGGTTTGGTTGTTTTTTTTGTTTATTTTGATGTTGTGGATTGTTGTTTTGTTTTTTAAGTTCAACCTTTTCCATACAGATCCTTTTCTTTCTCAATTTCTCTAGTTTAAGTATAATTTCCCATTGCTGCCTATTTCAATAATTAGAACTTCATTTTTGTTAGTGTTTCTACCGCTATTATTTGGTTTTTCCAGCCAATTTTATCCCGTAAAGTTTTCTGTTTGCTTGTTTTGGTTTGATTTACAGCATTTTTGTCTTTCCTCTCTACTTGGTGGAGGTGGGGTAATGTGTCTGATCATGTTAGCAAAGAGCTGCTGACCTCAAGGGAACCACCCCACTGGGCACCCCCAGAAGGTGGGTTTTTTTTTTTAAAGTTTTATCAAAGTACCCGGCTGTACACCTATATTGCTCTGTCTCCCTCTTTCTGTGCCTCTCTTCTTTTTGTCAATATTCCTTTTACCCACCCCCTCTCCTTTCTCTTTTTCTTTTTTTTTTTCTTATCACTCGGTCCTCCTTTCTTTCATCCCTTTTTTGCTCTTAAACCTTCTCACCCTTCTGGTCCTGTAACCCTTAGTCCACAGGCACGAGAACTTAAAGAGCAAGAGGAAGAGAAAGGAAAATTAGGGCTAGGAAACAGATAAAATGAAATCACCCATGAGGAAGAATCAGCAGAAAACTCCAGGCAACATGAAGAACCAGTCCAGAACAACCCCGCCAAGGGACCATGAGGTAGCTACTGCAGAGGATTCCACCTATACAGAAATGTTAGGAATGACAGAAAGGGAATTTAGAATACACATGTTGAAAACAATGAAAGAAATGATGGAAACAATGAAGGAAACTGCTAATAAAGTGGAAAATAACCAAAAGGAAATCCAGAAACAGAATCAGAGATGAAGGATATGAAGAATATAGAAAGGACATAGCAGAGCTGAAGGAACTGAAGCAGTCAATTAGGGAACTTAAAGATGCAATGGAAAGTATCAGCAACAGGTTAGACCATGCAGAAGAAAGAATTTCAGAGGTAGAAGGCAAAGTCCTTGAGATAACTCAGATAGTAAAAGAGGCAGAAAAGAAGAGAGAGAAAGCAGAACGTTCACTGTCAGAATTATGGGACTTTATGAAGCGTTCCAACATACGAGTTATAGGAATTCCAGAAGGGGAAGAAGAATGCCCCAGAGGAATGGAAGCCATACTAGAGAATATTATAAAAGAAAATTTCCCAAATATCACCAAAGATTCTGACACACTGCTTTCAGACGACTATCGGACCCCAGGTCGCCTCAACTCTAACTGAGCTTCTCCAAGACACATTGTGATGAACCTGTCCAAAGTCAAGACAAAAGAAAAGATTCTGCAAGCTGCCAGGAGTAAGCGCCAGTTGACCTACAGGGGCAAATCCATCAGATTGACTGCAGACTTCTCTAATGAAACTTTCTAAGCAAGAAGACAATGGTCATCTACCTTTAATCTACTTAAACAGAACAATTTCCAGCCCAGAATTCTGCACCCTGCTAAGCTAAGCTTCAAAATTGACGGAGAAATCAAATCATTTACAGATATACAAACATTGAGGAAATTCGCCACAAGAAGACCAGCTGTACAGGAAATACTTCAACCTGTTCTGCACACTGACCACCACAATGGATCAGCACCAAAGTAAGAACTCAGAAATTAAAGGACATAACCTAACCTCCACACTGATGCAAAAGATAAAACTAAGCAATGGACTCTCACAAAATAAGACGAATAGAATACTACCACACTTATCAATTATCTCAATAAATGTTAATGGCTTGAATTCCCCACTGAAGAGACATAGATTGGTTGACTGGATTAAAAAACACAAGCCATCCATTTGCTGTCTGCAAGAAACACACCTGGCTTCAAAAGACAAATTAAAGCTCCGAGTCAAGGGTTGGAAGACAATTTTTCAGGCAAATGGAATTCAGAAGAAAAGAGGAGTTGCAATCTTATTTTCATATACATGTGGATTTAAAGCAACTAAAGTCAAAAAAGACAAAGATGGTCACTTTATATTGGTCAAGGGAAAAATACAACAAGAAGACATTTCAATTCCAAATATCTATGCACCCAATTTAAATGCTCCCAGATTCTTGAAACAGACCTTACTCAGTCTGAGCAATATGATATCCGATAATACCATAATAACAGGGGACCTTAACACTCCTCTTACAGAGCTGGACAGATCCTCTAAACAGAAATTAAACAAGGATATAAGAGACTTAAATGAGACCCTAGAACAACTGTGCTTGATAGACGCATATGGAACACTCCATCCCAAAGATAAAGAATATACATTCTTCTCATCACCCCATGGAACATTCTCCAAAATTGATCATATCCTGGGACACAAAACAAATATCAACAGAATCAAAAGAATTGAAATTTTACCTTGTATCTTCTCAGACCATAAGGCACTAAAGGTGGAACTCAATTCTAACAAAAATGCTCGACCCCACCCAAAGGCATGGAAACTAAACAATCTTCTGTTGAATAACAGATGGGTGAAGGAAGAAATAAAACAGGAAATCATTAACTTCCTTGAGCATAACAACAATGAAGACACAAGCTACCAAAACCTGTGGGATACTGCAAAAGCAGTTTTGAGAGGAAAATTCATCGCTTTAGATGCCTACATTCGAAAAACAGAAAGAGAGCACATCAACAATCTCACAAGAGATCTTATGGAATTGGAAAAAGAAGAACAATCTAAGCCTAAACTCAGTAGAAGAAAAGAAATCTCCAAAATCAAATCAGAGATCAATGAAATTGAAAACAAAAGAATCATTCAGAAAATTAATGAAACAAGGAGTTGGTTTTTTGAAAAAATAAATAAAATAGATAAACCATTGGCCAGACTAACGAGGAATAGAAAAGTAAAATCTCTAGTAACCTCAATCAGAAATGATAAAGGGGAAATAACAGCGATCCCACAGAGATACAAGAGATCATCTCTGAATACTACCAGAAACTCTATGCCCAGAAATTTGACAATGTGAAAGAAATGGATCAATATTTGGAATCACACCCTCTCCCTAGACTCAGTCAGGAAGAAATAGAGCTCCTGAACAGACCAATTTCAAGCACTGAGATCAAAGAAACAATAAAAAAGCTTCCAACCAAAAAATGCCCTGGTCCAGATGGCTTCACTCCAGAATTCTATCAAACCTTCAAGGAAGAGCTTATTCCTGTACTGCAGAAATTATTCCAAAAAATTGAAGAAGAAGGAATCTTCCCCAACACATTCTATGAAGCAAACATCAACCTGATACCAAAACCAGGAAAAGGCCCAAACAAAAAGGAGAATTTCAGACCAATCTCACTCATGAACATAGACGCAAAAATTCTCAACAAAATCCTAGCCAATAGATTACAGCTTATCATCAAAAAAGTCATTCATCATGATCAAGTAGGCTTCATCCCAGGGATGCAAGGCTGGTTTAACATACGCAAGTCTATAAACGTTATCCACCATATTAACAGAGGCAAAAATAAAGATCACATGATCCTCTCAATAGATGCAGAAAAAGCATTTGATAAAATCCAGCATCCTTTTCTAATTAGAACACTGAAGAGTATAGGCATAGGTGGCACATTTCTAAAACTGATTGAGGCTATCTATGACAAACCCACAGCCAATATTTTACTGAATGGAGTAAAACTGAAAGCTTTTCCTCTTAGAACTGGAACCATGGCGGCACCTGTGGCTCAAGGAGTAGGGCGCTGGTCCCATATGCTGGAAGTGATGGGTTCAAACCCAGCCCCGGCCAAAAAAAAAATCACAAAAAAAAAAAAAAAAAAAAGAACTGGAACCAGACAAGGTTGTCCTCTGTCACCTTTACTATTCAACGTAGTGCTGGAAGTTCTAGCCAATACAATTAGGCAAGACAAGGAAATCAAGGGAATCCAAATGGGAGCAGAGGAGGTCAAACTCTCCCTCTTTGCTGACGACATGATCTTATACTTAGAGAACCCCAAAGACTCAACCACAAGACTCCTAGAAGTCATCAAAAAATACAGTAATGTTTCAGGATATAAAATCAATGTCCACAAGTCAGTAGCCTTTGTGTACACCAATAACAGTCAAGATGAGAAGCTAATTAAGGACACAACTCCCTTCACCATAGTCTCAAAGAAAATGAAATACCTAGGAATATACCTAACGAAGGAGGTGAAGGACCTCTATTAAGAAAACTATGAAATCCTCAGAAAGGAAATAGCAGAGGATATTAACAAATGGAAGAACATATCATGCTCATGGATGGGAAGAATCAACATTGTTAAAATGTCTATACTTCCCAAAGCAATCTACCTATTCAATGCCATTCCTATCAAAATACCAACATCGTACTTTCAAGATTTGGAAAAAATGATTCTGCGTTTTGTATGGAACCAGAAAAAAACCCGTATAGCTAAGGCAGTTCTCTGTAACAAAAATAAAGCTGGGGGCATCAGCATACCAGATCTTAGTCTGTACTACAAAGCCATAGTGCTCAAGACAGCATGGTACTGGCACAAAAACAGAGACATAGACACTTGGAATTGAATTGAAAACCAAGAAATGAAACTAACATTTTACAACCACCTAATCTTTGATAAACCAAACAAGAACATACCTTGGGGAAAAGACTCCCTATTCAATAAATGGTGTTGGGAGAACTGGATGTCTACATGTAAAGGACTGAAACTGGACCCACACCTTTCCCCACACCTTTTAAGGCATGAAACAATAAAAATCCTCAAAGAAAGCATAGGAAAAACACTGGAAGATATTGGCCTGGGGAAAGACTTCATGAAGAAGACTGCCATGGCAATTTGCAACAACAACAAAAATAAACAAATGGGACTTCATTAAACTGAAAAGCTTCTGTACAGCTAAGGAGACAATAACCAAAGCAAAGAGACAACCTACACAATGGGAAAGGATATTTGCATATTTTCAATCAGACAAAAGCTTGATAACTAGGATCTATAGAGAACTCAAATTAATCCACATGAAAAAAGCCAACAATCCCTTATATCAATGGGCAAGAGACATGAATAGAACTTTCTCTAAAGACGACAGACGAATGGCTAACAAACACATGAAAAAACGTTCATCATCTCTATATATTAGAGAAATGCAAATCAAAACAACCCTGAGATATCATCTAACCCCAGTGAGAATGGCCCACATCACAAAATCTCAAAACTGCAGATGCTGGCGTGGATGTGGAGAGAAGGGAACACTTTTACACTGCTGGTGGGACTGCAAACTAGTACAACCTTTCTGGAAGGAAGTATGGAGAAACCTCAAAGCACTCAAGCTAGACCTCCCATTCGATCCTGCAATCCCATTACTGGGCATCTACCCAGAAGGAAAGAAATCCTTTTATCATAAGGACACTTGTACTAGACTGTTTATTGCAGCTCAATTTACAATCGCCAAAATGTGGAAACAGCCTAAATGCCCACCAACCCAGGAATGGATTAACAAGCTGTGGTATATGTATACCATGGAATACTATTCAGCCATTAAAAAAAATGGAGACTTTACATCCTTCGTATTAACCTGGATGGACGTGGAAGACATTATTCTTAGTAAAGCATCACAAGAATGGAGAAGCATGAATCCTATGTACTCAATTTTGATATGAGGACAATTAATGACAATTATGGTTATGGGGGGGAAAACAGAAAGAGGGAAGGAGGGAGGTGGGTGGGGCCTTGGTGTGTGTCACACTTTATGGGGGCAAGACATGATTGCAAGAGGGACTTTACCTAACAATTGCAATCAGTGTAACCTGGCTTATTGTACCCTCAATGAATCCCCAACAATAAAAAAAAAAAAGAAGAGGCTTGTTTTCCCCATTTCTTCTCATTTAGTCCTCTTCTTTCCTTTTTGTCTTCTTTATATTTTCCTAGGAAAATCAGGACTGAAGGGCTTTCTCATTCCCCTCCATTCTCCCTTCATCTGCAACTTGTCCTTTCTCCTTAATAAGTTGCTCCCTACTCCTATGCTTTTGAATCAGTTTCGCCAGCATCCTCTGCAACCGTGTGCCATCAATTTTCTTTTCATTACATTCCACTTTCTCACACATACCTCCAACCTGTTCATCTCTACTGGTCTCTTATCCATCGGTCTGAGAGCATTCTTAGGTTTTCTCTATAGTTAATATTCAATCGTTCACACCCTTGAATTGCCTTGTTCTGCTTCCTGAGTAATAGAAAGAGAAGGCACTGTGAAGAATGTATGTTTTTGAAAGCAGTTGCTATGTTCAAGGGGCTTATAATTTAGTTGTGGAGAAAAGACTCCTCCTTCACTAGAAACAACAGAGATCAATAAAAAGCATTATATAGTTAAGCCCTAAATTTGTGGTTAGACTGAGGTTCCATAGCTTGAAGCACGCAGGACAGGGCGCTCCTCAAAGTGGTTGGTAAGGGATGACTTGGAGGAAGTACCAGATCAGAAGATTGCACAGAGTGAGCACTCAACGTGTGTTTGTGATTTGATTGGAGACAAAATATTAGGTAAGCCTAGAAAGTTATCACATCACTTCTCCCACCTGCCTGACAATGATTCTTATTCACTGGTTTTAAAGTGCATATTGCTTCACATTTTAACAACTCTGAAACAAGGATGTGTCTTTTAATCAACTATACTCAGTATGTTTAATACATTAAGTGGAAGTACTTTTTCTCTCTTAGTGGTATATAAAATAAATTACACCTTACAACTGATGGCCTTTTAGATTCCATAAGATGCACATTTATTGCTCACCCAGTATACGTCAAACTGTTAGTGGAGATATGTTGACAAGAAATGTAAAGTTTCCCTCCTGTGGAGTTTGCATTGTGGTGAGGAAAACTGTGGCTCAGTGAGTAGGGCGCTGGCCCCATATACCGTGGGTGGCAGGTTCAAACCCAGCCCCGGCCAAATTGCAACAAAAAAATAGCCAGGTGTTGTGGCGGGCGCTTATAGTCCCAGCTACTCGGGAGGCTGAGACAAGAGAATCACCCAAGCCCAAGAGCTGGATGTTGTTGTGAGCTGTGACGCCATAGCACTCTACTGAGGGTGATAAAGTGAAACTCTGTCTCTACAAAAAAAAAAAAAAAAAGAAACAAACAAACAAATTAACAAATATATAACACATGGAAGCTAGGTCCTGTAACATACAGTTGGAACTATGTTTAAGCCTAGATCTCAATCTACTATGCCAGAAAATAAAAAGTATTGAGAAGGAAATTTTTTAAAAATCAGATTTCACATAAGGAGAAATTGCAATCTGGAAAAAATTTACATATATTTGAGGTATTCATCTTCTCCTCTACACCAGGAGCTTTTTGGAAACACTTTTGTTTTTTTTTTTGTTTGTTTGTTTTTTGAGAGATTAACAGTTTCACTTTAATTTACAGAAAAGCCAACAATTTTTTTTTTTTTTTTTTTTTTTTTAGACATAGTCTTATGGAAACACTTTTGTTAAAGGGTAGTTTCAGCAGAGCAAGCAGACAGCCCTCAGAATGGGAGAAGATATTTGCAGGATATAACACTGACAAAGGTTTAATAACCAGAATCCATAGAGAACTCAAACGCATCAGCAAGAAAAAACAAGGGATCCTATCGCAGGCTGGGCAAGGGATTTGAAGAGAAACTTCTCTGAAGAAGACAGGCGCAAGGCCTTCAGACATATGAAAAAATGCTCATCATCTTTAATCATCAGAGAAATGCAAATCAAAACTACTTTGAGATATCATCTAACTCCAATGAGACTAGCCTATATCACAAAATCTCAAGACCAGAGATGCTGGCGTGGATGCGGAGAAAAGGGAACACTTCTGCACTGCTGGTGGGAATGCAAATTAATACATTCCTTTTGGAAAGATATATGGAGAACACTCAGAGATCTAAAAATAGATCTGCCATTCAATCCTGTAATTCCTCTGCTGGGCATATACCCAGAAGACCAAAAATCACAACATAACAAAGATATTTGTACCAGAATGTTTATTGCAGCCCAATTCATAATAGCTAAGTCATGGAAAAAGCCCAAGTGTCCATCGATCCACGAATGGATTAATAAATTGTGGTATATGTATACCATGGAATACTATGCAGCCTTAAAGAAAGATGGAGACTTTACCTCTTTCATGTTTACATGGATGGAGCTGGAACATATTCTTCTTAGTAAAGTATCCCAAGAATGGAAGAAAAAATACCCAATGTACACAGCCCTACTATGAAACTAATTTGGGACTCTCACATGAAAGCTATAACCCAGCTACAACTTAACAATAGGGGGAAGTGGGAAAGGGGGGGGTGGGTAGAGGGAGGGGAATCGGTGGGATCACACCTGTGGTGCATATTATAGGGGTATTTGCGAAACTTGGTAAATGTAGAATGTAAATGTTTTGGCACAGTAACTGAGATAACGCCGGAAAGGCTATGTTAACCACTGTGATAAAAATGTGTCAAATGGTTTATGAAGTGAGTGTATGATGCCCCATAATCATATCATTGTATACAGTTATGATTTAATAAAAAAATTTAAAAAAAATATATATATATAAAGGGTAGTTTCTCTCTCCCTCTCTCTCTATTTTTTTTTTTGTTGTTGTTGTTGTTGTTGTTGTTGTTGCTGCTGCTGCGGTTTTTGGCCTGGGCTGGGTTTGAACCCACCACCTCTGCTATATGGGGTCAGCGCCCTACTTCTTGAGCCACAGGCACCACCCCTAAAGAGCAGTTTCTTTAACATTACAGCAAGAGCTGAAAAATGTGGTATGGATTTGTCCCTTGATCTCAAGGGTCAGCAAGCTTTTTCTGTAAAGACACAGCCAAATAGTTTCAGCTTTGCATACTATATGGTCTTTGCCACAGCTACTCACCCCTGCCACTACAACACAAAAGCAGCATGATATTACATAAAGAATATGGATGTATTTTAATAAAACTTTATTTACAAAAACAGGTCATAGTTTGGATGTGTTCCATGCTGCAGTTTGCCAACCCCTGGAGCAGATAGTTGCTTCTAAAGGTTCCCAGAATTTCAGAATTCTTCGAGCCCTAAACCCAGAGATCTATTTATCTACAATCATATACAGGCAGGGCCCAACTTATGATGATTCAACTCAAAACTGTTCAACTTTACAGTGGTGCAAAAGTGATATCCATTCAGTAGAAACCATACATACTTCAAGTACCCATATGACCATTCTGTTTTTCACTTTCAGCATACTATTCAATAAATTACATGATATAGTCAACATTTTGTTAAATAGGCTTTGCATTGAATGCTTTTGCCCAAATGTAGAATAACTTAAGTGTTCTGTGCATGTTTAAGGTAGGCAGGCTAAACTAGGTGTATTGAAAGCATTTTGACTGACAGTATGTTCAATACACAATGATTATTGAGACATAACCCTATGGAGGATGAGGAGCATTCCTATCCTGTCTATATGATCCCTAGATTTGTAGAAAGGCTACAAAACCAAACAAACCAAAAAAGGGAGCAGCAATGTTTCTGATGTACAGTGACTGGAGATGAACCCATTTACAAATGGTTGCTCAAAGACCTAGAATTTCACAGCTCATCTCAACACAACATGACCTTCCAGATAGATTCAAGGAATCCTGCACTAGAAAGAACAGGTCTTCTTACAGCCAGTCACAGGTTGGAAGTGAACAGGTGATAAGTGAGGTCTGCCTGCTCAGCCCTGGCTCGTTCCACTATGGTCAATTACACAGCTGGTTACAAGTGTGGGTCTGCACCTGTTCAAGCCTTCAAACGTGCTGATCCTATATTAATTAAACAACCCCGTAAAAGCCAGTTAAACACCAATTAGACCCTGCCATCCCGTGCCTGTCCCCGCCCTGCCTGAGGAGCCCTCCATCTATAAGGGATCATTCACAGAGGGCACAGTGTTTCCTTGTAGTTAGGAAGGGGCTCTTATGCCCCCATCAATTATTGCTGCCACCACTTAGTGAAAACAATTGTTGGAACATAGCACATGTTAGTAACTAATTAATAAGGGTTGATTAGCTATGCTCTCTCACTTATAAGGCAGAACAGGCAACAGCCGCCCCGTATAAGGACCATTGATTGGAACAGGGGCATCAACAGGGTAAAATGGAAGGCAGTCATGATGGGCTAAGAGACAGCACCCCTGGTAAGGAGTACATCTGCCAAATGTAATACACTGAAATGGCTTGAGTTGTCAAGAATGTCCGGCTTGCTTTCCTTCGGATCATTTAAAAAGGGAGGAAACTAGCACCATGGCAGGTGAACATGGGAGCCAGTGTCAGGAAGGTAGAAAAATGGGCCCTGCACATGTAGGATACACCACATACTGCAGAATATAGGACATGAATGTTTATGTAGTTGGAGATCCTTGTTGGTGTTTTCAGATGTTATTTTTATTAGGAACATGGAATAGTAGGTGAAAATAGGACTGAGATTTAGAATTTGATAATTACAGATCAAGTAAAATGTTCATATTTCTATATATTAGTTATTTTGTTATATCATGATCACCTATTTATGTATCACTCATTCACACACACACAAACGCACACAGGTACAAATTTTGATCATAAGTTCTTTGAAGGTAGAAGTCACCTCTAATTTATCTGTGCATAAAAGAGAGCATCTTAGGACCTAGTTAATATTTGATGAACAGATTAATTAATGCATGCTTTAACTCCTGACTATTGGATAAAAGATAAATTGGAAACAAATCCTACATGTTGTTGTTAACTCATCTTCAAAATGCCTACCAAACAGATTTTCAAACTCTAAACAAAACGCAGAACTTCTTTTCTCAGTCAAAGCACACAGAACTTTTTATCTGTTTAGTATATCATTGCTGCAGTTATTACCAGTAATATATTATACCTGGTATATGTACAAATTAAACCTATTAATAAGCATTTATATGTCCACTACATGTTATGTCACAATTATTTGGTTATATCCTTTTACTTACATGCCCAAGAAAGAAATGACAGAACTTTTTTTTTATCATTATTATGTACACATTAATGCAATCATGGGGTACAATGTGCTGGTTTTATATACAATTTGAAATATTTTCATCAAACTGCTTAACCTTCATGGTGATAGAACTTTTAAGGAGGCCCTTTCCATGGCCTCTGTTACTCCAGAATCCTTTCACCCCCACTGAAATCAGGAAGCCCAACACAATGGCAGCATCCCCCAAGGTGAAACTCACCAAACAAAGGGAGCTTTCCAAGAATGCAGGTATTCCCCTCACTAAAGTATTTCTCAGGACCTCACCAAGAGGAAGTCTTCTGAGCCTTCTCATGGAATGCAGCAGAGATGTGCTGTGCTGGTCACATAACAAATCCTCCCCGACATTCCTGTTTCTCTCGGCTTCCTCACCTCATGCCAGGGTAGCTTGGACATCTTAACCACATTAACGAGCCACCACTGAGTTTGAGTTTTAGTCCACCAACCAAATAAGCAGCTAGAGCCACCTCTGGCCACTCAGGCTGACGTGTTAAATCTGGTTATTTCTAGAAGGTACACCCACATCAACGAATTCCATTCTGTCTAAAGTTACATTCTACCTTTCTTAGTCTAACACCTTTAGAATCTATTCCCACACATGTTCCTCAGCTTTCTACTGACATATGTCAACAAAGCCTTGGAATTCTTTCAATATATGGGCTATTTCCTCTTTATAGAGTGTGCCTGTCAGCTTGGAGCATGTGAGATTTGGCCCTAGTTATGTGTCTGTTGGCAACCATTGTAGTGAATCTTTAGGCAGGTGGTATGTCTTTCTTTGAAGGCACCTTCTCCTGGGGAGATTATCAGGAGGCTTTCAAAGACAAGGAAGGTGAGGGATAGTCTCCTCAGACCCCGGAGAGCAAACTACTCTCACCAACAAGGGAGTGTCAATGTGAGTTAGGGGGTTGACTTTGTCAATTTCATCTGAGTCCAGAAAGATATTCAGACAATCCATATTTCTACTGCTCAGAATTTATCTCCAAAAGCAACCATATTAGGCAGAGTTTATTAGGGAAAAGGTACTAATGGTTTAAATGTCCTTCAGTGCAAACTGGTTAAGTAAATGATGGCTTATTCACACAGTAGAAAACTATGATCTAGGCCAGAGACAAGGATAGCTTAAACTATATAAATGCTGTGGTGATGAGGAAAGTGGGTAGATTGTAGAACTAGGTTAAAAATAGCAGAGTTTATATAACTTTGCAATTAAAAAGTGATACTGGGACCCTTGGGAAGTACAGGGAATCTGACAAAATACCAACAACTTGACCTTGGCTGCAGCCTTTTAAACCTGTAGTGAAAAGAAGGATGAAAAAAAGGAAGTGGAGGAGGAAGAGGAGGGGAACTTAAAACCCAGCGACAGTTTCAGGCAAAAATGGCACTGCTGGACATGCTTTCTCCCTGCATGGAGAGACCATGCAATGCTTCAAGATTTTGAAATATCATTTCTAAAAAATACATGGTACCTCCCAACTTGATATCTCCATTCTCCATGCTGGGAGGTACTAACAGGAAAACCTGGGTAACCCGGGAGGCTAACAGTAGGATTCCCTGGGTCTGTGCTGAGGGCAAGCCAAGTTTGGAACTTCTGCTGGCACACTCACAGCCAAGAAATTCTTTTTCCCTCCAGGACAGGAGATAAGAAGACGCCAAGATGTCAGTGGCAGATCACAGAAGAAAAACTAATAGGTGGCAGTTTGTAGAACAAATCTCAGAAGGTTTGCCCAGCCAGTTTCTGATTGAAGTGCCCTTGGTAACAGAGTAATAAATGAGCAAAGACTCCAGAGGACAATATCATGAACATTCAGAGGGACTCTAGGGAAGCTGGGCCAGAAGAGGTGGCATTCATCACTGAGCTCCCAGGCTGTTCTCTGCAGTTCTACGGAGGTAACTGATTTGACTGCCAAGTTTCAACAACAAAAAATAAACATGAACATTCTTGACACACAATGGGAGTTTTGCTAAGTTTTTTTAATGGTCAAAATAAATGTTTTGTAACATCTCTCTAATTTTTCAGGCTAAAATTTTAGTAGTATGGCCTTTGGCAATGGTTCCATATTGTTAAAATATAAAAAGCTCTTGAATATCAAAATACAGCTTTGAAGATCTCTTACAAGTAACAGCTGTATTCTGAGTAACTATTTGCTAAAAGATTGTTGACACTTTAAGAGAATACATGTTACATGCATAGATGGCATCAATAAAATTACTGAACAAATAAAAAATAATAGCATACATGAAAGATATCAACTTAATCTACAGACAGTTCCTGTAGGGATCCACTCCCAACCTGCAGATTGGGCCATTTCTCATGAAGTAGAAACTGAGGGCTTCCTTTGTCCATGCGTTAGAGCATGTTACTCAGATGAGCCGTAGCCTTGCCTGGACTCTGCACATTTCATATAGGAATTGGGGGGGCTTTCCTGGTGGCATGTGTCTGATTAGGTGCCCCAACTTTCACAAATTGTGGAGCCCACTTGCTGCTTAGCTAATTGATAAGCATGTCCATTCATACTGAGCTGGGAACGGGCTCACCAGTCCTTCAGCTATTACTGAAGGATAACTAACCTCGAAGTTGCTGATGCCAGGAAAAGCTTTTCTTCTCCAAAACAACTGTTTTTGTTTTCCTTTACAGATACACTAACAAAATTTCTGTTAAGTGATGGTGTTTTCCTACTGTGTTAAGAAAACTCAGAGCCAATTTTCTGAATCTGAGTAACTTCCAGTAATTTCAAGGAACCAACAGTACACATTTTGTGTACTCATCTCTCCAAAGTTTTGCTTTATTCCTTCCAATCTTTTCCGTTGGCTACAATTTCTAATGATGTTAGATACTGTAAGTTACTGAACTGGTACCTCTGACCCACAGGGAGAACAAGTCTCTAAGTAGACTATGTTGTAAGTTTGGTGACTCACTAGCTATTGCAGACAGCCATGAGAGAGGCCACTTCACTAGAAGCAGCTTGACCACCTCCACCCCAACATATGCTATTCCTCCAGTTCCTGGCCCATGTAATAGAAAAACTGCTAAATAGCTAGAGATCATCTTTTGAGGGAGTTCACTATTTGTTTTTTGAAAAATAGTAAGCTACTTTCCCCATAAGCTGGAGAGAGTGTGATCACTCACTCCAAAGCCAAGGGAAAGAATTGTGCTACCAGAAAGAGGACTGGAGCAGAGGACCCAGGTTGCAGATGGAGGAGGCGTGTGAGAACTGACACAGCCCTCTTTCTAGGGCTCTTGCAGCAGAATGGGCTGCTGGGGATAAAGGAGATGAGAGTGGAGCAGAGCAGAGCTTGCTGAAGGAGAGCTTGGATAGAAGTTTAGGAAAGAGCAGGAGGGAGTCTTAGGACACTTCAATGTGATAGTTTTAATAGTCAAATAGCTGAAAATATGTGAAACTGGACGGAGACACGGTGTGTGGAGCCTGCTAGCCAGCAGGGAAACAGTTTCATGTAATGGGTTTCATGTTTAATTCCAACCCCAGCAAGTTGAGACTTTCTCTAACCTAGTTATATCTATTTCTTTAGTTCAGTGGAATCCGTTGTATTTTTGTAAGACATTTTTTAAAAACAAGGAATATAAATAAGCTTTTCCATTAATTAAACTTCTTAATATTACTCTGTACTAAATTAAGGAAAGGGAAAAAAAACACATAATACAGGTGAAAGAATCGTGATCTGGAAACTTCATAGCAACACCCTCTACAGCAGAACTTTCAATGCATTTTCCATCTTTCAGCCTCCAGTTCCAAATACAGCTCAAGAGTATGGCATGTTTCAGGAGCTGTGATTTACCCAAATCAGATTCCAGAAAATTTAATACTTTAAAATTATTATTTTTTGGCCCAGCAACTTTCTTTCTAGAAATGTATTGTGAGGGCTAATCAAATATCTGCCCAGAGATTTTCAGTCCCAACTCCACTTCACATACCTATTTGAAAATTCCCTTCTGTCTTTGATCTTTCTCCTCCCTCAGGAAAAGTCATGATTCTGTTTGCCCTCCATGCAGGCTCCCAGCTCTACTCAGTGAGCCTGGCAGAAATCTTCAAAATTCTACAGATTTCAAAAGGGGTCTTTTCAGTCCCCATCAGAATTTTCACAGTAGAACATCTTCATGAAAAGGGAAGGGTGCAGAATTTTTCTCTTTGTAATGTTAATCATAATATAAACTGTTAATTTCTTAAGCTTTCAATTTATCAAACATAGGCCTAAGAAATTTCTATGCACAGTTTATAGGCAAAACAATCCAGGTAGGAAGGTGAAGCCAAGAAATAGTCTAACAGCAGGATTCCACCTATTAACCAGGGCATCATTCTTGGCTACTCTTACTAGGTTTTCTTGGAATAAGTTTGATCCTTTTCAGCCATCAAAGTTGTTATTATTCTTCTGTTCGCCAAAAGATCTCTTCCCACCATGGTTGGAGAAAAAAGAAAAAGAAGGCGATGAGAGGGAGATAAAAATGTCCTCCTACCACTCAAGAATATTAATCATGGCACAATTTAAAATAGAGAAAACTGCAAATAATCCTAAGGATTGATTAAATATATTATAATACATCCTTTGTGTTGTATGAAATCATTAAAAAATGTTTTAAAATAAAATGTGTATTTGATGACATAGAAAATGCTCCACTGAGCTGTTTTTAGAAAGTGAAGGTACAATCCATGCAGGATGATAAAAAATATATGTATCATATGCACATATAAAAGCCTTGAGGGTATATGATTCAAAATATTTTAAATAGCTCTCTCTGGTGGTGAAGTTGGGGTGATTTTTATTTTCTCCTCTTTGCTTTTCTGGGTTATCCAAATTTTTACAACATGCAATGCAGTGTGGGCAAAGGAAAAAAGCCCATACTTAAAAATAAAAGATTTAACATAAACATCTTTACACAATGTCATAAAATCCATGCAATCCCATGAATCAGGCTGAGCTCCAGAAGCTACTAAAACAAGTTGAATGACTCTCACAGATATAAATGAACTTATACCACCAGATAATAAAACATACCTGACACTCTAATGTCATATTATGCCCATGTAAAAATTGATAGTGGAACCAAATAACCTAGAAATAGAATCTAATACATATTTATACTCAAACAGAACTTAGTATATGATAAATATGTCATGACTAATCATTGAGTAAGAGGAAAAGTTATTCAATAAATGGTATTAAAATAGGGAGTTAACTATTTTAGGAGGAAGATAAATCACTACCTTACAAAATACAATGATACATATTTTACATAGATTAAATTTTTAAATTAAAAGCTATACTCAAGAGACCTACAAGAGATAAGAAATACAAATAAATTTGTGATCCAGGATTTAGAACACCCTTCTAATCAATGATAAACAAAGAAAATAAACCAGAGAAACCAATTTCCCTACATTTCTGTATATCACTTCCTCACCTCAGAAACTACCATCAATAAAATGTTAAAGACAAGCTAAAGCCAACAGCTGAAACATATATGACAAAAGGTTAAAATTCTTAATATAACTCTATCCTAGAAGTCACTATGAGAAGAGAATTTTTTTTAATTAGTGGGACATGACCAAGCTTTAAGCTCCATTAGGGCGGGAACCATGTCTCTCATTAGTTGGTGACTATTACACCTTCTGTGAAGTGCTTCACACATAAGGGGCACTCAATAAATGTTGATTTAATAAAAGAATGATTACTTACAAAAGAATAAATAGAAACAACCATTAAAAAGCTTATATTTTAAAAAGTCAGGCCAGGCATGGTGGCTCATGCCTGTAATCCCAGCACTCTGAGAATCCCAGGTGAGTGGATCACCTGAGCTCAGGAGTTAAGAGACCATCCTGAGCAAGAGTGAGACCTTGTGTCAAAAAAAAAAAAAAAACAGCTGGGCATTGCGGCAGGTGCAAAAAATAGCCGGGCGTTGTGGCAGGCACCTGTAGTCCCAGCTACTTGGGAGCCTGAGACAAGAGGATCTCTTGTGCCTAGGAGTTTGAGGTTTCTGTGAGCTATGACACCAGGACACTCTACCAAGGGCAACCAAGTGAGACTCTGTCTCAAAAAAATAAATAAATAAAAATAAATTTTTAAAATTCCACAATCACTAGTAATCATAGAAATGCAAGATTAAACAAAGATAAAATTGTATTCTATCAACTGGGCAAATATATTTTTTAAATAATATTTACTTCTGCTCAGTATGTGATGAAATAAGTACTCTCATTCAACAACCTAATTGCTAAATATAGGCAATTGGTTAAATAATTATGTACATGTTATAGAATATCATGAAAATGTTAATATTTTGAATATTTAACTATATAGAAAATTCAATTTAATTTAAACATTAAGTGTATTAAAAATAAGTTCAAAGGATAAACTCTTTAAAATTTCACACAAATGTTATGGACACCCTGTATATGTATATATTTTTTTATGTGGGTATTTGCATATTAAAAAATAATACATGCATGCATTTACGTTTACTTGGATAATGAGAGATGCTTTTCAATGTCTTTAACAAAACATATAAAAATGGCAAATGAGCACATAAAAAGATGTTCAAGAATGTTAGTCATTAGGGTAATATAAAGTATTAAGAAAACTACAGGCTGGGCGGCGCCTGTGGCTCAGTCTGTAAGGTGCCGGCACCATATACCAAGGGTGGCAGGTTCAAACCCGGCCCCGGCCAAACTGCAACCAAAAAATAGCCGGGCGTTGTGGCAGGCACCTGTAGTCCCAGCTACTGGGGAGGCTGAGGCAGGAGAATCACTTAAGCCCAGGAGTTGGAGGCTGCTGTGAGCTGTGTGAGGCCACGGCACTCTACCAAGGGCCATAAAGAGAGACTCTGTCTCTACAAAAAAAAGAAAAGAAAACTACAGGCTAGGTGCAATAATGGCTCCTACCTGTACTCCTAGCACTTTGGGAAGCTGAGTCAAGAGGATCACTTGAGATCAGGAGTTTAAGACCAGCCTGGGCAACATAGTAAAACCCTGTCCCTTGAAATTTTTTAAAAATAGCCGGGCATTGTGGCGGGCACCTGTGGTCCCAGCTCTGGGGAAGGCTGAGGCAAGAGAATCACCTAAGCCCAGGAGCTGGAGGTTGCTGTGAGCTGTGATGGCATAGCACTCTACCAAGGACAATAAAGTGAGACTCTGTCTCTACAAAAAAAAAAAAAAAATCGCTGGGAGTGGTGACATGAAGCTATAGTCCCAGTTACTTGGGAGGCTAAGGCAGAAGGATTACTTGAGCCCAAGAGGTTGAGGTTGCTGTGAGCTATGATCCCACCATTGCACTTCATCCTGGTCAATAGAGCAATACCTTGTATCAAAAAAAAAAAAAAAAAGGCAAAATCACAATGAGACACTACTAAACACTCACTAGAATGACTAAAATTAAAAAGACTGACCATACCAAGTGTTTTCAAGGATGTAGAGCAACTGGAAATTTCATACACTACTGGTTGAAGTGCAAAATGGTTCAACCTCTTTGGGAGAGTTTCTCAAAAAGTAAACATGTACCTACCTTATGACCCAGCCATTCTACTCCTGTATACTCCTATATATCCTATATCCAAGAGAAATGAAAGTATATCCCCACACAAGACATACATGAGCATTCATAGCAGCTTTACCTGTAGTAGTCAAAAACTGGAGACAAGCTACATGTGCATCAGTAGGTAAATGGATAAATCCTGTGGTATATGCTCATAATTCCAAAACTCCAGGAAGCAGCAGGGGTCAGTTTATATACTACAGAGTTTGATATTTGTACCCTATTTTGGTGGGCACTGAGGGATAGCAAGGAAAGGCTGACCTTGACAGCAGCAAAAGGCAGCCTCTAAAATCAATGCACTGCCACTCCACTCAGCTCTGGAATGCACGAAAAACTCTTTGTTAACCTCTTGGAATAATACTACCCTTTGCAGACAGTGCTTTTTGTTTATTTTACTTTCACTATCCAAGTGTTGCCTACAGATACAGCACAAGCTATAAACTTAATGACTTTGAATCAATTCATCTTTGAATTCTGCCTCCAAAAAATACCACAGACCTGTCAAAGAAAAGAGAGACCCCTCACAAAGAGAGGAGAGAAATGTGTGCTTCCCATTTCTACACGCCCCTGACATGGTAGATGCTGAACCATGGAAGACGGTTGTGAGCCATCTGCAGACCTCTGCCCCTTGGATCCAGGGAGCCCTCTCATTTATATCTGTATATTCCTAGATACTGTCACTATCCTATCTTGATGTATGTCAGAGAGGCAAGGCAATACACTGACCTCAAGGTAACTAAAAGGCCAATTGGAATTTTTAAGATGTGGATTTTTTTTCTCGTTCAATCAAACACCCAGGACAAAAGTTAGCCTCATCTCTCAATGAATCATTTCACCAAACTGTGTTAGCCTCAACAATTTTAAAATTTGTTTTAATAACTGCCTATCTCAAAGTGTGAGAGACTGGGGACTCAATATCCTCTTGTCTCTCTTCCACTCCTCATAATTCTATCAGAGTATTCAAAGAGTTCACTGACCCAAGCAGCAATCAGAATTAGCAGCTTCACTAATGGCTGACATTTAATCTTCTCTAAAAACAAAAATAAAAACACAGCTCTAAGGCCAAGATTGAACTTGATAGCCTATAGTCAGGGTTCCCCGACCCATCCTGTCAGGGGCCAGTGAAGAAACAGGTCCCATGCAGTCTACTTACCTCATGGAGAAAGGCAGTGCTAACTACCTCTCCTTTCTTAAGATTTATAAGACAAGGCAGAACATGGTGGCTCAAGCCTGTAATCCCAGCACTCTGGAAGGCCAAGGCAGAAGGATCACTTGAGCCCAGGAGTTTGTGGTTGCTGTGAACTAGGATGATACCATGGCACGTTAGCCTGGGCAACAGGGTGAGAGTCTGTCTCACCAAAAAAAAAAATTATAAAATATTTATAGGGCAAGCAGAGAAAGAGTCAGAGTCTCACTTTGGAGGCATAATAATTGCCCATCATGTTGTACATGGCGTAGTAGATTTACACTCACCAATTAGCCATATAACTTCTTTTGAAGAGGATAAGCAAAACATGGTCAGAGAAATAAGAAATGTTCGCTCTAGAATTACCCAGAACTAAAGTAATTCCATGAATGACTGAGGCCCACTAGAATTAAATAGCCTGACATATAAATCTTAAAGACCACAGTTTACTACAGAGCTCCAAGAATACATTTTCATCAAGTTTTCATAAAGAACATCAAGCCAACAAGACATGAGGGGAGGAAGAATGTGCAAGTCTCCTCAGTTTCTGATAGGAGATGTGCTCAGACCAGTGACAATGGTGTTCCACCTGTCTGAGGGGAGAGTTTGCGAGGCTGCAGGAAGGCTTGTTACCATGCAACTCAGAATAATTGCTTTGTATGTCTGCCAACACTGATATCAGTGAGCCACATCAGCTGCCTCTACCATCCAGTTCTTCATGTGCTCACTTACAATCCCACTTACAATCCCGTTGACACCACCTTGCTTTAGTGTCCAGAGACATTACAATAATAGGTGGGCTGTCAAATGACAATTGTGACATGACCAGTCTGGGTACTTACCCAAAAAGGTATCTATAAGGACTAAGAAAAATTGAGAATAGTAGACTTTGTGAGGGGCACAACTATAACAGGGATCTTACCTAACAAACTCAAACATTGTAGCTAATCACATGCCCACATTAATTCGAATTTAAAAAAGAAACGGTAGGCTTAGCCCCTTCACTATTAGCTCCACATTAAATATGAAAGACATCAAGGCAGAGAGTGGTTTCATAATTGCCCAACATCACAACTAATGGGTTGTAGAGTCAAAAAATGAACCATGTATTTAACTACATAGTTTATGCTCTTAAAAATTGCACTGTGCTATATTGCAAAACTACCTATATATGTTTTTAAGGAAAAATATACTACTTGGAACAAACCGAAGAATGAACTATGGTTAGAAAAACAAAATTAGTCTCCACTCAAAGCCACAAACTTAGAATTAATAAGAGGCTGAGTCACCATCTTGTCCAACATCCAATCCAGAGGATAAATCCCTCTACAGAACCTCCCATACATCATACATCTCCTAGTGTTGCCACAAATACCAAAACAAATAAGAGGGAGAATTCACTGAGCACACTCAGTGTACAACTCTCCTAAGAGCTCTGGGTAAGGCGTCACATTTAGTCCCTATCAGGTAAGAAACGGAAACTTTGTTTTACAGATAGAAAAATTAAAGCTGAAAGAGCAAGTGATTTGCCTGGAATTGCGTACCTTGTAAGTAGCAGACTCAAGATTGCCTATGGAAAGGGGTCTAGGAGTTAGGGTGTAAGGCCTTGCCAGGGAGGAAGAGGATGCTGTCCTCTGGAGCCCACCAGCCAGGCACTCGGGCTCAGCAGGACTGCAACTGAAATTCTCCAGACTATCCATTTATTCTTTCTGTGAGCTTCCTCTTCACCCCCTCTCTTATTTAATCTGTATGTTTTATCTTTCACTCATTCAACAGATACTTAATGAGCACCCAGTAGGAGCCAGAGACTGATGTTGGCACTAAAGATAAAATGAACAAAATGGAAATTCTTCCTCTTATGGAGCCTGTAGATTCTTGGGGACAGGATGAGAAGTGTGTGTGTGTGTGTGTGTGTGTGTGTGTGTGTTTGTGTGTGTGTGTGTGTGTTAAACCTGGTCTAATTAGGGGGAAAACATCAAATTCAATAGAGAAAAATTCTACAAAACAGTGTGTGTGTGATATAAAGCAAGAGATCCATATCGAAATATCTATCCATAGATAATACAGATAGAGATTTAAAATAGATTTAAAAATAGAAATATTTGGAGATAAATAAATATATAGAAAGATTTAGAGATATATAAATATAAATATGTGGACACATACACACATACATGTATGTAGAGGGAGGAGAAAAGGGTTTGATGATAAGTGTCTATAAGAACATAAAGCGGAGCAAGAGGGGTCGACAGTGCTGAGAATAGGGAGGAGGATGAAATTTTATGTCAATTATTAAAGAGTGACCCTTAAGCAGAGATATTTAGCTATTTCATGCCCTCTTGGATCTTTATGTCAGGAAAGGGATTGGGTCAATATGTGTCATCTTAACATCCGAGAAGAAATGCCTACATGTCTTCATTCATTCAGCTTGGAGTGAGTGAGGTGGTGATTTCATTATGTGACACCTGTTGGAGACAGACACAAAGATGAGGAATAGCAATTAGTTGTCATAAGTCAGGTTCCCTGAGAAACAGACTCTTAAACTGAGATTTGCATGCGGGAAAATTTTATTTAGGACAGCTCCTAGAAACAATACCTGGAAGAGAGTGAGGGAAGCAGTGTGAGGGAGGGAGCTACATCAACTTGTCTTATAGGAAGTTCTAGGTCTATGATGGCCAAACAGGCAACAGGAGGACAGGCATGAGGTACAGGCTGCATCCAAGGATAAGAGAACTGTGGCCAGGCTGCCCCTTTCAGCCCAGGGCAAATGAAAATGGAACTAAGCTGTGAACCAGTAACAGCCAACGTTCCCAGCCACTGCAATATCTTGGTCCCCAAGGGAGGATCCAACAAACTGACTTTGTCCAGTGCTTTCTCAGTGAGTAATAGCAGAAGATAATTAAGAACATATTGGGTCAGAGCATCTGGGTTCAAATCTTGTCTTCACCAATCATTAGCCATAAAACTGTGGACAAGTTACTTAATCTCTCTGTCCCCAGTTCCCTCGTCTTTAAAATTAAGGTAGTAATGGTATCTATTTGCTAGGGCAGTTCTGAAGACTAAATGAGCTGGTACATGTAAAATGCTTAGAAAAGCTTCTGACTTACCATGGTAAGCATGGAACAAATCATAAGTAGGATGTAATTTTCTCTTCTTGTTCTCAGAACACCCCCTGTGGATAATACTATTTCTTTTACTATCTCCTTTCTAACAAATGAGTTTGGATAGCTCACTAAAGGCACCATACGTGTACTTGTCTGTGCCTTAGATGGGGCTGGCCTGATCCCCTCAGCTCCATGGATGGGCGTATGACAATCCAGTCAGGGCCAAAGGAGCACATCCCCAGATCCAGGAATAAGCCTCTGACCTAAACTAAGCCAATGAAACCCTTTCCTGGGGACTTTCATGCTCTTTTTCCTTGAAAATACTAGCTCTAAAGATTATACAAAGATTCTAAAGTGTGTAGGAATCACCTTTTTTATAATGTGAAGAGGACTGTTTTCTAAAAATGAATTTAACCCAAAAGAAACAAAGCCAGCATGCTAAGAGGCAGATTCTGAATGCCTGTGATTGGGTTCCTGGATCTGTAGTGCCTAAAACCAGGATTCAGGGTTTTGTAGTAATACGAATCAAAAAATTCCTTTTTCAAATTAAGTTAGAGTTCCTAATTCAAATTAGAGTTGGGTTATTTTCACTGGCAAAGCTTATGTAGACCAGCACAGCAGAGCCAGCCAGGATTCAACTCCGAATACGGACATGAGCAAAACCCTGGAGAATCTGAGGCTGGCATCCTGACATAAGAGACAACAAGCAGCCCATAACTCCTAATATGATGTGAGGAGATGTCATGTTGCCTTTGAGGCCTTCCTCCCCATAAGCCTGGTCTAAGTAGGGGGAAGACATCAAACTCAATAGAGAAGAATTCTACAAAACACCTGACTGATAACTCTTCAAAAACTGTCAAGGTCATCAGACATGAGAAAGGTCTGAGAGGGCGGAGCCTGAGGCTCAGTAAGTAGGGCACCAGCCTCATATACAAAGGGTGATGGGTTTGAAACCGGCCCTGGCCAAAATGCAACAAAAAATAGCTAGGTGTTGTGGTGGGCACCTATAATCCCCAGCTACTTGGGAGGCTGAGGCAAGAGAATCACCTAAACCCAGGAGCTGAAGGTTGCTGTGAGCTGTGATGCCCCAACACTCTATCGAGGGCAACAAAGTGAGACTCTGTTTCTAAAAAAAAAGAGAGAGAAAGTTCTGAGAAACTGTCACAGCCAAGAGAAGACCGAACAGACCTGAGTAAATGGGAAAAGAATATTATGGAATAACTAATAAAATCAAAATTTTAAAATGAAGTTTAGTTAATTTTTTTAAAGAGGAAGAGGGAGAATAATCTCTAGCTTCTCTTCCAGTTGGTGTCTGCTCCAAGAGTTCAGTGATCTGGTGGCAAAGGAGAACTCCCTCAGATCTAGAAACTGGAGCTGAAACTTCCCCCTGATTACATTTTTATCACAAGGCCTCTTGCATTCATTCAGTGCACAGGGCTCTCTGTAAGGAAACTGCCCCCAACCTTTTTTGGTACCAGTAACTGGTTTCATGGGAGACAATTTTTCCATGGACAGGACTGGCAGAGGGGACATTTGATTTTCATAAGGAGCATGCAACCTAAATCCTTCACATGTGCAGTTTACAGTAGGGTTCTTGCTCCTATGAGGATCCAGTGCTGCCCCTGATCTGATAGGAGGCGGAGCTCAGGCGGTGACGCCAGGCATGGGGAGAGGCTATAGGTACAGGTGAAGCTTCCCCACTCATCCACTCTCACCTCCTGCTGTGCAGTCTGGTTCCTAACAGGCCACAGACCCATTCTGGTCCACAGCGTGGGGGTTGGGATGGCCTCTCTAGAGTACCTTTGCTGAAACCGTTTAGACTATGGCTGTGTCCTCAAGGAATTCAAAATCTGGGGGGCATCAGAGAGAGGAAGTGGAAATCTTCTCTCTATTAGAGGCTTTCAGGCCCACTGCCTCCCTAGCAGAGTTATCCTAGGGCTAAGTCAGTCCTTAGCCAGAAAGACCCTGTACTTCAGGCAGCTGGGTCACTACAATAGAAAGGAAGAAGGGAGCAAAGGGAGCTGGCTTCAGGTGGCTGGCCTTGAGAAATGACCAGAATGTAAAAAGACATCCAGATCTACAATCACTTATCCTAAATCAATGAGTCAGGTACACCTCCAGAATTTAGGATTCTTTGAAATTTCAGAAGGTACATTGCTGAGAGCTCCAGCAGGGTCTTATGTTCAGGCTTCTTTCAGCCACATAGTAATTATCAGTGTTTTGGAGACAGTTAGTCTGGATTCGCTCCTTTTCCTGGCCTACTTCTCTCCTAACCCCCTCCACATTTTACTCAGTGGTTCTCAGACTTGAGCTTGCATCACTCTAGCCAGGAGGACTTATTGAAACACAGACTACTGATCCCTCCTCCCAAAGATTCTGATTCAGTAGGTGTGGGTGGGGCCTGAGAACTGCGTCTCTAATAAGTTCCCAGGTGAGGCCAATCCCAGGACCGCGTGCTAGGGCCTGCTGCATTTCTTGATGGCACTTCTTTATCTCACATGCAAGACAATAAACACTCAAACACATTTTTCATCTTTATAAAAACGATCTCCCAAATGGCCCCAGTATGTATTTGATGACTCACAGCTGCCTGCTTGTTCAATGACACACATTGAGATTGAAAGCCACCTGGGCATTTGTGAAAAGCTTGGTTGCCACGGATTTTACGATGTCACCCTGAGAATCCCAAGGTGGGCCCTTCACAGTGGTATAAGAACCCAAAACAGCAACATAAAAAGGGGGAAGTTAATTTTTACCTTAAATTTATTTTTATCTCTGAATTGAAGTTTCCATTCCCAAACCACTGTATCATGTTGCAATGTAAAAAAAAAAAAAGTTTTACAAAAAATGACTTTTTAAAAGTAATTAGACATGCAAAGTGCTATTCTCTTTTTAAACATATGACTATCAGTCAACATGGAAACCCCAGTGGACACAGATTCTCTTCTTTCAGGAATCAGGGAAGTTGTGCAAATTCTCATCAGTTGATTTTCTTAATTTCTCTACTTCACAGGCCAGCAATCTACTTACAGACCACGATATCTCTTTTTACACCCATACATATTTTTTCAACTCTATCCCTCCATCCTTATCTTCTTCCTCAATCTTACCCACTGAGTTTAGGAAAATCTCTTCTTACTCCCTGTTTCAAATTTGAGGGAGAAATTGCTTTATTTGGTAAGTGAAAGCTAATACAGATCTACTAAATGTGTAAGCTACACATTTTTAGATTAAATTAGACACAAGAGTCACTACAACTCCAACATCCTAAATTCTTAGAGTCCTTCAAGCTTTACAACACTGCATTCACCCACTAAACATGTTAGTGAAAACTAAAAATATTCTTCTATTAAATGTTTTTTATCTCCTTTATAACTTTTATTGTTCCACCACCATTCTTCTTTCTTCATCTACAGATTCTATTATTTCATCTACATCATAGATGTGATTGATTATAGGGGGTTGATCTGGAAACACATTCTTGATTTGTAATATTGTAAATAAGAAACATGCTTTTTGCCTCAATAGAGACTTACCAGCTGGTCTCCTTCTTGGTCAAAGACTAAATGTACTTCTAAATCCCTTTAAACACATAATGCATATTTAACAATGGAGATCTTTAATGAATATATCCTAGTTAACTCACAGATTATCAATTGAACTGTGTAATTATTATTTACTTTGGGAAAAGATTCTTGGCTTTTCAAAAAATTAACCATGTTTCCTTTAAATAGTCACATGTAAAGGTATATTTTGACTCACACACATGTTCATACACATAGCTATTGCTGAAAGTAAATGTAAAAATACAACAGAAATGAAAGAGAAATATCATCACTCCTATTTTAGGCCTCCAGACTCTGCCTCATTAGATTGACTCCCATTTTGGAAAGCATGTGCTATTCCATGTGGATGTTAGATTGAACATGACCAGATGCTGCTTTATGTCCTTCCCACAGCCCTCAACAAGTAGCCAGGTAAAAATCTAGGGCTAGGGATCACTGGTAATGCCTTTTACATGGGGTTTACATGAAGCCTAAAAAGCAAAGTAACCCTCTGCCATTCATCCTTAGGGGCAAGAGATGTGTCTCAGGAATCTCTGCCCCAGTAGAACTTGTTCTAAGCTTAGAATCTGTTCCTGCCCCATCCCTCAGCTCAGGGCCCTGTCTCTAATCTTAATCTTAGATACTAAGGATGGGACCTGCAAATAGATTTCATCACATTCTCTCCATCTGTTCATATTCCTTAATGACCTTTTAAAAACAAAATCCAGTCTTGTCCCTACAAAGGTTGGTAGGTATTTAACCCTTTGGTAGGTTGGTATTTAACCCTTTCTTAGAAGTATGTAACCCCCATGTTCAGGCTTGCTGGCTCTGCGGAAATAAGAGAAGAATTGTATAACTCGCTCATCACCTGAGAACACTACTGGCCTGGCCGAGGGTACATTTTCCTCAAACAGACACCACTGTGCCTGAAATTGTGCCATCAGTAATGGAGGGATCATGTATTTTATCAGTGCCTACTATGTGGCAGATGTTTGCTAGGCTAGCTATGAAGATTGCTAAGCCAGTTTGCAACTTCAGGTGTCTCAGTGTCTAGCAGAGGGGGTTAATTATTGTTCTTTCTCTGTTGCCCTGCTAATATGCAACTACTTGTGAGTATAATTAATAACACAGCACAACTATTAATTTGTACATCAATTCTTTCCTCACAATCCCAAAGTGTATCTGTGGGAAAAGACACTCTTTAAATTTATTTTTTTTTCAATCCAATTGTTTTATTTTACTTGTTAATTTAAAAATATTAAGGGGATATAAATGTTTTTGTCACGTGGATGAATTGTATAATGCTGAAGTCAGGGCTTTTAATGAGATCATCACCAGAATAGTGTATGTTGTACCTGATAGATACGTTTTTATCCCTCTCTTCCCTCCCATCCTCCCCTTCTTAGTTTCTAATGTCCGTTTCAAGACTTTGACTGTGTACCCCTCATTTAGCTCTCACTTCTTAGTGAGAATGTGGCGTACGTTTTTTCATTCCTGGGATACTTCACTTAGATAATGTTCTCCAGTTCCATCCAAGTTGCTGCAACAGACATTATTTCATTCCCTTTTATGGCTAAGAAAATTGTTAACGAAAAAATTCTCACAAACCACTTAAATAAGTACAATGCCCCCACACACGCTAGTTTGAGAAAAACTCAACCCTCTCACTCTAAAAACTCACTTTGTTACGACCGACCGTCCCCCTTCTATGACCAAGAAGAGCCACCCATCCGCCGTTACTTTAAGGCAGCAGTAGATGGCGCCAGAAAGCCGCCGCTTAGCAGCAGCCGCGCACGCGCTGGGTTCACAGCGGGGCCTCCCTCCGGGAGAGACCAAGCTTCACATACCAAGCCCGGAATCGGTCTTCCCGGGTGTTATTGTCCTCAGAGAAGAGCTGGAGAAGTAAAAACAAACTGCTATTCTAACAAGAGAAGGGCCCACCATTGTGATTGTCAAAAGTGTGGTTTAGAGCGCAGGCCGAGCCCTGAGGAGTCCAGGCAACGTCGCGACTTTCCCCAGCGAGGAACCTCAAGCAACTCTTGAGTTCTCGTTTCCTCTGCTGCTAATCCGAGTCCAAATTTCATCCAGCTCCCAGAGAGAAAAGTGAGGACCAAATGCCACAGCGGATTTGAAAGGCTTTTGCGAACCATGATGGGTTATTTACTAATTGCCACAGGCGCACGTTTCCCTCTGAGGCCAGATGCATCCAGGCCGCCCCAAGGTGAGGAGGAAAAGCATTTTCTCTGCGAAAGTACAGGCTGCTCTGCCCTGGGATGTGGTGTCTCCGTCATGCTTGGCAGGGTACAGCGAGGGAACAGAAGTGCCATTCAGGTCTGCACACCAGAGATCTGCCCACCCAGCTCTCCGTTTAACATATGACCCTGACTCCATGCCAGGCTCAGGAGACACCCAGGGGCACGCAGTCCCTGTCCTCTCAGCAAACTCCCTGGGAAACCAAAATCTGAGCAAAATGGTGATGAGTGAAAGGAGTCTCTAACGTTCCTCTGTTCTTTCCTATCCTGCTTTCAACTTACCCTGCCCAGATAATCCCGCCAATTGTACCGGGGCAGCTCTGTCACATAGGAAGATGAACAGGAAAAGGAAGAGGTGGCTTCACAGGCTGCCCTTCCAGAAACATCAATAATGTAAATGAGAATTGTGGTGAAAGCATGCTATTTCACTATTTCTTTGGGAACCCAAAGAAAAGAATCCCTAAGGGTCAAATGTAAGCCCTGTAGGGAGAGAGCTTTGAAGTCTGCTCATCAGAAAGCCATCTCTCACAGGTTTTAACAGGAGCCCAGACAGCGTTTCCCCTTGCTGCCTTCTGCTTTCTTTCCTCGAATACGTACAACAGACCACACTCTGAAACGTACACACTGTGCTCTCCCCTCTAGCCTCCCCAGCAGCCTCTCTTTCAAATTTTCTGACCCTTAACTCAGTGTTGAAGTCTTCCCTGTGTAAGTACAGGTTCAGGTACTCGACAGGAAATCAAGCTAGCCACAATGCAAGGACCAGCACATAACAATAATACTTGAACTTTTGTGCCATTTTACAACTGACAAAGTGCTTCCATTCAACAGGTAAAAGAAGGGAAATGACATGTAGTAAATGGACTGAGGTCCCAGAGCTAATCAGGAGCAGGATTCAGACTTAAACACAGACCAATGTCCCAGTGGTCCAAGGACCATTACCTTCTAACACTAAGAGCTTTCTGGAAGCTGTGGAAAAGGAGCCTGAAGAACAGAAAGATACTGCCATAAAATGCCCTACTGACCCCAGCTACTCCTCCAGGCCCTCAGACTCTCCATATGTGACACTCCAACCAGCAGTGGCAATCTCACTCCTGGGGGTGGGGGGAGCAGGAAATCGAGTATAGACGTCCCATCTTGGACCCTGACTACTGCTCCCTCCTGGATTCCTCTAAATATTTAAGACAAATTGCACCCTAGGCTGAGCAAGACCCAGGGAAACCTCCTCATATCCCAGCTTCAACCTTGGACCTTGAATGTCTTGGAAGAAAACCTGAGATAGAAGAGAAAAGAAGAGCTCTAGGAAGCAAAAGTATCAGGTCCAAAACCACATTTTTGTTCCCAAATTATTTAATCCTCCCTGAGGACACATTGTGTGGAAAGTGCATTCTAGGCTACGGTGTGAGGAAGGAAGCCACCACACATCCAATGTCCATTTTCCCATTAGACCGTTCTTACAGGGCTTCCTCTTTGGCCCATTTCAGAGCTTCAGAGCTGCTGTTCTTCCTTGAGTTGGCCCCTTCTTTCCCTGTCTCTCTCTTTCCCTCTCCGATATCTATCTACCCCTCTCTCTCTCTCTCTCTATCTATCTATCTATCTCTCAGCCTTACTGGAGCTGACAGTCCTTCCCTACTGGGGACAGCCTGAAGCCATGGGAGAGATTTCCTGCCCCAAACTCCTTTCTGCTCTGAAAGTTTTCAACATGGGGAAGGAGGTAACCTGTGACAGAGAAGAATTAAAAAGAGCTACTAAGAAGGGCCACTCATCTTCTGGGGGTAGGGCAGATCCCTAGCATCTCAAAACCTCTCTCCCACATCTACATGAACGCATTTGTCTGAGAGATGAGCGAGTGGCCGGGCTACTCCAGGGTACACTATTCCCCATGCTCCCCTCTGTGTTATATCCCTGAAATCAATTCTTATAATTTTATGTTGCCTCGGCATTCACTTTGAATATAAATTTACTTAGTCACCTTTGACACCGTTTTCACACAACCCTCCCCACCCCCAGCCAGTTCTTCAATGTGATTGATCCACATCTTTATTCAACTTCCTCCCAGTGAACACTTTCCCATGGGACAGCTAGATACAACTTATGAACTGGCCTGTGCTGGTCCCTGCTGACCCCTACACCCCATTTGCATGGACTAGGCAGATATGTCACAGTGACCACTTGGCAGTCATAGCATGACCTCTTACCTGCTTGCTCTAACTCAACCCACCAATTAAAACTCCCATCAGGAAGCCTGCTTGGATAATACCCTAGACCAGGGGTCCTCAAACTGCGGCCAGCAGGCCACATGAGGTGGTGTTATTGTAATTGTTCCCATTTTGTTTTTTTACTTCAAAATAAGATATGTGCAGTGTGCATAGGAATTTGTTCATAGTTTTTTGGGTTTTTTTTAAACTATAGTCCGGACCGCCAAAAGTCTGAGGGACAGTGAATTGGCCTCCTGTTTAAAAAGTTTGAGCCTGCTAGACTCAGTAAAGTCTTTGGTCCATAGATTCCCTCCCTCTCTCTTCTCGTGCTCCCTGACCTCTGTGTGTTTGGACTCTGGGCATGCTGTGTATCCCCCCTACCTGGAAGTAATAAAATCTTTATCTTCATCGTATATCTCTCCTAATCATTGAGAGGGTACTCTTCATCTTAAAGTTACTCAATTATAACAATCCCTTACCCAGGGAAAATGTCTGCAGTCATGGGACATATCAGGAAATGTTATCAGCACAAAGGTGAGAGTGCAGGCAGCTGCTGTCCTGGGACTTAGCAGCACCTGGCCTTGAGAGATCACTCCCTTGCTTCCAGAGGCCCAGGGGCTATCTTGTATATGTGTGTAACCATGTATTTATATATATTTATATACATGTGTACCTAGAAACGTGTATATTTTATAGCATATGTTTATGTAAATATTTATAGGTACACACATACACAATCCTTCACGAATGGTACTAAGTGGAACTGCAAAAAAACAAAAACAATACTACTTCACCTCATACTTCTGTAAAAATTTCTTTCTTTTTTCTTTTTTTTTTTTTGAGACAGAGTCTCACTCTGTCACTCTGAGTAGAGTGCCTTGGCATCATAGCTCACTTCCTAATCAGATTCCAATAGGAGAAAGTAGGCACCCTCTGACCCCAGATCCTCAGGGTGTTAAATAGCAAACCAGAAAATTCCAGACTGTTGGTGTTACTGTCTGTTGTACAATTTGGCAGAATGTATGAGCAAGTCAGAATGATTTCCGGGATTTTATCCAGAGAAATGATCTAGAATTTCAAAGCTAGAAGAGAACCCAAGAATCCATGTAATTCGCCTCTTCATGACACTGATAAAGACACAGGGATTCAAGAGATAGTCTAATGCACTCATATGCCTAGGGGCACAGCTGAGGCTACCTGCTCACCTGGCTTCCAATCCAAGGAGCTTTTGTGAATATGTGACCTATCATTAAACATGCCCTTGGTTCATACTTATTTTCCTTATTATCAGAAGGAAACTTAAGACGTTTAACAGCCTGTATTTCAGTAAAAAGATCATGATGGAGAAAAAATACACTTCCTGACAAAAATTGTAACTGCCATTTCCTTTCTGGCTACACTGCTACTCCTTCCTTCTTTTTCTCCAATATGACACGCTTCCCTCCCACAATGCATAGCAGAATGCCTGAAGACAGAGCATCTCTCCAGACCACTGCCTGTGAAAACTGCCTAGAGAAAGCCAATGTCTCAGTCTGCCCCCAAATAACTTCCAAATAAAATTCAGAGCCCTGAACAAAACATGGCCCTAGTTTTGTTGACTTAAGAGATTTTATCCCAACACATCTTCTAAGCTTTATTTATCAACTCTGGATCTGCAAGTAGCTATGACAAAGCCATAAAGTCACCACCAATGTTGCCTATTAAACAATGAGCGTACAAATTTCCCAGAATTTTGCTAAAATATGAGGCTGTCTTCAAAGGAAGCCTCAATATCACACATACACACACACACACACACACTCCAAACTGAGGAATAAGCGACAGAACCATGAATTGAGTGAGAGTGAGGAAACCCAGATGCAGGCTTGGTTCTTTTGCTGATGGGCAGAAGACACTACCCAAGGGGCCTTGCTTTCCTTACCTGAAATCAAGAAAGTTGGACCAGATAATCCCTATGGCCCCTCCATCCACAAGTTTCTATGATTCTATATAATCATATAGATCTCTTTGGTATTATAAGGAGTGATGTGACTTAGGTTGATTCATCAGAAGATCAGACATGCTTCCAAGGGCCGCCTTGGCAATCCACAGAAACTCAGTGCTTGGAAAATAGTATGGAGATACCTCAAAGAACTAAAAATAGACCTACCATTCAATCCAGCAATCCTACTATCAGGTATTTACCCAAAGGATAAAAAATCCATTTTATCAAAAAGACATTTGCATTCACATGTTTATTGCAGCATAATTCACAACTACAAAGATGTGGAATCAACCCAACTGCCCATCAGTACATGAGTGGATTAATAAAATGTGGCGTATCTGTACCATGGAGTACTACTCAGCCATAAAAAGATGATGAACCTTTTGTAACAACTTGGATGGAACGGAGACCAGTCTCCTAAGTAAAGTATTAAAAGAATGGAAAAACAACCACATGTTCTCACTATTAAGTTAAAACTAATCAATCAACAATCATGTGAACATTTGGAAGTAAAACTCAATGTAAATCAAGCAGGTGAGAGAGGGCAAGAAAAGATGGGTAAAATCACACCTAACAAGTACAATGCACACTATTCGGGGAATTGGCACATTTGCGATTTTGACTCAAACTGTACAAAAGCAATTCATGTAGCCAAAACATTTGCTAAGGTTAAAAAAAGAAAACTCAATGTTGTTAAGAAAAATTAATGTTGAAAAAATAGGATCACCCAGGTTGGCATTTTCCTAGTACCCTGCTTTGGTTGGAAGAAAAGCCCCAGAATCCCAGTGGCCACAGGCTGTTATTGAGCTCGTAGGATTCTTTCTCTACAGCCCAAGTACCACCCTTCCAGCACTGTGACAAAGACCTCTTATTTTTTGTTTGTTTTTATTTCAGATTAATGTGAGAGTACAAATAATTAGGTTATAATGTTTGCATTTGTCAGGAAGAGTCCCTGTAGTTGTGTCTCCCACCCAGAAGGAGTACCATATACCCTTACAATGTGCCCATTGAGTGGGAGTGCACCAATTCCTCTCCCTCCTCCCTCCCCTCTCACTCTTTCCCCCTTCCCCCATCTTGAATCGAATTGAGTTTTTCTTTTATGTGGGCATGTATTAAATAGTCTACTGGCTTCATTGATTGAAGTACATTGGATTGAGTACGTTGGATTGAGTACATTGAGTACATTGGATACTTACTTTTCCATTCTTATGATATTTTACTAAAGAGAATGTTCTCCAACTCTATCCAAGTTAATACAAAAGATGAAAAGTCTCCATCTTTTTATGGCTGAATAGTATTCCACGGTGTTCATATACCACAGTTTATTAATCGATTCCTGGGTTGATGGGCATTTAGGTTGTTTCCACATCTTGGGCGATTGTAAATTGAGCTGCGACAATCTAGTGCAAATGTCCTTATGATAAAATAAATTTTTTTTCTTCTGGGTAGATGCCTACTAATGGGACTGTGGGATCAAATGCAAAGTCCATTTTGAGTTCTTTAAGAATTCTCCATACTGGGCAGCGCCTGTGGCTCAAGGAGTAGGGCACTGGTCCCATATGCCGGAGGTGGTGGGTTCAAATCCAGCCCCAGCCAAAAAAAAAAAAAAAAAAACACACACAAGAATTCGCCATACTTAAAAAATGCCTTTTCTGATACTCAGAGGGCACTCATCTGGCCCAAACCCCTACCCTCTGCTTCCCTTGGAACATTTTCTACAAACACTTAACCGCAGCCCAGCCTGGCTTATCTTAAATGAGCATCAGGTTTGGCTCCTGGTTCAGAGGCAGAAAAATAAAGAAGCAAACAACTCACTGTTACTTCATTTGTGCCTTCCTGACCAAAGCAGAAGAGGCAGAGGAGAAGGATTGAAATAGGAGGAAAGTGACACTGGAAATTCTCAGTGGAAGAATCAAAGAGGGGTGAAGTATCATCAAGGTAGTGGGTCAGAAAGCAACTGAGCAGTGGCCTCTCTACTACCCGTGTGTTAAACTATTTTGAGAATTGATGGGTGAGCTTTGTATGACAAGGTACTGATAAGTAAGTTTGTATTTGTATGTCACCTGATTTGTATGACAAGGTACACAAATGCATACAGTCAAAACATCTTAGCACTCAACACATAAACTGGCGCCTTCCAAATTAACATTCTGAGTCTTGATTTCAAGTGTGTTAAAGATGTTGAGATTAGTGTACCCCCAGAAATGGTATGAGTAGATATCTGGGATGCATTCCCTCCATGGAAAAGTTCAAAGTGGGTTGAGGGGGTAGTGCTTTGATAGGCTTTTCTCTTTCTCCTTTCGTCACACAACTTGAGCACACCAAGTGTTATGGACTGAATGTGTGTGTCCCTCTAAAATTCGTATGTTGAAGTCCTAGCCCCCAAGCCTCAATGTGTTGGAATTTTGAAGTGGGGTATTTTGGAAGGTTTAAATAGGACATGAGCATGGTGCCCCTGATGGGATTAATGCCCTTAGAAGACGATGAATCTGAGCTCTCAAAAAATAGGTCATGTGAGCACAGAGTAAGACAGCAGCTGTTACCTTGGGATAAAACCTGCCTTTCCATCACCAACGTCTTGAACTTCCTAGCCACCAGCACTGAAGAAATAAAATGTCCATTGTTTCAGCTTCATTATGGCAGCCTGAGAAAACTAAGACACCAAGATGCAGAAACCATGGTCCTTCCATTAGGTTCTTACCAAGACCTTAAGTGGGTGACTATAGTGCATGTCCTGAGCTCTTTTTTGTCGTAGGTAATCAACACCACAAAGAAGTTTCAGTAAATCCCAGGGGTCACATGTTACTGAGTAGAGTTTTCCAGATAAACAGACCTCTGCTGCTTCCTCATTGCTCTAATTTCCAACATGGACATTCCTTCACGGACCACAAGACAGAGCTGAGTTCCTCTGAGTTCCTCCAACCAGCAAGTTTTCCCCTCATGGTCTGCAGCTCACCCTTTAGCACTGACTTACATGACATCATAGACCTTTCACTTTTTTTCCCATTTCTGTTTTCCCCGAGATCAATTATAAGCACCGAAAGTACCGAGAGCCTATCTTATTTGTTTTCAAACTCAAAAAAACTTGGCACAATACTTAGTATTCAACAAGGAATCCATAAATATTTGATTGGTAGGTTGAGTGAAAAACTTTTTGCTGTCAAATAAAGAGCAACAATTTGTTACAGGTCCCACTTGTGTCACAGAAATGCCTGCCATCTTTTACAATCACGATAAAGGCTCTTCTCTTACTCAGTACCACACCTAATAGGAATAATTGCTATCTGCCTAGTACTTCAGAGCACACAAAGTGGCTACCAAAAGATTGTTCCCATCGGCTAGTTCCCACAGATCTGGGAAGTGTGATCTCCAGGTGAGAGCCTCCCAGAGCAGACGGGACCACAAAGCCCATCTCGCCAAACATTGCCTCTCTCCCCAACCCTCTTGAACACTATGTGGAATGGCCCTGGCAACCTCAAATCTGGCAAAAATTGCAGTGGTTGAAGTAAAAGAGTACTGTTTTAAAAGCTCTCTTTACTCACAGGCAGGAGTCATGAGGGAAAATCTTTATCCTGACCTAGACAAGGGAAAGATTTTTCAAAATCAGGTATGATGAGCTTCCTCACATTCGAAATTCCCTTATGATCTAGGACTACTTTGGAGAACTTTGTCACAGGAAGGTAAAGATACAGAATATATTATGGAGTGTCACCCCATATACAAGTAAAGGTAAAGGCTGTCGGAGCCATGTAGTATTACTGCTTTCTTTTATGGACAATAGAATCAAACAGCCTTTATGGGAAAAATTAGTCATAAAGGGTAATGTCCAGCCCTTAGCTAGAGGGGTATGTGCAGAAGAGAAAAAAGGTTGTCAAAATTCCTTTGTCCAAAGCTAGAAAGAAATCTCCAATCTGTTAGTACCAAAGAGTGTTTTCACTGTGCAGGCCACCCCCAATTTGCAGACTTGGGATGAGATTAGCACTTTTTTGGGGTGAGGGGGGAGAAGAGTCTCACTTTGTCATGTTCAGTAGAGTGCTGTAGCATCACAGCTCACAGCAGCCTCCAGCTCCTGGGCTAGGGCAATTCTCTTGCCTCGGCCTCTCAAGTACCTGGGACTACAGGCGCCTGCCACAATGTCCGGTTATTTTTGATTCAGTTGCCAATGCTGTTTTAGTTGGCTGGGGCCGAGTTCAAACATATCACGCTCGGAATATGGGGCCAGTGCCCACCTACTGAGCCACAGGCGCCACCCCAGATTAGCACTTTTTAAAATTAAACTAACAGAACAGATTACTTCAGAGAACTCAAACGTATTAGCAAGAAAAGAACACGTGATTCCATCTCAGGGTGAGCAAGGGACTTGAAGAGAAACTTCTCTAAAGAAGACAGATGCACGATCTACAAACACATGAAAAAAAGCTCATCATCCTTAATCATCAGAGAAATGCAAATCAAAACTACTTTGAGATACCACCTAACCCCAGTAAGAGTAGCCCACATAACAAAATCTCAAAACCAGAGATGTTGGCATGGATGTGGAGAAAAGGGCACACTTCTACACTGCCGGTGGGAATGCACACTAATACATTCCTTCTGGAAGGATGTTTGGAGAATACTTAGAGACCTAAAAATAGACCTGCCATTTAATCCTATAATTCCTTTACTAGGTTTATACCCAGAAGACCAAAAATCACAATATAACAAAGACATCTGTACCAGAATGTTTATTGCAGTCCAATTCATAATCGCTAAGTCATGGAAGAAGCCCAAGTGCCCATCGACCCACGAATGGACTAGCAAATAGTGGTACATGTATACCACGGAATATTATGCAGCCTTAAAGAAAGATGGAGACTTTACCTCTTTCATGTTTACATGGATGAGCTGGAACATATTCTTCTTAGCAAAGTATCTCAGGAATGGAAGAAAAAGTATCCAATGTACTCAGCCCTACTATGAAGCTAAATTATAGCTTTCACATGAAGGCTATAACCCAACTATAGCACAAGACTATGAGGAAAGGGCCAAGGGAGGGGAGGAGAGGGGGAGGCTAGGGTGGAGGGAGGTTAATGGGTGGGACCACACCTACGGTGCATCTTAGAATGGGTACAGGCGAAACTTACTAAAGGCGGAATACAAATGTCTACATACAATAACTAAGAAAATGCCATGAAGGCTACGTTGAACAGTTTGATGAGAATATTTCAGATTGTATATGAAACCAGCACATTGTACCCCTTGATTGCACTAATGTACACAGCTATGATTTAACAATAAAAAAGGAAAGAAATCCATAGCACTTCCCATTTAGTAAATGTAAGAATTGTGTCATTATACTTTTGAAATTTTATAAATAAAACTGTACTGGGTCTTGCTGTAAAATGCATTTTTTGCTACAGTGCTGGGGAAAAAAAGTTTGAGAAGTTTTAACCTGGCAGCCACCAGGTTGCTGATGGGACAGTACTGTCTGTACTTTCTCCTTCCCTGGGACTAGCACAATGAAAGAGCAGCTCTCTCTGGTAGCAGCTGAGCAGCTACTATAAGCCCTGGATTCTGGTCTGTGAATCATGGCTGCATCACGGCTGAGCAGGTGGGCCTCAGGTAAGTTACTCACCCACTTAGAGCCTGTTTCTTCATCATTATATAGATATATTTCATTCAGGGCATCTAGAAAACTAAAATATCACCTATAAAGTGCCCAGAATAGTGCCCAATGGATAAAGTTATTCAATAAATGGGGATTCCTGCCCAGTCCACATAACACACTTCCCACCACCTCTTCTATACAGTTTATAGGTTCAACTGTGTTTCTCTATTTTTTTAAGACAGGCTTTTTTTACTCCAAAAATACCACATAACACTCCAACTGAATCATCTCCAGAGGCAGTCACTGAATCAAAATGAGGTGAATGTATAATTTATTCAAGTTTTCAAAAATACATGTCTCAAAAAATACATAAAACAAGACTTCAATGAAGGCCTGTTCTTGTCATGGCTTGTATAAGTATAGAGGCTTAATAGAAATGCTTAAGGATCACCAAAAAATGTCAGTTTCATATTTTAAGCAATAAAATCAACTTCTGTATCTCCTCCATCTGACTGCACATTCCACATGATCAGTGGGTTTCCGTAGCATCCAGGAAGGACTCTCAATAAATATTAACTAAGGAAAGACAGACCAGGAAGAACTCCACCCTTCTTCTCTGGCTGAGCCATTTAACTGTGAAGGTCAGAGGCCTTTGCTCCTGGGGAATCCCCCACCCTCAGCTAACCCCTGGTTAGCCTGTCTCAGACTCTTAGTCAGGTGTTAAACTTTTCTAACTCTGGAAGAATTTGGGGATGTTTCCTCTCAAAACATTCTAGTACCTTGTCTATCTTTCACTGTTCAAGTATTTCCACAGAGACCCGGAACCAAATAAAGAGTTTTTCTGCCTTGAAATTTGAAAACAAAGGCTCAGTGCCTGTAGCTCAAGTGGCTAAGGCACCAGCCACATTCACCAGAGCTGGTGGGTTTGAATCCAGCCCAGACCTGCCAAACAACAATGACAACTACAACCAAAAAATAGCCAGGCATTGTGGAGGGCACCTGTAGTCCCAACTACTAGGGAGGCTGAGGCAAGAGAATGGCTTACGCCCATGAGTTGGAGGTTGCTGTAAACTGTGATGCTATAGCACTCTAACCAGGGTGACAGCTTGAGACTGTGTCTCAAAAAAAAGAAAAAAGAAAGAAAGAAAATTGAAAACACAGTTTTCTCTACTTGAACCATAGCTGTTTATTGCGATATTCCAAGGACTCTTGAACCAGAGCTATGGAACCATAGCTTGCACCATAACTATTGCAACGTTCCTCTTCCACTTTCTCTTATTCCATCTCTCCCTCCATATCTGTGCCTTCCCAAAGCCCCCCTCAACCCCATGTCTCCAATCAGAATATTTCTACATGTCTTTCTCTCTTGTTCATACTTTTCCTAAAGCACTTACTACAGTCTGATTTGTGTTAACGATTACTTTAACTGATGCCTTTCTTTCCCGGAAGACTATGAGCACGTTAGGAGCATGGATCAGGGCTTGTTTTTAATACCCCTCTTCTGTTAGGTCAGGTCCCTATTGTTGTGTCCTACACCCAGGAGGTGTGCCCTATACCCTTACATTGTGCCCATTACGTGGGAGCATACCAATTTCCCTTCCTCCTCCCCTAACAAATCCAAACATTGTAACCTCACATTAATCTGAAATTTTAACTTCACATTAATCTGAAATTTTATAAAAAAAAAAAAAAAAGAAAAAAGTAAAAATAAATAGCAGGCATTCAATATGGGCTGCTGAATTGGACCGAACACGATTCTCCTTACCAAATTGTACATATGTGTCTGGAACCAGGTCCCATGGACCTCTTTCTTTGCCATAATATTAGGAGAGAGCATTTTAGTAGGCAAGAAAGAAAGACCCAGAAAAGAGAAGAAGTTACAGAGAAGACAGAAAAGCCCTCTTCTCCACTCCTCCCCCTCTCTCTGTATCCAAAGTCTGCTGATTTGCCTGAGGCTGCACTCCCAATTCAACAGTGGTGGTGGTGGTGGTGCTGGTGACGGTGGTGGTGGTGGTGGTGGTGTAAGGACTGGTTATACTTGAAAAGCAACTAGCTGAGGCTGAAACTTACAAAGTCTTCCTGGATCTCTAATGAGAATGACACTGCATTTCAACTAGAATCCTGCTTACTGTGATTTAGAAGCTTCTCTAACCAAAAAACCTATGTCTATTCAGTCGCATATTGGATTTGCCTCCCACCCACAATCCTTTGCGGTTAGACCCTTGGAGGGGTGCTGAGGTGAGCCCCTGGGAAGAGGGGCTCACCTCAAAGTCATCACTACCTACACCACTACCGTCAGCAACTTATCACACAATACTATCCAACAAGCAATGCTGGGAGCCCTTGTACAGTGGCTGGAACAATGTTCCTGACATAAGTTCCCATGGCCAGACAATGATGAAGCTCCTTCCAATTCTTTTTCTCCCCCTGCAGGTTTGGTGAATGCTCTTTGTGGGACCTGGCTGAGTCACAGACCACAGACGGATACAGAGCTCTGTGCCCTCTCTGCCAGGGAGCCTAAGGGATTTGCATATGGTAAATCTCCCTGCCAGGATCTTTACAAAAGCCAAAGAGAGAGATTTTTTTCTCTTCAGAACTGGCAATGGCTTTGACACTTAGAATGTGTTCCATTAGTAAGAGGAACCAAAGGAGGCCAGACAATAGGGACACGTTGCCCTGCGCATTTGATGAGGCTGAGGGAGCCCCAGGCTCTGTGACTACATCTGAATTCCATCTGGCCAGGGCTCTTCACTTCTCCTCAGAGGCAGTCGGGCCACTGGTGTCAAGTTGTCACAGACCTTTGTGTGGATCCCACCCTGACTTGAGCAACTGGGATACTGCCTGGGGACTGTCACCTCTATGCAGGTCTTACTCATCCAGCATATCTGGAAAAATACACAACACAACCTAGACACCCACGTCCATGTCCTCCAATGCACAGAAGTGTGTCGTTTGCTGTTGCAGTCTTGGGCCCCACCATGCACCCACATGCTGAAACAGAAGCCAAGAGTCATTCTTCCCACATCCAGGAGATCCATTCTATCTAAGTGGCTCTTGTACCCTTCCACTCCCATTTATACCCATCATCTCTACCCTACCTCCTGCTGACTGTATCAGGTCCACTGCTTTTTATCCTGCTTCTCACTGATCCTCCTTCCACAAAGCAGAGTAATTTTTCTAACACTTTAATCTGGTCACTTCCCTGCTCAAAACTCTTCCACATGCCCCAGCCACCTTGGAGATAAAAGCAGACTCCTCCCGGTGTCTTCAGAATTGGTCCTTCCCTAACCTATCCATCCATCCTTCTTCTCTTCCCCCTCCTTCTCCTGACGCTCCAGTGATTCTAACCAATCTTGGGCTGAGACCTCCTGCTAGGCACTTCCACATCCCAGAGATGTTCCTTTCCCAAGAACGTATGGGCTCTCTGCTTTGTTTCCAGTTTTCAAGACTGCCAAATACTCAATTGACTAGCTTAATTTCCTCCTGCTCCCCTATCCCCAAGCCAGGACACATGCTTGTCCATTCATTCTTATCTGTGCTATTTCTTTAATCAGCCACAGCAGGAATTCATTTTCCCTACTTGGCCATTCCCAAGCACAAAAGACCTTCAGGGGTGTCTGATGGAGCGAAGCCTGATGACGAAGATGACCAAGTTGCAAGCAGAACAAAGAAGTAAATTTACGTGACTGAGTCAAGCTTGCCAAGAACCTGCCTTACATCTAAACTTTCCTGTTTCATCGGCCAACAAATTCCCAGTATTGTTCAAACCTGTTTGAATTGGGTTTTCTACGTATTGCAACCCAGAGAACTTTATCTGACACAGTAGAAATTAACATTATTCTCTTTGAAAGAAACATCTTTCCTTAAGATAAATAACAAGGTAATACAAATGTGCACGGACCAAAAGAACTCAGTAAATGCAACACTGAATAGAGTTGAAGTTTGAATTCTGCATGAAAACTCGCCCACAGCTCCTGGAGACCCTACCTTCTCCTGCTTTACACTTCCAGCTGTAGATTGAGTCTGCTCCTACCAATTCCCTTCTTAATTTGTGACACAGTTGCTAGTTATAAAACCTGGAAAGAGTTCTGCTATTCCTCTACATGTGCGTTCAGTTACTTAAAAACATTTATTGAGCTCTTACTGTGCGCTTAGCAGTGGGTGTCACATACATAGAAAAACCCGAGATATTTTCTGAGCCAAGGTTTGGCAAGCGGCAATTCACAGGCCAAATCTGGCCTCTCTCCTGTTTCTGTAAATCAAGTTATATGGAATACAACCACACTCATTCATTTACCTTTTATCTATAGCTGCATTCACACTACCACACTGTAGCAGAGTTGAGTTGTTACCCCAGAGACCACATGGCCTACAAAACCGAAAATATTTACTGTACAGCACTTTATAAAAGAAGTTTACCAGCCTCTGCTCTAAGCTGTTCACCGCAACTAAATAAACCTACCTTACCTAAAGAGCAGTAGTGAAGTGTACATCACCAACCTTTGTGTAAAGCAATCTCAAATATGAAATGACATTCCTAAAAAGTAAGTAGGAGGGAGAACGAAAAAAAATGTAAACATAAATTCAAATGAATGCACTTTTGAGTTTCCAGAATTAATTGGTACCGCAAATGAGAGTCAGGCCCTGAGAACGGTCCTTAAGATTCTTCCTAAAAGAGGGGCAGAAGCCTTCTGGCGGGTGCCAATGACAATCCAAGTGTAGACAATATGACTCATTACAAAGCAAAGAGATTTGCTTTCTTTTTTCTCCTACATTCTTTCCTTTGGCACAGTTTATTTCTCAGAACAATGCTCTGGTTTCAAAGTACAGCTCAAGCCTGGGGGCAGGGCTGGGAGAACTCCAGCCCATTTATAAGTGTTAATGCAAAGTCTGAAATCTAGAAATTAGGTTCTGGCCTTTTTTTTTTTGTTTTTTTTTGCCTTGGTCTATGGTGCCTCACAGGTGAGCTACTAGTCTGAGTAAGCTATTCAGACTAGAAGACTTCCCATTCCCAGTATGCACTTGAGGTTTTCATAAAGCTCTTTTCTGGTACTAGAGAGATTAACACTGTAATCACTTCGCATTATTATACAGTGGAGAGGAAATAGATGCTGAAGCCAACAGATGCCTGTTTGAATTGGTTTTGCCACTTACAACATTCACAATACAAAAGAATGTATTTTTCTTCCCTGAACTGCAGTTTCTGTAGCAGTATGCCAATACTAAGCCCCATTTTCTAGAACTGAGAGAGAACTGCATGAGGTCGTATGTGAAAGTGTCTAACACAGTTGCAGGCACAGAGCCGGATTGTCTGTAAATGTGTTTTTCTTTCCTTTTCCCTTCATCCTTCTATGGCTGAGAAAATGAAAAGCATGCCCTCGTCTGAATAAGAAAATCACAACTTCCTAATAGTCTAAGGGAAAGCAAAAGTTAAAAGTTGAGAGATACAAAGAGATTTAATTGTGTTCTAGGACTTTTCTCCTTCTCATTACCTCAACTCCCAACCCCAAGATTAAAGAGAACAGGTTTCTATTTCTACATGAACAGAATGCTGCAAGCATCAATCAGTAGAAACCACTAATGGAAACTTGGCCACTAGCACCCTCTCCGAGTCTGTCTGACACATTTGGATCTAATTGGAAGTCTGCTTTAGAGCAGCCAAAAAATATATTGTCATACACATCACAGATCAAAGCAGAAGCAAACTTGCTAGCAGCCATGGTGTTTTGATTGCCAAAATTAGGCAGGCATTTGGGTTTTGTTTAGAAATAGGTAAAGGCTCACTCGCTTATTTAGAGAAAACCTCTAAAAAGACCCTGGTTTAGCTAGTTTGGATCCAAAACATGAAGGAACAAGGAAAAGCATTCAGAGTAACTGGCAGCTTGGGTGGTCAGAAGGCGAGAGCAGCTTATGTGCATCCTACTCCAAGTGAATTTAAAATGAATTAATATTCTCTTCTGTGCCTCAGTGTAGTAAGTGATGTAGGCTTGTCAGTAGAGATACATGCTCCAGGCCAAAACACTTTAAAATCCATTATTTGTAGGAGAAAATTAAATGTCTCCCTTAATGAAAAACCAACAAAAAGAATGCTCTTTTATCATTCCAACATTACACAAAAATACCTATTTACCAGAGTTTAAATGATAAGTATTCCTGATAAATACTATTAAACTTTTTAGTGTCACAGACCCCTAAAACTGTGGACACTCTTCCCGGAAAAATAAATGCACTATACAATTTTGCATGCAATTTCAATATCAATAGACTTCCTGAGAAACTCGCATAAACTGCCACCATCCCCTGCCCTTGGGCTCTATACTTTCTAGGTTAAAGATTCTTAAATTAAATGGCCAGGCTTGGTAGCTCATGCCTGTAATCCTAACATTTTAGGATGCCAAGCGAGGAAGGTTGCTTGAGGCCAGGAATCCAAGGCTGCAGAGAACTATGATCAAGCCGCTCTACTCCAGCCTGGATGACAGAGCAAGACCCTGAATCTAAAAACAAAATAAAACAAAAAAGCTCTATTAAACGGAAGGACAAAACCATTTGCTAAAATGATGATTTCTTTCCATAGGTCTGTCATGGCTTCTATATAATTTAGGCCAACCTAGTCAATTTCCCATTCCTCTAGGGATCTCCAGCTCGCCGTCCAAACTATGATATTCATCTAATATTTTTCTACTTTCAGAATCTGTTAGAATATCTGCTATATAGATACAGGAAGACCATGGCCCAAACTCTTAAATAACATCAATATGAAATAATGAATGGAAAGCATTCAGATATGGGAATCATTCGTTCATTTGACAAATATTTACTGAGCACCTATCAAGTGACTAGGGATACTAAGTGAACAAGAGCTCATACCGAGGTCCCAAACTTGGCCCTGCTCTTACCACATCAAGTTACCTGTGCTTTGTAAGACTAAATTTTCTCATAAAAAGTGATTATAACCTGCATCTTGTAAGTGATGGTAAATATTGTTTTAAATTGGCACATAATGGGTTTTTAAATATATTACTATCGAAACGATCAAAAAATAAAATGAATTCTTCAGATTATGTGTCACTGCTAAAAGGTTTTACAAAAGTCTCAGTTCTTACCAAATACATGAACACTACCACAGGATTAGAAATAATGTCTAAGGGGAGGTTGGGCTCAAGTCCACAGTTCTACAAGCCTTTGTTGGATTACAGTTTCCAGAATGTCCTTTCATACTTAGTCACTGATCATTGTTGAGTTACTCCTTGGTTCTTTCAGCATATACATTACTCTGTTTCTTTTTAAGGACTACCATTTTCCCTCTTCTAAGACATCAATAACTTACCCTCTATGTTTAGTGAAAGTCCTTCTTAATCAATCACCAACTGCAGGTTCCACAGTCCCATTTTTCCATCACTGAAACCTAGGTCACACTATGGGTTTGAACACATAAGTGACACCACACTACCATATCACCTGCTAAACTTCCTCAAAACCAAGAGAGTTGGCTCGGTGCCTGTAGCTCAAGCGGCTAAGGCGCCAGCCACATACACCAGAGCTGGCGGGTTCAAATCCAGCCTGGGCCTGCCAAACAACAATGACAACTGCAACCAAAAAAATGGCCAGACATTGTGGTGGGTGCCTGTAGTCCCAGCTACTTGGGAGGCTGAGGCAAGAGAATCGCTTAAGCCCAACAGGTAGAGGTTGCTATGAGCTGTGATGTCATGGTACTCTACCCAGGGCAACAGCTTGAGGCTCTGTCTTAAAAAATAAAAAAATAAAGAGAGTCGATAGAGCAAAAAACCTGAAATTCAACTGCCAGGAAATACATAGTATCTTGATGATTGGGAGTGAATTTGTCTAATATCAATATTATGCCAGATACCACATTTGAAATGTTTTCTATCCTGTGTAATACTTCTGTAATATCATAATTGATCCTGAGGGATTATAAAGCTAATTCTAACTCTCACCTAGAAGAAATCCTGGACTCCTTGGATTATCATGAAGGCTGAGGCTATAGTATAGCTTATAATGAAAAGAGAGGGACCAGAGAAAGTAATGGTGACCGAGTTATTATGGAAAGAGTCAATGAGACACCGGACTAGCTAACCAAGTAACCACAAATCCAGAAATCTGTAAATAGAAAACCACAAAATTTCATTGTTCTATTAAGGCAGGGAAATAGCACCTTGAAGTCAGGAATGTTTCAGAATTTAAATATTCAAGAGAAATGTTGAAATAGAAATATCAAAAGTTTTTAAAGCAAATATTGAAAATAATAAAATCAGTAGATCATCAACAGAACATAAGGGATGAACATTGAACTATGATGTGAACTTTGAAGAGGTGATCTATTTCAGAGAAAGTCATAAAAATGTATCCTGTTGCATCAGTTGTCAATTTATTTGCCTCAAAGTTTGAAATCCATCCCTCATAGCCTGTTCTGTAGAAATGGATATAGACCCTTTTCCTTTTCCTTTTTTGCCAGTTGGCACAATGTTAAGCTTTGTAAGAGGAGGGAGATGGAGAGTTATTGGAGGAGAAAGGGTATTGTTCTTGTGATTCTAGTCTGCTGCTCTTCTCAGGCCCTTACAGCACCCAGTTGCTCCAGCATCACGTTCCTGCAGTGCTCCATTACCTGACACTTATAATGAATAGTTCCTACAGTGAACTGGCTCCTCCAGCACCTGTCTTCTGCAGCATATGGAAGCCAGTGGCCCTCAATAGCCAGTAGCTTCCTCCAACATCCTCTCAGGCAACATTGCAATGAATTGTAAGGCATGGTACCTTCCTGTGGATGGCTCCCCCAGCATCTCAGAGAGAAGATTTCCAGCAATTTCAACAATCTCAGCATCACAGAAATCCTTCACTATGCAGTGATGGTGTCTCTGAGTCACTGAGATCGTCTGTATCTTAACCCTTAGGGAGAGAAAATTCCTCTTCCTGAGTGCCCCATCCTAGCCCTATATGGTGCTCCTTGTATCTGTGATTCCTGAAGTCTTCAGAGTTCTCTTTACTTCTTTGATAGTCAATCTTCTATTACTTTAATCCATATAGAGAGTAATTATTTATATTAAAATTTATTTTTTTCACTTACCGTGTGGTTTTTGTTTATTGGTTTGATTCTGCCTTATACATCTGAGTACCCTCAGTGAATTCACTCAGATGCACAAAGGCTATTATTTTAAGAAAGTAAAGTGGTGATTCTCCAAGCATAATACCACATAATTTGTGTACCTTCTACAAGGTACACAAATCTTTGCTGTCAAGATAGAAAAATAGAGCCACAATTATTTGGAAACATGTTTAGGCCCACTCAAGAAAAATTGGTCACTTCCATCCACTTAGAATATTCAGGGTGGCTGTAAAGTTCATGTACAATTTTGAATTGCACATTATTTTAAATTGCACACAAACTTCATGGCTGTACTGTATTTCATTACTATACTGAGGACATGTATTAAATTGTTTGATTACATATCTATCTCTCCATTTTTCAAGCATATTTAAGGTATACTTCATATTTCATTTGTCTATGTATCCTATACACCCAGCAAAGTTCTCAGTATGTACTAGATACTAAGCAATTTATCAGAAGTAAAAAATGTAGTCAATTACAAAACTAATGTGTTTTTCTTTTTAAAGCCATATTAACATTCATACTTTAAATTTCCAAGCAATTTGACTCTCTATAATTAAAATAGCTCTTAGATAAAGAACATATTAAATCTTCTCCATTATTAATATTGGACTTCTTTATCAGATTGGCTTGGACTTACACTTTCCTGTGACTACTATTACTAAAGTTTTCCTGCTTATCTTCTATAAATCATATCGTTCCCCTTGTATTTGTAGTAGCATGAAATTGCTAAAGATTTAATAATGGAGAAAACTACATATGAGGAAGGATAGATGAGAACTCTCAGTACTACCTGTTCAATATATAAAATAAAATAAAGATTTTTTAAAATTATAGCAGTTAAAAAGAAAATGAAAGCTACAATATTAATATCAAAGTTAAATTCAAGACAGCATTAAAAGATACAAAGAGATTAATTTTATTTTGGTACAAGGTAGAATTTAAGTGTAGGTATAACAGTCATGAACATATTTGCACCAAACAATATAGCATATGTGTTTAATTATATAAAACAGAATTCCATTTCTGAATGGTAGATCTGAAGAAGTATCTTCTCAGATCTGAAGAAGTAGTCTTCTCTTGCTATGAAACCCCATATAATTATATGGGGTTTATAGAAGTAAACTTTTTAAAGTATAAGTCTTCCAAAGTATGGAATAATGATAGCAGACCATCAGTGGATGAGAGAGTTTGATAAATTGCTAGAATATAGACCACAGATAGAAAAACACTGACCAAGGGATAATTCAGAACAAAGGAAGTAACTACCTAACAAAGAAGGGAAGGTGCTGTTGCAGTGAAGAGAATTAACTCTCTTTACAGACACAGAAGAGGATCTGGACTAGGAAGAAGTCTCACTACAACAGAGTGAATACTGGATCTGAAAATAGTGAAATTGGTTGAACGTCTACATAAGGAACAGCCAACTCCAGATTTCTATCTGTCTCTTTCTCTTCTGCCAGGCCAAAAATATGTAAATAAATAAACAGCCTTTTCAAAAGAAAATCAATAAAATGTCTGGAGAAAACTAGGGCAATTAGCATGGGTTTTGGCACATTAGAGAAAATCCTTCTTAATTGTAGCATTCAGAGAGCTATGGTCTATAAACTATAAATTGCTTGCAATAAAATATAAATTTCCTGACCACCCAACTCAAAGAAAAGCTTACCAATCAACAGAACTCAACCATATATTCAGGGTGGCCATAAAGTTTGAATTCAAAATTGCACACAAACTTTATGGCCACTCTGTATTTCATTATTATACTGAGGACATGTATTAAATAATTTGATTACATGTTTATTGTTCCATTACATTTCTATCTGACCTTATTTGATTACATGTCTATCTTTCTATTACATGTCTATCTGATCATTCAGTTCTCTCATTCTAAGTATAAACAAACAAGAAATGCATGTGCGACATTTGAAAGAAGCCGCAACACAAAAGAAATGAACTGTGAATATTTTTTTTTTCAAGTAAAATTCTAGCTAGTATTCTGAAAGATGTTAGATTAGAGACTAAATCTACAACAGTATGCTATGGAAAAGGAGAATATGAAAATAAAAATAAGCTCTTGGAGATTAAAAATATGATTGCTAAGATATACAATAAAATACAAGGGATAGAAGGTGACAATAGACGAAGCTTCTCATAAAGGAAAATAAAAAGACAAAGAAATGGAAAACATGAGAGAAATTATGAGACATCAACTCGGAGAATTCAATATTTAATAGAGCTTTTATAAAAAGACAAATAGAGGTAAAGAAATAATAAAAGAAAATTTCCCAGGGCTTAATAAAAAAAAAAAAAAGCTGTCTTCAAATTGAAAAGATTTACCAACTAATTGGCAGGATGAAGGAAAAGGACTCATGGCTATAAACGTTACTGTGAAAATTAAGAACAGAGAAAAATAAATCCCCTGGAAACTAACTAGATAATGAAAAATACAAAATTAATGTCTTTAGAATTCTGAGGGGAAATAATGTACAACCTAAAATTCAATACCCAGCCAAATTCTTAATTAAGTGCAAAAGAAGACCCCAAAAAATAAATAAATAAAATAAAATAAAAAATCAGACAAACAAGGATCAGAAACTTTGCCTCCCACACCCATTTTAGTAAGGATATAAATCAAAGGGGAAAAAGACATGGGGAAAATAGTAAACCAGAACCGGGATCAGGGAAGGGAGGTCTCAGCATAACAGCTGTGAAACTGATCTAGAGGTAAATAAAGGTTAAAGCCTGAAGTGGGGCTCTGGGCAGGAAATCACTGGGGAAATCACAATTCAATGAACAGGATTTGAGAAGAGGAAGGACTTGGATATATGATAAAATCACAAGTGCGTTTAAAAAAGATATGAAGTACACCCAGAGAAAAGCAAAAAGTTATACAAGAATAAGTCCTTCTGAAGGTTGTCTATTTGCTTTGTTTATCGTGTCCCTAGCTATGCAGAAGCTTTTTAACTCGACCAGATCCCATTTATTTATTGCTGCAATTGCTAATGAGGTCTTCTTCATAAAATCTTTCCCCAGACTGATATTGTTAAGAGTTTTTCTTATTCTCCTTAGTAAAGTTTCTCAAGTATAGAAAATCAGGCATCCCATCTACTCAATACTAATTTGAAACGAGTTGATGAACAACTGCAGGCCTGCATGAGAGAAAAACATAATTAAATTCAAGCAGAAGGGAGAGGGAGCTGTGGGGAGGGGGTCAAAAAAGAAAGCAAAAATAAAATCCTAATGGGTACAATGTAGAAATATATGGCACACCTGTTGGGTGAAGGACTCAACTAGAATTCACACTTTACCTTACAAACTCAAACAATGTAACCTAATCAGATGTACCCTTATCTTAATCCAACATTAAAAAAAAAAAAATCATGGTACCGATATAAAATTAATTAACCAATTAGAACCACCTGGATTATGAAACAAAAACGAGAACAAGTTTCAAGCAATATATAGAATAATTAGGAATCTTAAAAATAATAATGATGTAATAATAAAGATAAATGTTTCTTTTCTCAATAAGAAAAAGAGAAAGCAATCAGAAAACCTAGAATAAAAAAGAACAATCTACTTCAACATCCTCCTTTTTCTCCTTTAAGTGGTTTTCTAGTTAAGAAAACATAATCATGGTACACAGCTTAACTCTATAATGAATATTCATAAAAATGAAAATGTTTACTTGGTATCAACTATTAGAATCAATCGACCAACAATGTATGTATAAGGAATCAAATTACATATGAGATAGAAAACAAATACAATTTACCTTGAAATGTATTGGTTATAATAAAAATAATAACACCAAACATTAAGCACCAGACATTGAACTTAGAAACAACTTTCATTCCAATTCTACAGATTTTTTAAAAGGCAATGAGGTTACATAATTTGCACAATGTCACAGATAGTAATGAGTGGGTCAAAGATGAAAATGGTATGGCTCCAGAAGCAAACTCCTTAGCTACTATGCTTCCTCCCCTTCCTCATTAAATAATTTATTTTTTTTTCAAAGCATTTTTAAGTTCACAGCAAAATGGAAAGAAAAGCACAAAAATTTCCTATATACCTCCTGCTAGCAAACATAAACAGCCTAACCCTATTGTCAACATCTGGGACCAGAATGGTACATTTGTTACAATTGTTACACCTGTATTGACACACCAGGATACCCAAAGTCTATAGTTTCATTATGGTTCACTCTTGAAGTCACAGACTCTGGGTTCTGACAAATGTATAATGGTATGTGTATACCATTATTATATCAGGCAAAGTAATCATATTGCCCTGTCGATAATAATAATAACATTAACAGCAAACATTTTACTGCATTCCAGATTCTGATATTTCCTCTTCTGTTTTTTAAAAAAAAATCAAAGTACAACTGATAGATTTTACAAATTAAAATGGGGACGAGGGGGAAGGAGAGGTAGAGGAAAGGATGGGAATAGTAATAGCTTTATTTTATAAAGTGGAGAGTCAAGAGACTCAACTGTCTAAAGCTGATATAAGAGAAATGGAGGTATTAATTGTTAAGATTGGAAAGGTGGCCAAGAAAGGAATTAAAAATAATAACAATATTGAAAAGAGGTGCAGAAAGCAGAATAGAGTTCGTATAAGTAAACTAAATCCTCATAACTCATTGCAGGAAATCAATTGATACCATAGTTATATCAAAATGAATTTCCCAAACAAGAACTTGTGGTATATGCATGGGATATAGATAGGCAGAGGCACCACCAGATGAACTCAAAATCAAAATGGAAGAGGTCAGAAGTTCTTGTTTTACTTTATACTATCATATTTTCTAAATTTATATTAATAAAATACATAGTATACTGACAATATTTTAAAATGTTATTTTAATTGAAATTAAATAATTTCAAAACACGTAAGAAACACTAGAAATACAAGGAAGTTGATGAAATTGAGAGCTAACATCTTCCTCCCAGGTAGACTAATATTAAACAAAGACAATAGAATTATATATAATAGAATAAGCAAGATTCCATATTTATGTCTAAGTTTGCACCTCTCAGAAAAAATACATGTTTACACAATATTTTCTAATTTATTCTACAAATGAATTGAGCAAATTTCCTAAAATAGAACTTGTGTAAGCAACACGACTCCAATGCAAAAATAAACAAAATTAGAATTTGTCATCTTTTTAAGGAAAAACAAAATATACTTGGAAACTAAAAAGTAAAAGCATTATTGCGTAAAAGCAAAAATCAATATGATGATTGTCTATTTTGTAGAAAATAGCAAGAATGATAATATTTACTAAAATATACAAAGGGTCATCAAAGTTATAGTGAAAGGAAAATCCATAGTTTTATTTAAATAAATAAGAAATAATGAAAACATGTAATGCATTCAACTAGGGAAGAAAAGGGGACAAGATCCAGGTGCTCACACCTAAACTCCTAGAACTTTGGGAGGCCAAAGTAGGAGGATTGTTTGTGGCCAAAAGTTCAAGTTCAGTCTGGGCAACATCTCTTATAAAAGAAAAAGAAGAAAGAAAGAAAAGAAAAATTAGCCAGGCATGGATGCCAGCGCACAGCTGTATCTGAGTAAATCAGGAGGATGGAATAGGAGGATCACTTGAGCCCAGGAGTTTGAGGTTGCAGTGAGCTAAGATGACTCCCCACACTACTGCACTAAAGCCTGGGCAATAGAGTGATACCCTGTCTCAAAAGAAAAGGGAGAAATGAGAAAAATAAGCAAGAAAAGCCCAAAGAAATATTAACAAAGATTAAAACCAAATTAATAAATTAGAAAGCAAAAATAAAATCAATATATCCAAGAGCTCGTTGTTGGAAAAGTCTAAGAGCTTGTTGAATATCTGACAATTAAGGAACAAGTATAAGGAAACCAGATAAAAATCTCTTTCTGAGATTCAGAGATTGTTTTTAATTATAAAAGACTTTCAATATCATTCAATTCTTTAAAATTTTACCCCCTCAATACAACACACCTATTAAGAGACGTTTACATATGCCATCTATGGAAAAACTTAGCAGCCCTGTCTCAGCACCTAAGTTTCACTTTTCCTCCCTGAGCATCAGCCAAGGAGCACACAAGACCTCCAGGGAGGCTAGGCTTTTTATACTATTTATTGCAGTGGATGCCAAGCCTGTCTCTGATCTTTTCCTTTTTTTCCCCTTCTAAAGCAATGGATATCGATTAATAGAAGGCCAATTTGGCCAGCATACAATTTTCCTCCTCTCTTCTCTGGTCTCTGGGTTTTAATCATATTAAGCAGGGCTCCGACAGCTACTCTGTTAGACATCCAGGGAGCAAATGGTTTCCATGAGCATGGAGCAAAAGAATATTCTAATAAGGACAAGCTGATTGCCAATTATAACAAAACTATTAAGTGATATTGCTACAAGCTTTCATTATTTGCATACAAGATGGAAGTACATAACATCAGATTGCATCAGTTTATCTTATGAGCAGACAGAGTGGCAGCTGAGGGGAAAGACACACCTCATACACTTTCAAAGGGAATTCCTTTCCAAGTAAATAAAAACATTGTAGTCAATTAACTTCCTCAAAGCATTTTCAGAACTCAGCTCCATTTCCAGTCTTTGTCACCTTAGTTATTTACTTCACTGCTCCTGGCTTTCCGCCAAAGAAGAGAAGGCAGTTGGGTTGAAAGTATGTCTCAAACAGGAATTAATTCATTGCTGTAAGAAACGCGCCTGTGCCCCTTACTTTCCTAAGAATTAACTAAAGTTATAAAACCAAGTAGAAATACATCTCCCATTCAGTTTTTATGCATTCAATCTGGCTTCTCCTTCATCATGCCCTATGAGTAATTTTATTTATTCCTTGCTTTGTTCCAAAAATGATTTAAGGGTGAGCCCTATGAGTAAGCCTCACATTAACAAAACCCTTCCTAAGCTAGCTCTGGGTAAATACTGATAGCAACGGTACAGACATTTTAAGATTCAAGTAGGAAACGTTATGGTAGAAAACTTTTCGAAAGCACTAGTTTTATGGATGCTATAGTTACCGAAATGTTATCAGTTTTGTTTTTGTGTTATATAAAATCTTTCTCATTTTCCTTCCTTCTCCACCCTCCATTCTCTGCAGATAAAACCCCAGATCAGGCCCTTGTTAAATAGTATATGGATTATTGCAGTACTGTTCTCAAAATCGATATGCTGCTTCCAGCTTTCCCCCTTAGAATTTAACTGACACTCTATTTGCTGTCAGATTAGCCAACCTGCTAAAATGTACCTATGCACGTATCACTCTGAAGTGGCTCTCCACCAGAAAAGAAGCCCCTAACACAAGAGCCTGATACTCCCTGTGCTCTTTCACTCCCTCTCCATCTTACAAATGTTTTGTTTCAGTTTCATTCAGTCATTTCCAGCTCCCCAGGACATCTGACTCTCATTATGGCCCCTCACTGTAAAGCACTTGCCAATCGTAATCCTAGCAATCTTTCAACACCCTGATATGTACCATCTTTGTGAAATCCTGATTGAGAAGTTTCAACAATGTCTCTCCTCCTCAATAGGCTCATAACACCTGAACATATAACTCACCTGGCATGCACCAGGCATGACCAAATATGGTCATTCATCTTTCTGTAGGCCAATGTGTTCATTTTCCTAAACCAGACTGAACCACTTGAGGCAACTCATTGTTGCACATTTGTTCCTGCAAAAAACCCAAAAACGACATTCTATCCTAAGCAAAAAGAACAAAACTGGAGGAATTACATTATCTGACTTCAAATTATGCTACAGAGCAGTAGCAACCCAAACTGCATGGTACTGGCATAAAAACAAATAGACAAATGCAGTAGAATAGAGAACCCAGAAATACATCTATAGTGAATTTACCTTCAACACAGGTACCAGGAACATACAGCGGGGAAAGGACAGTCTCTTCAATAAATAGTGCTGGAGAAACTGGATAACCACATGCAGAAGAATAAAACTGTGCCCTTATCTCTCACCTTATAAAAAAAAATCAAAACAAAATGTATTAAAACTCAAATCTAAGATCTGAAACTATAAAACTACTAAAAGACAATATTGAGAGAACACTTTAGGGCACTGGTCTGGGCAATGACTTCTTGAGTAAAAGCAAAAGCAACTAAATCAAAATTGGGCAAATGGTATCACATCAAGTTAAAAAACCTTCTGCACAGCAAAGAAAAATGAGCAAGAAGGGAATAAGAGAAAGTTTGTAAATGACCCTTCTGAAAACAGATTAATAACTAGAATATGCAAGAAGCTCCAACAACTCAATAGCAAAAAAATCAAATAAACCAATCAAAAGTGAGCAAAGGATCTGAACAGACATTTCTCAAAAGAAGATACTCAAGTGGCCAACAGATATATGAGAAAATGCTCAACTTCATTAGTCATCAGAGAAATGCAAGCTACATCTCACATATACAGATATCATCTCACACCAGTTAGAATGGCTTTTGTCAAAGGACAGGCATAATGAAAGCTGATGAGGATGTGGGAAAGGGGGAGGAAGCCTCATATACTTTATTGATGAGAATGTAAATTAGTGCAACTGCCATGAAGAACAATATGGAGGGCACTCAAAAACCCAAAACTCAGCAATCCCACTGCTAGGCATATATCCAAAGTAGGGGAAATAAGTGTATCAAAAGATATCTGTACTCCCACGTTTACTGCAACACTGTTCAGAATCACCAAGATTTGGAGTCAACCTAAGTACCATCAATGGATGAATGGATAAAGAAATTGTGGTACGATGTTACTTGACTGGGAGTTCTCAGACCTCAAGTTCCATTCCTGTCCTCAGCCTCCAATCCATAGGAGACACCCAGCCCCAGCAATTTGATTGGGCAGCTTGTCTGGACACACCACTGTGCTGAGTGCTTGAGGACATGTTTCAACAGATGGCTGGTTAGTGTGTGTCATCACATTTGAGTGGGGATTAAGAGAGGGAAGGCTGCCTTGCTGGAGCTATATGGTCTTCTCCAAGTGAGAGTTGCAGGCAATAGTACTACTTTGCTGTTGGAGGAAGAGGAGGAATTCATCCAGCAGCCACAAGAAAAGCAGTTGTTTTTTCAGAGGCTCCCATCCAGAAACAGAGTTAAAGGAAAGAAATTTGGCAAGTAACCTGGTGGATTAGAGCTGCACCAAGAGAAAAGGTTGAAGGACGCACATCAACCACGCTGAGGTTGCAACCCCAAGGATACAAACAAAAGGTACAAAATCCATCGCCAAGCGGATGGGAGTCCCCTCCCCCATGAGAATGGCTTGGAGTGCCCCACAAACAAACAAGCAGAGTTCAAAGGTCCTCCCACTATACTCCACAGGAAAGACCCTCTAAAAACTGGACCTACCTCCCCTACTAGGGTGCCACGGTGTTCTCCTGCCAGACATAATACATTTATGTATTATGTATATATATACTGTATAAAACTGTATATATGTATAAAAACAATATATACTGTATAAAACTGTATATATTTTCTACCTGCAATTCTGAGCTCCCAGCATTCCCCCCACTCTCACGCTGAGGTCTGGAGGCCTGTCCCCCAGGAGTCCAGATTGTTGGGTGTTTTCTCGAGAGGTGTGGACAGAGCCTGAACTGGTGCTGGTCAGTACTGATTCTGCGACACAGGACTGAGGAGAGGACGGTCGGCTGAGAGGGAACCACACCAGAGTGGCGGTGCCCCGAGGCGCAGAGCAGCAGCCGTTTTGTGGCAACAATAGGGCTCACTCCTGGATATTCTGAAGTCACACCCCCTGTCTGCCTGGGCAACCAATGGAGGCCAGGCATCTTCCCAGGTGGCAACCACCGCGGAACAGATCTGGGACAGAAACGCAGGCCTCGTGAGTAAAGGGTTTGCCTGAGGCTGTACTGGCATGGGTGGAGCATGGGGACTAGAAAACGCACATGTAGAGCCGGGAAATTTCCAGGGCGGGGCAGACCCATAGGACCGCTTTACTGAGCCTAAGACGCACCCAGCCCTCAGGGGATCATCAGCCTTTAGACAAAGGAAGGCAGGAGGCTAGAACTGACAGGTAACCAAATACAAACCTGCAGGAGCAAAGACAGGGCCTGAGGCGCAGGCTCTAGGAACTCAAAACAGCTTCTCTTCTGCAGGGGAATTTAGCAGGGACAGAAACAAATTCCCACAAAGTTCTTCTGTTTTGTTCTGTCAGTAACATCAATCAGGGGCAGAGCTGGAACTAAGTGAACAACCCCCCAGCCTCCATCAAGCACCTGAGGTTGTCAGGCCTCACCTCCCCTTGCTGGATAGAGACAGAGTGCAGCAGCCTGGCTGAGCAGGAATACATTTCCTTGTGATTCAGGCAAGTGAAAAACCCCTGGAATATCTGTTCACTAGAGGCAACAGGGTCACAGCCCTGCAGGGCTATCAGTGACTGGGTGTGACAGAGGTGCAAGGTGGGGAGGGAGGCATCAACCTTCCCAGACTAATCCATTTGCCCGGTGGGTCCTCCTGACTTCACGGAGCACCAGAGCAAGTCATATCTGAGTTGTCACCAGACCCCTGAGATCCAGTTACCAGAGATGTTTTAAACTCTCCCACCTGAGACAGGTGCTGACTGAGACAATTGATTTGGACCTTTTGAACTGAACCAATCTTCTGAGGACTATTCAAGTGGTGCCCTGGGTGTGTGGTTGTAGGAACGTTTGATTTTCCTTTTCCAATTGTTGCCTGTGAGGGGTGGGGTGACTTAATTGCTGGTATTTCTTCACAGCTGAGACTTCAACCCAGAGTAACTGTTTCACTAGGGTCAAACAGAGACCAGCTGAAAACAAGACAGAACCACTTAGCCCCACCACACAAAACAGGTCCCCGGTTTCTCAGGCCATAGCACTGTATGGGTCCTCGACAAAGCTCCGGGGAAAAATCAAATGGTGTAAAACAATCATGGGGTGGAATCAGCGGAAAAACTCTGGTAACATGAATAACCAGAATAGATCAACCCCCCCAAGGAAAGATATGGCAGATGTAACTGAAGATCCCATTCATAAACAGCAGGCTGAGATGTCAGAAATCGAATTCAGAATTTGGATTGCAAACAAGATTAATAGAATGGAGGAAAATTTGGAATTAGAAATTCAAGGAGCAATTCAAAAGTCAGAATTACAAATTCAAGGAGAAATTCAACAGTTGTCTCAAGAATTTAACGAATTTAAAGACAAAACCACCAAAGATTTTGACGCACTGAAGCAAGAATTTGCAGCCCTCAAAGATCTGAAAAATACAGTAGAAGCCCTCAGTAACAGAATGGAGCAAGCAGGGGAAAGGATTTCTGACATTGAAGACAAAGCCTTTGAACACTCCCAAACTCTCAAAGAGGAAGAGACATGGGGAGCAAAAATGGATCATTCTCTCAGAGAGCTCTGGGATAATTTGAAGACGGCTAATATCCGCCTCATTGGAATCCCTGAAAGTGATGAAGTGGCCTCGCTAGGCACAAAGGCCCTTCTCCATGAAATTATGAAAGAGAATTTTCCAGACATGCCAAGAGATTCTGAAATTCAAATAGCAGACAGTTTCAGAACCCCAGCACGACTCAATCCGAGTAAGACATCCCCCAGGCATATCATAATTAACTTCACTAAAGTTAATATGAAGGAGAAAATTCTGAAAGCAGCCAGACGTAAGAAATCCATTACCTACAAAGGGAAGAATCTTAGAATGACTGCAGATCTCTCTGCTGAAACTTTTCAAGCCAGAAGAGGATGGTCATTGACTTTTAATCTCCTAAACCAAAATAACTTTCAACCCCAGATCCTGTACCCAGCTAAACTGAGTTTCATTTATGATGGAGAAATTAAATACTTTAATGACATTCATATGTTGAAGAAATTTGCCATAACCAAACCGGCTCTTCAGGATATTCTCAGACCTATCCTTCATAAGGACCAGCCCAATCCTCTACCACAAAAGTAAACTCACTCAGAAACTTTTGATAAAACTCCAACTTCCACAGTGACGAAAGGATTAAAAATGTCTACTGGACTTTCGAAAAACTCGATACCCAAAATTTTACCAGACTTATTAATATTTTCCATTAATGTGAACAGCTTAAACTGTATTTTCCATTAATGTGAACAGCTTAAACTGTATTCTTAAAGAGGCACAGGTTGGCTGACTGGATACAAAAACTCAGGCCAGATATTTGCTGCATACAAGAGTCACATCTTACCTAAAAAGACAAATATAGACTCAGGGTGAAAGGATGGTCATCCATATTTCAGACAAATGGTAACCAGAAAAAAGAAGGTGTTGCAATTCTTTTTGCAGACACAATAGGCTTTCAACCAACAAAAGTAAGGAAGGATAAGAATGGTCACTTCATATTTGTTAAGGGTAATACTCAATATGATGAGATTTCAATTATTAATATTTATGCATCCAATCAGAATGCGCCTCAATTTATAAAAGAAACTCTAACAGACATGAGCAACTTGATTTCCTCCAGCTCCTTCATAGTCAGAGATTTCAACACTCCTTTGGCAGTGGTGGATAGATCCTCCAAGAAGAAGCTGAGCAAAGAAATTTTAGATTTAAACCTAACCATCCAACATTTGGATTTAGTGGACATCTACAGAACATTTCATCCCAACAAAACTGAATGCACATACTTCTCATCAGCCCATGGAACATACTCCAAAATCGATCATATCTTAGGTAATCTAACCTCAGTAAATTTAAAGGAATAGAAATTATTCCTTGCATCTTCTTGGAACACCATGGAATAAAAGTTAAACTCAGTAAAAACAGGAATCTGCATACTCATATAAAACCATGAAAGTTAAATAACCTTATGCGGAATGATAGCTGGGTCAGAAATGAGATTAAGAAGGAAATTGCCAAATTTTTGGAAAAAAATGAGAATGAAGACACGAATTATCAGAACCTCTGGAATACTGCAAAGGCAGTCCTAAGAGGGAAATTTATAGCACTGCAAGCCTTCCTCAAGAGAATGGAAAGAGAGGAAGTTAACTTAATGGGACATCTCAAGCAACTGGAAAAGGAACAAATTTCCAACCCCAAACCCAGTAGAAGAAAAGAAATAACCAAAATTAGAGCAGAATTCAATGAAATTGAAAACAAAAGAATTATACAACAGATCAATAAACCAAAAGGTTGGTTTTTTGAAAAGGTCAATAAAATAGATAAACCTTTGGCTAACTTAACCAGGAAAAAAAGAGTAAAATCTCTAATCTCATCAATCAGAAACGACAAAGACCAAATAAAAACAGACTCCTCAGAAATTCAAAAAATCCTTAATGAATATTACAAGAAACTTTATTCTCAGAAATATGACAATCTGAAGGAAATTGACCAATACTTGGAAGCACGTCACCTTCCAAGACTTAGCCAGAATCAAGTGGAAATGTTGAACAGGCCAATATCAAGTTCTGAAATAGCATCGACCATACAAAATCTTCCTAAAAATAAAAGCCCGGGAGCAGATGGCTTCACGCCAGAATTCTACCAAACCTTTAAAGAGGTATTAATACCTATATTATTCAACCTGTTCCAAAATGTAGAAAAAGAAGAAAGACTAACCAACACGTTCTATGAAGCAAACATCACCCTGATCCCCAAACCAGGAAAAGACCCAAAAAGCAAAGAAAATTATAGACCAATATCACTAATGAATATAGATGCAAAAATATTCAACAAGATCCTAACAAACAGAATCCAGCAACACATCAAACAAATTATACATCATGACCAAGTCAGTTTTATCCCAGGGTCTCAAGGCTGGTTCAATATCCATAAATCTATAAGTATAATTCAGCACATAAACAAATTAAAAAACAAAGACCATATGATTCTCTCAAATGATGCAGAAAAAGCTTTTGATAATATCCAGCATCCCTTCATGATCAGAACACTTAAGAAAATTGGTATAGAAGGGACATTTATTTCTTAAACTATTAGAGGCCATCTACTGCAAACCCACAGCCAATATTGTATTGAATGGAGTTAAATTGAAATCATTTCCACTCAGATCAGGAACCAGACAAGGCTTCCCATTGTCTCCACTGCTCTTTAACAATGCAGTGGAAGTTTTAGCCACCGCAATTAGGGAAGAAAAGGTGATCAAGGGTATCCACATAGGGTCAGAAGAGATCAAACTTTCGCTCTTCACAGATGATATGATTGTATATCTCGAAAACACTAGAGATTCTACTACAAAACTCAAGTGATCAAGGAATACAGCAGCATGTCAGGTTACAAAAATCAACATTCATAAACTGGTAGCCTTTATATGTACCAACAATAGTCAAGCTGAAAAAACAGTTAAGGACTCTATTCCATTCACAGTAGTGCCAAAGAAGATGAAATATTTGGGAGTTTATTTAACAAAGGACGTGAAAGATCTCTATAAAGAGAACTATGAAACTCTAAGAAAAGAAATAGATGAAAATGTTAACACATGGAAAAATATACCATGCTCATGGCTGGGAAGAATCAACATTGTTAAAATGTCCATACTACCCAAAGCAACATACAATTTTAATGCAATCCTATTAAAGCTCCACTGTCATGCTTTAAAGATCTTGAAAAAATAATACTTTGTTTTATATGGAATCAGAAAAAAACTCGAATAGCCAAAACATTACTCAGAAATAAAAACAAAGCAGGAGGAATCATGCTACTAGACCTCAGACTATACCATAAATCGATAGTGATGAAAACAGCATGGTACTGGCACAAAAACAGAGAAGTAGATGTCTGGTACAGAATAGAGAACCAAGAGATGAATCCAGCTACTTACCATTATTTGATCTTTGACAAGCCAATTAAAAACATTCAGTGGGGAAAAGATTCCCTATTTAACAAATCGCGCTGGGTGAACTGGCTGGCAACCTGTAGAAGACTGAAACTGGACTCATACCTTTCACCATTAATTAAGATAGACTCTCACTGGATTAAAGATTTAAACTTAAGACATGAAACGATAAAAATACTAGAAGAGAGTGCAGGGAAAACCCTTGAAGAAATCGGTCTGGGCAAGTGTTTTATGAGGAGGACCCCCCCCCCCCCGGCAATTGAAGCAGCTTCAAAAATACACTACTGGGACCTGATCAAACTAAAAAGCTTCTGCACAGCTAAGAACACAGTAAGTAAAGCAAGCAAACAGCCCTTAGAATGGGAGAAGATATTTGCAGGTTATGTCTCTGACGAAGGTTTAATAACCAGAATCCACAGAGAACTCATACGTATAAGCAAGAAAAGAACAAGTGATCCCATTGCAGTCTGGGCAAGGGACTTGAAGAGAAACTTCTCTGAAGAAGACAGGCACACGGCCTTCAGACATATGTAAAAATGCTCATCATCTTTAATCATCAGAGAAATGCAAATCAAAACTACTTTGAGATATCATCTAACTCTAGTAAGATTAGCCCATATCACAAAATCCCAAGACCAGAGATGTTGGCGTGGATGTGGAGAAAAGGGAATACTTCTACACTGCTGGTAGGAATGCAAATTAATACATTCCTTTTGGAAAGATGTTTGGAGAACATTTAGATATCTAAAAATAGATCTGCCATTCAATCCTATAATTCCTCTACTAGGTATATACCCAGAAGACCAAAAATCACATCGTAACAAAGATATTTGTACCAGAATGTTTATTGCAGCCCAATTCATAATTGCTAAGTCATGGAAAAAGCCCAAGTGCCCATTGATCCACAAATGGATTAATAAATTGTGGTATATGTACACCATGGAATATTATGCAGCCTTAAAGAAAGATGGAGACTTTACCTCTTTCATGTTTACATGGATGAAGCTGGAACATATTCTTCTTAGTATGGTATCTCAAGAATGGAAGAAAAAGTATCCAATGTACTCAGCCCTACTATGAAACTAATTTATGGCTTTCACATGAAAGCTATAACCCAGTTACAACCTAAGAATAGGGGGAAGGGGGAGAAGGAGGGGAAGGAGGGGGGAGGATGTGCAGAGGGAGGGTGATTGGTGGGATTACACCTGCGGTGCATCTTACAAGGGTACATGTGAAACTTAGTAAATGTAGAGTGCAAATGTCTTAACACAATAACAAGAAAATGCCAGGAAGGTTATGTTAACCAGTGTGATGAAAATTTGTCAAACGGTCTATAAAACCAGTGTATGGTGCCCCATGATTGCTTTAATGTACACAGCTATGATTTAATAATAAAAAAAAAAATTGAAAAAAAAGAAAAAAAAAACAAATTACAGTCATCCTTCTGCATCCATGGATTCCACATCCATAGATTCAACCAACCTCGAATGGAAAATATTTGGGGAAAAATCAAAAACATAATAATAAAAAATAATAATTCAAATAAAAAAAAGAAATTGTGGTAAATATGCACAATGGAATATTACATAGCCAGAAAAAATGAAATCCTGCCCCTTGCAACATAGATGTAACTGGAGAACATTATGTTACGTGATATAAACTAAGCACAGAAGGACAAATCTCGCATATGCTCACTTATATATGGAAGCTAAATATTAAAAACAATTCATCTCCTGTAGACAGAGAATAGAATGATGCTTAACAGAGGCTGGGAAGGGTAGTATGGGCAAGAGTATCAAGTGGGGATGGTTAATGGGTGCAAAAATATAATTAATAATTAGATAGAATATACTATATTTGACAGCACAACAAAGTGACTACAATCAACAATAAGTTGGGAGGCAGAGACAAGATAATCACTTAAGCCCAAGAGTTTGAGGTTGCTGTGAGTTGTGATGCCATGGCACTCTACCCAGGGTGACATAGTGAGACTCTGTTTCAAAATAAATAAATAAGAACAACAACAAATAAGTTAGGGTACACTTTAAAATACCTAAAAGGGTAGAAGGAGAATGTGCTTACCACAAAAAAGTGTTAAATGCTTGAGGTGATGGATACCCAAATTACCCTGATTTGATGAGTTCACATCGTATGCCTCTATCAAAACACTCCATGTACCCTATGAAGATATACAACTATGATGTACCAATAACAATTTAAAATAAAAAATTAAAATTATCTAATGTACTCAATACTAACATGAAAGCAAAATAAACAACTACATTTGACACTAAAGAAAAACCCAAGTATAGTCTAGTGAGCAGCAAAGGAGAAGAGAGAAAGGGAAAGGCGGGGGGCGGGGACTGGCAGGATCTCACCTAACGTGCACAATGTAAGGGAGCTCAGAACACTCCCTGGGTGAAGGGCTCAGCTACAACTTGAACTTTGCCTCAGAAAGGAAAACAATGTAACCTAAACATCTGTACCCTCACATCACTATGAAATTAAAAAACAATAAAAAAATAAAAATGTAAAGTTAGAAAGCATCTAATACATGCTTGGTGTTTAGAATGGCAACCTATTAGAATTGCCTTCTTCAGCAAGTCCAGCTGTTAGCTTCTCCAACAGTGTATGTGCACCTCAGAGGGTACGCTGGGGTAGTAGGGGGTATAAGATAGAGATGCAACATCTTTAAGAAGATAACTTTACTGCAAAATATAGTTTAAAAATTTATCTTTAAAATTAAATCAAAATAATATGGAGCATAATTTTTAAATGAATGTTTAAAACAATAGCATTTCAAATAAAACAGGAGATGTAAAATAAGTATTTAGCCCTCACCGGCTAACTCAGGAAAATGCTTCCAGGCATCTCTCTTCCTTCTGGGGGTTCATATTCCTGCACCAGTTGAGAATATTTAGGTGGGAATGGTTGAGAAATATCCTGTAGATTGTGAATAGGGAATGGGGAAAGAACACAATTGTTTCCATTTCTTTTCATCATTTCTATTTTAAGATGAAATCCACACATTTTGTTTTCATTAAAATGGGTAATAGAAATTAGCCTGATGATTTTTTTTCAAGTCTTTTTTTTACTTGCTCAGTTAAGATATATTTGTAATGGGCGGCGCCTGGCTCAGCAGGTAGGGTGCTGGCCCCATATACCGAGAGTGGCGGGTTCAAACTCTGTCCGGGCCAAACTGCAACAAAAAAAATGCCAGCCGTTGTGGCGGGTGCCTGCAGTCCCAGTTACTCGGGAGGCTGAGGCAAGAGAATCGCCTAACCCCGGGAGTTGGAGGTTGCCGTGAGCTATGATGCCACAGCTCTCTACTGAGGGCGATAAAGTGAAACTCTGTCTCCAAAAAAAAAAGACCCACCAGCAGTGTACCCATTTGATCCTGCAATCCCTTTACTGGGCATCTACCCAGAAGGAAAAAAATCCTTTTATCATAAGGACACTTGTACTAGACTGTTTATTGCAGCTCAATTTACAATCGCCAAAATGTGGAAACAGCCTAAATGCCCACCAACCCAGGAATGGATTAACAAGCTGTGGTATATGTATACCATGGAATACTATTCAGCCATTAAAAAAAACGGAGACTTTACATCCTTCATATTAACCTGGATGGAAGTGGAAGACATTATTCTTAGTAAAGCATCACAAGAATGGAGAAGCATGAATCCTATGTACTCAATTTTGATATGAGGACAATTAATGACAGTTAAGGTCATGAGGGGGGGAAGGAAAAGCAGAGAGAGGGAAGGAGGGAGAGGGGTGGGGCCTTGGTGTGTGCTACACCTTCTGGGGGCAAGACACGATTGCAAGAGTGACTTTACCTAACAAATGCAATCAGTGCAACCTGGCTTATTGTACCCTCAATGAATCCCCAACAATAAAAAAAAGAAAAAAAAACTGAACCAGCAAAAAAAAAAAAGAAAGAAATATTTGTAACATCAGATGTAAACACTAGGATTGAGTTTTAGTATGACCTCTCAAAATTACTCAAATGTTAAAAGCATGGAAACATTTTGTCACAAACAGGAGCAATGGTCTGTGAGAACAGCTTAGTATAGGTTTTAAGTAATACAATTAAGCACATTTTAATTCAACAATCAAAAACTTTTCAAAGCATTCATTGAATATTTCATTACATTTTATTCTTAATTCTATTTTTTTTAAGACAGAGTCTCACCATGTCCCCCTTGGTAGAGTGCCATGGTGTCACAGCTCACAGCAATCTCAAATGCTGGGAGTTAAGTGATTCTCTTGCCTCAGCCTCCTGAGTACCTGGGACTACAGGTGCCCACCACAATGCCCAGCTATTTTTAGAGATGGGGTCTCGCTCTGGCTCAGGCTGGTCTTGAACCTGTAAACTCAGGCAATCTACCTGCCTCAACCTCCCAGAGTGCTAGGATTGCAGGAGTGAGCTACTGCACCTGGCCTACATTTTATTTTTTAATTTACTGTTTAGTTTTGTTCTACTTTTGAAAATAAAATTCGTTATTTAAGATGATTAAAAATTTCTTTGTACCAAAGTAAATTGCCTTTCTATTTTGTACTCACTCACACATACACACACACTGTTCTATGTACTACTGATTAATATATATATATATATATATGCCTCAAATTTAAGTTCACAGAATATGCAATGTATCCCAGAGAGAGGGAAAAATTAATCAATAACCAGTCACCTAGACTGATACACCCAGTATAGTCCATGATGTGTTTCAAATAAGATACTGAGGTTCTGATATTTTTCATGTAGGTACTAGAAGAAATGTGTCCTGGGAAATTCTCCTATGCAACTTTTGCTAAAGATCTTTTTATCCATCAAGAGCTATAGGCAAACCATAAAGTTCAAATATTTTTTGACTTGCTCATTTTAGGTAAATTGATAACATATTTCACATGCTTCAGGGGTGTCCCATAATTTAGCACCTAGAAGCTGCTTCTGGTAATTATAAGATCTTTGTCTGACAAGGAGAATTTCCCTTGTGCTAACTACTCTCATGCATATGGGGCTCACAGAGGAAGGAGAGGCTGGAGATTTTTTCTATCTTAGAATGTTAGATTTAAACTGAACCTAAAAAACAATCACGTCCTAATTTTCTAGATGAGAAAACTGAGGCCAAGAGAAATTATAAGTTGGCCCAAGGCCATACGAGACTAATCAAGCTCTCACACTTCCCTCCAATCCTTTATTTCTAACCAGAAGTGTGGCTGTTGTAGTTTGAAACATCTAAAGCACTTTCCCAGGGTCTGTATTCCTGTACTGAGTGGTGAAGGGGGAAGAGGTGATGACCTTGACTTTTGAAATGCAGGTGCCTCAGAAACGGGCAAGGACTGGTTAATTCGGGTCCATATGCGTTATTATTAAACTGACTTCAGTGGAAACACCATCCTGTACTTAAAACCAGCTCTTTGAAGCGAGTTGTCCTTCCTGAATCCAACTCAAGATTTAATCCAATCCTAAATTTTCTGAGGATTTGTTTAGAAAGATAAGGTTTTCTTCCAGTCCATTTGGGAAAATCTGTCCAAGGTATAGACCAAGTGGACCTCCCAATGATGCCGGCCAGAAGTAGAGTTGCTGCTGACTCCTTGGCTATACCAGGCTTTTAATCAGCTGTTTAATCAACTGTTCCCTTGTAGGAAGTTAGATATTACTGACTCTTCCCTGAGTTTGTGATTTCTTTATGCCGATTCTATCACTTGTGCAAACTGTTTGCCTTCACAGTGCAGAGAAACGGAACAGAATGCTCTGTAGTACACTTTAAAACCTAAAATAATGGAAGTTAGAGATGTATCAGAAGAGGAAGTCAAAGAGATACAAAGTATGAGAAAGACTCAATCAGCCATTCATTGTTGGCTTGCCATTGTTGGCAAGAAGAGACTGAATTCAATATCCAATGAGGTAGGGAGTAGAACCTGAACCCCAGAAAGAACACAGCCCCAATGGATACTTTGATTTGTAGCCCAGGAAGACTAAGCAGAGAACCCAACTACAGGTCAGATTTCTGACCTGTAGAAACTTAAGTAATAAAAATGTTGTTTGGGTTTTTTGAGACAGACTCTTGCTCTGTCGTCAGGAGCTAGAGTGCAGACTCAGTGCCTGTAGCTCAAGAGGCTAAGGCGCCAGCCACATCCACCAGAGCTGGTGGGTTCAAATCCAGCCTGGGCCCGCCAAACAACAATGACAACTACAACCAAAAAATAGCTGGGCCTTGTGGTGGGCACCTGTAGTCCCAGCTACTTGGGAGGCTGAGGCAGGAAAATTGCTTGAGCCCAGGAGTTAAGAGGTTGCTGTGAGCTGTGATGTGACGGCACTCTACCCAGGGCAAAAGCCTGAGGCTCTGTCTCAAAAAAAAAGGAGCTAGAGGGCAGAGGCATCCTCATAGCACACTACAACCTCCAATTCCTGGGCGCAACTGATCCTGTCTCAGCCTCTCTAGTAGCTGGGATTACAGGCATGCATACGACACCCAGATAATTTTTCTATTTCTAGTAGAGAGGGAGGGGTCTGTCCTATGCTGAGGCTGATCTCAAACTCTTGGGCTCAAATGATCCTCCTGCCTCAGCCTCCTGGAGTGCCAGGATTACAGGCATGAGCCACTACACCTGCCAAAGATGTTGTTTAAGTTGCTTTTTAAAATTAAAATAATTTTAATTATTTTCCTGAGCTGGTTCATGCAAGATGTGGGTTTAAACTTTAGTTTTGCCGTTAACCTGCTTGATGACCATGTCACTTAGCCCCTGGGTCTCACCTCCCATGTATAGAGTTGGGGGTAGATACTAGTATCTACGCTCTCGAGTAGTGTGAAGAGCAGAAGGCAATGTTTGAAAATACTTTGCATACCATAAGACATTGTATAAACGCCAAGTTTTTACAATAAACCTTTCCCCCCAAATCATTGTGTTGATAGAAATTCTGTATTTGTCTCTCCACCTATTCCATTTTGATTGAGCATTAAATGAGACCACTATTTTGTACAATATTTCTTTGTGAAAAAAATGACATAAAGGACTTTTTTTAAATCTAAAAGGACAGTACATTTACTAAGGGGGGGAGGGTCATATTCCCCTTAACACTCAGAAGCTTGAAATGTATTTCAGGACTGCCCTGTCCTTGCCCTCTCTGCTTCTTTTGGGACAATTATCTGGCTAAAAACTGATCAACCATACTTATAGCCACAAACACACCCAACTCAATGGCTCCCTCCCCTCTAACCTCCCTAGTGAACAATATTTAGAAGCTCTTTGACTTTCAGGATTTCGCCCAATCCTCCTAAGCCTGACCTGAGATGGGGATGAAATGATAACCACCACACCACTATTCCAGAGCAGAGACAGGCCTAGAACTGAAGCCATCTCATTGCAAGTTGGGTGTCTGTCCCCAACATCACACCACCTGGATTGACAGAGGGCAGGGAAGACAGAGGACACTGCACGCTTGCTCTGTGCCCAGGGTGACATCAGACTTGCTGTCCCTCTCCCAGCACCCTGTTCACGTGCCCTCATGGTGCCAAAGTCCCAGGGCCAGGCTGGAATTCAGGACATGCCATGAAGGGCCGTATGTGATTTTTGGACTTGTTTGCTTTTAGTTAAATGAACTGGCTTGACTTCAATACATAAGTCCAGGCTGATCAGTAATTAGAATTCTTATAACTTACTCAAAAATACTTTCATGTTCATTTCATTCGAATGTGTTCAATAATATTAACTTTACCTACCCATCTACTTCACCCCCTCTCCCCCAAGAAAATATACCTCCTCAAATCATGCCAGGTCAAGGACCTATAAAATAAAATGACTAACATTATAATTTCCTTCTCATCAAAACTTGAATTCCAGGAAAAAAAGCAAAACTGAGGACAAATAAGGCACTGAAAAAATTAGAAATCATAAAGGTAGAAAATAGAATTCAAAGCACAACTTCTTTATTATACACATCAGAAATTAAGTGCTTTATTTAGAGACTCATTTCTAGATTCTGAAATTGCCAATCAGTTGATTTATTTAATGATAGGCCACAAATACATATTCGAGTACAAGTTGGCAATGTTAATAACATAGGAAAGGATTTGGATCTGAGTTAATGATCACTTTGAGTCTTGATTGTAAACATCAAAAGGAACCTGTGAGAATAAAATTTGTACTTGTAAGGGAGAGGCAAGCACATTGGTATTTGGGGTAAATATATAGATTCAGCCATAATTGTGGTTCCAACATTAGCAAGTCAGATGCACATCACCTTGTTATTTCTTTAATGAATCACCATCTATGCCCTGTCTTTCTCTAGTTGAACCCCAGGGAGCAATAGGACTTGACCTTAGGGGGTGCTGCTCTGCCCTTTGCTGTCAGAAACACCAAAACATAGACTTTAAATGATGATTTGGAACAATAAATTACTGTCTTACATTTACCTTGACTGATGCAGGTAATTGAGAGGGGAGCATGTTCCCTTGGGACTCACAGATTTGGGAGTGAAGGCAGGCTGAGAATTACTGGCTGATGCAAGAGGATTAACATACTTTCAAGCCAGCATTCTGCTTCTGGCTGCCACTTTCCAGTACTAGGACCTTTGTGGAGACATGAACGCAAAATGTTGCTTTCTCTATGAAATCAATCTAATATCTGTTCATTTTATCTCAAAGGATTGGTCTTTAAAGTTCTTTAGTTTATGTAAAAATATACAAACATAATTGCAATGAACAAATTATTTGAAGAAATTCATCTCTTTCATATAATGTCGAGTTGGATATTATCTTTGGGGTCTAAAGAAAAATAACACTCATCATCTAACAAATAAAAATAATTGAATTACTTAAAAATCTAATTATAAATCTAGTGATTTGGAGGAGCATTTATTAACTTACATTGCAACAAGTTTGCTGGTCAGGGCATTGTAAAATCACTGCTATATAAAATGGTTCACTCGCTATTTCTTTGGGAATGTGAATTTAAGTTTAGTAAACAATAACCACAGTTTAAAAATGAAATAATGGTGGTATTCTAGGAGATTATTAAGGACATTAACAGATCATAACCCAAGAATGTTTTAAAATGATCTTATTTCTTTGAAACTGAATGATAAAGCAACAAAATTTGAATAACTCAATTGTAAACCTTTGTACTCAGGTATCATTTCAGAAGCACATAACAAGTTAATAAAAAGGCATCAACGGTATAGGGCTTTCGGTTTTCCAGAAACACAGTGCTAGTTGTCAACTTACTCCTAGCACTCAACTTTTGGGAGTCCTGCCTTGAATACCAATCGAATGGAAATGACCTTAACGCTCTAATGTAAATCCTTTCTTAAAAATGGTAAAAAGCAAACATAAGGCCTTTAGTCCAACCTCTATTCTGCAGAACTGAAAGCTTTGACACCTGGCAGCAGTTTATATTAGAATAATCAAACACCCGTATGATTTATTATTTTTCCGGATAATGATCAATTACTGTCTACTGGCCACATGGAATATCACACAGACGAGAAAGACGGCCACAAATAAAGGCAGTACACTTGCCCTCTTTAAGAAAGTAGCAAGAATTATTTCCACACGTTTTGCAACCTAGGATTTAATAGTGATTTAGTTGGTTCTTGGAGGATAAAATTCAATGTGTCCTAGAATTGTGCAGCGTAACAAAGGTTAACACGCTTGATTTTCTGCTCACATTGGGGCTAGAGACTAAAACAGCTATTTTCCTTCCAAAGAATTAGAAAAATATAACATAACAGCACTTTCTTAAATACAGAACAACATTTCCTGGATCATGACTCAACATGAGATGTAATAGCCTATGGATATAAGTTGCAACAGCTTTAGAAAAATGTCATTCCTCTAAGGCATTTCTGAAATTGTCCTTAAAGCTACACACGCAGATATGATTCTGTACACATAAAGGCATCCATCTATGAACAGAAAGAAAAGTCTTTTAGAATCAGTGTGTGGGGAAAGCTAAAGGAACACATCCTTAGATTCCAAATAATTTTTAATAAAAAACTTGGGGCTCCTAGAAACAGTGATTTACATTCAAACAAACATGTAAATTCGCAAACCTGAAGAGGTAAGATTTTCATGATGCAGGCTATAAGAAAATTCACATGCAGTTATTGGTTTTTCAAAGGTCTCTTTCAAAATACAGATTTTAAGTCAAATACCCACGGCATGAACAAATAGGAGGCCTAAGATTCTAACATGTCTTTCCATATGGCTTTCTTCCTCACTTTCTCACCTAGTAAGAAGAGAAAATTTCCTAGAGGGGGGCAATGGGTAGGTGTTGTGCCAATATATCCCATGGGATATCTGGATAGTGGGTTATCACACCCAGATTACAATCTGTTGGCAGACTTTTGATTTCTGTTTCAAATGGACTGTGCGGTACTACACCAAACACAAAAAGATTTCTGCTGCCACATCCAAACATCCTTTATGCAGACCCATATTTCCTCTGAATACAGAAAGAGAATTACTAGGAAAGGATAAACTGGCAGACCAAGAAAGGAGATAAGGTTAATTCTTTCACTGGTCATTTATCTAAACCAAAAATATCAAACTCTGTTATCAAAGTTGTCAGCCCTCTCTTTCGTAAACAAAGTCTCTGGATCTGCATTCATCGTGCCCTGTGATGCACAAGAGATATGTTTAACCTATCAACCTGTTCCTGTTGTTTGTGACAATCTCACACGCATTTAGCTATTTAAGGAAGAAGTTACCATTTTTCAGGCACTTTTCAATATTTAAAAAAAAAATTAAATCCAATTATTTAAACTCGGTTTCACAAACCACCCCCCACTCCCTAGCTAGCCCTGCCACCCCAAGAAAGTAGTTAATTCTGTTATAATATCTCTGCAAAAAGGCAAATTCCTTCACAAATGCCAAGGAAATAGCATAGGTATTTTCTTCCATCTTTCCTCAAATTCTGGGAACTCTTCTTTTGATAACACAACATTTTAGAGTACTTGAAACAGCTCCTGTTGATTCTTTGTGGAACCAAATTTAGAGAGTTTACTAATGGAGGAGTACATTGCCACTGTCACATTCTTGTTACAAAAATCCAATTTCAGTTCAGTTCCTGTGATCCCCTGAGCAGTTATAGATGCCCTTTACCTGCAATGAGGCAGTAGGCTATGTGTGAGACAATGCAAATTAACTACTCAAATGTATCTACATTTATATTTGTACTATTATGAAATATACTGATACGAGGTTTTTTTTTCTGAAGTGTTTAGAGTTTCAAAGGGAAACAAAGACACTTAATATTACGAAATATCTAATAAATGATTAAAAATGATCTTGGTTGGTTGCCATTCAAAAGTTTTCCCAGAGTTCTGACCTATTGCTCTATACAAACTGTTAAGTAAAAATGTACATGACTGGTAGATGTATTACACATAACATCAGACATTGATATACACATGTAAACTGAAGTTCCTTAAATACACACATCCCCACTTAACATACATCCCATTACATAGGCAAAGTGTCATCTGGGATAGCAGCAATTAATCATCTAGTTACCCAGTTACCTCAAAAAATATCACAGGCCCTGAACAGTTCCTGATGTGGTATCCCTGGCTTCAAGAACTCTCCAGTAACATCTAGTGTAGGTCTCGTGAAGCACCAGGCAATTATACTATCCTGTCATTGGAGAAAAAGGTTTGTCTTTTCAAAACCTGTTTATTCAAATCGGACTAACAGTATATGTCACAATGAGGTGACATAAAACCAAAATATTTAATATATATAAAACATTTCCATTTTATTTCTCACATATTATTACTGTTTTATCAATGCCTTACATACATAGAGTATTCGAATTGTCCTAACAGATGCAGAAAGAGAATAATAAATTATACTGAGGAGAGCTGCTCTGAATTGTGTTTGAAAACATGTAAGTAACTTGATTATCTATCAGTGTTTTTACAAACAGAGATGGCATGATATCATCCTAAGTATAATTTTAAAAGAGTTATGAGTCTATACCCCTGGGTAAGTTATGAACTTACAACCAAAATTCACATATATAATATGCAAAACATCTTCAGGGTGATGTATACAACAAACCATTTTAGTCACAGAAGGCTTTTATGTAAACCTTTATTTTGTGTATACTATTGGTATACCCATGCATGCCCAATGGATAGAAATTCTAGGTATGCTGCAAGTCATCTGGATTTTAGATGTACCTACAGACTTTAATATTAACTCTAGACCTGTACTCTTAGGTCCAATTTTAAACCTGTTGGGTGTGTGAACACAGAGCCCAAGAATGTTCCCTGTTACCCATGACAAAGGTTTTGACCCTCTACCACTCTACCCATATTTTATATGAAACAATTTCATAGACCACAGCTACCAGCTTTATGAGATGGGTTGACGCCTTAGAAAAGTTACATTTGCCAAGGGAGAGGCACTAAATTAGACCATATTGTTTAACAAGCTGCAACCCTTTTACTGGGAAAGGACAACTCCCTCTGCACAGCAGTTTCTCCTGCTTAAAGCTGAGATCACACAAGGAGAAACCTATTGTGTTTCTGCCAAGTCATTGTAGGAACATTGGGAATAGCACACTCAGTAGCCAGCAGAGGCAGAACCACCATATCGACTCCTTATGATAAGCAGCCTGCTTTACAGCTCTGAGAATTTCTCCTTTTGCAGTCCTAACCATCCCTTCCTACGTTGGGTTTCCCCGGTGTCTCTCATGGTGGTCAAATCAACACAGAACAGAGTCTAGCTTCTCAGTTATCTTGTATGTTGCTAACCGTGACAACACGTTTATTATATCAAATGTTCACTCAGGTTCTTTGACTTTGGCTGGAAGTTGAAAGTCCAGTGGGATCCTTTGGATGATAAAATGATGATGTGTTAGTTCCTCTCAAGCAACCCCGAAGCTCCCAACATGCTCCATAGACACAGCCTGGACCACAGTGAGTCCAGACTTAGCCTTTTCTGACACAGAAGGCTGGCAGGCAGATTCAAAGTCTGGACACAGAGGCACTTCCAAAGTTTGGCAAGGAGAAGGAGGCAAGATCACTAAGAGGGGCTTTATCACTGTGCTGTCTCAGGACATCTGTGGTGCATGAACACGGAGACCTTTAGGTAGTAGATGGGTCATGCTTTTTCTTCTTGCCCCGACAAGACTTGCAGACACAACAGATTATACACGGGGAGGCCAGGAGTAACAAGGGAGACGTCACCAAGGCAATGATGCCCAAGCCTACAAGAATCCCCACCACCTGGAAATTTAGAAGAAAAGCATATTTCAGCAATTAAATCTTTCCATATGTATACTTATTCCAACTACATCATCCGCTGTGGACCGAATGTTGGTGCCCTGCTGCCCAAATTCATGTGTTGAAAGTCTAAATCCCCAAAGTGATGGCATCTGGCAATAGGACCTTTGGAAGTTAATTTAGGGCATAGGGGCAGGATCCTCATGATGGGATTAGTGCTTGTATAAGAAGTGACATCAGAGAGCTTGCTTCCTGCCTCTAGGCCTCCTATTATGTGAAGACATGGAAGAAATTGGCCATCTTGGAACCAGTGGGAGAGCCCTCACCAGGTTGCTACCTACACTTCAGATTTCTCAGCCTCTAGACAGTGAGAAATAAATTTCTGTTATTTGAGCTCCCTGTTTACAGTCAATTGGTATAGTAAGAATGACTAAGACACCACCTGAAGCATATAACACAGTTACATTTATATGGGAGCTATCAGCCAGTACCCAGCAATGGTCTGAACTGCATACAAACCAGGGACACACAAGGACTGACTTGACGGTGAGAATAAACCAAATGCTAACTGGAGCTGATGCAAGACCAATATAATAATGAATGTTCGCTCTCTTTCTACCTGAGTTTCCTCGACTGTACTGCTCTAGGGGTACTAATGAGGACTAGGATATTAGCATTTACACCATCAAAAAGAATGTAGCATTTAATAAATACAAAACATTATTAAAAATACACCATGACCCCCTCTGAACCTGCCACATAAACACACAATGGCATGAACAGAGGGATCCAAGCCTGGCGGGTGCTCACTGGGTTTTAGAGCACTGCCTTGGATAGCTAATATGCCTTAAAGGGATTTTTAAATTTTTTTATTAAATAACTGTATACATTAATTTATTTATGAGGTACAATGTGCTGATTTTATATACAATTTGGAATGCTTATATCAAACTGGTTAACATAGCCTTCACCTCACTTACTTAATTATTGTGTTAAGACATTTATACTCTACACTTAACAGATTTGACATGTACCCTTGCAATATGCACCATAGGTGTGATCCCACTAATTACCCTTCCTCTATCCAACCTCCCCTTTTCCCTACCTTCCCCCTCCTCTTCCCGCCTTCATCTTGGGCTATAGTTGTGTTTTATTGTTCATTTGAAAGTATGGGTGGTTATATATTGGTTTCATAATAGTACTGAGTACACTGGATACTTTTTCTTCCATTCTTGAGATACTTCACTAAGAAGAAAGGGATTTAGATGGGAGAATGCCCACCTACACTCTGCAGGTCACTCTTAACTGCTTGGCTGCCCTGGTGCCCTGTGCCCCCAACTGTCCTCAAGGAGATTGTACTCGTGAATTCAGGTGGCTGCCCCATTACTTTTCTCTATCCCCACCCCAGAACCCTCCAGAACCTCCCATGCTGGCAAGAATAAGTAGGGAATAGAGTGGGAAGCATGAAGAGCTGGGCTGTTTAAGCCATCACAATGCTGGTTTATGTCATGCTCCTTTGAAGGTCAGAGTACCTGTGTTCGGTTCCACATCACTGATGCTCTCGAGTGGCCGAGTTTATTCCTGCATGGTCCTTTGTCATAATGTCTGAGGAAAATGTCATTCTGAAAAACAGAGAGAGCAGTTTCAGTAATCAGTTCACCTAGTGGAAGCAAGCCTATGAATTCCAAGCCCATCATCTTTAGGATATCTGAGTAGTTTTGCAAGTCACTGAGTGAAAACATCATAATTAATGTGACTCTTGATTCATTCTATGAAAAAGAGTAATGACTTGACCAATTATCTTGGAACAGTGGCTCTGGTAGAGGCATGATGGGAATGAGAAGGCCACAAGAGAGGTGGCTGGAAGTCATGAGAGAGGCGGCAAACCAAGAGAGAGAAAATGAGGATGGGTGAAGAAGAGGAAGTTATAGTCATGAGATATCAAAAGAGCAAATAACTAGATGGAGAAACGGTGAGAAGAAATCACAGAGGAGGGGAAAGCAAATGGGTAGAAAGAAGGCCGTGCCTTTGTCAAGAGAAACGTCAACAGAGATGGATTTTTTGGGGGAAGATGGTTAAGTTTGAACACGTTGAACTTGAGAGAAGTTGAGGCATCAAAACAGTACTATTTAAAAGCAGTTCATTACATAGATCTGAATTGTGAAGAAATGACTTGGGCCTCAGTACACACAGGATGGAAAAAACCATAGGAGAGACTGCGATTACTTAGGGAGAGGTATAGACTGAGAAGCAAAGAGGCTTTAATTATGGTTGGGGGGGGGGAGCAGAAAGAGGGAAGGAGGGAAGGGGGTGGGGCCTTGGTGTGTGTCACACTTTATGGGGTCAAGACATGATTGCAAGAGGGACTTTACCTAACAATTGCAATCAGTGTAACCTCGCTTATTGTACCCTCAATGAATCCCCAACAATAAAAAAAAAAAAAGAATGGATTAATAAATTGTGGTATATGTATACCATGGAATATTATGCAGCCTTAAAAAAGATGGAGACTTTACCTCTTTTATGTTTACATGGATGGAGCTGGAACATATCCTACTTAGTAAAGTATCTCAAGAATGAAGAAAAAAATATCCAATATCAGTACATTATGAAACCAATTTATAATCACTCATTTCATATGAAGAACAGATCACAACTATGGCCCAAGATGAAGGAGGGAGGAGGGGGGGTTGGGAGGGGAGGGGGTAGGTCAGATCAAGGGAGGATGAATGGTGGGATCACATCTACAGTGCATAATGCAAGGGTACACCTCGGATCTATTAAGCATAGAGTATAAATGTCTTAACAATTGAGTAAACAAGATGAGGTATACATTAACCAGTGTGATGTAAACGTTCCTAATTCTGTATGAAATCAACACATTGTACCCCATAAATGCATTAATGTATACAGGATTTATGTGTTTATGATTAAAAAAAAAAAAAAAAGAATGGATCAAGGAAGAGCCTGGAAAGGGAACTGAGATTTGGCCAGAAAGGTAGATGAGAAACCAGCAGAGACAGGATCACTGAAATGGAAGGGGTCAAGATGTCAAATGGAGCAGAGAATCTCAGTAAGATACAGATGGGTATCAACAGTATCTCTTAACCGACTCTCTCTCTTTCTCATTCATTCATTCATTTCTCAAATCCACTGGATTTTACTGGTAAGAACCCCCTCAAACCTAGGAAAGAATGCAGTCAGGGTTTGACTCTGTGGCAGTCCAAGCACATTGCAATGACTGGGAGATAGCACATGTCAACAGCAAGAGGTGAGGAGGCTTTTCTGAAGCTGGGCTTCTACGGGAAGGAGAAATAGAGGGGTAGTAAGGAAAAGAGGTAGGCTTGAAAAAAGGTTAATTCATATTTAAGTGGGACACAGTTGAATGCATAGATATGTTCAGAGAGAAGAGAGTGGAAGTTGACATCACAGGAGAGAGAAGGGATAAGTAAGTAAAAGGAACAAGTATCCAAGGTAGAAATGGGAAAAGGATTCCAAGGCAGATGACTGAGAATATCTCGTCCTCTGAAACTGCAGGGATGAGGATCAAGGCAGAAACAAACTCACGCTCCAGCAACACTCAAAAATCTATTTGGTGTCTGCCTCATGCTTAGATTTTAGACAACACCAATCACCCCATTCCTGGCCCCACAGTATCAGACTTTCCTATAAACAGAGATCAACAGCACCATCTGATGCAGAACTCCACTTGCCTAGAGAAAAACATCATTACTAACAAGCCAATGCCTCTGGGTAAAACAGAGAAAATGGGATCTTGAAACACAGTGACCAGAAAAAGATGTTTCAACATTTGAAGTCCGCGCATCCAGCCATTTAACATCTGCACCATTTCATCTCAAGTACCAGAACAGTACGAGTGACAGAACAGTGTGTTCTTTGCAATGCCATCCCCCAAACATGTTTCAGCCAAAGGACGGCGATCTGGTGCACATATTTATTCCTTTATACTTTGGTCTCCTAAAGAGAACCTCATGGGCTCAGTCTCCCTGTGGATATGAACTCAATTAATATTCTGGTTAAACCTGAAGGAAAACAAAAAATATTTCTTTTTCATTTTTAATGTATGTGTGGCATATAATCAGTTATATCCTCATCCAGAATATCACTCATTTAAAATTATATGTCTTAAATATAAAATGTAATTTTAATTCAAAAAGCTACAATAAATTGGGCAGCACCTGTGGCTCAAAGGAGTAGGGCACCAGCCCAATATGCCAGAGGTGGCGGGTTCAAACCCAGCCCGACCAAAAACTGCAAAAAAAATTAAATAAAAAGCTACAATAAATCAATTTTTAAAAAATGAAAATTATTTCTTTCTACCTGAGCCAAACTTCTACACTCTAAAAATATCCATTTTCTTATTCCTGTAAGGAGATGCTTATCTTCAAATGCTGAGATCAAGCTGATTAAAATTCTTATTCATTCATGTCATCTTAAATAACTTATCTAATTTCCAGTTAAAAATCAGGCATGTGGTGGCCAGTAGACATCACATATTAGCTTCATGTTCACCAGGTGTTTCTGATACGAAAGCACCACACAAATCAAATTAAAGCAAACCAAGTGACAAAAATGAAAAGCTGAGAAAATAATGGCAACTCAACCATGATGGAGGGATTATACTGATACGGACATACTTTATAGGTCCAAACTGCCAAAATAAGGAATATCTATAAACAACTTATGCTATGCTCAACTTTAAAAGACCAGAATGGGAGTATGACATCAGCAAGCCTTCAGACCACATTTTAACTCTGAAGTTACCACTGTCCTTCATACAAGGATGAATGAAGATGCACCTAAATTTGAGGAGACCTGCTTTGTGAATGGTGAGGGAAAATAATGATTAGGCCAAACCCCTAGATCTGGAAAGGGAGCATTGACAAAAAAGAAGCAATACCACTGTCACGCTAATGAATGAGAAAGAGAGAAAGAGAAGAGAGTTAGTTAAGAAATACCACTGATTCGAATAGTTTTATTCCTTTACATTCAAAAAGAAGAAAACAACCCACTAGTGGTAGACAGAATAATTTTCCCCCTAAAGATGTCCACAGCCTGACCCCCAGAACTTTGAATATGTTACCATGTGGGTGCGATTAAATGGAAGACCTTGAGATGGTAGGATTATCTTATGTTATCCAGATGGGCTCAATCTAATCACATGGGCTATTAAAGACTGTGTGCTTTTCCTAGCTGTGGTGAGAGGGAGCCATGACTATGGAAGAAGGGCCTGAGAGATGTAATATTGCTGGCTTTGAAGATGGAGAAAGGGAGCCACAAGCCAAGGAAAGCAGGCAGCCTCTAACAGGTAGACAAGGCAAGAAAACCAATTCTGCTTTGGAGCTCCCAGGAAGGAATATTTCAACATTTGAAGTCTGCGTATCCAGCCATTAATTTTAACCCAGAAAGAACTATGTCAGACTTCCAATGTGCAGAACTATAACATAATAAATTTGCATTGTTTTAACACATTAAGTTTGTGGCAATTCATAACAACAGCTATATAAAACTAAAACACTAATAATTATCTCCATAATAGAGTAAGACAATGTTCCCAAAGTAAGGCATACCCCTAAAAAAAAAGCTTGCCTTTAAAACTAAAGTGATGCACCTAGGGTAATCAGAAGAGGTTTTTATAGATATCTAAAGTGGCAGGGTTAGGAAGTCTCGTTAAGAAAAATAAATTCCTTCTGCAGGACAAAAGTAACCTATATTTTATCGCACACCCTCTAGGATACTGGCTGTGTTTGGATACAGTATAAGAAAGACCATATGATAAAACTCTCGCAGGTGGAACTTACATCCAGGTTCTGGAGACAGTACCAGCAAAATGTGTGCTTGCAGTTCTTACACATCATCTGAGCACAGCCTTCGTTGCGTTCGATATAAACCCGGCAGACTGGGCACTGCTTAATGGGGGCTTCTGCATCTGTCCCAAAGAGGGCCCTAGAAAACAAAATGGATGAGAAATTGCATTTAGCTCATGGTCATGAACAGGGATAAACTCTTAATACCTATGCTTAACTTATGTCCAAAGAACACAGTATGGGTAAACAGGAGAGACAGAGATTATTAGAGGTGCAGGTAACTCAAGAAGGAATCTTTTGTTTTGGCTTTGAGTAAATTTTATAATTACACTTTCCACAGCTGACTTAACTCATTATTTTTTCAAATATTTCATTTCCTGAGCACACATTGCCTGAATAAGAAGTGCAAAGAGTTGGCTATGGAAGAGAGAAATTAGCTTAGGATCCAAACCAGGCATAGATAAATCTATCTGATGGTTTGTTCATTAAGCAAATGGAGAAGGGAGCCTCAGTGGTCAATACTTTAAAATAAATGTCCAATATTACTGAAAAGACCTTCTCCGAACACATGAATAGACCAGTACAAGCTCACAGAGTAAAGGGGCAAAGAAAAGAAGTAGTTACACAAATTGGAGTGGGAGGGAAGGACCAATAGCACTGGGCTACATTTGAGCTACTGTGCCTCTAAATGACCACCAGCACACAGAGACATCCAATTCACAAAGTGTCGTCAGGTCTATTATTGGATGTGGTACCAGCAATAACCTTCTATCTTCTATACTGGTGAGATAGTCAGTACAGATTGAGCATCTCTAATTCCAAAAATCCCAAATCCCCAAATCAAAAACTCTTTAGGTTCTGACATGAAGCTAAAAAAAAAAAAAAACCAGAAGAAGAAGAAGAAAAAGCTCAGTGAAGTATTTTAGATTTTGGATTTTTGCTTTAGGAATATTTAACTGCTAAGTGTATAGTGCAAATATTCTAAAATCTGAAAAAAATATGAGATCTAAAACATTTCTAGCCCCAAGCATTTCAGATAAGGGCTTCTCAATGTGTATCTTAATTCCTTGTTGTTTTTAGAATGAGAAACGGACTGGTAGAGGCTGAGTGATTTGCATGAGGACACACAGGTACCAAGTGGCAACGTCAATCCCCTCTCTTCTGCGTCCTTCACACTACACCGTGATCCCAGCAAGCTTACTGCTGTGGGAGTGACAATGCAGGCAGCACTGGTTAAAGTCTGGCTACCAGGGCACATGATCGCCGTATGCATCAGATCTTCCTTTCTCTTGATTTGCTTGTTCTGAGATTGGAATGCAGCAACATAACAAGGTAGCATAAGTATTCCAAAGACTGGTTCTACACACTCTGAGGGCACTGGGAGATTAAGCCAACTGGAATACAACACTGGTATTTTGTTCTTGCCATGAAGAACAGCCATAGCCTCAAGCAAAGCAAGGGGTCAAACACAGAGGTCTCTCATTCTGGGCCCTGCCTCTGCCATAAAAACCTACTGTTCTAAAAGGTACGGATTTAACTGCTTCTCATCATAACACAATCTTGACCTTGGCACTGTCTTTTCGGAACATAAAGTATTAAGAGAGAATACTCTTAATACTCTCTCTCCCTATATCACCTAAGAATTTAAGACTGTACTCCACTGTAGGGGTGTTGTTTCTACTGCTGTGTTCTTTCTGATATGATTGGCACACTTCACGAACTGGCAATTTAGTCAGGTAAGAAAATAATCTATCTCACTTAGCAAGCAAAAAGAACAAGATATGCCAATGGTAGCCAGACATGGCATCTCCATAAATAGCTGAGGACAAACCATGACTTCCTACTGAGAATTAGTAGACCATTGTACCTCTCTACCCCAAGAGAATATAAAACCCATGCAAACTCTAATTATAGCAAAATCTGGAAGATTTTAGAATCCCTCTTAGAAATGCTTTTTTTGCTATTCTTTGTGAACAACTTACCAATGCTTACACATTTCTCAGGGAAGTTCTGCAAGAAAATGACCAATCTCTAAATATCATTATAAACTAACTCCTTCTTCAAGCAATATATGTTGAGTTTCTAAGACAGTGGTTCTCAACCTTTCTAAGGCCATGATGTATTTTCATTGTTACAAAGGGGTCACAACCCACAGGTTGAGAATCGCTGTTCTAAGAGAACTAGCAAATAATCCCAAAGACAAAGTTTTCCTTCTTACCTGTTCTCTGTTGGCAGGGCAATAGGCTGATTGTCTCTACAGGAGACCTCTGCGTGCCAAGCATCCTTGCAACATGAGCAGAATTTCAGGTGGCAAGAAGGGCATTCCACCAGCACAGGCTGTCCTGGGTCACGCGATACAACAGAGCACACTGTGTGACAGTCTGCGACAGGACACCACGTTCGATAGGGGTCCAGGTGAACCTCTAAGGTGTAAAGAAAGAAAATGTAATGGCCTATCTGCCTTTGATTCAAGCTTGAGGATTTCACCCCTTCATTTATTCTCTTTTACAGACTAAGATTTATGGAAGGACAACACATGTACAACCAAAGGTGATGGTTTCTCCTATCAGTCTTCATAATGGATCCAAAACTGCCGTCCACAGGGTTGCACAGCCTTGCCTCATTCTTCAAAGTAGGTATTAATGGAAGTATCTACTAAGGTCACAGCCACCTTTATGAACAGATGACAAATGTTCCTTCTAACCCAAACGTGAACTTTTAAAAAATATTTTTCACCTTTGAGAACTAAAAATAGGCAAAAATCTCAAGGCCTTTCTACAATTATTTGGATACTATCTTGGAAGAAAATGGAACATAAAGAACCAAAGTGGGGGTGGGGAAGATATTTTTCACAAAAAGATTTTATCCTTTTGGTCAATGAGGAATAAGTTGGGAAGTTTCTTTCTTGTATCACAGGAAATTAAAGAACAATGAAGAATCAAAACAGTTTAGGGACTGAACAGTTTATGGTGTGGCTTAGCCCAGAGCTCAGACTACCTGTCAGTCTGACTATTCTTTGGCCTTACCAATAATGTGCTAGTTGGTAACATGTAAAAGGCCCACATGCTCTAAAAGCAAAATGTAGGGACCTTCACAGGCCATAAAATGATAGTCGGTCATACCACTTTGGCTAGGTCCATATGACATACAAGAAAGAAGATAGTGTTGGAGGGTTGACAAATATGTATTCAAGTATTTCCATATCTTTCTTAGTTTTCCCTTTTCTGTTCAGTAACAATCCTCATGTTTTTTCCATATGATATGACTTTTAAGGAAACATACCATGTAAAAAATAATGTCATTTGAGGGATAAAATAGCCTTTTTTTTCCCTTCTGAATATATTTTGCAAATTTTGAACTGCTAAGATTCTATTTTTAAAAATCCTAGGGGTTGGAAGTGTTTGCTCATTCCTGTAATCCTAGCACTCTGGGAGGCCAAGGTGGGTGGATTGCCTGAGCTCACAAGTTCAAGACCAAAGACCAGCCTGAGCAAGAATGAGACCCTGTTTATACTAAAAATAGAAAACTAGCCGGGCATTGTGGCAAGCACCTGTAGTCCCAGCTACTCAGGAGGCTGAGGCAGGAGGATCACTTGGGCCCAGAAATGTGAGGTTGCAATGAGCTATGATCTTGCCACTGCACTCTAGCCAGGGAAAGAGAGTGAGACACGTATATACTCTGTGTGTGTGGGTGTGTGTATTTTTAACATTTCCAGAAGAATTGTGTAGAAGAAATACAATACTTACCCTTGAGTAAAAGGCAGGGAGGTGGGAAAGAGGCAAAAATTTACCTTATAACTAAACTACTTTTATAAATTTTTAAAACCAGTTTTAAAAAGCTACTTTTGATCTGGGATATGAACAATAAAGTAATAAAATAATTGTGAAACTAGGTTGTCCCCTGGAAAATCATTTCCTTTTATATCATTGAAACATGTTCACATTTCCCCTTTGTTTCACATTCTCCTCATATGTCTAATTCTCATCCCATGCTTTTCCTTTCATCTAAAAAAATCTCTTCTTTACCAAGCAGCAACCTATCTATTCCTGAAGGAACTATTTTCTATTATGTGCTTGACTTAATTTGGGGGTCACAGAATCAGCATCTTGTTAGTTGCTGCTCTCTGCTCATTTCATGGAGATGCCCCTTCTCTCTTTAGACTGTAGGCAAGGCTGTTTCTTATTCTATTTATGTGCTCCAATTTACCTGACACAGTGATAGTTTGTTGTCTATTGATTTAAAGCAGTAATTTCTGGTGTTTCGAAGGCAAACCCTTCTGCAAACAATTAACTTAAAATACATCCACTAATATTACCATCTTGAATTGCCTTACATTGGAATGATTTTTCTTTTCTTTTTTTTTTTTTAACTTTTTTTTTTTATTTTTTATTGTTGGGGATTCACTGAGGGTACAATAAGCCAGGTTACACTGATTGCAATTGTTAGGTGAAGTCTCTCTTGCAATCATGTCTTGCCCCCATAAAGTGTGACACACACCAAGGCCCCACCCCCCTCCCTCCTTCCCTCTTTGTTTCCGCCCCCATAACCATAATTGTCATTAATTGTCCTCATATCAAAATTGATACATAGGATTCATGCTTCTCCATTCTTGTGATGCTTTACTAAGAATAATGTCTTCCACGTCCATCCAGGTTAATACAAAGGATGTAAAGTCTCCATTTTTTTTAATGGCTGAACAGTATTCCATGGTCTACACATACCACAGCTTGTTAATCCATTCCTGGGTCGGTGGGCATTTAGGCTATTTCCACATTTTGGCGATTGTAAATTGAGCTGCAATAAACAGTCTAGTACAAGTGTCCTTATGATAAAAGGATTTCTTTCCTTCTGGGTAGATGCCCAGCAATGGGATTGCAGGATCAAATGGGAGGTCTAGCTTGAGTGCTTTGAAGTTTCTCCATACATCCTTCCTGAAAGGTTGTACTAGTTTGCAGTCCCACCAGCAGTGTAAAAGTGTTCCGTTCTCTCCACATCCACGCCAGCATCTGCAATTTTGAGATTTTGTGATGTGGGCCATACTCACTGGGATTAGATGATATCTCAGGGTTGTTTTGATTTGCATTTCTCTAATATATAGAGATGATGAACATTTTTTCATGTGTGTGTTAGCCATTTGTCTGTCGTCTTTAGAGAAAGTTCTATTCATGTCTCTTGCCCATTGATATATGGGATTGTTGGCTTTTTTCATGTGGATTAATTTGAGTTCTCTATAGATCCTAGTTATCAAGCTTTTGTCTGATTGAAAATATGCAAATATCCTTTCCCATTGTGTAGGTTGTCTCTTTGCTTTGGTTATTGTCTCCTTAGCTGTACAGAAGCTTTTCAGTTTAATGAAGTCCCATTTGTTTATTTTTGTTGTTGTTGCAATTGCCATGGCAGTCTTCTTCATGAAGTCTTTCCCCAGGCCAATATCTTCCAGTGTTTTTCCTATGCTTTCTTGGAGGATTTTTATGGTTTCATGCCTTAAATTTAAGTCCTTTATCCATCTTGAATCAATTTTTGTGAGTGGGGAAAGGTGTGGGTCCAGTTTCAGTCTTTTACATGTAGACATCCAGTTCTCCCAACACCATTTATTGAATAGGGAGTCTTTCCCCCAAGGTATGTTCTTGTTTGGTTTATCAAAGATTAGGTGGTGGTAAAACGTTAGTTTCATTTCTTGGTTTTCAATTCGATTCCAAGTGTCTATGTCTCTGTTTTTATGCCAGTACCATGCTGTCTTGACCACTATGGCTTTGTAGTACAGATTAAAATCTGGTATGCTGATGCCCCCAGCTTTATTTTTGTTACAGAGAACTGCCTTAGCTATATGGGGTTTTTTCCGGTTCCATACAAAACGCAGAATCATTTTTTCCAAATCTTGAGAGTACGATGTTGGTATTTTGATAGGAATGGCATTGAATAGGTAGATTGCTTTGGGAAGTATAGACATTTTAACAATGTTGATTCTTCCCATCCATGAGCATGGTATGTTCTTCCATTTGTTAATATCCTCTGCTATTTCCTTTCTGAGGATTTCATAGTTTTCTTTATAGAGGTCCTTCACCTCCTTCGTTAGGTATATTCCTAGGTATTTCATTTTCTTTGAAACTATGGTGAAGGGAGTTGTGTCCTTAATTAGCTTCTCATCTTGACTGTTACTGGTGTATACAAAGGCTACTGACTTGTGGACATTGATTTTATATCCTGAAACATTACTGTATTTTTTGATGACTTCTAGGAGTCTTGTGGTTGAGTCTTTGGGGTTCTCTATGTATAAGATCATGTCGTCAGCAAAGAGGGAGAGTTGGACCTCCTCTGTTCCCATTTGGATTCCCTTGATTTCCTTGTCTTGCCTAATTGTATTGGCTAGAACTTCCAGCACTACGTTGAATAGTAAAGGTGACAGAGGACAACCTTGTCCGGTTCTAGTTCTAAGAGGAAAAGCTTTCAGTTTTACTCCATTCAGTAAAATATTGGCTGTGGGTTTGTCAAAGATAGCTTCAATCAGTTTTAGAAATGTGCCACCTATGCCTATATTCTTCAGTGTTCTAATTAGAAAAGGATGCTGGATTTTATCAAATGCTTTTTCTGCATCTATTGAGAGGATCATGTGATCTTTATTTTCGCCTCTGTTAATATGGTGGATAATGTTTATAGACTTGCGTATGTTAAACCAGCCTTGCATCCCTGGGATGAAGCCTACTTGATCATGATGAATGACTTTTTTGATGATAAGCTGTAATCTATTGGCTAGGATTTTGTTGAGAATTTTTGCGTCTATGTTCATGAGTGAGATTGGTCTGAAATTCTCCTTTTTGTTTGGGTCTTTTCCTGGTTTTGGTGTCAGGGTGATGTTTGCTTCATAGAATGTGTTGGGGAAGATTCCTTCTTCCTCAATTTTTTGGAATAATTTCTGCAGTCCAGGAATAAGCTCTTCCTTGAAGGTTTGATAGAATTCTGGAGTGAAGCCATCTGGACCAGGGCATTTTTTGGTTGGAAGCTTTTTTATTGTTTCTTTGATCTCAGTGCTTGAAATTGGTCTGTTCAGGAGCTCTATTTCTTCCTGGCTGAGTGTAGGGAGAGGGTGTGATTCAAATATTGATCCATTTCTTTCACATTGTCAAATTTCTGGGCATAGAGTTTCTGGTAGTATTCAGAGATGATCACTTGTATCTCTGTGGGATCGCTGTTATTTCCCCTTTATCATTTCTGATTGAGGTTACTAGAGATTTTACTTTTCTATTCCTCGTTAGTCTGGCCAATGGTTTATCTATTTTATTTATTTTTTCAAAAAACCAACTCCTTGTTTCATTAATTTTCTGAATGATTCTTTTGTTTTCAATTTCATTGATCTCTGATTTGATTTTGGAGATTTCTTTTCTTCTACCGAGTTTAGGCTTAGATTGTTCTTCTTTTTCCAATTCCATAAGATCTCTTGTGAGATTGTTGATGTGCTCTCTTTCTGTTTTTTGAATGTAGGCATCTAAAGCGATGAATTTTCCTCTCAAAACTGCTTTTGCAGTATCCCACAGGTTTTGGTAGCTTGTGTCTTCATTGTTGTTATGCTCAAGGAAGTTAATGATTTCCTGTTTTATTTCTTCCTGCACCCATCTGTTATTCAACAGAAGATTATTTAATTTCCATGCCTTTGCGTGGGGTCGAGCATTTTTGTTAGAGTTGAGTTCCACCTTTAGTGCCTTATGGTCTGGGAAGATACAAGGTAAAATTTCAATTCTTTTGATTCTGTTGATATTTGTTTTGTGTCCTAGGATATGATCAATTTTGGAGAATGCTCCATGGGGTGATGAGAAGAATGTATATTCTTTATCTTTGGGATGGAGTGTTCTTTATGCGTCTATCAAGCACAGTTGTTCTAGGGTCTCATTTAAATCTCTTATATCCTTGTTTAATTTCTGTTTAGAGGATCTGTCCAGCTCTGTAAGAGGAGTGTTAAGGTCCCCTGTTATTATGGTATTATCAGATACCATATTGCTCAGACTGAGTAAGGTCTGTTTCAAGAATCTGGGAGCATTTAAACTGGGTGCATAAATATTTAGAATTGAAATGTCTTCTTGTTGTATTTTTCCCTTGACCAATATAAAGTGACCATCTTTGTCTTTTTTTACTTTAGTTGCTTTAAATCCACATGTATCTGAAAATAAGATTGCAACTCCTCTTTTCTTTTTTTTTGTAGAGACAGAGTCTCACTTTATGACCCTCTGTAGAGTGCCGTGGCCTCACACAGCTCACAGCAACCTCTAACTCCTGGGCTTAAGCGATTCTCTTGCCTCAGCCTCCCCAGCAGCTGGGACTACAGGCGCCCGCGACAACGCCCGGCTATTTTTTGGTTGCAATTTGGCCGGGGCTGGGTTTGAACCCGCCACCCTCGGTATATGGGGCCGGCGCCTTACCGACTGAGCCACAGGCGCCGCCCGCAACTCCTCTTTTCTTCTGAATTCCATTTGCCTGAAAAATTGTCTTCCAACCCTTGACTCGGAGCTTTAATTTGCCTTTTGAAGCCAGGTGTGTTTCTTGCAGACAGCAAATGGATGACTTGTGTTTTTTAATCCAGTCAACCAATCTATGTCTCTTCAGTGGGGAATTCAAGCCCTTAACATTTATTGAGATAATTGATAAGTGTGGTAGTATTCTATTCATCTTATTTTGTGAGAGTCCATTGCTTAGTTTTATCTTTTGCATCAGTGTGGAGGTTAGGTTCTGTCCTTTAATTTCTGAGTTCTTACTTTGCTGTTGATCCATGGTGGTGGTTAGTGTGCAGAACAGGTTGAAGTATTTCCTGTAGAGCTGGTCTTGTTGTGGCGAATTTCCTCAATGTTTCTATATCCATAAATGATTTGATTTCTCCGTCAATTTTGAAGCTTAGCTTAGCAGGGTACAGAATTCTGGGCTGGAAATTGTTCTGTTTAAGTAGATTAAAGGTAGATGACCATTGTCTTCTTGCTTGGAAAGTTTCATTAGAGAAGTCTGAGGTCACTCTGATGGATTTGCCCCTGTAGGTCAACTGGCGCTTACTCCTGGCAGCTTGCAGAATCTTTTCTTTTGTCTTGACTTTGGACAGGTTCATCACAATGTGTCTTGGAGAAGCTCGGTTAGAGTTGAGGCGACCTGGGGTCCGATAGCCCTCTGAAAGCAGTGTGTCAGAATCTTTGGTGATATTTGGGAAATTTTCTTTTATAATATTCTCTAGTATGGCTTCCATTCCTCTGGGGCATTCTTCTTCCCCTTCTGGAATTCCTATAACTCGTATGTTGGAACGCTTCATAAAGTCCCATAATTCTGACAGTGAACGTTCTGCTTTCTCTCTCTTCTTTTCTGCCTCTTTAACTATCTGAGTTATCTCAAAAACTTTGTCTTCTACCTCTGAAATTCTTTCTTCTGCATGGTCTAACCTGTTGCTGATACTTTCCATTGCATCTTTAAGTTCCCTAATTGACTGCTTCAGTTCCTTCAGCTCTGCTATATCCTTTTTATATTCTTCATATCGTTCATCTCTTATTTGATTCTCCTTTTGAATTTCCTTTTGGTTATTTTCCACTTTATTAGCAGTTTCCTTCATTGTTTCCATCATTTCTTTCATTGTTTTCAACATGTGTATTCTAAGTTCCCTTTCTGTCATTCCTAACATTTCTTTATAGGTGGAATCCTCTGCAGTAGCTACCTCATGGTCCCTTGGCGGGATTGTTCTGGACTGGTTCTTCATGTTGCCTGGAGTTTTCTGCTGATTCTTCCTCATGAGTGGTTTCTTTTATCTGTTTCCTTGCCCTAATTTTCCTTTCACTTCCTCTTGCTCTCGTGCCTGTGGACTAAGGGTTACAGGACCAGAAGGGTGAGAAGGTTGAAGAGCAAAAAAGGGATGAAAGAAAGGAGGACCGTGTGATAAGAAAAAAAAGAAAAATAGAGAAAGGAGAGGGGGTGGGTAAAAGGAATATTGACAAAAAGAAGCGAGGCACAGAAAGAGGGAGACAGAGCAATATAGGTGTACAGTAGGGTACTTTGATAAAACCTTAAAAAAAAAAACCACCTTCTGGGGGTGCCCAGTTGGGTGGTTCCCTTGAGGTCAGCAGCTCTTTGCTAACCTGATCAGACACAGTACCCCACCTCCACCAAGTAGAGAGGAAAGACAAAAATGCTATAAATCAAACCAAAACAAGCAAACAGAAAACTTTACGGGATAAAATTGGGTGGAAAACCAAATAATAGCGGTAGAAACACTAACAAAAATGAAGTTCTAATTATTGAAATAGGCAGCAATAGGAAATTATAATTAAACTAGAAAAATTGAGAAAGAAAAAGGATCTGTATGGAAAAGGTTGAACTTAAACAAAACAACAATCAACAACATCAAAATAAACAAAAAAAACCAACCAAACCAAAAAAAAAAAAAAAAAAACACAACCAAAAACAAAGCAGTATGTATATGTTATTGAATATTGTCTGGGCAACACGTGGTCTTCTGGGGTATGAGATGTTAATCACAGTTCTGATATGACTGGAGGCTGCTAGTTTCTCAAACCCCAGCAGGTAGACACCCTAAATCTCTCTTCAGCCCAGTTAAAAGGGCACTTTGAACTTGTTCACTTGCTGAGCAGAAGCTTTCCGAGGGAAGTGCTTGTCGCTGGAATCACTGCTGAAGTGGCTATCCACTTACCCTGTGTGCCAAAACTGGTCTCCCTCTGCCCCCCAGGGTTAGGGCTGCAAGGCGGCTCAGACCCCGCCCTTAGGCTACTTGGTGGCGGGGTTACCGGCTCCCACCCAATTCTAGCTCTGCGACCCTGAGGGCGGAGCTTGCCGAGGCAGATCACTCACAATGGCTGCCTGTGACCCAGAGCCAAACACTATTAGCTCCGCCTGGCTCAGCAGCTCAGACTGGGGCCCTAGACAAAGGCCAAAGTTCTCCGCACTCCCGCTCAGGCTCTCCCCAAGGCAGTTCAGCTGAGTGCCAAGTCCAAAGACACCAAAACAGTTCACAGGTAAGGCCTTTCTGGTTTGCAGTCTTGCTGCTACTGAACTTACAGTTGCGGGCGGGTTTAGACGGATTGAACACATGTGACCACTTGCTGGTTTTCCACTGTTTTAGTCCTCCTCTTGGGGTCCAGAAGTCTCTCGCTGACTCCCTGTATCCTCTCAGGGGTGATGATAGGCAGATCCCACCAGCCAGAGATGCCTGGAGTCCTATCTCCCCAGACTCACGGTGCCCAGATGCAAGGAAGCTGTTACTCGGCTGCCATCTTGCTCCGCCCCCTGGAATTATTTTTCATTTTCTTCCAGTACTCTCATCAACAGATGTGCCCCACACACTAAAACCAACCAGTATCAGTCCTGATGTTGAAAGTATGTTATGATCTATATTAGACCATAGATCTCCACTGACCTTAATTAAGGCTCTCAAAATTTAGAAGGATGTTGACTTGGCAAAATATGGAATTTTATGTACATCACTTCAACATTAAACCTCCTTTATGAAGTGTCACTTATAAGGGCAACAAAGAAAAAATTGTCTGCTATTAAAACAAGTAATAACTTTCCCTTCTAGGTCTCTACTGTTTCTCCATAACTAACATTTATTTGATTCCCTATCTCATCTCAGTCCTTGAATAAGCAATCCATAGTCACTAATTCTGATTCCTATCCATTCACATCTTCTTTAAGTACTGAAGTAAAGCAATTTACTGTCAACGTATTAGCAAACTGGTCTCTAAAGTTACAAGTGACATCCCTCTACTCACATTCAGCAAATGCTCTTCAATCTCATCTGCTGCGTGTATCTGACTTGGTAGCTTCTTATAGCTCTGCCTTCCATGTGTAAGGCCCTGCCTTTCCTCTCTTCTCACAGTTCTCCATTCTCTTTTCTCATCAACGCTGTTTCCTTTGCTCCCATCCATGAATGATATTCAAGACCTAGTCTAGATTTCACCCATATTTTAATTAATTATAAAACTCATGCCATAATTAAGCCTTAACTCTCACTTAAATTGGAATTATTCCAAACATTTTCTCCATGTATACTATCTTGTGATCCTAAGACTGAAAAATTAGATAAATGTCTATTATTCATTCTTCATTCAACAAATAACTGATTTCAGGTATTCCTTACAGAACATGGGCATACAAACGTAAACAACAAAGGATTTCCTCCTCAGAAATCTCACAGTATGAAAAGGTAAAGAGATGTTTAAAACAAATACAATGTCAAAAAAAAAAAAAAAAAGAGCCCGAAAAACAAGAAACCAAGCAATGCAAATAAATGATGGTGCATACCATAAGATAACAAAAATGAAATTATTTACAAAGACCCATGAACTGTGCTTAGGCAAGAAATATTTAATAATTATATACTAAAAGTTTGCTACGCTTTTCTATCCAAGTATCCTCAATGGAGTTCAATCAACTCTGAAATCAAGAGGCAAAACTTGTCCTTCCTAATCACAGAACAAAGTAGGTAACACATGCTGAGGTAAAACACAGAGAGATCAGATTAGAAAGAGCCAAAGCACAATAAACAGAGATTTAAAAACAAAACAAACAAAAAATCCCTAGGGCAGCAACTCTGCAGGAAGTGATTGGAAGGTGTGAAAGGGAGAAAATGTTTGGAATAATTCCAATTCCAATTTAAAATACTCTCTTAATTCTGGATATGAGAATTAAGATTCTGTACTTTAACAGAAACATTGCACAAGAATGCTAGTGATCTGCCAGTTCCTGCTACCTTGTGAGAACCCACTGCCTCTCTCCCCATCTCCAAGTTCAGTGACATCACATTGGTAGCTTAAAATCAGCCATGGTAGAAGTGTTCCCACCTTAGGAACCGGCCGAATCATCATTGTTCCTCTCCATCCCCTCAAAAGTCTTTACCAACACATCATTGATCACGGACCAAATAAAGAGTAAACATACTGATGATTTATGAAATCTGCATCCAGCAAAGACAAGTATGGAGCACAGTGGGAAAGTAAACTCAGAACTTGCACAGCACAAAAAGAAGAGAATTTGCTGACCAGCCTTTTCTACTTCCTGAACATCCCATGTACACATTAGTACTTAATATGTATCTGAAGCAAAGCTCACATGTGTGCACACCTTCTTATGAGTACATGGAATTTGGTCATGTACTCTAATTCACCATTCATTGCTTCTTGCACATCTGTCTGGGCTCTGCAACTCCAGTGAAGTAAGAAAGTTCCTTGTACAAGCTGTTTCTTCTACTTAGAATCACAGTGTATCAAAAGAAGGTGTCTCCAGATCTCCCACCAAGCTTTCAGGCACACTTCACACCACCAACAGATGGGACATGCTCATTACATTTCTGCCAACCCCAGCAGATCAAATTTTTTTCTCTTATACACAGAGTATCAGAAGAGAAACAAAGACCAAGTATCTATGAATTCAAACCTATTACCACTGAGTCCTTTCTACCAACAAGCTCCTTTTTTAAATAATTTAAATAAAAAAGCACCACTGGGCATGATTAAAGCCTGGAGAAACATCCATCAGCATGAGCAAGCATCCACAGGAGCATTATAGTCTCATTTGTTTATGTAACATTTTCTATTGGGTACATTTATTTTTTCACATGGGTAGTTAAGCTGGTCCAAAGAGGCTTTTAAATGTCTACTCTGGTTATGTAAGATACACTTATCAAAGGAGTTGTGGCATTTGCTTCTTGATAAACTATTAAATGTCGAGTAAATAGCCATTCTGGGGGAAAGAAACTGACTTAGACAAATTGCTGAAAGTCCTCTCAGCTTTGTCTACATTATAAAGTATATGAAACTGAGTAAGTTAGCAAGTAGTTAAGGGTGGAACATTCAAAGGAATAATGGCCCAATAGCTTCTTCTTCTTCTTCTTCTTTTTTTTTTGCAGTTTTTGGCCAGGGCCCAGTTTGAATCCGCTACCTCCGGTATATGGGGCTGGCGCTCTACTCCTTGAACCACAGGTACCTTAAAAGCTGCTTCTTTTTTCTTTTTGGAGACAGAGCCTCAACCTATCACCCTGGGTAGAGTGCCATGGCATCACAGCTCACAGTAACCTCCAACTCCTGGACTTAAGCGATTCTCTTGCCTCAGCCTCCCAAGAAGCTGAGACTACAGGTTCCCACCACAAAGCCCGGCTATTTTTTGGTTGCAGTTGTCATTGTTGTTTGGCAGGCCCAGGCTGGATTCAAACCCGCCAGCTCTGGTGTATGTGGCTGGCGCCTTAGCATCTTAAGCTATAGGCGCTGAGCCGGCCCAGTATCTCTTAATGGAAGATAGAAACAAGACTAAAAAGATTTATTATTTGCTGTCAAATAGCCACACACTTTCGAAGAAACTCATGAAGGGCATTTTTTAATGAAAAGAAAAGGTATATTGGTACATCTGGGCCTGAAGGCACAATGAATACTTATGTAATTTGTTTTTCCATCTACCTTCTCTATTTTTGCTCCTTCCTTCCCTATAAAATGAAGATGTTCAAGACTTAACAGACACTATAAAGAACACACTTAACATAGTACCTGATGCAGGGCAGAATATCCACAGAATTAGTGAAGTTCTTCCCCGTTCCATCTTTTCTAATCCTCGACCTTAATGTATGATTTTAAACACTTTGAAAGGGAACACATGATTCTGTATTGTTTACTGTGTTTTCCAAACAACAGAGATTTAGACATAAATTTAATGGATTGTGACCAGCAATTTTTAAACATGAAACAGATTAGGAAAAAGTGTAGAGTGCATTTCACCTAAGTACAGTTTCACGGAAGTTTTGTTGGTTCTATCTTGGTAGATGTGTGCATAATGGCTTTCAAAGTAAAGTGTATTTCTCATAATGGGTCAAATATCTTCAAAAAGGCAGCGACTTACAAGAAGTTGCAGCTCCATAAACATCTGTTGAATGATTAATGAATGCATGCAACTTGGGTGGTATTTTGTCAAAGTCATGTTCAATATTGCCAGATTCACTGTATTTTCATATTATATAAAGCTCCTCCTCTTGCCTCAGACCTACACAACCCTCTTTTTCCTCCTCACTCTCAGCTGCTGGTCTTCCTTCTTATCGCACCTATAAGAGAACCTATGCATATTACATCCACTAGCCCGGTATCCTCTCCACTTTCCCTCTGACAAAATGAGCCAAACAGGCCCTTAATAAGTCCAGTCTCTCCATCTGGCACTGAAATCTAACCTCCTCACATTCTCAAGGATTTTGCTTCTGCAGTGATCTCCGCCCCCCTCTCCTATATCATCCCTTTTTGCAGGATCATGACTTCCTTTAAAAAGAAATAAAAAACTTGAAAGAGCTATTCTTGTTGTAACACTCTGAACCCTCTCTAAGCTGGTACTCCCCAGCACTTCACTAAAACTCCATTTGCCAAGGTCACTAGAGATCTCTTGTTTCCAACTCTCAGTCCTTACCCTCTCCTATTCACTCCATAGCATCTGATCCAGTTGACACTCTCCTTTTTAAACACTATCTTCACCTAGCTTCTGGATTAATATGACTAGCCACCCTTTGTCAGTCTCATTTGCTAGACCTACCTCTAAAACCTACAGTCCCTCAGGACTATCCCGGGGACCAGTCCTGTGATTATTTTCTTATCTCCAGTCTATTCTTAGATGAGCTTATTCAATGTCATAGTTTTAAACCCAACCTCTACGTTGATTACTCCAAAATTTACATTGCTGGTCCTGACCTCTCTACTTAACCTCTAGACTCATAGCCAAATGCACCTCTACTTAGAAATCCTGACAGTTCCACCTCCAAAATAGACTCTAAGTCTGGTGATTTTCAGTGATTATATTTTTAATGTATAACCCAATGCATCGTCTTGGATTAGATCACTACCTTCACCTCCTTAATAAATCTCTCTGCTGTCATTTTGTTCCATTACCATCCACTCTTCCTATAGCAGCCAGGGTAATCGTCTAAAAATGGAAATCATGTCAGAACACTCCATGATGCAAACTCTCCAAAGACTTCTAATCACACTAAGGTTTCATCATCATAATCTATCCGGTCGGACCCTTGACCAATACTCCCCAAATTACTTCTATGACTCTCCCCCTGCACACTTAGCTCCATCACATGGACCTCCTTCCTTTCTCAAGTAGAAATCAGGCTTGTTCCTGCCTCAGAGACTTTGTACTTAACCTTTAACTCTGCCTGAGATGTTCTACCTACAGCACTCACATACCTTGCTCATTTCAAATATGCGTCAGGATCCGTTAGAGCAGGATTTTGTCTTGAGCATCACTGGATCCTCATTATCTATGAGAGGGTTTCTCAACAACAGCACTATTGGCATTTGGATCAGATAATTCTTTGTTATGGAGGCTGTTCTGTGCCTCTACCTACTGGATGCCAGTAGCATCCCATCTCCCAGTCATGACAATTAAAAAATGCCTTCAGACATCACCAAATGTCCTCTGAAAAACAAATTCACCCCATCCTGACAACCACTCACCTAGCAAGATGCCTGGAAGATCACACTTGTTGAGTAAATGACTAAAGTGGCACAACAGAAGTCTATGAAACAGTACTGGCAAATCAAGTCCCTATGGTAATAAAAGATAATGGTACTATGTATGTCAAGGTCCTATATTGTTCAAGCCTGCATTCAGTTATTTCCAGAGAAAAGTAACAACCCTGGGAGATATTTGTACAGAGCATTCCTGAAGAAGCTCTTCCCCCAAAGGAACCAGGATCCAGACATTCAAGTGTGGCCAGATTCCCCTGAGAAGGTATCTTGGCACAGCATGGCACCTGCCCTTCAGAATGTCCTTCAGCCCAGTTGCTTCTAGAAGAGCAGCTATAAGTAAAAATCAGTAGAAGTAAAAGCCTGTTTTAAAAAAATTATTATAATTCCAGTATGCCATTAACAGCACAGTTTTGCTTTATATTCCTCATGTAACAGAGTATACCACAAATGAAGCCCAGAGTCCAGATTAGCAGAAAAGAAAACAATGCAGAAAGGCCATCTGACCTTGGCAGCTCCATCAGGACTGCACAGAACCCAAAAGGAACAAACTTATGGACAGCAGGTGGTAGTTAAATTTGCTATCACAGGAAGAAGAGCCGTTTCGTCCTCATTCTCTCCTCCACATCAATGATTCCACAGGAATCTGAAATTAAGTTAAGCCCCCACAGGATTCATAGGCAATCTGTGAAAAACACTTTTTATTACATTATTGTGAACTTAATTTCACCTCCTGCTATTTGTCCTAGGAAACTCCGTATACATACGTACATAGAATGTGCAATTATCCAAAAAGTTTAAAGTTTAGTTGCTCCTCCCTCCAAATTTCTATTCCAAAGTTGGAAGAACGTGAACTGATGCACATTCAATCAATTTCTCCCACATCAGCAGTGATGAAAGCATCGTGCAGCTTTGAGATGGGGGAACATTCAGAAATCTAGTAAATGAGAAACCACAGATCTTTAAGTCAACTCCCAGATAATAGTGCCCTCAAAACTTCAATATGAACATTATTTAGATGAGAATAACTCTGCCAAACTTACATCAGAGATAGACACATTCAAAGACTCACATGCAATTTACTGATGGAAAATGGAATTGACCACTGAAGTAAAGCCCTGCAGCTATTTGATATTTAGACTCTGCATGTTCATGTAAATTATGCAAGGCAGGAAATGCTATTTAAAACTAGTTTCCACTCCTGTATTCTGACAATTATTGGCAAATGGAAAAATTGTGGAAAATTAAATCTGCCACGACAGCAAAGGACCATGTCAGGTTCCAATGATTATTTTCAGTTTGAGAAAACTGAATCTAAGACCCTCAGTTTTCTGATCTTATACCATCAACATTAGATATGTGGAGTTTGCTTTTTAGTGTTGTGTATTCTCTCAACAAACAGGGTGGTGTTTCTGCCATCCTCCACCACTGTGAGGCTGTGCCAAAAAAGACATCACACGAATTTTTATTATTATGGGAAACACCAGGCACCCAAGCTAATTTAATTACCAGCTAAAATAAATCAAACTGTTTTTAGTAAATTAATGAGAGAAGGGAGGTGTTAAGAAATAAAACTGAGCAGATGAAAAGGTCATTAAATATTACACAGTCTTAACAAGAGGAAAAAACACTAAAAGAAACCAAATAACTACACAGGGAGCTCTGATGAAATAAAACTTTTATGGTCACATACAAATGCTGGAGTGGAAGCATTTCATGAGGGCCAATAACAGAGTGAGATGAAACTCAGAGAGTAATATCATGAACGTGAAGACACAGAGGAAAGGAGGTTTGTAAAGGATGCTGAGAACAAAAGGGCTTTCCAAGAGCCAAGCAGGAAGCATCGGGAACTACACCTCGCAGAGGGGAGATGCTCAGTACATAAATAAGCACATACTGAATACACAGGGTTGGATGCGATAGAATTAACAGATAACAGAAAAACAAGTTTTTGTTTTACTTTACTTTTTTATGAAGGAAAACAATATGCTATTCCATTTGTAAGCGTTCCTACCTGCTATCTGATAATACAAATATCTAAGAACACACATATCAACCTAGCAAGAAACGGAAGCAACCTAAAGTTACTGAAAGTAAATCATCATGGCAAAAAGTAAGAAAAATGCTTAAGAAGTGGAAATGGACCATCTTAACCCAATTTTTAGAAAAAAATATTTTTTTGAAAAAGTCGTCTCTGGAAAAAAGAAACAAGCAAAATTCTAGCATGAATTATCAGGCAGGCACTTTAGAACCAGGAGCAAGGAAAGCAGTGATTCGAAGACTGACATGGTAAGGGAAACCCAGAAATACAGTAATATCCAAGGGAAAGTCACAGAAGGATGGAAAGTGGATAGAATAACCAACCAATGCCACATAGCTTCTTTGCTTCGTGTCAGCAGGGTGATAATTTTTGTGTGATCTCATTCAAAATAATTTTCCCCCCAGACTTAGATGAAGACAAAGATACAAAAGGCAAGCTAAGCAAATATGTAAAGTAATATCAAGTAGAAGACAATTCACATACAGGATAACAAACTAAAGTCTGAGAAAAGAATGTGGCAGAAAGAATTGGACAGAACCAAGGATAATTTCTGTAACTAGGAAATAGGGTTGTCTCTACCCTCATTCTGTATTTTTCCAGAGCAACAGCAATCTCTATAATTCGGTCTCCCAGCCTAGCCGATGAAATTTACTTTCATTTAACTCATTAACAATATTAGTGAGTATACAACAGTTGCATACCAATGTCAACTTGGTACTCAATGACCACCAATTTGTGGGGGAGTCAGTCACTGATCCTAGAATAAACAGCACCATAATTTCATGAAATACCTGTATATTTTACATTTCACTGTATAAGTACCAACAATACTTTAATCACATTCTCTGTGTGCTCTTTTTATTATATTTGCTTGTTTTTATGCATGATTGTACATTCTCTGTATGTTCTTTTTATTGTATTTTCTTCTTTTGCAGTGTGGCTGGGACAGATGCATTTGCTGCATTCACCACATGCCTTTGTATATTTCGTCTCTCCCACAGGGACAAAGGTAGCAGTGACCTTTCTTAGGTAAGCTTTTCTTCTTTTTTTTTTAGAGTCTCACTTTGTCCCCCCTTGGTAGAGTGCTGTGGCATCACAGCTCACAGCAACCTGCAGCTCCTGGGCTTAGGCGATTCTCTTCCCTCAGCCTCCCAAGGAGCAGGTACCACAGGTGTCCACCACAACGCCTGGCTATTTTTTGTTGCAGTTTGGCCGGGGCCAAATTTGTACCTGCGACCCTCACTATATGGGGCCAGTGCCCTATTCACTGAGCTACAGGTGCTGCCCCATCTTTGGTAAGCTTTTCAAACTCGTAACTCTTCCTTTTGGTTTATCCTTTTGTCACCATGACTTGTACTGGATTGCACTCATCTCCACAAAGATTAATTGCCATTGTACACTTTTTTGGAGATGGTGTGCATTTTGGGCATGTCTTCTTATGCTTTCTTCACAGACCTGTCATGCCAAATCTTTCAAAATACATTTTCCTCTCTTCAAATAAAGTTGTGACCAGTGGCTCTTTGTTTCTCAAAAAAATCACATACAAATTCTTTGCTACAATGTCAATGATGACGAAGAAATCAGGTTCCTCTGCCACAGGAATACATTCTCACACCCTTATCAAGTGCATCAACCCCTGCTTTAATAGCCTTCTAAAGGTGAATTACATCAGGCTTGTTATCCATCACTTTCATATCGTCATTCTGTGTAAAAAGTACTGTAACTACCCCTTCTGTCTTTGGAACATAACTTACTAATGTCACACTGAGAGAGAAGGCAAATCTTACTACATACCAGGTGGGGAGTTTTTTTTTTACTGATGATGACCTGAGTTCTAGAGGCAAATCCCTTTTATCACTGTGAGCAGTACCAACTGGTTATATTCTTTGGAAGTAAGTCAATAGCCAGGCAGACAGAGGTAAACTTTCTGTCCGTGGTAATATTTCTTCCAGCTGATCCAAATGACAGTTCTATACCAACCTTTTTACAGTTTCAGAGCCACTATGGTTATTTCTCAGAAGCCTGTCTGATTTCTCTGCATATGGCTCTGCCACAAAATGGTAGTCTGTATAAGAATCACACAAAAGATTCACTGTAATTCCATACTTCCCAGGGGTAGTTGGTAAGTAAAGTCTGAATGGACAGTGTCCATGGAAAGACACCAATTCCACGCTGACAGCGAGAGACTTGTGAGGACTGTAGTAAAGTGAGAGCTTACTTATAACCATACTCCAATGCTCTCAAACTGGAGCAAACTGACGATGCTGTCTGCAAATTTTAAGTGTTGCAGCCTCATCTAAACATAGACGTCTCAGTAGGAGTTGCATCTGTGTTCTAAAAATGTAGCACAGTAAACTGGAAAATTCTCCTAACTTGAAAAGACTTCATATATTGTCTTCATTTTGCCAGTACGCACCACAATTTACAAGAATTTCAATTAGTCCTAATACTTTTTTCTTTTTACAAAATCGCCAGAATTTTGAGTGAACACATCCTTACATAACTCTCTTTGACTAGACGTAGTTTCTGGTTTGTAAACTTGATAATTATGTCCAGTTTCATTATCAATAAATATCTGGAAAGCATCCAATAGAGTTTTAGGTTCTTCATTCCTGACTGCCCTCCTGGTTGAGTTCTCCTAATATTAGTTGATTGTTGTCTCCCCTGAGCCTTGATCGGCTGTGAGTTCCATATATTTCCTGAGGGTGTTGTCAGCTGAACCACACACTACTGTATTTTTACAACAAGGCGTGGTCTTCCTTCTCCTGGGCTCCATATTATGTATTTCTTCTTGATCATCATCTTCATCATCTTCTTTCTCTCCCCTGTCTTCCTCAGAACAAATAATCTCACTTTCCACCTCTATGAATTCTTGTTTACTACCCAAGCAAGTAAAAACGTCATCATTTTCTTTAAAATCTGACACTATCAGTTCTTCCTCTAACTCAACTACTGACAAATTATAGCACCTCTTCACTATATTTGTGTCTGTTTCGTGAGAAAAAAGTAAGTCATTGCTTGACATAAATGTACAGAATTATCAGATATTCTTTATTTTCAATCATACATACCTTGATCTTCACCAAACACAAATACACTGCTTACTAACTGCACTTTAAAAAACATTTAGAAAAAAGTAGAACACCAGCTTCTCCTGGAAAAAAAACAAAACAAAACTGCAACTTGTCACCACTGCTAAGCAAAGTGTTAAGCACTACCGATCCACAAGTGCTGACATGTGAAGTGTCCTGGACAGGTGGGTAAGGGTCTAATAACGGAAGTTGTAAACAGTGAAACTGCAGCTCTTCATAAACAAATACACAACAACAAAACCACAATGGGGTCAATCCCTGATACCTGCACTTGGTATGCACCTGCATACCTCAAAATTTTATAAAGAGTTCCAAGTAAAATATATTTTTATAACATAGACCTCAAAGTTGCCTTGCTGATAAATGCCTGGAGTATGAGAAAGACAGGAAATCTTTTATGCAAAAATGAAGTATACATTTCGGATAAAGATTATCCCAACCAAGCAAATCCCATCAGGTAGCACTTTATTTACTTAAACTTACTCTTAATTGGAATGTCTGTTTGCCAGTAACAATTATTTCTAATGGATGATAATGAAGAATTACATGATTACAAATTATTTTCCAAAATCACCTAAGAGGGGAATATCTCTGGGCATCAGAGTCCCTTTTTATAAAATGAGGAGGTTGAACCTAAAGGTCACCGAATTTAACATACTGTAATACTTTATGATAGTAAAATTTCCAATTAAATTTATATTTAAATTATAGGGTTTTACATTTTGGCAGTTCAGCAAAAACTAAACATAAAATTACCATAAGGTCCAAAAATTCAACTCTGACTTATTATACCCAAAAGGACTTAAACGAGGGGACTTGAACAGATACTTATAACCCAATGTTCATAAAAGCATTATTTATAAAAGCCAAATGGTAGAAACAATTAAAACACCCACCAACAGATGAAGGGATAAACAAAATGGGGTATAAACATACAATGGGATATTATATAGCCTTAAAAAGGAATGAAGTTCTGATACTCCCTACCACAGGAACGAGACCTTTAAAATGTTATATTAAGTAAAATGAGACAAACAGAAAAGAACAGATACTATATGATTCCACGTATGTCAACTATCTACAAGAGCAAACAACAGAGACAGAAAGGACATGAGCAGTTTCTAGGGGCTGAGGAAAAGGAGTGGGGAATTATTGCTTAATAATAATGAACCTGTTTGGGGTAAAGAAGGAATTTTAGAGGCAGAATTGGCCTTTTAGAAGGAATTTAGAGCAGTGGTGATGATTGCACAACTACATGAATGTAATTAATGTCACTGAGTAGTACTTAAAAAATGGTCAAAATGTCGGGCGGCGCCTGTGGCTCAGTCGGTAAGGTGCCGGCCCCATATACCGAGGATGGCGGGTTCAAACCCGGCCCCGGCCAAACTGCAACCAAAAAATAGCCGGGCGTTGTGGTGGGTGCCTGTAGTCCCAGCTACTCGGGAGGCTGAGGCAAGAGAATCGCTTAAGCCCAGGAGTTGGAGGTTGCTGTGAGCTGTGTGATGCCACAGCACTCTACCGAGGGCGATAAAGTGAAACTCTGTCTCTACAAAAAAAAAAAAAAATGGTCAAAATGTCTAATTTTTTTTAATTGTTGGGGATTCATTGAGGGTACAAGTGTAACCTGGTTTCATTTGCTAAAGTCCCCAAAATGACTAATTTTATAGACAGAGTAGCTATAAAGTTCCCATACAATTTAAATAGTTGTTATTAACAAGAACTTTATGGCCACCCCGTGTTTTATACTGCAATAAAAAATTACATTGATCCACAGATGGATTAATAAATTGTGGTATATGTACACCATGGAATATTATGCAGCCTTAAAGAAAGATGGAGACTTTACCTCTTTCATGTTTACATGGATGGAGCTGGAACATATTCTTCTTAGTGAAGTATCTCAAGAATGGAAGAAAAAGTACCCAATGTACTCAGCCCTACTATAAAACTAATTTATAGCTTTTATATGAAAGCTATAACCCAATTATAACCTAAGAATATGGGGAAGGGGGAAAAGGAGAGAAGGGGAGGGGGGAGGATGGGCAGAGGGAGGGTAATTGGTGGGACCACACCTATGGTGCATCTTACAAGGGTACATGTGAAACTTACTAAATGTAGAATATAAATGTCTTAACATAATAACTAAGAAAATGCCATGAAGGCTATGTTAACCAGTGTGATGAAAATATGCCAAATGGTATATAAAACCAGTGTATAGTGCCCGGTGATTTTATTAATGTACACAGTTATGATTTAATAATAAATAAATTTTTAAAAAATTACAGAATCTTAAAACATATATATAGATGAGGAAGCTTAAGACAGTCTGTGTGATCCTAGGCAAGTTTTAATGGTCAATGCATGGGATTCACAGTGGGACATCTGCCCAGAATTCATGAAAAAAAAATTCCATGTATGAATAAAACTACTTGATCAACTTATAATGGAACAAAGTAGAGATACACAATTCTTCCTAAAAGAGATGGACAAGCTCTGAGGCCTGTCCAACTTGAAACTGTAGCCAGACTGAATATATTATCATATCTAGGAAAGAAATAAGCCAATCACAAACAACACTGAATATCACAGAAAACATAAAAGGCCAAGCACCACCTGGGGAAAAAGTGAAAATCTTGGCCAGTGGCTGTCCACGTGTGTCTCACCCACAACCAGGCTATTCCTACTGTAAGGAGGATGTTGCCTATTAACTTCTAATACTATTCACAAGACCAACAAAATAACCATTTCAGTATGAGGATATTTTCTGAAGAATGGCACGATTATCTCATTTGGAAAAAAGCATATATGAGAAGAACATGAAGTGAACTTAAATATAATGGTGCTATTTTTATGCTATTGGTATTTTTATTACCAAATAACTGTTAAAGGTTTGCAAGCTGAGATAGGAAACACTCATAGGAAGTGCATTACAAGTATGAATTCACATACTACTCATCCCAACCCTATAGTATAGGGACAATTATCAACCCCACTTTACAGATAGGAAATAGAAGGGCAGAAATTTTAAGGTCCTTGCCCATAGTCACACAGCTGGTAAGCAGTGGAGCCTGCAATTGCACTCAGGCTCTTAGCTACTATTTTTTACATAAGCCAAACTTTATACTCATCAGTGTAAATCAGAGAAAGTTTTAATTGCTGGTACTATTAATGTTAGAACGGTCCCCAAAATGTAAGCAATTAGGAATAAGGTCTGCTACTGACAGATGGGGCAGCAGGGATGGTCGAGGAGGAAAGGCGGTGGTGGTTGTGGGGAAAGAAAGATACATGTGGAGCAAGGGAATACCACCGACAGACTGAGCCCAGCCTCCAAGAGACAGGTAACACTGACAGGCCACATTGCGTAATCCAAGAAGCAGCCTGAAGGTCCAATCTAACTTTTGATTTTCTCCAGGTAAAATCCAACAAATCATGGCATTGCTACCAGCCACTCATTCTGGGAATGTCCACATTCCAGTTGGAATTGAGTTTTATAATGCAGGATACTGGCATACAGGGGGAGAAAGTCAGAGCAGATGTTCGATGCCCTCATCCTCTTAAGCTATCACATCCAATAAGTATCTGGTATTAATGTAATCAGCCCATGTGAATACACGAGGGAGGGCCACTGTAAACTGTCAACTACCCCTATCGTTAATTTCTCCAGTTACCTCAGAATCCACACAGGACAGATGCATCAGACTACTGTCTTCATTCATTACAAGTCAATTCATCACACTCCTCTGGTTCTGATTCCATTTTTAACAACATTCTATTTCATGACTTCCTATCTAGATCATTCTATAGGGCAAAAAATGTCCTTGCCATTTGAAATTCAAACAATCTAGTCCACTTAAAAGATGGTTCAAGGTTTTTTTTTTTTTTTGTAAATTCAACTTCATTTCTCAGCTTTATGAGTTAGTTAAGGGATCCACCCAAGAGATGAATCTGCTTTTGGCAGCCTTTAAGACCAACCCAGAACTTGGTCTAAGGTAGTGATGCTGTCCTGTAAATCCCCAGTAAGAATTCCCACTCTACCACTCTTCATGTTCTGCCTGGTTTTCTTTCTTTCTTTTTTTTAATTGCTGGGGATTCATTGAGGGTATGCATAGTTCTCTTTCTTTTTTTTCCATAGAACTATCTATCGGGGTAATTGTAAAAATTAAATGAGATAAAGGTAATTGTGCTTATCAAACTTATTGGCATATAATAGATAAATGATAATTTTTCCCCTACCCTCGCCTCTAGGCTTTATTAAACCAGAATTTAAGTATTAGCAATCAGAAAACTTTATGCCCATGCTTCATTAGAGTTTTTTACATACTGAATGAGACTATGCCAATCCTATTTGTTCTGGGGAAAACAATTTTTTTCCCACTTCTCAGATACTAAAAATTAAGGATATATTAGCGTGTGGCAAGAGGGAAGGGGATCCTAAAAAGCACCTGTCAAAAGCTAAAAGGAATAAAAAATATAATTCCTATGGGGCGGCACCTGTGGCTCAAAGGAGTAGGGCGCCGGCCCCACATGCTGGAGGTGGCGGGTTCAAACTCAGCCTGGCCAAAAACTGCAAATATATATATATATAATTCCGACAGACAAAATAGGCAATATAAATAGAAAAACTATATAAATTACCCGGGGTCCAAAGTGAGAAAGACAATCAGTCTAATTCATTACAAATCATATTTGAATGAAACAGATCCAAACTCTCTGAGCTATCACCAGGCTTACCAAAGTAGGCATCAGAAAACAAATAGTGAATAGTATAGCTGGTTAATGTTTCAAAACGATCTTCAAGAGTGGAAAAATTGGTGGTAAAACCCATTTTGAGAGTCGCTTTCTTTTGTACTGCTGTTATTATAAAATCATCCAACTTTTGCAAAACCATTCTCACATGAGCCAAATTAAAAATACAAAACAAACAACATAATGAAAGTTCCATTTCCTGCAAGTCTGCATTATTTTTTTTCTGGCTGTGGCTGAACGAGTTAAAATTTTATGTCGCAATTACAGTTTTCTCCTTTCAGAGTACCCACACAGCTTGGTTGACAGCACACAGCTGCCTTAATCTCCCACACAGGTTAGTGTAGAGATGACACATGAAAAACCACATTTACCATCAGGATTATAAAAAAAAAAGAAAGAAAAAAACCAACAGTACATACCACGTTCAAATTTTAACCGCTGATAGAGCTGAAACTGATCCACAGGTACCAAACAGGCAATCTGAAACCAGAGATTTTAGAAAGATGAGATTCCAGCCATTATAGGCCCCTAAGTGATCAGCTTTTTATGATCTCCCTTCCTGGTTTTACTTACATTCTCCCTGTGCCAATTGTTTGCAAACTTCTCTTTCTCTACACTGTTCATAGAGTAGCATGTGCAGCAATTTCCCAATCATCCGCATTCCTCTACCATGGCTAGGAATCACTGGTCAAGGCACCAATCACAAACTAATCAGTCACCTTCCATTCTTCCATCAGTGACTATTAAGACCAGACAACCAAATTTTATCACTTGGACTTCCAAATTATTCATCTTCATCTATGACAGATGCTTTTCTTCACTCTACATTCATTTAAGAATTTTTTTAAGATTATAATTCTAGCTTTGGAACCCTTAAAAACTAAGGTAACAGAATTACAAAATTATAAAACTTTTCATATGAAAAGTTCGAATTATGAAAACTTCATTTGTCACCCAGGAAATAGTACCTTTTAAAAATATGAAAATAATTTCTTCTGACAAAAACCACTTCATGGGGCGGCGCCTGTGGCTCAGAGGAGTAGGGTGCTGGCCCCATATGCTGGAGGTGGTGGGTTCAAAGCCAGCCCCAGCCAAAAAAAATGCAAAAAAAAAAAAGAAAAAAATACCACTTCATGGAGCTCTCAGTTATCACACATTAATATGCAGATCCTGGTAATAAAAGAATGCCTAAGATATTTCTTGTGGCTAAACTACCATTTCCATTTCAGATGGCAATATGAACCAAAGGTTTACTAGTAAAAATTAATGATTCATATCTAACTGACATTTCAGATTAATCATTTTAAAATTACATTTCAAAGGCAATGCAGGAAAAATTAATTGCCCTTAAACTGGCATTTAAAAAATATTGATTCCCCTGATGTCACAGGATGTAAGTATATCAACATTGCTTAAAAGATTTATAACTGAGAAAAATCAAAGGATTTGAAATTAGCCTTCAGATTTTCAAAAGGTAATAGAGGACATAGCCTTAGACTTGTCGATTTCAACTTTAAACTATTAATTTTTGGTATAAAATATACTTGACAGAAGTTCTTACAGCTAACAAAAGGAAATCTGCTTGAGAAAACTGGAGTTACAAAATGATGCAGTTAAAATTGTATAACAAATAAAATACATTTTAAATGCATTCAAAATCTAATCCTCTGCCTTACAAAAATAATTGCATTTATTTAGTTTGCAAATGGATCAAACTAAGTTAGCTAAAATGTGTGAAAGACCACAAAACAAGCAAGGTTAGTCTTCTTCATTCCGAGCAAAGAATGGTTAAACATAAACTTAATTATAAGCACATTTTTCTCCAAATTTTCTTTCTTCAGTTGGGGAGAAAATGTGCTGCCTTTTCATCAGGTGCAATCAAAGCTCCTTAGCAATCCTTGTACAAAAAAAAATTACGGACAATTTCACGTTACGTATATATAACAATACTTTATTATACTGAAAGTCTAGCTTTGTTCATCTGTTATACTACTACCCAGACATCGTTCATGAAAGATAAATGTGTCTCAAACAAAATTCAGAGTTGGAGATATAAAGTATAGGCAAATGAAGTGATGGGAAAATTTGAGCAACCAGGGTTGAGTCCCTGACTTTGTCACAGACACACTGTGGGTGAAAGAAACAACCTAATGCTACTTTAAGGTCGTTTCACCTGGGCCCCAGAGACCACAGTGATCTACGATGAATCTATTTTAACCACCTTTCCAAAAGCTATTTAAGGTCTTTGATTCCACAGGACAGTCATGTATCCCATTCACCGCCTTCTAAAATAGTTTGTGGGCTGATGAAGAACTTCTTTAAATTCTTCAAAATTAGCCCCTAACAATTCTGATGTTTCGATGACAAGTAACTTATATAACAGCTGTGTCAAGTTCAGTGTATGGAAGACAAGGAAAACAGGAAATGTTTTAGACATAGATAAAATGCTAATAAGAAAAATGACAGAAATTAATGCAGTAACAAAAGTTGACAACAGGAGATTTGGACATTTAATTTTAAATTAAAAAGATACATTTCATTAGGGTATATATTACTACCAGCAGTGAAGACAGGTCTCTAATTTTTTTATCTTTTAGTCTATTTTGGATGTCCTATCTATTACAAGTCAAATGTCTATATGGAATTCAGACTTTGTAAGGTAAATCAATTTTTCTATTAAAGTTCATAATCACAAAAAGTTAATTCCATCAGGCAGCGCCTGCGGCTCAAAGAATAGGGCACCAGCCCTATATGCCAGAGGTGGCGGGTTCAAACCCAGCCCTGGCCAGAAACTGCAAAAAAAAAAAAAAAAAAAGTTAATTCCATCACTTGTCATTTCTATTTGATCCTTTGGAATAAAGATCATCTCCAGTACACACCGTTCTCTTCCCCAGCCCCCAGCACGTAGGCTTGCATCTTCTTCACGTACTTGTTGACAGCAACCACAGGTAAGGAATGGGCTGAAAGCCTGAGGCATACAATTAGGAAAGGCACATAGAAGCTACGCTCAAGGAACTTAAATTATTCTGAAAACAACAAATACATAGCAAATCCAAAAAAGATCTACTCCTCTTGTTATCTGTTGAATCCTACAGACTAGAGGGAATTTTCTGAAATATATTTTTGGTTTATAATGAGAGAAAATTGGACCTGGTTAAAAGAATAATAATAACAAATAATCTAAAGTATTAAATTCCTGGTTCTATGGGAATTTGGAATTAAGACACAATTGCTGGATGCCTCCATTTTTACCATTATAAAACTGAAATAACTGTTAGAATGATTGTTGGAAGACCTAGTCAAGGTGCAGGTAAAAGACCTATAACCAATTTTTGAGGATATAAGTACTCCCAAATTGGTTTGCTAGACTAATAGTCCTAGAGAATAATAAAAAGAATACAAAGGGGCGACTTGTGGTATATATGTATCCTCTTTTTAGCCAAAAAAAAAATTCTAAATCATTCAAAATCACATCAGAACATACTAAAAAAAATAAACTTGCCAAATCTGCATAGAGATTTTCTAAATGCCATTCCCCCAACTTCCTCTAATGATAACTAACACCTGTATAATCACAGTCAGTACAGAAAAAATGAAATGTGTATTGATACAATCAAATTATCTTCAGGTCTTTTTCAAATTTTGCAAATTATCCCACTAAGGCCTTTTTGTTTATCCAGATCCAGTTCAGGCTATCATTGTGTATTTTACTTTATCATCTTGCATCTTACTTGGGTGTTTCCTTGGTCTTCCAATCTGTGACAGCTCCTCAGTTTACCTTTCATTCCTTGATGTGTTTGAAGAGCCCATGCTGGTATAATGTTCTCCAACTGAATTCTTCCAATGCTTTCTCATAATTAGATTCAGGTTATATGTTTTGGCAAGGTCATAGACATGACCTAGGTGCCGTCAAGGAGATAACGTGTCTCATTACTGGGGATGTTAACTTTTTAACTTGGTTAAGGTAATGTCTGCCGGGTTTCTCCAGCCTTTGTAATCAACAAATGTCTTGCAGGAAGATACTTTGAGACTATGCAAAGTCCTGTTTCTCATCATACCTTTGCCCAATAGCTTTTTTATCTCTTGATAATTTTTCCCCAAAATAATTATTACTGTAAAATGTGCTTAATAATGACTTTCTATTTTCATTCATTCTGTGTTTGGTGATTCAAATTATAGAAAAGCTGTCCCTTTTCCACTATTTATTTGTTTATTCCCTTTTTTAATTTAGCTCAGCATGGACTGATTTTTTTTTTAGTGGGTTCTAATCTATTACTAACTAAATCCATATTCAAGCAGTAAAAGCAAAGCTCTCTAAGTATCTTCTCAACTCTCAAGAGACCACTTCCCTCAGCACTACTAAAAAGTCTTTAACTTGGGACAGTGCCTGTAGCTCAGTGTGTAGGGCCCCATAGACTGAGGGTGGTGGGTTCAAACCCGACCCCAGCCAAATTGCAACTAAAAAATAGCTGGGCGTTGTGGCGGGTGCCTGTAGTCCCAGCTACTTGGGAGACTGAGGCAAGAAAATTGCCTAAACCCAGGAGTTGGAGGTTGCTGTGAGCTATGTGCACCACGGCACTCTACCGAGGGCAATAAAACGAGACTCTGTCTCTATAAAAAAAAGTCTTTAACTTGATTTAAAGTTATTTTTTGATATCTTTTTTCTGAAACTTATGTCAGTTTGTCTATTAAACAGAAATTTCTCTTTCCTTCCATCTAAACACAAAAGACCACCTTTCCTTATCATCATCATTCTCGAAACTTCCCAGAAAGGAAAAAACTTTAATTCAAAGAGACTATAAATTCAGTTTCATTTTAATAGAATAAGATCAATAATATAAGAAAAATAACAATAAAAAGCTACTAAAGGCCTATTATCGCTATTTTGTTTGGTTTTGTTTCTAATGAAAATGAACCTGAGGATCCTTATTCCATACTCAGTTCTGCTGAACATCCTTGCTTTTCCCTTCCACCTACAGCACAGCATAACTAGGAAAATCAGAGTCCATGTAGTGTAGCAGTGTGGCAACCACTATACATGCAGCAGTGTGGTAATCACTAGACATAATACTTAATTGGATGTCTCTAACATCCACAACGGAGAAGAAACAAAAAGACATGCACGCCTTTGATTAGCGCTGTTAACTATAACACTTGTATACATTTATACAAGCATCACCAGCCACCCGCATGCAGTGGCTCACACCTGTAATCCTAGCACTCTGGGAGGCCGAGGCAGGTAGACTGCTTGAGCTCAGGAGTTTGAGACCACCCTGAGAAGAGTGAGACCCCATCTCTACTAAAAGTAGAAAAACTAGCCAGGCATTGTGCCGAGTACCTGTAGTCCCAGCTACTTGGGGGGCTGAAGCAAAAGGATCTTTTGAATCTAGGAGTTTGAGGTTGCTATGAGCTATGACAGACAGCATGGCACTATGCCTAAGACAACAGAGTGAGACTCTGCCTATAAAATAAAATAAAATAACCAAAAACCAAAAAAAAAATAAAGACAAGTATCACCACCTACATTTACACTAACCCTACCAAAACTAAAGAAAAAGAAGGGGCAGAGAGTGGAGCCTGCTCACCACAGAAGCATATATATTGATAGTAGTATGTGTTCCCATAAGAAATATCAATAAATATAATATATATACTGCATTTGGGTTAGGAAACTAATGCTCAGTTCAGAAAATAAAATGATTGAAAAAGAAGTTAGGGATCAGCTTCAGGGAGGTATTACACATCAGAACTGAAAAGCCAGGCCAAAGAGGGAAGCACCCAGACTTTACTCACGTTTGGCCCTTTGAATCACACTTCTGCTACAGTTACTTTCAAAAATTAAAGAAATAGGCTGAACATATAAAAAGCAGATCAGTACATCTGGAGATAGAACTGACCGCTAGTAGATTATTATAACCTGCCAAGGTTTTGGCAATTTTGTGGGGTGTTATGACTACTGGATGTAAAAGCAAGAGAAATAATACTTGCCTTAGGGATCAATGTCCAATCACCCTAATACAGACACTAAGAATGTTTTCTATCTCAACCCAGAACAAAAAAGGCACATTCACTCCATTCACCTAAGTAAAACACACAAGCTCAAATCTCCTTACCTAAATCCTAGATAACAAATCCTGATTGGAAAAAATCAAGAGGGCATCATCACCTGCAAGGCAGAAGAGAGGGCCCCTGGAAGAGGGAAAGATGGGGGAAAAGTGGAATTCCAGGGCTAGAGATGGTCTTCAGTTCGCTGCTGAGGATGCCTTTGGCTGCTATTTTTCCCATGTTCTGCAGATATCCATACACTATGAAACCCAGATCATCTTCCCATATCACATCCTTCCTTAACACTCTCGTCTGGATACATTAGCCCTAACACTCAATATCCAAAATGCCAATGGCTGATGGCCACCGTTTACTGAAAAGTGTAGAACAGCACTAAGCAACTGAGCTTTCTGCAATGATGGAAATGTTCTATTCTTGGCAGTTGAATCTGGTACTCATTTGCCACCTGTGGCTATGGAACACCTAAAAATCTTTACTAACTACCATAACCAAACAACTGAATTTTTAATTTTATTTAATTTTAATCAATCTGAACAGCCACAGGTGGCTAGTGGCTACTGAATTGGACACACAGGCCTAGAATATAGGACTCCGATTAATTTCATAGGCTTGTTTTAAAATTTCAACAAACTATCCATTTCATTTATGTTTAATAGATTTTGCATACATGAATTGAATGAGATCTCACAACAGATACCTCTTGCTGCCTGCCCTAATCCTCATATTTCACTTTTATAGTTATCTGACTTGTCTGTTTAATGTTGCTCTGCTGGATAGAAGCTCTATGAGGATAGCACTGGTGGGCCTGGATGGGCCCTGCATACTCTGAACTCCTTATTAACACCAGTGATCGTTCAGACACAGAGGAGCAAGTCAAAAAGGAAGCATCAGTCCTGGAAAGATTATGCATAGACAGACGCTTCCAAATACTGAGGGTCCTTTAAAAAACAATTTCTAAGTGACATAGATCAACAGTATTCTTAGTAGCTAGTCTAATTTTCTCCTTCTATAATTTCCTTTTACCCTACACACACAAACATAAACAGAAGTTCTCACCATAGATTTATATATTCAATATTACCTTTTTATCAAAAACTTAAATTATTTCACAACTTCCTTAAAATAAGTCACTTCTAAACCATTTAAGTATTCCTTGTATGCCTCCCTAAACATAGAACTACCCTTCTAAGGTCACTGTCACTTCTACTACTCAGCTGAAATTCCATAAACTGAACACAGGCTATCCAGATATAGATTAATTAGAAATCATCTATGCCAGCTGGTTCTGTAGCTCAGTCAGTAGGGCACCGGCCACATACACTGAGGTTGGTGGGTTGGAATCTGGCCTGGGCCTGCTAAAACAACAATGACAACTGCAACAAAAAAATAGCCGGACGTGGTCCCAGCTATTAGGGAGGCTAAAGCAAGAGAATCACTTAAGCCCAAGAGTTTGAGGTTGCTGTGAGCTGTGGGATGCCACGGCACTCTACCCAGGGCTATAGCTTGAGACTCTGTCTCAAAAAAAAAAAATCATCTATGCCAGTTTTCTGACTACTTTGCTTACAAAGCAAAAGATATGTATGTAAAAGCATTTATATTTATAAAGCATGCACATAAATTTCTTCACACACACATACGTACATAGGCACTCAATATGTTGAGCTAACAATTACCTACCTAGTTCTACTCTTAATGCCATATAGTTAAGAAGGCTAGAAAAAACTAGATTAGAATTATATCTCTTCTACTTTCTAGATATATACTTTGGGATAAGTTACTTCAATCCTCTGGGCCTCAGGTTTCCTATCTGAAATTAAGAACCAATTTCATGGGGTCTGCTGAGAGAATTATATAGTAGACCGGCTATGAACGCATCTAGAAGGCTACCTGCTATAAAGCAGGTGTTCTGTGTCTGCTGAATAAATAACTTATTTCGTCTGTTTCTTGGGGCATCTTTCAGAGGTTCACAAACTCCCTAAAAATGGACAAAAAGTCATTATAATCTAATTTAAAGTGAACAGGATCTTAAGATAAAAAGGCAGATTTTAAGGATAAGTCGATGGCCAGGGACTGAACAAACAAAAGAAAGTGTTAAATCAGTCTTAAGAAAATGGAGGAACTCACTCAAAAAAGAAAGATATTCCTGATGCCTAATACAGATCAACTGAAAGGCCTCTGATTCTTGGAAATGGTTCCATTCAGCCTATCACTATAAAATCAAAATAGTTTATATTTTCTATAACTGTGGCTAGTCTGTGGTCTATTTATCTTTAAGTAATAAAAAAAATCACAAAACCACTATTTAGCCTCCAAACCTCATAAAGATAAAGTTGATCTCTAGCACCTTTGCCTGTTATAGAGCTGCTTTGACAATTAAGATCCATAAATAGAACTGAGGTAAATGACAGCTTTAATGGTTTATGGAAAGAACCTAACGGTATTTATAGCAATAAAGCACGCCGTTATAAAGGTAATCTGCATTTTGTTGCCAGACTCCCTGGTATGGAAGTACATAAAGAGTCAAGATCCTAATAAATGTTAATAACATCATTAAGAAAGAAGGGAAGATATGGCAGCCCCACATACCTCAGCTTCCTGCAGGGTCCCGTGGTTTAGGCACACCATGTCTGGGCAAGTGATGGGAGACCCACAACCTTCCCGGATTGCCAGCTGCATATACTGTTTCAGGCACTAGAAGTTAAGAAGAAAAAAGACAGACAATTACCCATCTCATCACAGTAGCACAAAGGTTACCTAACAGAAACAGTCACTGCCTCTTCTTCCTTAATTGGCTGTCTTGGGCTCTTGTATGCAGGAAACATAAGTTATCACAAGTGCAAATACTAAGAGCCATCACTTTGGAAAGAATGCAGAGACAGGTGATTCACTGTGTATGACTTCATCCTAAGAGTTTATTCAAGTCAGATTCCTGCATGCTTTCTCCCACCCTGAATTGTGAAAAGAAGAAACACTCTTTTCTTTTCTTTCTTTCTTTTTTTGTTTTTTTTAATTTTTGAAACAAGGTCTCACTGTTGCCCCAGGTTAGAGTGTGGCGGCATCAGCTCAGCTCATAGAAACCTCAAACCCCTGGGTTCAAGCAACCACAATGCCTGGATAATTTTTCTATTTTTGTAGAGATGGGGGTCTTGCTCTTGCTCAGGCTGGTCTGAAACACCTGAGCTCAAGGAATCCTTCCTACCAGGCCTCCCAAAGTGCTAGGATTACAGGGGTGAGCCACCACACCAAGCTCTTTTCTAATGGGAAGGCCATCTTACTTTCTAAAAAAACTTCTGTGACCTTCCAATTCCATTTTTTCCAGGTAGTTCTCTCCATAAAAGTCTTTCCAAAAAGCAAACAACTCAGTGATTAGCTTGCACTGAGCTAGACAAACAGAAACAAAGTGAGATGAAGGCGGTGACTTTCTTAGGAACACATTTAAAAGCAAATGCCCCTGGAGAAGACAATGTCAAGTGGAGAAACTCAGGTGACTTTCTGCTGATGAATGATGGCAAAGACACAGGGAGAATGAGACCTTCCTGAAAATATGGCCTCAGTGGGTGCCACGGTGAGGAGGTTTGAGTAGAAAAAAGGTACAGGGGACCCAAGAAAAGAAGAAATTGGACAAAAAAAGAAATCCAGAAAAGAGGGAAAACATCAAGAAGAACCTGGTCTACTCATGCACTGCCTGATGTATCTGAACCTCGAGCAGTGAGTGGGGCCCAAAGGGGAGGCAGGAGAGGGCCTGACATCTCTGCAGACATCTCTAATGCCCCTCCCTTCACCCTCCCAATCCATCTGTACTCACTCACAGGAAACTGAAGGTAACCGACAAAAACTCTAAGAAATCCAAAAGTTGGCTCTTCAATTTCTACTAATTTGCTCATAATGGTAAGCCTTTTTCGGTATGTATGAAAAAAAGTCCAGCTCAAATATATATCCTACCAAAAACACACAGCTAGTCAACAAAGTAATGACTCTTACAAAGTGGTGATTACCTACAATTGGGTTTAGATGTTTCAAATGTATACCCTAAAGCAGTGGTTCTCAACCTTCCTAATGCTGTGACCCTTTAATACAGTTCCTCATGTTGTGGTGACCCCCAACCATAAAATTATTTTCGTTGCTACTTCATAACTATAATTTTGCTACTATTATGAATCGTAATGTAAATATCTGATGTGCAGGATATATTTAGGCGATCCCTTTGGGCGACCCCCAAAGGGGTTGCGACCCACAGGTTAAGAACCGCTGCCCTAAAGTATCAACTTGATACATTAAAAATATTGCCATTCCACCAACCTTTTATAAAAGCATAAACCATTAAATACAATTCAGAATACTAAAGACATAATTGTGAAATCTCTTCCTTTCATTGATACTCTTTATTCATTTTCCCCACCTGAAAATAAAACTAGTATCACTACTATATTATTTCCAAAAAATACTTGATTAAAACAACCTTTACAATGTACTGATGAATCAATCCAGGGCAAATCATTTAAACCAGATTTGTGTCTCTTCAAGCAGCTGATAGTTTCCTTTCTCCAAAGAGTCATTTTCTTCTATGATGTTCTTCACAGAAAAACTAGAAAATAACCTTAAATATCCAAAATAGAAGAACACAAATATATTTTGCTAAATTTATGCAATGGAATGCTGCAGAATCATGAAAAATATTTTGAAATGATATTCAAGGACATGGGGAAAATGCTTGTGATTTAGCATAAAGTGAGAAATAAAAAGCTATCCAGAAGCAGAGGGCCTGTTAAGTCACTCTTCCCTTACAATTGACCTCAATAGAGACAGTATATTTTGACCTTGACTTTCTTATTCAAGAGAAGGGTGAACAATGAACAATCACTTGCTCCATGACTTACTGTCTATACCCAGCATGGTCCCCAGTACCAGGAACAGTGGAATGTAGAAGACAGTGGCAGGAAGAAAACATGGGGAAGAATTTCTGTTCCCAGAGGAACAGAAAAGGTGGCTCACAAAAAGATGTATCACACCAAGAGAACAAATGAATAAATAATGGGAAAGGCCGTCCCTCTTGTTCCCATCAGCCACACCAGTTCCAGAGTTACTGCCTTAATCCTCCCTCTCCAACCCACAAACTGCCACTTAAAAAGATTTAAGACTCTGAAAATATGTGGTCTTCAGGCTCAAGGGGAAGGTATCTGAGGAAAACAAGGTGAACTTCAGATCCTAACACCTGGGTTTTATTATATAAGCTCTGATCTACTTGAACCTCTGACCCAAATGTATTTCCCTTAATTTTAAAAATAAGAACAATAATACCTGTTGTGGTTACCTCCAGAATTTAACACACATACACACACCTGAAATTTTATATACTAAATTTGGAAATTGCAGAATATTAGGTCATATTCTTACTCTCTTCTCAGGTTTGAGACTGTCTATCAAAAACTTGGGATATTTATATTATCTGCATGCCTTCATGCAAAGCTCTTAGAGTTATTTGGATCTGTGGAAAAAAGATTAACTAGGATCTAAAGATATTATGCAAGTCTTCATGGACAAAAAAAATTCATTTCGACTTATACTGCAAATTTGTTAAATTGCCAGCCTCCCCAAGGGCTTATAATGGATGTTCCATTTGCTAACGTAATGTTCGTAGGTACACTGCAAACCATGATACATCAACCTAATGAATTTCTAAACTTACCACAAGCACTCTCCTGGCCTAAAGTAATATTATGTGTGGCACATGATTTTAGTAGAGAAGTTAGAGCCCTACATGCTGACTACAGAGTTTACCCTTTGTCTTTAATTCTAAGAAACACCAGTTCATTCTAGAGGTTTGTTAAATGCATGTTGCTAAGTAATCCTCTAGCACAGATACTTGAGGCTCCGTCAGTGCAGGCATGTGATCCTACACAAAGGCAGAGAGAGAAAACACTAGTCTTAGTTACTGTTTCCGACTGAACTGTCAAGTACCTCGGGTTCATTATATGCCTTCCGTTATCTGTCACTAAAACATTTAATCTGAAAGCCTTCCTCTCTTTTTCAATTCCTCTGACTAAAAGCACAAAAGAAAAGAAGACATTCACAAGAACACCTTGTATTACAGTATACAAACCAAACACAGATGTGTGGTTAATAATTCTGGGGGGCACTGGCATCTAACTTGTAAATAAAGACAGAGAAACACGGGGAAAAAAGAAATTATCATTTACTACCATTTAAAAAAACTGCATTCCATTAAACAATAGCATAAACAGGTATCCAAATATGCAATTTTCTTAAGAGCTAACAAATTCTAAGGGGAATGGTTCAAATAAAACATTCCGAAAACCCAAATGACCCAAGAAAGAAACGTTTTCTCTTGAATAGTCAACATTTTACTTAGTTTGGTAGAACATGAGAGTAATTTTTAAGCCACAAAAGGTCACATCTAACAAGAACTGTTCACCAAACTTACCCTACAACCCTCAAGGATTTAGATGGGATTTAACTATCACAGACATGGTGAAACAGATGACTCACATTCTCTCTCCAACTCTGAGAGTCTGTGAATTATGTATAATGGAATGTTGGCAGAAAGTGGTTTCTCCTAGACACCTTTAAAGGGTGATAGTTTTCAATGTACTATTGACCTGGGAATTATTCACATAAGATTTCTTATCTATTATGGTCGACATGGCAAAAAGGGTCACAGTGTTAAGACAAAGCTGCTATGTACCTACCCAAGAACAAACCACAGGAGTGGGGAGGAAATATGTATATATGCTTTTTAACTTACTATAAGTACCTGTGTCACTAGATTACAACTATTTAAATGTTTTTTTTTCCTATAAGGGGGGAGCATTACAATAAAGAGTCAGTGAAAATGGATTGCAATGATCGTGATTGAAGTGCCAGCTTTGAAGTCTCCTCTGCATCTAGGTATGTAGTCAACCTCTCTAGCTACAGTGCTGTCATTTACAAACTGGGACAATACCACTCACCTAGCCTGCTCTAGGGTCAATGGTGAGTTGGTCCCTCATTAGAGTACATACATAAAAATACTCAGAGAAGTGAAAAGGCATATGCAAAGTATAAATGAAGAATGAAATAGATGGCTCTGACTCAGAAACCTGGCAGAAACGGAAGCCCCAGAGGTAAGCCTCATGAGCTGAGTGGAGAGAATAGGTCCTGCTGGGAGGAAAGTGGTACTGGGTGCTGTCAGTTAAAGTTTAAATTGACCTCCAGTATCTCAGATCCCTCTGGATGCAGGCGCTGGGGTCCTGAGGTCAAAGGAGGACTGGCTTGAATCCAAGTTGGTAAAGTATGGACCTAGAGTTTGTCATCCTAGGTCAGACCTGAGTAGAAAGGAAGCTGATGAGGGGGAAAGTACCTATTGGCCAGAACCCAGACAGGCCTCGAGCGCCTGTTTTGCTTTTTATAATTACAGGTACAATGCGTACATTGAGGTGGCTATTCCATAAAACATAGACTAACATTTTTCTGTCTCAGAACACAATTACGTCACAATGTCTCCAGTGTGTTCTAAATAACATGTCATGTTGAAGCCAACATTCTATTAATTCCACTTCAGACTATGATCTCCACACGAGCCAAGGAGAAAGCCTTCTTTGTTGAATATTGAGTTATATTATCAGAACAATTCAAAAGATGGTATCTCTCTCAACTCAAAAGATGACACACCAAAAGTATCCGGTTTGAAAAATTCTCATAAATCAATAGTCTGTAGCTAGGCAGGAAAATATTTCTGGATATAATCTGGTTCTAAACTTTCTCCCACAAAACCCCTTTCAGAGACCTTGGCTTTTTACCAATCTAAGATTACTGATGGCAACCGACTTGTCCATCATAGGTGTTTGCCAACCACATAGGACAAGGAAGATGGCTAGGAAAACCTGATACCACACAATTAAAAAGAAGAAGCCCCCAATCAAACAAAAAGTCATAAATAAGCACGGATGAAAGAGACCTTAGTTTTACAATTCTCATCCCTCAGCTTCTCTTATTCCAGAAGGCTTTCCGGGCCCACCTCTCAGTCTGGAGGGCGCCAAGCCCACCTGATGCCCAGCTAGCACTGTTCTTTTTGATCTGAGTGCAAGGGTATATTCATGGGAGTTCAAGAGTTCTTCCTGGCAAGATTTTTCCCGTTTTACGTTTACTCAGACAGGGGTGGGAACCTGTGGCCTTCTGATTTCAAGATGTTTTTCTTAAGCACCAAAGGAGGCAAGAAAAGCTTCATCTGTCTCTGATGCACCCTTTTAATAAAATGATTTGTTATGTAAAATTTAGATTCAGTCAAAAGGTAACATATTTCCTTAAGCTTCCCCATCCCTGCCAGGCAACTTCTTATTCCCACCCAACTGCAAAGTTCACACTTGCATTTGTGGTGCTGTTTTTTGCCAGGTAGGAATCCTTTCATTGTTACTGGCAGATGAGAAAAGAATAGAAGAATCTGGGCATCGTACAAGTCAAGATTTTAGTGATTCCACCAGAGAATCACAAGTGGCAGAATCACTGAATTTCCACTTACTTTTTGGAATATGCCAAGTTCAGAGCCTACCTAAAAACTGACTTAACTGCAGCTAAATGCATCACATTCATGTTAACTTAAATTTCACTGATATGTAATTTTTGTCAATACTCATCTTGCACATGTTTTTCTGGTGTTCTCACTATAAGAGACACATGCCTAAATGTGCTTATATAGTACTTGTATTATGTTTATATAAGTTTTAATAAGACTCTAAATACATTTTAAACAGCTTAATATTGAGCTTCTAATGATTACAGGGATGAGCCACCAGGCCCAGCCTATCTTTTAACTTTCTTAATAATGTCCATGGAAGCATAAAGGTTTTAAATGTTGATGAAGTTCATGTATTATTTCTCTTGTTGTTCATGCCTTTGGTGTCATGTCTAAATATGACTTGCCTAATCAAAGGTCGTGAAAAATTTTCTAAATGAATATATATTCTTCCAAGAGTTTTATAGTTTTAGCTCTTATATTTAGGTCTATGGTCCATTTTTAGTTAATGTTCATCTACAGTGTGTGGAAGCAGTCTAACTTCTTTTACAAATGCACATCCAGTTGTCAAACACCGTTTGTTGAAAAATTCTTTTCTCCCCCCCTTAAATTATATTGGCATCTTGCTGAAACTCAACTAACAATAAATAAGATGATTTATTTCTGGACTCTCAGTTCTATTCCATTGGTTTCTCTGTCCATCTTTATGACAGTTTGCACGTTTTGATTAGTGTAGCTTTGCAGTAAATTCTGAAATCAGAAAATGAGTTCTCCAACTTTCTTCTTTTTCCAGACTGACTATTCTAGGTCCCTCAAATTTCCACATAAATTTTAAAATCAACTTGTCAATTTCTGCAAAGAAGACAGCTGAAATTTTTATAAGGAGTGTGTTGAATCTGTAGGGCTATATGGGGCTGCAATCCTAACAAGTTTTCCAATCCATGAACATGGGATGTCTGTTTATTTAATCTTTTTAAATTTCTTTCAAGAATGTTTAGAAACTATTAGAAAGCTTTATACTTTGCTGAAGTTATTCCTAAATTTGTATTCCTTTTGAGGCTACTGCATATGGAATTGTTTTCTTATTAATGCCATTATCATAATTATTCCTCATTAGTGTATAGAAATACAATTGACTTTTTATATTGACCTTGTATTCTGCAATCTTGATGAACTGGCATTTGTATTTTTAAACTCCTGAAGTCATTCCAATGTACAACCAAATCTGAGCACCACTAATCAGTTCAGTACCATCTATGCCCTCAATCCTAATCATGGAAGTCTATCATAACTACTTACAAGTTATTTAATAATGCTGAGCAACATGAACTCCAGAGGAAGGAAGAACTCTTTTCTAACTAACATCTCCATAGAGAATACATGCTTTCAGCTAGTTTCAGAAAAAAAATAGTGAAGGATGCTTAAGGGAGGAATTATATGTGCAAAATTGGAAGAGGCTTTAAATAATTTAGCCCTAAATAGTTCCCTTATTTTTTATGAAAAAGGATACTTATAAGGTCTATCTCTAAGTTTGAGAACAATCATTCGATATGGGGGATTAAATTTGGGCTCCAATCAAAAGTACCTCCAGTTCCCACCAAGCAAGAATAATCGAACAGTTCTATCTTTATCTCAAGTGATCATGAAACACCTAAATTAAGAAACTCAGTGACAGAAATAGCTCTAAAGAGAACTCCACTGGATATGCTGCAGCCTGGTCCACTTCTCACAAGGAAGCCAATTAAATATGCTAAAATGCAAGGACATTCCAATTAGAGCAGTGAACTAGCACTAGCGCTGGAAAGATCTATTTCCAACACAAGTAATAGAATAAATCTCCCATTATTAACCTTTCAGAGGATTTTCCTTTTGTCCCTCTTGTACTGCCTTTCTTAACAGTGGGAGGCCCCAGTTCTTACCCTAGTCCCAAAGAGATCCATCTGGGCCAAGTGCTATCTTATGACACAGTATACCCAGAAAAGCAACTGATAGTTCCAAGAGAAAGAAAACAAGAAGGCCTGCCAAGTTTACATCCTTCTACTTTCTACAAAGAAACATTAGCCCTCAGAACTGCAAGCCTTCAACTGTCACCAAAACCATCACAGACAAGCCCAACAGAGTCTGTGAGAATAAGCATACCCTGGGTTAAACATAGGCAGATTCTATTTAATTCATTTGTTACTTTCTTCTTCCTCCTGCTGGAGTCCCTACTTGAACTTTTTCTAAGTACTTCTGAATCTTTAAGAATGTACACGAGGTCTCAGCAATATAGAAAAAAAAAACAAAAACAACAACCAAGTTAATAAAAGGTCAAGAAACTCTTCAGTCAGGAGATAGGGCTATGCAAGTTATCTGAACAAAATATAACCATTAACCCAATCTAAACAAATACCCTGGGTACTTAACATTCCACTAAAGAATTCAGAATGAGTATTATAATTAAACCATGCAAAGAATAGCAGGATGGATTGACAAGTGATAAAATAAAATGTTAACATTAGAATCTGCTATGGTAAGGCGGTGCCCGTAGCTCAGCAGGCAGGGTGCTGGCCACATACACCAAGGGTGGTGGGTTTGAACCTGGCCCGGGACATCTAACATACAACAATGACAACTGAAACAATAAAAAAATAGCTGGGCGTTGTGGCGGGCACCTGTAGTCCCAGCTACTTGGAAGGCCGAGGCAAGAAAATCGCTTAAGCCCTAGAGTTTGGGGTTGCTATGAGCTGTGACACCACAGTCTCTACCCAGGGCAATAGCTTGAGACTCGGTCTCGAAAAAAAAAGAATCGGCTATGGTCTGAACGATGGTGTTCCCTCCAAAATTCATGTTGAAACTTAACCCATGATGCAATAGTATTAAGAGTTATGCCCTCTGAAAGGTCACAAACGGGATTAGCAACCTTATATAAAAGGGCTAGGATTGAAGGGAGCTCTCTTGTCCTTCCATCCCTTCCCCACATGATGACACAGCATCCCTGCTTTCCAGAGGACACAGCAATAAGGCACCATCTTGGAAGCAGAGAACAGCCCTTACCAGACCCAAACATGCTAGCACTTGTGGATCTCGGATTTCCACTTCCCAGCCTCCAGAACTGTGAGAAATAAATTTCTATTGTTTATAAATTACCCAGCCTTGGGTATTTTGTGATGGCAGCTAAATGGACTAAGACAGAATCTAAGTGGCAGTAGGTACACAGCCCTCCATATCTATGGGTTCCACATAAATAGATTCAACCAACCATGAATAGAAAATATTAAAAAGTAAAAGAAAAATACAACCATAAAAAAAAAAAAAACACAAATTCTGGCTTGGTGCCCCTAGCTCAGTGGTTAGGGTGCTGGCCACATACACCAGGCCTGGCTGGTTTAATCCCAGCCCTGGCCTTCTAAACAACGACAACTGCAACAAAAATTAGCCCGGTTTTGTGGTGGGTGCCTGTAGTCCCAGCTACTTGGGAGGCTGAGGCAAGAGAATCCCTTCAGCCCAACAGTTCGAGGTTACTGTGAGCTGGGACGCCACAGCACTCTATCAAGAGTGACATAGTGAGACTCTGTCTCAAAAAAAAACACACACACAAATTTAAAAAGCAAACAAGGTATTTACATGGCATTTATATTGTATTAGGTAGTTTAGGTACTCTCCCATATACACTAAATCACTTGAGAGCTCACTCTCAAAGGCCACACGTCTTAATGATGATTTAGCAGGGGTCCTCAAACTGTGGCCTGCGGGCCACAGGGTGTGATTGTATTTGTTCCCATTTTGTTTTTTACTTCAAAATAAGATATGTGCAGTGTGCATAGGAATTTGTTCATAGTTTTTTTTTTTTAAACTATAGTCTGGCCCTCCAACGGTCTGAGGGACAGTGAATTGGCCCCCTGTTTAAAAAGTTTGAGGATGCCTGATTTAGAGCATATGGGAGGATGTCCATAGGTTATATGCAAATACTATGCCATTTTATATGAGGGTCTTGAACATTCTCAAATTTTCTATCTATAGTGGAAGGTGAGGGGCTGGAATCAATACCCTAGAGATACCAATGGACCAGTGAATAGGTCCCTTCATAGATATTTCATTACAAAATTCTTTTAACTTTTTCATAAGTTTCATAACAAACTATTGTACAATTATTTTAACCTAAAAAAAATCAAAAGAAAAAATCATACCAAATCTCATATTTTAATGTTCCTTAAAGCAGAAATAATCTCTATTATATTTTTTTTTGGCCGGGGCTAGTTTTGAACCTGCCACCTCCGGCATATGGGACTGGCGCCCTACTCCTTGAGCCATAGGCGCCGCCCGATCTCTATTATATTTTAAATAAAATACCAATATCTGGTTCAGTATTTAAACCAGAATTTAAATAAATTATAGTGATTAATTAAAACTAATGGTAGCAATATTAATTAATGACTATCAACTTTTTTAATTTTAAAAGAATATTAATACTGTATTAATGGGAAAATAAAGCTAACTCATCACTGACATTTGTTAGAACCTACGAAGTCAGCAGGCAAAAGAGCTACATCAATGACCCAGAAGTTAGACAATAGTGATGCTGTTCAGCTTCCTCAAAAGGAGACTGTTTCTCTACATGGAATGATGATTATGGACAAGGCATCATCAGTTGAGAATGGACCTACGCCTGATATAAACTTCCTCCTGGGCTACACTGCAAAAGAGAATCTATTAGATTCTTTGAAACCTGACCTCTGAAAAAGTAGAAAATGTTAGACAATGATTAGCTTGATTATTAGGAATTTTATTTTTAAATTAATTTGAAACAACTTCATTCAATTACTCCACAGAAGTATCAAAATCTTTCTAATAATAATTTAGATTACATCAAAACTGCAACTATTCCTTACATCATAATATCCCCTCAAAGGTTTGTTCTGCAAAGCTGTGATTTTTTTTTTTTACTTGTTCTAAAAAGCAAATTGCTAGAAGCCCAGTGTCTTTATATTTGTGCCTTTCCCCCCCATATTAATTGCCATAATTTGAACCAGTCTTCCTTTTCTCTTAGTAATTAAATCCTTATATCTACATATTTGAGACTGCTTCTCACTCTATTCTCTTTTTAAAATCTAACATAGATATTATCCTTGAACTACCACCTTCCAAATGGTTTCAAGTTAGCATCATATTCTAGCAAACTAGAGTAACAAGGCAAAGGTCATAAGTCAAAGCCTTGTGACCAGATGTTTCAGAAATATGTGTCAGTGGTCACAAAAGAGATGGCAGGGCATATATACTTCAAAGCCCATGATAATGAGAAATTAACATTAAATATACTTTGCCAATAAAGTGCTCTGCAAATACCCTAGACCAGACCAGCAGTATCACCTAAAGGATGAGCTGAAACACAGATCATCGGACCCCATCCCTGGAGTTTCCAATTCAGTAGGGCTAGACTTTATATGCCTAACAAGTTCACAAGTGATGTTGGCGCTGGTGCTGCTGGTGTAAAGGCCATACTTTGAAAACCAATGGCTTAGAACTAAAATACTAATTATCTAAGAGGCAGAGGGAAATAGGGAGGTGATGAGACTGAGAATATTTGTTAAGGTCCTATTATGGTTATGGTATGTGTCTTAGAGTGACCTCATGTAACCTTCACAGCCACTCCGAGACTAGTGTCATCCTTATTTCGCACAAAGCAACTGAGTAACTTACCCTAAAGTTCCCATGATTAATAAACACAGGAGTTGTGATTTAAACTACCTAAGACAGTCTTCCCTTTCTTTCTCTTAGTAAATCCACATGCTTGCATACCTCCTTGTTTTCCCACTACATCACAATTATTTCCATGTTACTAGAACTAACATTTGAGAAAACACCAGAATCTTTATAACTTGGAAACACTACTTGTTCTCTCCAAAGGTGATCAATGCTATAGGTAAAGTTTTTCTAAGACTAGACATGATTCCAGATTAAAACAAACTGTAATTAACACACTACCTAAGAAAATCAGATGTTTCAGCTTTCAGCTATAAAATATTTTCTTTCCATTTACAGAAAAGGCTCTGTGCTCTGGAGTAACCCATGCACTGATCGCCCCCAGCACACAGGAATCACTTGGAAACAATCAGACTGAGATCCTCTTGGGAACACCAGTAACATCCACAGACCCAGTGTGTGTGGGTGGAACTGAGGGGAATACATTAGTCTTTAAGGCAGAGGCCTGGGCTTGAACCTTGACTTCAGTTTCAACATCTGAAAATACGTGAAATGCCCTGGGAGCTTTCAGTTGTGTAAACCAGACCTCTTAATCTCTTGGCCTTGGTTTCCTCAAATAACTTGCCCCAAGTCACACAGTTGAAAGTTCATAGCACATTGTTCAATCCCTTTAATCCGAGGCCATGGCCATTACTATATTCAGACTACATACTCTCTGTTTTCTGAAAAACTCATTGAAATTTGTTTTTAATTGGTTATTCCCTGCATTTGTTTTGTACCAACTAAACTTTATGTATATAAAATCAGTTGTCAGTTTTGCATCATATAGGCCATTATCAAGTTTTAGAAATTAAAGGCAAGGTCATAAAAACCTAAACATGGGCCTTTGCCAACTGTCATGCTAACAAATAAAACTTAGGGAGCACATACGATGTACTAGGCAGTACATTACATATTTTCACAGACATTGTTCTTATTTCCTGCAAACAATGCTACAATGCAGGAATTGAGTATGGATCTTGGGCAAGTCACTTACCTCTGCATTGGTTTCTTTTTCTGTAAAATTGGAGAGTGAGAATGAATGAAAAGGAAAACAGAGTACCCTTGCATGTTACATGGTAAATACTCTTCTTTCTTTGATTTTTTTTTCTTTTTTGCAGATGAATAAACTGAGGTTCAGAGACATTGAATAAACATCCCATGTTCAAATGGTAAATAACTCACACATGCTTTCCAGAAGAGTCAAACCAAAAGGACCTCCTGGGGAAGGAAATGATTCAAAATCATTCAGGCTTTCAGTTAACACAGAGCTTTTTATTTCTATGGAAAAGAGGCACTGACTGTGTCTCACCTGATCCCAAGAGGTATGGTGCCTCTCTGGAATCCACAATAGAAGCCTTACACAATCAATCTTTGATGAACTGAAAGGTTCAGAAAATGGGATTTGGGAATTAACTGAATTTTCTAGTCAATTCACAGCCTTTTTTAAGCTTGCCTAAATGTTTTCAATTTCCTTTTCCTACTTTGTAACAGATTAACCCTAAACACAAACTTTTTAGTGTGATAAAGCATTTCCCACTGTCTTAAAATTGTCACCGTAAACATCACTTTTTTCATTCATTCATATCTGGTATATGTCATATACTTTTCTAGATATGGCCTATTTTGTGAATACCAAGATATAAAATCAGTTGAAACTATACTAGCACTCAATGCATTATACATTTTTTAAAGACAGATTTATGAGATGAGCTTTATTTGCTACAACTTGCTTCCTCCTTAAAAGAGGAAGCCTGGATTAAACAGTGAGATATGTTCTTTTCACATAACAAATTAGGAAAAGTGAAAAGCTTAAAAACACCCCGAATGTCAAAAGAAGGGGTTTTCCTACACTATTGGTGGGATTGCTAAACTGGTGTGAAAGTTTGGGAAGGTACTTTGGCAACACATACTGACTTAAAATGTACATATGTTTTGATTAGGCAATTCTATCTCTAAAAATTGATCCAAGTAAGAGATATGTGTACATTTATATAAGTACAGTAATTTTTATTTATAATAGCAAAAAATGGCAACAACCTTAAAATTTATTATTAGGAGTGGCCTACTTAAATACACTTTGATACACACATACTATAAAACACTATATAAGACTTTAAAAGGAAGGTAAGTCTGTATATTTCTATGCAGAAACATGTAAACAATATACTAAGTTAAATTTGGAAAACTCAAGTTAAAGAAAAGTATGTATAGATAAATGGCCTATTTCTCTTTTAAGTGGTGCATATGAATACATTTCCATACATGTGTTTATGGTCTGGATGGGGGTACAGGTGAGCTGTTCACACACTCAGCACCTTTTGAGGTTTTTGTTTTACTTTGTTTTAAAATCAACATGTAAACATTTATAATTTAAAACCAGTTTTCAATTTTAAAAAAAGCAAGGGAGAGAAGGGGAGGAGGGTCATGGTGTATGGCACCCCTCTTGGGGGTGGGATAAAATTACAAGAGGGACTTTACCTAACAAACGCAATCAGTGTAACCTAATTTTTTGTACCCTCAATGAATCCCACGCAGTAAAAAAAAATAAAAAAAAAACAGAGGCAAGAAAAATGGAATAGGAGGAAGGGAAAGAGGTAACTGAGGTTTTATTGTACTTCAATAAAATTCTCTACCCCCATCACTATACCTAAAATTAGTCATCAAAAATGCTGCATTTATCTGAAGTCTAGGTCTAAGACCTGAAAGCCCATCCTGTGTTGGCATCTGAAGGAAAGAGAGAATTCAGCCCTCAGCCATGTGGGCATGCGGGTTTTTCCTGCAGACTCTTCTGATGGGGGCCCTTCATTTGCATCTGAGTTCTACAAAGAGTTAAAGAAGAACTAAAACCCAACATATCCCAACCCTTAAGTTACTGTAAACTTTGTAGAAATAACTGAAGTTAATAGCTATCTGGTAATGGCACAGTATCTGGCACTATCTGGTAATGGCACAGTTGGGGTGGCTGACTGGGCCTCCAAACACTGATGTACAATTCAAAAAACTACTACCCCTGATCCCAAGAGATATGGTGCCTATCTGGAAACCACAATATAAGAAAAAAGTAGTCCACAATAGTAGGGGAAAAGTTACTACTGTTTATCAACTTCATAATCTTTAAAATAGGGATAATTTTAATGCCCAATTTGGGTGATTACATGGATAAAATGGGTTAAAGCTCTTAGGACAATGCCTTGTACTGAGTAAGTGTTCAATAAATGCTAGCTGTTATTATTGTAACAACAATAATGACCAATGATGCCTAATTGCCTTTCTTTGACTCTAAGTGGAAAGATAAAATGGATCTATGTCAAACAGCTACAAGATAAGGTAATAGAGATATCTGTGTGAATTCTATTTAATTAGATTTAAATGCTAGATGCTTTCAGAGAAGAAATGACCATTTTACACTAGGGTGGCCAATGCTACAGGAACAAAGCATGCTTGAATCTTTCACTAATAAATCCCCTGTGACCCATTTCTAAAACTGATTGAAGCTATCTATGAGAAACCCACAGCCAATATTTTACTGAATGGAGTAAAACTGAAAGCTTTTCCTCTTAGAACTGGAACCAGACAAGGTTGTCCTCTGTCACCTTTACTATTCAACGTAGTGCTGGAAGTTCTAGCCAATACAATTAGGCAAGACAAGGAAATAAAGGGAATCCACATGGGAGCAGAGGAGGTCAAACTCTCCCTCTTTGCTGACGACATGATCTTATACTTAGAGAACCCCAAAGACTCAACCACAAGACTCCTAGAAGTTATCAAAAAATACAGTAATGTTTCAGGATATAAAATCAATGTCTACAAGTCAGTAGCCTTTGTGTACACCAATAACAGTCAAGATGAGAAGCTAATTAAGGACACAACTCCCTTCACCATAGTCTCAAAGAAAATGAAATACCTAGGAATATACCTAACGAAGGAGGTGAAGGACCTCTGTAAAGAAAACTATGAAATCCTCAGAAAGGAAATAGCAGAGGATATTAACAAATGGAAGAACATACCATGCTCATGGATGGGAAGAATCAACATTGTTAAAATGTCTATCCTTCCAAAGCAATCTACCTATTCAATGCCATTCCTATTAAAACACCAACATCGTACTTTTAAGATTTGGAGAAAATGATTCTGCATTTTGTATGGAACCAGAAAAAAACCCGTATAGCTAAGGCAGTTCTTAGTAATAAAAATAAAGCTGGGGGCATCAGCATACCAGATTTTAGTCTGTACTACAAAGCCATAGTGCTCAAGACAGCATGGTACTGGCACAAAAACAGAGACATAGACACCTGGAATCGAATTGAAAACCAAGAAATGAAACTAACATCTTACAACCACCTAATCTTCGATAAACCAAACAAGAACATACCTTGGGGGAAAGACTCCCTATTCAATAAATGGTGTTGGGAGAACTGGATGTCTACATGTAAAAGACTGAAACTGGACCCACACCTTTCCCTACTCACAAAAATTGATTCAAGATGGATAAAGGACTTAAATTTAGGGCATAAAACAATAAAAATCCTCAAAGAAAGCATAGGAAAAACACTGGAAGATATTGGCCTGGGGAAAGACTTCATGAAGAAGACTGCCATGGCAATTGCAACAACAATAAAAATAAACAAATGGGACTTCATTAAACTGAAAAGCTTCTGTACAGCTAAGGAGACAACAATGAAAGCAAAGAGACAACCTACACAATGGGAAAGGATATTTGCATATTTTCAATCAGACAAAAGCTTGATAACTAGGATCTATAGAGAACTCAAATTAATCCACATGAAAAAAGCCAACAATCCCATATATCAATGGGCAAGAGACATGAATAGAACCTTCCCTAAAGAAGAGAGACGAATGGCTAACAAACATATGAAAAAATGTTCATCATCCCTATATATTAGAGAAATGCAAATCAAAACCACCCTGAGATACTATCTAACCCCAGTGAGAATGGCCCACATCACAAAATCTCAAAACTGCAGATGCTGGCGTGGATGTGGAGAGAAGGGAACACTTTTACACTGCTGGTGGGACTGCAAACTAGTACAACCTTTCTGGAAGGAAGTATGGAGAAACCTCAAAGCACTCAAGCTAGACCTCCCATTTGATCCTGCAATCCCATTACTGGGCATCTACCCAGAAGGAAAAAAAATCCTTTTATCATAAGGACACCTGTACTAGACTGTTTATTGCAGCTCGATTTACAATCGCCAAAATGTGGAAACAGCCTAAATGCCCACCAACCCAGGAATGGATTAACAAGCTGTGGTATATGTATACCATGGAATAGTATTCAGCTATTTAAAAAAATGGAGACTTTACATACTTCATATTAACCTGGATGGAAGTGGAAGACATTATTCTTAGTAAAGCATCACAAGAATGGAGAAGCATGAATCCTATGTACTCAATTTTGACATGAGGACAATTAATGACAATTAAGGTTATGAGGGGGAGGAAAAGCAGAAACAGGGATGGAGGTAAGGGGGTGGGGCGTTGGTGTGTGTCACACTTTATGGGGGCAAGACATGACTGCAAGAGGGACTTTGCCTAAAAATTGCAATCAGTGTAACCTGGCTTATTGTACCCTCAATGAATCCCCAACAATAAAAGTACTTTGAGTGCAAAAAAATAAATAAATAAAATAAAATAAATAAATAAATCAGGTGGTGCCTGTGGCTCAAGGAGTAGGGCGCCAGTCCCATATGCCGGAGGTGGCGGGTTCAAACCTAGCCCCGGCCAAAAACCAAAAAAAAATAATAATAAATAAATCAATCAATCCCCTGTGACCTAGCATGCTGCTTGTCAAAATAAGTATTGGTTAAATAATGAAAGGAGGTGTGCCTTGATCAGGCAATGAAACATCACTAGGCATCAAGCTGTTGGAGTGCAAGAAAGAAAGGGAAAAGAAGTATTCTAGGAAGAAGGAGATGAGGAAGTATGCTTTATTTAGCTCATATTCAAAGGTAACAGAAGGGGACCTGGATAGGTGCTCTGTGATGATTAGCAGAAGAACTTGAACATCAGCACAAAGGACTAGGATTCAAGTAAGAGCACACACATCCTTAATAATGGTAGTGGCATTCTGCAAATCTAACAGTATCCCAAATGGATATCAAAAAGGAGGAATTCGCAGGACATAATTTAAATGCTCCAGACATCAAAATTACAGTCAACCACAACTTGTATAGCCTAAGTTGATGAGGGTGTTGTCCAAACTCTCCCCAACCCATCTCACTTCCTTCATACCACTCCTGTCTTGCCCACTTTTGGTCCATTCTCTACCCTATACCATAGCCCTTCCCCCTCCCTCACCTCCACAAAGCCTTCCAGTGTCTCCATAAAGCAATTTAAACCTGGCGTACAAGGCTTCCCATTAGGAGCCCTCGTCTCACTCACAGCCTGCCAACACGTGCATCTGGCAATTCCAAATCATCTTTCAGTCTCAGCCCTCAGGAAGCCTTCCTGCTGTCCCTGGGTCTAGCTGCGTGGGTTTCCATATGCTCCCTGTACTTCCTTTATCAGAGGCTCTGCTGCCCACATGAGAGCCGAATCAGTTCTGCGTGGTGACTGCCATTTGCTCCACAATTATTACAGAGCCTGGTACGCAGTAGTACCAAATGGGGAAGTAGAATCTACATGAAGATGGGAACAGACTTAGAGGAAGCTAGAATAAGAGCAAAACTTCAAACAAATAAACTTTTATAACTTCCTGGCGATAGCAGAAAGTTCTCTCATGATTAGGCCACTTTTGTATGCTCACTGGTCATGGTTTACAAGTTTAGTCAGCCCATCGCATTCTGAAATGCAGTTTGAAGAACTAAACTTTGGCAAAGTCATGCTTTTAAAAGAAGGTCTACACAACATACAAGCACAGATTACCAAACTATCATGTTTTTATAACTTTATAAAAAAGAAATAAAATCTTGTTTTATATTATAGCAAACCACCTCCCACCCTAAGGCCATATGATTTCCTCAGAGAACATAGAAAAGCTTGAAATATTTGTCAAATCTATGATTGATGTCAAGAATATTGTACAAGCAAAGTTTGTTTCCAAAGAATTATGGCAACCCAAGGATGGGAGAGAATCAAGTATGGTTTGTTAATCTACCCATTCCAAGAAGGTAAAGTATAAAGAGATGTACCAGAAAAAAAGGAGAATTTTTCAATTTCTATAGAACTGTGTAAATATACTAATAAAGCAGAACGATGACACACTTAAGTGTTTTCCCCTATACTTTATTAGTTAAACTATAGGCAAAGGGAGGAAAGAAAGACTATAAAAATCATAAGATGCTTATTTTTGGGGGAAAAGGAAACATTTTTCTGGACTACATAGCTAGGGGCTTTCTGAGAAGAATAATAGCAATTCAAGGATCTATGTCCTGAACTATGTTCCCTAGAAATAGATTCTGAGATGAAGAATTCCATTTAGAAGATTTTAGGGATGTACTCTCACCAAAGTCATGCCTGTAAGGAAGTGAGGTCGTAGAACTGGGCAGAGAAGGAGATCCTAACCCAAGGTACAGCTGCGCCCAGGGTCTGAACTAGTCCTACAACCCAGCAAGGTGCTTTGGAAGTAGGAATGACCCTTAAAAGCTGCCCCTTATTAAGCTAAGAGGGAAAGACCTTTATATTCCTGCAATAATCAGTCACTGGCCAGTAGGCCAGTCCCTGGGAAAGGGAAGATGGGATGGGAACACTACCCCAAAGAGGGCTCTAAACAAATGCCACAGTGTCTACTCCATTTGTGTTTCCATTGCAAATGGAATAAAATCTTGCTCAATTTTTTTTTAATTTTAATTTTTTTTATCTAATGGATTTTTTTTTTTTTTTTTGGAGACAGGGTCTCATTCTGTCACCCAAGCTGAAGTGCAGTGGCATCATCACAGTTCACTGTAACCTTAAATCCTGGGCTCAAACAATCCTCCTGCCTCAGCCTCCCAAAGACTACAGGCACCTACCATCACGCTCAGCTAATTTTTCTATTTTTTGTATAGATGGGGTCTTGCTCTTGCTCAGCCTGGGCTCAAACTCCTGAATTCAAGTGATCCTCCTGCCTCAGCACCTCAGAGTGCTAGGATTACAGATGTAAGCTACCACACCTAGCCCTGCTCTCTTAACTATAGGATCTAAATATGGACGATAAATGCATATTAAAAGAGTAAGTAGTAAGTATATATCTCCCTTAGCAAACTGAAACCTCCCATAGGAGAATGATTCAGTTGGCTAACGTAATTAAGGAGTACCAGTTTAAAGTAGAGAGAACTATGAAGAAAAAAAAATCTCATGAATTGTTTAGAAAGATCCCAATCCAAGCTATCATTTGACACGAGGGAAATATAGATGAATGATTTGATCAATCATATGGTTAGTGACAGAAATTAAATGAGAGCTAGATCTAATTTTCAAGATTGCCCCAGATAGGTCACTACATCTCATATTGGACTGAGCACTGTAGGAGAATTTTTAACAAGTAATCTAATCTTTGCCCTTCATGCAAATAATAGAAACTCAGTAAACAGAATCAAATGTCAACACTAACAGGAACATTAGATTCCAGTGAATTTTGTTTTGGAGAGCAGAACCAGCATTCATAGTTTCAAATCAATGTAGAAGATAGTTTAGATTTAGAATTTCTAATAATTAAATATCCAGTGTTACAGTATGTCCCAATCTTGGAGGTTTTCAGTCAAAAACTAGATGAACACACTAAAAAGAGTAGAGCAAAAACTGCCAGCTATATTCCAAGTATTATACTAAGTGCTCTATCTAGATTACGTACTATAAAATTCTCTATAATCTTACGTAATGATTATTATCCCTATATCATATGAAAGAAAATGAAGACTTAGACTACCCAAAGACATTAACAGCTACAACCTACTGCTCCAAACCACTATCATTTCTGACCTGGGCTATTATGTTTGCCTTCTGACTAGTCTTGCTTTTACCCTGCTCCTGTAGTTTTTTCTCTATGAAGTAGCAAGTGTGATTGTAATGGTTAATTTTATGTGTTAATTTGGGCCACAGGGTACCCAGATATTTGGTTAAACATCATGTCTGGGTGTGTTTTTGAGGATGCTCCTGAATGAGGCTGTCATTTAAACCAGCAGATTGAGTAAAAGCAGACAGTCCTCCCCATTGTAGATGAGCATCATCAAATCCATTAAGGGCCTAAATAGAACAAAAAGATGGAGGAAAGGAGAATATACTCTCTCTACCTGACTGCTTGAGCTGGGACACGGAGTCTCTCCTGCCATGAGACTGAGACTCATACCATTAGCTCTCTTGGTTCTCAGGTCCCTAGACTCAGACTGGAATGACACTGCTGGTTCTCCTGAAACTCCAGCTTGCAGATGCAAATCATGGGACTTCACCTTTATCTCTTCCTACTTCCCTTACATGAATCACACTCACATACATACATACACACACACACACACACACACACACACATTCTCCAGCCCAACTTGCTATATCGAAACACACCAAGAACACTCCCAGTTTAAGAGTTCCATACTGTTTGCCTCTGCCTAAAACCCTCTTCTCCCAGACATCTGTATGGCTTGTTCCCTATTACCTTCAAGTATCTGCTCAAATAATATCTTATCAGTGGGACTTCTCTGACCATCTAATATGAAGTAGAAATCCCCTTCCCCACAGCCCTCCCTAGCTGCTTCACCATACTTCATTTTTCCAGAGCACATGCCATCATCTGACTTCTGTATTTATTTGTTAGCATCTGTGTCAAGCACTAAAGATGGAGCTATTTGAAAACCGGGTCTTGATCTGATCATTCACTACTGTGTCCTAACCATCAAAACTGTGCAAGACACAGTAAATATTTGCTGAATAAATGAAGCTGGGGCTACCAGACTTAAGACCTATTCTCTTAAATGCCAAACCAGCCTGGCATCCAGGAAAAGGACTTCATTCATTAAGAGGGTGGGGGAACTATTTTAATAGATCTAAGGTCCCTTCCAATTCTGGGACTATGATGCTATGACAAAGACATTAGGGCCTTAATAGCATGGCTTTCTTTTGCTGTTCTTTCCTCTTTTGCCACAGTTTACTACTTTCCTTGAATAAGTAAGCGGTGAGCATTAGGCATGGATGAGATCATAGGTCTAGGAAGCCAGCTCTTCCTTGAGTCATCTCTAATCCATTTCTCATGTTGTTACTATTTGCTCTTATTCTGCAGATGCCATCTGACTCTGCACCAACGCAGTTGTAAGTGGAAAAATATAGTATCGAAGAGGTATTTTTTAAACCAGAGACTTGACTGATAAATACAAAGTCATCAGCAGGTATACTAATGTTACATAAAAACAACCTTACAAGCAAGTATATTTTAGTACCAGAAACTAACAGAACAACAGAGTGCTTTGAATTTACTTTTATCAAACGATAGGATTCACTTCTGTCCACCTAACAGTTACAGAAGACACAAAAATCTGGAGTGCCAGAGAATTTAAAAGCCTGAAGAAAAGTTGCAGGTATCGTGACCAGAAGAAGGGACAGAAAATTGTTCTGTGATATTGACCTGGAGTAAGATACCTCATTATTCTTTGAAGCTCTAGAGAGTTCTTCAGAAAAGGTATTTTGAATTATTATACTAGACTACTATATCAAACCAACAAGTAAGTATACTATTACATTCTTCTTGAAAGTAAGCAGCTCTTAAATAAATGGTAGTTTGTAACGCCCTTTCCTCTGAATCTTCTACACCTACCAGAAATGCACTTAGCTCCTTATTCCCAAAGTTGTATTGTTCCCCCCTACCCCGTGAATCCCACTCTAGATCTTCAGTTTAAACATCCACCTGTAAGCCACACTTTTAACATATCCAACAGAGAATTTTCTGTCTCTATCCTAACTGCTCGTCTCCAGGTGTCTCAGAATAGAAGTGAGGTTGAAATCATTTGTATAATTCCTGTTCTATAAAAGACTGCTGAGGAAGCCTGGGGTATCTTTATAGGACTTCCTTTCTCTAAAACATTTTTGAAAAATAGAATAGTTCAGTTGGAACTTAGGAAAAAAAGGAATACTGACAATACAAACTTACTATGGGGTTGGCACCGTCCTAGATGCTTTAGTAGAATTCTTATTCAATGCCTCCTAAAATACTCTAAGATAGCTATTATCAACCCCTCCCTCTCTCTCTCTCTTACAGGAGAGGAAACCAAGGTTTAGAGAAGTCAAAGAACTCGCCCAAATTCATACACCATTAAATGGCAAAACCTGAACTTGAGTCTGGGTCTTCCTGCCTCCATTGTCTGCACTCTTAACAACTATACCATGCCACAGGGGAGAAGTGGAGGTGGGAAGGGCAAAGGGCATTCCTTTCTCCTCATGCAGATGTCAGAACTCAGGAGAGAACTACTCCAGGTCCTCTGCTTCATTTGTAAGTTACCAACCTGTGTGTGTGCACATGTACACGTATGCACACATTGGTGATGCAATATTCCCAAATTGTAAATGTTTCTGCTAGGATTTGGACATGCTTTGTCTGTCCCCATTAAAACTCATGTTTAAATCTGATCCCCAATATGGTGGTGTGGGGAGATGGGGTCTAACAGAAGGTGTCTGGGTCATGGGGTGGATACCTCGTGAATTGCTTGGAGCCATTCTCATGATAGCAAGTGACATCTCACTCTGGGTTATTAATTCTTGCAGGACTGGATTCGTTCCCATCAGAGTGTGTTGTTATATAGACCAGAAGCCCCTGCAGTTTGGTCTCTTTCCATGTGTCTGCTTCCCCTTGGCCCTTCTCTGGACCATGTTTCAACCTAACATGTGGGCCTCACCAGACAGCCGCACTATGCTTCTCAGACTTCCCTGCCTGCAGAACCATGAGCTAAATAAACCTCTTTTCTTTATAAATTACCCAGTCTCAGGTATTCTGTTAAAGCAACACAAAATAGACTAAGACAGTCTCCTAAGCCATCTGTGGGTTTTTCTTAAAGGTCACCCAACAGGCCTCAAGGGAAAGAAGGGCTTGGTCTAAAAAGTTTTATATTTCCTCTTACTTTTCAAACATTGGAAAATCCATTTGGCTCAGAGAAATGAATAGTTAAAGGAGTTCTAACTACCTAGAGCCAACAGAATGTAATGGAAAAATGGCAAAAATATGGCTGGACTTTATTTTCTTTTTGCTCAGCACATCCTGTCTTTAATCTGGAAGGTAAATAGGCCACGCCCAACATACCAATTCTTTTCAGGTGAAATTATCTAGGTTATAAAAACAAGCAACAACTGTGTTTTTATTATTCCTTAATTCATGGCTGACAGAAATCATTTTCAAAAAAAATCAGAGGCAAATATTGTCCACAGGGATCAAACCTATGAATTTCTACATCGATAACTGCCTTTGGTGAATTTTTTTCTTTCACTTTAATTAACATTGTGTGGCACTATCTGAAAGAGAGCATTGCAAAAGCCAGAAAAGGAAAATTTTAATTTTCATACTTGGGTTGTTTAAATCTATAGGCAAAAAAAGAGAGACAGATAGATACTCTTTGCATATCAGTAGCAGACTAACATCCCTGAGATATTTAACCTTCAGAATAGAACAAGTAATTCTGGCACATCCCTCTCCCTGTAATCCCAACATATCAATTTCTTTGACTCAGTAATACACCTAATCATCTAAGTCTTCTGTCATGCTAGTGACAGCTACGCCCATTTTTTGTCTTATATATGCAGCTTCCCTTGCTTTATATTTTCTTCTATAGATTGAAACTGAACAAATAGCCTATAGAAACCATCCTCACAGAGAGAACACCCTTTAACAAGAAACTAGATAATACTGATGGTTAGTTTGAAGCAATGTCTATTACGTTCCTTTCTCTGGATGTCATTTAAATCAAGAATTACCTACATGAAATAATTTAAAGCAGTGTTCTGCAGAACACCAGTTGTAGGCAAGTTAATATTTGTTTCACATTAAAAGGTGGCATGATCATCCAAAGTTAAATGAGGTCCCCCCTGCTTTCCTTTTAACCACAGATTTCACAGAGCCTGTAAGATGCAAATGTGCATTACATTCCTCCAAGAAAGGAACAGAGAACATAGCAGTTTTCAAGCTAATTTGACTATGGAACACTTTATTCAAGGACCCTCTCGGTTCATAGAGCTGGTGGCCCATAGAACACACTTGGGGCAGGTGGGGGTGGGAATCAATGTAAAGGGTAGGTCTGTCTGAAGACAGAGAATGGACGGTCAACACTCAATGATCAAGTCAACTTCCCACATCTGTCCATTCTGCACTCCCAGATTAGATGGCACCCATATCTGGAACACTGTGAAGGGTCATTTTACACATGAGAATCAGAGGCCCGAAGAGACTATTCAATTACACAGCTCAATTAGAGTAGAGCTGGAAATGGAGCACAGTGATCTCAGAAACAAAATGAATTTAAGCTCACAGCAAAATGGTCAGGGATACCTCTCAGAGAAAACAGAAAAAAGAATGTTTTTAAAGCTTTATTAAATCTATGGAAAATACACCAGTATAACACCAAATTTAGTGGAGAAAGACCATTATATTTGGACACTCCCCAGGGACAAGGTGGGGTGGCATTCTTAGTAAAACCAGTAAAATCCATTTTTTTTTTTTTGAGACAGGATCTTGCTCTGTCACCCAGGCTAGAGTGTAGTAGTATGATCATAGTCTACTGCAACCTCAAATACCTATGCTCAGGTGATCCTCCTGCCTCAGTTTCCTGAATAGTTGGGACCACAGGCGCATGCCACCACACTTGGTTAATTTATTTTTATTTTTATAGAGATGCCATTCTTGCTATATTGCCCAGGCTAGTCTCAACTTCTGGCTACTTTAGCTTACCAATATGCTGGGATTATAGGCAAGAGGCACTCTGCCCAACCTAAGACTATCTTAAATGTATGGTAGGCACAAAAATCTTTCCCAGCCAATAACTGGGAGATGTCATCCAATCCTATTTAAAAGTGGGAAAGTAGTACTATATGGCATATCAAAAAAAGGTTACAAATTTCTTGTCAGTCTTAAAAATGCAAAACATATTTGATATCTTTAATTTGAATGCAAATTAATGCCTGAGAATATTAGACACCTTTTTAAAATTTTTTTTAAAAAAAGAAGAAATAAATCTCTAACCAAAAGAGAGTTATAGTATTTCAAGTAAATCTGATTCTAATTGCAAATTTACAGACATTAATGTAATCATATACAACTTATTACAGTAGAACCTCTGTCCCCACCCACGGGACTGTAACAAACTGGTCAACATACAGAGGTGGTCAACATAAGAAACTAAGCCTACTGTACTGATCCATACATGTGGTACATGTCCAGTCTATGAAAAGGAGGTGGACTTAGGAAGTGATCAGTGCAGGGAAGTGGTCAACTACCGAGGTTCTTTTGGCAAACCATAGGTAATGGGGTAATAAGACACCAGAGAAGATTAATATTTATAGGTACAAAAAGTTTCAAAATTGGAAGGATACCAAAAGTGTCAAGCCATTTGACTTTTCTGCTTTTGAGCACTCCCTACCAATGTAAAAATATGAATCTAAATGCCAGAATAATCTAATTATACTAACTCCTCCTCCCAAATTGCTGATAGAGAAATAAGCAGCAATTGTGCTGTTTTTAATTAGGAACTAGAATGCCTTCAAACAATGATATGACAAGTGAATACACATATGAAACACAACCTTTACTTAGGTATTCTTCACCCAACACTGACGCACAAACTTGAATTCTGCACTTTAAATCTCACAGCAAAAACTGAATTCCATGCTCTGCTTTAAATATCAGAAACCCTCAGGGGAAAATTTCCACCCCGGTTTTCAGCAAATGTTGCTTTGACTCATTTGTTTCAAGGATTAGCAAGGGTCTGAAACATGTGTTAGAATGTCAGAGAAATAATCATTTTTGAAGGATGGCCTTCAGAAACAAAGCCAGACCAAAGAAAATTGAAGTTGCTTTGAGATGACAAAGCTGTTTCCTCACTTCTTATAAAGCAGCACACAGAGAAGATGAGGAAGAAGACGCAGCACAAATATTACTCTGCAGTGAGGCCTGCTCCTGACCCCCTTCTTAAAACTGCAGCATCTGGTCAGCCCTGCATGCCTGTATAATTTCCTTTGATAAAAATCTAAGGTCGTAAGAACAAGAACCTTAACTGGGTTTTGTTTCTTTAACTGATAAATCCTGGTGCCTACAACAGCTCCTAGGACATAGCAGCTGCTCTATAATGCTGATCAATTAACAAACAATATTGTTCTTTGTCATCTTTGAATCCTGTAGGAGCTCATCAGTCTGTTTCTTATCCTTATACCTTAACCAGCCAACCTTCAAGGAAGGGTCACAAGCATTGATATCAGTGTCACACTAAGAGACAAGCAGATTCCTGCAGATCACAATGACCACATGATGATGATCTACGAAGATTCAGTAAAGTAAACTACTACCTGATTTCTCCATAATTTAAAATACTGGATGAGCTTCTTACAGATGATACTTAACTAAAGTATTCAAAAATTTTTCTATTTTGTTCCTTAACTAGAAACGTAAGAACAGAAAGACTATTTATTCAATCAATAATGACATTTCGAATGTACATGATACTTACAACAAGTAAACATCGGACTTACCATTCAAGATAGTATTTGGAGACAGAACCCAATGCGGATTGCTTTCCAAAGCAAGATCGCATCGTGCCAAACTCTGGCTTCTCAGTATGCCATAGACATGTATCTCATACTTTTATAACATTTCTTTTTGGATTTTCTCATAATGAAAGCATTAAAGAAAACTTACAGCTGTGCAAAACATGCACCGGCATTCCTGGAGTGTGGTCATCTTATCCAGAGACTGTTCACACAGGCAGAGTTTGCAAGTGACAAGTGGGGCCAAAGCCAGGTCTCCAGACATGGGATTTTCAGCAGTCATGGTGAGACAGGGGAGCCTACCAACTGAGCCCATCAGCCTGTCTTCTGCCTTCTTCAGTCTCCTTGGACCCTATAGAAAGACCAGAAAAATCCAAAGCAGAGAATGTTACGTCCATTGATCTATTCTTTAACCAACACACGTGGGCACCAGCAGAGAAAACCCTCAACCTTGGTGGTCTCTAAACATCCACCTAATGTATTTCTGAGAATCATGAGCTAGAGAGCCTGTTACCTTGGCAAGGTGTTCCTGACATCCTGTTTTCAAGCTGACCTCACTGTCTTGCTAGATATCACATGAGCTATAGAAATTAGAAGACCACTATGAAGGGGGGGTAGGAATGTAGAGATGTTGGTCGAAGGTAAAAAGTTTCAGTTAGACAAGATAAGTAAGTTCCAGTAAGTTCTGGGAATCTCTTGTGAAGCATGGGGACTAGGGTTAGTAATAATATTATGAAGTGTATACTTGGAAATAGCTGAAAGTAGATTTTGAATATTCTCACCACAAAAAAGTGATTATATGTTAATTAGCTTGATTTCATCTTTTTACAATGTAGAGACGCATCACATTATATACCACAAGTATATGCAATTGTTATTTATCAATTATACCTTAATAAAGCAGGAGTGGGAAGAAACCACTACTATGAACAAGCACTTCATTTAGGTATTCTATTGTACAATGCCAAATTCAACAGATTCAAAAAGACTTAGAAATAGAGTGTCTCTCAAAAAGTTAAACAAAGAATCACCATACGATCCAGCAATTCCTCTTCTGTGTATTTACCAAAAACAATTGCAGGCAGGCTATCAAAGAGATATTTGTACAACCAAACCCACAGCAGCATTATTCACATTAGCCAAAAAGTGGAAGCAACGCAAGTGCCATCAAGAATGAGCAAAATGTGATATATACACACATGAAATGAAAAACAGTGAAATTCTGATACATGGTATAATATGCATGAACCTTGAAGACATTATGCTAAGCGAAAAAAGCCAGACAAAAATATAGCAAATATCATGTGATTTGCCCTTGTAAGTGGTACCTAGAATAGTCAAATTCGTGGAGACAAAAAGTAGAGTAGAAGTTCTCAGGGGCTGGTGGGAAGGGAAAATGATGAATTAGTATATAATGGGTATAAAGTCTCTCCTTGGGATAATGAAAAATAGTGGTAAGCATACACAACACAGTGACTATACTTAACATCACTGAACTGTACACCTAACATGACTGAAATAGTAAATTATATATATTATATATAAAATTTCTCCCCAATAATTTTTTAAGTAGGATGTCAGCATTGCATTCCTTCACATATATTATTTCATATAAACTTTCACAACCATAATGATTTTCTTCATACTATATATTAAACTGAGGTACTGAGAAGTTAAGTAATTGGCCAACGTTCCCAGAACTTGTACATGGCACCAAATAGAAACATCCATCTTCTGAGGCCAAGCTGAGTGCCTGACCTACCACACCAAAGCTGCCTTATGCATGGATGTTCTGGGAGGGATGAAGCAGAAGAAGAAAAAAGGACAAAGAAGAATGAGAGTTGAGGTCCGTGACTACAGCTATCTTTAAGGTCACTGAAGTACAATGCACGAGGCATGACATAAGAAAAGATAGCTTTATACTGAAATATAAAAATTACAACCAAGTCCTTTTGTTAGATTATTTTTATTCAGAATCTTTATATTTAAAAGAAGTGAAATAATTGTAAAAATGATCTTCCTGGGCGGCGCCTGTGGCTCATTGAGTAGGGCGCCGACCCATATGCCGAGGGTGGCGGGTTCAAACCCAGCCCCGGCCAAACTGCAACAAAAAATAGCGGGGCATTGTGGCGGGCGCCTGTAGTCCCAGCTGCTTGGGAGGCTGAGGCAAGAGAATCGCGTAAGCCCAAGAGTTAGAGGTTGCTGTGAGCCGTGTGACGCCATGGCACTCTACCCGAGGGCAGTACAGTGAGACTCTGTCTCTACAAAAAAAAAAAAAAAAAAATCTTCCTCCGTATTCATATTTTATATCACATCAAGAAATTTCAGGACTGAGTATGGTGGCTCATGCCTATAATCCTACCACTCTGGGAGGTCGAGGCAAGTGGATTGCTTGAGCTCAGGAGATCGAGACCAGCTTGAGTAAAAGCAAGATCTCATATCTAAAAATAACCAGACACGCGTTGTGGGGGGTGCCTGTAGTCCCAGCTACTCGGGAGGCTGAGGCAACAGAATGGCCTAAGCCCAGGAGTTGGAGGTTGCTGTGAGCTGTGACACCACAGCACTCTACCAAGGGCAATAAAGTGAGACTCTGTCTCAAAAAAAAAAAAAGAAAAGAAAAAAGAGAAAGAAATGTCATGCTCTGATCAAATAATAGCAAAATCTTAAAGTTCTTAAATTATTAAGAAATTTGGCCAATTCTAATAAATTCTGCCATAGAAATAACTACAAATACCCCTCCCGCAACAAGAACCAGACTCTCTTCTTTTTAGACAAAAGAAATTACTTTACATTTGCTATCTAGACCCACAGTGGCCTAAGTCTCAATATACATACAGGTATACAAATAGTAAAACAATGGAGGAAACAACAAACTGGATTAGATGGAAAAGAAAAAAAGAAAAAAAAATCAATGAGATCTTTGCTTCTCAATTTGTGCACATTAAGTTTCTTAATGTCAGGCTGGGTGTAGTGACACACACCTGTAAGAGGCCATGGCAGGAGGATTGCTTGAGACCTGGAGTTCAAGACCAGCCTGAGCAAAAGTGAGACACCCCCACCCCCATCTCTAAAAAAAGACGGGCGTTGTGGCAGGTACCTGTAGTCCCAGCTACTGGGGAGGCTGAGGAAAGAGGATCATCACTTGAGCCCAAGAGTTTGAAGTTGCTGTGAGCTACGATGCCGTAGCACTCTACCCAGGGCAACAAAGTGAGACTCTCTGTCTCAAAAAAAAAAAGATGTTTCTTAATGTCATACCTGAAAGAGTCAACAGTTACTAACTCTAGTAATCTAAAGTGTTTACAGCTTCTTATCTACTCCTTGAGTAGCAGAAGATGTGATTCAAAATAAATTACATAGGACACTAACCAATAATTAGTTTCCATATGAAAAATGTGCTCCTTCTTGGCAAAAGCCCAATAATGTTTGAGACAATGTTCTTATTCCATTACCTATTGAGGAGCAAGCTTCCAAGGGCAGATTCAGTTCAAATGGGCCTTTATAGCAAATCCAAGATTTTGATGTTTTTTTAAAAAAAACTCTCTTTAGGGTGAACATAGAGGTAAAAATAAAGAATTTTTCCTTTTCTCTCTTCTCAGTTCATGCTCAGACAGCTATCACCAGTTGGTTTCTGCCAGACTCCCCAGCTCATAGCACGCAGTCCCACCAGCTTCACCCACCTGCAATCTTCTCATCTCTATTTTCTCAACACTGCTCCTACAAGCCATTCTAAATTATCTTTCCCTCAAAAAGAGAAATCTCAATTGAAATGAGAAGAAATGTAGTCAGTAAATACTTCCTCAGCAGGAAAGATGGAAAATGGCACAGTCCAGAATCATCCCACACAATCTTCAATTACCCTTAAGAGCCCTTCAGAGGAAGCTGATGTGAATCGTTGATCCTTCTGTTTTAACCTAGCAGGATCTAGATACTCTCTGAGAAAAACGTAAATATTTCTCACAGATTTACCCTATATCGTAATGAAGGAGACATTAAGCAGGTCACATTTTTAACATGCTGTTGAAAAACAAAAGCATAATCACATACCTCTTAGAAATTAATTGGATACTCTGGAAAAACAAAGACATAATTGGATACCTCTAATAATACTCTCAATTTTATCCATAATTGGACATCAATAATCAGATATCCCTTAGAAATAGTTGTCTTTGTAAGGCAGAACTAGAAACTATATGAACCAAGGCCATCTGAAACATCATCTTATCTTTTGCCATATGCATAACCATTTACTCCTTAGTTTGTGTGTTATATGCCTATAGGCTATGAAATTAAAGTTATAAAAAGTATAAAGATAAAATATATTTTATATAAAAAAGTATTTTTATGACATAAAAACCTTTCACATAGCAGAGATGCATTTTGTCCTAAAAAAGATTTCCAAGCATTCCAACATTCAGAACTTGTGATTCAGTGAGATAGAGGAAAGAAGTCACATATTTCATCTCTTTGAGATGTGAACAATCCAAAATGAAACTTCAAAAAGAAGTGCTTTATTTTTATGTGTACAGTAGCACCAATTCCCTAAAGTGATGACTATCCAACATTTTTCAAGCAATAAAATTCTACAAAAACAAAAATCTCAGGCAAGCACCCACTGTAGAAAAGAGATTAAGGTGGCCTAGTGCCAGCTCAGTAGTGGGAGATACAGGAGGACCCCTGACCCTCCCCTCCTCAGCAGCCTCCCAGCCACCATCACAAAAGCCTGAGGCTTCATCACCACCCAGTGAAAAACAGCCCTTTAGTTTTTTACTTTGGGCAAAATCAACAATGGATGTTTAACAAAATGAATGATGCACAGCAAGCACTTCATCAAAAACAGAATACCAAACAAGAAACCTTTTCATCACTGATGGAAGAGCTTGATTTCCAAGGGAGAAGTAAACAGGAGAATCTCTCCAGAATATCGCTACTGATTTCCCCACATGTAGATGTCTGTGAAAAGCTTCCAAGGTCTCTTTGTGTTTCTTCACTTGTGTTGTGTTAAGATTCTCCAGTCCCTGGCCAGGCACAGTTGCTCACGCCTGTCATCCTAACACCACTGTGGAAGGCCAAGGTGGGAAAATTGCTTGAGGTCAGGAGTCTGAGACAGCCTGAGCAACAGAGAGACCCCACCTTTATAGGAAAAATTAGCCAGGCACAGTGGCATATACTTATGGTGCCAACTACTGGGGAGGCTGAGGAAGGAAGATGGCTTGCTTGAGCCCAGGAGTTTCAGGTTGCACTGAGCTATGGAGATGCCATTACACGCTAGCCTGGAAGACAGAGTGAGATTCTGTCTTAAAAAAAAAAAAAAAAATCCCTGGGCGGTGCCTGTGGCTCAAGGAGTAGGGCGCAGGTCCCATATGCCAGAGGTGGCGGATTCAAACCAGCCCTGGACAAAAACTGCAAAAAAAATCCCCCAGTTTCTACAAATAAAAACCACAAATAATAGAACCTCACTTCCATCCCCTCACCCAAAGTACTTAGTAAACAGTGTGAAACTTGGAGGACTGATGACATGCTCCCAGCTCCTCCTGTCTGTCCCATGAAGGGAGCCCAGCATTTCACACCCACTCACTCCCCTCCAGGTTTCAAGAAAAAAAGACTTCATTCCAGACAGATGCTAACTCACTCCTACCAGGTTTGCTCAACCTGTTCCACCTCATACCTCACATTTTTATCTCAAGTAAGAAAGTGACTTGAATTATTCACCTTACCACTTGCTTTTAAAAGGCAGCAATTATAATTCCTTTTACAGTTATTACAGATGTGCCTCTCACTGGGTGTCAAGAACCCCTTGGGAAAAGAATTTTGGCAGAGAAGGAAGGGGCATGTAGGAAAGAAGTGAAACCTGACAGCTGCCTTCAGATTTAAATTTCCAAGATTGGTAGACTTTCCACTTGCTTACATACACCTAACAGGACAGATTGGCTGTGCCACGTAAGGAAAGAAAGCCACACTAAAAATCTGATTTTGCATCAAATCACTACAAAAGGAGAATTGCATTTCTACCTGCTGTCTGTGTCTCCTACACAACAAAGTGCTCATTATGTGAGAAGTACTATCTGATAGGAAGGAACAGGAAAGTCCCTTTTTCCCTGTTTTCATTAAAGTTGCCAAAGAAAGGCATACCTCAGAAACTGGGCTGCAAGCACAGGATGTATAAGGAATTTTCATATTCTGCTGGTGGCCTGAAAAGCAATCTGGTCCAAAAATGCTCAGGGTAGGAGAGCTGACATTCAAAGTATTTTTAACTAATGTAGTTTATGCCTATTTGACTATCCAAAATCAAAAGTTATCTCTATGCACAAAAAGATAATGTAATTGGAAAGGACAATGTTTTATCAGGATACTTACATAGTTATTTAGGAATTTTTACATCGTCATACAAAAAGTTTAAAATTCAGAAAAATTGCCAAGGCACAACTAAAGAAACTAAGAGAAATAGAAAGCTACCAAAATGAATCAGTTGGGTATTACTGATATAGCAAAATATTTAATGTAAGTAAAAATCCAGCTGATCTGTGCTAAAGTGGTAATTCTAGGCTATACTCTGAAACTCTAAAAGTTATTTAAGAACAAAGGACAAAACAGAAATGGAGACTCCCTGAATACTCTCAAAATGTTTCTGGGTTCTTATAAGACATTGAGCCTTGTCTGTGGAGTAGCTGGAGTAACAGATGTGAGTGTATGGGAGGAACCAGGAGAGGCAAGGGTTTTCAGGAAGGATAAAAGGTGGGGAGGTAAGGCTGAAGTGTTGCCTGGTACAGTGGAGAAATATTCTCAGAAAGCCAATATTCTCATAGAGCAGACAAAAGCACCAATCTAAAATTTCCATCTCTGCCCTCTTGGGAAAGCTAAGAACAAAACACAAGGCAACTGGCTCTCATGCAACACAATCTGAAAATTAGTATTGTGTTAATCTTGGCACTTCTGCCCAATACAGTGTTTATTTAGCTACTGGTTCTTAACAGAAACTATGAGTGGCTGGGTCTAACAAAGAACTGACCATCATCAGCCATTAGTTGAAGTGTGGCCTTCAATACAATCTGGAATGGAAGGCAGACCTGCTGAATGGTGGCAGGAGCAAGAAGAGGGACAATGAGTGCTGGTGTTACATGGGGCAGGGACTTATGGCAGCCCTCCTTACTGGACAGTGCTGGGTTCTACTTCCTGGTTACATCTCTGACCAGCTCTCCGGTCATCCAGGGACAAGATGAAACAGTGCGGAAAGTTCTAATATGCACCCTGCAAGGACAGACATGACCTTATGGAAACATGGGCAGCCTCATTCAGCAGTCAGAAAAATACAATTGCTCAAGTATATTTTATATCTATTTACATGTAATTACTTTTCAAAAGAATAATGCTCAGGGCCAATGAGTACGTGCATGGTATCATACATAGGATACTTTGTCATTGTTTGAAAAAATAAAATAGCCTCGAAAATATACTCTAGCATAAGCAAACCTAGGAAATACTTAGTGAGGAAGTAAACATTCACCTCCTTATGCCCTATAAGCTGGCAGGGTCATAAAACATTGTTTATCACTGTGGTTGGAAAGGGGACTTCTCTGGTCTCTCCAGTTTCCCAGTTTCATTCAGAGGAAAGCAAGGAATGGAAAAGCACGTCAGCCTACGATTCCTTAGTTTTAATGTTTCATCTCAACAGTTTATAGGATGGCAATAACTTTGTGACTTGGAGACTAGAACTGATATACAAATACATCCTATTAACGTTTTTGTGATAAAAAGGACAGACACTCCATCAGGAAGGAAAAACATCTTCAATTTTAGGAAGAACTATTTTCTGAATAGTTCCTCTGCTTTCTGAAAATAGGTTATAAATAAAGTCCAACTATTTTAATGAGATTTAATTTTTTTCCTACAGAATGTATATTGGAAGAGATATGCTAGCATGGCCAACAACATACATGACATTGTGATAAGCTAACTCTAAACCCTATAGAATACAGAGCATCTGAAATATCATTTTAACATTTGCAAAATGCTGCTCATTTTTCTAAAAAGCACATTTCTTATTTCTTGCCTTCTTTCCGTGTTCTCATTATATACTACAGGGTAAGGCCCAAGAGGCAGAAATCCATTCCCAGCTTTCCTAACAATATAATTGTATCAAAGAAGGTACCAGTGAATAGAAGAATAGCAGCTCAATGATAATTTTGGCATTGTAACTTTACATTTATTGTGGTAGCTCCTTCTTCAACAAAAACACTGTGCCCTACCCACTCCTTCAGTGGTTCCCCTGCCTCCCACAATTATTCACACAGCCCTGCTGAGTAATTTTCTTCCCCCTACCTGGCATAACAACAAAGCTCAGATTCAGGAAGAACACCACTCAAAGGCAGGTCAGACAATGATGTAATTAACTCAAGGAGAAGTGCTATTACAGAGAGCTTCATGGAGTAAGAGGCTGATTTCTTGTTTAAGACATTATCAGGAAAACTACAGTCACAAAAGCATGAATATCTAAATCAAAAATTTTTCTCCAAATGAATAAAAGCATATGTAAATATTACCCCCTTTTATGAAATTTAAAAACTTCACATTGAAATTTTAATTAGAAACAAATTTAAAACCAGTTTGGAAGAGGAATCTCCTCTGTCCCATGCTGATCAAGGTGCAAGGTGTGTATTTTACAACAGGAATCCATAACACAGGGAACAAAGTCAACCCCTAAAGATGCAAATTATACTCTTAAGGTGCCAGAGATACAAAGGTGATTAAAGGCAGCCCCTACTTATGGGGATAAACTAGTTGAAGTTGTCAACAGATGACTTCAAGTGGGTTTATGGCTTCAGCCACAAGTCTAGCAAAGAGGGAAAAATCTCGTTCTGTCTTTCCAAGAAAGGCAAAGAATAAGTTGACTAAGAGCTGGGATTCAAACTCATGACTTTAGAGGAATTAGAAACCAATGAGACATGGCTTTCAAAATATGTTCCTGACAGATACTACAAGCCATGTAATCAGAAGTATTTCCAGCTGTGAACAGGAGAGGTATATTTCACTTAGTGTTTTCAGTTCAAGAAAGGGAAATGAGACAGTAAATGAGAAATTTTTCATTCCATGTTGCAGAAGCATTGTAACTTTTTCTTTAACGTATAGTTTTACGTTTTTTAATAACTACTACAGTATGATACATTAAGTTGAGAACTACTTGTCCATCAAGTAAATAGCAAATGCCAAAATTAATAAAAATAAAACACTAGTCCAAGACCTCCCACATACACCTAAAAGTGAAAAATAAATTAAAATAGCTAAATAAACTTGTGTGCTGCTACGCCTCTTCAAATTATTTAATGTTCAAGTGGCATCAGAGAAACATGACCTAAAAGAAAAATGAACACGACAACAAATAAATGTCAAAATTGTTTTCATATTGATAAGACAACATGAATTAGGAATTACCACTCTAGCCCAAAGCCACTTCCAAGCCTATGAGAACTTCCTTAGGACAGAGACTATATCATATCTTCATATTCCCAGCATCTAACATATACCTAGCAAATAGTCACTAGTAGAGTAGATAACTTTTCTATTATACATAGAGGATAAAAAATATTTAAGCCCTAGTTCTCATCTATATTCAACTCCAGCCATTCAAAAGCTAAAAATATTGATAATTTTTTGTAGTTAAGGAGCTTCTATAAATTAAGGCATCCTTGGAAGAAATGTCTCGGTACTTAGAAGCAATGGCTGCAGACAGCTACCCCCCAAAGACCAAAGTGGAAAGCATAACTTGTGTGGCAGCTCGGCCCCTTGCCCACATCCAAAATAATCAGTTGCACAAAGTAGGCTTAGTCCCAAAACTTTTCAGACTTTGTTCCTCCACTAACATCTGGGTTCAGCATGATTTCTGACCTCTACCTCAAACTGGAGATTTCAAACACTAAGAACCTAACTCAACAAGAAAGTAATGTCATAAGTCAAGGCCAGGGGAAACACAGAAGCCAGGATTAGCAGAAACACTTCAGAGAAATCATTTTGACACGCACATAAATGTTTCTAAACATCTGAAATACCAATTTTTCAAGAAGGAAATTTTAAATATACTTTCTCAGATTAAAAGTATTCATACTATGAAGAGAAAAATGTTTTCCAGGAAGGTAATGGCCCTACTAGGTAGATAAAATAAGCTTTTTCCCCTTTCTTTCTAGAGAGAACATCCTTTTTTCTTTTTTGTAGAATTTGGCTCCAAAAACCTGGCTCATAAATCTGAGACCCAAAAACCGATTATTTTAAAAAGACATGTCTCAAGTTGACCTAGTTTGGAAGCCTGGATGCCTTTAAATTGCCAATGAACTGAAACCATTCATGAGAATGGGGCTTTTGAATGCTGAGAATGTTCTTTGGAGCTGAGTACAAAGATATTTGGCATAGATGACTATAAATATTTGTAAAACTCTGGGTAAATGGACAGAATTTGACCACACTCAAACCTTACTTCCAGCACAGTAGTGTAGAAGTGAGTTATCTAGGGTGATTGGGGTTTTGGAGGTCGAGTTTTGTTGTTTGTTTTAAATAAAAAGCCAAGCAACACAATTCTGCTACTTGATATCTTTTTCACATTCACTATACATGTTTGCCTGGTACCATTTTACTCATCAAGATAATCAAAGATTACTTTTGAAACAGAGGTGTTTCTCTTTTTCATTTTTCTAACTTTATGCCCACCACAAGAATAAAACACCAGTCAAAGGTATACCAGGGCAGGGCAGGAATTGTGTGAAAACATGACCTTGGATTTCATAGTACAATTATCTCCAAGTAGCTTTGTGGGTCTACTAGAAAGTTTTCTTTTTCTACCTTTCTTTCATCCTCAAGATAGTTTAGAAATATGTTAGGGACTGCTACTTATTAAAAGCATCAGGGTTGGGAAGGAAGGATAAAACAAGGAGGAGGGACCCACAGAAGAATTAGATGTGAAAGGGACCAGAGATCAAGAGGCTCATTTCAGTGAAAGCTGGAGCAGCCAGATACTTTAATTAGTCAGCAACTCAGTTAAAACTGGCCAGGTTCCTTCTGCCTTTTACCCACACTCTAAAAACTGAGTAATCCTAAAGTTCTTTAATTTTGCTTCTGGGCACAGACACCCCTAATCTGCTGCTTCAGAAATGTTAGGTACATTTGTCCTTTAATTCATACTTCTCAGTGTTCAAATAAACACCCAGAAATGCCAAATCAGAAAATACTAATAATCCTATTAGGAGCCCAGAGCTAATGTTTTGATAAGATACATGTGGCAGAAAGCAATAAGAAACTGAGTCCGTAGTGGAAATGTGAAGAAAGAGCATTTTCCCGGAGAAAGGAATTAATGCCAACAAATCTGAATGTGAGGAGTAGATACATCAGGGGCGGGCTTAAAGCAGATTCCCTGAAACTAAAAAGATAAGCAAAAGGTGCCCTGGAAGAGACACCTTTTCCCTGTTGAAAGAGTAATCCGTTTCATTTTAACTTAAATTTGAGAACAGCTTCATGGAATCAGGAGTTTCATTCTGTTTTATCAGCAATTACCTACTTGGTGGAATAATCCCTATAACGTAATGGCCAGGATGCCATGGCTAATAAAACATGCTATTTATAGCTATACATGTCAACATATTGCTATGTATTTCCAAATAACAAAAGGTGATATTAGTCTCCCCCTTAAGACGTAAGGAGGAGTGGTCCAATCTTGAATTTTACAATACAATATTCCATAGAGACTGTTTTACTAGAAATGAAGCTGCTTTCTGTTTTCCTTACAAAGGTATCCATGTTTAAAAGTTAACAGGTGTTTAAAGCATTCAGAAAGAAAATTCAATGCTGTATGCTGTATGATTTAAAAGCACTGAAGGCAGAAAACAAATCCCAAAATCATGGTGTCACAGTAAGTCCCCCGTCCTTTTCTTTCTGTCCAGCACCGTTCCTGTTTTGCAATGCCTGCAGTCTTTAAAAAATCTCACTACACCTACCTGGCAGGAGCTCTGTGTTCCTCCGGCCGCCGGGCTTCTCAACAGCCTCCCTCGCGCGCACGGCCAGCCTGGGCTGCTCGCACACCGGGCAAGAGGAGCTGTTTCATTCTCTCCTTCCTCCTCCGTGCTCTGCGGCTGACAGCTTCACACTTTGCAGGACTGCAACAGGACTGGCGCTCCCGGACCTATTGGTTGGGAGGAGGAGTCCCCAACCGCCTCCTCGCCCTGACTGGCAGCTGCGATGCCCGGGAACCTCGCGGCCCGAGCATGGGGCGCCGTTCGCCAGCGGCGGCAGCAGCGCGTTTATTTACACAGGAAGCTCAGGCGCCGCACTTCCTACTTCCCATCTGGGTCGCGCTTCGTCTGCAGGTGATGGCCTTAATCCTGTGCGAACCGGCCGCCCGTGCGCCCCCGCGCTCCTGCGTCCAGTCCACCTTGTCAGGACCCCTCTCGCGTTTTCCAGGGACGGCTGCTGCAGGAATCCCGAGCAGGGTGTCCGGGCAGCAGCCTTTGGTGCCCTTGTCTTACCCGGACAGGGATAGTTTAGCCCTTGGCCTTCAGCGCCTGCTGCCTCTCTGTCTACACCTGTCCTCGCAGGCCAGCTTTCTTCTCACCCCTTCCCAGCTCTTCACATCTCTTTCCTCTACTTCTAACAGCCGAGACCTGACTTCCCACCTACCCTGAAAACTGTTTCTTATCAAAATACAGCTCGTACCTGATTTGTCCTTTTGCCTCTAATGATAAAATTAGAAGGTAGGCGAATCAAATTAGAAGCAATCTGTTTACCTCCTAAAATATAGGCCCGTCTTTATGAAAGGAAATGAAGTCCTTTGTAATTTAACCGGTTGTACCTTCAATTAAAGAAAAATGTAAACAAGATAATCCAGAAGCTGTGGGCTGCTGTAAAGTATCTTCCTCCCTCTAAAGGGAGAACACTTGAATTGTGTGATGTTTTTAACTCCCCTCCCCCACACACACCCATAGGTCACAATCACAAACCTAAATCTGTTAACTATGCAATTTGGAAGTCACTAATCTGACACAGGAATCTTTCTTTGCTCACTGTGCGACCTCACTCCACTTTTAAACCGACTCTCAGGAATGTGCTTCCTAAAAGGGGCGGGAGGACTCACAAGCCCTTTGTGGAAGGGATCTGTGCACATGCCAGTGAAGTAGCAGCAGCAGGCACAGGTCCAAAGGACACAAGCAAACTGCTGCTTAGCTCTCCATGTGGAAGCAAACCTCTAGGTCAAAGCTAAGTGCCAAAGAACACAGTGTATCTATTAACATGTGTGTGATGCTAGGATCAGCCTACTACTGAGGAAGGAAGAGGAAAAGGGTCAGGATAGATAAGACAGTAAAAGAAACCTCACAGTAGGGACCCAGAATAATATAATTAAGGGTTATTTGAGCTTGAAAAGTCCTTTCAGCTATTTTAGCCTAAACAACCTAATTCTAAAAATAAGAAAATTGATGGCCAGGGAGATTTAAGTGGTTGGCCCAAACCAGATAGGGGCAGAGTGAGAGTGAGGTACATGTTAATGAAAACCACCCCCTCAGGATGTAACCTTCATTCTTAAGTTCTGAGATAATCTATCTCAAGGTATTTTCTTGTATAGTAACTGCTCTTGACAGAAAGAAACTAGGAAATATAAACAAAGCACCTGGAGGAGGTTATTTATTATGGTTGATGCAAATCTTCTGAGCCTTAAACCAAAGTTCAATACAGAGTCCACTTTTTAAATTACCAACCAATTAAGTTATAATCTCTGGTTATCTGGATAAGGGAAGAAGCCGCTGCCAATATGAATAAAAACATAACTTAAGCAATAATCATGCTTCCTGTCATTACAAATATTGTATACACTGAATAACATCACCAGTGATTATTTTTAACCTTGGAAAAATTTTTATAAGTTGCAGTCAAAATTTTATAAGACTAAACAAACATGTTGAATGCTATACTATTAAGTAAACAACCCTTACAGATCTGCCTAAAGAGTCTACAGAGTGAATGAATATTCATCCCCTTGAGCATTTATTTGTCTCCTCCCAGACAAGCTGCTAGGTGCTAGAAGGATAAAGAAAAGTTAGACATGCTCCCTCCCCTCAAAGACCTCTCAATCCAGGGAAGGAGTCAGACAAGCAAATTGATTTTCAGGGTACTGATAGTTGACCCTGAGTGATATGTGATGAGTGAAATGACAAACTTAAGCATGATGTGCTATGAGAACAGAGAAGAATAATTTAAATAAAGGAAGGGGGTTGATGAATCAAAGGAGGCTTCTCTGAGTAAAATGATTTAAATCTGCATCTTCAAGTATCCAAGTGAGGGTGGGGAAGAAGGATGAATCAGGCAGAGCAGACAGCTAGTACAAAGGCTTAGATGTCAGACTTTGGGTAAAGGCTTTTCATCATGCAGAGCTAAGGCTTTCAGAATAAATGAATGAGGGCCTGAACTAATGTAGTGACAACTGGCATGCAAAGGTAGGAAACCAATGGGACTTAGCATCTGATTAGGTGTGGGGGATGAGAGAGAAAGAATAGTCCAGAGTGTTGGCACCACTAAGAATGGGAATGAAAGAAAAGCAGTGGTAAGGAAAATGATGATGATTCAATTTCAAGTCTACAGAATCTGAGGGGCCTCTGGGGAATACTGGAAGAACTGTCTAGTAGGCCATCAATAGAGAAAGATCGGAGGTAGGGAGCCATTTAGGAATTGCCATGTTTTAGGTGGTGGCTACAGATGAGATTACCAAAAGCTAAGATCACCCACAACAGGTAGATGGTGTAGGGAAGCCAAGGCTTTGGTCCTAAACAAAGACTTCTTACCCATTAATTATGTAACCTTAGGCAAATTATTTAACATACTCAAAACTCAGTTTTCTCATCTATAAAATAGGAATGACGATAGTCATCTCATAGGTTGCTGTGAAGGTAAATGACAGGTTCGTAAAGTAGAACCTCTCATTGACATCTGCATGATGGACAGAAATGCCTGCCCTATGCAAGTCTTGGGAGAGTGGGTCAGTGAATGTCACCTCCTCCAATTGTGCAGTACACAACCGCCTCCACTGTATGCTATGGCCCTGGCCTGATACACAAGGCCCTTGTGTATGGCCCTTTCCTTCATTTAAGAAGGAAAGAGTAAAGAAAGGGGCAGAAAAAAGAACCCAAAGAATACAGGTGTTTAAAGAATAGGTAAAAGAGGAGAGTCCTCAAATAAATCTAAAAGTAATTGCTTCATGTAGACTGCAAAAATAAATGTACTATCTGATATCTCAGATGGTATAAAATCCAGACAGTATAATCTGCAGAAATATATTTTAGCATTCTGAGTAATGACATAGTACTACAAATTGTTCACTAGAGATTGAAATCATTTGACCGGCACTATAATGGAAAATCACTTTCTAATCTGAATTCCAGACCTTCCTAGAGAAAAGGCATATAAAATCATGATATTAATGGCAAATAACCCAAATTGTATTAGTAATACAACTAAAGTAAAAAAAGAGAAAAATCAAAATAAATTCAAAGCATAAAGTTTTCTCTGCGTATGAAGCAAAAAAAAAATAATTACTAGATTCTCTATGTGTAAGATGCTGAAATAATATGTATCATAATATGTAATACATAATATATAACAGGTATGCGTTATAAAATACATTATAGTCCTACATAAGAAAAGAATCACAAGTAGGATTTATTCTTTGAAAAATTATTTTCTTTAGTTAATATAAAGAAAAATCAAGATTTGTTTATGAAATTACTCTTCTATTCAACCTTAGAATGTAAATTTGTAACACATACCTTACATTTGACATCTTAATTATTTCCTGTTGTTAAAATGTAAATATTTATTTATTTATTTATTTATTTATTTATTTATTTATTGTTGCAGTTTGGCCGGGGTTGGGTTCAAACCCATCACCCTTGCTATATGGGGCTGGCGCCCTACCCACTGAGCCACAGGCGCTGCCCAAAACGTAATTTTTTTTTTAATGGTTGGTTCAGTTTTGATAAATCAGATGGATGGACCCAAGTACTGGAAAACCAGTTTCTGTAGTAGGTGCAATTCCTTGTCCATGGGAACAGATATAAGGCAAGATCCTGGTGTTCTTTCACTGACAGATTGGTAATTTCTCATTAAACAGTAAGTATAATTTTATTTGTCTGTTTCTGTTATCTCTAATGGGGTTCATCTTACTCATTCTTTCAATATTTGTTGAGTGCAATGCATATAGAACTAAGAGTAAGACATGATACAAAATAAGTCTAAGAATGCCAAAAAATAATATGATAGAAACTATGCCAGAGTTACATTCAGGGTGGCGTAGCAGTCAATGAACAGACTTCAAACTACACAAGACCCAGAAGACATCATCCAGTTACTTGGGGCTTTGATAACAAAAGTTTCACAAAGCTTGAGACAGCTTATTTGGTACTACTGTATACATACAAAAGGCATCTCAATACTTTACAGAGCAAGTTGAAATCTAGGTAAAAGGCATCTCAATACTTTACAGAGCAAGTTGAAATCTAGGTAAAACAGAATAATCTCAAACTGCCATTGCCATTATATTACACAAGAGCCCATAATTACTAGAGATGGACATATGAGTGAGAGAACAAGACTCCAATGGAGTTCAGCACCCTCGTCCAACACCTAACTCTCTCTAGAAAAAAATGACCTCACACTAGCCCTGAATTAAGATCATCTGTGAGAAAGTCAGATGAAATAGTCTCAAGAATCGTTACGTTTGAAAGGCTTGATGTTTGAAAGGCTTGTATTAATCTTTCTACTATTGCCATCTCCTCCAAATTCCCACGTAAGACAACGAATGGGGGAAAGAAATCCCCCAAACAATGTTCCCGTAGTCATCATGCCAGTCATCATGCCAGACAAGATAAACTGGTCCCCCAGTTTATAGGAAGTGAAGCACTCAGTACTGTGCATCCACATCCCACATGGATAGAAAGAATTCTTCTGAATTAAAACACAAAGTATTTCTTAGCCTAACAGATAGGGAATCTCCTTCTTGGAATTAAAGACTCTACCTTACAGAGACCAAATGACTCACAAATAAGAATATTATAGATGGTTGGCTCGGCGCCTGTGGCTCAAGCGGCTAAGGAACCAGCCACATACACCTGAGCTGGCAGGTTCGAATCCAGCCTGGGCCCGCCAAACAACAATGATGGCTGCAACCAAAAAATAGCTGGGCGTTGTGGCGGGCACCTGTAGTCCCAGCTACTTGGGAGGTGGAGGCAGGAGACTCGCTTGAGCCCAGGAGTTGGAGGTTGCTGTGATCTGTGATGCTATGGCACTCTAGCAGGGTGACAGCTTGAGGCTCTGTCTCAAAATAAAAAAAAAAAAAAGAATATTATAGATGGCAAATTTCCAGTGGGACATTATTTCAAAAAATGCCTTAAAACTTTAAGTTTTCTCACTGGGAATGGTGGTTCATGCCTGTAATCCTAGCACTCTGAGGTGGGCTGATTGTCTGAACTCACGAATCTGAAACCAGCTGAGTAAGCGAGACCCTGTCTCTACTAAAAACAGAAAAACTAGCCAGGCATTGTGGCGGATGCCTGTAGTTCCAGGTTTTGGGGAGGCTGAGGCAAGAGGATTGCTGGAACCCAAGTGTTTGAGGTTGCTGTGAGCAATGATGCCATGGCACTCTGCCCAGGGTGACAGAGTGAGACTCTGCTCCCCCCCCCCAAAAAAAAAACAAAACCGTAAGTTTTCTCTATGACCTATATGGCAAATTCCCTTATTTTCCCACCTTCTCCTTGCCCCCGCCCTCACCTGCTCCCTCTTCCCACAAAGCAGTGAATCACCAAATCCCCAGTGAAAAACCAGGAGCCAGATGGAGCTAGCAAATACTACCATCTGCAAAGAAACAAAAGAAACAAAGAAAGAAAAGTGAAGGATGGAAGTCAGGGCTGGATGAAGTATGGAAAGAATAAGAACTACTGGAGGGCATATACAGGTACCTCCAGTGGGGGTTGGGGGAAGAGCCTGTCCTGCTACCTGAGGAAAAAACCTCCCACGCTGGCAAAGTCTATTTCCCTTCCACTTTTACCACAGGTTACATGAAGTCCTCCATATCCTCCTCAAAATGGCTCAAGAATGGCTGGCTCAGAATGTCTGGCTGTTGATTCAATTTACCTTTCCACAGCACATGCCACAGGATGGCCCTCAAGGAGCACTCTGGGGGGTTTAGCTTGTATAGAAACAATCATAAACTGCCCGTGCCACAATGTGCACATCGCCAACAAAATGGAATCTCAGAGGGCCTTCTTACACAACTGTGTTCCTTCGGCAGATCCTTGTCATTCCCCAGAGAGGGATCGTATTCAGATGAAATATATGACAACTGGGTCAAATAAGCAATCACTGCAGTCACGTTACATGCCTTTGCAAGGCACCTTTTTCCAAGGCCGGACCAACAGAACATATTAATCTCATAAAATCACTAGTTGCAAGTAATTATCTCAGAAAGTCAACAATGCCTGGGCCTTTCCTTCATCCTCTAAACATAGCTCTCTTTATTACTCAACAGCGGCACTTATGAAGCGCTCTAGTATGTCTGTCTCCCTCAATAGTCTATGAGAAGAATATAAAAAAAAATTTTTTTTTTACTTTCTACTCACATCAGGCCCTCCCTAACCCCTATACCCAATTAATAGCCTAGGATGTCTTGTCAACATTTTTCTCTGGTCCTGGAATCATACCCACATATGGTACATACCCACACACACATACACACCATACACATACACCATGTATCTTAGCTCTGTGAATCATCTATTCATGTTTTGTCCATCTTGCTGTAGAATAGCTTATATGTTTCCTGCCAATTTATAAGAGCTCTTTGTAAATTATAGTGACTACACTATATACTAATCATAGTGACTATACTATAATTTACACTATAGTGACTAGCACTCTTCCTTCAATATATGTTACAATTTTTTTCCAGACATCCATATTTACTTAAAATTTTATATTACTATTTCCACATAATTGTTTTTAATTGCATATATCTGATGTGTCTTCCTTTTCTTATATATTATACGTTAATATAACATTAACATAAAACTGAGTTTCTAGTCTTAAGGTTTCCCAAGCTTTACATGTGTGTTTTCCTAGATTTTTCTATGAAATGGTTATTTTGTTTTAAAATTTTGCCTTTAGTCCATTAAGGGATTATTTTAGTATCGTTTATGATGAATACTGTTACATTTTAACCAGAGAACTATCTATGCCAGAATAATTCCTTAAGTAACCCATGGTTTTTTTACTGAATTGGACTGCAACTATTATCAAATATTATCTGTATTCTGAATTAACTATGCTGAAGTATCTTTTCTGAAGCATCCACTTTTTAATCTATTCTGTTCTAATGTTTCTTTGTCTATTGCTAAGCCAATACTATCTTGATTATGGTGACTTTATGGTAGTCTTACTTTTCATACTTTTCTTGGATATAATAAGGCATTTCTTTAACAATGTAAAACTTTATGATCATTTTATGCAATTTCTTTTTTTTTTTTTGTAGAGACAGAGTCTCACTTTTTATGGCCCTCGGTAAAGTGCCGTGGCCTCACACAGCTCACAGCAACCTCCAACTCCTGGGCTTAAGCAATTCTCTTGCCTCAGCCTCCTGAGTAGCTGGGACTACAAGCGCCTGCCATAACGTCCGGCTATTTTTTTTTTTTTTTTTTGGTTGCAGTTTGGCTGGGGCCGGGTTTGAACCTGCCACCCTCGGTATATGGGGCCGGCGCCTTACCGACTGAGCCACAGGCGCCGCCAACATTTTATGCAATTTCTTAAAACTCAAGTTGCTATTCTATTTCTGAATTGTGAGAAATTATATATGTATAATGTATATTTTTATGGTTTTATTACATAAGGGAAAATTTACCCCCATTTCTTAGTGCTTTTTGGTAAAACAAAGATTTCAGTTTATATATTTACCTTGTATCTAGCCATCCCCCCCAAACATTTTAATTCTATTACAGTAGGTATTTTTCTTTAATATAGTCTTATGTTTGGTAGTGTGTACACAATCATATCAGCAACAACAAAAAATATTTTTATCTCTTCTTTTCCAGTCAATATTATCAACAACATAACTTCTTGTCTTATATCTGCTAGAACACAAAAGATAATGATAAATTAAAAGGCTGACCCAAGGTGTTCATCTGGACTCTTATTTAGTTTTAGCATTTCACCATTTATGATGAAGTCTATTTTTCACAGATGTCTTTATGAATTTAAATAGTTTCCTTTGAATCCTCTTTAAGATTTTTATTAAGAATAGTTCTAAACTTTATCAAATGGCTTTTCAGCAACTATTGATATGATCATATGTTATTCATCTTTTAAAGTTTTGATTTGAAGAACTAAGTTGCTGGATTTTCTGATATTAAACCAAATTTACATTCCTGAAATAATACCTTCTTGATCATAGGTATTGTCTTATACCAGTATTAAGTGTATGCTGGTTTCATTAAGTGAATTGGGGGGAAATTTATCTCTTTCTATGATCTGAAAGAGATTAAATAACACTGTAATTATCTGACTTTTAAAGATAGACTATCAATTTCACATTTAAACCAAGACACTTAGAAAATGCTCAGGGAGACCAAGGTGAGTGGACTGCCTGAACTCACAAGTTCGAGACCAACCTGAGCCAGAGTGAGACTTCATTTCTAAAAACAGCCAGGTGTTGTGGCAGGTGACTGTACTCCTTGCTACTTGGGAGGTTGAGGCAAGAGAATTGCTTAAGCCCAAGAGTTTGAGGTTGCTGTGAGCTATGATGCCATGGCACTCTTCCAAGGGAGACAAAGTGAGACTGTCTTAAAAAAAAAAAAGACACTTTGAAAATGAAAGAAGATGCTAATGAATGAAAATTATAGAATTTTTAAAATATACCTTAATTATCAAAATAACTGATTTTATTATATTGGTGGAGTGAGAAAATAATTCAATTTAAATATTACCTTCAAAAATAAAATTAAAAAAACTTTTTTATATTAATTTACCTTAATTTTGACCATATAGTGAGGTAAATTAATCTTGGCAAATATTCAAATACTTTATCACTGATACTAAGTCACTGCTATTTTTATGAAGAATGTTATATTTTTAATATAACAGGTTTAATTTTTTAGTAAGAATTCCTGCAATCTATTTCAGATGTGCATTTTATAGTTAATAAATTTAAAATTGGTACCACCTTCAATCGAGTCAGTTTTCTAACATACTCTCTCTCCAGTGCTCCAGTACCTAATATATTCAGAGAAAATTCTGCTAACTGGAGTATATATATTTTTTCATTCATCAGGCCCCAGGCAAGGTTCAAACTCTCCACCCCTGGTCTGCAGGGCTAGCACTCTAACCACCATACTACACCACCCAGCTTGGAGTATGTTCTTAATTTTCCTATCTTTATATTGAAATACAGTTGACTCTGGAACAACTGTTCAAAACTGTTTGAACAACAAGGTTTGAATTATGCAGATTTTCTTCTACCTCTGCCACCCCTGAGACAGCAAGACCAATCCCTCCTCTTCTGCTACCTCCTCAGCCTGCTCAGTGTGAGGATGACAAGGATAAAGATGTTTATGATGATCTACTAGTAAACATACCTTTTCTTCCTTATGATTTTATGGTTTTCCTAACACTTTCTTTTCTGTAGCTTACTTGATTGTAAAAATGTAGCCTATAACACACTAACATAAAATATGTGTTACTCAACTATTATCACTAAGGCTCCTGATCAAGAGTAGGATATTCCTTTTTATGTTGCGGGGAGTCAAAAGTTATGTGTGGATTTTCAACTTGATGGTTTGGGGTTGGCATCCCTAACCTCTATGTTATTCAAGGACCAACTGTACGTAAATATTTAAGCCAAAGTATTTTCAAGGATATTGTATTTTTTAGAAAAATTGCACAAATAAAACTCATCAAATAAATTGCCTGTTTATGATTCTTTTTGCAATTTCATCAAATTTAGATCCTACCTTGAAATCATGGGCCTTCTAAAATTCAGCCTAATTTGAATTCTAATTTGAAGTCTAATCTGAATAATTTATATTATTAAATATAAATCTACCCTATTAAAAACAGTAGTTCCACCAAAAGATTCTCCCACAAGTCCAGATATTCCAAGTGCAACTATTCAGGGTAGCCATAAAGTTCATGTGCACTGGCCATGCTGTATAATTTCAAATTTAAATCCTGTACATAGTCAGGGTTTTGAGTTCTTATTTTTTAATTTGCTCAGGTCCTACCTTGCATTTGTAGGAATGAATTCCAGTGCCTTCCTGTTTGAAAACCTTCTTTTCCATAACTACAATTTGTAAAATGTCAAAAGCTAAATATTTTGCCTGCTTATTATGATTACAAATTTCCAACTTATTTCAAACAAAATACAACCAAAATTTATTTTAAACAAAATACAACCAAAATTTAGGAGACTCCTCTGCAGGGGAGGCAGGGAAATCAGTAGTATCAATAAGCCCTGATTGGCAAGGTATTTCTTCAAAGACGCAAATATTTCTAAAATCTGATTGCAAAGAAAGAAAATACATACTGCATGAAGGGTTTTTTACAATCAACATCAGCTTCATCACAAAAATTTTACAGTTCAACTATGTAGTGTATAGAAACAAGACACAATATTTGTCAATTTTGCAACTATTTCACTTGTAGTTTCTTTGGAAAAAAATCATGAGTTATATTTGCACATTTCTGCTCCCTGGGTTTCTTTCTTTAGTAATTCCATTGCTTATATTCTGACATTGCACCTAAACCCTTATTGGCATTTTTGCTGAAAAGTAAATCACTTATACCTGTTACCAGGGGCTGGATGTGAAAGTAGGAATTGACTGCAAAGGGACACTGGATAAATTTGGGGGGAAGTAATAGAAATGCTCTAAAACTGGATGGTAATGATGGTTATACATCTATGTAAATGGTAATGATGGTTATACACCTATGTAAACTATCAAACTATACACTAAAAATTTTGTCCCAATAAAGTTGTTAAAAAGATTTTATTTTTGGGTGGCACCTGTGGCTCAAAGGGGTAGGGTGCTGGCCCCATATGCCAGAGGTGGCGGGTTCAGACCCAGCCCTAGCCAAAATTGCAAAAAAAAAAAAAAAAACGTATTTTTGATGGTAAACTTTGATGAAATTTACAATAGAATTCACAATGATATTAATAATTTAAACTTCAGTAGGATGATTTTTTTCTAAAAGCTTTACCTTGATTCCATAAATTAGATGAAAATAAATCATTTAGGCATGAAATTTAACTGAATTTCTATTTGAAGTTACTGGTAATATTAATATAAAATGAGCATAACTTAACTGTGTGCAAATTCCTCTCCTACTAGTGGAGCCAACCACATGATTGGCTATCACATCACTTTTCATATGAAAACTTAGAATTAAAAATTGATAAAATAGATTTAGAAGAATTATTTGTTCTAAAAAAAAGTCATGCTCCACAGAATGAAATGTAATGGCACTTTCTGTGGCTGTATGTGTTAAATCATCAAAGTATTCTTGAAACAATTACAAACTTTTGAAGTAGATATTGATGCTGCTTCAATAGATTTGTAAATTACACATCCATCAGCAACCTCCTTGAAAAATAGAAATTTGATAATTTTTTATCAAATTTGCACATTTCATTTTTAGCTCATTTTCTGACAAAGGGAGTTATTCCTAAATAAATTTTAAATTTGCTAAACAATAAATAAATAGCTATAGATTTATACCATACAAAAAATGGCAAAAGCATTCAGATTTCACACATTTCCAACTGATGTTGGTTGGCCTGGAACCCCTTTTTGTGGGTCCCACTACAGGCCAAGGCACAACTGGTGCATCAAGAAGCTGAAAGGGCATTAAGTAGTTCTTCCACCACTATTTACATTAGAATGAGTTAGCTGTCCTTACCTACCAGTGTAAGAACACAGTATTTCATTTTATCAGCAAGTGCCTTGTATGCTATTCTTAAAGGGAGGTGTCAGTTACTTGTATTTTGCAAGAACTGAGGGGAAAAGCAGGGTAATACTCATCATCTTTCAAATTTAAGCACAAGTAAAAAACACTCATTACAACACAAGTATCATATATGCTATTGGATGAGACCACGGTAAAACCTGGTATTATGGGGAGGACAACCATGCCATCTTAATCAAATGCCTTGTTAAACAATTATATTTCCTTAAAAATTAAAAACCCAGAGCAAATGTCAAACAGAACATATAAGGTAGGGTTTTCTTTTCTTTCTTTCTTTTTTTTTTTCTTGAGACAGAGTCTCACTTTGTTGCCCTGGGTAAAGTGCCATGGCATCATAGCTCACAGTAAACTCAAACTCTTGGGCTCAAGTGATCCTCTTGCCTCATTTTTAGTAGAGACAGGGTCTCACTCTAGCTCAAGCTGGTCTTGAACTACTGAGCTCATGAAATCAACCCACTTTGGCCTCCCAGACTACTAGGATTATAGGCATGAACCACGCCTGGCCTAAGGTTAGGTTTTCTGTAGTAATTGACTTGTTTGAATTTGCTACTTGAATTGATTTTGGCCTTTTATATTTTGTTTATAAATTATTCATTTCTTCCATATTTTCAAACCTGTTGCCATAGAGTTTTATAATTACTGTTTTGTAAAAAATTCTGATAATTATTTCCATCTCACCTACAATTGTGATTGTATCTATTTACCCATTCCTAATCTTGGATATTTTTACTCTTCCATTTTTTTTTCTTATTTTAACCTTTCTACTTTCTTTTTCTATTCCATTAATTCCAGCCTTTAAGAGTTTAACTTTATCAATTCCTCTTCCTAGCTTGTGTGTATATCTATGTATTTGGTTTGGGGTGGTTTTTTGAGGGAGCAGGTGTTTTTCTGGTCTTTGTGAACAAAAGAAGATTTTTGCTGTTATAAATTTTTCTCAGAGTATTGGTTTTAAGTAATCTTATGACCTAAATTTTGAATATAAAGTTTACTTTCATTGCTTTCTTTAAAAACTGATCATTTTTCTTTGATTTTCTCTTTGATCCAAGGTTTATCTGGGAAAGTGTTTCTTAATTTCCAAGTAGATATTTTTTGGTCTCATGTTTAATACTGACTTCTAATTTAATTGGATTATGATGAGGGAATTTCATCTATAAAATTTCTTTTTGTATATGCTAGAATTTTACTTTATTTTGACCCTATAGGTTAATAATTCAATTTTTCTAATTATTAGAATTTGGAAAATTGCCCATACCCAAGGAAATACTCCTTGACATGTCTTGTGATGTGACCAGGTAACCTGTCCTGATCCCCTAAACACTAAACCACAATTGCTATTGCTCATGTTTCATCGTCCCATTGCAAAATGCATTCTAACTTGCAAATCTGGAACCATTACATCTCTAGGTAGAAAACGAGGCAATTAATTCTTTTTAATAGTCAGAGATTGTGGCAGTTTGGAATTTAATCAAAACAAACAAAAGCTATGCAATATTCCTGAATTATGCACAGCAAAATCTGGTTTCAAGATCTCACATCCCAAACTGGCATCTCCTCTTCAGCATTAGTAGCTCAGGAAAACCTGTTTCCTACCCACAAATCTAAGAGAAAACCATTTGTCTCTCTTGTCAATAAAGACTCAGCATGATTCATAGAAACCTGGAGGTGAATGGGACCAGAACTGTTTTAAATAAAACTGCTGAAATAGTTAGTCCCACTGTGGGTTGAAGATTCTGTATTCAGATCAGCCTCAGTGATGTAAGAAAATGAGCACATCTGAGAGAGGAAATCACCAAGGAAATTACAAACTTTTACAAAAGAATTAGCGGATATTTCATCAAGGGCAGACTTGGAGACAGGATGTTGTTTCTTCCAAAATTTTGTAATGATAAAGTGGAAGTTTCCTCAACTCTGGGGAGTTTGAGAAAGAAACAGATGTTACTGAGTTAGAACCTACTATGTGCCAGGCATGGTACCTGCTACTAAGCGTCCTGAGTGCCTTATCTCTTTTAATCTTCACAAAAATAATCATTACCTTATCTACTTACAAACTCTTTGTAAGCATCACATTTATAAACTTTTCGTAACTGATACACCAGGAAAGTCCTCCTTAACATGTAGTCTCAGCTATGAAGTTGTCCCACAATAGAGGACATTCAATATTTAACCATTTAGGGTTAAATTGAAACTGCAGTACTTTCACCTCTGCATCAGGAGGCATCCCCTTAAAACTTCTAAGATTTCAGTAAACATCTGTTTCAAACACAAACCAATATGCCTATCTGTCTGATTTAAAATAACTGTTACATAATTAATTAAATATTCAAGCTATTCTAATCAGATGACCACTTGAAATCTAATCCCAGACCTGGATTTTATACTATTGATCAGTGCGTCACAGAGGTAATTCTGGCTAATAACCTAAATGATTTTTTTGATTGGCATAAAATTCAAATATGCAACCTGCCTTTCACTTTAAATCCGTCCTCTTTTGATCCTTTTTCACTTTGCATATAAATTCTGGCCGTACCAAACTATTTCAGAGTACTTCAAATTTCTCCACATGAACCCCTGTAGTTTTTCATTTACAAAGGCCATTCTTCCTCACCCTTTTCACCTAATAGCTCTTCATTCCAAAACAAAGTCACTTAAGGTTTATCTTTTCCACCTCGTCCCCCCCCCCAAAGTTAGATACCCTCTCTGGGCTTCCTCTTTTAGTATTAATATAATGCCCTACCTTCAGTTCCCCATTCAACAAACATTTATTAAGCTCCTATCATCTACCAAGTTTTTTGTTAGGTTCTGGGAAAATAAAAGTAAATAAACATAACACTTCAAGTGGTGTAAAAAAAAAAAAAAAGACAGGTTAGGTGTGTTAACCAGTCAGAACAGTGTCATGATCCAGGAGGGCAGGAAGTGTTTGGAGCCCAACCCTGCAAGACCGGGAGGACTTAAAAGGTAGAATCGTGGTGGGAAGGAAGGAAGTGGAAGGGCCTTCTAGGCAAAAGGAATTGCATGATCCATGTCAGAGAGATGTGGATAAAAGGTAAGCTTTCCTGATGTCGGAAAACAAATTTCTCCATCCAAGGCATTCTGTTTCAAAAACTTTAAAACTACTCAGTTATAAACTATTTTGGGTTATAATAAAAGTAAAAGATAATCATGCAATGTCAACCCCAATTTTATTTCTTATTGTTTATTAATTTCCAGTACTTTCTTAAACCCAAAAAGACTCACGTGATATGTTAATACCACATAAACTTTCAAATTTTATCAAAGGACAAAATAAATATTTTATGACTCCTTTGATATGCATTGTGAATAAAGTTAAATAGTTTAGTCGTGTTAGCATCAACATGGTAAATTAAGGCAGTGCCTGTGGCTCAAGGAGTAGGGCGCTGGCTCCATATGCCAAGGGTGGCAGGTTCAAACCCAGCCCCAGCCAAAAAAAAAAAAGACATGGTGAATCGAGATTCATTCACTTCCCCAAGTAAGGGTGAGAACAAATCAAGACAAATGATAGCAACTTTGGTGCAAAGCTCCAATATCATTCTATTGGGATTAGAAGGGCCTTGTCCAGTATCTGACCTCCTTTCCTGTCACCTAATGTGCACACACAGAGGCTGAAGTTCTCCTCCTCAGCAGTTATGCCGAAAATAACCAATCTAAAAAAATTAGTCTTTTTTGGTGGAAGGAATCCATGAGCAGACCAACAGAGACAAAAACTTTTGAAAGTGAACCGTGTTATTGCATAGTGTTACTTAATTTTTTTCCCAATCTTTTCAACCTGCCATTTTTACAGTCATGTATGCCTTGGACAACATACGTGTTGCAGAACATACTTATGGCTATCAAAACCAGAGAAAGATAAGGAAGCAGAAATCAAATACCATCAACCCTCAAAGAACACCGTACTCTTCGATGGTTGCCTGCCTACTTCATACCCATTGTTTCAGGTCAGCAATTCAGATTGCTTGTCATGTTCTTTGATATACATAAGCTTATGTCTCTTACCAGAAAGCATGATGGCTATAAATACCCCCAACTGAGCAAGGGAGGCATTGTGATTCACACCATGCCATGAATTAGACTACAGTATATTTTTATTGCGTTTAAAAAGCCAAATGAAGAATGAAACCACAAAGGAGTGGACATTGTTACTCCTTTTTAGCAAGGATTGAAAAGAAGGCATCTGCTAAACAATGCACTTGGTTTAGCAGATTTTTATGTGAATTAATTACATTTTCCTTATTATGAACTATTTTGTTATAGAGGAAGAACAGTTGAATCTCTGGAAACTGATCAAAATCTATGTTATTACAGCAATGTTGTCTCAGCTAAGTACCTTAACGGACATCATTTCATTTAATACTCAGTTGATGTTTTGTCTTTAGCTCACACAGTGACTAGAAAACCTGCACTAGAACCCAAAGACCAAATCAAGTGAGTTTCAATTCAAGCACCCTCACTTCCCAAAATAAAGTTATAGACGAAATCAAAGCTCCCCTTTTTTCCTAGGTCAGGACCTTTTTTGGAAGGAGGATAAAAATAGAAGGTTAATGCAAACCTTTTAGTTCTATTTTTAAACATCTACTTAGGGCAAAAGGCCAAATGTTCTGCCAAAAAAAAAAATTAGACAATATTCTTATATCACTAGAATTCCAGTCTTAACCAAGAGGAAAAATATGAAACATACATTGAGAAGAGAGGCCAATAGCTGAGTACACCGATTTCTCAGCATTGCCTTCTGCCAGGAGGAAGGCGCGAGTTTCCTGTAGGAACGAGCAGTTAAAGAGTATGACTCAAAGCCTATTTCAGTATAAGATCTTATTTCAACTTTGTTGTCCATCTGTTTGCTGAGAATGTAAACTTGTCTGGTTCCAAGTCAGAAAGGGGGATGAACTCATCTGCTAAATCCACATAAGCTGGAGCCCTACAGAGGCATGCTGTGATTATATCACACAGCCTTGCCACAAGAGGCGGTTCACACCTTCTTGTTACCTGGCTGGACTTCAGTGTAATCAGGATGCCTCATCCCAGGGAGGTGAGCTGGGAGATCCAGCTAAGCACATGAGGAACGCTATAAAATTCATTCGTTATTTACTTGAAGGTTAATGGAAGGAAAGAACAACTCAAAGAATTATATACCACAAAAAAAGTAATAAATATTTTAAACGCAGACATTGATTACCTAATGGTAATACCCATTTAGCAAAACTTGCAACCAGCCATTCTTCTCTCCCTACTCCTTCTCCCAGCCTTCTCTTTCTTTTTTATGAGAGTCACTAAGGACATAAAACTCACTACTTTCGGCGGGGCGCCTGTGGCTCAAGCAGCTAAGGTGCCAGCCACATACACCTGAGCTGGCGGGTTCGAATCCAGCCCTGGCCCGCCAAACAACAATGTCGGCTGCAACCAAAAAATAGCCGGGCGTTGTGGCAGGCGCCTGTAGTCCCAGCTACTCAGGAGGCTGAGTCAAGAGAATTGCTTGAGCCCAAGAGTTAGAGGTTGCTGTGAGCTGTGATGCCATAGCACTCTACCCAAGGCAACAGCTTGAGGCTCTGTCTCAAAAAAAGAAAAAAAAAAACTAAAAACTCACTACTCTCTACTTGGCTCCTGATCCTTCCTTGTACCTTCTACCACCTCTACATCTTTCAAAACCTGGCACCCACACGCATAATCTACTTGCATTCCTCCATGACCTCTCTCTACCTCCTTTAAAATAAGAAAAAAAATAGAAGTTCCAGGGAGCGCTAAACTTTATAGATGCTAAGGAGAATTCAGGAAACTAATGAATTTGGGGCTCTTGACAAGTGTTTGGACTTTAATTTTAAGGACAAGGAAAATTTCAAGGTCACAGTTACCATATCTGCAAAGTTGTAGGCCAAATGATCATTTATGCTGCAAACCTCAACTAGCAAGTGTAGTGTCGTTTACAGAGTCAAATAAGTTCCAGGTTCTAAACAACTGACCTACAAGCAAATATTTGAAACACTAGTCGTAAGTTTGGGCTGCCTACAAAAAAAGGTAACATAAATATTTCCCTTGCATTTTTTTTTTTTTGTTTTTTTGTTTACAGCTACAGAAAAAAAATAGAAAGTATGCATGTAAACAGCTGGGTGTTGAGATCTGACCTCCTTCCTTGGGAGCTACTTCATCTGAGAAAATAGTTGACCACCATTTGTTCCTAAGAGCTCTCAGTAAATTTATTGTTACCAGTAGGCCCAGTGAGGGTAACTAGACCCACCACTGGATAAGAAGTAACAATTGGAAAAAGGACTCTCAACGTTATGATAAAGAGGATAGGCACAACAGTTTTGGGGAGGATTTTATTCACTTTACATTGGCAAATGGAGTCACTACTGCTAGTGTAGCAATAGTAAAAAATTGAGCTCCAAGGGAGGTAGGTGATTCCTTCTGAACAGATATTCTAAATGTACCCCTGAGTAAGAGAGAGAGAATTAATTGGCTGTAAGGAGTAAGATAGGGGTACAATGAAGATGTACTTCAAAAGAGGCAAATCACTGACATGACAACGTATCAGTCAAGCCCATCCTAGTCTTATTTGCTCTTCAAAGAACTATAAATCACGGGTCAAACCTGGAGGAAAACTCTTAGACTTCTCCACAAAACAATTAGAACATACACAGTAGGCCACAGCCAAAACAGATGAGTAAGAAAAAGCAAGAGTCAGACACTCCTACCAGTAAAGGATGGTGCCTTCAAATCCCATGGCAGCCATGTTTGGATGATGTAATTCTGCCTTCTTGGCTAAAGCTGATTGGACCCAGGAAGGATGTCTGTTTGAAGCAGAGCGAATCAGATTTTCTCTACTAGGAATTTAGAATTTGGATCTAGGGACAGCTAACCTCTGTGCTTGGTTAAAGCTGTGCAGCAACCATATTCCATCATCTGTATAAGCCGGAAAACAGCCAGAGAACAATAAAGCAGATGTTCAAGAAGGAAAGTAAGATAAGAGTCAGAGAAAGAGAATTATGGCTTTCCAGCTAGTTCTCAGTTCCAGTTCCTTATAGAAGCCAGCTGGATTTCTATCTTTAGGTTCCTCAAAACACTCCCTGTCTTTATAATGAATTTTCCTTTTTTGTTAAAGCTTGTTCAAATTTATTTCAGTTATTTGAAACTAGGAACACCTTGACTAAACAGCATTACCAAAAAGTAAATCAGAATTATGCAATAAAGACAGCATAGACTTTTGAATCTGTCCATTCAAATCATAGCACACACCTCTCAACCCCAAATATAAGCTGTCTAGTCTAGAGTTACATTTCCTAGCCTATTTGAGCCTTGGTTTCCTCACTTGTAAAATGAGATATTATAAAATGAGATATTGACTACCATGCATAATTGCTGAGAAAATCAGAAAAATACACAGAGACTCTGGCACATGATAAGCATAAATTATAACTTTTAGTAGAATTCACTGGAGTAGCAGTCATGGTATTGCTATAAACAACTTACTAGGAGGATTATATACAAAAGCCAGAACTTAAGAATACACAAAGATGTCTTCCTTAAATTCCTTACTTCACAAAATACCTCAACCTAAGTTACTTTAGTACATGCAAAATATGAATTGACTTAAAAATAATTCTGAATGCATCATCTACCACAGATTACTTCTGTATTTGTGGAGAAAATCCTAGGGAAATCCCTGTATGACACTAACTGGGCACAGAATCATTTCTTTATCAATTCATCTCCCTCCTCCATCAATTTATTCATTAGAGCAAGAGTTCTAATCCTTATGGAAATCATAGGCCCCTCTGAGAACATGATTAAACTATGAGATCTTGCTTCAAAAGATTCATGTGTATATTGTTACATAAACTACGTGTACATGAGATTTTGTGCATTTTCTGGTGTGCGCAGGTCAGCTGGCCTTCACCTATGAATCCCCAACGATTGAACAGTTTGACCCACTTCTTTACCAGGCTTTTCTTAAAATTCTCTACATCTCACAATGAGCTTCTAGGCACAATCCACAGACAAGCAATAACCTGAATTAACATCCCACCACTCCCCAGGCTAAGGGGTATTACCAGAATGCAACATAGCAGGCCCCTGCTTGTCCAGGAGGGGAACTTGGGTAGTCCCAAGGCAGTCTCCTTTCCATACTCTATTATAGCACTTACTCTACTATATTTTAATCACTAACTTATTTGCCTGTCTCCCATATTAAACTGTAAATGAGGGTAGAAAATGTGTCCGTCATTTCCAGGATTATGCTTCTTAAAGTATTCAATAAATCCAGGAATGGATTAACAAGCTGTGGTATATGTATACCATGGAACACTATTCAGCCATTTAAAAAAATGGATACCTTACATCTTTTGTATTAAGCTGGATAGAGTTGGAACACATTCTTCTTAGTAAAGTATCACAACAATGGAGATGCAAGAATCCAATGTACTCAATTCCAATATGAAGCCAGTAGACAAACTAACATACCTTCATAAGAGAACCACTCAAATCAACGCAAGGTGAGGGAAAAGTGAATGAGGGAGTGGAGAGACAGGAGGAGGAAGGAGGATGGGGGTTCGTAGTGTATGACACACCTCTTGGGGGTGGGACACAATTGTAATAGGGACTTTACCTAACAAATGCAATCAGTGTAACATAATTCTTTGTACATTCAATGAATCCAAAACAATTAAAAATAAAAATAAAAAGGAACCAAACAAGTATAATAATCAGAAAAAAATAGATTGAAGGTACAAAAAATTCAATAAATGATAAATAAATAAGTGTATTTTGTGGACACAAACTATGATTTATGTTAATCTTTCACTCAAGAAATAAATTCCAGAAAATGTGCAGGCCAGGCAATAAAAGGATTTTGATCTACTTCAGAATATCCCTCAAAAATGTAATTCAATCCACAACAGCCCTATTGTGGCTGAAGGAAGTTTCTGTTTAGTCAATTATAAAGAATTTAATTTTTGTGCCAGTGGACTTTTTCTTTGACTCTCTTCTACTTAGGACATTTCTAAAATATACACCACGATATATACAAATGTGAACATATACTTGTACGCACCACAAATAAGTACCAGATTTTTGTGGGCTTGTCTTGTACCACAACCAGCCAAAATATATTACTTGTTTTTCTTTAGGTATGTTGAAGGAAATGGGAATGACGAGGAGAATTAAGAGTGTAGAATCACCTCAAGGCACATACACTGTGCCTTCAACATCAGTAAGATCAGTAAGATGTTGAATGAATAGTAAACCAAAATCAATCAACTTGAAGCAAGTTAAAGATAGAGACTCTTACATTTATATTATTACTGCCTTAACTAATCCATGGAAGATGCCACCTTCTTACCCAAATTCAGCCTTTTATTCATTCATTCAACAAATAATAAGTAAATCCTTATTATATGCCAGGCACGGAGCTAGACCCTAGGGATACAAAGGTAAATGAGAAAGTCAGGGCGCTTGACCTCACAAGAAAGAATTTTTAGCAGGAAAGATAATTTTTTTTTAAATCAGTAATAATAAAACGTGATGAGTGCCATGGTAGGGCACACACACATGCTACAGCCGCACTTCACTGGAGTCCAAACGCTAACCTACAGCAATGGTTTCAAAGTGTGGTCCCCAGACCTGGGGAATGGGCTTTAACAAGCCTCTCAGGTGATTCTGATTCACATCCCATCCCAGCACAGCAAATCAGATCCTTGATTTAAAAAAAAAAAATTCCCAGCTGACCATGCAATGTGGAGCCAAGAGTTGACAACTACTGGCCCACAGGGTGAGGGAACTGACATATAAACTGAGATGTGGATGAGTAGGAATCAGAAAACAGGAAAAAAGAGTTTCAAGATAGAGAAAACCTCATGTTTAAAAGGCATAAGGTATGTGTTTGAGGAATTTAAAGAATTCTACAGGGCAAGACTGTGGAAAGGTTGAGGAAGAGTGTTTTGAAATTAGAATTAAAGTATTGGTCCAATAATAGAGAAGGAATTTATAAATTTATGTGTTCTACTAAGGCCACACCCAGCGACTCACACCTGACTCATCCCAGCCCTTTGGGAGGACAAGGGGGGAGGATGGCTTGAGCCCAAGAGTTCAGACTATGCCAACCTGGGCAACATAGCAAGACCCCATCTCTACAAAAAATAAAAAAATTAACCAGGCACAATGGCACTCACCTATAATATAGTGATTAGGGAAGCTGAAGCCGGAGGACAGCTTGAGTCTAGGAGTTAAAGGTGAGCTATGATTACACCACTGCACCCCAGCCTGGGTAAGCAAGATGCTGTCCTGATTAAAAAAAAAAAAAAAAAGGTTGAATTAAAAGACCATGATAAGCCTGTTTTGACAACTTGACATTACCATATCTGTAATTTTTAAATAATCACTCTGGTTGCGGTGGAGAAATAGGTTGAAAGGTACCAAAATTGAATGCAGTTGCTTCTATTAATGAGTAAGAGGCTGTTGCAGTACATGTGAGAGATGATGCTGGTGGTAACAACAGGGTTGAAAAGAAGTGAATAGTTTCACACATGACTAATGAGATACTCACTAGGAATAGGGGATTCAAAGGATGTTGGAGGTGTGGGAATTCAATAATTCAGTGTTTATTTCCCAAAGCAATTGGTGGATGAATTTGGAGGAATAACACAAATCTAGACTTAACTATGCTGTGTTCAAAATAGAGAGTAAAAAATCTAGAAGGCTCTTTGACAACAAGTCTATGAAAATAGTGATTTAGTAGTAATTTGCTTATTTATGGCTATTAAAGCCATGGATGTGAATAATCTAAGCTACAGAGTAATGCAAGTTTGAGATGAAGAAAGCTTAGAACCTAACATGTTAGAAACAAAAATGAACAGAAGAGAAAAGGAGAAAAAAGGATTTTTAAACAACAGAGTTGAATAGTGGCAACAGTTCAAGCAAGATGCATATGAAAGGGTCCATTGATTTGGGGACCATAGGAGTCAATGCTGACATCAACAAGAGAAATTTCAGAAAGTGCAAGAGAGGAATGCCAGCTGGAAATGGGCTGAAAAGTGAGCTGAAGGTAGGAAAATGGAGATGGCAAGTAGGCAGCATGGTCAAGAGATTTAATTATAAAGATGAGGAAATAGACGATACTTAGAGCAGAAGGATGTGGAAATAATCAAACATGTCTTTTAATGTGATATTAAGAGGAAATACAAAAAACAGAGATAGAAGATACTTGAGAGACATGGGACAATTTGTAGTACAAAGCCCTTGGAAAGAAGGGAAGGAAAGGGATGGAACCAGGAGTTCAAAAGTACAATTTGCCTTAGATAAGGGAGGGACACCTCTTCTTCACGTAAAAGGCTCACCACTAGCCACACACTTCTGTGTTCACTTTCTCGAAGTGTTTTCATTAGGAGAGTGATCATAATCTCCAGAGTATTTGTAAATACTATTGTCTTACTTATTATGGGAGCTGCTGAGTCTTACTTGGAGCTGTGGTATAATAAGGAATATATATACTTGGGCATTGTCCCTGAGTCCTGGCACAGAACTCCAAAAACCGTTGGAATTTCTTGATAAGGATGATAGGACTGTCTTTTGTTCCCATGAGGTAACTCTTGGTGAGAGCTTAGACAGGTTCAGGATGGGTACTGGCTGCCGGAAAGGGCAAACCTTATGTCTCAGGAAATCTCCTCAGTTTTAGGCAAACTGGAACAATTGGTCACGCTAGGTCTGGCTCAAAATGCAGCCTCTTTGAAATAAAAGAGAGGTTGTGGGCGGCGCCTGTGGCTCAAGGAGTAGGGCGCCGGTCCCATATGCCAGAGGTGGTGGGTTCAAACCCAGCCCCGGCCAAAAACCAAAAAAAAAAAAAGAGAGGTTGTATCCACCTTAACCTCAATTTTGAATATTAGAAATGTTAATTTTCCATAATAATTCATCATAAATCTCTCACATAATAATTATCAAACTTAGCTTACATTTTAACACATACTGAGTTTTGGAGTTCACCACTAACTGGGTAAAGTAGTTCTTTTTATCCCTTTTATGGATCTGGTAAGAGGCAGGGCTAGTGACAAAATTCCTTTGTTCCAATTCCAATCTAATTTTCTAAGAACTGAGAATGTCCTAGGGCCACAAGTCCAGCTTATGAATGTGCTGAGACATTTTACCCTTTTTTAGGAAACCTAAATAGTCATTTAATGCAAAGTGTAAAAATATAATTGAATTTAAAACAGAAAGTAAATTTTGATTCAGCCTTTAATATTATAATTCAAAATTGTGCTTGTTTTGCTAACTGGATACCCTGGAGGAATAAATTATATCAGAAGCTCAAATATTCAAATGATTCTCTATTTTCATTAGCATATACAATATAATCTAGATATACCTACAGCTAGGCTACTCATAAACTTAATGACTGTTCAAAGACAGGGAGGAACCAGAGCATTTTATTTTTTTTATTTTTTTTTATTGTTAAATCCTAGCTGTGTACATTAGTGCAATCGCCTGTACCCATTGTAAGATGCACCACAGATGTGGCCCCACCCACTACCCTCCCTCCACTAAAACCTCCCCGCTCCCTTCCCCTTCCTTGGCCCTTTCCCCATAGTCTTGTGCTATAGTTGGGTCACAGTCTTCATGTGAAAGCTATAATTTAGCTTCATAGTAGGGCTGAGTACATTGGATACTTTTTCTTCCATTCCTGAGATACTTTGCTAAGAATACGTTCCAGCTCCATCCATGTAAACATGAAAGAGGTAAAGTCTCCATATTTCTTTAAGGCTGCATAGTATTCCATGGTATACATGTACCACTATTTGCTAGTCCATTCCTGGGTCGATGGGCACTTGGGCTTCTTCCATGACTTAGCAATTATGAACAGGGCTGCAATAAACATTCTGGTACAGATGTCTTTGTTATATTCTGACTTTTGGTCTTCTGGGTATAAACCTAGTAAAGGAATTATAGGTTCGAATGGCAGGTCTATTTTTAGGTCTCTAAGTATTCTCCAAACATCCGTCCAGAAGGAACGTATTAGTGGGCATTCCCACCAGCAGTGTAGAAGTGTGCCCTTTCCTCCACATCCACGCCAACATTTCTGGTTTTGGGATTTTGCTATGTGGGCTACTCTTACTGGGGTTAGGTGATATCTCAGAGTAGTTTTGATTTGCATTTCTCTGATGATTAAGGATGATGAGCTTTTTTTCGTGTGTTTGTAAATCTTGCATCAGTCTTCTTTAGAGAAGTTTCACTTCAAGTCTCTTGCCCACCCTGAGATGGGGGTCACGTGTTCTTTTCTTGTTAATACATTTGAGTTCTCTGTGGATTCTGGTTATTAGACCTTTATCGGAGGTATAACCTGAAAATATTTTCTCCCATTCTGAGGGCTGTCTGCTTGCTTTACTCACTATGTTCTTGGCTATGCAGAAGCTTTTTAGTTTGATCAGGTCCCAGTAGTATATTTTTGATACTGCTTCAATTGCCTGGGGAGTCCTCCTCATAAAATATTCACCCAGGCCGATTCCTTCAAGAGTTTTCCCTGCACTTTCTTCAAGTATTTTTATAGTTTCATGTCTTAAGTTTAAATCTTTTATCCAGTGAGAGTCTATCTTAGTTAATGGTGAAAGGTGTGGGTCCAGTTTCAATCTTCTACAGGTTGCCAGCCAGTTTACCCAGCACCATTTGTTAAATAGGGAATCTTTTCCCCACTGAATGTTTTTAATTGGCTTGTCAAAGATCAAATAACAGTAAGTAGCTGGATCCATCTCTTGGTTCTCTATTCTGTTCCAGACATCTACTTCTCTGCTTTTGTGCCAGTACCATGCTGTTTTGATCACTATGGATTTATAGTACAGTCTCAGGTCTGGTAGCGTGATTCCTCCTGCTTTGTTTTTATTGCTCAGTAATGTTTTCGCTATTCGAGGTTTTTTCTGATTCCATATAAAACAAAGTATTATTTTTTCAAGATCTTTAAAGTATGACAGTGGAGCTTTAATAGGAATTGCATTAAAGTTATATATTGCTTTGGGCAGTATGGACATTTTAACAATGTTGATTCTTCCCAGCCATGAGCATGGTATGTTTTTCCATCTGTTAACATCTTCAGCTATTTCTTTTCTTAGAGTTTCGTAGTTCTCTTTGTAGAGATATTTCACGTCCTTTGTTAGGTATACTCCCAAATATTTCATCTTCTTTGGCACTACTGTGAAAGGAATAGAGTCCTTGACTGTTTGTTCGGCTTGGTTATTGTTGGTATATATAAAGGCTACAGATTTATGGGTGTTGATTTTGTAGCCTGAGACATTGCTATATTCCTTGATCCTTCTAGAAGTTTTATAGTAGAATCCCTGGTGTTTTCCAGATATTTGATCATATCATCTGTGAAGAATGAAAGTTTGATCTCTTCTGACCCTATGTGGATACCCTTGATCGCCTTTTCTTCCCTAATTGCAATGGCTAAAACTTCCATTACAATGTTAAAGAGCAATGGAGACAATGGGCAACCTTGCCTGGTTCCTGATCTAAGTGGAAATGATTTCAATTTAACTCCATTCAATACGATATTGGCTGTGGGTTTGCTGTAGATGGCCTCTATCAGTTTAAGAAATGTCCCTTCTATACCAATTTTCTTAAGTGCTCTGATCATGAAGGGATGCTGGATATTATCAAAAGCTTTTTCTGCATCAATTGAAAGAATCATATGGTCTTTATTTTAAGTTTGTTTATGTGTTGAATTACATTTATAGATTTACGTATATTGAACCAGCCTTGAGACCCTGAGATAAATCTGACTTGGTCACGGTGTATAATTTTTTTGATGTGTTGTTGGATTCTGTTTGTTAGGATTTTATTGAGTATTTTAGCATCTATATTCATTAGTGATATTGGTCTATAATTTTCTTTTCTTGTTGGGTCTTTCCCTGGTTTGGGGATCAAGGTGATGTTTGCTTCGTAGAATGTGCTGGGTAATATTCCTTCTTTTTCTGTATTTTGGAAGAGGTTTAGTAGTATAGGTACTAGTTCTTCTTTAAAGGTTTGGTAGAATTCTGATGTAAAGCCATCTGGTCCTGGGCTTTTCTTTTTAGGGAGATTTTGTATAGTTGATGCTATTTCAGAACTTGATATAGGCCTGTTCAACATTTCCACTTCGTTCTGGCTAAGTCTTGGTAGGTGGCGTGCTTCCAGGTATTGGTCGATTTCTTTCAGATTTTCATATTTGTGAGAGTAGAGTTTCTTGTAGTATTCATTAAGGATTTTTTGAATTTCTGAGGGGTCTGCTGTTATTTCATCATTACCATTTCTAATTGATGAAATTAGAGATTTTACTCAAGACCAGAGATGTTGGCGTGGATGCGGAGAAAAGGGAACACTTCTGCACTGCTGGTGGGAATGCAAATTAATACATTCCTTTTGGAGGGATATATGGAGAACACTCAGAGATCTAAAAATAGATCTGCCATTCAATCCTGTAATTCCTCTGCTGGGCATATACCCAGAAGACCAAAAATCACAACATAACAAAGATATTTGTACCAGAATGTTTATTGCAGCCCAATTCATAATTGCTAAGTCATGGAAAAAGCCGAAGTGCCCATCGATCCACGAATGGATTAATAAATTGTGGTATATGTATACCATGGAATACTATGCAGCCTTAAAGAAAGATGGAGACTTTACCTCTTTCATGTTTACATGGATGGAGCTGGAACATATTCTTCTTAGTAAAGTATCCCAAGAATGGAAGAAAAAATATCCAATGTACACAGCCCTACTATGAAACTAATTTGGGACTCTCACATGAAAGCTATAACCCAACTACAACTTAACAATAGGGGGAAGTGGGAAAGGGGGGGGTGGGTAGAGGGAGGGGAATCAGTGGGATCACACCTGTGGTGCATATTACAGGGGTATTTGCGAAACTTGGTAAATGTAGAATATAAATGTTTTGGCACAGTAACTGAGATAACGCCGGAAAGGCTATGTTAACCACTGGGATAAAAATGTGTCAAATGGTTTATGAAGTGAGTGTATGATGCCCCATAATCATATCATTGTATACACTTATGATTTAATAAAAAAATTAAAAAAAAAAAAAAAAAGAAAAAAAAAAAAAAAAAGAAATTAGAGATTTTACTCTTTTTTTCCTGCTTAGGTTGGCCAAAGGTTTATCTATTTTATTGATCTTTTCAAAAAACCAGCTTTTGGATTTATTGATCTGTTGTATAGTTCTTTTGTTTTCAATTTCATTTAATTCTGCTCTGATTTTGGTTCTTTTCTTCTGCTGCGTTTGGGGTTGAAGTGTTCTTCTTTCTCCAGTTGCTTGAGATGTTCCATTAAGTTATTGACTTCCTCTCTTTCCATTTTCTTGAGGAAGGCTTGCAGTGCTATAAATTTCCCTCTTAGGACTGCCTTTGCAGTATCCCAGAAGTTCTGGTAATTCGTGTCTTGATTGTTGTTTTGTTCCAAAAACATGGTGATTTCCGTCTTAATCTCGTCTATAACCCATGTATCCTTCAGCATAAGGTTGTTTAGCTTCCATATCTTTGTATGGGTATGAAGGATCCTGTTGTTATTGAGTTCAACTTTTATTCCATGATGGTCTGAGAAGATGCAAGGAATAATTTCTATTTTTTAAAATTTGCTGAGGTTAGATTTGTGGCCTAGGATGGGGTCGATTTTGGAGTATGTTCCGTGGGCTGATGAGAAGAATGTGTATTCAGTTTTGTTGGGATGAAATGTTCTGTAGATGTCTGTTAAGTCCAGATGTTGAATGGTTGAGTTCAAATCTAAAATTTCTTTGCTTAGCTTCTTTTTGGAGGATCTATCCAGGACTGCTAAAGGGGTGTTAAAATCTCCAACTACTATGGAAGTGGAGGAAATCGAGTTGCTCATGTCTGTTAGAGTTTCTCTTATAAATTGAGGTGCGTTGTGGTTGGGTGCATAAATATTAATAATTGAGATCTCATCATATTGAGTATTACCTTTAACAAATATGAAGTGTCCATCCTTATCCTTAATTATTTTGGTTGGTTTAAAGCCTATTGCATCTGTGAACAGGATTGCAACGCCTGCGTTTTTCTGCTTTCCATTTGCCTGGAATATAGATGACCATCCCTTCACCTTGAGTCTATATCTATCTTTTAATGTAAGTTGCGATTCTTGGATGCAGCAGATATCTGGCTTAAGTTTTTGTATCCAGTCTGCCAACCTATGCCTCTTTAGAGGACAATTTAAACCATTCACATTAATTGAGAGTATTGATAAGCCTTTCGAGAGACCGGTGGACATTTTTAATCCTTTTGCGACTGTGGAAGTTGGAATTTGATCAAAAATTTTTTGAGTGGGTTTACTTTTGTGGTGGAGAATTACGCTGGTCTTTATGGAGGATAGGTCTAAGAATATCCTGGAGAGCTGGTTTAGTTGTGGCAAATTTCTTTAACATGTGAATTTAATTTCTCTGTCATAAATAAAGCTCAGTTTAGCTGGGTACAGGATCCTGGGTTTAAAGTTATTTTGTTTAGGAGATTAAAAGTCGATGAGCATCCTCTTCTAGCTTGAAAGGTTTCAGCAGAGAGATCTGCAGTTATTCTGATATTCTTCCCCTTGTAGTTAATGGTTTTCTTTCATCTGGCAGCTTTCAGAATTTTCTCCTTCATATTAACTTTAGTGAAATTGATTATGATGTGTCTGGGGGATGTCTTATTTGGGTTGAGTCGTGCTGGAGTTCTGAAACTGTCTGCTATCTGAATTTCGGAATCTCTTGGCATGTCTGGAAAGTTCTCCTTCATAATCTCATGGAGAAGAGACTCTGTGCCTTGTGAAGCCACTTCGTCACTTTCGGGGATCCCTATAAGATGAATATTGGTTTTCTTCCAATTGTCTGAGAGCTCTCTGAGAGAGTGGTCTGTTTTTGCTCTCCATTTCTCTTCTTCTTTGAGGGTTTGGGAGCGTTCGAAAGCTTTGTCTTCAATGTCAGAAATCCTTTCTTCTGCTTGCTCCATTCTGTTACTGAGGGATTCTACTGTGTTTCTCAGATCTTTGAGGGATGCAACTTCTTGTCTCAATGTGTCGAAATCTTTGGTCATTTGGTCTTTGAATCCGTTGAATTCTTGAGATAACTTTTGGAATTCTAATTCGATCTTATTTGCTATCCAGATCCTGAATTCAATTTCTGACATCTCAGCTATTTGTTTGTGCATGGGGTCTTGTGCTGTTTCTGCCCCATTGATCCTTGGGGGAGTTGATCTACTCTGATTATTCATATTGCCAGAGTTTTTCTGTTGATTTCGCTTCATGATTGTTTTTCACCATTGCCACTGGCTGTCCTCAGAATTGGGGAGGTGTCTCTCCAAGATTAGACCCCAGTGGGATCACTCTATTGTTGCTAGATCTTTGTAGAGAGTGACCCTGTATAGTTCCTCTAGGGCTGCTCTAGCTAGGGAGTTCTGGTTGTGGAAGAAGCTCTGGTTTGTGACACACCTGGATCCAGCGACAGGGCTGGGGGTGGTGCGCCTGGATCTGGGAGTGCCAGGCGCCCAGTGACTTTGGCACAGAGAGCCCAAGGCTCCAGCAGTCTCTGGCCAGGAGAAGAGCTCTGCGCAGAGACAGGTAGGGCTCCAAAGGGCACACAGCTACCAGAGTACCTGTCCAGATGAACGGGCTAGTGTGGAAGCTGGGAGGACACAGGAGGGAGGACGTAGGGTTGTGGCTCCCGCAGTTCCTGATCAGGGAATGTGGAGGCCCGGTGGGTGCGGGTCACCGGTTGGGGGTTGCTGCACAGCTGTTATGGAGGTCTGGGCAGCGCCAAGCCCAGGAGTTTGAGGTTGCTATGAGCTGTGACGTCACGGCACTCCACCCAGGGCAACAGCCCAAGGCTCCAGTGTGCCAAAACCGTCTCACTCTGCCCCTAAGGATTAAGGCTGTAAGGCAGCTCAGTCCCCGCCTTTAGGCTGCTCAGTCAGTAGGTTACTTTGACCCGCCCAATCCTTGCTCTGAGACCCTGAGGGCGGAGCTTGCCGGGGCAGTTCTTTCACAATGGCTTCCTGTGCCCAGCTCAGTGGCTCAGTCTGGGGCCCCAGACAATGCCCAAAGTTCTCCACACTCCTGCTCAAGCTCTCCCCAAGGCAGTTCAACTGAGTGCCAAGTCCAAGAACACCGAAACAGTTCAGAGGTAAGGCCTTTCCGGTTTGCAGTCTCACTGCTGCTCGTACTTACGGTTGCCGGCGTGATTAGATCGATCGAACATGCAACCACTTGCCAGTTTTCCACTGTTTTTGTCCTCCTCTTGGGGTCCAGAAGTCCCTTGCTGGCTCCCTGTATCCTCAAAGGCAGATCCCACCGGCCAGAGATGCCTGGAGTCTTGTCTCCCCAGACTCGCTGTTCCCAGCTGCAGGGAAGCTGTTACTCGGCTGCCATCTTTAATCTCTCAAATTCAAGAGCATTTTAAATAAAAAAGCAAAATTAAACGGATACACTTTAATTAAAAAACAAGCCAAGATGCTTTTACAAATGGAAATTACTAAATGGCAAAGCACATTTTCCCACAAACTATCAATCTCAGTAGGAGAAAATATTACATTCAAAAGTTAATGCTTTTCAGAAGTTACATGTAAAACTTTTCAGAAAGTTGTTAATGCAAAATATTAATGAAATGAATCCCCCTCCATTCTCTCTCTATGCCTACAGACACCCACCTTTCTGCAGACTCCTGTATGCATCAACAGTCATTTGAAATTATGTGGATCTTAATAGGAAACCATGGCAGCATATCAGTGACACTGAAGCAGACTGAATGTGCACACTGCTGAAACACAGGGTGAAGCCTCAGAGCCTGGCCATTTGCCCAGTTCTGCCCTTTTAACACTCTGTCATTTCATCTGCTTTTACCCATCAATATATATGCTAGTACTATACATAGTACACATATGTATTATAAATTATAGACTACATTAACATAAATGTCATATTCTTAATGTTACACAACATACGTCATGCTTAATCTTGAATATTCTTCACCAGTGGTAATGACCACTGGCCAACAGAATCATAGTTGTTACAGGCATCAATACTCATGGGTTCCAGTAAGTTTGGCCCCTGTGTAACATGAGATAGAAGAAAGGGGAAACCTGAGTTGTACAAGTCTATCAGTGTTTCCATCCCCCCTGCCACTACATGGTTTAGGAATAAGATAGTGACTCAATGATGGCCCAAGAACTAGTAGGGGAAACAACAGAAGGTCTCATTGGGAAGTCTTGTTCTTAATAGACATAAGTGAAAAGTATAGGACCACTTTCATATTACTGCCTTTGGTCACTGCTGAATGAAAATATGATGCTTGGTACTTTCAAGACTCAGAAAAAATAATTCTTTGTTTGGTATGGAACCAGAAAAAAACCCGTATAGCTAAAGTAGTTCTTAGTAATAAAAACAAAGCCGGGGCATTAGCATACCAGATTTTAGGCTGTACTACAAGGCTATAGTGGTCAAGACAACATGGTACTGGCACAAAACTAGAGACATAGACATTTGAAATGGAATAGAAAACCACGAAATGAAACTAACATCTTACAACCAACTAATCTTTAATAAACCAAACAAGAACATATACTGGAGGAAAGACACCCTATTCAAGAAATAGTGCTGGGAGAACTGGATATCCACATGTAAAATACTGAAACTAGACTTGCACCTTTCTCCACTTACAAAAATTGATTCAAGATGGATAAAGGACTTAAATTTAAGGCATGAAATGATAAAAATCCTCAAAGAAAGTAAAGGAAGAACACTGGAAGATATCGGCCTAGGGAAAGACTATATGAAGAAGACTGCTGTGGCAATTGCAACAACAAAAATAAACAAATGGGACTAATTAAAATGAAACCTCTGTACAGCTAAGGAAACAATAACCAAAGCAAATAAACAACCTACACAATGGGAAAGGATATTTGGCATATTTCAAATCAAACCAAAGCTTGATAACTAGGATCTAGAGAATTCAAATTAATCCACATGAAAAAAGCCAACAATCCCATATATCAATAAGGAAGAGAGATGAATAGAACCTTCTCTAAAGGAGCCAGATGAATGGCTAGCAAATATATGAAAAAATGCTCATGATCCCTAATTATTAGAGAAATACAAATCAAAACCACCCTGAGATACCATCTAACCCCAGCGTGAATGGCCCACATCACAAAATCTCAAAACTGCAGATGCTGGTGTGGATGTGGAGAGAAAGGAACACTTTTACACTGCTAGTGGGACTACAAACTAATACAACCTTTTGGAAGGAAGTATGGAGAACCCTCAAAGAACTCAAGCGAGACCTCCCATTTGATCCTGCAATCCCATTACTGGGCATCTACCCAGAAAAAAATCCTTTTATCATAAGGACACTTGCACTAGACTGTTTATCACAGCTCAATTTACAATCATCAAAATGTGGAAACAGCCTAAATGCCCACCAACCCAAGAATGGATTAACAAGCTGAGGTATATGTATGCCATGGAATATTACTCAGTCATTAAAAAAGATGGAGACTTTACATCCTTTGTATTAACCTGGATGGAAGTGAAACACATTATTCTTAGTAAAGCATCACAAGAATGGAGGAGCATGAATCCTATGTACTCAATTCTCATATGAGGACAATTAATGACCTAGTGGGTGGGGGGGAAGGAGAGAGCAGAGAGAGGGAGGGGGTGGGGGGTCTCAGTGTGTGACACACCTTTTAGAGGCAAGACACAATTATAAGAGGGTCTCTACCTAACAAATGCAAATGTAATCAGTGTAACCTGGTTTCTTGTACCTTCGATGAATCCCCAACAATGAAAAAAATATATATATATGATACTTAGAGCTGACATTTTGTCATCCAGTCACAAGAAGACACAAGCCACCATGCCAAGGATGGCAAGGCAGAAAATGGAAATATCCAGGGTCCTTGATAACCTTGTTGAACTGCTAAATTAATCATTCCCTAAAACAATTTACACCTGCATTTCTGACTGTGTGACCTAATCAGTTTTCCTTTTGGCATAAAGCAAATTTACCCACACCTCTGTTACTTGTAGTCAATAGTTGCTCATTCTTTCTAACCTACTGATGTTTCCTAAGTAGTACATTTCTAACATACTGATCATTTCTAATGTAATAATATATCTGTATCAGCTAATGCTAATTATTTTTAAAACACTAAGATGTTATTTGGAAACTGTTGCTGAAAGAATGAAACACAGCATGTCAACTTTCCTCAACATTCAAAATTGAATTGATTACACAATTCTTGGCTACTTACTTCTCACTCATGACTTCCCACAGAAAACTCTGTAGCAAAATAACCCAGAAGAAATTGAAGAAAGAAATCTTGACATCATATTCCTATCTCAAACTATTCTTACCATAGGATGAAATTGGATCTTGCTATTGGCAAACATGAAGTCCTGAATATTAGAAATTGATCTATAAGTCATTATGCATACAATAAAATTAGAGGTTAGTACTCTAAGACATTGAAAAAAGGACTGGAACTAAGAGAACACAAGAGGGAAGAGAGATATTGATGCCAAATAAGTATAATTGATAGCCTGAGAAATTAGGTTGGGTTTTTATTCCCTGTCAATCCTCCTCCAATACCCAAGCATTAACTGTGTTTGTGGAAAATAAAAATCCAAAGATGTCTTCATTCCCTCTCAATCCAGCTCAGCTACAGCTCAGCTGTAAAGGTACATGTATTTACCTTCCATCCCTCTGCTGCAAAACACACTGTAATCTCCAGAAGAAGTGCAATTGAATTTGTTGGACAAAAGGGAAATGTGGAAGGCTGAAGTTTTGCTTATTTCCTCAGACGTAAAGCCATATTGTGCAACCTTCAAGGATAACATCATTATTTTGATGCTTGCTGAGTCTCCTTCAGATCCCCAAAGTTGTTTTCAAATAGCTAAAACACAAATTGTTTCAAATTAGTTCTCCTTCAGTTCTCTTATCCCTAGCACTGTTCTCTTTCCTAACAGAGCTTACAGAAATACAAGTGCCACAGCAGTATTAGAAACCATAGTTCTTCAAATAGAATGTTTGAAGGAGGAGATAGTAATAGTTAGGACACTGGTTTTTAACATTAGTCACACATTATAATCATTTAGGGTGCTTTTTAAGAACCACACTAGACTGGTACTTATGCTAAATCAGTAAAATCAGAATCTCATTGGAGGTGGGGTCCAGGCAGTAGTATTTTTAAATAGATTCTCCAGATGATTTTAATGTGTACCCATGGTTCATTAAGTAACAATTAGATTTGGCTGCATATAACAGAAAAAAATGGCAATGTCTTAAGATACAGTGATTTTTTTCTCTCTTTCATATTAATAAGAGGTGTTTTTTGTTTTTTTCTAAATCTGCATGAAGTGCAGCTACTGAATCACTCAGGACTTGAGCTTGTTTTGCTTCCTGCTCTATGATCCTCACACATCCTCACATCCTCTATTTCCAAGATCGCTGCATGGTCCAAGATGCCTGCTGGAACTCCAGCCATCATATCAGAGACCAGAAGAAAGAATAAAAAAGAAAGAAACAGAAGAAGTCTAACTTTCTGGAAGGACCCAGTTCAATAGCCTTTCTGGAATTTCCCACAACACTTTTACTGACCTCTTACTGGCTAGAATTTAAACACGTGGTCACACTTGGCTGCAAAGGAGGCTGGGAAGTATTCCCTATAACTGAGCTAAAGTTCTGTGGCTAAAGAAGTTGAAAATGGAATTCGAGAAGGCAGCTTGGTAGTAACTGCCACAGATGAAAAAAACAACATAGTTCAGTTTCTCTATTCAAATCTATACTCTTTTACTTGAAGCATCCTCATTTTTGTATGTGTTTCATGTTACTATTGGCCTTAGAGCACAAGTGATTAACATGAAGCATGAAGTACACATTACCTTCTGCCATGGGTGAATAAACTGTAGACCCTGAACCACATTCACTAGCGGAATCTCTTATCTAGAAGCTCATAATGAACTTAGCTTCAAAGATTGGGCTTAGGATCCAGGGATCTGTATTCATGCACAGTACCCATGACCTTCTGGACAAAGGACATAACAAGACAGGAGGTCTTTTTAAACAAAACCCTAAGCTAAGAATAGAGACAGAGGTTCTTCTACCTCATACTGAGTGACAGGTACACAAACAAGTTGCCACCCTTGCAATGTAAACCATCCAATTTTCTTACATCTCTTTGACTCTGAGGTCATTCTTCTAGACTCTCTGTGTGATCAATCTGGTAAAGCAAGATGCTTTTTGACATAGCAGGCAGAGCCATCTTGCATGGGAAGTAGGTAAATACAAACTTCCTGTTTAATGTCCCACTACCTCCTTTCTACAGCTTGTCCTGAAACTCCTCTCACTTCCCCCATACATATTTGGGCCCCCAGTGATCTCACGCTGCCCATGCTAAGGGTCTTCAGTCATAACATTCCTGTTGCAAAGTGTCTGACTTCCAAGTCCCCTCCCCCAAACCTCCACTCTAGAGGACACACACTTATTGCCTCAGGGAAATGGTGGTAATGTCAGTAAGGTAAACTAAAGAAAACAACCAGCCCCTTCTAGTTAATGCTTGGCAAAAAATGTGCATTTATCTAATACTCCTTTAATGGGCCTATTGATGCTCTTTCAAAATTCTAATGTTGAAATCCTAACCCCACTACCTCAGAATGTGACTGTATTTGAAGATATGGTCTTTAAAGAGGTAGTCTGTGCCCCTGCTCTGATGTGATGAGAAAGGCAATCTACTTCTGTGGTCTTCCTTCTAAAAGCCCAGAACCTCAGTCTAACCATGAGAAAAACAGCAGATGAGTCCCAATTGAGGGGCATTCTAAAAAGACTCTAAAAGTACTCCTTAAAACTGTCAAGGTCATCAAAAGCAAGGAAAGTCTGAGAAACTCAGCCAAGGAGAGATGATGACTAAATGTAATATGGTATCCTGGATGGAATTCTGGAACAGAAATGGGTATTAGGCAAAACCCAAAGAACTCTGAATAAAGCATGTACTTCAGTTAATTAAAAAATGATAAATATACCAGAGCTGGTGGAGAATGTTGATAATGGGACAGGCTATGCTTGTATGGGATCCGGGGGTATATGGGGTACTCTGTACTTTCCTCTCAATTTTGCTCTACTAGTTGCTCTAATAGTCTCAAAAATTAAAAATAATTCTAATAATTTATAGACAGATGTCTCCTACAGGATTTCAATAAGTAAAGCTCACTTCTTCACTATCTGTAAAGACTCCCAGGCATGGCTGAAGTCCGCACATGCTCACAAGCCAGGCAGGAGGAGAGGTTACCACAGTGCACAGCCAGAATGGAAACGAGCCCCGTAGAGTTCTAGAGAGTGTTAGTACCAGATGTAAAGGGCACCATGCAAAAAGAAGTCTCCTGAGAAAGCCAGGCCCCCACTTTAGTGACATTCTCTTGATGAATTCACTTCTGCCCAGGGTCAGCTCTCAGCCTCACAGGCTCAGCAATTATTAGTCAAACTCATTGATCCAGCCTCACACACCTAATAGAAATCAGTGAGTATGATACCAAAAAACAGGATGCCACATGTTAGGCAAACTCCACCTGCCGGGCTTGGGGGAGTGTGGCTTGAGAGTCAGCACTTCTAACAAGCTCCCAGCTGATGTGAATGCAGCTGGTCCATGGACCACACTTTAAATAGGGAGAGCCCAGACAAGCTCCGTGGGAAACCCAACTATCCAAGTTTATTGGTAAGCTGAATGTGAATTAGATCAAGGAGAAGTTAAGCATGTGACTGCTTAATGGATCAGGCTTTGGCTGCCTGATGCATACACCTCCACACAGAGATCAGCCCACTATTAGCCGTCAGTGACTTCAGAGCCTTGGTTTAACAGCCTTGAGAACACAGCCAACCCACGCTGAACCTGCTCAACCAGTCAACTGTGTCCTGCAGCAAATTTACCTGGTTTCATTATCTGATGTGTTACATTCATGTGACTGTGCAAAAGACCAAAAAGAACTCCCATAAATTTCTGCCAAGGTAAATCAACATATATTAAAAATGAGGCAACTACTTCGAAACACTAAATATCTCAATCAAAAGAGAAAATGATGAACTTACTTACATGAATAAGCTTCTAACAGATTGGTGTAGAAGGGAAGGAAGGATTGTAATGATTCAGTGTGCTTCATTCAGCTTTCACAGGTGCCCACTAAGGGCAAACACCGGTCAGCCCATAGTTCTCAAAGTCCAGCATGCAGAAGAATCATGTGGCAAGTCTGTTTCAAATGTAGATTCCAGACTCACTCCCCTTTCTCCCACCCTCACCCTACCTATTCTACCAGAGTCTAATTCATCAGGCTGGGGCTTATGAAAATGCATTTTTAACATGTACCCTGAATCTGAAAAATGCTGACATTAAGTGTGAGTGTGTCTTTGTGTACATGTGTGTGTTCAATGCTGGTTCACATTATCTGAGTTCTCAAATATCTGAGAAGATCTTAGAAAAAAAAAAAAGAGTCCTCACACCTGTATGCCAAAACCCCCAGAACAAATAAGAACATCCAGTGAGAACAACCAAGGCACCAGACATGTTCTTAAAACTTTCCAGGTGTTCAGTGTTTGTCTAGATTGTGAGACATCAGATTCCAAGGTCCCTCCCTAAAGATTCTGATTCAGTAGGTCTGGGGCAAGGCCTCAGTCTGTGTCTTACAAGTATACCAGGTGATTCTTATGATGAGGTTTGAAAAATATGTCTGTCTTATTTAGCTGAGTCAGAAACTCCCATTCCCAGCAAGGGTAGCATCAGTTTTGGAACCCCCCATGTCACAAATTTAACTCTACCTGACCTGGGTTTTCCCAAAGAAAGAGAGAGGGAACTCACTAACTTAATGCTGCATAGCAATGAATGCACACTGCTTTATAAAGCTGTAACCTCTGCAGCCCTGCTTTTATTACTAATACTATATAGAAAAGGATATTTCTCCAAGATGTAATATTTGCTTACCACTGTGTACCAGCCAAATGGTCTTTTAAGCACTTAATATATAGCTAATTTAATGTTTACAATAATGTTATGAATAGGAACTATTTTTAGTGCTAATCTACAGGTGAGGACACCAAGGCACAGGTGTTAAGCAAATTGATTAAGTTACCCAAAGTCACTGAGAGGATGAATTTGAACCCAAACTGTGGATGGACCAAAGTCCACTCTCCTAACCATAACATTATAATGCTCACCAAGCAAAAGCTGAAGAGCCTGCTTGTACATAGTTTACTGCCAAAGAAAACCAAAACAGAACAAACAAACAAAAAAACACAGAGGATCAAGCAAACTAGTGTTTATTGCATCCCTACCACGTGTACCAAATGCTGGGCTTGGAGCTTTATGTATATTATTTCACTTAATCTGAGAGTCAGATAAAATACCATTGTCATGGACACACTATACTGCCTTACTCAGAGATGGAAAGAATCAAATTGTCATTGAGCACTAGGTAAGAAACAAAGAAAGCAGCCAGAGAAAGCTTCCTAGTGGATTTGGTAGGCTGGAGCCTGAGAAGTGAGCTGGTTGTAGGGGTGTATGTTAGGGCCAGAGGAGGCTGGGCAGAGGGTGACTATGGCTGGCTGTGGACGGATACCTAAAAGAGAGAGCTGGGGAGATCTCTAGCTCAGAGAAAGGATGGCTGCTTGAAGTCTCAGAGTGGGACAGGAGTTTCATTCAGACATACTGCTTCTCAGGGCACATCTCAAGTCAGGATGGTGGAGTTCCACCTGCTCTGAGGAATGACAGGACACAACACTGCCTCTAAAGAGAATGGGGTCTCTCTCTGACTTGTGCAGGGAAGCACAAAAGCGATTTCTTTGTCCTGCCTTAGGTGTCTTCCTAAATAGTGTTCAGGAGGGAGAGAAAGGCTGCAAACCCATGGCCTTTCTCCCAGGACTTTAAGCATTTGGCCAGGGGCCTGGAAAGACTTGTCTTTAGGGAAAATAATAGTGAGAGGCTGCTTTTTCCTATCTCCATCTGTTTAGGGCCATCATATGATGTCACTCCCAAACAATACATCTAAGTAAAGCAACACTCCAGTTCAGCCT